>NC_060193.1:33048370-35448370 GCF_021184085.1 Oncorhynchus gorbuscha | reverse complement strand
ACCTCATCTTTACTAGATGCTGTTCTTCCACTAACCTCATTGCAACTCCCCTCCAAGTCTCCGACCACTACCTTGTATCCTTTTCCCTCTCGCTCTCATCCAACACTTCCCACACTGCCCCTACTCGGATGGTATCGCGCCGTCCCAACCTTCGCTCTCTCTCCCCCGCTACTCTCTCCTCTTCCATCCTATCATCTCTTCCCTCTGCTCAAACCTTCTCCAACCTATCTCCTGATTCTGCCTCCTCAACGCTCCTCTCCTCCCTTTCTGCATCCTTTGACTCTCTATGTCCCCTATCTTCCAGGCCGGCTCGGTCCTCCCCTCCCGCTCCGTGGCTTGACGACTCATTGCGAGCTCACAGAACAGGGTTCCGGGCAGCCGAGCGGAAATGGAGGAAAACTCGCCTCCCTGCGGACCTGGCATCCTTTCGCTCCCTCCTCTCTACATTTTCCTCCTCTGTCTCTGCTGCTAAAACCACTTTCTACCACTCTAAATTTCAAGCATCTGCCTCTAACCCTAGGAAGCTCTTTGCCACCTTCTCCTCTCTCCTGAATCCTCCTCCCCCTACCCCCCTCCTCCCTCTCTGCAGATGACTTCGTCAACCATTTTGAAAAGAAGGTCGACGACATCCGATCCTCGTTTGCTAAGTCAAACGACACTGCTGGTTCTGCTCACACTGCCCTACCCTGTGCTCTGACCTCTTTCTCCCCTCTCTCTCCAGATGAAATCTCGCGTCTTGTGACGGCCGGCCGCCCAACAACCTGCCCGCTCGACCCTATCCCCTCCTCTCTTCTCCAGACCATTTCCGGAGACCTTCTCCCTTACCTCACCTCGCTCATCAACTTATCCCTGACCGCTGGCTACGTCCCTTCCGTCTTCAAGAGAGCGAGAGTTGCACCCCTTCTGAAAAAACCTACACTCGATCCCTCCGATGTTAACAACTACAGACCAGTATCCCTTCTTTCTTTTCTCTCCAAAACTCTTGAACGTGCCGTCCTTGGTCAGCTCTCCCGCTATCTCTCTCAGAATGACCTTCTTGATCCAAATCAGTCAGGTTTCAAGACTAGTCATTCAACTGAGACTGCTCTTCTCTGTATCACGGAGGCGCTCCGCACCGCTAAAGCTAACTCTCTCTCCTCTGCTCTCATCCTTCTAGACCTATCGGCTGCCTTCGATACTGTGAACCATCAGATCCTCCTCTCCACCCTCTCCGAGTTGGGCATCTCTGGCGCGGCCCATGCTTGGATTGCGTCCTACCTGACAGGTCGCTCCTACCAGGTGGCGTGGCGAGAATCTGTCTCCTCACCACGCGCTCTCACCACTGGTGTCCCCCAGGGCTCTGTTCTAGGCCCTCTCCTATTCTCGCTATACACCAAGTCACTTGGCTCTGTCATAACCTCACATGGTCTCTCCTATCATTGCTATGCAGACGACACACAATTAATCTTCTCCTTTCCCCCTTCTGATGACCAGGTGGCGAATCGCATCTCTGCATGTCTAGCAGACATATCAGTGTGGATGACGGATCACCATCTCAAGCTGAACTTCGGCAAGACGGAGCTGCTCTTCCTCCCGGGGAAGGACTGCCCGTTCCATGATCTCGCCATCACGGTTGACAACTCCATTGTGTCCTCCTCCCAGAGTGCTAAGAACCTTGGCGTGATCCTGGACAACACCCTGTCGTTCTCAACTAACATCAAGGCGGTGGCCCGTTCCTGTAGGTTCATGCTCTACAACATCCGCAGAGTACGACCTTGCCTCACACAGGAAGCGGCGCAGGTCCTAATCCAGGCACTTGTCATCTCCCGTCTGGATTACTGCAACTCGCTGTTGGCTGGGCTCCCTGCCTGTGCCATTAAACCCCTACAACTCATCCAGAACGCCGCAGCCCGTCTAGTGTTCAACCTTCCCAAGTTCTCTCATGTCACCCCGCTCCTCCGCTCTCTCCACTGGCTTCCAGTTGAAGCTCGCATCCGCTACAAGACCATGGTGCTTGCCTACGGA
This sequence comes from Oncorhynchus gorbuscha, assembly GCF_021184085.1. Classification (NCBI taxonomy): domain Eukaryota; kingdom Metazoa; phylum Chordata; class Actinopteri; order Salmoniformes; family Salmonidae; genus Oncorhynchus; species Oncorhynchus gorbuscha. The sequence continues at coordinate 35,446,366 of NC_060193.1, read as the reverse complement.
GCTGTGAGGGGAACGGCACCTCAGTACCTCCAGGCTCTGATCAGGCCCTACACCCAAATAAGGGCACTGCGTTCATCCACCTCTGGCCTGCTCGTCTCCCTACCACTGAGGAAGTACAGTTCCCGCTCAGCCCAGTCAAAACTGTTCGCTGCTCTGGCTCCCCAATGGTGGAACAAACTTCCTCACGACGCCAGGACAGCGGAGTCAATCACCACCTTCCGGAGACACCTGAAACCCCACCTCTTTAAGGAATACTTAGGATAGGATAAAGTAATCCTTCTCACCCCCTCCCCCTTAAAATATTTAGATGCACTATTGTAAAGTGGCTGTTCCACTGGATGTCATAAGGTGAATGCACCAATTTGTAAGTCGCTCTGGATAAGAGCGTCTGCTAAATGACTTAAATGTAAATGTAAATGAGATGGGGGCTGTAACAATGGTCAGGTGTGAGTGTGGTGATATCTACAGTACATGGCATGTCTCAGCCTAGACACATTGGCGGTCAGGATCTCTAGTCTCCACCGAGCATTGTTAATACCCCATGGTTCCCATGGAGAAACAAGCTTTGAGTGTTCAGAGATAAAAACAGTTGGCATAGAAGTATCTAGTCTTCAGAGGTGAAAGACTAGTTAGGAGACTGAAACTAGTGTATTTGGTGCAGTGATTGTCATTAAATTATTTATGTTATGTTTAACAACCAATCAGGGATCATGCACAAAATCCTGCTGCATATTGAACGTTGAGATTGCAGAAAGGCTAGACTATTTGGCAATGACACGGGGTAAGAGGAGTGAAATGTCAGCACAAAACAGGTTCTGGATTTCAGGCCTACATTGTGACATCATGGTTGCTCCGATTTACAAACATCCCAAAAACAATTTGAAAATAAACAAAAATACAACCAAAGCAGAACATAAATTGTCATCTCACTACATGATTTTGTTCTTTCATGCCTAAAATTAAGAAAACATAAAAAATCATTGAAGGAGATCTGGCCGAAATGTTGTGGCTTATGGCACTATAATATAAATATTCCTGAAGAATTGTTGTGAACCGATGAACCGGTGATTTCAATACAAGTTATTTGCACTTACAAGTACTAATCCAGAGTCAGAATGCAAAATGCCTCTGCTAAGCTTTTGTGTATCCAATGTTGCTGTTCTTTTTCAAAACCATAGGGAATGTAATGTGGATAGGTACAGTGTGATTTTGATGTATACCACACAAAACATGTGGATTGGCTGGCTCAGACTAACACCGATGGTAGCTGGTGTAACAGCGTCCTAGTCCTGTGGTGTTATTAAAAGAACAATGCTTACACACATTACACAAAAGAAGGGAAAATGGTGGTATTATCGGTGCCCTTTTTTGCTTTAATTTTATCACGAGTAAGAGGAAAATATAGTATTTCTTTCCTCTATGGAAGTTTCCCTTGTTGACAGCCGCCTACTAAACGTCAGCAAGCTCTGTACTCTGCAAAGTGAGCCATCATCAAAGGACCAGGAATGACCACTGCATGCACACTGTAGTGTTACGTAACATATGTGGCTACTCCGACAGGGGAAACAGCATCAGGGAGGGAAATCAACCTCATTGAAGCTGGATTACAGGGAATTGAACAGTCGGGGATTACTTTTTTTGGCACAGAGGATGGTTCACCATATTTTATTGGATCTCATGAACAGAATACATAAAATCTTTATATAAACAAGCCGTTGAAAAACTTGGGGCCGACTGGCGAGGGAAAAATGGGCTATTACCTTGATTTGGTTTTCTCTCTGAAAGTTCATTCTTGAAAGGCAAAGAAATGGGTGCAATTTATTAAACAATCCAAACAAAAAGACTGCTCCGGTTCAGATGAGGACTCATGCATGAACAAACACTCACACTATTCAATCAGTTTCATGGTTTTTTTCCATCTCACCTGAAAGCATGGTTTGCAGTTTTGATTGTATAGGCTGAGGCTCTTATACAGCCAAATGAATAGTAACTTTTTTGGAGCAACCTCTATAGTAGGTGAGTTCCGTTCTTATCAATTTAGGTTTATACAAGTCAGCACCTTATGTTTGTGCTATAAGGAATGAGAATAGAGGGCAAAGATGGTGTTAGGGTGGGATGAGGTCAAACAGAGATTAATGAACAATGTAGATCATCGACAATATAGATCATATAATATCTTGGGCATGGACCAAAAATAGGCTGCATAGTTGATGGCTTTGGTTGTCTCCTCAGTCTACACTGCTGGTTTAACCCAGTTAAACATCACTATGTTCACATTTCCATGAAAGCTGTACACCACCAGGGTACAAAAATTGTCTTAGGGTCATTTTTGACTCGGAAGTTATAAAATAATTTAAACACAACAAGAAACACACACACACGCACACACACACACAAAATTGAGATTGAGTGCTGCTGAGTGAACTCAGACAAAATGAAACGTTCTTGTGCATCTGCAGCATCTCCCCTCCACGAGACCATATATGACTCAAGTTCACAGAAAAAAATCAACAACATTTCAGACAAAATAAACATTTCTTGAACGCATTGTTTACTAATTGGTAATGCAGTCAGAGGCTGTAAAGGTGCTGCAGATGACAGTCCCCCCCCTCGTTCTCTCTTTGCTGAAGCCAGGAGTGCACGTTTCAGTGCCCAACAGGTCATAGATATGAATTTCCAGATGTCCAGGAGGAACAAGAGAACAATCATTTAGAAGAGGAGGAGGTATCTGAAGAAGAAGACGGGGAAGAATACAACCCAATCTTCAGATAAAGATGAAATCCCCCAAGCTGAAAGAGATACATTTTTGTCAAATTACAGCAAAATAACATGGTCCTTGTTACCATATAACAACCAGGACAGGATGTCAGCACAAAATGTAACAAGCATGACCCCAGGGCCCACAAGACAAGCAGTTGCCCATGCTCAGGACATCGCCTCAACATTCTACATATTAATCACACCAGCCTTAAAAATAAATCATCCTGGAGATTACAAATTTGAAGTGTTTCTGTAAATATGGAGACAACTGGAAAAAGATGGATGAGATTGACCTGCGTGCCTACATAGGGCTGCTAATCTTAGCGGGTGTGTATAGGTCCCGAGGTGAGGCTACATGTAGTCCCTGGCATGCAGAGAGTAGAAGGGCGATTTTCCGTGCCACGGTGCCACTGAAAGTCTTTCACACTTTCTTAAGAATGCTACAATCTGTAACCGTGAATCAAGATCTGCAAGACGTGTGAGAGACAAACTGGAGGCCATAAGAGAGGTCTGGGAGAAGTGGGTAGAGCGTCTGTCGTACCTCTACAACCCTGGGCCTGAAGTAACAGAGGATGAGCAACTGGTTCCATTCAGAGGTACATTTTAATTTTCATATCTGTAATGTAAGTGATTTTCACTGTTCATTTTATTATGTATTTCTGTAATATAATTTATTTATGTGATTTGTTTTCTGTGACACTGATACTAATTACTGATAGCAATCTCTTTTTTGTTATCCTTTACGGCAGTATATGCCCAGCAAGCCAGCAAAGTATGGCATCAAGATATGGGTGGCCTGTGACGCACAATCCAGCTACGCTTGGAAGATGCAAGTCTACACAGGGAAGCCGACCAGTGGAGGCCCAGAGAAGAACCAGGGGATGTGATAGATGGACAGAGGGGGCATAATGTCAAGTGTGACAATTTATTCACCTCTTATGAACTCAGCTAGTAGCTCCAGAAGAGAAAGATCACCATGGTTGGCACAGTCCTTGCAACAAGGGGGAGAGAGGCCTTCTCATCAAAGTTTTCCTTCACCTCCACCACCACTCTAGTTTCTTACCTCCCAAATAGGAAGAAGAATGTGGTTCTCCTGAACGCACTACACAAAATGGCTGAGATCAGTGATCGTGAGGACAGGAGGCCAGCGGTCATCCTGGATGGCAGGGTAGCCTAGTGGTTAGAGTGTTGGACTAGTAACCGAAAGGTTGCAAGTTCAAATCCCCGAGCTGACAAGGTACAAATCTGTTGTTCTACCCCTGAACAGGCAGTTAACCCACTGTTCCTAGGCAGTCATTGAAAATAAGAATTTGTTCTTAACTGACTTGCCTAGTAAAATAAAGGTAAAATATAAAAAACAAGAAAGGATGCATGGACAACCTGGACAAGGTGATGGGATATGGAACAAGATAAACCCCATTTGGAAGAGGTGGGTGTTCCTGGAGCAGCTGGGAAAGGCAACTGTAACCCCATACATTCAAAGAAAGGAGCACCTCCCGCCTCTGCAGCGCTTGTGAAAGCTGTTCAGGGGGCTGAATCTTGTCCTGATCCACCTGAGGCTGCAGCTGGGGCAGGCAAGAGGAGGAGATGCCAATTCTGTCCGCCAAAGAAGGACTGTAAAACAAATACCATGTGCTGCACATGTGAGAAATACATCTGCAATGTCCATGCACACACGTGCATATTATCCTTCATGTCATAATTAGAGTTGATTGATTTATGTTCATCAAGTTTCTTGTTTTGTATCTATTATCATATTTTATTATTTTTTATTGTTGTTGTTTAAACACCTTGTTGGTGGGGAAAATGGTTAAAAAAATGGGAGAAGACTACTTTTTTGTAGTTGAATTCCTCATTGTACAGTATATAAGAATATCACTATGTTGCCAAAAAAAGTTAGACTTTTATTTCCCTTCAATAAAATGCATTCAAAACTACTTTCTGCACATTTCTGCTACTTTCTTAGGCTATACAAGTGCTACCTCTTACTACAAAATTAATGTTTACACCTATGCAGCACCTTTAGCAATAATAATAATAATAATAAACCTCTACTTTAGTAAAGAAAACATTATGACAGGTCTGTTTTAATAAAAACAAGTGGTGTCCACTGATCAAATGCAGTCTTTCTGAATTGTGAAGAGAGAAAACCCAGATATTCACAACATTTGTGATGAATGACAGGTTGTTTCTTCATGCAAAATAGATTTGGGGTTTAAAATTCAATTAAGCTGCTTTATTTTAGGGGTTTAGTGAAGGCCTGTCATTTTTTAACCTTAGGACAAGGGGAGTATACAGAATGTTAAGACTACACAAGGGTTAAATCCTACTGTTCCACCATGGATTTGGAATTCATTGACAATTTGGACCACTTCTGGGAGAGGCCCCAGCTTCACAAGGGCTTGCATCTAAATATGAGAGGTGCAAAGGCTCCCTCAGAAAATACCGAAGAGGCTCTTATCACACATTTACTCAGCCGAACCCCGATTCAGGTAATTCTTCCAATTCCAACTCTTTCACAGCATTATCATCGTACTGCTATAGATTTCCATGCTCCCAGGTGTATTGTCAGTAGTAATCTTGTACCCATAAAGTTGAACTATGTTGCTGTTAGCCAAAATGAGAGGCCTGCTGTGGTCAGCTTACCCAATGCATTTATTTAAAAATACCTACAGTATAAGGATACCCCTGCTATTTTCAAAGCATGTAGAGGGCTTGGATGGTTCTACAGAAACGTGTGAAGCTTGATGTCAAAGATGGACCATATAGATGTCTGCATGCATGACACTAACCCTGACACTCTGGTTGTCACGGAGACGTGATTAATTGCTTGATTATGGATAAGGACATTGAAATAACAGATTACTAAATTTTCAGGGGTGATAGACTGAAAAAAGGTGTAGGGGTGGCTATATACAGGACAAGTCAAAGGTTTGGACAAAAAAACACATTCAAGGGTTTTTCTTTATTTTTACTATTTTCTACATTGCAGAATACTAATGTTTAAATACTTGAGCTGTGCTTAATTTAGGTTGCATGTATAATGAAACCGATAGAATAGTCCCAGAAGTGCACACTCTTGGTATTATCAGCTTCATGAGGTAGTCACATTGAATGGATTTCAATTAACAGGTGTGCCTTGTTAAAAGTTAATTAGTGTTTTACGTTTGAGCCAATCCGTTTTGTTAGGATCTCATTTGGACTAATCTCACAAGAGTCCTTAAACATCGAAATACAATTTATAATACGATCACATTTTCACGTATAACACACTGGGTGGTATACAGAAAATAGCCCAATTTGGTAAAAGACCCAAGTCCATATTATGGCAAGAACAGCTGAGAGAAACGACAGTCCATCATGACTTTAAGACATGAAGGTCAGTCAATGTGGAACATTTCAAGTGCAGTCGCAAAAATCATCAAGCGCTATGATGAAACTGGCTCTCATGAGGACCACCACAGGAAAGGAAGAATCAGAGTTACATCTGCTGCAGAGGATAAATTCATTAGAGTTAACTGCACCTCAGATTGCAGCCCAAGTAAATCCTTCACAGAGTTCAAGTAACAGACACATCTCAACATCAACTTTTTAGAGGAAACTGCGAGAATCAGGCCTTCATGGTTGAATTGCTGCAAAGAAACCACGACTAAAGGACACCAATAAGAATTTGAGATTTGCTTGGGCCAAGAAAACACTAGCAATGGACATTAGACCGGTGGAAATCTGTCCTTTGGTCCAGATTTTAGATTTTTGGTTCCATCCGCTGTTTCTTTGTGAGATGCAGAGTTGGTAAACGGATGATCTCCGCATGTGTGTTTCCCACCGTGAAGCATGGAGGTGTCATGTTTTGTCTTAGATTGTCTTGTCATTTTGCTTTTCCCTCTGTTCGTTTTCCCCCTGCTGGTCTTTTTAGGTTCGTTCCCCTCTTTCTCTCTTCCTCTCTCTCTCTCTTCTCTCTATCGCTCCGTTCCTGCTCCCAGCTGTTCCTATTCCCCTAATCAATCATTTAGTCTTCCCACACCTGTTCCCTATCTTTCCCCCTGATTAGAGTCCCTATTTCTCCCCTTGTTTTCCGTTTCTGCCCGGTCGGATCCTTGTCTATTGTTCACCGTGCTGTGTCTGTGTATCGCCCTGTCGTGTCGTGTTTCCCTCAGATGCTGCGTGGTGAGCAGGTGTCTGAGTCTGCTACGTTCAAGTGCCTTCCCGAGGCAACCTGCAGTTCAAGATCGAGTCTCCAGTCTGTTCTCATCATTACGAGTGGAAATTGTGCTTTATGATTGTATTTTTACTTTACTGGATTAAAGACTCTGTTTTCGCCAAGTCGCTTTTGGGTCCTCATTCACCCGCATAACAGAAGGATCCGACCAAGAATGGACCCAGCGACTATGGATTCTCTCTACTCTACTCTCGAGTTCCAGGGAGCGATGCTCGGCAGACACGAGCAGGAATTGTCTGCTGCTCGGCATGCCGTTGAGACCCTGGCCGCTCAGGTCTCCGACCTCTCAGGACAGTATCAGAGTCTTCGTCTCGTGTCACCAGCTACTTCCGGTTCTTCCGAGCCTCCGGAACCTAGGGTTAATAACCCACCATGTTATTCTGGGCAGCCCACTGAGTGCCGCTCCTTTCTCACCCAGTGTGATATAGTGTTCTCTCTCCAACCCAACACATACTCAAGAGAGAGAGCTCGGATTGCCTACGTCATATCACTCCTTACTGGTCGGGCTCGGCAGTGGGGCACAGCTATCTGGGAGGCAAGCGCTGAGTGTACTAACAATTATCTGAACTTTAAAGAGGAGATGATAAGGGTTTTTGATCGCTCAGTTTTTGGGAAAGAAGCTTCCTGGTCCCTGTCTTCCCTATGTCAAGGTAATCGATCCATAACGGATTACTCTATAGAGTTTCGCACTCTTGCTGCCTCCAGTAACTGGAACGAGCAGGCGTTGCTCGCTCGTTTTCTGGAGGGACTCCACGCTAAGGTTAAGGATGAGATTCTCTCTCGGGAGGTTCCATCCAGCGTGGATTCTTTGATTGAACTCGCTATTCGCATTGAACGACGGGTAGATCTTCGTCACCGAGCTCATAGAAGAGAGCTCGCGTTAACTGTGTCTCCCCTCTCTCCGACACTACCGTCTTTCCCCACTGACTCAGGTGTTGAGCCCATGCAGCTGGGGGTATTCGCATCTCGACTAAGGAGAGGGAACGGAGAATCACCAACCGCCTCTGTCTCTATTGCGGTTCCGCTGGTCATTTTGTCATTTCATGTCCAGTTAAAGGCCAGAGCTCATCAGTAAGCGGAGGGCGACTGATAAGCGCTACTAGACGGTCCTCTCCGTCAAGTACATGTACTATCTTACCGGTCCATCTACGCTGGACCGGATCGGCAGCTTCCTGCAGTGCATTAATAGACTCTGGGGCAGAGGGCTGTTTTATGGACGAAGCCTGGGCGCGGGAACATGACATTCCTCTCAGACAGTTAGGGAGCCCACGGTCATGTTTGCCTTGGATGGTAGTCCTCTCCCCAGTATATTATATGAAACACTACCTTTAACCCTCACTGTATCTGGTAACCATAGTGAGACCATTTCTTTTTTGATTTTTTGTTCACCTTTTACACCTGTTGTTTTGGGTCATCCCTGGCTAGTGTGTCATAATCCTTCTTTTGATTGGTCTAGTAATTCTATCCTTTCCTGGAACGTTTCTTGTCATGTGACGTGTTTAATGTCTGCTATTTCTCCTGTTTGTTCTGTCCCCTCTTCTCAGGAGGAACCTGGTGATTTGACAGGAGTGCCGGAGGAATATCATGGTCTGCGCACGGTCTTCAGTCGGTCCAGAACCAACTCCCTTCCTCCTCACCGGTCGTATGATTGTTGTTCTGATCTCTTCAAGAAGCGTTTTGCATCCGCTTCTATCCTTGTTGCACCTGACGTCACTAAACAGTTTATTGTTGAGGTTGACGCGTCGGGGTGGGCGTGGGAGCCATTCTGTCCCAGCGCTCCGATACTGACGATGGGGTCCACCCTTGTGCGTATTTTTCTCATCGCCTGTCACCGTCGGAACGTAACTATGATGTGGCTAACCGCGAACTGCTCGCCATCCGTTTAGCCCTAGGCAAATGGCGACAGTGGTTGGAGGGGGCGACCGTTCCTTTTGTCGTTTGGACTGACCAAAAGAACCTTGAGTACATCCGTTATGCCAAACGACTGAATGCGCGTCATGCTCGTTGGGCGTTGTTTTTCGCTCGTTTCGAGTTCGTTATTTCTTATTGCCCGGGTACTAAGAACACCAAGCCTCATGCTTTATCCCGTCTCTTTAGTTCTTCTGTGGCTTCTACCGATCCCGAGGGGATCCTTCCTGTTGGGCGTGTTGTCGGGTTGACTGTCTGGGGAATTGAGAGACAGGTTAAGCAAGCACTCACGCACACTGCGTCGCCGCGCGCTTGTCCTAGTAACCTTCTTTTCGTTCCTGTTTCTACTCGTCTGGCTGTTCTTCAGTGGGCTCACTCTGCCAAGTTAGCTGGCCATCCCGGCGTTCGGGGTACGCTTGCTTCTATTCGCCAGCGGTTTTGGTGGCCTACTCAGGAGCGTGACACGCGCTGTTTCGTGGCTGCGTGTTCAGACTGCGCGCAGAAGAAGTCTGGTAATTTTTTTTCTGCTTCTGCTCCTGGTCTTGCTGGGTCTCAGTCTGTTCCCTGCCATCGCATCTCTCCTGTTCTTGTTCCTGCCCTTGCTGTGTCTCAGTCTGTCCCTAGTTGTTTCTCTCCTGGCCTGTTTGGTCCTGTTTGCTCTAAAGCTTTCAGTTCTCTACCCGTGTCTCATTTTTTTTTTTTTTTTTTTTTTTTTTTTTAAGAGTAGTACCCTAGTTTCCCTTTTTATCGTTTTTCGTTACGGTCCTGAGGAGAGGAGTTGGGTTCTTTCTCGGGACGTGCTGGACTGTTTGTGATCTATGATTTCCTCCGTTGCCGCCAGTGTTCCTCCTCGAGAGCGCCAGGAGGCGCTCGGTGAGTGGGGGGGTACTGTCATGTTTTGTCTTAGATTGTCTTGTCATTTTGCTTTTCCCTCTGTTCGTTTTCCCCCTGCTGGTCTTTTTAGGTTCGTTCCCCTCTTTCTCTCTTCCTCTCTCTCTCTCTTCTCTCTATCGCTCCGTTCCTGCTCCCAGCTGTTCCTATTCCCCTAATCAATCATTTAGTCTTCCCACACCTGTTCCCTATCTTTCCCCCTGATTAGAGTCCCTATTTCTCCCCTTGTTTTCCGTTTCTGCCCGGTCGGATCCTTGTCTATTGTTCACCGTGCTGTGTCTGTGTATCGCCCTGTCGTGTCGTGTTTCCCTCAGATGCTGCGTGGTGAGCAGGTGTCTGAGTCTGCTACGTTCAAGTGCCTTCCCGAGGCAACCTGCAGTTCAAGATCGAGTCTCCAGTCTGTTCTCGTCATTACGAGTGGAAATTGTGCTTTATGATTGTATTTTTACTTTACTGGATTAAAGACTCTGTTTTCGCCAAGTCGCTTTTGGGTCCTCATTCACCCACATAACAGGAGGTGTGATGGTGAGGGGGTGCTTTGCTGGTGACATGGTCTGTGATTTATTTAGAATTCAAGGCACAGCATTCTGCAGCGATACACCATCCCATCTGGTTTTCCGTTAGTGGGACTATAATTTGTTTTACAACAGGACCATGACCCAACACACCTCCAGGCTGTGTAAGGTTTATTTGACCAAGAAGAAGAGTGATGGAGTGCTGCATCAGATGACCTGGCCTCCACAATCACTCAACCAATTGAGATGGTTTGGGATGAGTTTAACCTGCAGATTGAAGGAAAAGCAGCCAACAAGTGCTCAGCATAAGAGGGAACTCCTTCAAAACTGTTGGGAAAGCATTACTGGTGAATCTGGTTGAGAGAATGTCAAGAGTGTGCAAAACTGTTAATGCAAAACTTTGAAGAATCTAAAATATATTTGTTTAACACTTTTTTGGTTACTACATGATTCCATATGTGTTATTTCATAGTTTGATGCCTTCACTATTATTCTACAATGTAGAAAATAGTAAAAACAAAGTAAAACCCTTGAATGAGTAGGTGTGTCCAAACTTTTGACTGGTACTGTATGGGAAATTGACTCTAGTAGCATCATGTTCCCTAAGTGTCACTATTCCCAAAAAGTTTCAATTTCTGGTTACTTGTTTATAGCAGGTATTTTCTAATCTCTTTGTATATCTCAGGGAGACAAACGCCCGCTTTAAACATCCTAGAGTAACAAATATAGCTAATACATGATTCTCTATAGAACTTTCAGATCTCATTATGATGAGAAATCAGGCCTGAGCAAAGACAAAAAAGAGACTTGTTAGCCAATTGGCAGCTTTTCAGACAATTGAGAAATACATGTACTTCCTCAATTTAGAAAGTTGAATCCAGCTACTTTCTAAGTTCTATTTCTGACTGTTAGTGATCCGTCCAAATATTTAAAAACAGTAAATGCAATGAAGTTTGGGAATTCCCCTCCTTCCCCGCCTAAGCAAATTCTGTTAGACTCTGGCATCATTACTGGGAAAAATTAAATAAGTGATGTTTTTAATCATGATTTTATCTCAGTACAATTTTAATTTGAAAGAAATATTGGTTTAGCTGGCCCTGGTCAGTCAGTAGATGGCTCCTCCCTCTCCCAACCCCCAGTTGGATTGATGGAGGATCAGGCAACTTCTGGTGAATCTTTGTTTTCATTACAACAACTTTGTACTTGTCATGTGCTACGGTCTTGGAAGGCAGCACATATACCCCTTCACAAAGGTGGTGACCCTTGTGACCAAAATAATTACCGGCCCTTTTCCCTAGCAAACATTTTAGAATCCTTGGTAAATACTCAACTTAGATCCTTTTAAACATAAGATGTATTCTAAATGTACACCACCATCTCTGCTTCTGCTAAATTACGTTTTTTAATTGTTTGGATAGGAAGAAACATTGTGGAGCCCTTTTTATTGACCTGTCTAAGGCTTTCAACACTGTGGGTCACTCATGACTTATTCAGAGACTTACAATAATTGGTCTGAACCAGGCTGCATGTTGCAGGTTTTGAAAATTATTCATAGGACAGAATACAGCGTATTTACTGATGGTGTTAAATCATGTTTTGTGGACATAACAGAGGGTGTCCCACAAGGTTAAAGTCAGCTCTTTTCACGATTTCTATTAACAATATTGGTTCATCTGTAAAAACGTTCAACCTTTACCTGTATGCAGATGACACTTTTGTGTATGCTATTGCCCCCACGTCTGACCAGGCTCTTTCAGTCTGTCTTTATTGCCCTGCAGAGGGCCTTTGTTGAACTAAAGTTAGTGCTTAATGCTGGTTAAACAAAGTGTAAATATCTGGATATCCCGATACATGTTAATGAGTTGTTAAAAAGTTATGTATAAAAATTGGCTTATTTTACAGAAATAGGTTGTACCTTACGGTAAATAGCAGAAAACAAATCATTCAGTCGATATTCATTCCGATTTTAGACTATGGCAATATAATTTACATGAATGCAGCTGCCACTGTATTGAAGCCACTGTATCTAATAGTGCATAATGCTTCTTTATGGGCAGTAGGTTCAGCCCACATCAATAGGCTGGCCCTATTCGAAGTCTCGCAGATCTATGCATTAAGCTTTTTTGTCTATAAAGCCCTCTTGTGTAAACTACCACCCTACCTTCCTTCTCTGGTAACCAAAGATACAAGCTTTCAGACAAGATCTCGGGAACGGTAAACTCTAGAGGTCCCTTCGATCTTGACAGAGATATGTAAATCTGTCTTTATCTATTTTGCACGTTGCTTGTGGAATGGTTTAAATTTCATGAATTGGTGCCTCTGATGCAGTCAGAGAGCAATGTGAGAACCTTTTTAAGGAATAATGTTTTTTTTTTCTATGATTGATCTTAATTTTTTAATTTTTAATTTTGTATTGTGTTGTGTTTTTTTGCTTGCTTAGATCTTGTATGTAACCAGGCCTATGTTTTGTATATTTCTCCAGGTCGTTGTTGCAAATGAGAATGTATTCTCAGTCAACTCATGCAATCTAATTTCAAAAGCTATTTTATATACCATAGGTTGCGTGAGATTGGCTCTCGTTTTCTCAAGAATATGTACATAATCCCAAAACATACCCATGCCTTGTTTCAGTGTCGCTGAAATATGTTGACTTAGTTTTTGTCACAACAAACAAACATAGAAGTCTAAAATGTGATTGAGTATGTGGACACCCCTTCAAATGAGTGGATTCGTTAATTTCAGGCACACCTGTTGATGATAGGTGTATAAAATCTTTACTAGATGCTGTTCTTCCACTAACCTCATTGCAACTCCCCTCCAAGTCTCCGACCACTACCTTGTATCCTTTTCCCTCTCGCTCTCATCCAACACTTCCCACACTGCCCCTACTCGGATGGTATCGCGCCGTCCCAACCTTCGCTCTCTCTCCCCCGCTACTCTCTCCTCTTCCATCCTATCATCTCTTCCCTCTGCTCAAACCTTCTCCAACCTATCTCCTGATTCTGCCTCCTCAACCCTCCTCTCCTCCCTTTCTGCATCCTTTGACTCTCTATGTCCCCTATCTTCCAGGCCGGCTCGGTCCTCCCCTCCCGCTCCGTGGCTTGACGACTCAATGCGAGCTCACAGAACAGGGCTCCGGAAGGCCGAGCGGAAATGGAGGAAAACTCGCCTCCCTGCGGACCTGGCATCCTTTCACTCCCTCCTCTCTACATTTTCCTCCTCTGTCTCTGCTGCTAAAGCCACTTTCTACCACTCTAAATTCCAAGCATCTGCCTCTAACCCTAGGAAGCTCTTTGCCACATTCTCCTCCCTCCTGAATCCTCCTCCCCCTCCCCCCTCCTCCCTCTCTGCAGATGACTTCGTCAACCATTTTGAAAAGAAGATCGACGACATCCGATCCTCGTTTGCTAAGTCAAACAACACCGCTGGTTCTGCTCACACTGCCCTACCCTGTGCTCTGACCTCTTTCTCCCTCTCTCTCCAGATGAAATCTCGCGTCTTGTGACGGCCGGCCGCCCAACAACCTGCCCGCTCGACCCTATCCCCTCCTCTCTTCTCCAGACCATTTCCGGAGACCTTCTCCCTTACCTCACCTCGCTCATCAACTTATCCCTGACCGCTGGCTACGTCCCTTCCGTCTTCAAGAGAGCGAGAGTTGCACCCCTTCTGAAAAAACCTACACTCGATCCCTCCGATGTCAACAACTACAGACCAGTATCCCTTCTTTCTTTTCTCTCCAAAACTCTTGAACGTGCCGTCCTTGGTCAGCTCTCCCGCTATCTCTCTCAGAATGACCTTCTTGATCCAAATCAGTCAGGTTTCAAGACTAGTCATTCAACTGAGACTGCTCTTCTCTGTATCACGGAGGCGCTCCGCACCGCTAAAGCTAACTCTCTCTCCTCTGCTCTCATCCTTCTAGACCTATCGGCTGCCTTCGATACTGTGAACCATCAGATCCTCCTCTCCACCCTCTCCGAGTTGGGCATCTCCGGCGCGGCCCACGCTTGGATTGCGTCCTACCTGACAGGTCGCTCCTACCAGGTGGCGTGGCGAGAATCTGTCTCCTCACCACGCACTCTCACCACTGGTGTCCCCCAGGGCTCTGTTCTAGGCCCTCTCCTATTCTCGCTATACACCAAGTCACTTGGCTCTGTCATAACCTCACATGGTCTCTCCTATCATTGCTATGCAGACAACACACAATTAATCTTCTCCTTTCCCCCTTCTGATGACCAGGTGGCGAATCGCATCTCTGCATGTCTGGCAGACATATCAGTGTGGATGACGGATCACCACCTCAAGCTGAACTTCGGCAAGACGGAGCTGCTCTTCCTCCCGGGGAAGGACTGCCCGTTCCATGATCTCGCCATCACAGTTGACAACTCCATTGTGTCCTCCTCCCAGAGCGCTAAGAACCTTGGCGTGATCCTGGACAACAAACTGTCGTTCTCAACTAACATCAAGGCGGTGGCCCGTTCCTGTAGGTTCATGCTCTACAACATCCGCAGAGTACGACCCTGCCTCACACAGGAAGCGGCACAGGTCCTAATCCAGGCACTTGTCATCTCCCGTCTGGATTACTGCAACTCGCTGTTGGCTGGGCTCCCTGCCTGTGCTATTAAACCCCTACAACTCATCCAGAACGCCGCAGCCCGTCTAGTGTTCAACCTTCCCAAGTTCTCTCACGTCACCCCGCTCCTCCGCTCTCTCCACTGGCTTCCAGTTGAAGCTCGCATCCGCTACAAGACCATGGTGCTTGCCTACGGAGCTGTGAGGGGAACGGCACCTCAGTACCTCCAGGCTCTGATCAGGCTCTACACCCAAATAAGGGCACTGCGTTCATCCACCTCTGGCCTGCTCGCCTCCCTACCACTGAGGAAGTACAGTTCCCGCTCAGCTCAGTCAAAACTGTTCGCTGCTCTGGCTCCCCAATGGTGGAACAAACTCCCTCACGACGCCAGGACAGCGGAGTCAATCACCACCTTCCGGAGACACCTGAAACCCCACCTCTTTAAGGAATACCTAGGATAGGATAAAGTAATCCTTCTCACCCCCCCTCCCCCCCTTAAAATATTTAGATGCACTATTGTAAAGTGGTTGTTCCACTGGATGTCATAAGGTGAATGCACCAATTTGTAAGTCGCTCTGGATAAGAGCGTCTGCTAAATGACTTAAATGTAATGTAAATGTAAAATCGAGCATACAGCCAGTCAATCTCTGTAGACAAACCTTGGCAGTAGAATGGCCTTACTGAAAAGCTCATTGACTTTAAACGTGGCACCTTCATAGGATACCACCTTTCCTACAAGTCAGTTCATTACATTTCTGCCCTGCTAGAGCTGCCCCGGGCAACTGTAAGTGCTGTTATTGTGAAGTGGAAACGTCTAGGAGAAACAACGTCTCAGCTGCAAAGTGGTTACTGTAAAGTTTGGTGGAGGAGAATACTGGTCTGAGGCTGTTTGTCACGGCTCAGGCTCCTCAGGTCCAGTGAAGAGAAATCTTAACGCTACAGCATCAATGACATTCTAGACGATTCTATGCTTCCAACTTTGTGGCAACAGTTTGGGGAAGGCCCTTTCCTGTTTCAGCATGACAATGCCCCTGTGCACAAAGCAAGGTCCATACAGAAATGGTTTGTCGAGACCGGTGTGGAACTTGACTGATGTGCACAGAGCCCTGACCTCAACTCCATCGAACACCTTTGGAATGAATTGGAACGCACACTGCGAGCCAGGCCTAATTGCCCAACATCAGTGCCTAACCCCACTAATGCTCTTGCGGCCGAATGGAAGCAAGTACCCGCAGCAACGTTCCAACATATAGTGGAAAGCCTTCCCAGAAGAGGGGAGGCTGTTATAGCAGTAAAGGGGGATCAACTCCATTTTAATGCCCATGATTTGGCAATGAGATGTTTGACGAGCAGGTGTCCACATAATTTTGGTCATGTAGTGTACCTCTGCATATTTCAGCTGGCAAAGTAATGAAGCATGATGATTGAGCATGTGTATTTTAATAAGGTAATGGGCACAGGATCATTATTAATGCATGAAAATAGACCTGTTAGTCAAATTATAATATATTTTGTGTTCATACATTTGCCAACATGAATATACGGTACATTAGAAACATAGGGGTAATCATTTTAATTTATCAAGAGTAAAACTTTAATTTCATTGGAACAGGATGTAATGCATAATAGCAACAGAGAGTAAAAGAGTTATTGGGTCAGTCTGTATTTTGTTATCCCACTCATTACCCAGAATGTCTGTGTTTCTTCAAGCGCTATTTGATAAAGAAACAGTGAACCTGAGTCGAGTGTGATGGCAGAAGATAGATGAGATAGGGTGAGAAATCTCCCAAGACTGCCTGTCCAAATGTGTGGCAGCTGGTTTGGACTGTCCCTGAAGTGCTTTAAAAATAGATCAGCGAAGAACCAGAGAGAAGGGGGAAAAAAAACTAGGAATCGAGGTCATAACTTTAACACATGGAGGAAATTCATTATGCGTCTTCAGCACCTATGTTCAGCTCAATGAGCAAGGTTGGTACAGGGATGGGGGGTTGGGGGTTTGCTTATTCTAGTGTTTTTGTTTTTGTTTTCATTTGAATATTCAGAAAGTGCCTTCTGAATGTATTCACACCCCTTCATTTTTTCTCTCTCCACATTTTGTTGTTACAGCCTGAATTAAATATGCATTAAATTGAGATGTTGTGCCACTGATCTACACACAATAACCCACAATGTCAAAGTGAATTTAGATTTTTGAAAAAATTCACACAGACCAAGGATGTTTTCCTGTGCTTCGCAAAGAAGGGCATCTATTGGTAGATAAAACAGACACTGAATATCCCTTTGAGCATGGTGAAGTTATTAAATACGCTTTGGAAGGTGTTTCATTACACCCAGTCACTACAAAGATACAAGCGTTGTTCCTAACTCAGTTGCCAGAGAGGAAGGAAACTGCTCAGGGATTTCACCATGAGACCAAATGGTGATTTTAAAACAGTTACAGAGTTTAATGGCTGTGATATGAGAAAACTGAGGATGGATCATGAACATTGTAGTTACTCCACAAAGACAGAGTGAAAGAAGGAAAACTGTACAAATAAAACATATTCCAAAACATGCATATGTTTGCAACAAGGCACGAAAGTAATCCTGTAAAAAATGTGGCAAAGAAATTGACTTATTGTACTGAGTACAAAGCATTATGTTTGGGTCAAATCCAACACATCAATGAGTATTTTCACATTTTCAAGCATAGTGGTGGTTGCATCCTGCTATGGATATGCTCATCATCGGCAAGGTCTAGGGTTTTTTTAATATAAAAATAAACAGAATAGAGTTAAGCACAGGCAATATCCTAGAGGACAACCTGTTTCAGTCTGCTTTCCAACAAACACCGGGAGACAAATTCACCTTCAGCAGGACTTAAACCTAATACTCAAGGCCAAATATAGACTGGAGTTGCTTCCCAAGACGACATTGAATGTTCCTGAGTGGCCTAGTTACAGGTTTGACTTAAAGCGGCTTGAACATCTATGGCAAGACTTGAAAATGGCTGTCTGGGCAGTGATCAACAACCAACTTGACAGAGCTTAAAGAGTTTAAAAAACAATATTGGGAAAATATTGTACAATCCAGGTGTGCAAAGCTCTTAGACACTTACCCAAAAAGACTCACATCTCTAATTGCTGCCAAAGAGGTGATTGTGATATGTAATGACTCAGGGGGTTGAAAACGTATCTAATGAAGATATATTAGTGTTTTATTTTTCATTAATAGTTTATTTTCTTCCACTTTGACATTACAGAGTATTTTGTATAGATTGTAAAAAAACAAACATCCATTTTAATCCCAATTTGTAACGCAATAAAATACTTTCTGAAGGCATAGTACATCTTTGAACTATCAGGTTATGATTTATACTCAGTGACCCATAGCAATCCATTAGAGAGTGGTTACATTTCCACACCCCCATCCCTCTACATCCTAAACATTGTGGCAGGGTCAGGCAGTTGAAATGACAGATTGTGCTTTAATTGTTTGTACTGAATTAATTGCACACATATACCGTCAAAATGTCCCTATCATCTAACAATAAGTAACAACAGCGTTAACTAATTATAGAAAGTGAGTCCTGGATTGCCCGCTAATGAGTAGAAATGAATCATTCATCAGCTCAGTCGTATAGCTGCTATATAGCCGGCTACCGAGGGCAGGACGGCTCATAATAATGGCTGGAAAAGAGGAAATAGAATACCATCAAACACATGGAAACCATGTTTGATGTATTTGATACCACTACACTGATTCTGCTCCAGCAATTACCACAAGTCCATTCTCCCCAATTAAGGTGCCACCAACCTCCTGTCAAGCTGCTTCATCATAATCAAGACCATAATTCAAATCAAATCACATTTATTTCTCACATGCACAGAATACAACAAGTGTAGACCACCATGAAATGCTTACTCACCGCCATACCAGGCGGTGAATGCGACCAGTTCTTGATGGTGCGGCTGTCTAACTTTTTGAGGATCTGGGGACCCATGCCAAATCTTTTTAGTCTCCTGAGGTGGAAAAATCTGATCGAATCATATCAAATGTTATTGGTCACATACACGTGATTAGCAGATGTTATTGTGGGTGTAGCGAAATGCTTGTGTTTCTAGCTCCGACAGTGCAGTAATATCTAACAAGTAATATCTAACAAATTACACAACATATACACACAAATCTAAGTAGGAATGAATTAAGACGATATATTAAGACAATATACATATGGATGAGCGATGTCATAGCAGAATGGACTAAGATACAGTAGAATAGTATAGAAACAGTATATACATATACATCCTGTACCCACTTCCACTATGGCCTACTGTAGTAAAAACTGATGTCTCCAGTTTATAAAGCAGTATGTGCTCTCACCTGATGACTTGGGGCAACATATTTGTTGATAGTTTGAGTAGAGACATGTCAAACAAGGAGGTAAAGTCTCTTGGATTTTCCTCTCCCTCTTGCAAGCATACTCGCAGTCGCTCAGACAGGCAGCCTGTGTCTGGCAGCATGGTGTAATCTGTGATCTGAGCCAAACAGAATGTAAAATGTCACTTCTAGGACTCAAAGGTACAACTGCAGATCCTAAAACACGCCTTGGCTTCTCACCTCGGGGTCCTCTGCATCTATCTGGTTCAGATTAATGTTATCACCCATGAGCCACTGGAAAACGACATCTTGTATAACAAAAATAGATAGGGCACATTACAACTGAATGGAGTCAGTAGGGGATCAAATAGTGGATCACCAACCATTACTATTGCAGTGCTATATGGATCACACTCTTTCACAACTATTCTTGTGTTACTGTGGAGACGTTAACAAGCCTCCCATTGGGAAGTCGTCAAATACCCTTTTCACACAACTGAGCTGAGCAAAGATATGCACAGCCATACTATACTGCCCTGGCCTGTTTATGCACCATCATAGTTGCTGGAACCATTCTGGAAAGGACAAAAATCTCTAAACCAACACATTGCAGTTGGGTTGGCATGATCGTGTGAAAAGGGTATAAGAGCCTACATTATTGGCTCTCAAACGTGACAAGTCTGAGTGTTTATAGACAGACACTCCACTTACCATTATTATTATAAGTTATGTAAACATTATTAGGTGAATGAGATACCATATAATAGTATAGAATAGTATAGAAAATAGTATATGCACATGAGATGAGTATTGCCAGATATGTAAATATTAAGTGACAAAGATACCATAAAGTGGCCAGTAATTCCTAGTATTTGCCCATAGGCAGCAACCCCCCCCCCGTTCAGCTAAAAAGGTGGCGCAGGGAATTCAAAAATATTCTTTAGAAATATTTAACTTTCACACATTAACAAGTCCAATACCTCAAATGAATGATAAACATCTTGTTCGTCTACCCATCATGTGAGATTTTTTAAATGTTTTACAGCGAAAACACAACATATATTGATGTTAGACCACCACCAAATAAAAGGAAAAAAGCAGCCATTTTTTCCAGCCAAAGATAAAGTCACAAAAACAGGAATAGAGATAAAAATGAATCACTAACCTTTTGAAAATCTTCATCAGGTGACAGTCATATGACATGTTACACAGTACAATAAATCGTTGTTTTGTTCCATAATGTCCAATACTAGTGTCCAAGTAGCTGCATTTGCTATCACTTTCAGCTCACGTGCCCAAAAACGGACTGCTGGTCCAAGATAACTCGCACGAAAACTTCCAAAATATATATTCCAGGTCGAATAAACTGGTCAAACTAAGTAGAGAATCAATCTTCAGGATGTTATTATCATATATATCCAATAACATTCCAACAGGATCATACGTTTTCATCTGGGGCAGCAGAGTAGCCTAGTGGTTAGAGTGTTGGACTAGTAACCGGAAGGTTATAAGTTCAAATCCCTGAACTGACAAGGTACAAATCTGTCGTTCTGCCCCTGAACAGGAAGTTAACCCACTGTTCTTAACTGACTTGCCTAGTTAAATAAAGGTTAAATTAAAATCTGGAGCCAAATGGAACAGCGGTATCTCCCACAGAGAAATGCACCACAGGAAAATGGCATTCTGTCGGGACACTGGCTATTTCCCCTCCCATTCGGTCAAAGTTCACAGCAAATGCTCCATTCCACTTTCTACTGAATGAGGACATCTAGTGGAAGGTGTAGGAAGTGCTTCCAGATCCATATCTTGTTGGGAAAGGAGGGGGTGGGCAATCTTGTTTGGAAGATTGCCTGCCCTATGAGTTCTGTTATAATGACATACATAATTCAAACAGTTTTAGAAACTTCAGAGTGTTTTCTATCCAATAGTAATAATAATATGCATATTTTAGCAATCTAGGACAGAGTTTGATGCAGTTCACTATGGGCACGCAATTCATCCAAAGTGAAAATACTGCCCCCTATCCTCAACCAGTTTTAATGTGCTAGTGATGGAAGTTTAACAGTCTGTTGACATTGAGATAGAAGCTGTTTTTCAGTTTCTCGGTCCCAGCTTTGATGCACCTGTACTGACCTCGCCTTCTGGATGATAGCGGGTGAACAGGCAGTGGCTCGGGTGGATGATGTCCTTGATGATCTTTTTGGCCTACCTGTGACAACGGGTGCTGTCGGTGTCCTAGCTTGCCTCCGGTAATGCGTTGGGCAGACCACACTACCTTCTGGAGAGCCTTGCAGTTGTGGGCGGTGCATTTTCTGTACCAGATGCTTTCAATTGTGCAATTCTGTAAGAATTTGTGATGGTTTTGTGGTGCCCTCTTCACGACTTTCTTGATGTGTTTGGGCCATGATAGTTTGTCGCTTCGACCTTCTTTCTTGATATTTTCATTGATATTGTTAACAAACACACCCCCATGAAGAAATTCTTGCAGAGTTACTCCACCTCAATAATTGCATTTGGCGAAATGCTCGGCACATGCATACTCAGTCTGACTGGCTCTCGATCAGGAAAATTAGAAATAAGTCCACTCAGGCTATCTGGAAAGCCAAAGTTAGTGACTTAAGGAGCAGTTCTCTCTCTGTGGGTCTAACCCCAAAAGGTTCGGGAAAACAGTTGAAGACCTGGAGAATAAACCCTCCTCCTCGTCGCTGCCCATGTCCCTTAAAGTTGATGATGTTGTTGTTACTGACAAGAAGTACATGGCTGAGATTTTTAATCACCACTTCATTATGTCAGGATTCCTATTTTACTCAGCCATGCCCCCTTGCCTGTCCAACATTTCCTCATCTCTCACCCTTCTAATGTGACTAGCCTTGATGCTCCTCCCTGTTTTTCCCCTGCTCAGCTAACAAAGTTTCTCCCTGCGGGCGGTCACTGAGTCCGAGGTGCTAAAGGAGCTCCTTAAACTTGACCCCCCAAAAAACATCTGGGTCAGATGGTTTAGACCCTTTCCTCTTTAATGTTGCTGCCCCTATAATTGCCAAGCCTATCTCTGACTTTCTTAACCTGGCTCTTCTCTCTGGGGGGGTTCCCATTGCTAGGACGGCAGTCACTGTTCGTCCTTAATTTAAAGGGGGAGATCAAGCTGATCCTAAATGTTATAGGCCTATTTCTATTTTGCCCAGTTTATCAAAAGTGTTGGAAAAACTTTTCAATAATCAACTGACTTGCTTCCTTGATGTCTATAGTATTCTCTCTGGTAAGCAATCTGGTTTCTGCTCAGGTTATGGATGTGTCACTGCATCCTTAAATGTCCTCAATGATGTCACCATTGCCCTTTATTCTAAGCAATGTTGTGCTGCTATTTTTAATGACTTGGCCAAAGATTTTGATATGGTAGACCATTCCATTATTGTGTGCCGAACAAGGAGTATTGGTGTCTCTGAGGGGTCTTTGGCCTGGTTTGCTAACTACCTCTCTCAAAGAGTGCAGTGTATAATGTCAGAACATCTGCTGTCTCAGCCACTGCCTGTCACCAATGGTGTACCTCATGGCTCGATCCTAGGCCCAACGCTCTTCTCAATTTACATTGCTCAGGCAGTAGGAAGCTCAGCTGACCCCTCCCCAGATTTTGTGGATGAGCATTTTCTTGTTTGCTTATGGCCTTATACAACCCGCTGAGTGCGGTCTTAGTCCACGTTTGGGGTGGTAAATAGATGGCTACAAAAAATAGAGAACTGAAAACCAGTGGTGGAAAAATTATTACATTGTCATACTTTAGTAAAAGTAAAGATACCTTAATAGAAAATGACCTAAGTAAAAGAGAAAGTCACCCAGTAAAATATTACTTGAGTAAAAGTCTAAAAGTATATGATTTTAAATATACTTAATTATCAAAAGTAAATGGAATTACTAAAATGTACTTAAGTATCTAAAGTAAAAGTTCCTTATATTAAGCAAACCAGACGGCACACTTTTCTTGCTTTTTTTATTGATGGTTAGCCAGGGGCACACTCCAACACTCAGACATCATTTACAAATGAAGCATTTGTGTATAGTGCGTCTGCCAGATCAGAGGCAGTAGGGACGACCAGGGATGTTCTCTTTATAAGTGTGTGAATTGGACCATTTTCTTGTCAAAATGTAACAAATACTTTTGGGTGTCAGGGAAAATGTATGGAGTAAAAAGTGCATTATTGTCTTTAGGAATGTAGTGAAGGTAAAGTAAAAGTTGCCAAAAATATAAATAGTAAATTAATGTGCAGATACCCCAAAAAAACTTTACACCACTGATGAAAACTCTCTTGGTAGATAGTGTGGTCTACAGCTTATCATGAGGTACTCTACCTCAGGCAAGCAATATCTCAAAACACCAGTGTCAACGTCAACAGTGAAGAGGCAACTCCAGTATCCTGACCTTATTAGGCAGAGTTCCTCTGTCCAGTGTCTGTGTTCTTTTGCCCATCTCAATCTATTATTTTTATTGGCCTGTCTGAGAAATAGCTTTTTCTTTGCAATGCTGCCTAGAAGGGCAGCATCCCGGAGTCACCTCTTCACTGTTGACGTTGAGACTGGTGTTTTGCAGGTACTATTTAATGAAGCTGCCAGTTGAGGATTTGTGAGGCATCTGTTTCTCAAACTAGACACTCTAATGTACTTGTCCTCTTGCTCAGTTGTGCACTGGGACCTCCCAACCCTCTTTCATTTCTGATTAGAGCCTGTTTGCACTGTTCTGTGAATGGAGTAGTACACAGCGTTGTACCAGATCTTCAGTTTCTTGGCAATTTCTCATGTGGAATAGCCTTCATTTCTCAGAACAAGAATAGACTGATGAGTTTCAGAAGAAAGTTATTTGTTTCTGGCCATTCTGAGCCTTTATCAATCCCATGCTCCAGATGCTCAACTAGTCTTAAGAAGACCAGAACAACAGTTTTCAGCTGTGCTAACATAATTGCAAAAGGGTTTTCTGTGATGATCAATTAGCCTTTTAAAATGCTGAACTTGGATTAGCTAACACAACGTGCCATTGGAACACAGGACTGATGGTTGCTGATAGTGGGCCTCTGTACGCCTATGTAGATATTCCATTACAAATCTGCCGTTTCCAGATACAATAGTCATTTACATCATTAACAATGTCTACACTGTATTTTTGATCAATTTGATGTTATTTTAATGGACAAAAAAAAGCTTTTCTTTCAAAAACAAGGATATTTCTAAGTGACGCCAAACTTTTGAACGGTGGTGTATGTACAATACGTTGACTCACTTTGTCTCTCCCTCTCCTTACCTACCCCTTGTTTCCCTTTGTGTAAGCAAATGGTCATGCTTTTGTTTGACCACTAGGGACCTGTTTTCATTGTATCACGTTAGTGATAGATAACCTATATCATGTGTGTTTATGTTAATTGAATAGAGCATCAATTAAACATAGTTAGTTGATAAAATTAATAACAGTCATCAGATGAATGATTGTCACATCATGACAGTAGGATCGTCTCGAATGGAGCTCATCCAGTTTATTATCCAGTGATTGCACGTTGGATAATAGAACGGATGGTAGAGGCGGTTACCCACTCGTCGACGATTCTCACAAGGCACCCTGATCTCCTCCCCTTGTATTTCCTTATTTTCTTCATGTGAATGACAGGGATTTGGGCCTTGTCTGGAGGCAACATTATATCCTTTGCGTCCAACTCATTAAGTGGTAACAATTCATCACATTTCTGGTACTTCAACAAAAACAAACTGGGTACCAGTGTTTGGGATGGTACATGTTTTTAATACATTTCAAAGCTGCAATGGTGTACATATAGTGAAATGTAAATACCACAGTAAAATCAAATGCACCTGTGGACCTAGAAGAATAATTGTATCTGCAGTCACAATGTCAGCAGTCTGTAACACTGACCTGGGAGCCACAACAACACACACTGCATTACACTTTATTACAGTATGTTAGTTGCCATGTCCTGTAATGGACTGAGTTATTCAGTGACAACATCTAAACATAGCAATGGCCACCCCTAGTAAAGCGATAACAAATGCCCTCCTCATATATCGCCCTTCAACACAACATCCGCCTTACCCCCTCCAATATTCAAGGCAAACCCCTGTGGGTTCATGTCAATTAAACATTCGATAGAGAACTGCCACTGTATTGGTGCAGTGGAACTCAGTGCTCTTATATAATAGCGGCAGCTTTGGCTTAATGGTGTCTGACAATGAGGCTGTAGTTTGGGCGGCCTGTCTATGGCAGGAAGCAGCACAGAGTGGTCCTCTGGCGGCAGGCCAGCACTGAGGAGCAGCTAAACCACCAGCCTGGAGGCAGAATTAAGGGAATTACTTGATGTGTGAATTTTGGCAGCATTTTGTCTCTGACGGAATAAAATACAAAGGAAATCGGGATGAGCTGAGTATAAGAACTCAGGTGCCTCTCCAATCACTGTGATTGAGTGAAGGGGGTGAAGTTGTAAAATAGTCATTTTATTCTAAACGAATTATCATATGCCATTTAGCAGACATTTTACAGCTGAAGTCGGAAGATTACATGCACCTTAGCCAAATACATTTAAACTGAGGTTTTCACAATTCCTGACATTTAATCTTAGTAAAAATTCCCTGTCTTAGGTCAGTTAGGATCACCACTCTATTTTAAGACTGTGAAATGTCAGAATAAGAGTAGAGAGAATCAATTATTTCAGCTTTCATTTCTTTCATGACATTCCCAGTGGGTCAGAAGTTTACATACACTAAATTAGGTAGCATTGCCTTTAAATTGTTTAACATGGGTCAAATGTTTCGGGTAGCCTTCGACAACCTTTCCACAATAAGTTGGGTCAATTTTGGCCCATTCCTTGCTCGCACACGCTTTTTCAGTTCTGCCCACAAATTTTCTATGGGATTGAGATCAGGGCTTTGTGATGGCCACTCCTATACCTTGACTTTGTTGTCCTTAAGCCATTTTTACACAACTTTGGAAGTATGCTTGGGGTCAATGTACTTTTGGAAGACCCATTTGCGACCAAGCTTCAACTTCCTGACTGATGTCTTGAGATGTTGCATCAATATATCCACATCATTTCTCTACCTCATGATGCCATCTATTTTGTGAAGTGCACAAGTCCCTCCTGCAGCAAATCACCCCCATAACATGATGTTGCCACCCCCGTGCTTCACGGTTGGGATGGTGTTCTTCGGCTTGCAAGCCTCCTCCCTTTTCCTCCAAACATAACAATGGTCTTTATGGCCAAACAGTTATATTTTTGTTTCGTCAGACGAGAGGACATTTCTCCAAAAAGTATGAATCTTTGTCTCCATGTGCAAGTGCAAACTGTAGTCTAGCTTTTTTATGGCAGTTTTGGAGCAGTGGCTTCTTCCTTGCTGAGCGGCCTTTCAGGTTATGTCGATATAGGTCTCGAAGGCTGCGTGGTCCCATGGTGTTTTGTACAGATGAACATGGTAAATTCAGGCCTTTGGAAATTTCTCCCAAGGATGAACCAGACTTGTGGAGGTCTACATTTTTTTGAGGGCTTGGCTGATTTCTTTTGATTTTCCCATGATGTCAAGCAAAGAGACACTGAGTTTGAAGGTAGGCCTTGAAATACATCCACAGGTACACCTCCAATTGACTCAAATGATGTCAGTTAGCCTATCAGAAGCTTCTTAAGCCATGACATCATTTTCTGGAATTTTCCAAGCTGTTTAAAGGCACAGTCAACTTAGTGTATGTAAACTTCTGACCCACTGGAATTGTGATACAGTGAATTATAAGTGAAATAATCTGTCTGTAAACAATTGTTGGAAAAATTTCATTAACAAGTCCAATACAGCAAATGAAAGATAAACATCCTTTTTAATCTACCCATCATGTCCGATTTAAAAAAGCTTTACAGCTAAAGCAGAACATATGATTATGTTAGGTCATAGCCAAGTAAAAAAAAATGCCTTTTTTCCAGACAAGGATAGGACATCATGTTACACTCATAGGACATCACGTTACACAATACATGTATGTTTTGTTCGATAATGTGCATATTTATATCCAAAAATCTCACTTTAGATTGGCGCCTTACGTGCAGTAATGTTTTGATTCTAAAACATCCGACAGTTTCTCCCATTTATTTTTCTTTCTCCTTTTTGCCAGTCTAAATTACAGTGGGATGTGCCTTGCCTCTGACGCCCAATTCAGTGACTTCCTAGATGGGATGGGCCCTGCACAGTTTGTTGGGCGACAGACATTAGCCACAACATCATTGGGTGAGAGTTACTAAACGCTGTGGTTGAGATAGCTCTGGAGCCAAAAGAAGTCCCTTAAATTTGATTTGATTTGATTTATTTAACCTTTATTTAACTGGACAGATATATTGTGCAGTAATGGACAGAAGGGGCCACACCTCACCACATGAGCAAAATATATATTGTTTGTCTTAAAGTAAAAAGTTTTGTGTGGTTTCATGAGTTGGGACATGTATTAACATTAGGTAATGTGTATGAACCATACAGCCATAAAGTTTGTGTGAGTGAGTGACTATAGTCATAGATATGTTTATAATTATCCAGGTGATGTTGAAATAGGCCTGCTGGAGAGAAATGGTGGTTTGGAGGTGGAGATTGTGCAGGCCAGAGGACTCACACAGAAACCTGGATCCAAAGGACCTCCAGGTGAGCAAGGAGATGCAACCATCATCTAATCCCTTTAGTTCTCTGGGAGATGATATCCAATCAGAACTCAAAATAAACCATATATTGCTACAGTGGAGGAAGAAACAAAACCATGTTTGAGACACTGCAAACCTTGTTCCTCATGGTAGATTTCAAGATGTCAAAGTCTAATCTTTAATCGTGTAATCTGAAATGGGTGATGAAAAGCGTATCTGTGTGATCTGATTGCGTTGAGGTATTACGTGTTCCCCAGAGACACACAATGCAATAATACCTGTCTTCTCTTGTTGCCAGCGGCTTACATTAAAGTGTACCTACTTGAAAAGGGGATCTGTGTTGCAAAAAAGAAGACAAAGTCGGTTAGGAAATCCCTGGACCCTCTGTATAACCAAGTGCTGGTGTTCTCGGAGAGTCCACAGGCGAAAGTCGTTCAGGTAAGGTAAAACAGATTTCAGGCACTATTCACTCATCAGTTTCATGTTCATAAGGGCACGCAATGGAAAATGTTTAAAAATGTTTTGAAACAGAAATTGATCATGAGTATCCTGGTCCAGGTAGTCCCTCCCCTTTTCCATCTGTTTTCTTCTGCTTGGTGCCCAATGAACATGGCCCTGGTGGTCTCTACGATAATTACAATGGCAGTGACTGCGGCAATCAAAGATACTGTATCTCTGAATATTTACTCCTGTTGACAATAACCTCAAATGCAGGACGCCGGGCTAATGTTAACTAGTTTTGTTGTCTAATTTTGTAGACTAGCCTATGAAGATGTAACGACAACATCATGTAAAGTATATCTATAAGTGTAGCGTCAGCTACCATCTACCATTACCAGTGGAACAAATTCCTTGCCTGAAGGTGCAATCAGACAATGAAAAGTGATGATTTGGACGATTGCTCCAGGAAGCCTGATATACAAGTCCACGGGAGATTTTTCTCCACTCATTCTTTCCTCCCTGCTCCCTCTCACACCTTCTTCCTGTTTACTTCTCACACACACACCTGTGGCAGTACAGACATACAAAATCCGTTTCTATTAGTATGGGATCAGGCTTGCCCACTCAGCTATGAGAACAAGCACAATGGAAGGACTGAAGGCATGCTGAGTTTACTCCACCGACATACATTAGTGACTGTGCCAAAGAAAGAATAAAGTATAGTGACTGCCCTATTTTCATATTTTGATAGCCTTATCCATTTGAGCCAGGCTCTGTATATCCCAAGTTTAGTTTCTCTATTGAAGCCGCAAAAGGGCTCTGCATGGATAAGGCTAACTAAAGTCATGCCCTAGCAGTTAGAACAGAGGTTAATAGCCTTTCGAAACAGTCACTGTTTACTTGACAGCTTGTGAATAATCCCAGCAATGATTTGGTGTCCTATCACTGCATAATTAGATCTTTGCACCTCCCTCCTTATCATTCTGTTCAGACACATTTCTGCCTCTTGGCATGGGAACACAGGGATAAAATGCCTGGTTTTCTGGTATTAGAAAGGAAAGGGGATGTTGAACATTCATCTGAAATAACATGTTCAGAGGAGAACATTTACTCCTTTCTGTCATAACAAACATTATAGGCTTAAATAAAACCCAGCCCCTCTGAAAAATGTCCTCTGGAAACCTGAGGTTGAGGAGGAACCATATTTGTAGTGGATGCCGAGGCAGGGAAACAATCTTCCGTCCAAAGATTGAGAGACATTAGTAGAAGTGATTTGTCTACTGAGTCACAGAGGAAATCAATTTTGGTCATTGATTATTTTGTCCTGCAGGAAATAGCATCTCTGTTTGTCTCACTGACATTCCCATTTTATTTCTCTAACAGGTGATTGTTTGGGGAAACTACGGACGCATGGATCGTAAATGCTTCATGGGTGTC
The DNA here is from genome assembly GCF_021184085.1 of Oncorhynchus gorbuscha. Classification (NCBI taxonomy): domain Eukaryota; kingdom Metazoa; phylum Chordata; class Actinopteri; order Salmoniformes; family Salmonidae; genus Oncorhynchus; species Oncorhynchus gorbuscha. The sequence goes on along the minus strand of NC_060193.1, from coordinate 35,416,609 downwards.
GCCCGCATCTTATTGGAGGAGCTGGATTTGACAAGCATGGTGATTGGCTGGTACAAGCTTTTCCCCACCTCGTCCATGGTGGACCCCACGATGGCACCATTGATCCGGCACTCTTCCCAACTGTCCTTGGAGAGCACCGTGGGCCCATCCTTTGAGCGCTCTTAAGAACTTTGCTAACAGGCTCTTTTTTGAACACACCCTTCCCTTTGTGTGCCCCCCAAAAGAAATGCACTACCCCTTCAGAGGGACATATATTGACCGTAGTGTACTGCTCTGAGATGGTTAGTGACACTGGCCTTGCACTGTTTTTCAGAAATAATTTATTTTAAACAGCAGAAAAAGGGGGCACCAAAGTTCTAGAAAGACTTTGAGAATAGGAGTTCCTTATTCTTACTCTTGACTTAGGCTGTTTTTTACATGGCCCCAGATAATATGTCAATGCGTGTCATGGGAGCAAGAGAGAGGTTTGCAACCCTCCTTCTGGGGATGTATCATTCCTGTGTTCTGGTGGCAGCCATTGGGTCTGAAGCTGAAGGTTGCAACACAGAGGGGAATGTGCAATATCATGGTTATAATGTAGCTGGTACAGAAGCAAATAAGCCAACGCAAGTTCTAGAAATCTACCACCAAGGAAAGCAGATTCTCTCTACAATTAAATAAGCCAAGCTGAGAATTCAAATTTAGATTGAGCTTAATAAGTGTTGTTTGAATAGATTTAAGATTGTCTTTGAAGCTTGTCTAATATTTTAACAGTTTCAACTGTGCCAATTTACCAGTAAGTGTCTTGACTTTGTGGCTTGTGCCATTGTTCAAAAGGGTAATTTTGGAAAGGAAACATCTGATTACAGCTCGTGACAGGGGCACTGAAGCTTCAGTTAGAGCTGTCCTTTTTTAAATTACAATCATCATTATGACACTGTCAAAGCAGGTAGTGATTAACACAACTCCACAAGTGAAGCAGTGAGGAAAGCTTGAAATATATTTTCTGATCATCTACAAAGGTCTGAGAGGAAATAGGACAGATATATAATTAAATCAAAGGAATTTACAGAAAATTGTAGAGCTGTAGGGTAATGAAAATAACATGTATTTTATTTGGCCGCTTTATTATAGATGTTTTTCTATTAGTCTTGAGTGAGCCAAAGTGTGTTTTCTGATTTATTTGATTCATGTTCAAAGGGCAGAGACGCAGAACTTGGTAGCATAGTAAGGTTGTAGCATTAGGTGGTAGCATCTGCATGACAGAATACCATATTAGCTTATCACAAAATAATAATAGTAAGCATGAGATATTACAAGGGGAAGAGAAACAACACAAGTTGGTTAAAACTAAATTGTAAATTGATTGAGGAGCTAAACGACAAAAGACACACAGTGCCAACGAACAGTTAAAAGTGGTTCAACATGTAGAATGGTCGGGAAATAAACATAAGATTATGGCCAATGTTCTGGTCAGAGGGGATAGGCTTTTAACCATTCACTGGAACATTGTGTATTGTCCTTAACATGTAGCAGTTAAATTCAGATTTATGAAGATTATTGCAATTCTGACTTATGTGCTACTGTTGAAAACAGAATAGCTATATTAACTTTAAAGAAATAAGTGTATTTGGTCCGTTTAAGTACTACACAGAACACCCGGGTCTAGCTAGAATGAGCCTACATGTTGTGTATAATGTATTAAGTCAAATTTTTATGAAATGTAAAAAATTAAAATAATTTGGAGACAACATTTTGAAAATGCTGAATTAACTTGAAGACTAAATTCAAGTCTTAAGATGAACATTAAATTGTAGGCACAGCATCAAAGTGATGAAGATAAGAGCTCACTAGAGCAGGTAGCACTGGTACAGAAATATGATACCAAGACTTACTGTTTTGAAACATGTATTTTTCCAACCAATATCTTCATTTTGTAAAGCAATAAGTAGCAGCACCCATCCACAACAATCCACAACAAACCTCCATGTTATGTCCCTCGAAGTGTGATGTATAAGGCTAAAACTATTATTAAGCTAATACAACCTGTAAGTAATTTATATGCTATCCAGTGTAGACAATAAGTGTGTAAAGTATGTATGTATGTATGTATGTATGTATGTATGTATGTATGTATGTATGTATGTATGTATGTATGTATGTATGTATGTATGTATGTATGTATGTATGTATGTATGTATGTATGTATGTATGTATGTATGTATGTATGTATGTATGTATGTATGTATGTATGTATGTATGTATGTATGTATGTATGTATGTATGTATGTATGTATGTATGCATGCATTTGTCAGTTCACACACACACACACACACACACACACACACACACACACACACACACACACACACACACACACACACACACACACACACACACACACACACACACACACACACACACACACACACACACACACACACACACACACACACACACACACACACACACACACACACACCCGTGTGTGAGTGAGTGTATAAGTGTATGCATGTGTTTGAACTGACAAATGCAACATCATTAGGGTTGCCCAATAGGACAAGAGGACAAAATTAAACAGAGATGGTGATAGGTTGAGAAACAGTTTCACTCATAGTCTGACTAGAAAACTAATTTACAACGTTGTACCAAGTTTACAATCAAACAAGAAAACATTTGGATTGAACCTTTACTAGCCTGAACATATTATACAGAAGAGACATGAAAAGAAAGAAAAACTAGTTAAGGATTTAAAACATTTGTAAAAAAGTGCATTGTACTGTACGGTTGTATTTTGTACATTTCACACATGAAAAAATGTATAGATCAAATCAATCTACTTATCTTGAATGGAATGTTTTTGTATTTTTTATTTCTTTGTGCCAAAATATTTTCTTTTTATATGTAAAACAAACCTTTGGGGAAGAATCTGTTTTCAAAAATAACTGATATTATTTAGTACCATGTCAACTGAAAGATACACATGGCATTAAATAATCTCCATTTTAAAACTGAAGTCATTTTCCAATCAAAAACTGATGGAAGGTTTTAGTTTGAGGAATAACCTTTATCAATTAAAGACAATAGCTTCCAGGCTTCTGTTCCTTATACCATTACTTTCAAAATCAATTTAAAGTAGCTATATGAAAAATTAAGAAAAGAAAAGAATATTGACATTGCATGGTTGTCATTCACCTACTTTAGTACTTCGGTGTACCATTTTGGATTTCCAAATGGAATGGAACATGGTTTATTGTAAAATTCACCAACTGTGATATAATAAAAAAATTAATGTTATGATTGAATGAAAAACATTGGTATTGTAGGAAATGTTTGAAGAATGCTCAAAATATTAACCATGTAACGACTTACAACTGCAACCCGATTTCAAATTTAGCTTGTGGTTGTCTCATATACTGTATCTCAGCCATAGAGGTATGATATCGCCTATCCAACAGTTTAATTCATGGGTCTGATGCAGTGGTGTGTGACTTTGAGTTTGTTGTAATGAGATGTTTCAATATGGTTAATTGGTGGAGAATGTCAAAAACACAAAAAATGTGCTATCATCAGAATCCCTATCCCTTTTGTTTTACTCGTATCTGTCATGCACATTTAAATTCATTACCATCAATTGTGATGCAAGTAGAGGCCTTAAAAACACAATAATCATACCAGATGACTTAACAATCCTAAAATGTAATTCAAGGGGAAAAAAAGTGTGAAAATGTGAACTGTTTTTTTTTCTTCGATGTCTCAACTTATTTTGAATTCAATTTTGTCCAATGCTTATTTTGTCACAGTTTCATTTGTCCCATGTGTCTTTGTTGCTTTGCGGGTTTGGGTATTTAAAAGAGGAAAGCACTGTTTTATGTTCATAAAATACATGGGTGTGTTTCAACTAGACCCAGAGCATATCATTTTCTTGTGCAGAGGTGTGGGATGAAATGGGGAACACATCCTTTCTGATGCTGTTAAGCATGTGGATCCTTGGTTTATTCACAATAATTTATAACATGAATATTTGAAATTCTTTCAAACTAATTGTTGAGTAATGCATAATTTGGTGAATTATTATTCTATTCCATCTGTCAATAAAATAGTTTACTCCTATTTGTAACAACATGTTGTGAACATTGCTGTGTGTATCTTTGACAGACAACATGAAATCAACAGATTATGGTAAGCAATAGAATCTATACCGATACATCAATGTTAATTATTTATGAACGGATTATGTAAACAATGCAACCTAGCCTAAAGTTATATTTTCTGCATTTTCAGACTCTTGGCCTGAGGAATAAAGTTACCTACAGCATTTGTAGACTGCATAGGGCACTCCATGGCGGTCATAGGCAGAGCACAGCCTGGTTGTTGGTTGTCCTTTGCAGTGTGCACATTACTCTGTGTCATGGTTTAAAAAAAATGAATTCTATGTGGCTGCACGTCTTCCCAGGACAGTCTTGTATTTCAGACCCTCTTCAGGTGTCTCAACTCTTCGTTCAACAAAAAATATCCTTTTGTCAGCAAGACACAAATTATTTCAGGCTACAATAGTGTAAACCCAAAGACAATTGCTGAATGTCATTACACTTTTTGAGCTGTTACATACAATAAATCAAATGCTGCGAGTGCACAGTGCAGTTTGGATGCAGGAATTACTTTGAAGTGGATGAACATACATAGGGAACTTACTTTTTTAATTGATTTGTTTGAATTGTTTGAATAGACCTCAGAAGGTCATGAAATAATTTGGCCTCTAGTCCTTTTTCGTGTGAATGTCAACAAAACAGACTTCTGCTTGTGTCTGGGAGCCTTCCTGGCTCTCAGTCTCTTTTAAGATCCGCTTCAACTTCCTGTGATTTGATTAATGTGTAGTACAGTAAGGTCACACTCATCCACACACCCAACTATACACACCTCATATAGAGTACCAGTCAAATGTTTGGACACAAGGGTTTTTCTTTATTTGTTCTATTTTATACATTGTCGAATAATGGTGAAGGAATCAAAACTATGATATAACACATATGAAATCATGTAGTAACCAAAAAAGTGTTAAACAAAACAAAATATATTTCATATTTTAGATCTTCAAAGTAGCTTCCTCTTTATGACAGCTTTGCACACTCTTGGCATTCTCTCAACCAGCTTCACCTAGAATGCTTTTCAAACAGCCTTGAAGGAGTTCCCACACATACTGAGCACTTGTTGGCTGCTTTTCCTTCACTCTGCAGTCCAACTCATCCCAAACCATCTAAATTGGGTTGAGATCAGGTGATTGTGGAGGCCAGGTCATCTGATACAGCACTCCATCACTCTTCTTCTTGGTCAAATGGCCCTTACACAGCCTGGAGGTATGCTGGGTCATTGTCCTGTTGAAAAACAAATGACAGTCCCACTAAGCGCAAACCAGATGGGATGGTATATCGTTGCAGAATGCCGTGGTAGCCATGTTGGTTAAGTATGCCTGGAATTTTAAATAAATCACAGACAGTGTCACCAGCAAAGCACCCCCACACCATCACACCTCCTCCTCTATGCTGCACGGTGGGAAACAAACATAAGGAGATAATCCGTTGACCTACTCTGCATTTAACAAAGTCATGGCGGTTGGAACCAAAAACCTCAAATTTGGACTCATCTGACCAAACGACAGATTTCCACTGGTCTAATATCCATTGCTCGTGTTTCTTGGCCTAAGAAGGTCCCTTCTTTTTGGTGTACTTTAGTAGTGGTTTCTTTGCAGCAATTTGACCATGAAGGCCTGATTCTTACAGTCTCCTCTGCACAGTTGATGTTGAGATGTGTCTGTTGCTTGAACTCTGTGAAGCATTTATTTGGGCTGCAATTTCTGAGGCTGGTAACTTTAATGAACTTATCCTCTGCAGCAGAGGTAAATCTGGGTCTTCTGTTCTTGTGGCAGTCCTCATGAGAGCCAGCTTCATCATAGTGCTTGATGATTTTTGCGACTGCAATTGACGAAATATTAGTTCTTGAAATTTTCTGGATTGACTGACCTTCATGCCTTAAAGTAATGATGGACTGTCATTTGTCTTTGCTTATTTTAGCTGTTCTTGCCATAATATGGACTTGGTATTTTACCAAATAGGGCTATCTTCTGTATCCCAACCCTATCTTGTCACAACAAAACTGATTGGCTCAAACACATTAAGCAAAGACATTTCACAAGGCACACCTGTTAATTTAAATGCATTCCAGGTGACCTCCTGAAGCTGGTTGAGAAAATACCAAGAGTGTGCAAAGCTGTCATCAAGGCAAATGGTGGCTATTTGAACAATCTAAAATATATTTTGATTTGTTTAACACTTTTTTGGTTACTACTTGATTCCATATGTGTTATTTCATAGTTTTGATGTCTTCAATATTATTCTACAATGTAGAAAATAGTAAAAATATAGATCAACCCTTGGAATGAGTAGGCGTGTCCAAACTTTCGACTGGTACTGTAGGTACATAGAGACATGCACCCACGCACACACACACAATTCTTAGATAAGGGACTTTTGGCTCACAACCAAAGACCTGTCACCTAAAAGTCACAGATGATCAAAGAGAGGGAAACAAACATTTTCCCACAAAAAAAACATATTTCAAATAACACAAAAATATTTTCATTATAAATACAGCTGTTTGGGGGAAATATAATACAGTCAAGAACAAACAAATAAATAACCTGTATCACTGTATACAAATCTGGAAATGTACACATTGACTTTCTGTAAGAAGACTTGCTTTAATTTTGAAATAAATGTTCACGTTAAAGCAACTATCCCTGTTAATATAAAGATGTGAGCTGTTTCTTGTATATCATATTTCAATCATGGAATGAAAAAACTACACTGAATGCTGATAGCTTATTGTACGTTCCAGTAACATGATCTTATAATGTTTTAAATGTTTAGCATATCATGTTCAGCATACTCAAGATTGCCTCCCATATCTAATAGAGCATCATTAGGCTCTATTCAAAACCAGATTCTAGCATAAATGGTAATCGAAACTCAGGAACTGCAACCACTGTTAGTTTGTGGAACACCACAAGTGTCCTTTACTTATGTCCAATACAGATGTCAGATCTTAATTTGATCACAATGTTGCAGGAGCACTTTCATGCAATTGCAGGACATTTTTGACTTGTAGTGTATTTAAGGTTTAAAAAGGCTTCTGAAGTTTGTAAGTTCCACTTTGAAATTTCAGACTTGACTTTCCCTTGATCCTTTTACTCGTGTTCAATGGCTATCATTGTTTGCATGACGAAGAGCTGTATCCATTTGCCAATGGCTTGCATTGTTAACATTTTGCAAATGATTATTTGTGTCCAAACAAATGTAAATGTACAAACAAATGTACATGTGAAAATCAATGTGAAACCACGGAAAACCATGTCTGACTCATGTAAACAAAATATCCACGTGACATTTTTCAGATGTGACTTGTTCAAGCGTGTGTTCTAGTGGTGTCAGCTGATTGTTCACCTGCACCCGCCCGCATTTGCTAATAAACCTCCGCAACCACCCAACGATATGTGATGAAGTGAAAATCTGACCGCACCTGACTCTAACCAGGAACTATTGAAAATGCGCTGTAGGCTACAGTCAGAGACGGCAGAACATTTTTTGACTATTTGTTAGTCAACTTGTCTGTAACTAGATACATGCAGCATATCTCCTGTTATAATATGTTGCCTTAGAAGACTAAATTAACCTTTGCTGACCAGAACAGGCAAGGGTAAAGACCGGGAAGACTAGAAAAAGAGAATGGAGACCAATGAAACGGGGGAAAAGTTTATGGGATTCTACCAGTAGGGGTAGGTCCTGAGTGGATAACCATACCCTCTTCCCGACAGTGGGGAGCAAGAGTCCGGTGGCAATCTGCTTGTGGACGATACCTGGAGGTTGTCTTGAGAAGAGCCGTCGGATCTCTTTTCCAGGTACGCCGACTGCGACGGACGAACATTTGGGGTGAAGATGGGTTGACCTCCACTTCTTGCATTGGGAAGAGTGGGGGCTGATATCCCTTGGAGCATTCGAAGGGGGATAGTCCAGTACCCGAGCAGGGGAGAGTGTTCCTGGCACCATGCACCATGAGCTGGGCCGTCTCTTTGGCGGAAGGTAATTTAGGAAGAGGGATGAAATGGGTGGCCTTGGAGAACCTGTCAACCACTGTCAGGATGGTGGTGTTCCCATCTGACGCAGGAAGCCCAGTGACAAAATCCAGGGAAATATGGAACCAGGGGAGATGAGGAACAGGAAATGGCTGAAGGTGAAGGTGACCAGACGGAGCCTACTGCAGAGTCTTGCTTTGAGCACACACCATGCATGCAGTGACGAAGGCCAAGACATCAGGAGCAATGGTGGGCCACCAGAAGCGCTGTCGAAGGAAAGCCAGGGTATGACGAGAACCAGGATGACAGGTAAGCCTGGAGGAATGAGCCCATTTCAGGACTTGGGACCGGACTGAATCAGGAACGAACATCCGGTTAGCCGGACCTTCCCCAGGGTCCAGCTGGGAACGTTGTGCTTTGCGAACCAGAGCCTCAATACCCCAGACAAGCGCAGCCGCCAAACATGAGGCAGGGAGGATGGTCTCTGATTCCAAGGGTGTGGTAGCGGAACTGTACAGGTGGAAAAGGGTGTCCGGCTTCACGTTTTTGGACCCTGGGTGGTAGGAGAAGATGAAATTAAACCTCTGTGAATAACAGAGCCCACCGGGCCTGCCTAGAGTTAAGGCGCTTGGTTGTGTGGAGATATTCCAAATTAGATGTCTCACCCCTTCCAGCCAGTGCCTCCACTCCTCCAGGGCCATATTTACTGCTAGGTGTTCCCGGTTGCCAACGTCATAGTTCCTCTCCGCCGAGTTGAGACGATGGGACATGAAGGCACAGGGATGAAGCTTTTGGTCCTGGACGGATCGCTGAGAAAGAACGGCCCCTACTCCCACGTCAAAAGCGTCAAACTCCACCACAAACTGACGGGTCGGATCCAGATGGAAGGGGATGGTGGCAGTGGTGAATCGTTGCTTCAAATTCACAAAAGCCTTGTTTGCTGCAGGGGACCATGTGAACAGTACTGTGGGAGAGGTGAGTGCAGAGAGGGGAGCAGCCAGGTTGCTGTAGACCCGAATGAAACAACGGTAAAAATGAGAAAACCCCAGAAACCGCTGTAGCACCCTGTACGTGGGTTGGAACCAATCCACCACTCTCTCACTTTTTACGGACCAATCTGAACATTCCCTTCAGAGATGATTTTGGGGCGGCAGATGGCCTAGTGGTTAGAGCGTTGGATTAGTAACCGGAAGTTTGCAAGATCGAATCCCCAAGCTGACAAATTAAACATCTGTTGTTCTGCCCCTGAACAAGGCAGTTAACACCTCTGTTCCTAGGCTGTCATTGAAAATAAGAATTTGTTCTTTACTGATTTGAAAGGAATAATTTTTTTTGAATTTGGAAGATTTTTTTTTGATTTGAAAGGAAGAACATTGATGTTTGTGGAAATGTCAATATGGGAGAATATAACACAATATATCTGGTAGAAGAAAATACAAATAACAAAACAACCTAAATACGAACGTGATTTGACTGGTTGAAACAATGTTTAGGGTTAGATTTCCACAGACTCCTTTCTTTGCAAATTGAACAGGTGGAAATACAAAATTGATCGTGCATGCTATATGGACCTTTTTAGGATATGAAAAGGATTAATCTAACAAAACATCGCTTCATGTTTTCTCTGGGACCCTTCAGATGATAAATCAGAGCATGATTTTGGAATGTAAGTACACATTTCACCTATCGTGGTGAAAAAAATGTGTTTTGTTGTTAGGAGCTCTCCTCAAACAATAGCATAGCATTTTATCCCCGAAGTAATAGCTACTGGAAATTGGACAGTGCAGTTATATTAACAAACATGTAAGCTTTCAGCCGATATAAGACATTTATATGTACAGACATTTGTTGTTTCTCTAAAATCTGCAATGGTGACCAAAGGCTCTGCATGATTTACAACTGTCGCGTTGATGGGGCGCCTATCCCTGAGAAGTTTTTAACAATGTGTGAAAATCAGCCGCGTAGTCTGCCACACTATGGGAGTTTTGACGTAATTCCAGAAGTTTACTGGTCGCCTCTCTCCCAGCTACCGGAGAACTCCTCATGTCTCCCAATAGTGGCTCCCTTCAGGGAGACAGCGTGGCGGAGCTGGTCCAAGTCTGCTGGGTCTGTCATGGCCATTTCGTACAATAAGGACGCAAGGCGAGACCCAGATGCAGACACAGGAGGCAGATGGTTAGAGTCTTTGTTGTTTATTTAATCCAAAAGTAGGCAAGAGAATGGTCGTGGACAGGCAAATGGTCAAAAACAGATTCTGAGTCCAAGAAGTGGCAGACAGGCTAGATGTCATGGCAGGCAGAAGGGTCAGGCAGGCGGGTACGGAGTCCAGAAAAAACAGGCAAGGGTCAAAACCGGGAAGACTAGAAAAAGAGAATGGAGAACAGGAGTATGGGAAAAACACGCTGGTTGACTTAAAAACATACAAGACAAACTGGCACAGAGAGACAGGAAACACAGGGATAAATACACAGGGAAAAATAAGCGACAGCTGGAGGAGGTGGAGACAATCACAAGAACAGGTGAAACAGATCAGGGCGTGACAAGAATAATGTAATACATCGATAGAATGAAGGCTACAATCTAGAAAATGCAATAAAATGGAAGTATGTTCTTGGCCATTGCACGCTCGTAAGGAAATAGAAAGCTGTGAAAATTACCAAATAAGATTTGGTCATTTGACACTGATAAGATTTCAGTTCTGCTTGGAGGCACATTGTATGTAGCACCTCTATAGAAGGTCACTAACTACACATTCAAATTCTTTCAAGATCCTGAAAGAAATCATTTTCTCCACTCCTCTTCCCGAATCAAAATGTACACTTGCATTTTTCCTATTTCACACGTGTGAATTGGACATTCGTTTTTTTTGCGTATCCTACTCCCCATGAGAGTGGGGTCAGAGCTAGGGATCAGCCATTATTGATGGTGACCCTGGAGCAATTGGGATGAATTGCCTTGCTCATGGGCACATCGGCAGATTTTTCACCTAGTCTACTCTGGGATATGAATCTGTGACCTTTCGGTTACAGGCCCAATGCTTCTAACCGCTAGCAAAGGTTATAGACCTACAGTCAGTGTCCAGATTTCAGTTTCCATTTAACCCACCTGAACAGTAGGCTACAGTTCCCATGATGTGCCATAGGCCTTTTATAACTACCTGTGTCTTGTAATTTGTATAGCGCCTCACAATCATCAGACATACAGTAACATACAGTAAACACTGCTTTCATCCTCTTTTACCACTTCACCAATTTTTTTACCACTTCTTTATTTTCAACTCTCCATTTTCGCAAACGTTTCTCTTATTTAATCAGTGGATCAACATTAACTCTTTCTGCCCGTTACCATAAGCATTTGGCAAATGGAGGGTAGGCTATTTGGAGCACGAACAGTTAGGTCCTAAAGCTTAGGCTTACACACTAATGAAAAAACTCAGTGTAGCCTATAGATATAAATTTCACAAGAGTTATACATTTATGGATTTTTTAATGTATTGTTTTCTCTTTGTATAACTGCATCAACTGCGGGTTTTGAGTCAACCCACACATCACTATTGTGTCCACAAACCACATGTTTTTTTCTCACTTTATTTTGTCACGTAATTTAAAAAAAATGGCCTGCAGCATGTTTAGAATATCCTACTGAGGTTGAACTCATGACCAGTGGCTATCATGGTTAGAATGCTTAAGACATCTACTCCTGGACTGTTGCTGGTCAGAATATGAAAGGCACTTGTGGGTCTAGGTAAATTGTGAGGAGAGAGGTGTTGGTCAAAGTCTAGATCATCTGCAGGTTCAGTCTTCTTTCACATCTCTCAGAGTAATGACGACATGGTCATCCTGGCCTTTCCACAGCATCTCTCCCTCAAAGTCAAGCATTTTGTGTTTGCGGCAGCGCAAAACTATTCCCACCACTTTGTCCGAGATTTTGACATAGCGGTCAAACAGCCTGCCGAAAGTTATGTAGGATTTTCCGTTCTTGTCCTTGAGGCCCATGTCCTTGACGATCCAGCACAACTCCTCCATTTCTTTGTACACATGTTTCTGGGCTCGGTCGCCACGCATGGCTGTCTTGGATCCCTCTTTGGGGCGTCCGTAGCCTTCATCACCCTTCTGCAACCGCTGGGCCATGGCATGCTCATAGTCAAACTCCTCACTGAAGGGGTTGAGCTTCTGACCTTCTAAGTGCTGCTGGGACCACTTCTGCCACCTGCTCTTGATGTCACCCATGGTGGTGACTCTAATCTGCAGAATAAGAAGGCATGTCAGATTAGCTCAGATTATAAAGTGGGTTGATTTGCATTGGCAATCTTTTCATTGGATTGTCACAGAAAGTAAAATTACAATAACACAAAGAAATTCACGACAAACACTACAAGTTTTGCAATGTATTAATGACACAGGACCCATATTAACCTTTAACTGCAGGTTTTAACAAATCTGTTTGAGATAGAAACACCGGATTTTCTTTGTTTTTTGTTTATGTTCTTGATTAATTATGAAATGATAAAAAATATGAATAACATTCCACCCACGAGGCCAGAGAGGGAGCATTTGGTCAATGACTGCAGAAAAGGGCTACTTTTTAGTCCAGGAAACTGGCTCATATTTATGTTGATTAGTAGCCCCACTTCTCTCTTAAATGTTAAGTCCCCTATTTAGCGGACTTTGAATGGTTCTGAACCGGTTCCTACTGACATTTTGGGGTACAAAGCGCTATGTGAATGTCGCAGCGTCCAGTGCCTTATAGTGTCAGAAAGCCCCATCTGCTTTCCGCTACCACTGTGTCAGCTGAGCTGAAGTGAAGTGTCAGGTTTCACACGTGATATTTGCATAGGGAGTGACGTGTCACATTTTCTGGCCTATCCAGACAAAGATTTCACCTGCCCCTGAGCAACGTAGCTCAGCCTGTGTCATGTTTGTCATTTAGTATCATGTCTTGTCCCTGTGCTCCCCATTCTATTCGTTTCCCTCTGCTGGTCTTATTAGGTTCTTTCCCTCTTTCTATCCCTCTCTCTCCCCCTCCCTCTCTCACTCTCTCGCTCTCTCTTCTCTCTATCGTTCCGTTCCTGCTCCCAGCTGTTCCTATTCCCCTAATCATCATTTAGTCTTCCCACACCTGTTCCCGATCCTTTCCCCTGATTAGAGTCCCTATTTCTTCCTTTGTGTTCCGTTCCTGTCCTGTCGGTTCCTTGTTTAGAATTCACCGTGCTGTGATTGTGTATCGCCCTGTCCTGTCGTGTTTTTGCCTTCATCAGATGCTGCGTGTGAGCAGGTGTCTCTGTCAGCTACGGCCTGCGCCTACCCGAAGCGTCCTGCAGTCTGTGGCCGCTTCTCCTGTTATTCCCCTCTACAGACTAGAGGATTTCTGTTATTCCCTGTTTGGACATTTCCTGTTAAGGATTCAGGATTTGTCGTTTTCTGTTTGGACTTGAATAAACTCTGTTTCTGTTAAGTCGCTTTTGGGTCCTCTTTCACCTGCATGACAGCCTGGGTGTTAAGGGGCATGTTAAAAGGGAAAGTCGATCGAATCCAGCTCTCAACATGAAAAAGTATGGAATAATTTTGTAGAATTGAAACACGACCACCTTCTCCTGGTCACAGGGGGATGAAATCACCTTCTATGTAAAACAGAATTTATAAGTCAGCAGACATTTGTGGACTCTTAGAAAATGTAGAAAATGCTCTGTCATCAGTTATACGAAATGGGGCCAAATTTCTATTTTCACTACATATGATAATTATTATTTAACAGTTATAAGAAAGGTGAAATGTTAAAATAAGTTGTTAATAACTTGATTGTTAGTATAGTATATTTAGAAAGCATATACATTGAAAAGCCCTCTTACCCTACATACAGTTGAAGTTGGAAGTGTACATACACCCTAGCCAAATACATTTAAACACAGTTTTTCACAATTCCTGACATTTAATCCTGGTAAAAAAATCCTTGTTTTAGGTCAGTTAGGATCACCACTTTATTTTAAGAATTTGAAATGTCCGAATAATAGAAGAGAGAATGATATTTCAGCTTTTATTTCTTTCATCACATTCCCAGTGGGTCAGAAGTTTACATACACTCAATTAGTATTTGGTAGCATTGCCTTTAAATTGTTTAACTTGGGTCAAACGTTTCGGGTATACTTCCACAAGCTTCCCACAATAAGGTGGGTGAATTTAACTTCCTGACTGATGTCTAGAGATGTTGCTTCAATATATCCACATCATTTGCTTTCCTCATGATGCCATCTTTTTTGAAGTGCACCAGTCCCTCCTACAGCAAATCACTCCCACAACATGATGCTGCCACCCCCGTGTTTCACGGTTGGGATGGTGTTCTTCGGCTTGCAAGCCTCCCCCTTTTTCCTCCAAACATAATGATGGTCATTATGGCCTAACAGTCCAATTTTTGTTTCATCAGACGAGAGGACATTTCGCCAAAAATTACAAAATTTTTCCCAATGTGCAATTGCAAACTGTAATCTGGCTTTTTTATGGAGGATTTGGAGCAATGGCTCCGTCCTTGCTGAACAGCCTTTCAGGTTGTGTCAATATAGGATTCATTTTACTGTGGATATAGATACTTTTGTACCTGTTTCCTCCAGCATCTTCACAAGGTCCTTTGCTGTTGTTCTGGGATTGATTTGCACATTTCGCACCAAAGTACGTTCATCTCTAGGAGATGGAACACGTCTCCTTCCTTAGCGGTATGACGGCTGTGTGGTCCCATGGTGTTTATACTTGTGTACTATTGTTTGTACAGATGATTGTGGTACCTTCAGGTGTTTGGAAATTGCTCCCAAGGATGAACCAAATTTGTGGAGGTCTAAAAAAAAATCTGAGATTGTGGCTGATTTTTTAAGATTTTCCCATGATGTCAAGCAAAGAGGTACTGAGTTTGAAGGTAGACCTTGAATTACATCCACAGGTACACCTCCAATTGACTCAAATTATGTCAATTAGCCTATCAGAAGCTTCTAAAGCCATGACATAATTTTCTGGAAATTTCCAAGCTGTTTAAAGGCACAGTCAACTTAGTGAATGTAAACTTCTGACACACTGGAATTGTGATACAGTGAATTAGAAGTGAAATAATAAGTATGTAAACATTTACTTGTGTCATGTACAAAGTAGATGTCCTAACCATCTTGCGAAAACTAAAGTTTGCCGCATTTCTAGTAATTGTTTATGACCATCTCATTAAAAAATATACATTTTTGGTATGTCTATTTAGGTCGAAATCTACATTTTGCCACACCATTAAAATATAACACAGTGTAAGGGATCTTTGCTTTGGCATTTCCAAAGAGGTCCCTGGCAGGCGAATCTTCCACAACAGAGTCATTTAAACCATGGAGAATGCACATTGTGAAACCTGAGGCCCAAGCCTGACACGTCCAGAGCCACATTAGTAATGTGACGAACACCATTATAAATCTTGCGCCTGACCAAGGATATCAGGACCTCGTAATTATCCCTGAAGGTCAGGGGGAAGGCATGTGTGACTATATTTATTTGTTTACTGTATATTCCAGAATAGGTGTTGGAGTTTTAGAATACATTTTCATGCCTTTTTAAGGACTTATATCCCTCCAAGTTATGCAACTCTTTGCTAGGGTGAACGGAGGGCTCATTGGTCTTGTTCAGTTGCTAAAATTCTACAGATTGAAGATACAATACCTATAAATCTGTGTATTTTCTTGAAGGCCAGACAATATGAACCAAAGTCCATTCCCCAATATCACAATAACAAAGGCAAAGATATTTTAAGTTCAACTCAGCCTCTGTGAATGTTTGCTCCTGTTTATTATCTCCTGAACATCACCAGGTAGAGTGGCTGCAGCTGCAATATAACTGTATGTTTAGGCATGAAAATAGGGCAAACATTGTGGAATTAAGAGGGTAGTTTGGGGGAAAATCCCCCTGTGATTTGGGAACTCCTCTCCCAAACATTTTTACCCAAGTCCAACCATGATCTACAAAACTTACACATGATATTCCAATATCTGAAAAACACAGTCAGTGGTTTTGTTGAATTGATACTAGTGATGGTGCAAAAATAGCAATACTAATTATTTAATTTACTTTAGAGTTGTACCTTTCTTCAGCCAACCACATTTCCTGTTAACTTTGCCAATATGAAATCAACATTTTTATTCTGATGTTAAATCATATCCCCCATGCAAGATTGTTGAGAAACAAAAGAGGGTTTACCTTTGAAGTGTGTCTACTGTATTGCATTGATTTGTGTATTTAGTATTTTTATGAATGGCCGCACAAAATGAAGGTCCAATAAAAGAATGGTACTGTACCTTGGGCCTATTGATCTTCAGCTGGTTCAGGTCGCTCTGGTCGCTGTTGTCGCTGAGTCTGGCCTCCTCCCCCAACCCGCTGTCCTCTGTGTCCAGGCTGCTGCTACGGGAGTTCATCTTCTGCTCCAGACTACCCAGATGTACCTGAGCTCTCACACCCAGACGTCTCCGGGTGGGTGACTCGTTGCCCAGGAAGGGCTTGTTGGCATCCTCAGGTGCCATCTGGATCTTGTCCTTGATTGAGCATACCAGGTCAGTGCTGTACTCACTGTACTTTGGCATGTGGCTCTTGGTCACCTCACCCGTTCGGATCAGACTGCCGCTGTCGGTGTCTGCCTCGACCACACGTGTCTTGACTAGGACTTTTGTCTCGTTCTGCTTCTCCCTTTCTTCGTCCTCAATAATGGAGGTGGGCATCCACCCAGAGGGTATGGTCTCTTGTTTTACCAAGTTCTCGTCGGCCCAGCCCTGCCAGCTCTTGGCAAGACTGTGGACCATAGCGGCACATTTGATCTTCCTCACAGCCCTAACAAAGGGTCTATCCTCCTGGCTGGTACTCATCATGACTCCTGCTTGACCGTGCTTACAAGATATTGTGTTGATGTTGTAGGGAAAGTCAGTGAGTGAGTGAGTGAGTTGAAATAATCCTTCGCTGCCTTTGCTCCGCTTTAAATAAACTGTCGTGGAGAGCAGTCACAGGCCGAACGTGTGACATTTTTTTCTACGTACATGGATGCCTACCACGACCCCAAAACATTGGTGGAATTTCCCCTCAAGAGAGCCAGGCAACAGATGGTTACTCTCTGCAGTGAATGACAGTCTACAAGGGTTCTGCCCTCGTACGCATATACACAAAAATACATGATGAAACAAACCTCTAACAATCCCTACGTTTGAGCGTCTGATCTACAATGTAATTGCTCACACAAACATAAGAATACATCATTCTTGTTTTTTTCCTAGATTTATAAATGCTGTATTTCTATTTTGAAGGCAAATTCCTGCTTAACCCACGTTGATAGAGGATATGTGTTACGTAGCTAATAATTGTCTTGGATAATGAGCATCTGCTAAAATGGTGAAATCAATACTTTTGGGTCATGCTATAATTTATTTTCATGCAATGTAGCTTGACAGTTCGCTGTGTTGTTCTATTTTGGAGCGAGCCTGCTGGAGTGTGTATGAGAGGTTACTGCTGATTGATGCATGGGTCTGGCCAGAGAACTTGAGCTGAGTTATTTTGGGGAGACGCACACAGGTCTAAAAGGACGCCCGCTTTGTCTGGCCATCAAACATATTGTAGCAACCAAAAATCTAATTATATTTGTGCAATATCCTTTGTGTGTTTGTTGTTGGTAAAAGGTCCACTTCTGTCAGAAACAAAGATTCTAGAAAAACAAGCCTTAAAAAAATCTAATGAAATCAACAGTGTATCAATTCTGATGAGGTCTGCTTGAAAAATAAATCTTTGATAGAAACTTGAAAATTTGCTCACTCAATCAGTGTGCCTATGATGATACATTTTGCACTAACATGAACGCTGACATGAAGGTGCAACACTCATATGAAAAGTATAACAGGCTTCAAAGGATTTCTAATATTTCTAAACTCACAGCCATAAATGTATATTTCAATCATCTGGGTCGTATCAATGGAAGATGTCCATTGAGCAATAAAGATGATTTGGTTTTAACACCTTTATCAAACTGCCATTTATATGTATTTCTCACAACACATTCCACACATGTCCTTTCATTTAAATCTGTTTAATATGTAATTCTTGAGTCATTGCCGAACACTTCAAGGGAGCCAGAATTGAGATCTTGTTACTTGTTTGTTCCTTGCATGGTTGTAAAAATATCCTCCACAGAAGGCGGCCAAGCTTCAACGTGGACACAGGGAAAAAACCTGGCAGTGTATGACTGCAGGAGAACAGATTGGGCCTCCATGGAGGAATTTTTCTCTCTCACCACAAACCATGGAGATGACATCAACATGATTACAATGATAAAAGTGGTGTCTTATCTCTAAGCATTCTACTAAGCCAACATATGGAATTTTTTTATTAAGATGGTCATACCAAGGATCATTTACCAATTTGATTTTTAATTTTAGGACACCTGTAGGTATCAAAATTATTATGTTTTATTATTATTTGATGAAACATTTCATTTGGCCTTACTGCTTTTAGCTCATAGAAACGCATTGAATTACATATTCAAACATGGCAAAACACATAGTCAAATAATACATCAAAAGGAAGTATCTTTTGTTGTGCTACTTACTCTGTTGCGGTAAAACTTGTAAGTCGCTCTGGATAAGAGCGTCTGCTAAATGACTTAAATGTAAATGTAAGTGTCTGTCCTATAGCCGAGATATAAGAAAACTCTTATAGAAATTATTGAAATCACACACCCGCCTATTAACCCCTTTTTTTGGCACTAAAGTACTTCCA
The DNA here is from genome assembly GCF_021184085.1 of Oncorhynchus gorbuscha. Lineage (NCBI taxonomy): Eukaryota > Metazoa > Chordata > Actinopteri > Salmoniformes > Salmonidae > Oncorhynchus > Oncorhynchus gorbuscha. The sequence goes on along the minus strand of NC_060193.1, from coordinate 35,397,735 downwards.
TACTACAATTAATACCGGGTTACCCATAGACGAGTCTTGTGAGGCTTGTGGGAGTCGTAGAGCAAAACGTGTTCGTGAGAGTCTTAGCTTTCAATGGTGGGGTCATATAAGTTTGTAACCCAAACCGTTCGGATGTATCAGACGTTTTTGTGGTCTGACAAACACCGCTGCGGCTCTGCCCCCTTCCATCGCTGATGAGAAAGACCAAACCTCTGCCAATTTGTATTTTTATTTTATTTAACATTTATATAAGCAGGGAGTCATGCTGAGAACATGGTCTCTTTCGCAGATGAGACCTGCATGAACCCATCAATATGCAACAATTACACTAGATATATCTATATATATCAATTATATAATACCCGAAAAGGAAATGTGGTGGATTGAGACGTGGGTGGAATGTGGTGGAAAAATCTTATCCTTAGCTAAAACAGACATATTTTGATGGAGCTTTTTTTATTGTGCAATTTAGATTGACTACGGTTTTTTAAAATAAGCATCGCTCGTCTTCCTCACTGAGCCGTTATTCAGACATAAGGCATGTGGTGAAGATTTTTTTTGAATCCGCCAGTCTATATTATTTTCCCTTTGATTCATATTATTTCATAATCTTCCACACAAGTGCCTTGTATGTATTCTGTATGCACTGCAAAACAGAAATACACTGATTGGTGTTCACAATACACCCAGCATTGCCTGCTCATTTTGGTTTATCTGTGAATGGATGAAGAGTGACTCACATTGGTGGTGTGTGTTGTACTTAAACATATTTTAATATCAGAGTTAATAAGAAATGCTGGCTCCTCTTACTCTCTGACTGACACATATTTCCTTTGAAGTGTGTATTAAGTCGAAACTGTTATGCAGGTGAATGAGGACCCAAAAGCGACTTAGCGAAAACAGAGTCTTTATTCCAGTAAATGGCAAAAGTAATAATCCTGGAAAACTCAAGACGAAAACAAAACAGGAAAAAACTTAAATCCACTCGTAGTAACGAGGACAGACTGGAGACTCGACCATTGACTGCAGGTTGCTTCGGGAAGGCACCGACCGTAGCAGACTAAGACACCTGCTCACACGCAGCATCTGAAGGAGACAAGACACGACAGGGCGAGACAAGGACACAGCACAGCGAACATCATACAAGGATCCGACAAGGACAGAAGTGGAAAACAAGGGGAGAAATAGGGACTCTAATCAGAGGACGAAATAGGGGACAGGTGTGAAAAGACTAAATGAGTGAGTTAGGAGAATAAGGAACAGCTGGGAGCAGGAACGGAACGATAGAGAGAAGAGAGAGAGGGAGGGGGATAGAAAAAGGGAACGAACCTAATAAAACCAGCAGGGGGAAACGAACAGAAGGGAAAGCACAATGACAAGACAATATATGACAAAACATGACAGAAACAGCCTTCTGTTGTCCTCTTATCATATCTCAAGCAATGATGTATACAAATTGGCGCTCCCCAGTAGAAGCAGTCCACCATAGGAATGAATGGAATTCTATAGTATTCCAATTAAATATTTGAGGGACAAAATTACATGCATTTAAGTATATTTTACCGTAAGGATATTTATAAATTGATATTTAGCTCACATTATATGATTGAAAAGTTGCATTATTTAAGGTATCTGTAACAGAATAAATGTGGCAAAAACGAACATAGACATGATTAATTAATGGATTTTTATAGCTTCCCAAATATATTTTTTACAACGGTGGTGGAGTGCCAAGACGGAGTCATGATGGCTTCAACACAATGCCCCCTATCAGTCATCTAATATGCATATAAAAATGGTTTAAATGAGTTTTGAAGAAAACAAAGTATGGGAAATATGGGCTTGAATAGTTCATGACAAGGAGTCCTTATTGGCTGTGTGTACACTAACAGTCCCCAAGTCCAGAACAGACTATGGGATGCACACAGTACTACATAGAGCCATGACTACATGGAACTCTATTCCACATCAGGTAACTGATGCAAGCAGTAGAATTAGATTTTTTTTAAACAGATAAAAATGCACCTTAAGGAACAGCAGGGACTGTGTAGCAACACAAACATAGACACAGACACATGCATTCACACACATGATAACATACTTAATATAATAATAATAATATATGCCATTTAGCAGACGCTTTTATCCAAAGCGACTTACAGTCATGTGTGCATACATTCTACGTATGGGTGATCCCAGGGATCAAACCCACTACCCTGGCGTTACAAGCGCCATGCTCTACCAACTGAGCTACAGAAGGACACACACGCACGTACACATGGATTTTGTGTTGTAGATATGTGGTAGTAGAGTAGGGGCCTGAGGACACACACTTGGTGTGTTGTGAAAAAGTTTATGAATGTATTTTAATGTTTTTAAAATTGTATAACTGCCTTAATTTTGACGGACTCCAGGAAGAATAGTTTCTGCCTTGGCAAAAACAATTACAACAACACAAATGTGACATTTTTCTGGATAGTTATCAATTGTTTTCAAAAAGTAGCATTTATCCAATCCAATGTATGCTATTATTCATTATTAACTGGGTGGTTTGAGCCCTAAATGTTGATCAGATGACAGCCGTGGTATATAAGACCGTGTATCACAGGTATGACAAAACATTTATTTTTACTGTTCTAATTGCGTTGGTAACCAGTTTATAATAGCAAATAGATATCTCGAGTGTTGTGGTATATGGCCAATATACCATAGCTAAGGCTTGTATCCAGGCACTCTGCATTGTGTCATGCGAGGGACAGCTTAGCTATTGAAAATATTGTCCATATACCACACCTCCTCGGGCCTTATTGCTTAATTATACTACAGTTTTTGTCAATCGCTTTGGTGCTATTTCCAAGTATGTGTGGAATTTTCTAAACTTTTAATACAAAGCTCCAAACTGGTAACACTTGTAACGCAGCAAGTCCTACATTAAAAACATTTTATTGTGCATTCATTTTATTTGGAGACATCTTTCACCACACAACTATTAATCCAACATGTATTTTTACTGTGAAATACCATGAGAACATTGATTTAATCACCAAAACACAACATAATGATATCTTCTCAATTTAGTTGTTTTAACAACCAGTTAATCCCAGTGGTGAACCGTGGCTATTGGACCTAGGCCTTTAGTGCGAATCCCCCCCCCCCCACTTTATGCACCTGACAATATACAGCATTTAGCTCTAATGCAGGAGAGGCAGTGCTTTTTAATGACATCATTAATAAAAAATGCCTGAGCCGTGCATAGGGCTGCCACTCGCACAGAGACATAACAGTAGTGGCAGAGAATAATGCGACAAGCAACAACAACCACACGGTGCACCCAATTTATGGTAGCCCACACCCTTACTATCACACTACCACCAATAGTGAAATCAATCAGTGACACTTAAAAGGATGTGGCATCTAGGCTTGTGGTACTGAAAGGACAGCGACCGTAATATCTGCATACTCTATGTAGGAGAGCACACTTTATATAAAGCATAGGCCTACCCTGAACCAAAATATAAAATGCAACATGCAGCAATTTAAAATATTTTACTGAGTTACAGTTATATAAGGAAATTAGTCTTTTGAAATAAATAAATTAGGCCCTAATCAATGGGTTTTACATGACTGGGATTACATATATGCATCTGTTGGTCACAGATACCTTAAAAAAAGGTAGGGACGTGGATCAGAAAACCGGTCAGTATCTGGTGTGACCACCATTTGCCTTATGCAGTGCGACACATCTCCTTCCCATAGAGTTGATCAGGTGGTTGATTGTGGCCTGTGGAATATCGTCCCACTCTTCTTCAATGGTTGTGCGGAGCTGCTGGATATTAGCGGGAACTGGAACACGCTGTCATACATACCAATCCAGAGCATCCCAAACATGCTCAATGGGTGACATGTCTGGTGAGTATGCAGGACATTTTCAGACTCCAGGAATTGTGTACAGATCCTTGCGACATAGGGCTGTGCATTATCATGCTGAAACATTATCATGCTGAAACATGGTGGTGGATGAATGGCACGATAATTGGCCTCAGGATCTCGTCTCGGTATCTCTGTGCATTTATCGATAAAAATGCAATTGTGTTTGTTTTCCGTAACTTATGGTTGCCCATACCCTAATACAGCTATTATTTTATCAATCCTTAGTCCTGATAAATGAAAGACAAAATTCACAGTAATTAATGAAAAAAATACATGTATTTTTCTGATATACAGTTGAAACCGAAAGTTTACATACACTTAGGTTGCAGTCAGTAAAACTCATGTTTCAACCACTCCACAAATGTCTTGTTAACAAACTTTTGGCAAGTCGGTTAGGACATCAACATTGTGCATGACACAAGTAATTTTTCCAACAATTGTTTACAGACACATTATTTAACTTATAATTCACTGTATCACAATTCCAGTGGGTCAGACGTTTACATACACAAAGTTGACTGTGCCTTTAAACAGCTTGGAAAAATCCATAAAATTTTGTCATGGCTTTAGAAGCTTCTGATAGACTAATTGACATCATTTGAGTCATTTGGAGGTGTACATGTGGATGTATTTCAAGGCCTACCTACAAACTCAGTGCCTCTTTGCTTGACATCATGGGAAAATCAAAAGAAATCAGCCTCTCAGAAAAAAGTTTGGTTCATCCTTGGGAGCAATTTCCAAAAGCCTGACGGTACCACGTTCATCTGTTCAAACAATAGTACGCAAGTATAAGCACCATGGGACCACGCAGCGGTCATGCCGGCCAGGAAGGAGACGCGTTCTGTCTCCTAGAGATGAACGTACTTTGGTGCGAAAAGTGCAAATCAATCCCAGAACAACAGCAATGGACCTTGTGAAGATGCTGGAGGAAACAGGTACAAAAGTACCTATATCTACAGTAAAACGAGTCCTATATCGACACAACCTTAAAGGCCGCTCAGTAAGGAAGAAACCACTGCTCCAAAACCACCATAAAAAAGCTAGACTACGGTTTTCAATTGCACATTGTGAAAAAGATTGTAATGTCCTCTCGTCTAACAAAACAAAATTAGAACTGTTTGGCCATAATGACCATCTTTATGTTAGGAGGAAAAAGGGGGATGCTTGCAAGCCAAAGAACACCATCCCAACCGTGAAGCAAGGGGGATGGCAGCATCATGTTGTGGGGGTGCTTTGCTGAATGAGGGACTGGTGCACGTCACAAAATAGATGTCATCATGAGGCAGGAACATTATGTGGATATATTGAAGCAACATCTCAAGACATCAGTCAGGAAGTTAACCTCTCTGGGATATGTGGGACGCCCTGCAGGCGCGACACAAAACACAGAAATAAAAATATAATTCATGCCTTACCTTCTTTTGTTGGCACTCCAATATGTCCCATAAACATCACAAATGGTCCTTTTGTTCGATTAATTCCGTCGATATATATCCAAAATATCAATTTATTTGGCGCGTTTGATCAAGAAAAACACCGGTTCCAACTTGCGCAACATGACTAAAAAATATCTCAAAAGTTACCTGTAAACTTTGCCAAAACATTTCAAACTACTTTTGTAATACAACTTTAGGTCTTTTTAAACGTAAAAAATCTATAAAATTGAAGACGGGAAGATCTGTGTTCAATACAGGAGGAAAACAACTGTAGCTAGCTTTCTGGTCACGTTCCTCGTTCAAGATGGCCGTACTTCTTCATTACACAAAGGAATAACCTCAACCAATTTCTGAAGACTGTTGACATCCAGTGGAAGCGATAGGAACTGCAAGAAGGTCCCTTAGAAATCTGGAATCCCAATGAAACCTCATTGAAAAGAGAGTGACAACCCCCAAAAAAATCTGAATGGTTTGTCCTCTGGGTTTCGCCTGGTAAATAGGTTCTGTTATACTCACAGACATGATTCAAACAGTTTTAGACACTTCACACAAAACACAGAGTGTTTTCTACCCAAATCTACTAATAATATGCAGATCTTATCTTCTGGGGATGAGTAGCAGGCAGTTGAATTTGGGCCTACATTTCATCCGGACGTGAAAATACTGCCCCCTATCACCAAGAAATTAAAGCTTGGTTGCAATTGGGTTTGTCAAATGGACAATGACCTCAAGCTCACATCCAAAGTTGTGGCAAAATGGCTTAAGGACAACAAAGTCAAGGTATTGGAGTGGCCATCACAAAGCCCTGACCTCAAGCCTATAGTAAATGTGTGGCAGAACTGAAAAAGCGTGTGCGAGCAAGGAGGTCTACAAACCTGTCTCAGTTACACCACCTCTGTCAGGAGGAATGGGCCAAAATTAACTTATTGTGGGAGGCTACCCGAAAAGGTTGACCCAGGTTAAACAATTTAAAGGTAATGCTACCAAATACTAACTATGTAAACGTCTGACCCACTGGGGAATGTTATAGCTGAAATAAATTATTCTTTCTACTATTATTCTGACATTTCACATGCTTAACTTTGTATGGCTGCAGGGGCAGTATTGAATAGCTTGGATAAAAAGGTGCCCATTTCATACGACCTGCTCCTCAGTCATCGTTGCTAATATTTGCATATTAGCATTGGATAGAAAACACTCTGACATTTCTAAAACTGTTTGAATGATGTCTGTGAGTCCTCAATGAAATCCCCTTGAGATATGAAGGATGTTGCACTGCCTAGGGGTTCCACTAGATGTCAACCATCAATAGAAATTATAATGAGGCTTCTATGTTGTTGTGGGAGTGAATGAGAGCAGAATATATCAGCTGTCCATCAAGCAGCCATTTTGTGATCCCATGGCAGTCACTTGTGTTCCATTGCTCACGAAGACAAGAAGGAGTATCCAGAGCATTTACTCAATAGTTTGTTGAAGCACCTTCGGCAGTGATCACAGCCTTGAGTCTTCTTGGGTATGACAGTACAAGTTTGGCATAACTGTATTTGTGGAGTTTCTCCCGTTCTTCTCTGGAGCTCCTCTCAAGCTGTTTTCAGGTCTCTCAAGAGATGTTTGATCAGGTTCAAGTTCTGGGCTTTGTCTGGGTCACTCAAGGACATTCAGAGACTGGTCCCGAAGCCACTCCTGCATTGTCTTGGCTGTGTGCTTAGGGTCGTTGTCCTGTTGGAAGGTGAACCTTCGCCCCAGTCTGAGGTCCTGAGGCTGTGAAGCAAGTTGTCATCAAGGATTTCTCTGTACTTTGCTCCATTCATCTTTCCCTCAAACCTGACTAGTCTCCCAGTACCTGCCGCTGAAAAACATACCCACAACATGATGCTGCTACCATCATGCTTCACTGTAGGGATTGTGCCAGGTTTCCTCCAGACGTGACAGTTGGCATTAAGTCCAAAGATTTCAATATTGTTTTCATCAGACCAGAGAATCTTGAGTCTTTAGGTGCCTTTTGGCAAATGTCAAGCAGGCTGTCATGTGCATTTAACTGAGGAGGCCTGATTAATAGTGGAGTGCTGCAGAGATGGTTGACCTTTTGGAAGATTCTCCCATCTCCACAGAGGAACTCTGGAGCTCATTCAGAGTGATCATTGGGTTCTTGGTCACCCCCCTTCTCCCCCGATTGTTCAGTTTGGCCAGGTGGCCATCTCTATGAAGACTCTTTGGTGGTTCTAGACTGCTTCCATGTATGAAAGATGGAGGCCACTGTGTTCTTGGGTACATTCAATGCTGCAGCAACTTTTCCATACCCTTCCCCAGATCTGTGCTTCGACACAATCCTGTCTCTGAGCTCTACGGACAAGTTCTTCGACCTGATGGCTTGGTTTTTGATCTGACATGCACTGTCAACTGTGGGAACTTATATAGACAGATGTGTGCCTTTCCAAATCATGTCAATTCTATTGGATTTACCACAGGTGGACTCCAATCAAGTTGTTGAAACATTTCACGGGTGGTCAGTGGAAACAGGATGCACCTGAACTCAATTTCGAGTATCCTAGCAAAGGGTCTGAATGTAAATAAGGTAAATAAGGTATTTCTATACATATTTTTTGACTTTTTCAAAAATGTCTAAACCTGTTTTTGCTTTGTCATTGCGGGTATTGTGTGTGATTGATAAGGAAAAATAAGGCTGTTGTCACGCCCTGGTCTTAGTATTTTGTGTTTATATATTTATTTGGTCAGGCCAGGGTGTGACATGGGTTTATTTTGTTGTGTTCGTATTGGGGTTTTAGTAGGCATTGGGATTGCGGCTGAGTAGGAGTGTCTAGCATAGGCTATGGCTGCCTGAGGCGGTTCTCAATCAGAGTCAGGTGATTCTCGTTGTCTCTGATTGGGAACCATATTTAGGTAGCCTGGGTTTCACTGTGTGTTTTGTGGGTGATTGTTCCTGTCTTTGTGGTTGTGTTCACAAGATAGGCTGTATAGGTTTTCTCGTTTTGTTTTTTTGTTTTGTATATTTAGTTATTTCATGTATCGTTCATTTTTCATTAAAGAACATGAGTAACCAACACGCCGCATTTTGGTCCGACTCTCCTTCAACAGACGAGCGACGTTACAGCTGTAACGTAACAAAATGTGGAAAAATTCAACGGGTCTGAATACTGCACTGTAGTGCACTGTAGTGCATTGTGAAAAATGTGTTTTTAGATGAAACACAGATTGCAGCATTCTGTATCAGAAAGTAGGATGGTCCCTATTTGAAGTCTTGTAGATCGAATCATTGCACTTTTTTTTTATAAAGACCTCCTGCGCAAACTTCCACTGTACCTTACTTTATTGTTAACTTACAGATGTACGAGATACCAGACCCGGTCTCAGAGATGGCTGGCTCTGGAAATCCCTTGGATTTCCACTGAGTTAAGTAAATCTGCTTTCAGTTTTTTTGCACCTAACTTGTGTTATAAACTCAGAGGCTCTCTAAGAGGCTCACTTTGGTTGAGTTGGTGACTCTAGGGCAATTCAAAAGGCTGATTGAGTAGCTTTTTACTGAAGAATGTGTTTGTTTTCTATGATTGTGTTTTGCTTTTCGTGTCTAGATGTGAATATTGATGTGTATATTGATGTGCATAGTGTGTATTAATGTGTTTAATGTGTCTACAGGGATCATCTATAAAAGAGACCTCTCCCCATGACTCCCTGTCAAAATAAAGGTGAAATATGAATAAATAAATACAATTAAGTTTGGTTAAAAAGTGACTGTATGATTTTGTGTGTTGTACTTTTGAGTTTTGAAACAAATGCATTTTTTATGATCTGTTTTGAGTTTTATACTAAGCATTATTAGAATTTATCACATACTGTACCTGTGAATATTGTAACATAGCAATTGAAAACTAAGTGAAAAGATAATTCCAACAAGGTGAGTGGGGGTTATTCGGTATCACTTTATTTAGAGTGGTGATAATGCAGCATTCATAAAGCATTCATAAAACAGAGTATTAATTCCCTACATATGTTAATATGCTATTTTGTATAGTGTTATGCAACATTAATATAAAACATAACACACATCCGTCATAACTATCATAGGTACACTACTTTAAAAAACGTTATGGGCCAATTGCAACCACTGACCGCCAATAGAGTACCGGCAGCTGATCTGTCATTAAACTGTCAATAAACCCCTCTTGAAGGCGCAATTTTTTTTTAGGTTCTTAAGTGAATTTCTTGCAATTTTATACATGATGCCATAGGGGGAGAAAAATGTTTTCAATTTTACTACACATTTCATGGAATTCTACTCATTTCTCCATGTGGCACAAAGAAAAAATTGCAGTTTAATTGCACATTTTGTGCAATTCTACCCATATTCGATGGTAGAGTTAGAATAATAGAATACACAAGGTGCAAGTAAGAAATTTTGTGGTGCATCAGCGATTTTTGTCTCATGTCAGTCACTGACAGTTTCTCAATTAGCCATGTCAGCTAACACTTTAGATTGTGAAATTAGCCTTTTTAGTTTTAAAACAAATTTCCAGAAATTCTACATACAGTGTCTTGCGAAAGTATTCGGCCCCCTTGAACTTTGCGACCTTTTGCCACATTTCAGGCTTCAAACATAAAGATATAAAACTCTATTTTTTTATGAAGAATCAACAACAAGTGGGACACAATCATGAAGTGGAACGACATTTATTGGATATTTTAAACTTTTTTAACAAATCAAAAACTGAAAAATTGGGCGTGCAAAATTATTCAGCCCCCTTAAGTTAATACTTTGTAGCACCACCTTTTTGCTGCGATTCCAGCTGTAAGTCGCTTGGGGTATGTCTCTATCAGTTTTGCACATCGAGAGACTGAATTTTTTTCCCCATTCCTCCTTGCAAAACAGCTCGAGCTCAATGATTTTGGATGGAGAGCATTTGTGAACAGCAGTTTTCAGTTCTTTCCACAGATTCTCGATTGGATTCAGGTCTGGACTTTGACTTGACCATTCTAACACCTGGATATGTTTATTTTTGAACCATTCCATTGTAGATTTTGCTTTATGGACAGAGTCTCCCACCTCAGCTGTAGATCTCTGCAGTTCATCCAGAGTGATCATGGGCCTCTTGGCTGCATCTCTGATCAGTCTTCTTGTATGAGCTGAAAGTTTAGAGGGACGGCCAGGTCTTGGTAGATTTGCAGTGGTCTGATACTCCTTCCATTTCAATATTATCGCTTGCACAGTGCTCCTTGGGATGTTTAAAGCTTGGGAAATCTTTTTGTATCCAAATCTGGCTTTAAACTTCTTCACAACAGTATCTCAGACCTGCCTGGTGTGTTCCTTGTTCTTCATGATGCTATCTGCGCTTTTAACGGACCTCTGAGACTATCACAGTGCAGGTGCATTTATACGGAGACTTGATTACACTACACACAGGTGGATTGTATTTATCATCATTAGTCATTTAGGTCAACATTGGATCATTCAGAGCTCCTCACTGAACTTCTAGAGAGAGTTTGCTGCACTGAAAGTAAAGGGGCAAAAGGTTGCAAAGTTCAAGGGGGCCGAATACTTTCGCAAGGCACTGCATGTTGCCATGACTTAACAACAAGCTAAGCTATGTGTTTCTATATTGCACTTGTGATTTAATGAAAATTAAATATTTTTGTCATTTAATTTGAATTTGGTGCTCTGCAATTCAGCAGATGTTGACGAAAATGATCCCGCTAACGGGATGGGTGTGCCAAGAGGTTAAAATAAATCTTCAATAATGTTCCAACTGGAGAATTCCTTTGTCTTTAGAAATGCAGTGGAACGCAGGTCGCTTTCACGGGTGCGCGCGTGATCAGCTCATGCCACTCTGGTAGACCTCTTACTCAATCAGCTCTCATTCGACTTTTGACATCTAGTGGAAGTCTTAGGAAGTGCAATATGACCCCATATACACTGTATATTTAATAGGCAATTAGTTGAAAAACTACAAACCTCAGATTTCCCATTTCCTGGTTGGAGTTTTCTCAGGTTTTTGCCTGCCATACGAGTTCTGTTATACTCACAGACATCATTCAAACAGTTTTACTAATAATATGCATATATTAGCAACTTGGCCTGAGTAGCTGGAAGTTTTACTCTGGGCACGCTTTTCATCCGAATGTGAAAATGCTGCCCCCTATCCCAAACTAACATTGAGTGGCTGCTTCCAACATACTGACTCAACTCTAGCCACTTTAATAATGGAAAAATCTATTTATGTAATCAATTTATCACTAGCCACCTTATATAATGCTTACATACTCTACATTGCTCATCTCATATATGCGCTGGGCAAACCGGTTGGGGCGTGGAAGCCCAACGAACCGGCAGGAGCGTGAGAGCCTGGCGATCCGGCTGAGGCATGGAAGCCCTAAGATCCCGCTGAGGCAAGACGCCTGTCGATCCCATGGAGTGACGTGGGATGGGAAGCTGCCGAGCCAACCGAGGCAAGGAAACCTCTTGAGCCAGCCAGGGCGTGAAAGCCTGAAGGGCTGGACAGGTAGCACGTCCGGCGAATGGGTCAGGATTCCATAGCCGCAGGCAGAACAGTTGAAACTGGAGCAGCAGCACGGCCAGGTGGACTAAGGACAGCAAGGAGTCATCATGCTAGGTAGTCCTGAGGCATGGTCCAAGGGCTCAGGTCCTCCGAGAGAAAGAGAGAATTAGAGAGAGCAGACTTAAATTCACACAGGACACCGGATAAGACTGGAGAAGTACTCCAGATATAGAAAATTGACCCTAGCCCCCCGACACAAACTACTGCAGCATAAATACTGGAGGTTGAGACAGAAGGGATCAGGAGACACTGTGGTCCCATCCGATGATGCCCCCGGACAGGGGCAAACAGTAAGGATATAACCCCACCCACTTTGCCAAAGCACAGCCCCCACACCACTAGAGGGATATCTTCAACCACCAACTTACCATCCTGAGACAAGGCTGAGTATAGCCCACAAAGATCTCCGCCACGGCACAACCCAAGGGGGGAGGTCACGTCAGTGACTCAACAACAGACATGGAACGAGACAGGAACAGCATCAGGATACAGGTAACACAAACAAAAACAATGTCCAGGTGTGTCGAATATCGCATGACGAGGGATTGGCAAGTGTGCGTAATGGATGATAAGGAGTGCGTGATGCAGGGCAGTCTGGCGCCCTCAAGCGCCGGGGGGGGGGGGGGGGTCAGACGTGACAGTATCTCTGGGTCTTCCTTTCCTGTGCCGGCCCTCACGAGAGCCAGTTTCATCATAGTGCTTGACGGTTTTTGCGACTGCACCTAAAGAAACTTTCAAAGTTCTTGAAATGTTCCAGATTGACTGACCTTCACGTCTTAAAGTACTGGTGGACTGCCGTTTCTCTTTGCTTATTTGAGCTGTTCTTGCCATAATATGGACTTAGTCATTTACCAAGTAGGACTATCTTTTGTATACCACCCCTATATTTTCACAACACAAGTGATTGGCTCAAACACATTAAGATCGAAAGAAATTCCACAAATGAACTTTTAACAAGTCACATCTGTTATTTGAAATGCATTCCAGGTGACTACCTCATGAAGCTGGTTGAGCGAATGCCAAGACTGTGCAAAGCTGTCATCAGGGCAAATGGTGGCTGCTTTGAAGAATCTCAAATATAAAATATATTGTATTTGTTCAACACTTTTTTGGTTACTACATGATTCAATATGTGTTATTTCATAGTTTTGATGTCTTCACTATTATTCTACAATGTACAAAGTAGTACAAATAAAGAAAAACCCTGGAATGAGTAGGTATGTCCAAACTTTTGACTGGTACTGTATATCACTCATTGTAATTACATTATGTATACAGTGCCTTGCGAAAGTATTCAGCCCCCTTGAACAAGTGGGACACAATCATGAAGTGGAACGACATTTATTGGATATTTCAAACTTTTTTAACAAATCAAAAACTGAAAAATTGGGCGTGAAAAATTAATCAGCCCCACTTACTTTTCAGTGCAGCAAACTCTCTCCAGAAGTTCAGTGAGGATCTCTGAATGATCCAATGTTGACCTAAATTACTAATGATGATAAATACAATCCACCTGTGTGTAATCAAGTCTCCGTATAAATGCACCTGCACTGTGATAGTCTCAGAGGTCCGTTAAAAGCGCAGAGAGCATCATGAAGAACAAGGAACACACCAGGCAGGTCCGAGATACTGTTGTGAAGAAGTTTAAAGCCGGATTTGGATACAACAAGATTTCCCAAGCTTTAAACACCCCAAGGAGCACTGTGCAAGCGATAATATTGAAATGGAAGGAGTATCAGACCACTGAAAATCTACCAAGACCTGGCAGTCCCTCTAAACTTTCAGCTCATACAAGGAGAAGACTGATCAGAGATGCAGCCAAGAGGCCCATGATCACTCTGGATGAACTGCAGAGATCTACAGCTGAGGTGGGAGACTGTCCATAGGACAACAATCAGTCATATATTGCACAAATCTGGCCTTTATGGAAGAGTGGCAAGAAGATAGCTATTTCTTAAAGATATCCATAAAAAGTGTTGTTTAAAGTTTGCCACAAGCCTCCTGGGAGACACACCAAACATGTGGAAGAAGGTGCTCTGGTCAGATGAAACCAAAATTGAACTTTTTGGCAACAATGCAAAAGGTTATGTTTGGCGTAAAAGCAACACAGCTCATCACCCTGAACACAACCATCCCCACTGTCAAACATGGTGGTGGCAGCATCATGGTTTGGGCCTGCTTTTCTTCAGCAGGGACAGGGAAGATGGTTAAAATTGATGGGAAGATGGATGGAGCCAAATACAGGACCATTCTGGAAGGAAACCTGATGGAGTCTGCAAAAGGCCTGAGACTGGGACGGAGATTTGTCTTCCAACAAGACAATGATCCAAAACTGTGACGTAGAAGTCCGTCACTGGCCGCGGGCAGCATTTGGTTCTTTAACGCACACACATATTCATCACTCCTCCCTGCGCCATTATAAGATAAGTTAATAATGTGAGTCGAAACACACAAATTAACTTCTGTCTTAGTGCAGGCATTTCACACTTGTCAATGTTCATATTTGAGAGATACAATAATTATTATACTTATCAATGTTGTGGATGAGCGCATTGTTTGTTTGTTCTGTTCCTCTCTCTCCATCTCTGTAGCTTCCGGGTATGCTGGAAAAGGACCCGAGCTAAGGGAATTGGGTTGACTTTATAGTGCCTGTCCCAAATGGCTCATTAATGCATATGGGCATATTGAAAGATATTGTCAGTAGTGATGTAATGTTGTAAATGTTATGTTGTGATATTGTTTAAAACTGTGTTGCAATGTATGTCCTTTAGTATGTTTAGTTCATGGAAAATGTAGGTTTGTATTGTTAATTGATTAATTAATTAGGGTTAATTGTTCTGAGGGGAGGGGCTAGCCCTACAAAAGGAGCCTCTCTTTCAGTCATGGAGGGGCATTTTTGGATTGAGCTGTGGATGGGGCAGCATTGTTTTTAAGCTGTCCCATAAGGAAGACGTTGATGGCAGTACTGTTGTTTTTTGTTCCAGAATCATTTGTAAATAAACACCTTTGCACAGAAGAACTTTTGCGGCTCCGCCATCTTTTTATTTTGATAGAGGTTAGGTTATCCAGTTTAGCCTTCTGGCCTACTCTACGTGACAAAAACATAAAGCAAAATCTACAATGGAATGGTTAAAAAATAAACATATCCAGATGTTAGAATGGCCAAGTCAAAGTCCAGACCTGAATCCAATCGAGAATCTGTGGAAAGAACTGAAAACTGCTGTTCACAAATGCTCTCCATCCAACCTCACTGAGCTCGAGCTGTTTTGCAAGGAGAAATGGGAAAAAAAATTCAGTCTCTCGATGTGCAAAACTGATAGACATACCCCAAGCGACTTACAGCTGTAATCGCAGCAAAAGGTGGCGCTACAAAGTATTAACTTAAGGGGGCTGAATAATTTTGCACGCCCAATTTTTCAGTTTTTGATTTGTTAAAAAAGTTTGAAATATCCAATAAATGTCGTTCCACTTCATGATTGTGTCCCATTTGTTGTTGATTCTTCACAAAAAAAATACAGTTTTATATCTTTATGTTTGAAGTCTGAAATGTGGGAAAAGGTCGCAAGGTTCAAGGGGGCCGAATACTTTCGCAAGGCACTGTATATTTCAACATTACTGTAATATTTAGCACATTTGACTGAGTTTCATGTGTAGAAGTCCAATAGGCTGTTTAGTCCAATTGGCTGTTTAGTCTGACTACAGTAGGCCTTATGCCTGCTGTAGTGTATAGCCCTTGCTGTTATATATTTACCTTACAGCCATGCCATTCATATTATAGCAGTTTTATAGCCTAAGTTTTCTTTCTCCTCTTTCCTTTCAGGAACATATAGTTAACGTTAGTTATCACTGGACATGATTCTCAGCTTTCTGAACCATGAGTGGTCAGATATGTGTGTGACGTGTGTGTGAATGTGGACATCTTTCATTCTCTGCAACCCTACCCCTATTTTTCAGTGGTAGTAGAGTAGGGGACTGAGGGCACACACTTACTATGTTGAGATCTCTGTTTTGAATGCATTGCAATGTTTTTCAAATGTATAACTGCCTTAGCATCAGCTAATTGGGATCCATAATAAATACAAATACAAATGGGGACTGGCATAAGTGAAAGAGATAGTTGACCCAAATGCATATTCAACTCAAAGTGTGATTGTGAGCTCAATAAAGTTACTTTAAGATCATTTGAGCATGAAGTGCAAAATTGCTGTTGTAATATCGGGATGTTGACTTGCATTGGTTTGCTGGACAACATGCTTAAGAGGTTAGCATTTGGAGACTATAACACCCATCCATAACAGCTGTCAAAAACAGTACTTTGTTCATATACTGCTAAACGGGGTAAGGAAACTGTTACATCATCTTTTAATTTGGGATAACTATCTCTTGAAAATCATTTTTTGTCACTTTTTGTTGTAGTTGTCACTTTTACTTTGCACTGTCTGATATATCATACCCTTCATTCTTAAAACTTTTTAGGGATAGGCATCCCATCAATGGGGCAGCGCCGTGTGAAAAAATGCCATGCTATTGTTTGAGGAGAGCTCCTAACAACAAAATACTTTAATAAATTATCTTCTGAAGGTGAAATGTGTACTTACATTCTGAAATCTGGCTCTGATTTATCATCCCAAATGTTCCAGAGATAACGTCTAGTTTTGTTATCCTAAAAAGGTCCATATAGCATGTCCGATCGATTTTGTATTTCCAATTGTTCAATTTGCAAAGAAAGTAAACTGTGAAAATCTAACCCACTCATTAGGAGTGTAGTATATCCTATAGGACACCAAATTTGGTCAGAGAGCAATGCCTTCATGGCGTGCCTATGACACGGGCGGTCTTCACTTGATTGACTTTGTCAAATAAGCACCAATCAGGGTCAAACAAAGCTAGCGAGATAGCCAATGAGCTGGGCTGTAGTTATGAAATCTGGGTGTTTTGCAAATGTTGAACTTGATGGCTACAAATATTGGAAAATCTAAATCAAAGTCCAAGTTATAACGATTTGGCAATATTCTTGCAGAAAATGTAAATGTAAATGTGTCCTTCACGATTTGCCCAAATGTACCTGGGTGACTTAGCTTGCTCATACAAGTTATCAGTCTGAAAAGTTGCACATACACTGCTTCCATCTTGTGAACACCGTCGGAATTACAACCAGAGGGATGGCTAGATCTGGGACCTTTTCGTTGCATTTCAAAGATTGTGGTAGAAAAAAATACAAAAAAAGTATAGTTTTTTTCTTTGTATTTTCTTCTACCAGATCAATTTAGTTATATTCTACAACATTCAATTCACATTTCCACAAACCTAAATGTGTTTCCTTTCAAATGGTACCAACAATTTTAATATCCTTGCTTCAAGTCCTGAGCTACAATCAGTTAGATTTGGGTTTGTCATTTTAGGTGAAAATTTAAAAAAAGGGGGCTATCCCTAAGTTTTAATGCAAGCTTGTTGTTGTTAACCATCACTGATACTGATTATATTATGGACATGTTAACTGCTCCATTTTAGAAGGTTAGAAGTGGACTGCATTTAATCTCCACAGAGTGTAATTGAATGTAATGACTGGGCAACCGCAAAAAAATTGTTGGTCAATAAAAATAAATGTTTTGATAACAGTGAATTAATTGGTCTATAGTAACTCTAATTATGACAAGGTCCTAAGCTTATAGTATTATCATTAGTGTTATTATTGTACAGGTGACATAATTTAGCAGGAGTAATTTTTTATCATTAGCTATTTGCTCTTATTAGAAGGCATTCAAGGCAACCTGACCCACAAAAAGTGCCCTTGAACTATATACACCATTGTTATTTATAACTTGCTTTGTCAGTAGAATTGGATGAGATTATTTTCTGGTGCTCACTGCAATATACTGCCCTACTCTCAGCTTCCTGTCAGAGATGACAGCAGACTTAAAGGATTTCACAGCCGGCCATCATCAGACAGCAAACCTGTCTCTTGTTATTTGAACTTCCTTTCACTTGTGCCATGGCTTAAATTGGTGTAACTTTTAGTTTGGTTCAATTTGGTTTGATTTATTTCAGGGCTTAAGGTAACACTTCACAGAGATCCTGTGACGATTATAATGCATTATCAGATATTCCTAGGATACAAAGTTCCACACTGAATGAACATCTATTTTTCAGTATTCATAACTTCCAAATTTATTTTGAGGGTAAACTGATATCATCAAACTCATATATTTTGGCATTTAAAAGGGGGCTGAACTTCCTGATGTTCATATTACTCATTAAGAAATGCTAGTTGCCTATCTTAAGCCAAACAAGATTTGGGGGTGTGGTTTGATGTGGGTGTTTCTTGCATTTGTCTTTGCCATTCGTTCACAACAAAAAGGGCAGAAGTGAGCAGTGACAGCGAAGTAAACTTAACTAGATTTGCTATGGAGAAAAGTTTAGAAGATCTCACCTCCTGCCTGACTCGCCACCTTGATGGTCAGCTAATTCAGTAATTCAGCTAAAGCTTGCACTGACCTTGTGTTTAGCCAAGCTGACAACAGCTCGCAAGCATAGCTTGGGGATAGCTGTAACTGGCTAGCCTATCTAGCTTGCTGATATTTCTCTGTCAAATCACATTTTTGCCAAGATACCAAGAACCAGTGCCTGTAATGTGTTTCATAAGACACTCGTTCTACAACACCTTGCTACAAAGGTAGCTGGCAACTTTCATCACGTCATGTGAAGACATGCTACTGTGAAAAAAGATATCAGCTGTGAGTTGAATGCCCATGGTCTCCAGTCGGCACAGCTGTCCTACAACACAATATTCTATAACTGGCTAGTTTTGTCTTGTCTCGTCTCTCTCCACTGTTAGATATTTCCCAGGGGACACATCCCATAACTACTAACACCCCTCCGGGTGTAGGCTACATGTGGACATTGCACAAACATTGCTCAGCTTGAGTGTATATACATTTATCAACATAAAATGTATGGGTGTGTTTGTGTTACAAAGACAAAACATTTGCTGTTATAAAGACAGTATGCCTAGACTTACTTAGCAAATAAAAATAAGTTATATAGAGTACAACTTCAGCTGTCTAACCAGAACTAGAATGCCATTCTAGTTGTCTGTTTGGCCAAACCTAAGGATTTGGCTGTCTAACCACACACGGACATGCACAGCTCTTTGGGTGAGGCTCTGTCTTCTAGTCTCAATTGGATGATGAAGTCCCTTCAATCTATGTAATGTAGTCAGGCAGCAGGAGGGGTGGAGTGCGTGACATCCTAGGAGGATGGCACTCTTCTCATACCACTCTTTAGGCTGCTGATAAATTCAAAGCCTCCAGGAGGCTACACTGCTTCTTGACACACTGTTCACTTAACAAGGAAGCCAGTTGCACCAATGTATCTGATGAAACATCGTCCAGCTGACAACCAGAATCAGCTAGCAGGCACCTGGACCACCGCCAGGAGTCGCTAGAGCACGATGGGACAAGGAAATCCCGTCTGGCCAAACTCTCCCCTAACCCGGGAACTGCAACACTGGGCCAATTGTGCGCCGCCTCATGGGTCTTCCTGTCACGGCTGGTTCTGATACAACCTGGGATCAAACCCGGGGCTGTAGTGACGCCTCAAGCACTGCGATGCAGTGCCTTAGACTGCTGTGCCACTCGGGAGGTCCGGGCTTTTAACTATTTAAAATGTTTAAAATGAATAACACCTGGAAACATGTCTAAAACTTCAACATCCACTAAAGAAAAGTGTTAAAAATGCATAGAATTCTCATTTGTTTTGTCCTTATATTTAAAACCTCTTGGTGTTAGGGGCAGTATTTTCATTTTTGGAAAAAGTTCCCGTTTTAAACAGGATATTTTCTCAGGAAAAGATGCTAGAATATGCATATAATTGACGACTTCGGATAGAAAACACTCTAACGTTTCCAAAACTGTAAAGATATTGTCTGTGAGTATAACAGAACTGATGTTGCAGGCGAAAGCCTGAGAAAAATCCAATCCGGAAGTGCCCCAGGTTTTGAAAGCGCTGCGTTCCAATGACTCCCTATTCAGCTGTGAATGTACCATCAACGAGTTTACACTTTCTACGTATTCCCCAAGGTGTCTACAGCATTGTGATGTAGTTTTATGCATTTCTGTTGAATAATAGCCCTATACATTGCGTAAGTGGTCACATGGTGGCTCCGAGAGAGATTCTCGCGTAAAATACAGAGGTTGCCATTATTCCAATCGGTCCTTGTGAAAAACGAATTGTCCCGACGGATATATTATCGAATAAATATTAGAAAAACACATTGAGGATGGATTCTAAACAACGTTTGCCATGTTTCTGTCGACATTATGGAGCTAATTTGGAATATTTTTTGGCGTTGTGGTGACCGCAATTTCTGGGCGATTTTTCAGCCAAACGTGAAGAACAAACAGAGCTATTTCGCCTACAAAAATAATATTTTGCGAAAAAATTAACTTTGGTTGTCTACCTGGGAGTCTCGTGAGTGAAAACATCCGAAGTTCATCAAAGGTAAACGAGGCAGTACGTTCTGCTACATGCCTTCTTGATGCATGTACATTAGTAACTGTCATAGCGATCTTGCTAGATAGCTAGCTAGTTCACCAACCAGTATTGTCTTTGCTATTTCTGCACATTAGCACTTATTAAAGCCTTGAATCTCATAGGGACCTCACTGTCACCACTAGTCATCTAGCTAGCCATTAGCCAGCATGGTCGCATCAGTTTCCATTGAATTAGAGCTTTCTAGGCAGGCTAACTAGGTAGCTAAAGCTGGCTATTTAGCTAGCTAACGTGAGCTGATTATCATGTAGCAGCCTATGCTGACTAACGTCGCTAGAATGCTAATCTTAGCTAGCTAGCTAATGTCAATATACCATAGCCATCATTCCGCACAATCAAGCAAATGGTACTGAACTTACGTTTGGACATTTTAGTGAATATTTATGTTTTCTTAGTTTTTTTGCTTGGTAACATTGCGAATATCATTTTTTTTGCATGCATGTATCTATTTAGTCCAAGATGGCGTAGCAGTGAAGACGTGTTTGTTTTGTCCTCTCGTGTACTTTTGTATTTTTCCGTATTTTTTGTATATATATTTAAATTTATTTTCTATCTCTTCTCAATTTTTTTTATTCGATTATACCTTCCGGTAACCTGCCTCACCCAATGTGATACGGAATCGCTATTATTTTCAATTTTAGAACACATTCAAGAATCTCCAGAAGCTAACCAGCTAATTAGCTACAAGCTATTTAGTCATTGTTAGCCACTGCTAGCAGCTTTTACCTTCTGCACAGATACCAGCCCTGTTTTTAGCCTGGATAATACTCGCCTGTCTACCAATATCACTTGTCTACCAATATCGGACTGTCTCTCCACAACAATGCCGGATTCCTGCCGTAATCCCTGGACCACTACTTCTGATCTTCACAGCTAGCTTGCAGCTAGCTAGCTAGCTCACAGCTAGCTTTCACTCACCGTGGCACCTAGTAACGAAGCTATTCCCTGAGGCCCACCTCCTGGCCTACTCAGCTCTTCACCTGAACCCCACTCATACACGGCTAGAGCCCAAAACTCCACCGGATCCTTGCTGTAAACTCTGGACCTGGACAATCGGTAGCACCGGATCACCGCTGCTACCGATTGGATATAGTGGCTAACGCCACTGCCACGAAGCTAGCACCAGACCAGTTAGCCGTGAGCCAGGCACATCTCCCGGCTAGCAAACTAAATTCCACAATACCTCTTTCACCATCTGGCTTGGTTTCTCTGTCAACACGGCACCCCGCCGCACCACCACGACTGGTCTGCCGATGAATAGTCCATCCGCTGTGCCTTCATCCGGCCTCCGTCGGATCAGACGCTACTAACTTTAAACGCCGTGTCGCTAGGGTAGTGGGGCTCCCCTGTTCCATCTACTGCTGCCCCATGGACACTATTATCATTTGGCTACATAGCTGATGCCTACTGGACTGTCCATTAATCACGGTACTCCATTCTGTTTATTTATTTTTTATCTGTTGGCCCCAGCCATGAACTCAGGCTCTGTGTGTAGTTAATCTGACCATCTCTGCCTAGTCATCGCCATTTTACCTGCTGTTGTTGTGTTAGCTGATTAGCTGTTGTTGTCTCACCTTTTGTTTTAGCTAGCTCTCCCAATCAACACCTTTACTTTATGCCTCGCTGTATGTTTCTCTCAAATGTCAATATGCCTTGTATACTGTTGTTCAGGTTATTTAACATTGTTTTAGTTTACAATGGACCCCCTAGTTCCACTCTTCATACCTCTGATACCTCCGTTGTCCCACCTCCGACACATGCGGTGACCTCACCCATTACAACCAGCATGTCCAGAGATACAATCTCTCTCATCATCACCCAGTGCCTGGGCTTACCTCCGCTGTACCCGCACCCCACCATACCCCTGTCTGCGCATTATGCCCTGAATATATTCTACCACGACCAGAAATCTGCTTCTTTTATTCTTTGTCCCCAACGCTCTAGGCGACCAGTTTTGATAGCCTTTAGCAGCACCCTCATTCTACTCCTCCTCTATTCCGCGGGTGATGTGGAGGTAAACCCAGGCCCTGCATGTCCCCAGGCACCCTCATTTGTTGACTTCTGTGATCGAAAAGCCTTCGTTTCATGCATGTCAACATCAGAAGCCTCCTCCCTAAGTTTGATTTACTCACTGCTTTAGCACACTCTGCCAACCCTGATGTCCATGCTGTGTATGAATCCTGGCTTAGGAAGGCCACCAAAAATGATGAGATTTTCATACCCAACTATAACGTTTTCCGTCAAGATAGAACTGCCAAAGGGGGAGGAGTTGAAGTCTACTGCAGAGATAGCCTGCAAAGTAATGTCATACTTTCCAGGTCCATACCCAAACAGTTCGAACTTCTAATTTAAAAAACGATTCTCTACCGAAATTAAGTCTCTCACTGATGCTGCCTGCTACCGACCCCCCCTCAGCTCCCAGCTGTGTCCTGGACACCATTTGTGAATTTATCGCACCCCATCTAGCTTCAGAGTTTGTTCTGTTGGATGACCTAAATTGGAATATGCTTAACACCCCGGCAGTCCTGCAATCTCAGCTAGATGCCCTCAATCTCACACAAATCATCAAGGAACCCACCAGGTACAACCCTAAATCTGTAAGCAAGGGCACCCTCATAGACATTATCCTGACCAACTGACCAACACCTCTGCTGTCTTCAATCAGGATCTCAGCGATCACTGCCTCATTGCCTGTATCCGCTACGGGTCCGCAGTCAAACGACCACCCCTAATCACTGTCAAAACGCTCCCTAAAACACTTCTGCGAGCAGGCCTTTCAAATCGACCTGGCCCGGGTATCCTGGAAGGATATTGACCTCATCCCGTCAGTTGAGGATGCCTGGTCATTCTTTAAAAGTAACTTCCTCACCATTTTAGATAAGCATGCTCCATTAAAAAAATATGCAGAACTAAGAACAGATATAGCCCCTGGTTCACTCCAGACCTGACTGCCCTCGACCAGCACAAAAACATGCTGTGAAAGAATTCTCGGGCCAACTCTTTTCTCTGTATATATCAATGATGTTGCTCTTGCTGCGGGCGATTCCCTGATCCACCTCTACGCAGACGCCACCATTCTGTATACTTCTGGCCCTTCCTTGGACACTGTGCTATCTGACCTCCAAACAAGCTTCAATGCCATACAACACTCCTTCCATGGCCTCCAACTGCTCTTAAAAACCAAATGCATGCTTTTCAACCGTTCGCTGCCTGCACCCGTACACCCGACTAGCATCACCACCCTGGATGGTTCCGACCTAGAATATGTGGACATCTATAAGTACCTAGGTGTCTGGCTACACTGTAAACTCTCCTTCCAGACTCATATCAAACATCTCCAATCCAAAATCAGATCTAGAATCGGCTTTCTATTTCGCAACAAAGCCTCCTTCTCTCACGCCGCCAAACGTACCCTAGTAAAACTGACTATCCTACCGATCCTCGACTTCGGCGATGTCATCTACAAAATGGCTTCCAATACTCTACTCAGCAAACTGGATGCAGTTTATCACAGTGCCATCTGCTTTGTTACTAAAGCACCTTATACCACCCATCACTGTGACCTGTATGCTCTAGTTAGCTGGCCCTCGCTACATATTCGTCGCCAGACCCATTGGCTCCAGGTCATCTACAAGTCCATGCTAGGTAAAGCTCCGCCTTACCTTAGGTGTATCTCACTGATCATCCCTAAAGCCAACACCTCATTCGGCCGCCTTTCCTTCCAGTTCTCTGCTGCCTGTGACTGGAACGAATTGCAAAAATCATTGAAGTTGGAGACTTTTATCTCCCTCACCAACTTTAAACATCTGCTATCTGAGCAGCTAACCGATCGCTGCAGCTGTACATAGTCCATCGGTAAATAGCCCATCCAATTTACCTACCTCATCCCCATACCGTTTTTATTTATTTACTTTTCTGCTCTTTTGCACACCAGTATTTCTACCTGCACATGACCATCTGATCATTTATCACTCCAGTGTTAATCTGCTAAATTGAAATTATTCGTTATTCGCCTACCTCCTCATGCCTTTTGCACACAATGTTATATAGACTCATTAAAAAAATATATATATTTTTAAATCCTACTGTGTTATTGACTTGTTTATTGTTTACTTCATGTGTAATTCTGTGTTGCTGTCTGATCACACTGCTATGCTTTATCTTGGCCAGGTTGCAGTTGTAAATGAGAACTTGTTCTCAACTAGCCTACCTGGTTAAATGAAGGTGAAATAAAAAAGTAAAAAATAAAACATTTATGTCTCGGGATGAGAAAAATTCTTCAAGTCGCAAATTCTCGTGAGATACTGTGAAAATAAAAGATCCGGTTAACTGGCTCGTCAGGTGACTCACAGAAAGCAGTGTCTCATCAGATGACTCACAATCAACCCACATGACAGAGGTGTTATATTTACTAAATAACATCATTCATTAGCAGCATGCTGTTGACATAAATCTTTATTCAGTCTTCTTACAGTGCCATTAAGTTCCACAATAAAGATTCACCCTGGGAGGTGAAAAGGTGTTCATTAGCCAAACTACAGTGTATCTTGCATTGCATGAGGCAAAAATGAAAGTTGCTAGTGTTTTCAATGAGTCATTCAAACAGTGACTCAGTTGATGATCCTGACACCTTGAATAATTCCTTCAAACATGGCGAGAACACCTGTTCAAGATGCATGGGTCCTCAAACAGACGTTGTAATAATAGACTGGGCACCCACAGGCTTGTGAATGCCTGACTAAGAATGAAGAGATGTGGAAAATGAAATATAGCCAGCAATGTCCAAAACATATTTGTATTCTCTTCTTTCTTTATACCCGACACATATGATATTAAATGTTTAGTGAGATTGGCATCCATGCAGTACAGAGCCAAAATTAATTTACATGCATGAAAACAAACACATTTTATACTCAATAGAGGCTTTTTTCATTCAAAAGTTCAAGCCAAATTACAACCGCTGTCTGAACCAGAATTTTTGGTTGAGTGATGTTTACCCATTTATTTGCAGAAATAAAAATATAAAGCAATTCTTCATGCGAAGGCAATATGGATTAATCAATTCAACCTCCAGAAGTTCTCTAGAATTATGACATTTCATTTCAAACTTTAGAAATACAAACCAAATTCCCTACAGACAACAATCCCTATGTCCACACCTCCTGTCAGGCGTTAGTCAAAATGAAACCGAAACTTATGGATATTTTAGTCATTTCAACCCTATCCAAACATCCAGAGGCATAAATGCCATTACGGGGCTAGGGGCTCATGCCCCCTCAGAGGTTTTTCTGTCTGTGAAATTCGTTTTTTTTGTTTCTCTGTAATACTACTAGTCACCTAGAAATTGTATGATAACTAGCTATCATAACTAGCTACCAAGAAGACATTTTAGGCTATCAATCAGGTTAGAGTAGCTAGCTTGTCTAACTATCTTAGCTGGCATGCCTGCTGGCAAGGTTAGCAGACTCTAGAAAAGAAAGCAATTACTAAATGAATGAATGAATGAATGAATGCAGAGAAGCATATTTAGTCCCCCAAAAATATATCAATCAGGAGGATACAGACAGCTCAAAAGGTATGCTTAGATATAAAGAATGAATTCTTCGAAGTCTAAGCCCTGGGATGGGAATTGTAAGCTAACAAATGGAATTGTCATACTATGGATCATTTAGCTATCACATTTTGAACTTTAGGTATTAAAAAATAATTTATATATATATATATAAGCGCATGTGATAGATTGAGACTCATCCTATGCAAATTATTTTATATATTTAGATTGAATTAACTGATTTTGGTGGGGATTATCTTCATTATTTTAATTAGATTGACAGGCCGGTCAATTGATTCTAGTGGGTTAAACTTAAAGATAATGGCTCTCGATTGCAGGAAAAAGCTGTTTCAGGTGTTTTAAAAATGCGAAATTCTCCACTTTTAAGCATAATCTACTCGCATAACCCACTCGAGTTTGGGATGAGATTCAACTTTTGTGCAGACGGAAATTGCTTTGAGTGCAAGGTGGTGATTCTGGTAATCGTAAAATCTTATATCTGTGTGTGCTATTTTCAGGTCACCTGTGTGTACATGTGTAGGCCTATACAGACACCTAGTGTGCAAAATACAGTACCAGTCAAAGTTTGGACAGCCTTACTAATTCAAGGGCTTTTCTGTATTTATACTATTTTCTACATTGTAGAATAATAGTGAAGACAACACAATTATGAAATAACACATAGTAGTAACTTCATGTAGTAACCAAAGAAGTGATAATCAAATCAACATATATATTAGATTTTAGATTCTTCAAAATAGCCACACTTTGCCTTGATGACAGCTTTGCACACTCTACTCTGGAATGAGCAGGTGTCCAAATGTTTGACTGGTACTGTATGAGAACATCCCAACACATTATTATGCAATGAGAGTACAAAATATTAGGAACATTGAATTCAGCCCCCTTTCACCCTCAGAACTGCCTCAATTTGTTTGTTCCATGGACTCTACTAGGTGTCAAAAGCATTCCACAGCGATGCTGGCCCATGTTGACTCCAATGCTTCCCACAGTGGTGTCAAATTGGCTGGATGTCCTTTGGGTGGTGGACCAATATTGATACACATGGAAACATTTTATCATGAAAAACGCAGTCAGAAATGGTTCCTACAGATACCCTTCCAGGCATGCAGAGTACTGTAGCAGCCCAAGAGAAGCACCCATCTAGTTGATTTAGTTCTTTACCCACAGTAACCCCTCTCATATATTACCTTTATTAACTCTAGACAGCAGATTGGAAACATGGAATGAAGGTGAGGAGAATGGGGGCTATATTTAAATGTGCCGTGGGAGGCTGATATAGCAGAGTGCCTGGTAATTGATATATGTACACAGAATGCAACAAACACAAGTTTGAATGGGGTGTTACGGTTTTCTTGCGGTGAAGGAGAGTCGGACCAAAATGCGGCGTGGTTATTTATATGCATCTTTAATGAAGATGAAACACGATCAATACAAAAACAATAAACGTAACGTGAAAACCAAAACAGCCTAAACTGGTGCAAACTAACACAGAGACAGGAACAATCACCCACAAAACACTCAAAGAATATGGCTGCCTAAATATGGTTCCCAATCAGAGACAACGATAAACACCTGCCTCTGATTGAGAACCACTTCAGGAAACCATAGACTTTTCTAGAAAACCCCACTATACCACAATCCCAACACCTACAAAAAAAACAAGACTAAACACACCACATAATAAACCCATGTCACACCCTGGCCTGGCCAAAATAATAAAGAAAACACAAAATACTAAGACCAGGGCGTGAAAGAACCCCCCCCCCCCAAGGTGCGCACTCCTGGCCGCACACCTAAACCCATAGGGGAGGGTCCGGGTGGGCGCCTGTCCACGGTGGCGGCTCCGGCGCGGGACGTGGACCCCACTCCAACAAAGTCTCAGTCCCCTTGCATTGCGTCCTTAGATTGGCGACCCTAGCCGCCGACCTTGGCCTAATAACCCTCACCAAGGACCCCACTGGACTGAGGGGCAGCTCGGGACTGAGGGGCGGCTCGGGACTGAGGTAGCTTGGACTGGTGGATCCTGGCTGACTGGCGGCTCTGGCGGATCCTGGCTGACTGGCGGCTCTGGCTGATCCATGCAGACTGGCAGCTCTGGCTGCTCCATGCAGACTGGCAGCTCTGGCTGCTCCATGCAGACTGGCAGCTCCATGCAGACTGGCAGCTCTGGCTGCTCCATGCAGACTGGCAGCTCTGGCAGCGCTGAACAGGCAGGAGACTCCGGCAGCGCAGTAGCGGAGGAAGGCTCTGGCAGCGCTAAACAAGCGGGAGTCTCCGGGAGCGCAGAACAGGCGGAAGACTCCGGCAGCGCTGTAAAGGAGGAAGGCTCCGGAAGCGCTGAACAGGCGAGGCGCACTGTAGGCCTGATGCTTGGTGCTGGCACTGGGCCGAGGACACGCACAGGAAGCCTGGTGCGGGAAGCTGCCACCGGAGGGCTGGTGCGTGGAGGTGGCACTGGATAGACCGGACCATGCAGGTGCACTGGAGCTCTTGAGCACAGAGCCTGCCCAACCTTACCTGGCTCGATTCCCACTCTAGCCCGGCCGATACGAGGAGCTGGTATGTACCGCACCGGGCTATGCACCCGTACTGGAGACACCGTGCGCACCACAGCATAACACTGGTGCCTGCCCGGTCTCTCTAGCCCCCCAGTAAGCACAGAAAGTTTGCGCAGGTCTCCTACCTGGCGTAGCCATACTCCCTGTGAGCCCCCCCCAATACATTTTTGGGGCTGACTCTCGGGCTTCCATCCGCGTCGCCGTGCTGCCTCCTCATACCAGCACCTCTCCGCTTTCGTCACCTCCAGCTCTTCTTTGGGGCGGCAATATTCTCCAGGCTGTGCCCAGAGTCCTTTACCATCCAATATCCAAGTCCAGAAGTCCTGTGATCGCTGCTCCTCCTGCTGCTGCCTGTCACCACGCCGCTTGGTCCTGTTGTGTTGGGTGATTCTGTTACGGTTTTCTTGCGGTGAAGGAGAGTCGGACCAAAATGCGTTGTGGTTATTTAGATACATCTTTAATGAAGATGAAACACGATCAATACAAAAACAATATACGTAACGTGAAAACCGAAACAACCTAAACTGGTGCAAACTAACACAGAGACAGGAACAATCACCCACGAAACACTCAAAGAATATGGCTGCCTAAATATGGTTCCCAATCAGAGACAACAATAAACACCTGCCTCTGATTGAGAACCACTTCAGGCACACCATCGACTTTTCTAGAAAACCCCACTATACCACAATCCCAATACCTACAAAAAAAACAAGACTAAACACACCACATAATAAACCCATGTCACACCCTGGACTGACCAAAATAATAAAGAAAACACAAAATACTAAGACCAGGGCGTGACACTGGGTGTAATTTGGGATATTTACATTAATGCTTCATCAATCAGGATGCAGTTTCCTTGTAAATAACAGTCTTTCAATGTGAATGCATTTATTTCAAGCCCGTTTATGCCATACATCACCACTACCGAACAAGAATGGATGAATGAATTAAT
Organism: Oncorhynchus gorbuscha; assembly: GCF_021184085.1. NCBI lineage: Eukaryota > Metazoa > Chordata > Actinopteri > Salmoniformes > Salmonidae > Oncorhynchus > Oncorhynchus gorbuscha. The sequence continues at coordinate 35,368,159 of NC_060193.1, read as the reverse complement.
GCCTACAGTATGCAAGTTATTGGAAGCACAAACACAACTAGAGACTCGAAGAGGGGCACAATATCCCTGTTCAGTTTCCAGGCTAATCATTCCTCCTGAGGAACCGTGGTGGTATAATCCTGCTCTAAGCCACAAGGGAAACAGGCAAAGTGTTGGAAATGGGCCATCCACCGTCCCAGGATGACTAAATACAGGGACAACTGGGCCACTAGCACATCCATGCTCAAAATAGCTTGCATTTCTTTCACCTATAGCCTCTGAGCAGACACACAAAGATTTAAAACGGGTTCAGAAATAACTCTCAACATAGAAATGTCCAGAAATTCATCAGACCATTACATAAGAGAAAATGCTTTGTTTGTCTGTAATGTAGATGCTCTTGTTGTATTTTTTTGCTGCCACGGCCACAATCTGCGATATGTTAGTGTACATATTTTTCTTTCTGCTACATGGAGAGAGTCAGTGTGGTATAATGATGGGAGTCGTGTTCATTCATAATTAAGCTAATATAAATCAAGCTGTCTGAGAAAGTTAATGTGGGACACAATTACGTTTTATGGTCATGTCACTATTTTAAGGCATGCTTACATCCAGGTAGCTTACATCATTTTTAGTAAGGATATTTAATAGAATATTTAAATCCATGAAGCATGTCTTGGAGATGATCAAAGAATATATTTGCAGAATTTGACAATACAGAAATTACTAGCTATTACTAAGAGTTCACATGGTAAAATTGTCATTATACTGTAATAAACTATTATTTACTTTTTGCTACTTTGGGATACATTAAAACAAGCACAACTATGCAGCATTTGATACCAGATAGTAAGCAATTGTGTCAAATTCTTGTAAGTTAGTACCAGAAAGTAGTAATTGTACCGTACTCACTATCACATAGTTGTGTGTTAAATACCAGTGGATATATATTGCTTCGTCTATATTTGTATTATAGAGAGCAGACTTACGCATAGAGCTGAAGATGACTAAGTGTGAAGGCTGTTGTTTGTCTGCAGTGTCTGCATGGGGACACAGAGGACGGCGGCTACTTTGGGTCTGCCAATCCTGTGACGCCGGTCTAGGGAGATTCAGGGATGGTGACAGTGACAGGCCTGGACAGCTGCACTCTTTTAACACCCAACCCCTCTCCCCCTCCTCCTGAGTGTTTTGGAAAAAAGGCTTTGAGCCCAACATAACTCTTTCTTTCCTGGTCAAAAGCATGTTGTTGGGCAGTCTTTCAACACCAGAGGTTATGACCGTCCACCTGCAGGAAAGTTGGAAAGCCTGCATTGATGGTGCTAAGCTTGCCCTCCACTGGGCAAAAACATTTTCATTTACATTACATTTACATTACATTTAAGTCATTTAGCAGACGCTCTTATCTAGAGCGACTTACAAATTGGTGCATTCACCTTATGACATCCAGTGGAACAGTCACTTTACAATAGTGCATCTAAATCTTAAAGGGGGGGGGTGAGAAGGATTACTTATCAGAGAGAGTAATAGGATACGGCATGTGTCAAAATGATTGATTGATGACAGGTGTCAAAAATATGATTGATTGCTGACCTTATGACCTGCTGACATGTAGTGAATATGTGCCCCCGCCCCGCCCCCCTGTTCGTGTGGTCATGTGTTAGAGGGTGTGTGTTATTTTGTGGCCCATGCCCCCCTCCACCCCCCAGTTTTATTTCCCTTATGGTTGTTATCTATGAAGCAGGAATGTCTGGGTTTATAGATAGCGCTGGGGGGCTCAGCATTATAAATGTCCAGAATAAGCAATTTTTTAAGACCTGAATATTAAACATCTAAAATATGTCTACAAGTGGAATTCTCGGAGTGCTCTGTAGCTCATGTCACGAACCCAATGCCAAAAGCTTGGAGGATATTTTGGTAGAGGCTCCCGAATGTTTTAACGGATTTCTGTGTACAAGCGAGGGCCATATTTCGTACATATTCAACCCGGAGGAATCTACGGTTAAGATATTCACAGACAGCGTGTCCCAAACCATTTTCTCCAGCGCTAAGGATGCGAGAATGGCTTAAAATAAGGCTATCTTTGTGTCAAATGGAACGTGCCCTGAGTGCTTCAAGGATGCCAGGATATATGCGTTGGAAGAACAAGTCTGTGGACGCCAGGATCTAATGGCTCTGAGAGTCACTGCCAGGGGGGTATACCCCGGACTAACCCCTACGTCATGATGACGCGTGCATGTTTAAATATGTGCCCCCGCCCCGTCCCCCTGTTCGTGTGGTCATGTGTTAGAGGGTGTTTGAACTTTTGTGACCCATGCACCCCTCCACCCCCCAGTTTTATCACCCTTAGGGTTGTTATCTATGAAGCAGGAATGTCTGGGTGTATAGCGCTGGGGCCTCAGCATTATAAATGTCCAGAACATGCCATCTTTAAGACCTGAATATGTGTGTGTGTGTGTGTGTGTGTGTGTGTGTGTGTGTGTGTGTGTGTGTGTGTGTGTGTGTGTGTGTGTGTGTGTGTGTGTGTGTGTGTGTGTGTGTGTGTGTGTGTTAGAAACAAGGAATGTGTGTGTGTGTGTGTGTGTGTGTGTGTGTGTGTGTGTGTGTGTGTGTGTGTGTGTGTGTGTGTGTGTGTGTGTGTGTGTGTGTGTGTGTGTGTGTGTGTGTGTGTGTGTGTGTGTGTGTGTGTGTGTGTTAGAAACAAGGAATGTGTGTGTGTGTGTGTGTGTGTGTGTGTGTGTGTGTGTGTGTGTGTGTGTGTGTGTGTGTGTGTGTGTGTTAGAAACAAGGAATGTGTGTGTGTGTGTGTGTGTGTGTGTGTGTGTGTGTGTGTGTGTGTGTGTGTGTGTGTGTGTGTGTGTGTGTGTGTGTGTGTGTGTGTGTGTGTGTGTGTGTGTGTGTGTGTGTGTGTGTGTGTTTAGAAACAAGGAATGTGTGTGTGTGTGTGTGTGTGTGTGTGTGTGTGTGTGTGTGTGTGTGTGTGTGTGTGTGTGTGTGTGTGTGTGTGTGTGTGTGTGTGTGTGTGTGTGTGTGTGTGTGTGTGTGTGTGTGTGTGTGTGTGTGTTAGAAACAAGGAATGTGTGTGTGTGTGTGTATCTGTTAGAAACAAGGTCCCTTGGAATTGAGCTCAATTTCAGGCTTTAAACAACAATTAAACAACCATCTAAATAATGTTTCTCAGCCTAGTTTCCTATTTAGTTCTCTTTATATGTACAGGCACAGAGCTTCCAGATGGCTCCAGCCTAAGGATTTTCAGGTCATGTACACACAGGGAGATTAGAACCCCAAAGAAAAGATCCTAAAGGTACTTTCAGATTCAGGTTTATCATGACAGCCGCTTTATGAAAGGCCTTTACTTATGGCTAAACAGCTTCTACACAGTTTATTAATTAATGCTGTGGGATGAAATTAGGTGTTTCTAGGAGGGCTTAAACAAATATACAGTGAAACAAACATGTACACTTTACACACATTTTTATTGACTTTTAAAAAGACCACAGTAACATGACAGAGTAGTATTCGGTAAAAAGCAATACGTGTTAAACATGAGGCACATGCAATCAGGACAGCATCTTTATGAAAGGCCTTTAACTATGGATAAACAGTTTTTCTACACATCTTATTCATTAATGATGGGGGCATACCCAGGATTTACAGGCAGGACGTTTGATCTACACAGGGAGGGAAAACTTACGGAGTTATGAGGGAGAGGGCAAGCGTCTTTGAGTTGGTGAATTCGAAACGGATAAGGTTCTTGCAGCTCCCTTCAGTAACCACGAGCACAACCGTTCCTTGATTTTAACTGGGCGGCTTTATTCTGTAGTTTCAGTGAGAATTATCCCCTTCCGTGAGAACTATAAAGTAAATGAAAAATACAGTTAAGCAAACTCTTACAACCTTATCTTACGAGTGACTTAATAGCTTGGTATAACTCTGAAGTGCTTACATACATAACAGTTTAACCGGTGTTATAACGGGTTCAGATTAAACACATGAATAAAAGGGAAAAAATACCTCATTGGCTGCTTATTACAGAAGGGAGGAAATCAAACTTCACACTTATTATTCCTGGCATGAATTCACACTACATCCTAACATACACTCTTCAACCTTTATGAACTACACCCGATGACATGAAAACTTAGTTAACGCAGCGCAGGATTGCCTTCCCTCCAAAAGTGTGTTGCTACAATAAGGATCCCCGTTACAACAGTATTAGCTACATAGTTCCGCTTGTATTATCATTTCCCCCGCACAGCGGACACATAAACAATTCAAACAAAAGACAACGATATAACCTGTAAGTCTAACTTTATCTGTAAGAAATAGTAAACATTTTGGAATGTGTTCAAATGTAGGTACTAAATCATTTGAATTAAATCACAGGTTTTAAAAATGTATCTCACGCTTTATAGATAGGGGCAGAGGTCATTTCATATATCGGTTTAGGGGGGTTATTAACTTTATGTAAAACAATTGTTTAAAAACGGTATCTAACCCTTTAACTATGGGAAAAGCCTATTTAACAACGTCTTCCAGCTCTGTCGCGAAGTAAAATATCAGAGTGTTTGGGGTGTGTGGGGAGGGGTCTTGAGGCGGAGCAACAGGCGTGTGTGTGTGTGTGTGTGTGTGTGTGTGTGTGTGTGTGTGTGTGTGTGTGTGTGTGTGTGTGTGTGTGTGTGTGTGTGTGTGTGTGTGTGTGGTTGGGTGTGTGTATGTAACATAAATCCTAAGGTTGGGGGGGGGGGGGGGTTGGAGAACTGTTTAGAAACCAAGGTGTGCACTATCAGGCATAAGGCATGTCGATATATCAGCCGAACAGCGGGGGTTAAACATAGATATCTCTAATCTGCGGCCCCCCCACACAAACCGTTTGCAGACAGGATGTCACGACAGCCCCCTCCTGTTGTTTGAATTCACAGCCTGTGTTCTCTAAACCAGACATACATGGGGTGGGGGGGGGTGTAGCATACATCTCTCAAACTCATTTCGAACTTTTAGATCGTTAGGGACAGAACTATTTTTTAACGTTGTCAGCATTGCTTTAGCGCAAACATAAAGGCCCGAATATTGAGCTGCCAGGACAGATTAAATTAATAATAATAATATTCGGAATAAGTGAATCCCAGCCTAATAGATATTTCTGAAGGCTACTGGACATAGGTGATTGGGAAGCGACTGTACCCGAGTTATTTGTGTTTTAAACAGGGGGGGACAACGTTTTATTTTTATTTTTTATTATTATTTTTTAGGTATGATGGACAACGGACACAACGGGTGACTTGGATGCATTAGGGACTCTGAACGACATCGTAGGAACCGATGAAACAGACAGTATTAGGTATTTTTGGTATGAAAGGTCTACGAACGTTGGAACATCTACAACTATTGAAGATGCAAAAAGGGGTTTTCAGAAATACATTTGGTTTGCAGATATGTATTATTATAAAAATAATATAACATTGTTATCATAATCTAAAACACTTTAAAGGAGCTCTAATTCAAACATGCAAGGATATATATATATATATATATATATATATATATATATATGATACGATTACCCACTTTAAAACTGTTGCTGCAAAATCACTTCTCAATGTGTGTACATGTCAAGCGTTCAACAACAATAAACCAACCAGCTCAATAATGTTTCTCAGACTTACAAACTGTTGAGTTTTTCTAGTTAGTAAAGAAACAACCACTAAGCCAAAACACAAAAAAGTTGTAATATAATATGTATACAAGTCATTTTATACGTAAAACAGGTACATTTTGATTGATCAAGAATTCCCAATAGGTTTGTGTCACGCCCGGACCATAGTTTGCTATGTATGTTTATAGGTTTTGTTTGGTATGTGGGGGGTGATCTGAGTGGGCATTCTAGGCTGTATGTCTAGTTTGTCTTTTTCTGTGTCTGGCCTGATTGATTGAAAACCCTGAGGCAGGTGTTAGTTGTTGTCTCTGATTGGGAAACATATTTAGTAGGTAGCCTTTGTTGTCATTGTTGGGTGATTGTCTGTTAGGTGCTTGTGTCAGCACATTTGATATATAGCGTCACGGTAGTTGTTCATTTAATGGCTTGTTCACTTTACTTTGTGTTTGCGTCATCCATTAAAACGATGCATTCACACCACGCAGCGCTTTGGTCCGCTTCTTATTACCCATGAAGATCGTGACAGCTTGATCGGATCCTCAACCCTATTACGACAGCATATAATGCACAGTCATATGCAAAACCATAACTCTGACAAGAAAACAATGAAAACCTTAACACGACTACAAGCATTGCCATTATTTTAGTTAACAGCCACCCATGGGTGAATTTGGTACTTTTTCTTTGTACATGCACCAAGCCTCCAAGGGGGGTGACAACCGTATGTTATGCTGGTGAATGAGGACCCAAAAGCGACTTAACGAAAACAGAGTCTTTATTCCAGTATATGACAAAAGTAATAATCCTGGATAAATCAAGAAGAAAACAAAACAGGAAAAAACTTAAATCCACTCGTAGTAACGAGGACTGACTGGAGACTCAACCATTGACTGCAGGTTGCTTCGGGAATGCACCGACCGTAGCAGACTAAGACACCTGCTCACAAGCAGCATCTGAAGAAGACAAAACACGACAGGGCGAGACAAGGACACAGAACAGCGAACATCATACAAGGATCCGACAAGGACAGAAGCGGAAAACAAGGGGAGAAATAGGGGCTCTAATCAGAGGGCAAAATAGGGGACAGGTGTGAAAAGAGTAAATGAGTGAGTTAGGAGAATGAGGAACAGCTGGGAGCAGGAACGGAACGATAGAGAGAAGAGAGAGAGGGAGGGGGAGAGAGAGGGATAGAAAAAGGGAACGAACCTAATAAGACCAGCAGGGGGAAAGGAACAGAAGGGAAAGCACAAGGACAAGACAATATATGACAAAACATGACACCGTATTCCTAATGAGAAATATAGTCTAATAAAACAAATGTCTGCATAATGAAAGACATGAAAACTCTAGCCAACAATGTATTTTGAGCTGTTTTAAACGGGGATATTGCCAGTAAGGTCACTGAGACTAACAATAGACAATAGTTATTGTGGGAGGTTTAGGGTTAAAATATATGGGAAGGATCAGGAATGTTAGAGATTTGGTCACTGGGGCGATTTTGAAAGAGGGAGATTAGAACCATAAAGTAATAGGGTGGTAAGAGATCCTAAAGGTAATTTCATATTTCGGTTTAGGGGTTATTAACTTTATGGAAAACAATATTCCCACTATGTGTATTATAAACATGTACAGACATAGAGAGCCAACACATCAATATATAACAGGGATGAGTGGGGATTCATAGTACAACAGGAGGCTTCGGTAACCTGCAATACGTGTTAAATATGTTTTACATACATCCATGACTGAATGGTTTCACAAACTACCTTTAAAGATTTTGTAAGAAAGTTGTAACAGGCCTCATTCACCAGTCTAGAGATGAACACAGAGACACCAAAAACATCAACGTTTAGAGCAGCTTGGAGATTATTACCTATGTAAGGGGGGAGCAAAGAGCTGATTTACCTCTATGGTCAAATGCATCAATAGTTTTTAATGAAGGGGTCGCTGCATTCATTTAGATTATTTCAACATAGTCTAGAACCAGTAAGAACATAGATTGAATGATCGGCTTTGTGCTATTGAGCAAGAGGCCTGACCCATTTCTATGTAAGAAGCCATACTTTTTATATTCAGCTTCTGAATTAACTAAATCATAAATATTTTTTTAAGTCAGCTTAATAGCTTGATACACTTCAATCATTAGAATCATTTACATAATGTAGTTCAGATAGAACACGAGCAGCAGGGCGGGCGATAGAGGACACAACTGTATCAACGGCTTGAATTTCTGACAAAATAATATTATCAAGGTATACAATATATCGGTTTATTAGACCTACCAACATAGAACACAATAGTGTATATCATGGGTATCTACCGTTTTCATGGTTAATGTATATGTTGTGCAAAGTATTTTGGATTCTCAGTCCACAGAATTGAACACCTATCAATTAACCATGAAAACGGTAGTTACCCATGATATACACTATTGTGTTCTATGTTGGTAGGTCTAATAAACCGATATATTGTATACCTTGATAATATTATTTTGTCAGAAATTCAAGCCGTTGATACAGTTGTGTCCTCTATCGCCCGCCCTGCTGCTCGTGTTCTATCTGAACTACATTATGTAAATGATTCTAATGATTGAAGTGTATCAAGCTATTAAGCTGACTTAAAAAAATATTTATGATTTAGTTAATTCAGAAGCTGAATATAAAAAGTATGGCTTCTTACATAGAAATGGGTCAGGCCTCTTGCTCAATAGCACAAAGCCGATCATTCAATCTATGTTCTTACTGGTTCTAGACTATGTTGAAATAATCTAAATGAATGCAGCGACCCCTTCATTAAAAACTATTGATGCATTTGACCATAGAGGTAAATCAGCTCTTTGCTCCCCCCTTACATAGGTAATAATCTCCAAGCTGCTCTAAACGTTGATTTTTTTGGTGTCTCTGTGTTCATCTCTAGACTGGTGAATGAGGCCTGTTACAACTTTCTTACAAAATCTTTAAAGGTAGTTTGTGAAACCATTCAGTCATGGATGTATGTAAAACATATTTAACACGTATTGCAGGTTACCGAAGCCTCCTGTTGTACTATGAATCCCCACTCATCCCTGTTATATATTGATGTGTTGGCTCTCTATGTCTGTACATGTTTATAATACACATAGTGGGAATATTGTTTTCCATAAAGTTAATAACCCCTAAACCGAAATATGAAATTACCTTTAGGATCTCTTACCACCCTATTACTTTATGGTTCTAATCTCCCTCTTTCAAAATCGCCCCAGTGACCAAATCTCTAACATTCCTGATCCTTCCCATATAATTTAACCCTAAACCTCCCACAATAACTATTGTCTATTGTTAGTCTCAGTGACCTTACTGGCAATATCCCCGTTTAAAACAGCTCAAAATACATTGTTGGCTAGAGTTTTCATGTCTTTCATTAATGCAGACATTTGTTTTATTAGACTATATTTCTCATTAGGAATACAGTTGTCACCCCCCTTGGAGGCTTGGTGCATGTACAAAGAAAAAGTACCAAATTCACCCATGGGTGGCTGTTAACTAAAATAATGGCAATGCTTGTAGTCGTGTTACGGTTTTCATTGTTTTCTTGTCAGAGTTATGGTTTTGCATATGACTGTGCATTATATGCTGTCGTAATAGGGTTGAGGATCCGATCAAGCTGTCACGATCTTCATGGGTAATAAGAAGCGGACCAAAGCGCTGCGTGGTGTGAATGCATCGTTTTAATGGATGACGCAAACACAAAGTAAAGTGAACAAGCCATTAAATGAACAACTACCGTGACGCTATATATCAAATGTGCTGACACAAGCACCTAACAGACAATCACCCAACAATGACAACAAAGGCTACCTACTAAATATGTTTCCCAATCAGAGACAACAACTAACACCTGCCTCAGGGTTTTCAATCAATCAGGCCAGACACAGAAAAAGACAAACTAGACATACAGCCTAGAATACCCACTCAGATCACCCCCCACATACCAAACAAAACCTATAAACATACATAGCAAACTATGGTCCGGGCGTGACACAAACCTATTGGGAATTCTTGATCAATCAAAATGTACCTGTTTTACGTATAGAATGACTTGTATACATATTATATTACAACTTTTTTGTGTTTTGGCTTAGTGGTTGTTTCTTTACTAACTAGAACAACTCAACAGTTTGTAAGTCTGAGAAACATTATTGAGCTGGTTGGTTTATTGTTGTTGAACGCTTGACATGTACACACATTGAGAAGTGATTTTGCAGCAACAGTTTTAAAGTGGGTAATCGTATCATATATATATATATATATATATATATATATATATATATCCTTGCATGTTTGAATTAGAGCTCCTTTAAAGTGTTTTAGATTATGATAATAATGTTATATTATTTTTATAATAATACATATCTGCAAACCAAATGTATTTCTGAAAACCCCTTTTTGCATCTTCAATAGTTGTAGATGTTCCAACGTTCGTAGACCTTTCATACCAAAAATACCTAATACTGTCTGTTTCATCGGTTCCTACGATGTCGTTCAGAGTCCCTAATGCATCCAAGTCACCCGTTGTGTCCGTTGTCCATCATACCTAAAAAATAATAATAAAAAATAAAAATAAAACGTTGTCCCCCCCTGTTTAAAACACAAATAACTCGGGTACAGTCGCTTCCCAATCACCTATGTCCAGTAGCCTTCAGAAATATCTATTAGGCTGGGATTCACTTATTCCGAATATTATTATTATTAATTTAATCTGTCCTGGCAGCTCAATATTCGGGCCTTTATGTTTGCGCTAAAGCAATGCTGACAACGTTAAAAAATAGTTCTGTCCCTAACGATCTAAAAGTTCGAAATGAGTTTGAGAGACGTATGCTACACCCCCCCCACCCCATGTATGTCTGGTTAAGAGAACACAGGCTGTGAATTCAAACAACAGGAGGGGGCTGTCGTGACATCCTGTCTGCAAACGGTTTGTGTGGGGGGGCCGCAGATTAGAGATATCTATGTTTAACCCCCGCTGTTCGGCTGATATCTCGACATGCCTTATGCCTGATAGTGCACACCTTGGTTTCAAAACGGTTCTCCAACCCCCCCCCCCCCCCAACCTTAGGATTTATGTTACATACACACACCCAACCCACACACACACACACACACACACACACACACACACACACACACACACACACACACACACACACACACACACACACACACACACACACACACACACACACACACACACACACACGCATGTTGCTCCGCCTCAAGACCCCTCCCCACACACCCCAAACACTGATATTTTACTTCGCGACAGAGCTGGAAGACGTTGTTAAATAGGCTTTTCCCATAGTTAAAGGGTTAGATACCGTTTTTAAACAATTGTTTTACATAAAGTTAATAACCCCCCTAAACCGATATATGAAATGACCTCTGCCCCTATCTATAAAGCGTGAGATACATTTTTAAAACCAGTGATTTAATTCAAAAGATTTAGTACCTACATTTGAACACATTCCAAAATGTTTACTATTTCTTACAGATAAAGTTAGACTTACAGGTTATGTCGTTGTCTTTTGTTTGAATTGTTTATGTGTCCGCTGTGCGGGGGAAATGATAATACAAGCGGAACTATGTAGCTAATACTGTTGTAACGGGGATCCTTATTGTAGCAACACACTTTTGGAGGGAAGGCAATCCTGCGCTGCGTTAACTAAGTTTTCATGTCATCGGGTGTAGTTCATAAAGGTTGAAGAGTGTATGTTAGGATGTAGTGTGAATTCATGCCAGGAATAATAAGTGTGAAGTTTGATTTCCTCCCTTCTGTAATAAGCAGCCAATGAGGTATTTTTTCCTTTTATTCATGTGTTTAATCTGAACCCGTTATAACACCGGTTAAACTGTTATGTATGTAAGCACTTCAGAGTTATACCAAGCTATTAAGTCACTCGTAAGATAAGGTTGTAAGAGTTTGCTTAACTGTATTTTTCATTTACTTTATAGTTCTCACGGAAGGGGATAATTCTCACTGAAACTACAGAATAAAGCCGCCCAGTTAAAATCAAGGAACGGTTGTGCTCGTGGTTACTGAAGGGAGCTGCAAGACCCTTATCCGTTTCGAATTCACCAACTCAAAGACGCTTGCCCTCTCCCTCATAACTCCGTAAGTTTTCCCTCCCTGTGTAGATCAAACGTCCTGCCTGTAAATCCTGGGTATGCCCCCATCATTAATGAATAAGATGTGTAGAAAAACTGTTTATTCATAGTTAAAGGCCTTTCATAAAGAGGCTGTCCTGATTGCATGTGCCTCATGTTTAACACGTATTGCTTTTTACCGAATACTACTCTGTCATGTTACTGTGGTCTTTTTAAAAGTCAATAAAAATGTGTGTAAAGTGTACATGTTTGTTTCACTGTATATTTGTTTAAGCCCTCCTAGAAACACCTAATTTCATCCCACAGCATTAATTAATAAACTGTGTAGAAGCTGTTTAGCCATAAGTAAAGGCCTTTCATAAAGCGGCTGTCATGATAAACCTGAATCTGAAAGTACCTTTAGGATCTTTTCTTTGGGGTTCTAATCTCCCTGTGTGTACATGACCTGAAAATCCTTAGGCTGGAGCCATCTGGAAGCTCTGTGCCTGTACATATAAAGAGAACTAAATAGGAAACTAGGCTGAGAAACATTATTTAGATGGTTGTTTAATTGTTGTTTAAAGCCTGAAATGGACACAATTCCAAGGGACCTTGTTTCTAACAGACAAACACACACACACACACACACACACACACACACACACACACACACACACACACACACACACACACACACACACACACACACACACACACACACACACACACACACACACACACACACACACACACACATTCCTTCCTTGTTTCTAACACACACACACACACACACACACACACACACACACACACACACACACACACACACACACACACACACACACACACACACACACACACACACACACACACACACACACACACACACACACACATTCCTTGTTTCTAACACACACACACACACACACACACATATTCAGGTCTTAAAGATGGCATGTTCTGGACATTTATAATGCTGAGGCCCCAGCGCTATACACCCAGACATTCCTGCTTCATAGATAACAACCCTAAGGGTGATAAAACTGGAGGGTGGAGGGGTGCATGGGTCACAAAAGTTCAAACACCCTCTAACACATGACCACACGAACAGGGGGACGGGGCGGGGGCACATATTTAAACATGCACGCGTCATCATGACGTAGGGGTTAGTCCGGGGTATACCCCCCTGGCAGTGACTCTCAGAGCCATTAGATCCTGGCGTCCACAGACTTGTTCTTCCAACGCATATCCTGGCATCCTTGAAGTACTCAGGGCACGTTCCATTTGACACAAAGATAGCCTTATTTTAAGCCATTCTCGCATCCTTAGCGCTGGAGAAAAAGGTTTGGGACACGCTGTCTGTCCTCTGCTCTCATCCTTCTAGATCTATCGGCTGCCTTCGATACTGTAAACCATCAGATCCTCCTCTCCACCCTCTCCGAGTTGGGCATCTCCGGCGCGGCCCACGCTTGGATTGCGTCCTACCTGACAGGTCGCTCCTACCAGGTGGCGTGGCGAGAATCTGTCTCCTCACCACGCGCTCTCACCACTGGTGTCCCCCAGGGCTCTGTTCTAGGCCCTCTCCTATTCTCGCTATACACCAAGTCACTTGGCTCTGTCATAACCTCACATGGTCTCTCCTATCATTGCTATGCAGACGACACACAACTAATCTTCTCCTTTCCCCCTTCTGATGACCAGGTGGCGAATCGCATCTCTGCATGTCTGCAAGACATATCAGTGTGGATGACGGATCACCACCTCAAGCTGAACCTCGGCAAGACGGAGCTGCTCTTCCTCCCGGGGAAGGACTGCCCGTTCCATGATCTCGCCATCACGGTTGACAACTCCATTGTGTCCTCCTCCCAGAGCGCTAAGAACCTTGGCGTGATCCTGGACAACACCCTGTCGTTCTCAACCAACATCAAGGCGGTGGCCCGTTCGTGTAGGTTCATGCTCTACAACATCCGCAGAGTACGACCCTGCCTCACACAGGAAGCGGCGCAGGTCCTAATCCAGGCACTTGTCATCTCCCGTCTGGATTACTGCAACTCGCTGTTGGCTGGGCTCCCTGCCTGTGCCATTAAACCCCTTCAACTCATCCAGAACGCCGCAGCCCGTCTGGTGTTCAACCTTCCCAAGTTCTCTCACGTCACCCCGCTCCTCCGTTCTCTCCACTGGCTTCCAGTTGAAGTTCGCATCCGCTACAAGACCATGGTGCTTGCCTACGGAGCTGTGAGGGGAACGGCACCTCAGTACCTCCAGGCTCTGATCAGGCCCTACACCCAAACAAGGGCACTGCGTTCATCCACCTCTGGCCTGCTCGCCTCCCTACCACTGAGGAAGTATAGTTCCCGCTCAGCCCAGTCAAAACTGTTCGCTGCTCTGGCCCCCCAATGGTGGAACAAACTCCCTCACGACGTCAGGACAGCGGAGTCAATCACCACCTTCCGGAGACACCTGAAACCCCACCTCTTTAAGGAATACCTAGGATAGGATAAGTATTCCCTCTCACCCCCCCTTTAAGATTTAGATGCACTATTGTAAAGTGACTGTTCCACTGGATGTCATAAGGTGAATGCACCAATTTGTAAGTCGCTCTGGATAAGAGCGTCTGCTAAATGACTTAAATGTAAATGTAAATGTAAATATCTTAACCGTAGATTCCTCCGGGTTGAATATGTACGAAATATGGCCCTCGCTTGTACACAGAAATCCATTAAAACATTCGGGAGCCTCTACCAAAATATCCTCCAAGCTTTTGGCGTTGGGTTCGTGACATGAGCTACAGAGCACTCCGAGAATTCCACTTGTAGACATATTTTAGATGTTTAATATTCAGGTCTTAAAAAATAGCTCATTCTGGACATTTATAATGCTGAGCCCCCCAGCGCTATCTATAAACCCAGACATTCCTGCTTCATAGATAACAACCATAAGGGAAATAAAACTGGGGAGTGGAGGGGGGCATGGGCCACAAAATAACACACACCCTCTAACACATGACCACACGAACAGGGGGGCGGGGCGGGGGCACATATTCACTACATGTCAGCAGGTCATAAGGTCAGCAATCAATCATATTTTTGACACCTGTCATCAATCAATCATTTTGACACATGCCGTATCCTATTACTCTCTCTAGGATTACTTATCCTATCCTAGGTATTCCTTCAACAAAATAATGCATGTGATGGTTTCACGTTCGTCATAACGAGGAGACCAAGGAGCAGCGTGATATGAATACATTCTTTATTTAAACGAAGAACACTAAACAACATAACAAAACGAATGTGAAGCTATAACACGAGTGCTGTCATGCAACTACACAGACAATAACCCACAAAACCAACATGGAAATGGCAACCTAAATAGGATCCCCAATCAGAGACAATGATAAACATCTTCCTTTGATTGGGAACCAATTCAGGCCACCATAGACCTACATTTACCTAGACATACCAAAACCCCATCGATATACAAAAAAAAACACATATACCACCCTTGTCACACCCTGACCGAACCACAATAATAAAGAAAACTAAGATAACTAAGGTCAAGGCGTAACAGATAGAGTTGAAATAACATAGAAAACTCTTTGGATTTGTAAAAAGTCACCAACGTAAGTCTTTTTTTTTACCCAATTTCTAAGCTAAATCCAATGACGGTAAAAAAAATGGTTGATTTCACGTTGAATTCACGTTAGTTGACAACTCAACCAAATGTAAATCAAAACTAGACATTGATCTGATGTCTGTGCCCAGTGGGTTGTTATGTACAGTCCATGCGGAAAGTATTCAGACCCCTTGACATTTTACACATTTTGTTACCTTACAGCCTTTGTCACGCCTTGGTCTTAGTATTTTGTGTTTTCGTTATTTATTTGGTCAGGCCAGGGTGTGACATGGGTTTATTTTGTGGTGTGTTTTTGTATTGGGGTTTAGTAGGTATTGGGATTGTGGTTGAGTAGGGTTGTCGAGCATAGTCTATGGCTGCCTGAGGCAGTTCTCAATCAGAGTCAGGTGATTCTTGTTGTCTCTGATCGGGAACCATATTTAGGTAGCCTGGGTTTCACTGTGGGTTTGGGGGTGATTGTTCCTGTCTCTGTGTTTGTTGTCACAAGATAGGCTGTATAGGTTTTCGCGTTTCGTTTGTTGTTTTGTATATTTAGTTATTTCATGTATCGTTCATTTTGCATTAAAGAACATGAGTAACCACCACGCCGCATTTTGGTCCGACTCTCTTTCAACAGACGAACGCCGTCACAGCCTTATTCTAAAATTGATTACTGTCACGCCCTGGTCGAAGTATTTTGTGTTTTTCTTCATGTATTTGGTCAGGCCAGGGTGTGACATGGGTTTTTGTATGTGGTGTGTAGCTTAGTGGGGTTGTAGCTTAGTGGGGTGTTCTAGGAATGTCTATGGCTGTCTGAAGTGGTTCTCAATCAGAGGCAGGTGTTTATCGTTGTCTCTGATTGGGAACCATATTTAGGCAGCCATATTCTTTGGTTGTATTGTGGGTGATTGTCCTGAGTGTCTTGATGTCCTTGTTTGATGTTAGTTGACACAAGTATAGGCTGTTTTCGGTTTTCGTTTCGTTTATTGTTTTTGTAGTGTTCGTGTTTAGTCGTGTTTACGTTTGTCTAAATAAACATGGATCGCAATCGACACGCTGCAGTTTGGTCCGACTCTTCTTCACCATATGAAAACCGTGACAATTACAACGTTTTTTCCTCCCCTCATTAATCTACACACAATACCCATAATGACAAAGCAAATTCTGATTTTTAGAAATGTTTGCATAAATAAATAACTGAAATATAACATTTGCATTAAGTATCAGACCCTTTACTCAGTACTTTGTTGAAACACCTTTGGCAGCGATTACAGCCTCGAGTCTTCTTGGGTATGATGCTACAAGCTTGGTACACTTGTATTTGGGGAGTTTCTCCCATCGTTCTCTGCAGATTCTCTCAAGCTCTGTCAGGTTGGATGAGGAGCTTCGCAGCACAGCTATTTTCATGTCTCTCCAGAGATGTTCTATTGGGTTCAAGTCCAGGCTCTGGCTGGGCCAATCAAGGACATTCAAAGACTTGTTCTAAAGCCACTCCTGCATTGTCTTGGCTGTGCTTGGGGTTGTTGTCACTATTGGAAGGTGAACCTTCGCCACAGTCTGAGGTCCTGAGCACCATGAAGCAGGTTTTCTTTGAAGATATCTTTGAAACTTGCTACGTTCTTCTTACCCGCAAACCTGACTATTCGCTTTGTCATTATGGGGTATTGTGTTTAGCTTGAGGAGGGAAAAAATTATTTCATCTATTTTACAGTAAGGTTGTAATGTTATAAAATGTGGATAAAGGGAAGGGATCTCAATACTTTCCAAATACATGGTATTGTCACGGTTCATGAATCCACTGCCTCCCTCTCTCTTTCTCTTTCTCTCTCTCTCTCTCTCTCTCTCTCTCTCTCTCTCTCTCTCTCTCTCTCTCTCTCTCTCTCTCTCTCTCTCTCTCTCTCTCTCTCTCTCTCTCTCCCGTGTTTGTGTGGGCGTGGTTCCCAATCTCGGCCTGATTGTCTGCGCCAGCTGGAACCACTTATCTTCCCTTTATATGTTCTGTCACCAGTGTTTCTTGTTGTCAGATCGTTGTTACTTCCCTGAGGTTGTGTCGTGTGTCCGTGCTCATCTCTCGCCGCCCTTGTGTGGATTATCTGCTGTGCTCCTTCCTACCCATCCGGACATACTCCCCTGGATTTCTCAGCACGCTATCATCGGAAGATGCGCCCTAGTCCCTGGGTCGGATTCCGTCTGAGTACAGTCTGTCTGTCCTGTTGCTGCTGTAAACTGTATTCATTAAACCATCGTTGCTTGCATCTTGCATGCGCCTCTGTATTGTCACAGAACGATCTGACCAGACCATGGATGCAGCGAGTTCAACGAGTCTGACCGAATTCATTTCCCGCAGTATCACGAGAATGGATCAACAAGAGGAGAACATCTCCAGCACAGATCGGGCAGTACAAGCCCTTACGACGCAGGTATCCCAGCTGACCCAACAATTGCAACATCTTAGGGGTTCCGCTGCGCCACCTACACCGGCAGTTCAACCCGCCCCGCCAGAGCCGGATTCCCAGCTAGAGCCACGGCTACCGACACCAGAGGGTTATTCAGGTGATCCTGACTATTGCAGAGCTTTTCTTACGAGATGTTCCATGCATTTCTCGTTGCAGCCACGGACCTTCAACCGTGAACAGTCTAAGGTAGCATTCGTACTCACACTGCTATCAGGCAAAGCGGCTCTTTGGGGAACGGCGGTGTGGGCGAACCAGGACCCATGCTGCACCTCTTTCCAGACACTCTCCGAGGAGATGAGAAGGGTCTTCAATCGGGCCGTGGCGGGTAGGGAGGCGGCCAGACTACTCGCTGACCTTCGCCAAGGAGACCATTCAGTATCGGAATACTCCATCCAATTCCGCACTCTGGCCGCAGAGTGTCAGTGGAACGAGGAGGCGCAGTGGGACATGTTCCTGCATGGGCTGGAGGACCGGATCCAGAAGGAGATTTATGTTCTGGACCTTCCCAGGAGTTTAAATGGACTAGTGGAACTAGCCTTGAGGGTTGACGCTCGTCTGAGTCGTATTGGCCGCCGAGCATGCCCTAACAGACCGTATAACGACACGGAGGGCTGGCATGCCAGCGGCGGGAACACGGCCAGTTCAGCCTCCGCTCACGAACCCATGCAGCTGGGGAGAGCTCGCCTCTCCCGGGAAGAGAGGGAGAGGCGGAGATCCCAAGGACTCTGTCTCTACTGTGGTAGAGCGGGCCACTTTATCCACTCCTGCCCGGTAAAATATCAGGCCCGGTAGTAAGCATGAGGCTACTATCGGGTGGTGTCACCACAGAGAAGACCTCATCATCTACTCTCCTCCCGGTAAGACTAAGATGGGCCACCCACACGCACGACACCCAAGCCTTACTGGACTCAGGAGCAGAGGGTAATTTCATGGACTTCAAGCTCGCTCACAAACGCCAGATTCCTATCACCTCACTCACGCACAAGATATCCGTCAACGCTCTCAATGGTCAAGAACTCCCCAACATTTCTCACATCACTGAACCTATCACACTCCTCACTTCTGGCAATCACACTGAGACACTATCATTCCTACTCATGGACTCACCCCTTGCACCATTAGTTCTCGGCCACCCTTGGCTCACCCAACACAACCCCAGAGTTGACTGGGGTCATAACTCTATATCCATGTGGAGTAACAAGTGTCTTGAGTCCTGTTTAGTGTCTGCTTGTTCGTCTGTGTCTGATTCTGTGTTTCTAGAGGAGGCAGTGGATTTGTCTAACGTGCTCGTTGAATACCTCGACCTGAAGGAGGTGTTCAGTAAGTCCCGTGCTGCTTCTCTTCCTCCGCATCGTCCCTATGACTGTGCAATAGAATTATTGCCAGGTGAGTCTCCGCCTAAAGGAAAGTTATATTCACTCTCTGTTCCTGAGAGGGAGGCTATGGAGAGATACATCTCTGATTCTCTGGCATCTGGATTCATTCGTCCTTCCTCTTCTCCAGCGGGGGCGGGGTTCTTCTTTGTGGGGAAGAAGGACGGATCTCTGCGTCCTTGCATTGATTACCGTGGGTTGAATAACATCACAGTGAAGAATACCTATCCCTTACCGTTGATGTCCTCAGCCTTTGAAAGGTTACAGGGAGCATCCGTGTTCACTAAGTTGGATTTACATAATGTATATCATTTGGTTCGCATAAGGGGGGGGGGGGCGAATGGAAGACCGCGTTTAACACCCCCAGAGGGCACTTCAAATATTTGGTCATGCCTTTTGGGCTATCCAACTCCCCAGCGGTTTTCCAGGCACTCGTCAATGACGTGCTGAGAGATATGATTGATCAGTTCATATATGTTTACCTGGATGACATACTGATTTTTTCTTCTTCTCTCCAGGAACACGTTCAGCACGTCAGACGAGTGCTTCAGAGGTTGTTGGAGAATGGACTTTTTGTCAAGGCGGAGAAATGCATTTTTCATGCACAATCCGTTCCATTCCTAGGTTACATCGTCTCGACTGAAGGTATTCGCATGGATCCTGACAAGGTTAAGGCTGTGGTGGATTGGCCAAGCCCAGATTCCCGTAAGGCCCTACAGAGGTTTCTGGGATTCGCCAATTTCTACCGGCGTTTCGTTCGCAACTTTAGCCAGATAGTCGCTCCTCTTACCGCCTTAACCTCCCCCAGAGTGACGTTCAGGTGGTCCGATACAGCCGAGGCTGCATTCGCCAAACTCAAGAGCTGCTTTGTTTCCGCTCCCATCCTCATAGCTCCCGATCCCTCGCGTTAGTTCGTGGTGGAGGTGGACGCTTCAGAGGTGGGGGTAGGTGCGGTACTTTCCCAACGTTCCTCTTCTGACGACAAGATGCACCCTTGCGCGTTCCTTTCCCATCGGTTATCACCTGCGGAACGCAACTACGACATTGGCAACAGAGAGTTGTTGGCAGTGAAGTTAGCACTGGAGGAGTGGCGCCATTGGTTAGAGGGTTCGGGGGTACCTTTTATAGTTTGGACCGATCACAAAAATTTGGAATATATCAGAACCGCCAAGCGACTCAACTCCAGGCAGGCGTGGTGGGCACTCTTTTTCGGACGTTTTGACTTCTCTCTCTCTCATATCGCCCGGGTTCCAAGAATGTCAAACCCGATTCCCTTTCTCGCATTTTTGACCATTCTGAACGCCCATCCACTCCCGAGTGCATCCTACCCGGGACCCTAGTGGTCTCCACACTCACATGGGAGGTTGAATCGAGGGTCAAAACGGCCTTAGAAGGGGTAACGCCTCCGCCCGGTTGCCCGCCTAATCGGTTGTTTGTGCCGGAGGGGTGTCGGTCCGATGTTATTCGGTGGGGGCATTGCTCCAACGTAGCGTGTCATCCAGGAGTCAGCCGCACTAGCTTTTTGGTTAAGCAACGCTTTTGGTGGCTACTGATGGCTCGTGACATTCACAGTTTTGTCTTGGCTTGCTCGGTTTGTGCCACTGGGAAGACTTCTAATCGACCCCCAGATGGGTTACTTCAACCGCTGTCGGTCCCTTCGAGACCCTGGTCCCACATCGTGCTAGATTTTGTTACCGGCCTCCCGCCCTCCCAGGGCAAGACGGTTGTTTTGACCGTGGTGGACCGGTTCTCGAAGGCGGCTCATTTTATTCCCTTGCCTAAATTACCATCTGCCAAGGAGACAGCGGTAACTGTCGTGGATCACGTCTTTCGTTTACATGGCCTGCCGATGGACGTAGTTTCTGACAGGGGGCCCCAATTTGTGTCCAAGTGTCAGCCTGTCTTCAGGGTTTCATCACCAGAGCAACGGTCAAACGGAGAGGGCCAACCAAGATTTGGAGAGAGTGTTGCGATGTTTGGTTTCTAAGAATCCCTCTTCCTGGAGTCAACAACTCTCTATGGTTGAGTACGCTCACAATTCGTTGCCAGTGGCAGCCACGGGTCTCTCTCCATTTGAGTGTAGTTTAGGTTACCAGCCACCTATCTTTCCCAGTACGGAGTCCGAGGTCACTGTTCCCTCCGCTCACGCTTTTATCCAGAGGTGCCATCACGCATGGAGCAGAGCCCGTGAGACTCTTCTCCGGGTGGGGGCGCGCACCAAGGCTAAGGCTGATCGCCACCGGTCGAAGCCTCCGGTATACGTCATTGGTCAAAGAGTGTGGCTTTCTACTGAGAACATTCCACTCCGATCCGTTTCGAACAAGCTTGCCCCAAAATTTATCGGCCCGTTCAAAGTCACCAGGATCATTAGTCCGGTGGCGGTCCGGCTCAAGCTTCCTCCGGCGTATAGGAGAATTCATCCTACCTTTCATGTGTCTAAAATAAAACCTGTGTTTCAGGCACGCATTAACCCGCCGGTCCCGGTTCCCCCGCCGCCACGACTTGTTGATGGGGAACCCACCTTTTCTGTCAATCGTATTTTGGACTCTAGAAGGAGGGGACGCGGATTCCAGTACCTGGTGGACTGGGAGGGTTACGGCCCGGAGGAGAGAAGTTGGGTGCCTGCTAGGGACATTCTGGATCACTCCCTTATCGATGATTTCAATCGACAGGTAAATTCGCCTGGGAACGCCAAGAGGCGTTCCTAGGGGGGGAGGTATTGTCACGGTTCATGAATCCAATGCCTCCCTCTTTCTCTTTCTCTCTCTCTCTCTCTCTCTCTCTCTCTCTCTCTCTCTCTCTCTCTCTCTCTCTCTCTCTCTCTCTCTCTCTCTCCCGTGTTTGTGTGGGCGTGGTTCCCAATCTCGGCCTGATTGTCTGCGCCAGCTGGAACCATTTATCTTCCCTTTTACATGTTCTGTCACCAGTGTTTCTTGTTGTCAGATCGTTGTTACTTCCCTGAGGTTGTCCAGATGTCCAGTTTTTCCTGAAAGATGCTTGTGTAGGACACAACGTTCCATTTTGTTACTATGCATTTGGCTACCGAAACTAACCGAAAATTCAGTCACCTACACGTCAAACTTTTTTTCCGAATTAACTCCATAATATCGACTGAAACATGGAAAACGTTGTTTGAATCAATCCTCAAGGTGTTTTGTCATATATCTCTTCATTGAATTGCCGTTCCTGGAAGCCTGCATTGTTCTCAGATTCGGATGGAAAAATACTGGTAGGTGACTTTTGCGCACCAATTTCCACACAGACACCGTGCGGGACCCCTGGTAAATGTAGTCTCTTATGGTCAATCTTCCAATGATATGCCTACAAATACGTCACAATGCTGCAGACACCTTGGGGAAACGATAGAAAGTGTCCGTTCATTCCTGTCCCATTCACAGCCATATAAGGCGATCATGGAAAACATGCCGTCAGAAATCCTGTTGATTTCCTGGTCGCTCAAACATCTTGGTTTTGCCTGTAGCTTTTGTTCTATGGCACTCACAGTGAAAATCTTTGCAGTTCTGGAAACGTCAGAGTGTCTTCTTTCCAAAACTATCAATTCCAAGCATAGTCGAGCATCTTTTCGTGACAAAATATTGCGCTAAAAACGGGCACGTCTTTTTATCCAAAAATGAAATACTGCCCCTATAGGACTAACAGGTTAAGAGCGGTGTTAGGAAATTATGCTTAATATGACTGAACAAATCATTTTAAATGGAACTGTAAGTAAACTTATACTCTGTTATATTATATCTGATTAACAATATGAGTTCATAAGAAGAAATTGTGTGACAGGACAAGGAGGAATAGAATGTTAATGAACACCATTTCTACTGGGCAGGAACAAATGGGTTGTGGACTGTGTAAATACATAAGGTCGTTAGCCTATGGTTGACCCAACCTGAAACTTATCTCTGGGGGTTTTTAGATTAGGCAGTGAGTGCATTCCTAGGGTTTCTGTTAATTAAACCTGTCAGTTCAGTGGTGATCGATAATGTTGAGGGGTCATAAGTTATCTGGGAGTGTATTAGTAAGTTAGAATGAACTCTTCACCTTACTTTGTCCTGTCGAGAGGGGGGGGTTTCGTTTAAGACAGTGAAATGACGTCATGATCTGTATTTAAACTGATGCTTTTGTTTTGAGTGGTAGCGCGCTCCGATAATAAATTATATTACCTATTATTTAAAGACTGGTCTGCGTCTATTTTATGCAACAAGAAATCTTACAATTTCTCATAAAATAGATGAAGGGCTTTCAATTGATGAAAGCACATTGGCATAATTAAATTATACTAACAATTGGTCCTTCGAGTGGATTCCACAAACTTCTCTGTTGTCCGAAGGGAAAAGCCGAAACCGTGCGCACGGACGAGGTTGGACTCGTTGTTAAAGTCCTGGCCTCCAGCAGAGGTTTAATAACAGGCCGGTATATATATCTTAGGTCGACAGAGAACGTGACGGAATCGAACCGCATTCCTTTTCCCAGTCTACAGGACAAAGGTAAATAGTCTTTATTCTCGAATTTGGGAGGAATTATTTAAGATATTTTTGATTGAAGGTGCTAAAGGAGTTTGGATTTAATCAATGATAGTTGCTTGAATATTTTGAACAAATACAATGGGTTTCTACTTTGTGGGTAACCAAAATCGATAGGAAGTAAGCGAGTCTGAAATGACTCGTGGTAAGGTGCACTACCGAAAGTAAACTAGGACTTAATCAATCTTGGCCTTGCAAACCAAAATATTTTTTAAGGGTGGGATATAGTAAGTATTGTTAGATGGGACATTCATTCTGTACAAATAGGATAGCTATTAATTCAATAAACATACCTAAATAAAGTGTTTACCTAGTAGTCTATCTGTATATGGGAAGTAGTCTGACTATGAAAAGTAGCAGATAGATATATTAAAACAGGTGAGGATAAATTAGGCTTGGTGAGAAGGAAGGGCAATTCTAGGCAAACATAATCATTGAACCCATTCAATACTGAAAGAGATTAATATCCAGGGAGGAGAGGGAAGCTAATTCTAGAGTAGTGAGATATGAGATATTAATTAACGTTGAAAGTCCCAAGGAACAATAGTTTATAATGAGCTTATAATTGTATACGGGTGAAATGTAATGTCCAAATCAAAAGTCAACTATAGATGAGGTTTCCAGGAAGGAGAATACATACTGATTATCATTAAAGAGTCACACAAATAGTCAGACAGAAAAGTAACTAAATAATGTAAAAAAGCAGAATAAACAGGGGTTATATACAGCCAGAATATGGCTTTCGGAAGCTAGAAAAAGAGATGATAAAGAAAAGAGTTGTAAACCCAAAGAGAGCCAAGATGCGCTCCCCTCTGCTCCCGCA
Source organism: Oncorhynchus gorbuscha (assembly GCF_021184085.1). Classification (NCBI taxonomy): domain Eukaryota; kingdom Metazoa; phylum Chordata; class Actinopteri; order Salmoniformes; family Salmonidae; genus Oncorhynchus; species Oncorhynchus gorbuscha. Next base: position 35,343,606 of record NC_060193.1, on the reverse strand, counting down.
GATGAAAAAATTGGCCGTTTGTGCGGGGGTGCAAGTAAAAAACTATATCCTTCTCTAGTAGAGCAAGCATACACAGGTAATTCGGACGACGAGGTGTTGATTCCTTGGAGGAAAGGGCAATTGCCGCTCCATGCTGGGCCACCCCAGTTTATAATACAGGAGCGGATGATGGGAGGTCAGTGGTAAAGGGAGGTGAAGAGAGGGAACAAAAATTGGAGAGAGTCTGGACAGAGGCTCAGGCAGTGAAGGAGACATATAGATCGGAGAGGGGAGAATATCAGACACATTCACCGAATCATAACCGATCAGGGCTGATTAGAAAACCTCTGAAATAGGAGAGAAAAATACACCGAAGCCTAGGAGAGCTTTCCAGCATAATAAAGGGGAAAATGAAAGTGTAGAAAGAGAGGATCTGTACCCCCTAATAGAGTTACCCAATCCCCAGGCGGGGGAGGGAGATCATGAACCTATTGGTCGGGTCTATAGACCTTGGACGCAGAGAGACGTAGAAAAGGCAGTAGAAGGTATTCCCCACCCGAAGACAGGAATGGCAGGTTTTGAGAGAGATCTGAATGGACTAGCGTCCAGTTTCAGGCTAAACACAGGGGAGGTGGAAAGAGCAGTTAGAACCATAGTGGGAAAGGATTGGTTTGCTGTGCGCGGGGCCTAGGTGCCAACGAGGAATAATGGGGACATTATACAGTGGAGCGCGGACATTATACAGTGGAGAGCCATTCAGGGCAAAAATTACAGAATTATGCGCTAACCTAACAGAACATTACCACCGACACGCCGATTTTCTAAGGTAACTGAATGTAGACAGGGAGAAGGAGAGACAGTCAGTCAGTATCTAGAACGTTTAAAAGATGTATTCAATGCTAACAGTGGTATGCCAGAACCAGCCCCGGGGGTCAAAATACCCCTTATAATCAACAGCTAAAAATAGCCTTTTTAACTGGAATGCGCGTCGAAATCATTAAGGAGGTGAAAAATAATTTAGTGGGGTGTGGGTTGGTAACTCCAGCGGCGGTAAAAATATATGCTGTCCACCATGAACAGCACGGACAGGCAGAAAAAAGAAAAAGAGAAAATAGGAAAAATGAGTTCTTGATGGCAATGTTAGAAGACAAAGCGACAGGAGGAGGTAACAGAGAAAATAGCCAGCTGAAATGCTACAATTGTAACGAAATTGAACATTTTGCCCGGGAGTGTAAACACTCCCTACAAAAGACCACCAATATTGTAGTTTAACTGAGGGAAAGGTAAGAGGCGACAATTGGGTAAAGAAAAAGAAGGGTCAGATATGAAGGGAGCGAGATTAATGAGAATCCTAATTGAGGGAAAACTTTGGGCGTTTAAATTAGTGCTATTTTCTGTTGTTCAGATGCCGGAGTAACAAATACAGATAACTGCAAATTGGGTCTATTTGCGGAGAATCTCAGTTCCATAGCATTGGTGGTATAGTGGTGAGTGTAACAGTCTCACAACCTGCAGTCCAGGGTTCAGTTCCCAGCTGAGGTGTAAAAAATAATTATATATGTCTGAGTTTTTGGTTGTAATTAAACTAATTGTTTTGCAGAGAAACTTATAGTCACTAGTATTGGTATAAGATATAAACTGAACGTTTTAAATAGTTTGTTTGGTTCAAATTGAAAGACTAATTCATTCAACTTAAAATTATAACGAAGCGAATTTTGATACAAGACGATGTCTGTTCACTAAATTAACTGCTGGAATAATGTATTGAGAATTGGGTCGTATTTAAATTACTGTATCAATAGAGAAGACAGTTACCAAAGTTAAAGTAATTCTGAATAATAGCGGGGAGAGAATGGCAATGGAAAGTGGTTACCGAAGTGTTTTTCATTCTTATAGATTGACTGACGCATGTTATAATTTTGGCGCTGCGTGTGTTATTTTTAAACATAGGATACATTTCATAAGTGAGAAGAGGAAGTTATAAAGTTGGGTTTAAATCTTACGATAGAGGTAAGGAAAAACTTTGAAGTGAGAGGGGTTATATTTTTGCCCACTGGGGGAAAAATAAATAGGAGAGTTAAACTGAAAGTTGTGAGTGAGTAGGACATGGTGAGAATATATTCTGATGGTTATTGATTCTTGGTTTGATCGTTTAAGTAACACCAGTGAATTTGAGCACTGTTTCCATTATGTGGAACAGTGTCAGGGTATTAATGGTGAAAAGCAACCTCTATAGTAAAACATAATTGTATATGTTTCGGTAAACTAGCTAGGTTGAATTTGTTTATTTGAGCATTTCCCTTGATACGTAGACATACGTAACAGGGGCAAGTTGTTTTTCCTTGAGGAACACGCAGATGGTGTTTTGTTTTATTGAGATGTAAATGTGAGTTGAAGGAGCCAAGGGAAAATACGTTATTTTTATTAAATATCTGGGATTATAATCTTGGGGAGAATGAGGCCATAAACGACCAAATTGGAAAGACCTGGAAGTTTTGATTAATCATTAAGGTTTGCAAATATATACACATAAAACAATTGTTAGGACTATTTGTTTTGGTGCAAAGGTATTTTAAAGAGGCACGCTCAAATATGGAACTTTATTAGTTTTTATTTTATAAGTTTTAAATTATGGAAAGGACCCCAAAAATAATTTTAAACCATTTTCACTAAAAAGTGATTTTTTAAATTTATTTTTTCACAAAAAAGTGATTTTATTAATTTATTTTTTCGTGACTTAAAAACGGTGACCCCGGACATGCCGAATTGGCGCCATTCTGGAAAGGATCCCAAAACGAATTTTAAACCATTTTCACAAAAAAGTTTTTTTTTTTTTTTTTTTTTTTTTTTTTTTCGGGACTTAAAAACGGTGACCCCGGACATGCCGAATTTGCGCCATTCTGGAAAGGACCCCGAAAATAATTTTTAACCATTTTCACAAAAAGTGAATTTTTTTTTTTTTTTCGGGACTTAAAAATAATTTTAACCATTTTCACAAAAAGGGATATTTTTAAATTTTTTTTTCGACTTAAAAACGGTGACCCCGGACATGCCGAATTTGCGCCATTCTGGAAAGGACCCCGAAAATAATTGTTAACCATTTTCACAAAAAAGTGAATTATTATTATTTATTTTTTTCGGGACTTAAAAACGGTGACCCTGGACATGCCGAATTTGCGCCATTCTGGAAAGGACCCCGAAAATAATTGTTAACCATTTTCACAAAAAAGTGAATTATTATTATTTTTTTTTTCGGGACTTAAAAACGGTGACCCCGGACATGCCGAATTTGCGCCATTCTGGAAAGGACCCCGAAAATAATTTTTAACCATTTTCACAAAAAAGTGATTTTTTTTTTTTTCGGTACTTAAAAACGGTGACCCCGGACATGCCGAATTTGCGCCATTCTGGAAAGGACCCCGAAAATAATTTTTAACCATTTTCACAAAAAAGTGATTTTTATTCAGCACTTAAAAACGGTGACCCCGGACATGCCGAATTTGCGCCATTCTGGAAAGGACCCCGAAAATAATTGTTAACCATTTTCACAAAAAAGTGAATTATTTTTTTTATTTTTTTTTCGGGACTTAAAAACGGTGACCCCGGACATGCCGAATTTGCGCCATTCTGGAAAGGACCCCGAAAATAATTTTTAACCATTTTCACAAAAAAGTGAATTATTTTTTTTTTTTTTTTTCGGACTTAAAAACGGTGACCCCGGACATGCCGAATTTGCGCCATTCTGGAAAGGACCCCGAAAATAATTTTTAACCATTTTCACAAAAAAGTGAATTTTTTTTTTTTTTTCGGGACTTAAAAACGGTGACCCCGGACATGCCGAATTTGCGCCATTCTGGAAAGGACCCCGAAAATAATTTTTAACCATTTTCACAAAAAAGTGAATTATTATTTTTTTTTTTTTCGGGACTTAAAAACGGTGACCCCGGACATGCCGAATTTGCGCCATTCTGGAAAGGACCCCGAAAATAATTTTTAACCATTTTCACAAAAAAGTGATTTTTTTTTTTTTTTTTCGGGACTTAAAAACGGTGACCCCGGACATGCCGAATTTGCGCCATTCTGAAAGGACCCCGAAAATAATTTTTAACCATTTTCACAAAAAAGTGAATTTTTTTTTTTTTTTTCGGGACTTAAAAACGGTGACCCCGGACATGCCGAATTTGCGCCATTCTGGAAAGGACCCCGAAAATAATTTTTAACCATTTTCACAAAAAAGTGAATTTTTTTTTTTTTTTTTCGGGACTTAAAAACGGTGACCCCGGACATGCCGAATTTGCGCCATTCTGGAAAGGACCCCGAAAATAATTGTTAACCATTTTCACAAAAAAGTGAATTATTATTATTTTTTTTTCGGGACTTAAAAACGGTGACCCCGGACATGCCGAATTTGCGCCATTCTGGAAAGGACCCCGAAAATAATTTTTAACCATTTTCACAAAAAAGTGAATTTTTTTTTTTTTTTTTTCGGGACTTAAAAACGGTGACCCCGGACATGCCGAATTTGCGCCATTCTGGAAAGGACCCGAAAATAATTGTTAACCATTTTCACAAAAAAGTGAATTTTTTTTTTTTTTTTCGGGACTTAAAAACGGTGACCCCGGACATGCCGAATTTGCGCCATTCTGGAAAGGACCCCGAAAATAATTGTTAACCATTTTCACAAAAAAGTGAATTATTTTATTTTTTTTTTTCGGGACTTAAAACGGTGACCCCGGACATGCCGAATTTGCGCCATTCTGAAAGGACCCCGAAAATAATTTTAACCATTTTCACAAAAAAAATGTTTTTTTTTTTTTTTTTTTTTTTTTTCGGGACTTAAAAACGGTGACCCCGGACATGCCGAATTTGCGCCATTCTGGAAAGGACCCCGAAAATAATTGTTAACCATTTTCACAAAAAGTGAATTTTTATTTTTTTTTTCGGGACTTAAAAACGGTGACCCCGGACATGCCGAATTTGCGCCATTCTGGAAAGGACCCCGAAAATAATTTTTAACCATTTTCACAAAAAAGTGATTTTTTTTTTTTCGGGACTTAAAAACGGTGACCCCGGACATGCCGAATTTGCGCCATTCTGAAAGGACCCCGAAAATAATTGTTAACCATTTTCACAAAAAGTGAATTATTATTTTTTTTTTTTCGGGACTTAAAAACGGTGACCCCGGACATGCCGAATTTGCGCCATTCTGAAAGGACCCCGAAAATAATTTTTAACCATTTTCACAAAAAAGTTTTTTTTTTTTTTTTTTTTTTCGGGACTTAAAAACGGTGACCCGGACATGCCGAATTTGCGCCATTCTGGAAAGGACCCCGAAAATAATTTTTAACCATTTTCACAAAAAAGTGAATTTTTTTTTTTTTTTCGGGACTTAAAAACGGTGACCCCGGACATGCCGAATTTGCGCCATTCTGGAAAGGACCCCGAAAATAATTGTTAACCATTTTCACAAAAAAGTGAATTATTATTATTTATTTTTTTCGGGACTTAAAAACGGTGACCCTGGACATGCCGAATTTGCGCCATTCTGGAAAGGACCCCGAAAATAATTTTTAACCATTTTCACAAAAAAGTGATTTTTTTTTTTTTTTCGGGACTTAAAAACGGTGACCCCGGACATGCCGAATTTGCGCCATTCTGGAAAGGACCCCGAAAATAATTGTTAACCATTTTCACAAAAAGTGAATTTTTTTTTTTTTTTTTTTCGGGACTTAAAAACGGTGACCCCGGACATGCCGAATTTGCGCCATTCTGGAAAGGACCCCGAAAATAATTGTTAACCATTTTCACAAAAAAGTGAATTTTTTTTTTTTTTTTCGGGACTTAAAAACGGTGACCCCGGACATGCCGAATTTGCGCCATTCTGGAAAGGACCCCGAAAATAATTGTTAACCATTTTCACAAAAAAGTGATTTTTTTTTTTTTTTTTTTTCGGGACTTAAAAACGGTGACCCCGGACATGCCGAATTTGCGCCATTCTGGAAAGGACCCCGAAAATAATTTTTAACCATTTTCACAAAAAAGTGATTTTTTTTTTCGGGACTTAAAAACGGTGACCCCGGACATGCCGAATTTGCGCCATTCTGGAAAGGACCCCGAAAATAATTGTTAACCATTTTCACAAAAAAGTGAATTATTTTTTTTTTTTTCGGGACTTAAAAACGGTGACCCTGGACATGCCGAATTTGCGCCATTCTGGAAAGGACCCCGAAAATAATTGTTAACCATTTTCACAAAAAAGTGAATTTTTTTTTTTTTTTTTCGGGACTTAAAAACGGTGACCCCGGACATGCCGAATTTGCGCCATTCTGGAAAGGACCCCGAAAATAATTGTTAACCATTTTCACAAAAAAGTGAATTATTTTTTTTTTTTTCGGGACTTAAAAACGGTGACCCTGGACATGCCGAATTTGCGCCATTCTGGAAAGGACCCCGAAAATAATTTTTAACCATTTTCACAAAAAAGTGATTTTTTTTTTTTTTTTCGGGACTTAAAAACGGTGACCCCGGACATGCCGAATTTGCGCCATTCTGGAAAGGACCCCGAAAATAATTTTTAACCATTTTCACAAAAAAGTGATTTTTTTTTTTTTTTCGGGACTTAAAAACGGTGACCCCGGACATGCCGAATTTGCGCCATTCTGAAAAGGACCCCGAAAATAATTTTTAACCATTTTCACAAAAAAGTGATTTTTTTTTTTTTTTTCGGGACTTAAAAACGGTGACCCCGGACATGCCGAATTTGCGCCATTCTGGAAAGGACCCCGAAAATAATTTTTAACCATTTTCACAAAAAAGTGATTTTTTTTTTTTTTTTCGGGACTTAAAAACGGTGACCCCGGACATGCCGAATTTGCGCCATTCTGGAAAGGACCCCGAAAATAATTGTTAACCATTTTCACAAAAAAGTGAATTATTTTTATTTATTTTTTTTCGGGACTTAAAAACGGTGACCCTGGACATGCCGAATTTGCGCCATTCTGGAAAGGACCCCGAAAATAATTTTAACCATTTTCACAAAAAAGTGATTTTTTTTTTTTTTTCGGGACTTAAAAACGGTGACCCCGGACATGCCGAATTTGCGCCATTCTGGAAAGGACCCCGAAAATAATTGTTAACCATTTTCACAAAAAAGTGAATTATTATTTTTTTTTTTCGGGACTTAAAAACGGTGACCCCGGACATGCCGAATTTGCGCCATTCTGGAAAGGACCCCGAAAATAATTTTTAACCATTTTCACAAAAAAATGATTTTTTTTTTTTTTTTTTTTTTTTCGGGACTTAAAAACGGTGACCCCGGACATGCCGAATTTGCGCCATTCTGGAAAGGACCCCGAAAATAATTGTTAACCATTTTCACAAAAAAGTGAATTTTTTTTTTTTTTTCGGGACTTAAAAACGGTGACCCCGGACATGCCGAATTTGCGCCATTCTGGAAAGGACCCCGAAAATAATTTTAACCATTTTCACAAAAAAGTGAATTATTTTATTTATTTTTTTCGGGACTTAAAAACGGTGACCCTGGACATGCCGAATTTGCGCCATTCTGGAAAGGACCCCGAAAATAATTTTTAACCATTTTCACAAAAAAGTGATTTTTTTTTTTTTTTTTTTTCGGGACTTAAAAACGGTGACCCCGGACATGCCGAATTTGCGCCATTCTGGAAAGGACCCCGAAAATAATTGTTAACCATTTTCACAAAAAAGTGAATTATTTTTTTTTTTTTTCGGGACTTAAAAACGGTGACCCCGGACATGCCGAATTTGCGCCATTCTGGAAAGGACCCCGAAAATAATTGTTAACCATTTTCACAAAAAGTGATTTTTTTTTTTTATTTTTTTTTTCGGGACTTAAAAACGGTGACCCCGGACATGCCGAATTTGCGCCATTCTGGAAAGGACCCCGAAAATAATTTTTAACCATTTTCACAAAAAAAGTGATTTTTTTTTTTTTTTTTTTTTCGGGACTTAAAAACGGTGACCCCGGACATGCCGAATTTGCGCCATTCTGAAAGGACCCCGAAAATAATTGTTAACCATTTTCACAAAAAAGTGAATTTTTTTTTTTTTCGGGACTTAAAAACGGTGACCCCGGACATGCCGAATTTGCGCCATTCTGAAAGGACCCCGAAAATAATTGTTAACCATTTTCACAAAAAAGTGAATTATTTTTTTTTTTTTTCGGGACTTAAAAACGGTGACCCCGGACATGCCGAATTTGCGCCATTCTGAAAAGGACCCCGAAAATAATTTTTAACCATTTTCACAAAAAAGTGATTTTTTTTTTTTTTTTTTCGGGACTTAAAAACGGTGACCCCGGACATGCCGAATTTGCGCCATTCTGGAAAGGACCCCGAAAATAATTGTTAACCATTTTCACAAAAAAGTGAATTTTTATTATTTTTTTTTCGGGACTTAAAAACGGTGACCCTGGACATGCCGAATTTGCGCCATTCTGGAAAGGACCCCGAAAATAATTGTTAACCATTTTCACAAAAAAGTGATTATTTTTTTTTTTTTTTTCGGGACTTAAAAACGGTGACCCCGGACATGCCGAATTTGCGCCATTCTGGAAAGGACCCCGAAAATAATTGTTAACCATTTTCACAAAAAAAGTGAATTATTTTTCTTAATTTTTTTTCGGGACTTAAAAACGGTGACCCCGGACATGCCGAATTTGCGCCATTCTGGAAAGGACCCCGAAAATAATTTTTAACCATTTTCACAAAAAAGTGAATTATTATTATTTTTTTTTTCGGGACTTAAAAACGGTGACCCTGGACATGCCGAATTTGCGCCATTCTGGAAAGGACCCCGAAAATAATTTTTAACCATTTTCACAAAAAAGTGAATTTTTTTTTTTTTTTCGGGACTTAAAAACGGTGACCCCGGACATGCCGAATTTGCGCCATTCTGGAAAGGACCCCGAAAATAATTGTTAACCATTTTCACAAAAAAGTGAATTATTATTTTTTTTTTTTTCGGGACTTAAAAACGGTGACCCCGGACATGCCGAATTTGCGCCATTCTGGAAAGGACCCCGAAAATAATTGTTAACCATTTTCACAAAAAAGTGAATTTTTTTTTTTTTTTTCGGGACTTAAAAACGGTGACCCCGGACATGCCGAATTTGCGCCATTCTGGAAAGGACCCCGAAAATAATTTTTAACCATTTTCACAAAAAAGTGATTTTTTTTTTTTTTTTTTCGGGACTTAAAAACGGTGACCCCGGACATGCCGAATTTGCGCCATTCTGGAAAGGACCCCGAAAATAATTGTTAACCATTTTCACAAAAAAGTGAATTATTATTATTTTTTTTTTTCGGGACTTAAAAACGGTGACCCTGGACATGCCGAATTTGCGCCATTCTGGAAAGGACCCCGAAAATAATTGTTAACCATTTTCACAAAAAGTGAATTTTTTTTATTTTTTTTTTCGGGACTTAAAAACGGTGACCCCGGACATGCCGAATTTGCGCCATTCTGGAAAGGACCCCGAAAATAATTTTTAACCATTTTCACAAAAAAGTGATTTTTTTTTTTTTTTCGGCACTTAAAAACGGTGACCCCGGACATGCCGAATTTGCGCCATTCTGGAAAGGACCCCGAAAATAATTGTTAACCATTTTCACAAAAAAGTGAATTATTATTATTATTTTTTTTCGGGACTTAAAAACGGTGACCCTGGACATGCCGAATTTGCGCCATTCTGGAAAGGACCCCGAAAATAATTTTTAACCATTTTCACAAAAAAAGTGATTTTTTTTTTTTTTTTTTTTTTTCGGGACTTAAAAACGGTGACCCCGGACATGCCGAATTTGCGCCATTCTGGAAAGGACCCCGAAAATAATTGTTAACCATTTTCACAAAAAAGTGAATTTTTTTTTTTTTTTTTTTCGGGACTTAAAAACGGTGACCCCGGACATGCCGAATTTGCGCCATTCTGGAAAGGACCCCGAAAATAATTTTTAACCATTTTCACAAAAAGTGATTTTTTTTTTTTTTTTTTTCGGGACTTAAAAACGGTGACCCCGGACATGCCGAATTTGCGCCATTCTGGAAAGGACCCCGAAAATAATTGTTAACCATTTTCACAAAAAAGTGAATTTTTTTTTTTTTTTCGGGACTTAAAAACGGTGACCCCGGACATGCCGAATTTGCGCCATTCTGGAAAGGACCCCGAAAATAATTTTTAACCATTTTCACAAAAAAGTGAATTTTTTTTTTTTTTTCGGGACTTAAAAACGGTGACCCCGGACATGCCGAATTTGCGCCATTCTGGAAAGGACCCCGAAAATAATTTTTAACCATTTTCACAAAAAAGTGATATTTTTTTTTTTTTTCGGGACTTAAAAACGGTGACCCGGACATGCCGAATTTGCGCCATTCTGGAAAGGACCCCGAAAATAATTTTTAACCATTTTCACAAAAAAGTTTTTTTTTTTTTTTTTTTTCGGGACTTAAAAACGGTGACCCCGGACATGCCGAATTTGCGCCATTCTGGAAAGGACCCCGAAAATAATTTTTAACCATTTTCACAAAAAAGTGATTTTTTTTTTTTTTTCGGGACTTAAAAACGGTGACCCCGGACATGCCGAATTTGCGCCATTCTGGAAAGGACCCCGAAAATAATTGTTAACCATTTTCACAAAAAAGTGATTTTTTTTTTTTTTTTTTTTCGGGACTTAAAAACGGTGACCCCGGACATGCCGAATTTGCGCCATTCTGGAAAGGACCCCGAAAATAATTTTTAACCATTTTCACAAAAAGTGATTTTTTTTTTTTTTTTTCGGGACTTAAAAACGGTGACCCCGGACATGCCGAATTTGCGCCATTCTGGAAAGGACCCCGAAAATAATTTTTAACCATTTTCACAAAAAAAGTGAATTATTTTTCTTAATTTTTTTTCGGGACTTAAAAACGGTGACCCCGGACATGCCGAATTTGCGCCATTCTGGAAAGGACCCCGAAAATAATTGTTAACCATTTTCACAAAAAAGTGATTATTTTTTTTTTTTTTTCGGGACTTAAAAACGGTGACCCCGGACATGCCGAATTTGCGCCATTCTGGAAAGGACCCGAAAATAATTTTTAACCATTTTCACAAAAAGTGATTTATTTTTTTTTTTTTTTCGGGACTTAAAAACGGTGACCCCGGACATGCCGAATTTGCGCCATTCTGGAAAGGACCCCGAAAATAATTTTTAACCATTTTCACAAAAAAGTGAATTATTATTATTTTTTTTTTTCGGGACTTAAAAACGGTGACCCCGGACATGCCGAATTTGCGCCATTCTGGAAAGGACCCCGAAAATAATTTTTAACCATTTTCACAAAAAAGTGATTTTTTTTTTTTTTTCGGGACTTAAAAACGGTGACCCCGGACATGCCGAATTTGCGCCATTCTGGAAAGGACCCCGAAAATAATTTTTAACCATTTTCACAAAAAAGTGATTTTTTTTTTTTTTTTTCGGGACTTAAAAACGGTGACCCCGGACATGCCGAATTTGCGCCATTCTGGAAAGGACCCCGAAAATAATTTTTAACCATTTTCACAAAAAGTGATTTTTTTTTTTTTTTTTTCGGGACTTAAAAACGGTGACCCCGGACATGCCGAATTTGCGCCATTCTGGAAAGGACCCCGAAAATAATTTTAAACCATTTTCACAAAAAAAGTGAATTAAAAAAAAAAAATCGGGACTTAAAAACGGTGACCCCGGACATGCCGAATTTGCGCCATTCTGGAAAGGACCCCGAAAATAATTTTTAACCATTTTCACAAAAAAGTGATTTTTTTTTTTTTTTTCGGGACTTAAAAACGGTGACCCCGGACATGCCGAATTTGCGCCATTCTGGAAAGGACCCCGAAAATAATTTTTAACCATTTTCACAAAAAAGTGATTTTTTTTTTTTTTTCGGGACTTAAAAACGGTGACCCCGGACATGCCGAATTTGCGCCATTCTGGAAAGGACCCCGAAAATAATTTTTAACCATTTTCACAAAAAAGTGAAAAAAAAATTTTTCGGGACTTAAAAACGGTGACCCCGGACATGCCGAATTTGCGCCATTCTGGAAAGGACCCCGAAAATAATTTTTAACCATTTTCACAAAAAAGTGAATTTTTTTTTTTTTTTTTTTTCGGGACTTAAAAACGGTGACCCCGGACATGCCGAATTTGCGCCATTCTGGAAAGGACCCGAAAATAATTTTTAACCATTTTCACAAAAAGTGAATTTGAAAAAAAATTTTTTTTTTTCGGGACTTAAAAACGGTGACCCCGGACATGCCGAATTTGCGCCATTCTGGAAAGGACCCCGAAAATAATTTTTAACCATTTTCACAAAAAAGTGATTTTTTTTTTTAATTTTTTTTCGGGACTTAAAAACGGTGACCCCGGACATGCCGAATTTGCGCCATTCTGGAAAGGACCCCGAAAATAATTTTTAACCATTTTCACAAAAAAGTGATTTTTTTTTTTTTTTTTTCGGGACTTAAAACGGTGACCCCGGACATGCCGAATTTGCGCCATTCTGGAAAGGACCCCGAAAATAATTTTTAACCATTTTCACAAAAAAGTGATTTTTTTTTTTTTTTCGGGACTTAAAAACGGTGACCCCGGACATGCCGAATTTGCGCCATTCTGGAAAGGACCCCGAAAATAATTTTTAACCATTTTCACAAAAAAGTGAATTTTTTTAAATTTTTTTTTTTCGGGACTTAAAAACGGTGACCCCGGACATGCCGAATTTGCGCCATTCTGGAAAGGACCCCGAAAATAATTTTTAACCATTTTCACAAAAAAGTGAATTTTTTTTTTTTTTTTCGGGACTTAAAAACGGTGACCCCGGACATGCCGAATTTGCGCCATTCTGGAAAGGACCCCGAAAATAATTTTTAACCATTTTCACAAAAAAGTGATTTTTTTTTTTTTTTTTCGGGACTTAAAAACGGTGACCCCGGACATGCCGAATTTGCGCCATTCTGGAAAGGACCCCGAAAATAATTTTAACCATTTTCACAAAAAAGTGATTTTTTTTTTTTTTTTTTCGGGACTTAAAAACGGTGACCCCGGACATGCCGAATTTGCGCCATTCTGGAAAGGACCCGAAAATATTTTTTTTTTTAACCATTTTCACAAAAAAAGTTTTTTTTTTTTTTTCGGGACTTAAAAACGGTGACCCCGGACATGCCGAATTTGCGCCATTCTGGAAAGGACCCCGAAAATAATTTTTAACCATTTTCACAAAAAGTGAATTTAAAAAAAATAAATTTTTTTCGGGACTTAAAAACGGTGACCCCGGACATGCCGAATTTGCGCCATTCTGAAAGGACCCCGAAAATAATTTTTAACCATTTTCACAAAAAAGTAATTTTTTTTTTTCGGGACTTAAAAACGGTGACCCCGGACATGCCGAATTTGCGCCATTCTGGAAAGGACCCCGAAAATAATTTTTAACCATTTTCACAAAAAAGTGATTTTTTTTTTTTTTTTTCGGGACTTAAAAACGGTGACCCCGGACATGCCGAATTTGCGCCATTCTGGAAAGGACCCGAAAATAATTTTAACCATTTTTACAAAAAAGTGATTTTTTTTTTTTTTTTTTTTTTTCGGGACTTAAAAACGGTGACCCCGGACATGCCGAATTTGCGCCATTCTGGAAAGGACCCCGAAAATCATTTTTAACCATTTTCACAAAAAAGTGCATTTTTTTTTTTTTTTTTCGGGACTTAAAACGGTGACCCCGGACATGCCGAATTTGCGCCATTCTGGAAAGGACCCCGAAAATAATTTTTAACCATTTTCACAAAAAAGTGAATTTTTTAAATTTTTTCGGGACTTAAAACGGTGACCCCGGACATGCCGAATTTGCGCCATTCTGAAAGGACCCGAAAATCATTTTTAACCATTTTCACAAAAAAAGTGCATTTTTTTTTTTTTTTCGGGACTTAAAACGGTGACCCCGGACATGCCGAATTTGCGCCATTCTGGAAAGGACCCGAAAATAATTTTTAACCATTTTCACAAAAAAGTTATTTTTTTTTTTTTTTTTCGGGACTTAAAAACGGTGACCCCGGACATGCCGAATTTGCGCCATTCTGGAAAGGACCCGAAAATAATTTTAACCATTTTCACAAAAAAGTGATTTTTTTTTTTTTTTTTTTTCGGGACTTAAAACGGTGACCCCGGACATGCCGAATTTGCGCCATTCTGGAAAGGACCCCGAAAATCATTTTTAACCATTTTCACAAAAAAGTGATTTTTTTTTTTTTTTTTTTTTCGGGACTTAAAAACGGTGACCCCGGACATGCCGAATTTGCGCCATTCTGGAAAGGACCCCGAAAATAATTTTTAACCATTTTCACAAAAAAGTTTATTTTTTTATTTTTTTTTTAAAAAAATCGGGACTTAAAAACGGTGACCCCGGACATGCCGAATTTGCCCCATTCTGGAAAGGACCCCGAAAATAATTTTTAACCATTTTCACAAAAAAGTTTTTTTTTTTTTTTGGACTTAAAAACGGTGACCCCGGACATGCCGAATTTGCGCCATTCTGGAAAGGACCCCGAAAATAATTTTTTACCATTTTCACAAAAAAGTGATTTTTTTTTTTTTCGGGACTTAAAAACGGTGACCCCGGACATGCCGAATTTGCGCCATTCTGGAAAGGACCCCGAAAATAATTTTTAACCATTTTCACAAAAAAAGTGAATTTTTTTTAAAAAAAAATTTCGGGACTTAAAAACGGTGACCCCGGACATGCCGAATTTGCGCCATTCTGGAAAGGACTCCGAAAATAATTTTTAACCATTTTCACAAAAAAGTGATTTTTTTTCTTTTTTTTTTTCGGGACTTAAAAACGGTGACCCCGGACATGCCGAATTTGCGCCATTCTGGAAAGGACCCCGAAAATAATTTTTAACCATTTTCACAAAAAAGTGAATTTTAAAAAAGATTTTTTCGGGACTTAAAAACGGTGACCCCGGACATGCCGAATTTGCGCCATTCTGGAAAGGACCCCGAAAATAATTTTTAACCATTTTCACAAAAAAGTGATTTTTTTTCTTTTTTCGGGACTTAAAAACGGTGACCCCGGACATGCCGAATTTGCGCCATTCTGGAAAGGACCACGAAAATAATTTTAACCATTTTACAAAAAGTTATTTTTTTTTTTTTTCGGGACTTAAAAACGGTGACCCCGGACATGCCGAATTTGCGCCATTCTGGAAAGGACCCCGAAAATCATTTTTAACCATTTTCACAAAAAAAGTGCATTTTTTTTTTTTTTTCGGGACTTAAAAACGGTGACCCCGGACATGCCGAATTTGCCCCATTCTGGAAAGGACCCCGAAAATAATTTTTAACCATTTTCACAAAAAAGTGAATTTTTTTTTTTTTTTTCGGGACTTAAAAACGGTGACCCCGGACATGCCGAATTTGCGCCATTCTGGAAAGGACCCCGAAAATAATTTTTAACCATTTTCACAAAAAAGTGAATTCTTTTTTAATAAATTTTTCGGGACTTAAAAACGGTGACCCCGGACATGCCGAATTTGCGCCATTCTGGAAAGGACCCCGAAAATAATTTTTAACCATTTTCACAAAAAGTGAATTAAAAAAAAAGTTTTTTTTTTCGGGACTTAAAAACGGTGACCCCGGACATGCCGAATTTGCGCCATTCTGGAAAGGACCCCGAAAATAATTTTTAACCATTTCACAAAAAGTTATTTTTTTTTTTTTTTTTTCGGGACTTAAAAACGGTGACCCCGGACATGCCGAATTTGCGCCATTCTGGAAAGGACCACGAAAATAATTTTAACCATTTTTACAAAAAAGTGATTTTTTTTTTTTTTTCGGGACTTAAAAACGGTGACCCCGGACATGCCGAATTTGCGCCATTCTGGAAAGGACCCCGAAAATATTTTTTTTTTACCATTTTCACAAAAAAGTGATTTTTTTTTGTTTTTTTTCGGGACTTATAAACGGTGACCCCGGACATGCCGAATTTGCGCCATTCTGGAAAGGACCCCGAAAATAATTTTTAACCATTTTCACAAAAAAGTGATTTTTTTTTTTTTTTTCGGGACTTAAAAACGGTGACCCCGGACATGCCGAATTTGCGCCATTCTGGAAAGGACCACGAAAATAATTTTAACCATTTTCACAAAAAAGTGATTTTTTTTTTTTTTTTCGGGACTTAAAAACGGTGACCCCGGACATGCCGAATTTGCGCCATTCTGGAAAGGACCCCGAAAATCATTTTTAACCATTTTCACAAAAAAGTGAATTTTTTTTTTTTTTTTCGGGACTTAAAACGGTGACCCCGGACATGCCGAATTTGCGCCATTCTGGAAAGGACCCCGAAAATAATTTTTAACCATTTTCACAAAAAAGTTTATTTTTTTATTTTTTTTTTTTTTTTTTTCGGGACTTAAAAACGGTGACCCCGGACATGCCGAATTTGCCCCATTCTGGAAAGGACCCCGAAAATAATTTTTAACCATTTTCACAAAAAAGTGATTTTTTTTTTTCTGGACTTAAAAACGGTGACCCCGGACATGCCGAATTTGCGCCATTCTGGAAAGGACCCCGAAAAATAATTTTTAACCATTTTCACAAAAAAGTGATTTTTTTTTTTTTTTTTTTTTCGGGACTTAAAAACGGTGACCCCGGACATGCCGAATTTGCGCCATTCTGGAAAGGACCCCGAAAATAATTTTTAACCATTTTCACAAAAAAGTGAATTTTAAAAAAAAAAAAATGAAAAAATTTCGGGACTTAAAAACGGTGACCCCGGACATGCCGAATTTGCGCCATTCTGGAAAGGACCCCGAAAATCATTTTTAACCATTTTCACAAAAAAAGTGCATTTTTTTGTTTTTTTTTTTTTTTTCGGGACTTAAAAACGGTGACCCCGGACATGCCGAATTTGCGCCATTCTGGAAAGGACCCCGAAAATAATTTTTAACCATTTTCACAAAAAAGTGATTTTTTTTTTTTTTTTTTCGGGACTTAAAAACGGTGACCCCGGACATGCCGAATTTGCGCCATTCTGGAAAGGACCCCGAAAATAATTTTAACCATTTTCACAAAAAAGTGATTTTTTTTTTTTTTTCGGGACTTAAAACGGTGACCCCGGACATGCCGAATTTGCGCCATTCTGGAAAGGACCCCGAAAATAATTTTTAACCATTTTCACAAAAAAGTGCATTTTTTTTTTTTTTTTCGGGACTTAAAAACGGTGACCCCGGACATGCCGAATTTGCGCCATTCTGGAAAGGACCCCGAAAATAATTTTTAACCATTTTCACAAAAAAGTGATTTTTTTTTTTTCGGGACTTAAAAACGGTGACCCCGGACATGCCGAATTTGCGCCATTCTGGAAAGGACCCCGAAAATAATTTTTAACCATTTTCACAAAAAAGTTAATTTAAAAAAAAAATTTTTTTTTCGGGACTTAAAAACGGTGACCCCGGACATGCCGAATTTGCGCCATTCTGGAAAGGACCCCGAAAATAATTTTTAACCATTTTCACAAAAAAGTGATTTTTTTTTTTTTTTTTTTTCGGGACTTAAAAACGGTGACCCCGGACATGCCGAATTTGCGCCATTCTGGAAAGGACCCCGAAAATAATTTTTAACCATTTTCACAAAAAAGTTTATTTTTTTATTTTTTTTTTTCGGGACTTAAAAACGGTGACCCCGGACATGCCGAATTTGCCCCATTCTGGAAAGGACCACGAAAATAATTTTTAACCATTTTCACAAAAAAGTGAATTTTTTTTTTTTTTTCGGGACTTAAAAACGGTGACCCCGGACATGCCGAATTTGCGCCATTCTGGAAAGGACCCGAAAATAATTTTTAACCATTTTCACAAAAAAGTGATTTTTTTTTTCTTTTTTTTTCGGGACTTAAAAACGGTGACCCCGGACATGCCGAATTTGCGCCATTCTGGAAAGGACCACGAAAATAATTTTAACCATTTTACAAAAAAGTGATTATTTTTTTTTTTTTCAGGACTTAAAAACGGTGACCCCGGACATGCCGAATTTGCGCCATTCTGGAAAGGACCCCGAAAATCATTTTTAACCATTTTCACAAAAAAGTGATTTTTTTTTTTTTTTTTTCGGGACTTAAAACGGTGACCCCGGACATGCCGAATTTGCGCCATTCTGGAAAGGACCCGAAAATAATTTTTAACCATTTTCACAAAAAAGTGATTTTTTTTTTTTTTTTTTTCGGGACTTAAAACGGTGACCCCGGACATGCCGAATTTGCGCCATTCTGGAAAGGACCCCGAAAATCATTTTTAACCATTTTCACAAAAAAGTGCATTTTTTTCGGGACTTAAAAACGGTGACCCCGGACATGCCGAATTTGCGCCATTCTTGGAAAGGACTCCGAAAGTAATTTTTAACCATTTTCACAAAAAGTTTATTTTTTTATTTTTTTCGGGACTTAAAAACGGTGACCCGGACATGCCGAATTTGCCCCATTCTGGAAAGGACCCCGAAAATAATTTTTAACCATTTTCACAAAAAAGTGATTTTTTTTTTTTTCTGGACTTAAAACGGTGACCCCGGACATGCCGAATTTGCGCCATTCTGGAAAGGACCCCGAAAATAATTTTTAACCATTTTCACAAAAAAGTGATTTTTTTTTTTTTCGGGACTTAAAAACGGTGACCCCGGACATGCCGAATTTGCGCCATTCTGGAAAGGACCCCGAAAATAATTTTTAACCATTTTCACAAAAAAGTGAATTTAAAAAAAAAATTTTTTTTTTTTTCGGGACTTAAAAACGGTGACCCCGGACATGCCGAATTTGCGCCATTCTGGAAAGGACCCCGAAAATAATTTTTAACCATTTTCACAAAAAGTTTATTTTTTTTTATTTAAAAAAAAAAATTTCGGGACTTAAAAACGGTGACCCCGGACATGCCGAATTTGCGCCATTCTGGAAAAGACCCCGAAAATCATTTTTAACCATTTTCACAAAAAAAGTGCATTTTTTTTCTTTTTTTTTTCGGGACTTATAAACGGTGACCCCGGACATGCCGAATTTGCGCCATTCTGGAAAGGACCCCGAAAATAATTTTTAACCATTTTCACAAAAAAGTTATTTTTTTTTTTTTTTTTTTCGGGACTTAAAAACGGTGACCCCGGACATGCCGAATTTGCGCCATTCTGGAAAGGACCCGAAAATAATTTTAACCATTTTACAAAAAAGTGAGTTTTTTTTTTTTTTTCGGGACTTAAAAACGGTGACCCCGGACAAGCCGAATTTGCGCCATTCTGGAAAAGACCCGAAAATCATTTTTAACCATTTTCACAAAAAAGTGCATTTTTTTTTTTTTTTCGGGACTTATAAACGGTGACCCCGGACATGCCGAATTTGCGCCATTCTGGAAAGGACCCCGAAAATAATTTTTAACCATTTTCACAAAAAAGTGATTTTTTTTTTTTTTCGGGACTTAAAAACGGTGACCCCGGACATGCCGAATTTGCGCCATTCTGGAAAGGACCCCGAAAATAATTTTTAACCATTTTCACAAAAAAGTTAATTAAAAAAAAAAAAAATTTTTCGGGACTTAAAAACGGTGACCCCGGACATGCCGAATTTGCGCCATTCTGGAAAGGACCCCGAAAATAATTTTTAACCATTTTCACAAAAAAGTGATTTTTTTTTTTTTTTTTCGGGACTTAAAAACGGTGACCCCGGACATGCCGAATTTGCGCCATTCTGGAAAGGACCCGAAAATAATTTTTAACCATTTTCACAAAAAGTTTATTTTTTTATTTTTTTTTAAAAAAATTTCGGGACTTAAAAACGGTGACCCCGGACATGCCGAATTTGCGCCATTCTGGAAAGGACCCGAAAATAATTTTTAACCATTTTCACAAAAAAGTGAATTTAAAAAAAAAAGTTTTTTTCGGGACTTAAAAACGGTGACCCCGGACATGCCGAATTTGCGCCATTCTGGAAAGGACCCCGAAAATAATTTTTAACCATTGTCACAAAAAAGTGATTTTTTTTTTTTTTTTTTTCGGGACTTAAAACGGTGACCCCGGACATGCCGAATTTGCGCCATTCTGGAAAGGACCCGAAAATAATTTTAACCATTTTTACAAAAAAGTGATTTTTTTTTTTTTTTTCAGGACTTAAAAACGGTGACCCCGGACATGCCGAATTTGCGCCATTCTGGAAAGGACCCGAAAATCATTTTTAACCATTTTCACAAAAAAGTGCATTTTTTTTTTTTTTTTCGGGACTTAAAACGGTGACCCCGGACATGCCGAATTTGCGCCATTCTGGAAAGGACCCCGAAAATAATTTTAACCATTTTACAAAAAAGTGATTTTTTTTTTTTTCGGGACTTAAAAACGGTGACCCCGGACAAGCCGAATTTGCGCCATTCTGGAAAAGACCCCGAAAATCATTTTTAACCATTTTCACAAAAAAAGTGCATTTTTTTTCTTTTTTTTTTCGGGACTTATAAACGGTGACCCCGGACATGCCGAATTTGCGCCATTCTGGAAAGGACCCGAAAATAATTTTTAACCATTTTCACAAAAAAGTTTATTTTTATTTAAAAAAAAAAAAATTTCGGGACTTAAAAACGGTGACCCCGGACATGCCGAATTTGCCCCATTCTGGAAAGGACCCGAAAATAATTTTTAACCATTTTCACAAAAAGTGATTTTTTTTTTTTCTGGACTTAAAAACGGTGACCCCGGACATGCCGAATTTGCGCCATTCTGGAAAGGACCCCGAAGATAATTTTTTACCATTTTCACAAAAAAGTGATTTTTTTTTTTTCGGGACTTAAAAACGGTGACCCCGGACATGCCGAATTTGCGCCATTCTGGAAAGGACCCCGAAAATAATTTTTAACCATTTTCACAAAAAGTGAATTTAAAAAAAAAAATAAATGAAAAAATTTCGGGACTTAAAAACGGTGACCCCGGACATGCCGAATTTGCGCCATTCTGGAAAGGACCCGAAAATAATTTTTAACCATTTTCACAAAAAAGTTTTTTTTTATTTTTTTCGGGACTTAAAAACGGTGACCCCGGACATGCCGAATTTGCCCCATTCTGGAAAGGACCCCGAAAATAATTTTTAACCATTTTCACAAAAAAGTGATTTTTTTTTTTCTGGACTTAAAAACGGTGACCCCGGACATGCCGAATTTGCGCCATTCTGGAAAGGACCCCGAAAATAATTTTTTACCATTTTCACAAAAAAGTGAATTTTTTTTTTTTTTTCGGGACTTAAAAACGGTGACCCCGGACATGCCGAATTTGCGCCATTCTGGAAAGGACCCGAAAATAATTTTTAACCATTTTCACAAAAAAGTGATTTTTTTTTTTTCGGGACTTAAAAACGGTGACCCCGGACATGCCGAATTTGCGCCATTCTGGAAAGGACCCCGAAAATAATTTTTAACCATTTTCACAAAAAAGTTAATTTAAAAAAAAAATAAATGAAAAAATTTCGGGACTTAAAAACGGTGACCCCGGACATGCCGAATTTGCGCCATTCTGGAAAGGACCCCGAAAATAATTTTTAACCATTTTCACAAAAAAGTGATTTTTTTTTTTTTTTTTTTCGGGACTTAAAAACGGTGACCCCGGACATGCCGAATTTGCGCCATTCTGGAAAGGACCCCGAAAATAATTTTTAACCATTTTCACAAAAAAGTTTATTTTTTTTTTTTTTTTTTTCGGGACTTAAAAACGGTGACCCCGGACATGCCGAATTTGCCCCATTCTGGAAAGGACCCCGAAAATAATTTTTAACCATTTTCACAAAAAAGTGATTTTTTTTTTTTTTTTTTTTCGGGACTTAAAAACGGTGACCCCGGACATGCCGAATTTGCGCCATTCTGGAAAGGACCCGAAAATAATTTTAACCATTTTTACAAAAAAGTGATTTTTTTTTTTTTTTCGGGACTTAAAACGGTGACCCCGGACATGCCGAATTTGCGCCATTCTGGAAAAGACCCCGAAAATCATTTTTAACCATTTTCACAAAAAAGTGCATTTTTTTTTTTTTTTTCGGGACTTATAAACGGTGACCCCGGACATGCCGAATTTGCGCCATTCTGGAAAGGACCACGAAAATAATTTTAACCATTTTCACAAAAAAGTGATTTTTTTTTTTTTTTTTTTTCGGGACTTAAAAACGGTGACCCCGGACATGCCGAATTTGCGCCATTCTGGAAAAGACCCCGAAAATCATTTTTAACCATTTTCACAAAAAGTGCATTTTTTTCTTTTTTTTTTTTTCGGGACTTAAAACGGTGACCCCGGACATGCCGAATTTGCGCCATTCTGGAAAGGACCCGAAAATAATTTTTAACCATTTTCACAAAAAAAAGTTTATTTTTTTATTTTTTTCGGGACTTAAAAACGGTGACCCCGGACATGCCGAATTTGCCCCATTCTGGAAAGGACCCCGAAAATAATTTTTAACCATTTTCACAAAAAAGTTTTTTTTTTTTTTTCTGGACTTAAAAACGGTGACCCCGGACATGCCGAATTTGCGCCATTCTGGAAAGGACCCCGAAAATAATTTTTACCATTTTCACAAAAAAGTGATTTTTTTTTTTTTCGGGACTTAAAAACGGTGACCCCGGACATGCCGAATTTGCGCCATTCTGGAAAGGACCCCGAAAATAATTTTTAACCATTTTCACAAAAAAGTGAATTTAAAAAAAAATAAATGAAAAAATTTCGGGACTTAAAAACGGTGACCCCGGACATGCCGAATTTGCGCCATTCTGGAAAGGACCCCGAAAATAATTTTTAACCATTTTCACAAAAAAGTTAATTTTTTTTAAAAAAAAAAAAATTTCGGGACTTAAAAACGGTGACCCCGGACATGCCGAATTTGCCCCATTCTGGAAAGGACCCCGAAAATAATTTTTAACCATTTTCACAAAAAAGTGATTTTTTTTTTTCTGGACTTAAAAACGGTGACCCCGGACATGCCGAATTTGCGCCATTCTGGAAAGGACCCCGAAAATAATTTTTTACCATTTTCACAAAAAAGTGATTTTTTTTTTTTCGGGACTTAAAAACGGTGACCCCCGGACATGCCGAATTTGCGCCATTCTGGAAAGGACCCCGAAAATAATTTTTAACCATTTTCACAAAAAAGTGAATTTAAAAAAAATAAATGAAAAAATTTCGGGACTTAAAAACGGTGACCCCGGACATGCCGAATTTGCGCCATTCTGGAAAAGACCCCGAAAATCATTTTTAACCATTTTCACAAAAAAAGTGCATTTTTTTTCTTTTTTTTTTCGGGACTTATAAACGGTGACCCCGGACATGCCGAATTTGCGCCATTCTGGAAAGGACCCCGAAAATAATTTTTAACCATTTTCACAAAAAAGTTATTTTTTTTTTCTTTTTTTTTCGGGACTTAAAAACGGTGACCCCGGACATGCCGAATTTGCGCCATTCTGGAAAGGACCACGAAAATAATTTTAACCATTTTTACAAAAAAGTGATTTTTTTTTTTTTTCGGGACTTAAAAACGGTGACCCCGGACAAGCCGAATTTGCGCCATTCTGGAAAAGACCCCGAAAATCATTTTTAACCATTTTCACAAAAAAAGTGCATTTTTTTTTTTTTTCGGGACTTATAAACGGTGACCCGGACATGCCGAATTTGCGCCATTCTGGAAAGGACCCGAAAATAATTTTTACCATTTTCACAAAAAGTGATTTTTTTTTTTTTCGGGACTTAAAAACGGTGACCCCGGACATGCCGAATTTGCGCCATTCTGGAAAGGACCCCGAAAATAATTTTTAACCATTTTCACAAAAAAGTTAATTTAAAAAAAAATAAATGAAAAAATTTCGGGACTTAAAAACGGTGACCCCGGACATGCCGAATTTGCGCCATTCTGGAAAGGACCCCGAAAATAATTTTTAACCATTTTCACAAAAAAGTGATTTTTTTTTTTTTTCGGGACTTAAAAACGGTGACCCCGGACATGCCGAATTTGCGCCATTCTGGAAAGGACCCCGAAAATAATTTTTAACCATTTTCACAAAAAAGTTTATTTTTTTATTTTTTTTTAAAAAAAATTTCGGGACTTAAAAACGGTGACCCCGGACATGCCGAATTTGCCCCATTCTGGAAAGGACCCCGAAAATAATTTTTAACCATTTTCACAAAAAAGTGAATTTAAAAAAAAAGTTTAAAAAAATTCGGGACTTAAAAACGGTGACCCCGGACATGCCGAATTTGCGCCATTCTGGAAAGGACCCCGAAAATAATTTTTAACCATTTTCACAAAAAAGTGATTTTTTTTTTTTTTTTTTCGGGACTTAAAAACGGTGACCCCGGACATGCCGAATTTGCGCCATTCTGGAAAGGACCACGAAAATAATTTTAACCATTTTTACAAAAAAGTGATTTTTTTTTTTTTTCAGGACTTAAAAACGGTGACCCCGGACAAGCCGAATTTGCGCCATTCTGGAAAAGACCCCGAAAATCATTTTTAACCATTTTCACAAAAAAAGTGCATTTTTTTTCTTTTTTTTTTCGGGACTTATAAACGGTGACCCCGGACATGCCGAATTTGCGCCATTCTGGAAAGGACCACGAAAATAATTTTAACCATTTTTACAAAAAAGTGATTTTTTTTTTTTTTTCGGGACTTAAAAACGGTGACCCCGGACAAGCCGAATTTGCGCCATTCTGGAAAAGACCCCGAAAATCATTTTTAACCATTTTCACAAAAAAAGTGCATTTTTTTTCTTTTTTTTTTCGGGACTTATAAACGGTGACCCCGGACATGCCGAATTTGCGCCATTCTGGAAAGGACCCCGAAAATAATTTTTAACCATTTTCACAAAAAAGTTTATTTTTTTTATTTAAAAAAAAAAAAAATTTCGGGACTTAAAAACGGTGACCCCGGACATGCCGAATTTGCCCCATTCTGGAAAGGACCCGAAAATAATTTTTAACCATTTTCACAAAAAAGTGATTTTTTTTTTTTCTGGACTTAAAAACGGTGACCCCGGACATGCCGAATTTGCGCCATTCTGGAAAGGACCCCGAAAATAATTTTTACCATTTTCACAAAAAAGTGATTTTTTTTTTTCGGGACTTAAAAACGGTGACCCCGGACATGCCGAATTTGCGCCATTCTGGAAAGGACTCCGAAAGTAATTTTTAACCATTTTCACAAAAAAGTGAATTTAAAAAAAAAATAAAAAAAAATTTCGGGACTTAAAAACGGTGACCCCGGACATGCCGAATTTGCGCCATTCTGGAAAGGACCCCGAAAATAATTTTTAACCATTTTCACAAAAAAGTTAATTTTTTTTTAAAAAAAAAATTTCGGGACTTAAAAACGGTGACCCCGGACATGCCGAATTTGCGCCATTCTGGAAAGGACCCCGAAAATAATTTTTAACCATTTTCACAAAAAAGTGATTTTTTTTTTTTTTTTTTTTTCTGGACTTAAAAACGGTGACCCCGGACATGCCGAATTTGCGCCATTCTGGAAAGGACCCCGAAAATAATTTTTAACCATTTTCACAAAAAAGTGATTTTTTTTTTTTTTTCGGGACTTAAAAACGGTGACCCCGGACATGCCGAATTTGCGCCATTCTGGAAAGGACCCCGAAAATAATTTTTAACCATTTTCACAAAAAAGTGATTTTTTTTTTTTTCGGGACTTAAAAACGGTGACCCCGGACATGCCGAATTTGCGCCATTCTGGAAAGGACCCCGAAAATAATTTTTAACCATTTTCACAAAAAAGTTAATTTAAAAAAAATAAATGAAAAAATTTCGGGACTTAAAAACGGTGACCCCGGACATGCCGAATTTGCGCCATTCTGGAAAGGACCCCGAAAATAATTTTTAACCATTTTCACAAAAAAGTGATTTTTTTTTCTTTTTTTTCGGGACTTAAAAACGGTGACCCCGGACATGCCGAATTTGCGCCATTCTGGAAAGGACCCCGAAAATAATTTTTAACCATTTTCACAAAAAGTTTATTTTTTTATTTTTTTTAAAAAAAAATTTCGGGACTTAAAAACGGTGACCCCGGACATGCCGAATTTGCCCCATTCTGGAAAGGACCCCGAAAATAATTTTTAACCATTTTCACAAAAAAGTGATTTTTTTTTTTTTTTTTTTTCGGGACTTAAAAACGGTGACCCCGGACATGCCGAATTTGCGCCATTCTGGAAAGGACCACGAAAATAATTTTTAACCATTTTTACAAAAAAGTGATTTTTTTTTTTTTTTCGGGACTTAAAAACGGTGACCCCGGACAAGCCGAATTTGCGCCATTCTGGAAAAGACCCCGAAAATCATTTTTAACCATTTTCACAAAAAAAGTGCATTTTTTTTCTTTTTTTTTTCGGGACTTATAAACGGTGACCCCGGACATGCCGAATTTGCGCCATTCTGGAAAGGACCACGAAAATAATTTTAACCATTTTTACAAAAAAGTGATTTTTTTTTTTTTTCGGGACTTAAAAACGGTGACCCCGGACAAGCCGAATTTGCGCCATTCTGGAAAGGACCCCGAAAATCATTTTTAACCATTTTCACAAAAAAAGTGCATTTTTTTTCTTTTTTTTTTCGGGACTTATAAACGGTGACCCCGGACATGCCGAATTTGCGCCATTCTGGAAAGGACCCCGAAAATAATTTTTAACCATTTTCACAAAAAAGTTTATTTTTTTTTTAAAAAAATTTCGGGACTTAAAAACGGTGACCCCGGACATGCCGAATTTGCCCCATTCTGGAAAGGACCCCGAAAATAATTTTTAACCATTTTCACAAAAAAGTGATTTTTTTTTTTTTTTTCTGGACTTAAAAACGGTGACCCCGGACATGCCGAATTTGCGCCATTCTGGAAAGGACCCCGAAAATAATTTTTTACCATTTTCACAAAAAAGTGATTTTTTTTTTTTTTTTCGGACTTAAAACGGTGACCCCGGACATGCCGAATTTGCGCCATTCTGGAAAGGACTCCGAAAGTAATTTTTAACCATTTTCACAAAAAAGTGAATTAAAAAAAAAATAAAAAAAAATTTCGGGACTTAAAAACGGTGACCCCGGACATGCCGAATTTGCGCCATTCTGGAAAGGACCCCGAAAATAATTTTTAACCATTTTCACAAAAAAGTTTATTTTTTTATTTAAAAAAAAAAAAAATTTCGGGACTTAAAAACGGTGACCCCGGACATGCCGAATTTGCCCCATTCTGGAAAGGACCCCGAAAATAATTTTTAACCATTTTCACAAAAAAGTGATTTTTTTTTTTCTGGACTTAAAAACGGTGACCCCGGACATGCCGAATTTGCGCCATTCTGGAAAGGACCCCGAAAATAATTTTTTACCATTTTCACAAAAAAGTGATTTTTTTTTTTTCGGTACTTAAAAACGGTGACCCCGGACATGCCGAATTTGCGCCATTCTGGAAAGGACCCCGAAAATAATTTTTAACCATTTTCACAAAAAAGTGAATTTAAAAAAAAAATAAATGAAAAAATTTCGGGACTTAAAACGGTGACCCCGGACATGCCGAATTTGCGCCATTCTGGAAAGGACCCGAAAATAATTTTTAACCATTTTCACAAAAAAGTTTATTTTTTTATTTTTAAAAAAAAAAAAATTCGGGACTTAAAAACGGTGACCCCGGACATGCCGAATTTGCCCCATTCTGGAAAGGACCCCGAAAATAATTTTTAACCATTTTCACAAAAAAGTGAATTTAAAAAAAAGTTTTTTTCGGGACTTAAAAACGGTGACCCCGGACATGCCGAATTTGCGCCATTCTGGAAAGGACCCCGAAAATAATTTTTAACCATTGTCACAAAAAAGTGATTTTTTTTTTCTTTTTTTTTTCGGGACTTAAAAACGGTGACCCCGGACATGCCGAATTTGCGCCATTCTGGAAAGGACCACGAAAATAATTTTAACCATTTTACAAAAAAGTGATTTTTTTTTTTTTTTCGGGACTTAAAAACGGTGACCCCGGACATGCCGAATTTGCGCCATTCTGGAAAAGACCCGAAAATCATTTTTAACCATTTTCACAAAAAAGTGCATTTTTTTTTTTTTTTTTTTTTTTCGGGACTTAAAACGGTGACCCCGGACATGCCGAATTTGCGCCATTCTGGAAAGGACCCCGAAAATAATTTTTAACCATTTTCACAAAAAAGTGATTTTTTTTTTCTTTTTTTTTCGGGACTTAAAAACGGTGACCCCGGACATGCCGAATTTGCGCCATTCTGGAAAGGACCACGAAAATAATTTTAACCATTTTTACAAAAAAGTGATTTTTCTTTTTTTTTCGGGACTTAAAAACGGTGACCCCGGACATGCCGAATTTGCGCCATTCTGGAAAGGACCACGAAAATAATTTTAACCATTTTTACAAAAAAGTGATTTTATTTTTTTTTTCGGGACTTAAAAACGGTGACCCCGGACAAGCCGAATTTGCGCCATTCTGGAAAAGACCCCGAAAATCATTTTTAACCATTTTCACAAAAAAAGTGCATTTCTTTTCTTTTTTTTTTCGGGACTTATAAACGGTGACCCCGGACATGCCGAATTTGCGCCATTCTGGAAAGGACCACGAAAATAATTTTAACCATTTTTACAAAAAAGTGATTTTTTTTTTTTTTTCGGGACTTAAAAACGGTGACCCCGGACATGCCGAATTTGCGCCATTCTGGAAAGGACCCCGAAAATCATTTTTAACCATTTTCACAAAAAAGTGCATTTTTTTTTTTTTTTTCGGGACTTAAAACGGTGACCCCGGACATGCCGAATTTGCGCCATTCTGGAAAGGACCCCGAAAATAATTTTTAACCATTTTCACAAAAAAGTTTATTTTTTTAAAAAAAAAAAAAAAAATTCGGGACTTAAAAACGGTGACCCCGGACATGCCGAATTTGCCCCATTCTGGAAAGGACCCGAAAATAATTTTTAACCATTTTCACAAAAAAGTGCTTTTTTTTTTTTTTTTTTCTGGACTTAAAAACGGTGACCCCGGACATGCCGAATTTGCGCCATTCTGGAAAGGACCCCGAAAATAATTTTTTACCATTTTCACAAAAAAGTGATTTTTTTTTTTCGGGACTTAAAAACGGTGACCCCGGACATGCCGAATTTGCGCCATTCTGGAAAGGACCCCGAAAATAATTTTTAACCATTTTCACAAAAAAGTGAATTTAAAAAAAAAATAAATGAAAAAATTTCGGGACTTAAAAACGGTGACCCCGGACATGCCGAATTTGCGCCATTCTGGAAAGGACCCCGAAAATAATTTTTAACCATTTTCACAAAAAAGTTTATTTTTTTATTTAAAAAAAAAAAAAATTTCGGGACTTAAAAACGGTGACCCCGGACATGCCGAATTTGCCCCATTCTGGAAAGGACCCCGAAAATAATTTTTAACCATTTTCACAAAAAAGTGTTTTTTTTTTTTCTGGACTTAAAAACGGTGACCCCGGACATGCCGAATTTGCGCCATTCTGGAAAGGACCCCGAAAATAATTTTTAACCATTTTCACAAAAAAGTGAATTTAAAAAAAAAATAAATGAAAAAATTTCGGGACTTAAAAACGGTGACCCCGGACATGCCGAATTTGCGCCATTCTGGAAAGGACCCCGAAAATAATTTTTAACCATTTTCACAAAAAAGTGATTTTTTTTTTTTTTTTTCGGGACTTAAAAACGGTGACCCCGGACATGCCGAATTTGCGCCATTCTGGAAAGGACCCCGAAAATAATTTTTAACCATTGTCACAAAAAAGTGATTTTTTTTTTTCTTTTTTTTTTTTCGGGACTTAAAAACGGTGACCCCGGACATGCCGAATTTGCGCCATTCTGGAAAGGACCACGAAAATAATTTTAACCATTTTTACAAAAAAGTGATTTTTTTTTTTTTTTCGGGACTTAAAAACGGTGACAAGCCGAATTTGCGCCATTCTGGAAAAGACCCCGAAAATCATTTTTAACCATTTTCACAAAAAAAGTGCATTTTTTTTTTTTTTTTTTTCGGGACTTATAAACGGTGACCCCGGACATGCCGAATTTGCGCCATTCTGGAAAGGACCCCGAAAATAATTTTTAACCATTTTCACAAAAAAGTGATTTTTTTTTTTTTTTCGGGACTTAAAAACGGTGACCCCGGACATGCCGAATTTGCGCCATTCTGGAAAGGACCACGAAAATAATTTTAACCATTTTACAAAAAGTGATTTTTTTTTTTTTTTTTTTCGGGACTTAAAAACGGTGACCCCGGACAAGCCGAATTTGCGCCATTCTGGAAAAGACCCCGAAAATCATTTTTAACCATTTTCACAAAAAAAGTGCATTTTTTTTCTTTTTTTTTTCGGGACTTATAAACGGTGACCCCGGACATGCCGAATTTGCGCCATTCTGGAAAAGACCCCGAAAATCATTTTTAACCATTTTCACAAAAAAAGTGCATTTTTTTTTTTTTTTCGGGACTTATAAACGGTGACCCCGGACATGCCGAATTTGCGCCATTCTGGAAAGGACCCGAAAATAATTTTTAACCATTTTCACAAAAAAGTTTATTTTTTTTTTTTTTTTTTTTTTTTCGGGACTTAAAAACGGTGACCCCGGACATGCCGAATTTGCCCCATTCTGGAAAGGACCCCGAAAATAATTTTTAACCATTTTCACAAAAAAGTGATTTTTTTTTTTCTGGACTTAAAAACGGTGACCCCGGACATGCCGAATTTGCGCCATTCTGGAAAGGACCCCGAAAATAATTTTTTACCATTTTCACAAAAAAGTTTTTTTTTTTTTCGGGACTTAAAAACGGTGACCCCGGACATGCCGAATTTGCGCCATTCTGGAAAGGACCCGAAAATAATTTTTAACCATTTTCACAAAAAAGTGAATTTAAAAAAAAAATAAATGAAAAAATTTCGGGACTTAAAAACGGTGACCCCGGACATGCCGAATTTGCGCCATTCTGGAAAGGACCCCGAAAATAATTTTTAACCATTTTCACAAAAAAGTGATTTTTTTTTTTTTTTTCGGGACTTAAAAACGGTGACCCCGGACATGCCGAATTTGCGCCATTCTGGAAAGGACCACGAAAATAATTTTTAACCATTTTACAAAAAAGTGATTTTTTTTTTTTTTTTTTTTCGGGACTTAAAAACGGTGACCCCGGACATGCCGAATTTGCGCCATTCTGGAAAGGACCACGAAAATCATTTTTAACCATTTTCACAAAAAAAGTGCATTTTTTTTCTTCTTTTTTTCGGGACTTATAAACGGTGACCCCGGACATGCCGAATTTGCCCCATTCTGGAAAGGACCCCAAAAATACTTTTTAACCATTTTCACAAAAAAGTGATTTTTTTTTTCTGGACTTAAAAACGGTGACCCCGGACATGCCGAATTTGCGCCATTCTGGAAAGGACCACGAAAATTTTTTTTTTACCATTTTCACAAAAAAAGTGCATTTTTTTTTTTTTTTTTCGGGACTTAAAAACGGTGACCCCGGACATGCCGTATTTGCGCCATTCTGGGAAGGACCCCGAAAATATTTGTTAACCATTTTCACAACAAAGTGAATTTTTGTATTTAAAAAAAAAAAAAATTTCGGGACTTAAAAACGGTGACCCCGGACATGCCGAATTTGCCCCATTCTGGAAAGGACCCCGAAAATAATTGTTAACCATTTTCACAAAAAAGTGATTTTTTTTTTTCTGGACTTAAAAACGGTGACCCCCAGACATGCCGAATTTGCGCCATTCTGGAAAGGACCC
This sequence comes from Oncorhynchus gorbuscha, assembly GCF_021184085.1. Taxonomy (NCBI): domain Eukaryota; kingdom Metazoa; phylum Chordata; class Actinopteri; order Salmoniformes; family Salmonidae; genus Oncorhynchus; species Oncorhynchus gorbuscha. The sequence goes on along the minus strand of NC_060193.1, from coordinate 35,311,802 downwards.
CGAAAATAATTTTTAACCATTTTCACAAAAAAGTGATTTTTTTTTGTTGTTTTTTTCGGGACTTAAAAACGGTGACCCCGGCCGGACATGCCGAATTTGCCCCATTCTGGAAAGGACCCCGAAAATAATTTTTAACCATTTTCACAAAAAAGTTAATTTTTTTTTTCTTTTTTTTCGGGACTTATAAACGGTGACCCCGGACATGCCGAATTTGCGCCATTCTGGAAAGGACCACGAAAATAATTGTTAACCATTTTCACAAAAAAGTGATTTTTTTTTTTTTCGGGACTTAGAAATGGTGACCCCCGGACATGCCGAATTTGCGCCATTCTGGAAAGGACCCCGAAAATAATTTTTAACCATTTTCACAAAAAAGTGATTTTTTTTTTTTCGGGACTTAAAAACGGTGACCCCGGACATGCCGAATTTGCGCCATTCTGGAAAGGACCACGAAAATAATTTTTAACCATTTTCACAAAAAAGTGATTTTTTTTTTTCGGGACTTAAAAACGGTGACCCCGGACATGCCGATTGCGCCATTCTGGAAAGGACCCGAAAATAATTTTTAACCATTTTCACAAAAAAAGTTTTTTTTTTTTTTTTTTTCGGGACTTAAAAACGGTGACCCCGGACATGCCGAATTTGCGCCATTCTGGAAAGGACCCCGAAAATAATTTTTAACCATTTTCACAAAAAAGTGATTTTTTTTTTTTTTTTTTCGGGACTTAAAAATGGTGACCCCGGACATGCCGAATTTGCGCCATTCTGGAAAGGACCCGAAAATAATTTTTAACCATTTTCACAAAAAAGTGATTTTTTTTTGTTGTTTTTTTGGGGACTTAAAAACGGTGACCCCGGCCGGACATGCCGAATTTGCGCCATTCTGGAAAGGACCACGAAAATATTTTTTTTACCATTTTCACAAAAAAAGTGCATTTTTTTTTTTTTTTTTTTTCGGGACTTAAAAACGGTGACCCCGGACATGCCGTATTTGCGCCATTCTGGGAAGGACCCCGAAAATATTTGTTAACCATTTTCACAAAAAAGTGAATTTTTGTATTTAAAAAAATAAATAAATTCGGGACTTAAAAACGGTGACCCCGGACATGCCGAATTTGGCCCATTCTGGAAAGGACCCCGAAAATAATTTTTAACCATTTTCACAAAAAAGTTAATTTTTTTTTTTTTTTTCGGGACTTATAAACGGTGACCCCGGACATGCAGAATTTGCGCCATTCTGGAAAGGACCCCGAAAATAATTTTTAACCATTTTCACAAAAAAGTGATTTTTTTTTTTCTGGACTTAAAAACGGTGACCCCGGACATGCCGAATTTGCGCCATTCTGGAAAGGACCCCGAAAATAATTGTTAACCATTTTCACAAAAAAGTGATTTTTTTTTTTTTTCGGGACTTACTTAAAAACGGTGACCCCGGACATGCCGAATTTGCGCCATTCTGGAAAGGACCCCGAAAATAATTTTTAACCATTTTCACAAAAAAGTGATTTTTTTTTTTTTTCGGGACTTAAAACGGTGACCCCGGACATGCCGAATTTGCGCCATTCTGGAAAGGACCCGAAAATAATTTTTAACCATTTTCACAAAAAAGTGATTTTTTTTTTTTTTTTTCGGGACTTAAAAACGGTGACCCCGGACATGCCGAATTTGCGCCATTCTGGAAAGGACCACGAAAATATTTTTTTTACCATTTTCACAAAAAAAGTGCATTTTTTTTTTTTTTTTTTTTTCGGGACTTAAAAACGGTGACCCCGGACATGCCGTATTTGCGCCATTCTGGGAAGGACCCCGAAAATAATTTTTAACCATTTTCACAAAAAAGTGAATTTTTTAAAAAAAAAAAATAAATAAATTCGGGACTTAAAAACGGTGACCCCGGACATGCCGAATTTGCCCCATTCTGGAAAGGACCCCGAAAATAATTTTTAACCATTTTCACAAAAAAGTTATTTTTTTTTTTTTTTTTTTCGGGACTTATAAACGGTGACCCCGGACATGCCGAATTTGCGCCATTCTGGAAAGGACCCCGAAAATAATTTTTAACCATTTTCACAAAAAAGTGTTTTTTTTTTTTTTTTTTTTTTTTTCGGGACTTAAAAACGGTGACCCCGGACATGCCGAATTTGCGCCATTCTGGAAAGGACCCCGAAAATAATTTTTAACCATTTTCACAAAAAAGTTTATTTATTTTATTATTATTTTTTATTTTTTCGGGACTTAAAAACGGTGACCCCGGACATGCCGTATTTGCGCCATTCTGGGAAGGACCCCGAAAATATTTGTTAACTATTTTCACAAAAAAGTGAATTTTTGTATTTAAAAAAATAAATAAATTCGGGACTTAAAAACGGTGACCCCGGACATGCCGAATTTGCCCCATTCTGGAAAGGACCCCGAAAATAATTTTTAACCATTTTCACAAAAAAGTTATTATTTTTTTTTTTTTTTTCGGGACTTATAAACGGTGACCCCGGACATGCCGAATTTGCGCCATTCTGGAAAGGACCCCGAAAATAATTTCTAACCATTTTCACAAAAAAGTGATTTTTTTTTTTCTGGACTTAAAAACGGTGACCCCGGACATGCCGAATTTGCGCCATTCTGGAAAGGACCCCGAAAATAATTGTTCACCATTTTCACAAAAAAGTGATTTTTTTTTTTTCGGGACTTAGAAACGGTGACCCCCGGACATGCCGAATTTGCGCCATTCTGGAAAGGACCCCGAAAATAATTTTTAACCATTTTCACAAAAAAGTGATTTTTTTTTTTTTTTTTTTCGGGACTTAAAAACGGTGACCCCGGACATGCCGAATTTGCGCCATTCTGGAAAGGACCCCGAAAATAATTTTTAACCATTTTCACAAAAAAGTGATTTTTTTTTGTTGTTTTTTTCGGGACTTAAAAACGGTGACCCCGGCCGGACATGCCGAATTTGCGCCATTCTGGAAAGGACCACGAAAATATATTTTTTACCATTTTCACAAAAAAGTTTTTTTTTTTTTTTTTTTTTTTTCGGGACTTAAAAACGGTGACCCCGGACATGCCGTATTTGCGCCATTCTGGAAAGGACCCCGAAAATAATTTTTAACCATTTTCACAAAAAAGTGATTTTTTTTTTTTTTTTCGGGACTTAAAAACGGTGACCCCCGGACATGCCGAATTTGCGCCATTCTGGAAAGGACCCCGAAAATAATTTTTAACCATTTTCACAAAAAAGTGCATTTTTTTTTTTTTTTTTTCGGGACTTAAAAACGGTGACCCCGGACATGCCGAATTTGCGCCATTCTGGAAAGGACCCCGAAAATAATTTTTAACCATTTTCACAAAAAAGTGAATTTTTGTAAAAAAAAAATAAAAAATTCGGGACTTAAAAACGGTGACCCCGGACATGCCGAATTTGCGCCATTCTGGAAAGGACCCCGAAAATAATTTTTAACCATTTTCACAAAAAAGTTATTATTTATTTTTTTTTTTTTCGGGACTTAAAACGGTGACCCCGGACATGCCGAATTTGCGCCATTCTGGAAAGGACCCCGAAAATAATTTTTAACCATTTTCACAAAAAAGTGATTTTTTTTTTTTTTCGGGACTTAAAAACGGTGACCCCGGACATGCCGAATTTGCGCCATTTGGAAAGGACCCGAAAATAATTTTTAACCATTTTCACAAAAAAGTTTATTTATTTTATTATTATTTTTATTTTTCGGGACTTAAAAACGGTGACCCCGGACATGCCGAATTTGCCCCATTCTGGAAAGGACCCCGAAAATAATTTTTAACCATTTTCACAAAAAAGTTAATTTTTTTTTTTTTTTTTTTTTTTCGGGACTTAAAACGGTGACCCCGGACATGCCGAATTTGCCCCATTCTGGAAAGGACCCCGAAAATAATTTTTAACCATTTTCACAAAAAAGTTTTTTTTTTTTTTTTTTTTCGGGACTTAAAAACGGTGACCCCGGACATGCCGAATTTGCGCCATTCTGGAAAGGACCCGAAAATAATTTTTAACCATTTTCACAAAAAAGTTTATTTATTTTATTATTATTTTTTATTTTTCGGGACTTAAAACGGTGACCCCGGACATGCCGAATTTGCCCCATTCTGGAAAGGACCCCGAAAATAATTTTTAACCATTTTCACAAAAAAAGTTAATTTTTTTTTTTTTTTTCGGGACTTATAAACGGTGACCCCGGACATGCCGAATTTGCGCCATTCTGGAAAGGACCCCGAAAATAATTTTTAACCATTTTCACAAAAAAGTTTTTTTTTTTTTTCTGGACTTAAAAACGGTGACCCCGGACATGCCGAATTTGCGCCATTCTGGAAAGGACCCGAAAATAATTTTTAACCATTTTCACAAAAAAGTGAATTTTTTTTTTTTTTTCGGGACTTAAAACGGTGACCCCGGACATGCCGAATTTGCGCCATTCTGGAAAGGACCCCGAAAATAATTTTTAACCATTTTCACAAAAAAGTGATTTTTTTTTTTTTTTTTTTTCGGGACTTAAAAACGGTGACCCCGGACATGCCGAATTTGCGCCATTCTGGAAAGGACCCCGAAAATAATTTTTAACCATTTTCACAAAAAAGTGATTTTTTTTTTTTTTTTTCGGGACTTAAAAACGGTGACCCCGGACATGCCGAATTTGCGCCATTCTGGAAAGGACCACGAAAATAATTTTTTACCATTTTCACAAAAAAGTGCTTTTTTTTTTTTTTTTTTCGGGACTTAAAAACGGTGACCCCGGACATGCCGAATTTGCGCCATTCTGGAAAGGACCCGGAAAATAATTGTTAACCATTTTCACAAAAAAGTGAATTTTTGTATTTAAAAAAAATTTCGGGACTTAAAAACGGTGACCCCGGACATGCCGAATTTGCCCCATTCTGGAAAGGACCCGAAAATAATTTTTAACCATTTTCACAAAAAAGTTAATTTTTTTTTTTTTTTTTTTTTTTTCGGGACTTATAAACGGTGACCCCGGACATGCCGAATTTGCCCCATTCTGGAAAGGACCCCGAAAATAATTTTTAACCATTTTCACAAAAAAGTTAATTTTTTTTTTTTTTTTTCGGGACTTAAAAACGGTGACCCCGGCCGGACATGCCGAATTTGCGCCATTCTGGAAAGGACCCCGAAAATAATTTTTAACCATTTTCACAAAAAAGTTTATTTATTTTATTATTATTTTTTATTTTTTCGGGACTTAAAAACGGTGACCCCGGACATGCCGAATTTGCCCCATTCTGGAAAGGACCCCGAAAATAATTTTTAACCATTTTCACAAAAAAGTTTTTTTTTTTTTTTTTTTCGGGACTTATAAACGGTGACCCCGGACATGCCGAATTTGCGCCATTCTGGAAAGGACCCCGAAAATAATTTTAACCATTTTCACAAAAAAGTGATTTTTTTTTTTTTTTTTTTTTTTTCTGGACTTAAAAACGGTGACCCCGGACATGCCGAATTTGCGCCATTCTGGAAAGGACCCCGAAAATAATTTTAACCATTTTCACAAAAAAGTTATTTTTTTTTTTTTTTTTTTCGGGACTTATAAACGGTGACCCCGGACATGCCGAATTTGCGCCATTCTGGAAAGGACCCCGAAAATAATTTTTAACCATTTTCACAAAAAAGTGATTTTTTTTTTTTTTTTTTTCGGGACTTAAAAACGGTGACCCGGACATGCCGAATTTGCGCCATTCTGGAAAGGACCCCGAAAATAATTTTTAACCATTTTCACAAAAAAGTGATTTTTTTTTTGTTTTTTTTCGGGACTTAAAAACGGTGACCCCCGGGACATGCCGAATTTGCGCCATTCTGGAAAGGACCACGAAAATATTTTTTTAACCATTTTCACAAAAAAGTGCTTTTTTTTTTTTTTTTCGGGACTTAAAACGGTGACCCCGGACATGCCGTATTTGCGCCATTCTGGAAGGACCCCGAAAATATTTGTTAACCATTTTCACAAAAAAGTGAATTTTTGTATTTAAAAAAATAAATTTTTCGGGACTTAAAAACGGTGACCCCGGACATGCCGAATTTGCCCCATTCTGGAAAGGACCCCGAAAATAATTTTTAACCATTTTCACAAAAAGTTATTTTTTTTTTTTTTTTTCGGGACTTATAAACGGTGACCCCGGACATGCCTAATTTGCGCCATTCTGGAAAGGACCCCGAAAATAATTTTTAACCATTTTCACAAAAAAGTGATTTTTTTTTTCTGGACTTAAAAACGGTGACCCCGGACATGCCGAATTTGCGCCATTCTGGAAAGGACCCCGAAAATAATTTTAACCATTTTCACAAAAAAGTGATTTATTTTTTTTTTTTTTTTTTTTTTCGGGACTTAAAACGGTGACCCCGGACATGCCGAATTTGCGCCATTCTGGGAAGGACCCCGAAAATATTTGTTAACCATTTTCACAAAAAGTGAATTTTTGTATTTAAAAAAATAAATAAATTCGGGACTTAAAAACGGTGACCCCGGACATGCCGAATTTGCCCCATTCTGGAAAGGACCCCGAAAATAATTTTTAACCATTTTCACAAAAAAGTTAATTTTTTTTTTTTTTTTTCGGGACTTATAAACGGTGACCCCGGACATGCCGAATTTGCGCCATTCTGGAAAGGACCCCGAAAATAATTTTTAACCATTTTCACAAAAAAGTTAATTTTTTTTTTTTTTTCGGGACTTATAAACGGTGACCCCGGACATGCCGAATTTGCGCCATTCTGGAAAGGACCCCGAAAATAATTTTTAACCATTTTCACAAAAAGTTTATTTATTTTATTATTATTTTTTATTTTTTCGGGACTTAAAAACGGTGACCCCGGACATGCCGAATTTGCGCCATTCTGGAAAGGACCCCGAAAATAATTTTTAACCATTTTCACAAAAAAGTGTTTTTTTTTTTTTTTTTTCGGGACTTAAAAACGGTGACCCCGGACATGCCGAATTTGCACCATTCTGGAAAGGACCCCGAAAATAATTTTTAACCATTTTCACAAAAAAGTTAATTTTTTTTTTTTTTTTTTCGGGACTTATAAACGGTGACCCCGGACATGCCGAATTTGCGCCATTCTGGAAAGGACCCCGAAAATAATTTTTAACCATTTTCACAAAAAAGTTAATTTTTTTTTTTTTTTTTCGGGACTTATAAACGGTGACCCCGGACATGCCGAATTTGCGCCATTCTGGAAAGGACCCCGAAAATAATTTTTAACCATTTTCACAAAAAAGTTTATTTATTTTATTATTATTTTTTATTTTTTCGGGACTTAAAAACGGTGACCCCGGACATGCCGAATTTGCGCCATTCTGGAAAGGACCCCGAAAATAATTTTTAACCATTTTCACAAAAAAGTTTTTTTTTTTTTTTTTTTTCGGGACTTAAAAACGGTGACCCCGGACATGCCGAATTTGCGCCATTCTGAAAGGACCACGAAAATAATTGTTAACCATTTTCACAAAAAAGTGATTTTTTTTTTTTTCGGGACTTAGAAATGGTGACCCCCGGACATGCCGAATTTGCGCCATTCTGGAAAGGACCCCGAAAATAATTTTTAACCATTTTCACAAAAAAGTGATTTTTTTTTTTTTTTTTTTTCGGGACTTAAAAACGGTGACCCCGGACATGCCGAATTTGCGCCATTCTGGAAAGGACCACGAAAATAATTTTTAACCATTTTCACAAAAAAGTGATTTTTTTTTTTTTTTTTTCGGGACTTAAAAACGGTGACCCCGGACATGCCGAATTTGCGCCATTCTGGAAAGGACCCCGAAAATAATTTTTAACCATTTTCACAAAAAAGTGATTTTTTTTTTTTTTTTTTCGGGACTTAAAAACGGTGACCCCAGACATGCCGAATTTGCGCCATTCTGGAAAGGACCCCGAAAATAATTTTTAACCATTTTCACAAAAAAGTGATTTTTTTTTCTGGACTTAAAAACGGTGACCCCGGACATGCCGAATTTGCGCCATTATGGAAAGGACCCCGAAAATAATTTTTAACCATTTTCACAAAAAAGTGTTTTTTTTTTTTTTTCGGGACTTAAAAACGGTGACCCCGGACATGCCGAATTTGCGCCATTCTGAAAGGACCCCGAAAATAATTTTTAACCATTTTCACAAAAAGTGAATTATTTTTTTTTTTTTCGGGACTTAAAAACGCTGACCCCGGACATGCCGAATTTGCGCCATTCTGGAAAGGACCCCGAAAATATTTGCAAATGCACGTGCATGGAAAGATCTGACTTTTTTACCCCTCGAAACAGCCCCTGAGACACCAATTATGGCACTTCCGGTTGGCACAGGAAGCTATAAGTCAACACATATCCTCATTGGGGTATGCTGTTAAAGAATCCTGAGTTTTAAGTCCTTACGGTAAGAACTTACTGATTTACACAGGGTTGAATGCACTATGTCTATCAAACTGCAGGCAGGGTATGGATATACACTTTTAGGGCGATTTTAACCACTTCCGGTTGCTTCAGGACGCTTAGAATCGACACAGGTAGACCTCATAGTGGTCTGATGGACTGTCATAGAAGACAGGTTCATTAGGCATTCATAACCCACATAGGCTTCAGGTTGAATTTAGAGGTGCAGGCAATGTATTCCTATGGGGAGAGAAGTCAATGCAAACTGTTTGAAGTAAACACCTTCTTTTAACTGTTAAGGGTTAATGTCACACGGTCTAGGTTAGGCTTGCACGGATCGGGAGGACCTTAGGAACATACCTGAGGTCGAATTGTGCTTCTCACCCTAACGGTTCTCTCACTGTCACCCAAAAGCAAATGACATTTAGGGCCAGGCTTCATTTTGGTTCCTCTTTTTTTTCAAGGTCACTGCACTCAGAGCGAGGTACGGTCAAGCAGGGTGTCTCGTTGAACTCGTCACAGTCTGGAGACTATGGTGATGCCATTTTTTGTGTTGATTTCAGAATGCCATTTTGGTGATGGTCCCTCTCCGTTTAAACATATTGCTAATGTACAAAAGTCAACTAGCAAGTCAGTGTCCATTAGTCAATTAGATGTCATTCTGACACCAAACTGATACCAATTGACACCAAACCCACTTTTTCCAACTAATTTAGAAGCCAACTATCACATATGTCAGAGCAAGCACATAATTCACAGCGCCTTTAGTTTAAAATATAATAAAAACGTAAAACACATAGTTACGTTCTAGCTGCGGGTCCAGGTCGGACATTATGTGAAGGCCTATGTGAGGCGACCCTGAATCCCGAGTTTTGGCTCGATAGGTCCTTCGGTGCCCGAGTAAAACCCTAATTGGTGCAGAAATCCACTTTTTTCCATGCCTTGCTATGTGGTCCTTGAATGAGCTATCGGACAGAAACGTTGGCGTCTGTCTCTATGGGCTGAGCCGGTTTCAATGCACCTAGTCTTGTGTCTCTGAGACTTTTCTAAATGTCGTCATTTTCGTAATGGTCAAAATGAATTGAAGTCATTGCAAATGTACGAGGCTGTTTCTCGGTCCGAGAACCTTCTAGAGCCACCTAACTCACCACGCACTATCGACCTGAGGTCTAGAACAGGTTTCTAAAGTTTCGGAACTCTAGGTCTGACGGTTCTTTTTTAGCTCGAACAAAGCTAACTATTGCAGGCACTGTCAGTCTCTACGCACCCCAATAGGTCCCTCCTTACAAGTTGTGTGTCTGTGTGATTTAGTTTTCCTTTGAAATGTTATGGGAAAAATGACTGATTTACAGTTCATGGGGGTTGTCTAATCACACATATGAAGTTTTCAAAAGATCTGACTTTTTTTAACCCTTCGAAACAGCTCCTGAGACACCAATTATGGCACTTCCGGTTGGCACAGGAAGCTATAAGTCAACACATATCCTCATTGGGGTATGCTTTTACGGAATCCTGAGTTTTAAGTCTTTACGTTAAGAATTGACTGATTTACACAGGGTTGAATGCACTATGTCTATCAAACTGCAGGCAGGGTATGGATATACACTTTTAGGGTGATTTTAACCACTTCCGGTTGGTCCAGGAAGCTTAGAATCAACACAGGTAGACCTCATACTGGCCTGATAGACTGTTACCAAAGACAGGTTCATACGGCATTCATAACCCACATAGGCTTCAGGTTGAATTTAGAGGTGCAGGCAATGTATTCCTATGGGGAGAGAAGTCAATGCAAACTCTTTGAAGTAAACACCTTCTTTTAACTATTAAGGGTTAATGCCACAGGGTCAAGGTTAGGCTTGCACGGATCGGGGGGACCTTAGGAACGTACCTGAGGTCGAATTGTGCTTCTCACATTAACGGTTCTCTCTCTGTCACTCAAAAGCAAATGATAATAATAATAATATATGCCATTTAGCAGACGCTTTTATCCAAAGCGACTTACAGTCATGTGTGCATACATTCTACGTATGGGTGGTCCCGGGGATTGAACCCACTACCCTGGCGTTACAAGCGCCATGCTCTACCAACTGAGCTACAGAAGGACGTTGTGGGGCAGGCTTCATTTTGGGCCTACTTTTCTAATGGCCGCTGCGCTTAGACCGAGCAATCTATGCTCAAGCGGGATATCTCGTAGAACTCGGCACAGCCTAGGGATTATGGTAATGCCATTGCCTGCTCTCTGTGTCTTTAGGCACCGCACTTTTTCACTCCATCCTTGCTGTGTGTGTGTTTGAGAGCTTTTCTTTGACATCTGTTGGGAGATATGACTGATTTACAATTCATGAGGTTTACCTAGTCACACATATGAAGTTTTGGAAAGATGTGACTTTTTTAACCCTTCAAAACAGACAGTGTGACCCAATTAAAGGCACTTCCGGTTGGCACAGGAAGCTATAGGTAAACACATGTCTTGATTGACATAGAAAATTACAGAATCCTGAGTTTTAAGTTTTTAAGTTAAGAATTGACTGATCTACACAGGTTTGAATGTAGTCATTTTCACCTTTGAAGGTTATGTACATCAAAACACCTTTTGGGTAAATTTAACCACTTCCGGTTGCTCCAGGAAGCTTAGACTCGACACAGGAAGACCTCATAGTGGTCTGATGGACTGTCATAGAAGACAGGTTCATAAGGCATTCATAACCCACATAGGCTTCAGGTTGAATTTAGAGGTGCAGGCAATGTATTCCTATGGGGAGAGAAGTCAATGCAAACTCTTTAGTGAATAACTATCGTATTTTTTTGCAAGTAAACACCTTCTTTTAACTATTAAGGGTTAATGCCACACGGTCAGGGTTAGGCTTGCACGGATCGGGAGGACCTCAGGAACGTACCTGAGGTCAAATTGTGCTTCTCACCCTAACGGTTCTCTCACTGTCACCCAAAAGCAAATGACGTTGTGGGGCAGGCTTCATTTTGGGCCTACTTTTTTAATGGTCGCTGTGCTTAGACCGAGCGAGCTACGGTCAAGCGGGGCATCTCGTTGTACTCGGCACCGCCTAGAGAATATGGAAATGCCATTGTAGGCTTTGTGTGTCATTAAGCACCGCACTTTGTCACTCCATCCTTGCTGTGTGTGTGTTTCTGTGTGTGTGTGTGTGTGTGAGAGAGAGCTATTCTTTGACATCTGTTGGGAGAAATTACTGACTTACAGTTTATGGGGGTTGCCTAATCACACATATGAAGTTTTGAAAAGATCTGACCTTTTTAACCCTTGGAAACTGCCACTGTGACACTATTTAAGGCACTTCCGGTTGGCACAGGAAGCTATAAATAAACTCATATCATGATTGGGGTATGCCTTTACAGAATCCTGAGTTTTAAATCTTTACGTTAAGAACTGAGTTATTTACGGAGGGTTTAGTGAGTGTGTGTTATTTCAAAAATCATAGAAAATCACAGAAATCTCGCAGAGCTCCGCAGCACACTTTAAAAAGATTCGTATGAACACCCTGCAACTGGATCTGTAACCATTGAAAAAAAAACCCACCTATCTTTGAACATCACCAATCTGTCATTGTACGATTTCTCTTAAATGACGATAGATAAATGGCTGGTTCTTTTTTTATTGACAACGGAGGCTCTTTGACTTTGATGTGAAGTGGATAAATGGCCATAACTCAAAAACCATCAAAACCACCACCATTTTCGAGATAAGGCCCCGTCGTGATTCGTGATGTTTTGTCCAATCCCAATATGATTGCTTATGCCCTCTTGTGGGATTTTCCGGGACAGCGGAAAAATGACCAAAAATTGATTATTTTATAAAACGGAAACCGAATGTCCGACAAAGTTCATTTGATGACATCCCGGTAGGTCCGGCCCTTCCGCTCGGCCCGACGCCGTCCGCGAATTTTACAAACGATTTAGGACGTCTAGTAAGGGACCGTACATTTGCAGACAAAGAAATTGAATTTTCTTGACCCCTCCGGAGGTTGAAGTTTAGTCGTGTTTCTTATACATCCTCTCAGATTTCCACAAGTACATAGGGATTAGTTGTCCATTTGGGATAGGATCCCACCTCACACCTTTACACACCTGGTTATCCATCCTTCTAGCTCTATAGGCCACAGTAGCATAGGTTACAGGTTTGTAGTCAAGCCACAGATTTCAGGTGAGATCCCATGACACACTCAACAATACAACAACATGATTCTCATGAATAACCATTAAGCCATTTCCTAAGATTTCCCCCATTTTGACATGTGGAAACCTGTTGTCACTGACGGATAGCTCCAGACACGTTTTTGGTCCTATCTGAGGCATTTTTAAATTAATGTCAAAATGGCCATATTCTGAAGACACTCTTAAAGTCTGCAGGGTAATGGAACTGGCCACATCTAAAGTCATTGGTGAGAAACCTTGTTAAACCCTAAAAGAAAAAGTAAAAACACGATTGCATTGAAAATAACCATTAAGTCATTCAGGTCGCAGACTCCCCTATAGGCATGGTTTGAAACCCACTCCTGACAACTTTTTAGCGCCTGCATGTCATGCGCCTTTGTAAAATCCAGTTGAAAAATAAATGACTTTAGGTAATGTAAATGACACCTAGTTAATATGAGTAGTGAATAACTATCGTATTTTTAATATTCTGCAAAAACAAAAACACTGTGCCTGTGTCAATGATAGTTCAGCAACAATTATTTAATCAATTATTTAAACATTATTACCAGCCATTTTCTCTGTCCCCCATGTCCCCTGGTGTACGATGGCAGCCTGTTGTCAGAGTGTAACAGAGACTGCTCCTGCTTGGCTGGGGAGTGGGACCCTGTGTGTTCAGACAATGGCATCACCTACACCTCCCCTGCCTCGCAGGCTGCTCCAGCTTTACAGGTTACAGCAAGAACACGGTACCAATACTATTAATGTGCTGGTACCGAATACAAAACATGAGTGTACAAAACATTCACAGTGATGATGGCCCATGTTGACTCCAATGCTTCCCACAATTGTGTCAAGTTGGCTGTATGTCTTTTGAGTGGTGGACCATTCTTGATACACACGGGAAACTGTTGAGCGTAAAAAAAACAGCAGCGGTGCAGTTCTTGACACAAACTGGTACCCCTGGCACCGACTACCATGCCCCGTTGAAAGGCACGGAAATATTTTGTCTTGCCCATTCACCCTCTGAATGGCACACATACACAATCCAAGTCTAAATTGTCTCAAGCCTTACAATATTTTTTTAACCTGTCTCCTCTTCTTTATCTATACTGATTTAAGTGGATTTAACTAGTGACATCCATAAGGGATTATAGCTTTAACCTGGATTCACCTGGTCAGCATATGTCATGGAAAGAGCAGGTGTTCTTAATGTTTTATACACTCAGTGTAAATAAGTTATTTTTCAACCATTAACTGGGGCCTTGTTGAGGCCTTATCTAAATAAGTAATGGCTGATTGACAAAAAAGTATTATTTTGATGTATGGAAAAAATGCAATCCCTATGTAGAGAAGGTTCTCTCTGGTAGTTGTTCAATATGACTACAACTTTTACAGCTTTTACAGGGCACTGTGGTAAAATAGATGTTTAATCTCATTGTGACTCCCTGTTTAAATAAAAGTTCAATAAAATTACAAAAACATCAACACACACACAGGATATGGGGTACACATCACATCATTACATATTAGGCCCTACTGGACCTGCATTCCAGCACCATTCCAGCATCTGGAATTGACTCATGTTTGAGGTGGGGGATCAATACATGTGGGGGAAGAGGTGGCTGTCGAATGTATGATTCTGATATGTACAGGTAAGTTTATGTTTGTGTCCGTAATCTGAGGTGTGTTTGAATATGAATGAGCAGCAGTGTTGTGATCTGTCCTATCCCGTCCTTGCAGAGTGATCTTCCTTGGCCTCATCACATGTCTCAGTGGCTCCTCCTCAGGAGGGAGGGAGACACCATCACGGGACAGACCCCACACTCACCGCTAGAGATCGAACTTCAGATTCCCTCCAAAACCACTGAACTCCTCAACACACCGAAAGAGATTACAGTGCACACCCGTAGAGGGAGCCGGAACAGGATAACTCCCTCCACCCTCACAAAGACACAGAGGAGGATGAACTATCCAACACCCAGGGAGAGAGAACGAGTGACCTCAGTCGAACACAGTCCGAAAGAGGAGGTGGAAGAGGCATTCGATAGAGGAGGTTACCCCAGAGGCCATTCCTCCTGTTCATGTGAGCAAGAAAGAGCAGAAGGCTTCTGATCAGCCAAATGGCAGGCAGAGGGAGAGGTCATAGTGATTCACACCCACAGAGAGAAAGACAACCCACACAAGCTCTTGGTTGAGATGAACCACACAGATGTAGAGGCAGAGGGCTTTCAAGGCTAGCCAGTCAGCCTGCCTGCTCTAATCCTCAAGTCAATTGTATTTAAATTCATGTTCATTAAAGGTTTTTATTCAATAATTGAAAAGTCCCATTTACTTTATGATCATTTTTCACTGTCTTCAACCCTCAAGAACCAGGGTGTCCATGGTCACTCTTTTACTGGGCAAACACAACTTTGCATATCATCATAGAATCGGCCGAAACGTTAATCTTTTAATCTTGCTTGAATAAAACAATGCATTTTTTATAGTGAGCAAGAGTTGGGCTTTTTCCTTTTCTATGGTGATTCAAATTTTTTGATTGCACCTCAACGTCCGTTTTTTGTTGTGAAATAATACATATTTTTTTAAATGTACAAAGTAAATTATTCAAAGCATTAAAATTGGGATGTTTCCCACTTATTTACACAACCTACTCCACACTTGCAAAGTGAAAGTTTATAGAAAAGTTCTGAAATTAAGTAGTAAACAGAAGAAAAGCAGAATTGAGTTCAATTAAAATGCGAATAAGTTAATGGTCTATGGTTCAATCCCATTTCTGCAGGTGTGATGAATAATTAATATTGTTCCTCCTCTTCCTTGTGGCAGGCGCAGCAGCACACTGCACTCCAAAGCCTGCAAAACAATTGCAGGACTGCCCTTTCCTAGCTCTGCATGGAACATCCAGTGTTACGTCCTTGGTGACGTGTGGGGTGACATCCGGAATGACCACAGCAACATCCTCTGGAAAGGGAAAAAAAAGGATCAGGATGTAAACAAATGCAAATAGTAGCTTCTAAACACTGGCCAGTTGAAAGGTTCTGCTAAGATGTCATGACAAATGGCACCTGTCAGAGTGCTCTCTAAGTGTTACTCACCTGCTTGGATGTCAGTTGGCAGAGTGGCGAAGACGGCCATCGTGAGAGTTCTTTCTTCAGGTGTGACGTCCACAACCTCCAAGAGGGAAGAGATGGGCTCTGCCTCTGTATTAGGGGTGATGTCCACAACATTCAGGTGGGAAGAACCCAGATCTGCCTCTGTGTTAGAGGTGATGTCCACAACCTCCAGGTGGGAAGAACCCAGATCTGCCTCTGTGTTAGTGGTGATGTCCTCAACCTCCAGGTGGGAGAAGCCAGATCTGCCTCTGTGTTAGTGGTGATGTCCTCAACCTCAAGGTGGGAAGAAGCCAGATCTGCCTCTGTATTAGGGGTGATGTCCACCACATTCAGGTGGGAAGAAGCCAGATCTGCCTCTGTATTAGGGGTGATGTCCACCACATTCAGGTGGGAGATGCCGGGTCTGCCTCTGTATTAGGGGTGATGTCCACAACATTGAGGTGGGAAGAACCCGGATATGCCTCTGTGTTAGTGGTGATGTCCTCAACCTCCAGGTGGGGAGAACCCAGATCTGCCTCTGTGTTAGTGGTGGTGTCTTGAACCTCCAGGTGGGAAGAAGCCAGATCTGCCTCTGTGTTAGTGGTGATGTCCATAACATTCAGGTGGGAAGAAGCCAGATCAGCCTCTGTGTTAGTGGTGATGTCCACAACATTCAGGTGGGAAGATGCCAGGTCTGCCTCTGTGTTAGGGGTGATGTCCACAATCTCCAGGTGGGAAGAAGCCGGATCTGCCTCTGTGTTAGTGGTGATGTCTTGAACCTCCAGGTGGGAAGAACCCAGATCTGCCTCTGTGTTAGGGGTGATGTCCTCAACCTCAAGGTGGGAAGAAGACGGATCTGTCTCTGTGTTAGTGGTGATGTCCTGAACCTCCTGGTGGGAAGAACCCGGATCTGCCTCTGTGTTAGTGGTGGTGTCTTGAACCTCCAGGTGGGAAGAAGCCAGATCAGCCTCTGTGTTAGTGGTGATGTCCACAACATTCAGGTGGGAAGAATCCGGATCTGCCTCTGTATTAGGGGTGATGTCCACAATCTCCAGGTGGGAAGAACCCAGATCTCCCTCTGTGTTAGTGGTGATGTCCACAACCTCCAGGTGGGAAGAAGCCAGATCTGCCTCTGTGTTAGTGGTGATGTTCACCACATTCAGGTGGGAAGAACCCGGATCTGCCTCTGTATTAGTGGTGATGTCCACAACCTCCAGGTGGGAAGTTGCCGGGTCTGCCTCTGTGTTAGGGGTGCTGTCTCCAACCTCCAGGTGGGAAGAGGCCTGATTTGCCTCTGTGTTAGGGGTGATGTCCTCAACCTCCAGGTGGGATGAAGCCGGGTCTATATTATGGGTGACAACAGCTGATGAGCTCTACTTCTACAAGGCACCAAGATGTCATCAGAACAGGCATCTGTCAGAGTGTTCTCTATCATTGCTACTCACCTGCTTGGATGTCAGCTGGTAGTGTGGTGGAAACGGCCACCGCGAGGACAGGGGGTACTGGTAGGGTGGCTGCAGGGGGCTGGAAGCAGCTCTGCACCTCGTCCGCCACAAAGGCACAGACAGATCTCGTATAAAAAGGGCTCTGCAGGTCATCTGTGGAGAAGGACTGACTGATTCTCCCGAGGATCGACCGCACAGAGTCAAAAGCAGCAGCCCGGAAGAAAGGGATGTGAGGGGAAGGGTCCTTTAACATGCAGGAGAGCTTCTCCACTACGGCCGCCACCATGCCCACGGCCATCCCACTTATAAGGATTGGGTGCTCTGAATGGCCTTCCTCTGGCTGAAGCCACAGGGCCAGGAGGAGCCTGGGCACCACCTCCACCACCACCTGAGATGGGCAGGTTGCTACGGGGCTCATTGGACTGCTTGTCCAGAATGCTCCTCACAGCTCTTTCAACGATGCTGTGGAACTTAGGATCTCTGAAATCAACAAAAAGGAGAAGACAACGCTAAACAATGTGCAATGTGCTCACAGAGAACACTGTCTTAGTCTGTTTCTGCGTAGTTCCAGATGTGTAGATAAATGGATCAAGTCATATGCAGGGCAGTACATGGAACTCACATGTCAGCTGGCGAGGTGGGGTGCATGGAGCGGCGGAGCTTGCAGAAAGCCTCGTGCTCTATGTTCATCATTTTTAGGCAAGTGTTTACTTCCCAGGCCTGCAGTATGAAACAGGAAGTCGCATTAGTGTAATTTCACAACAGATCTATTCTGCTGTGCTTACTCGTTGTTGAAAGGCTAGTAGAGCTCACTAACTTGTGGTATGTCTCTAACTCTCATTCTCTTACCAGCCGAGCGAGGTCGTTTCCCTCCTCCAGGGTTTCATTCCACACCCTTCAAATAAAACACAGAGCAATTCAACTTTCCTAGCTTCTGATTTTTCTGTTGTTTATTTTACCCACATCTCCTGGAGTGCTGCTGGTGGCAGGGAATGGCAGTGAAGGTGAGTGCTGACGTGGTACTCACCTCTCCCTAAGGGATTTTTTGCCCTGAGACACCAGCCAGTTGCTCATGTGCTCCGTGGTGACATGGGGCGGGACCTGGCCTTGACTCTGGAGCAGCAGATAATGGACCATGAGCTTCTTCTACAAGATGAGGTAAGGTGTGAGACCGTGCCACGAAATACCATATCATGTGCTTTCAGAAGGGCCTCTCGCAACATTTCACAACTGCTCATGCCTCACAATTTGCAAGTGATAGGAAGAACTATTATGACCACCTTCTCTAAACTGTCTTGAAATACAACTCTCTTTCTGTTGTTTATGTTTTTGTGGGATGAATCTTACCTGTTTATTGTAATATGTTTCCTCCCAGCAGGCCTGCAGAGTCTGAAAATAAAGGCTGCTTCTACATAATTCCTTTGAAGATCATGAAAATAATGATGCTTTGTTATGCACATTATGCACAGGCATTTACAGTATGCTAAAATGTATTTCTCCTAAGTTTACCTTTGTGGGACCATAAGTGAACTCCGGAATGCACCAAACCCTATCCATGGTAAGATGGGGAAGAAATGCAGCGCTATAGATATACGAGATGCTCTAGAGATAACAGGAATGACTTAAAGTCGCAAATGATCAATGGCTGGAGTCCTCCAATATGCTGCACTTAGAATTGAGTTGTTGGCGATGTTTGCCGCAAAATAGAATGTTTACATTCTATTGCCATGGAGAAATGGAATGTGTAGAACCTGTATAATTGGGTATGCTTCTATGTCTTTATTTCGTGAAACATTAAACTCTTTATTATGTCATAATGTGTATATGAGGATGTAGGAGCCCGTCCAGATTCATGACCCGATTATCTAGGTGCATGTTGCTTAGACCAACTAATCCAACCTTGGTTTACAAGTTAAATACATTGTTTATATATGCCTATACAAATCTATTGACCACATCCATTTAAAGCAATGATTGTCAATTGTAAATGTGGTTGTTGTGTGATCCTGTTGTGCGGCTTGAGTGTCAGTCCCCTTAAGCACATTATTCCAATATTTTTCCAAGCTCGGAATTGACACAATGGATACTTTTGAAAAGATATTTGGTTAAAAATAAGAGTATGAATGACAATAAACGTATGACTTGGATTGTATTAATAATAGTGTATTAAACAGTATCGCTCAGCATGGGAACTTTTGGTGTTTGGAAAGTATCCGTTGTAAGTCTCCATGACATGTATCACTTCGTTGTCTTGTTGGTAATAGTAAAAATGCATGACAGTCCGCATTGTAATCGTCTAACAGGTGTTTATCATTTTGCTTCTCACATTAACCAGAAATTTGAGAACGGAATTTCTTACAATTGTACCTATGATGCACAGACACACTAAAGCTGTAGTGTCGTTTGAATAATCAGTTTCATTTATTTGCAGATGCATTCCCTATTATTTACAAATCGAAATATGTAACATTTGAAATGAATGTGGCAGAACAGTTTAGCATAGAGTTCCTGTGGGAGTCTTCTCCTTCAGTGTTTTTGCCTCCTAGGCCTTGTTTCTCATTACATGGAATTTCCCCAGTGCCAACCTCACACGAGATGGCTGCTGTTTACTGTCA
Source organism: Oncorhynchus gorbuscha (assembly GCF_021184085.1). Classification (NCBI taxonomy): domain Eukaryota; kingdom Metazoa; phylum Chordata; class Actinopteri; order Salmoniformes; family Salmonidae; genus Oncorhynchus; species Oncorhynchus gorbuscha. Next base: position 35,292,084 of record NC_060193.1, on the reverse strand, counting down.
TGTGGTGCTGAATGACAGATATCGCTATGCCAATATTGCTGCTGTCCATGGTCCTGAAATTTACAATCTTGCCTATTTGCATATGTACGACTGTCGAAACTTGAACCCACACACATACACAAACATTAATGCTAATCTCTCTCACTCTTTTGAACATTGCACATCCTGCAACAACACACTGAAAGAGCATTTTATTCCAAGTGTGTTTGTGTTTGAATAAAGACCCGAAGAATGAAATCAATGTGTGGATGTTGATTGGACAATGTATATGTGCTTTGCAGAAGCCATTTACTATGATGAAACTGGCTCTCATGAGGAAGACCCAGAGTTACCTTTGCTGCAGAGGATAAGTTGGCAGCGATTAACGCTGTGAGTCTTTCTGGGTAAGTCTCCAAAAGCTTTGCACCCTGGGATTGTAACATATTTTCAATATCACAATATATACAGTACCAGTCAAAAGTCTGGACACACCTACTCATTTAAGGGATTTTCTTTATTTTTACAATTGTTTACATTTTAGAATAATAGTGAAGACATCAAAACTATGAAATAGCACAATTGGAATCACGTAGTAAGAAAAAAGTGTTAAACAAATCAAAATATATTTTATATTTGAGAATCTTTGAAATAGCCATCCTTTTCCTTGACCACTTTACACACTCTTGGCATTTTCTCAAACCTTTTCATGAGGTAGTCTCCTGGAATGTTTTGCAATTAACAGGTGTACCTTCTTAAAAGTTAATTTGTGGAATTTCTTTCCTTCTTAAAGCTTTTGAGCAAATAGGATGTGTTGTGATAAGGTAGGGATGGTTTACAGAAGATAGCCCTATTTGTTAAAAGACCAAGTCCATATTATGCCAAGAACCGCTCAAATAAGCAAAGAGAAACAACATTGTTACTTAAGTCATGAAGGTGAGTCAATACGGAAAATTTCAAGAACTTTGAAAGATTCTTCTAGTGCAGTCGCAAAAACCATGAAGCGCTATGATGAAACTGGCTCTCATGAGGAAGACCCAGAGTTACCTTTGCTGCAGAGGATAAGTTCAGTAGAGTTAACTGCACCTCAGATTGGAGCCCAAATAAATTCTTCACAGAGTTCAAGAAACACACACATCTCAACATGCACTGTTCATAGGAGACTGCATGAATCAGGCCTTCGTGGTCGAATTGCTCCATTGAAACCACTACTAGAGGACAGACTCCAATAATAAGAAGAGACTTGCTTGGGCCAAGAAACACGAGCAATGGACCTTAGACTGGTGGAAATCTGTCCTTTGGTCTGATGAGTCCAAATTGGAGATTTTTGCCTTTCAATGTGTGTGTAAAGAATCCAGGGTGTTTAGTTGGGTCTACTCTTCATTATAAAACTATTTGTTGAATTGTTTTAAAATCCATCAGAAGCTGAATAAGTCTTGATGGGGACAGAGCTTGTTTTGCCAAGGAAAGTGAAAAGGACTGAGGGAAAATAAAATGGAAAATACATGGAAAGGAACATGGAAGAACCTCAAAGAACATTGCATTTTCAAGATCATGTAACATCAAACATAACATCAAAATGCATCTTATATTCCTGCCCTTACTGAAAAACCACATGATTTCAACTGACATTTTATGTGAAATCATGTGAAAACATGTTTTGGAACACAATGTGATCACATTTTCATGTGTAGTTTAATGTAATCACATGTTGCTTTACATGTTATCACATTATCGTCACATAAGATTACATGAAAACATGTTTTTGGAACACGTCCCGTGTTCACATGTGAAATTCATGTGATTTTTGCGTAAACGCCCTGCAGTTCCACACTCAAGGTTCTTAATAATGCTTTAAATGCACATGTACGATTGTGCATGTGTAATGGGTTGAAAACAAAGTAACTAAAAACAGACACCCATTTATTATTTATCTCCCCTAATTGTTTCTGTATTTGTCTTAATGTATCTAAATTGTATTTTCTACATACTTTATCGTCAGCAGTCCATCAGGCCAATAGATGGCGTTGTTGCACTGTTGTAGCAGGAGAAACAGCTAGTTTTGGCCAAGCGCTCACCATTCTGCAGAATAAGGACCAGAACTTTACAGAGGTAAAACTGTGTCTGTTCTTTTACTATTATAGGTATGTAACAGCACTTCAAACGTTCAAATATATACACAATATGTAATACCATGCTATTTAACAACTTTGTCAAGATATTATCACGTTAGGAAAGGTTTTGTTTTGGCTTTGTGTCGAACTGAGTGAGAGAAGAAGGTGATTTACATTGAGTGAGAGTATATGTTAGCTTGATGCTAGCTGAGGTAAAAAAAACACATTTACGGGTCACAGAGACTATGTTTACTGAGTAGCTGACTTGTACTGGATTTAGTCTAGGAGATTTGTTTTAATCAAGAATCCATTTGTTAGGGATTTCTGAGTTGGTTTTACATGTTATTGGTTGTTTTATGTAAAATTGAATTTTTTTACCCCTCCTGAGGTGGAAGTTTAGTCGTGTTTCTTATACCAATCACATCCTCTCAGATCTCCACAAGTACAATGGGGTTAGTTGTCCATTTGGGATAGGACTGCATGCCATCTATCCCACCTCACACCTTTACACACCTGGTTATCCATCCTTCTAGCTCTATAGGCCACAGTAGCATAGGATACAGGTTTGTAGTCAAGCCACAGATTTCAGGTGAGATCCCATGATACACTCAACAATACAACAACATGATTCTCATGAAAACCATTAAACCATTTGTTCAGATTTCCCCCATTTTCACATGTGGAAACCTGTTGTCACTCTTACCCTGACGGATAGCTCCAGACACTTTTTTGGTCCTATCTGAGGCATTTTTAAATTCATGTCAAAATGGCCATATTCTGAAGACACTCTTAAAGTCTGCAGGGTAATCGAACTGGCCACATCTAAAGTAATTGGTGAGAAACCTTGTTAAACCCTAAAAGAAAAAGTAAAAACATGATTGCATTGAAAATAATCATTAAGTCATTCAGATCGCAGACTCCCCTATAGGCATGGTTTGAAACCCACTCCTGACAACTTTTTAGCGCCTGCATGTCATGCACCGTTGTAAAATCCAGTTGAAAAATAAATGATCTAAGGTAATGTAAATGACACCTTGTTAATATGAGTAGTGAATAACTATCGTATTTTTAATATTCTGCAAAAACAGCTAGTTGATGAGAGGCTGAAAGAGAATTGCAAGAATAACGCAATTTCACAGGCGGGCCACAAACAGGCGAATAACAAAAAGCATCTCGGAACGCACAACTCGTCGGTCGTTGTCAGTGGATTGTATTGGCGGGAAGAACAAAAATATCGTCTGCAGGGTAATCGAAGTCGCTGCATCTAATGTCAAGCCACAGGTCACAGGTGAGCTGCCTTGTTAAAACCGAAAAAATAAATAATAACACGATTGCGTTGAAAATACCCATTAAGCCATTTGTTAAGATTTCCCCCATGTGGACCTGTTGTCACTCTTACCCTGATGATTGCTGATATTTCCATACACGTTTTCGGTCTTATCTGAGGAATTTGATCATTTATATCAGAATGGCCATATTCTGAGGCCTGTTTAGCGTTCATTCAATGACGATTTACTACTCTTTTCCATTTAAGGTCATATTGAGGTTAAATCAATGACTGAAGTTTTTCATTGATAAAAACAAATGACTACTGAAAGTGCAAGTCGGTATCGTGCATAAATTTACTGGTCTCTGTGGTGATTTTAGAAGGCTGTGCCTATTTCTACTTTTACCCCATACTCTTTAACCCGATACCCAGGTACTGTGCTGTAGGCAAGATGGCCGAGCGGTCTAAGGCGCTAAGGCGCAGTCTCCCATGGATGCGTGGGTTCAAATCCCACTTCTGACAGCTGTTTAGTTGCTCTCAGAAGTCATGCTGCAAAGCAGTAATAATAAGCTGATGAAATAACAATTTATAATAAACACTCTCAAATGCAAACCTTCTGGACCTGAGCAAAGATCAAGGAAAATAAGAAAGCAGCTGTACTTAATAACAAATGAATCAGGGGAACAATTCATGTTATTGCATAATGAGTTAATGAGTTACTGCATTATCTTTCAGTTGTAAAATTATCACTTTCTGTAGGCTGGTGGCCCATTCACTGCTGACAAGCCTGTTGTCGTGGATTAGTGGTTAAGGCGATGGACTAGAAATCCATTAGGATCTTCCTGCGCTGTTTCGAATCCTGCAGACAACGAAATTGAACTTTCTTGACCCCTCCGGAGGTGGAAGTTTAGTCGTGTTTCTTATACCAATCATATCCTAACAGATCTCCACAAGTACAAAGGGATTAGTTGTCCATTTGGGATAGGATCCCACCAAACACCTTTACACACGTGGTTATCCATCCTTCTATCTCTATAGGCCACAGTAGCATAGGTTACAGGTTTGTAGTCAAGCCACAGATTTCAGGTGAGATCGCATGATACACCCAACAATACAACAACACGATTCTCATGAATAACCATTAAGATTTCCCCCATTTTCACATGTGGAAACCTGTTGTCACTCTTACCCTGACGGATAGCTCCAGACACTTTTTTGGTCCTATCTGAGGCATTTTTAAATTCATGTCAAAATGGCCATATTCTGAAGACACTCTTAAAGTCTGCAGGGTAATCGAACTGGCCACATCTAAAGTCATTGGTGAGAAACCTTGTTAAACCCTAAAAGAAAAAGTAAAACCACGATTGCATTGAAAATAACCATTAAGTTGTGACAAGAGATGAAACGAATCTGGGTCATATGTAAACATTCTATTGTACGGCAGAATAACTGCTAGATCCGTAACGGAGGACAGTCAGTACCTCAAGAGTAGGTATTGGTTGAAGATGGAAGACGGGCAGGAGGTTAGCTATGGCATGATACAGAGAATAGATGGGCTAATGTTAGAGGTATGCTATGAAGGGGGAATAATGAGGCGAGGAACTAAGAGAAAGGAGTGTTCAGATGCTGGAGAGGGTGTGACAAGAGATGAAAAGAATCTGCCCACTCCATCAAGCAATGGGGACAACAACACAGGGCATTCACGGGACCTCATGGAACCATGGACCGCACCTGCAGAAACTGGACAACAGAGAGAAGCAGAGGAGATACCTATCATAGACTTCTCCCAGCTTACGCTCGACATACCTCCTACGCCACCTCCAGTGGTAGAAACAACCAGCTGGTATGATTGAGTAGAATCAGCCAACAGTAACACGGAAGCAGCAATGTGAGAGTCAGTAGTGCATGACCTTAAAGGGTAATAATAGGAAGCTTCCGTTTAACACACAGGCCTAAGATTAATTGGTGACCCCGAGACTGAGTCTACGAAACACAGAGGTCTAAACACCTCTTGAATACAGACAAAGTGGCGGTCACTCAGTGAGACATCAGGTACAGATGTGATTGGCAATACAAGGAAGCAGCAAAATACTAGTTACAATATATTGAGTCTATACACTGAGTTGGAAGTGAATAGTATTAGGATATACGCTTTTTGTTAGACTATAACAATATTAGAAGATTGGATTATTTTGGCTAAGTACTTATTGGAACACTATCTGAATATACTTGGTTGAATTTGGTGACCCTGAGACTGAGTCTACGAAACACAGAGGTCTAAACACCTCTTGAATACAGACAAAGTGGCGGTCACTCAGTGAGATATCAGGTACAGATGTGATTGGCAATACAAGGAAACAGCAAAATACCAGTTACAATATATTGAGTCCATACACAGAGTTGTAAGTGTATTAAAATACTGGAATTCGGAATCTAGCGTCATAGCTGCGAGAATACCGATTACGGGAAAGTGACCAAGGGGCTGAGCATTTAAGGTAATTGAACTATTTTTGCTATTTAGTCAATATTGTTAGAAGTGTTAACGCATTTAAAGTTTTGCAATATTATCTGGCATAGCTTAAAGCATTAAGGATTGATTGAGCATTATTGTTGTATTGAGAAACTGTATAACTATTGAATTGTAATGATGTGTATAAGACAAAAAACAGAGTGACTTAATAAAAGCTTGAAACTTTGACAACTAGGCCAGATTAACGATCTGGAGAGCAAATGCCTTTGACACTCTCACTGAACAGAAAGTGACCCTGGTTATAGGTTCTAAAGTGATTGCACTAAAGAATATTTCATTGTGTGGACAATAATATATTTTTAAGAAAGTAAAAACATATACCAATACTAGTTTCCGAGTGACTACTAGCTGACGAGCATAATAACTACTAGGAGTTGTTATTAGGTATTGATATATACATAGGTAAAGATAACTTGAGGGTAAGGAAATATAGGAGGAATCCATAACGCTTAAAAATATTTAAATAGGAGTATATCTATCCAAGGCCTCATACTAGACCGGACAATAAGGGAGTGACAACGTGAACGAAGGAACAAATCCAACTCACGCGAAGGGCCACTACGAATGAATAGACGGGTTGGTAGGGCCGCACGGCAAGGCCCTTGTTACACCAAAGTAACCAAAGTCCCAAAGTACTCTGCCCAGCCAGAAGACGGGGTAGAGGCTTTTGCTGCAGGCATTGGGCAAAAGTCAGCACAGTGATAGGCTCATCCAGGATTTGAACCCGGGACCTCTCACACCCTAAGTGAGAATCATACCCCTAGACCAACGAGCCTTATGCCGAAAGTTTTTTCTTTCTTTCTGCAGCAATGTCAGTGAAGATATCGATTGACGTGTCCACGGTGCTTGGAACGATTGAACATCATGTGAGTGTTTTGTGCTTTACTTGTGAGCATGACAGTCTTCCAAACTCTTGACCATGCTTCAGTTCAAATCTTCTGTAGTTCATCTGCTGTGTCTTTCACATTCTGTCTTCTTCAGTCGCGACAGCTAACTGATGACGAGTTTTTATAAATGAATATAGTGCAAAATGAGATCAAATCATTTTTTAAGGAGAAAATGAAAAAATAAGACTTCAAAAAGAATGGAACTCGTTTATTTTGAGTCAAATGACGCAAAGGTACTTGAATCATAGTAAATTAATGTCTAAAATACCCATTCAAATAGATCAGTTTTCAAGTAGAGAGATTGAGACGTATCAGCGTATCAGTCTCCATCCTCCACAACTGCATATGTTACCCCTCCATATCTGCAGTGAAAGATGGTGGACCTAGATCGGTTTTTGTCAAACCATGAGACATACCTATAATCGATCGTGTCACAAAAACATCTCTAGCTTTGGAACCGTTTGACCTACAATTTCGCATGACCACTCTCTGGAAAGGGAAGACCCTCACGAACACGGTGGTATTCTCAATTTTTCTCATCATCCCCCACAAGTGTCAGGAGACTCGTCTGAAGTCAGAACAGTCTATGTGCCAACTTCTGTTTGTAGAATCCAAAATCTTTGGGCTTCAAAGTAATGTGACCCACTTGTCGCAATGTTCTCCGTTTTGCCCTACGTTCCCCACAAGTGTCACGGGCCTAATCTGAAGGTAACCTGTACTGATTAAAATGATAGATGTTTTAACCAGGGACCTCTCACAACCTAAGCCATAATCATACACCTAAACCAACGATCCGTTTGGTCAAAGAATTATCACTTTCCACAAAAATGACGGTCAAGATATGAGTCGATGTCTCCATGTTGCTAATAACCTGCACATAGCATTGGTGGTATAGTGGTGAGCATAGCTGCCTTCCAAGCAGTTGACCCAGGTTTGATTCCCGGCCAATGCAGAGCATGAGAAATTTATTTGTTTTAGGGGCTGGATGTCATTTCAAGTGTATTACATTTGAATCATTATCGTTGTTCGTGGCAGTTAGAATTGTTCCTACATTCTTCAGTTTATCTAAAATAATAAATGTTGTGCGACGTTGAACCAACAAGTGCATATGAAAATAGATTTGCAGTCCTTCGCCAAAACCATTCAGCCATCCTTGTCCTGCGCCCAAGAGGTGATAGTTGGCGTTCCGACCAGTGGCCCAAGATCTGCCTGTCTGAGCTTGTTCAAGGATCTGCAAAAGGGCTCATCCGGGATTTGAACCCGGGACCTCTCGCACCCTAAGCGAGAATCATACCCCTAGACCAACGAGCCTTATGCCCATACTTTTTTCTTTCTTTCTGCAGCAATGTCAGTGAAGATATCGATTGACGTGTCCACGGTGCTTGGAACGATTGAACATCATGTGAGTGTTTTGTGCTTTACTTGTGAGCATGACAGTCTTCCAAACTCTTGACCATGCTTCAGTTCAAATCTTCTGTAGTTCATCTGCTGTGTCTTTCACTTTCTGTCTTCTTCAGTCGCGACAGCTAACTGATGACGAGTTTTTATAAATGAATATAGTGCAAAATGAGATCAAATCATTTTTTTTAAGGAGAAAATGAAAAAATAAGACTTCAAAAAGAATGGAACTCGTTTATTTTGAGTCAAATGACGCAAAGGTACGTGAATCATAGTAAATTAATGTTGAAAATACCCATTCAAATAGATCAGTTTTCAAGTAGAGAGATTGAGACTCAGCGTATCCGTCTCCATCCTCCACAACTGCCTATGTTACCCCTCCATATCTGCAGTGAAAGATGGTGGACCTAGATCGGTTTTTGTCAAACCATGAGACATACCTATAATCGATCGTCTCACAAAAACATCTCTAGCTTCGGAACGGTTTGACCTACAATTTCGCATGACCACTCTCTGGAAAGGGGAGACCCTCACGAACACGGTGGTATTCTCAATTTTTCTCTACATCCGCCACCTTGCCCAGGACCCCAAAACCAAATTGGACTGTGTATACTCGTGCCACATGTTGGTGGACAGGAAAGCAGCTCCTGGAGAGGGAAGAGGTAGAAATGAAGCTGCTCTACCTGATCCACAAGAAAAAATGAGAAGGTTGATTAACCTAATAAAAAGAAAACTAACCTCAGACACACAACACCTTGGAGAGGGCACATCTAAACAAAGGGACACAGGCCATACTAGGTCCGCCATTTGTAAAAAAATAAATAAAGAAGGAAACAAAACTAACTAGAATGTCTCCCTCTGTTTCCACAGGGAAATGAGGCTGGGAGAATATAGAACCAGGCATAGGGAATGCAAGGTGGGATGTTCTGGTGGGTAAGTATCCTTTCCACCATAATATTAGTACCCACCGCCATAATAATAGGACTAAACCTAGGGATAGTGTATGAAAAACAAGAGAGAGAATTAGTACAGGGACTAGAGATACTCCAAGAAAAATGTGCCAACTCTATACCAACCTATAGAGCATTTACAAAGAGATGGGGCACACCAGTACAATGCACCATAACAAATGACTCACTGTGTCCAGGACACCCTTCAGTCAAGTTAAAACAGAGATATAATATTATGAAATGGGATCTGACCTGGGACCATAATGATACCATAGTGGTGTTGTGGAAATTAGTGACCAGTAACACACTCCAAGGGTATATAGTAAATATAAATAAAGGACCAGTACTGGTTAATCAGACATGTGAAAATGGACAATATATGAATTCATATAAAGGCGGCCAGTGGAGGGGACAGCTGGGTAATGCAGAGAATATAGCGGAGATCAAATTTATCTATGATCAAAGTATGGCCAGTTCACCTTGGGAAAGTGTTGAGTGCCACAGTTTAACTTCCAACACCTCGGCCAGGCCTAAGAGGACGAAAACAACGCGTTTGCCTCGGATGAGCAAAAATAGCATGACCACAAGTCATGCATCAGCAAGTCATGCATCTGCAAATCATGCATCTGCAAGTCATGCATCTGCAAGTTCAGCAATAACGACATCCCGTGAACCAGGCGAAAACAAGATTAGCACCCTAGAGCGAGCTAAAAGGGAAGTGGCCCCCCTGACCACACTGGCGCACGAAAAAACAGAACTTAACCTAACACACCCTGAGGGCCTAAAACAGGGTATGGATCAAGGGGGCTTAAATATATTATGTCTGAAAGGGAATAGCTCCAGGTACCGCGTAAGGCGCAGCACACAGAGGCGAATTACAGGACCAAGCCCTGAAGCTAAATGGTTGAATGATATAGTGTTATACCTACACCCTGGAAATTCCTCCTCATGGGATAATAGAATACTGGGAGGAAGGAAGGGGATTATTTTAACATATGCAAAAAATAGAACCTATAAGTATCCAGGATTTACTAGTGGCCCATTAGATAGATTCCACCGGATGGAATATGGAGTGTGGGGACATGACATCCCCCACTCTGCCAGGCCAGGAGAAAAACCAATGAAGTATTCCAGCTCAGGATGGGTATGCCTTACAACACAGAATAATACAAACCCAGGGTTGGCCTATCCCAGGTCAACCCCATGGACAGCACTAGACCTTAGGAGTTTGAAAGAAAATGATCAACAGAGCCTTGACATGGCCCAAAGAATGTGTGCTAAAGCCCCATTATGGAACTGGGGACAAGAACCAAATAACCCGTTCTAAAGGAAAAGAGGGAAGACCGCCCAACAGTATTATGACCAATGGGTTAGACCCCCCGCGAATAAAACTGAGGCCTGGGCACGATACCATTGCATCTCAGCCCATGGCATATTGAAAGAATCAGGAATCCCCCACTTCCATAGATGGTCAGGGGGACATTATCCTTCACCTGGAAGGCTGGGGGTAGCCCCGGCCTTCTCAGGCAGGAATGAGAACGCAAACCAAAAATGTGTAGACATGGTAAATGCACAGGGCGCTTGCCACTCCAGAGTATTGGCTGGAGGAGGTATTTTAAAACATATAAGAACACAGGACAAAATGGAACATGTGCATCAATTTGGATACAGTTTCCCCCCAATAGGAAGATTGAACACTGATACCCTTATATGGATGCAGGGATTAATGCTACAGAAATGGAATACAACCATGGAAAAAATGATTAGGAATGTATTAATAATGAAAAAAACAGTCATTATAAACTTTGAAGCCAGCACTAGTATAAAGAGTACCACGGTGTCCAAAACATTTGACCCAATAGCAATGGGATGGGATAAACGGCCGTTAGACCCCACTCCGTTAACCGGAGGATACGTACAATTAGCATGCTATGGAGGCATTAAATTCCATGTAAACCAAGGGGATATAGCTGGCACCAGGGATCAGACCCTTCGAACAGATCCCTCTCTAGCGGATTGGGCTAGATATACCCTTGAACCCGTGACCACCCGGTGGCTGATGGGAGGGTATAAGGAATGGGCCATAAAGCTAATGTGGCCACAACAGGATGAACCATGGGGAGACCTATGGGGAAAAGGGTCAGACTGGGATAAGAATATGACCCTGACTTGGAATATGTCCACGTGTAAACAGTTATTTGACAATGGTACAGTATCAGAAGGGTGCAGTATAATTAAACGAAACTTAGAACTGTTAAAAACTATGGGGAAGGAAAACTACTGTAACATATTGAAGAGAAGGTTCTGGGACGAAGGAGCAGATGGCATAACGTGGTATCGAGATGAGGACACCACTATGAGTAATGCTTTAGGAGTCAACTGGTTAACTAGAGCATGGGGAGGTTTTACCACGGGGATGGCTAAAATGGCAAATGATATAATAGTGGAACCAGTAAATAAGGTGTTCACAGCCATAAATGACAAATGGGAAGAAGTCACTTCATGGTGGCAAGAAATAAAAGAAAGATTCTGGTTAGGCATAAGTATTACAGTAGGGATCTTGATATTCATAACGCTTATGATAGCCCTAAGCTACGCCAAAAGAATGGGACTTCCAGTAGATGCAGTATTGAGGAAGGGGTGGCTATCCCTATTTAAAATAATTAAAATAATCCTTAGACTACTGAGAGAGTTATTGAAGTTAATACTAAAACTCTTGTGGAAAATATGCAAAGGAGTAATAATATGGACTATGGTATACGAGAGAGTACATCAAAGATCTCCTGGCCGATTAGAGCAATGGGAGACAGAGGGAACACGGGTAGACCTACTAGAGGTCACGAACTTGTGACCTGCCGAGATGGCAACCGCAAACATACACTGCTCTAAGAAAAGGAAGTAGGTAATGCATGACAAGGGGAGGGGGCACTGGCTGAAGGTGAATAAAGGGGAGCTGTTTCTGAACAATAAGGCACAAACGACTTAAGCAGCCTGAGTGCAACACCATAAAGAAAAGCTCCTAAACCATAGAAACTACCAACAACCTTCTAAGAAAATGACATCCAACTCCTCCAACCAATCCGACTTTGAGGACAGGGACCTGACTCAAAGCGACCCCCAGGAGGAGGTAGCTATAACATTGTGTCAACTACTACAGATTATGATTTGGGGAATGTTGGGTTGGAAAAATAGGCAGGGTCAGGGGGTTATAACGTTTTTAGCAATATTACTTACTACCCTAGTGGCAGTGATTAGGTTTTGTTTATCCAAAGGACGGACTGTAATGTTGTCTATGGTACCTGTGGTGGTAATACAACAAATGGCACCAGTACTGGGGAAACATTATGGGTTGATACAATTCGGAGAAACTATGGCAGCAGTATTCGGGGCAATAGGCCAGATAGGAGGCTTTAAAGTAAACATGACAGATACCACAGGGCTATGTGAACAATTGAAGGGATTTGCATACGCTGGATGGGTAATGGAAGGGCTAATTGTGGTAATAATAATAATGCAGTTTTGGAAAGAACTACAAAAACTGAAAAATAAAAGAAGCCAAATTAGGAGACAGGTTTTAGGAAAAGCACTACCCATGGTAATATGGGTAGTTATAGCTATGGCCCTTAATGCCGTGCACCATTTTCACAGGAAATGGAATGAACTAAGGCAATTATGGGTTTTGTGCTTACCAATATTTTCTCCCCCTCATATCCTTAGGAAAACCCCGCGAAGTGTGACAGGGTAAGACCTGGGTATTACTTAAACCAAGACGGGGAGAGGGAGGAAAGGGTGGGAAAAAAAGGTAGGATATTTAGAGTAGAAGAGAGTAGGCGGCTATGGTGTAAGGGAGCTGAGGACAGAGTCATGATAAATTGTGGGCGATGTGGGAGATTGGCCCCCGGAGAATTGGAGCAGGAAGACATACATGGGGTAGTCCTATCTGGAACCACATGGCTATGCGAGGATTGTTATGAACCTCATGAGGCGTATCTGATAGAAAGGATAGGTGAGGAGGAATACTTTGGCGCAGTTACATCCTGGGGAGTCGGGGTTAACATAAAAGCCACAGCAGGAAGGCGTAGAGTGGCGATAGGAAGGAAAGAGAATAAAATAGTAGACTTCAAAGATAGTAGTAAATGCCCATGTCAGCCAGCGAATTGGAAATATGGATCACCACCTCTGGTGATGAAAAATGTAAGGACAACAATGGAGAGAGATACAAGGAGAGAGCCCCAAGTTATGCTCGAGGACTTGGAGAAATTTTGGACCAAAGAGGACTTAGACGTCCTAGAGAAACATCAGAGCTACATGAGTCGGGATAAGGCCGGGGCGGAGTGGCACGAGAGTACAGTCAGGAGGTTTGGCCTTAAGTGGAAGATGTTGGATTGCAACATAGGGGCTTGCATGACCGACAACAGATGGGTAGAAATGATGTTAGGAGATATCCATGGGCCAAGAGCTAGGAAACATGGAGTGAGGAGGAGATTAACTGAGGAAGAGGTACGGGCCCAGAAAAAGGTAGAGGGGCAAGGAAAAGAACCGGTTTTCCTTATAGAAGAAAGTAAGGAAGAACATGGAGAGGGACCAGGTTTGAAGATAAGGAGGCTAAGAAGGTATACCCCAAGGCACAGACAGGATAATCAGAGATCAAGGAAAGAAAAGGAGGAAAGACAGAAAGAGAGAGGTAGGCAGCTAGTGAAAGGATGGTTTGGGTGTGGCTCAAAAGACAATGGCCCTAGTGGCCTGCTAGACGCAGGAGTTAGGAGGCAGACGGCACAGGGGCCAGCCTGGAGACCTATCTGGGCACTAAAGGCAACAGAGGAAAGACAAGGTAAGACCATACAAGGAGATGGACCAGAGCAGAAAGGCGAGGGACCTAACTGGTCCAAGATTGCAGATCTTACTAGTTCAGTAGTAAGGTGTGAGGCAGCAGCAGGAGACCTGAGAAGGGAGCTGAAATACATTGGGGATGAACTTATAGGTATGGTAAACCCCAGAAGTAGGAAGGGCAAGAAGAAGGCCAAGAAAGGCAGGCGACAATAACATAATGGTCTAACCAATCTTCCCCGAATTATAGGAATCAGAAGCTTCAGAGGAAGAACAGATGTATGAGGAAGCAAAGATCCTAGGAGAATGGTGTATGGCTAGAATGGAGACATTTATTAAACATTGGCAAATAATGGATATGCCTGAACTGAATGACTGTTGCGCGGGGCATATGTTGTGTTGGGAAAATACCAGGGAACTAGACGTATGTGGAGGGTGTGCATTTAGTGTAAAGGGAAATCTACATGGAAAGCTAAATTGACAAGGGAAAGATTAAAAATAATTAGAGATACCAGACGTGGGCATAGGTCTCTTACATACGTTTGTAAAGCTTGCTTTTGTAGTGCAACAAGTAATAAGTATAAGTACTGTACATATGCAGAAGATGAAACCGAAGACTGGACCAAAGATGGCTCATATGTAAACATTCTATTGTATGGCAGAATAACTGCTAGATCCGTAACGGAGGACAGTCAGTACCTCAAGAGTAGGTATTGGTTGAAGATGGAAGACGGGCAGGAGGTTAGCTATGGCATGATACAGAGAATAGATGGGCTAATGTTAGAGGTATGCTATGAAGGGGGAATAATGAGGCGAGGACCTAAGAGAAAGGAGTGTTCAGATGCTGGAGAGGGTGTGACAAGAGATGAAAAGAATCTGCCCACTCCATCAAGCAATGGGGACAACAACACAGGGCATTCACGGGACCTCCTGGAACCATGGACCGCACCTGCAGAAACTGGACAACGGGGGGAAGCAGAGGAGATACCTATCATAGACTTCTCCCAGCTGACGCTCGACAACAGTCACTATTGTAAAGTGACTGTTCTACTGGATGTCATAAGGTGAATGCACCAATTTGTAAGTGGCTCTGGATAAGAGCGTCTGCTAAATGACTTAAATGTAATGTAAATGAAATGTAAATGTACATCCTACGCCACCTCCAGTGGTAGAAACAACCAGCTGGTATGATTGAGTAGAATCAGCCAACAGTAACACGGAAGCAGCAATGTGAGAGTCAGTAGTGCATGACCTTAAAGGGTAATAATAGGAAGCTTCCGTTTAACACACAGGCCTAAGATTAATTGGTGACCCCGAGACTGAGTCTACGAAACACAGAGGTCTAAACACCTCTTGAATACAGACAAAGTGGCGGTCACTCAATGAGACATCAGGTACAGATGTGATTGGCAATACAAGGAAACAGCAAAATACTAGTTACAATATATTGAGTCTATACACAGAGTTGGAAGTGAATAGTATTAGGATATACGCTTTTTGTTAGACTATAACAATATTAGAAGATTGGATTATTTTGGCTAAGTACTTATTGGAACACTATCTGAATATACTTGGTTGAATTTGGTGACCCCGAGACTGAGTCTACGAAACACAGAGGTCTAAACACCTCTTGAATACAGACAAAGTGGCGGTCACTCAGTGAGACATCAGGTACAGATGTGATTGGCAATACAAGGAAACAGCAAAATACCAGTTACAATATATTGAGTCCATACACAGAGTTGTAAGTGTATTAAAATACTGGAATTCGGAATCTAGCGTCATAGCTGCGAGAATACCGATTACGGGAAAGTGACCAAGGGGCTGAGCATTTAAGGTAATTGAACTATTTTTGCTATTTAGTCAATATTGTTAGAAGTGTTAACGCATTTAAAGTTTTGCAATATTATCTGGCATAGCTTAAAGCATTAAGGATTGATTGAGCATTATTGTTGTATTGAGAAACTGTATAACTATTGAATTGTAATGATGTGTATAAGACAAAAAACAGAGTGACTTTGACAACTAGGCCAGATTAACGATCTGGAGAGCAAACGCCTTTGACACTCTCACTGAACAGAAAGTGACCCTGGTTATAGGTTCTAAAGTGATTGCACTAAAGAATATTTCATTGTGTGGACAATAATATATTTTTAAGAAAGTAAAAACATATACCAATACTAGTTTCCGAGTGACTACTAGCTGACGAGCATAATAACTACTAGGAGTTGTTATTAGGTATTGATATATACATAGGTAAAGATAACTTGAGGGTAAGGAAATATAGGAGGAATCCATAATGCTTAAAAATATTTAAATAGGAGTATATCTATCCAAGGACTCATACTAGACCGGACAATAAGGGAGTGACAACGTGAACGAAGGAACAAATCCAACTCACGCGAAGGGCCACTACGAATAAATAGACGGGTTGGTAGGGCCGCAAGGCAAGGCCCTTGTTACACCAAAGTAACCAAAGTCCCAAAGTACTCTGCCCAGCCAGAGGACGGGGTAGAGGCTTTTGCTGCAGGCATTGGGCAAAAGTCATCCAGGATTTGAACCCGGGACCTCTCACACCCTAAGCGAGAATCATACCCCTAGACCAACAAGCCTTATGCCCAAAAAATTTTTCTTTCTTTCTGCAGCAATGTCAGTGAAGATATCGATTGACGTGTCCACGGTGCTTGGAACGATTGAACATCATGTGAGTGTTTTGTGCTTTACTTGTGAGCATGACAGTCTTCCAAACTCTTGACCATGCTTCAGTTCAAATCTTCTGTAGTTCATCTGCTGTGTCTTTCACATTCTGTCTTCTTGATGACGAGTTTTTATAAATGAATATAGTGCAAAATGAGATCAAATCATTTTTTAAGGAGAAAATGAAAGAATAAGAGTTCAAAAAGAATGGAACTCATTTATTTTGAGTCAAATGACGCAAAGGTACTTGAATCATAGTAAATTAATGTGGAAAATACCCATTCAAATAGATCAGTTTTCAAGTAGAGAGATTGAGACTCAGCGTATCCGTCTCCATCCTCCACAACTGCCTATGTTACCCCTCCATATCTGCAGTGAAAGATGGTGGACCTAGATCGGTTTTTGTCAAACCATGAGACATACCTATAATCGATCGTCTCACAAAAACATCTCTAGCTTCGGAACCGTTTGACCTACAATTTCGCATGACCACTCTCTGGAAAGGGGAGACCCTCACGAACACGGTGGTATTCTCAATTTTTCTCTACATCCCCCACAAGTGTCAGGAGACTCGTCTGAAGTCAGAACAGTCTATGTGCCAACTTCTGTTTGTAGAATCCAAAATCTTTGGGCTTCAAAATAATGTGACCCACTTGTCGCAATGTTCTCCGTTTTGCCCTACTTTCCCCACAAGTGTCACAGGCCTAATCTGAAGGTAACCTGTACTGATTAAAATGATATATGTTTTAACCAGGGACCTCTCGCAACCTAAGCCATAATCATACACCTAAACCAACGATGCGTTTGGTCAAAGAATGATCACTTTCCACAAAAATGACGGTCAAGATATGAGTCGATGTCTCCATGTTGCTAATAACCTGCACATAGCATTGGTGGTATAGTGGTGAGCATAGCTGCCTTCCAAGCAGTTGACCCGGGTTCGATTCCCGGCCAATGCAGAGCATGAGAACTTCATTTTTTTAGGGGCTGGATGTCATTTCAAGTGTATTACATTTGAATCATTATCGTTGTTCGTGGCAGTTAGAATTGCTCCTACATTCTTCAGTTTATCTAAAATAATAAATGTTGTGCGACGTTGAACCAACAAGTGCATATGAAAATAGATTTGCAGTCCTTCGCCAAAACCATTCAGCCATCCTTGTCCTGCGCCCAAGAGGTGATAGTTGGCGTTCCGACCAGTGGCCCAAGATCTGCCTGTCTGAGCTTGTTCAAGGATCTGCAAAAGGGCTCATCCGGGATTTGAACCCGGGACCTCTCGCACCCTAAGCGAGAATCATACCCCTAGACCAACGAGCCTTATGCCCATACTTTTTTTTCTTTCTTCTTTCTGCAGCAATGTCAGTGAAGATATCGATTGACGTGTCCACGGTGCTTGGAACGATTGAACATCATGTGAGTGTTTTGTGCTTTACTTGTGAGCATGACAGTCTTCCAAACTCTTGACCATGCTTCAGTTCAAATCTTCTGTAGTTCATCTGTTGTGTCTTTCACATTCTGTCTTCTTCAGTCGCGACAGCTAACTGATGACGAGTTTTTATAAATGAATATAGTGCAAAATGAGATCAAATCATTTTTTAAAGGAAAAAATGAAAAAATAAGACTTCAAAAAGAATGGAACTCGTTTATTTTGAGTCAAATGAAGCAAAGGTACGTGAATCAAAGTAAATTAATGTTGAAAATACCCATTCAAATAGATCAGTTTTCAAGTAGAGAGATTGAGACTCAGCGTATCCGTCTCCATCCTCCACAACTGCCTATGTTACCCCTCCATATCTGCAGTGAAAGATGGTGGACCTAGATCGGTTTTTGTCAAACCATGAGACATACCTATAATCGGTCTTCTCACATAAACATCTCTAGCTTCGGAACCGTTTGACCTACAATTTCGCATGACCACTCTCTGGAAAGGGGAGACCCTCACGAACACGGTGGTATTCTCGATTTTTCTCTACATCCCCCACAAGTGTCAGGAGACTCGTCTGAAGTCAGAACAGTCTATGTGCCAACTTCTGTTTGTAGAATCCAAAATCTTTGGGCTTCAAAATAATGTGACCCACTTGTCGCAATGTTCTCCGTTTTGCCCTACTTTCCCCACAAGTGTCACAGGCCTAATCTGAAGGTAACCTGTACTGATTAAAATGATATATGTTTTAACCAGGGACCTCTCGCAACCTAAGCCATAATCATACACCTAAACCAACGATGCGTTTGGTCAAAGAATGATCACTTTCCACAAAAATGACGGTCAAGATATGAGTCGATGTCTCCATGTTGCTAATAACCTGCACATAGCATTGGTGGTATAGTGGTGAGCATAGCTGCCTTCCAAGCAGTTGACCCGGGTTCGATTCCCGGCCAATGCAGAGCATGAGAACTTCATTTTTTTAGGGGCTGGATGTCATTTCAAGTGTATTACATTTGAATCATTATCGTTGTTCGTGGCAGTTAGAATTGCTCCTACATTCTTCAGTTTATCTAAAATAATAAATGTTGTGCGACGTTGAACCAACAAGTGCATATGAAAATAGATTTGCAGTCCTTCGCCAAAACCATTCAGCCATCCTTGTCCTGCGCCCAAGAGGTGATAGTTGGCGTTCCGACCAGTGGCCCAAGATCTGCCTGTCTGAGCTTGTTCAAGGATCTGCAAAAGGGCTCATCCGGGATTTGAACCCGGGACCTCTCGCACCCTAAGCGAGAATCATACCCCTAGACCAACGAGCCTTATGCCCATACATTTTTTCTTTCTTTCTGCAGCAATGTCAGTGAAGATATCGATTGACGTGTCCACGGTGCTTGGAACGATTGAACATCATGTGAGTGTTTTGTGCTTTACTTGTGAGCATGACAGTCTTCCAAACTCTTGACCATGCTTCAGTTCAAATCTTCTGTAGTTCATCTGTTGTGTCTTTCACATTCTGTCTTCTTCAGTCGCGACAGCTAACTGATGACGAGTTTTTATAAATGAATATAGTGCAAAATGAGATCAAATCATTTTTTAAAGGGAAAAAATGAAAAAATAAGACTTCAAAAAGAACGGAACTCGTTTATTTTGAGTCAAATGAAGCAAAGGTACGTGAATCAAAGTAAATTAATGTTGAAAATACCCATTCAAATAGATCAGTTTTCAAGTAGAGAGATTGAGACTCAGCGTATCCGTCTCCATCCTCCACAACTGCCTATGTTACCCCTCCATATCTGCAGTGAAAGATGGTGGACCTAGATCGGTTTTTGTCAAACCATGAGACATACCTATAATCGGTCTTCTCACATAAACATCTCTAGCTTCGGAACCGTTTGACCTACAATTTCGCATGACCACTCTCTGGAAAGGGGAGACCCTCACGAACACGGTGGTATTCTCGATTTTTCTCTACATCCCCCACAAGTGTCAGGAGACTCGTCTGAAGTCAGAACAGTCTATGTGCCAACTTCTGTTTGTAGAATCCAAAATCTTTGGGCTTCAAAATAATGTGACCCACTTGTCGCAATGTTCTCCGTTTTGCCCTACTTTCCCCACAAGTGTCACAGGCCTAATCTGAAGGTAACCTGTACTGATTAAAATGATATATGTTTTAACCAGGGACCTCTCGCAACCTAAGCCATAATCATACACCTAAACCAACGATGCGTTTGGTCAAAGAATGATCACTTTCCACAAAAATGACGGTCAAGATATGAGTCGATGTCTCCATGTTGCTAATAACCTGCACATAGCATTGGTGGTATAGTGGTGAGCATAGCTGCCTTCCAAGCAGTTGACCCGGGTTCGATTCCCGGCCAATGCAGAGCATGAGAACTTCATTTGTTTTAGGGGCTGGATGTCATTTCAAGTGTATTACATTTGAATCATTATCGTTGTTCGTGGCAGTTAGAATTGCTCCTACATTCTTCAGTTTATCTAAAATAATAAATGTTGTGCGACGTTGAACCAACAAGTGCATATGAAAATAGATTTGCAGTCCTTCGCCAAAACCATTCAGCCATCCTTGTCCTGCGCCCAAGAGGTGATAGTTGGCGTTCCGACCAGTGGCCCAAGATCTGCCTGTCTGAGCTTGTTCAAGGATCTGCAAAAGGGCTCATCCGGGATTTGAACCCAGGACCTCTCGCACCCTAAGCGAGAATCATACCCCTAGACCAACGAGCCTTATGCCCATACGAGCCTTTTTTCTTTCTTTCTGCAGCAATGTCAGTGAAGATATCGATTGACGTGTCCACGGTGCTTGGAACGATTGAACATCATGTGAGTGTTTTGTGCTTTACTTGTGAGCATGACAGTCTTCCAAACTCTTGACCATGCTTCAGTTCAAATCTTCTGTAGTTCATCTGTTGTGTCTTTCACATTCTGTCTTCTTCAGTCGCGACAGCTAACTGATGACGAGTTTTTATAAATGAATATAGTGCAAAATGAGATCAAATCATTTTTTAAAGGAAAAAATGAAAAAATAAGACTTCAAAAAGAATGGAACTCGTTTATTTTGAGTCAAATGAAGCAAAGGTACGTGAATCAAAGTAAATTAATGTTGAAAATACCCATTCAAATAGATCAGTTTTCAAGTAGAGAGATTGAGACTCAGCGTATCCGTCTCCATCCTCCACAACTGCCTATGTTACCCCTCCATATCTGCAGTGAAAGATGGTGGACCTAGATCGGTTTTTGTCAAACCATGAGACATACCTATAATCGGTCTTCTCACATAAACATCTCTAGCTTCGGAACCGTTTGACCTACAATTTCGCATGACCACTCTCTGGAAAGGGGAGACCCTCACGAACACGGTGGTATTCTCGATTTTTCTCTACATCCCCCACAAGTGTCAGGAGACTCGTCTGAAGTCAGAACAGTCTATGTGCCAACTTCTGTTTGTAGAATCCAAAATCTTTGGGCTTCAAAGTAATGTGACCCACTTGTCGCAATGTTCTCCGTTTTGCCCTACTTTCCCCACAAGTGTCACAGGCCTAATCTGAAGGTAACCTGTACTGATTAAAATGATATATGTTTTAACCAGGGACCTCTCGCAACCTAAGCCATAATCATACACCTAAACCAACGATGCGTTTGGTCAAAGAATGATCACTTTCCACAAAAATGACGGTCAAGATATGAGTCGATGTCTCCATGTTGCTAATAACCTGCACATAGCATTGGTGGTATAGTGGTGAGCATAGCTGCCTTCCAAGCAGTTGACCCGGGTTCGATTCCCGGCCAATGCAGAGCATGAGAACTTCATTTGTTTTAGGGGCTGGATGTCATTTCAAGTGTATTACATTTGAATCATTATCGTTGTTCGTGGCAGTTAGAATTGCTCCTACATTCTTCAGTTTATCTAAAATAATAAATGTTGTGCGACGTTGAACCAACAAGTGCATATGAAAATAGATTTGCAGTCCTTCGCCAAAACCATTCAGCCATCCTTGTCCTGCGCCCAAGAGGTGATAGTTGGCGTTCCGACCAGTGGCCCAAGATCTGCCTGTCTGAGCTTGTTCAAGGATCTGCAAAAGGGCTCATCCGGGATTTGAACCCGGGACCTCTCGCACCCTAAGCGAGAATCATACCCCTAGACCAACGAGCCTTATGCCCATACTTTCTTTCTTTCTGCAGCAATGTCAGTGAAGATATCGATTGACGTGTCCACGGTGCTTGGAACGATTGAACATCATGTGAGTGTTTTGTGCTTTACTTGTGAGCATGACAGTCTTCCAAACTCTTGACCATGCTTCAGTTCAAATCTTCTGTAGTTCATCTGTTGTGTCTTTCACATTCTGTCTTCTTCAGTCGCGACAGCTAACTGATGACGAGTTTTTATAAATGAATATAAATGAGATCAAATCATTTTTTAAAGGAAAAAATGAAAAAATAAGACTTCAAAAAGAATGGAACTCGTTTATTTTGAGTCAAATGAAGCAAAGGTACGTGAATCAAAGTAAATTAATGTTGAAAATACCCATTCAAATAGATCAGTTTTCAAGTAGAGAGATTGAGACTCAGCGTATCCGTCTCCATCCTCCACAACTGCCTATGTTACCCCTCCATATCTGCAGTGAAAGATGGTGGACCTAGATCGGTTTTTGTCAAACCATGAGACATACCTATAATCGGTCTTCTCACATAAACATCTCTAGCTTCGGAACCGTTTGACCTACAATTTCGCATGACCACTCTCTGGAAAGGGGAGACCCTCACGAACACGGTGGTATTCTCGATTTTTCTCTACATCCCCCACAAGTGTCAGGAGACTCGTCTGAAGTCAGAACAGTCTATGTGCCAACTTCTGTTTGTAGAATCCAAAATCTTTGGGCTTCAAAGTAATGTGACCCACTTGTCGCAATGTTCTCCGTTTTGCCCTACTTTCCCCACAAGTGTCACAGGCCTAATCTGAAGGTAACCTGTACTGATTAAAATGATATATGTTTTAACCAGGGACCTCTCGCAACCTAAGCCATAATCATACACCTAAACCAACGATGCGTTTGGTCAAAGAATGATCACTTTCCACAAAAATGACGGTCAAGATATGAGTCGATGTCTCCATGTTGCTAATAACCTGCACATAGCATTGGTGGTATAGTGGTGAGCATAGCTGCCTTCCAAGCAGTTGACCCGGGTTCGATTCCCGGCCAATGCAGAGCATGAGAACTTCATTTGTTTTAGGGGCTGGATGTCATTTCAAGTGTATTACATTTGAATCATTATCGTTGTTCGTGGCAGTTAGAATTGCTCCTACATTCTTCAGTTTATCTAAAATAATAAATGTTGTGCGACGTTGAACCAACAAGTGCATATGAAAATAGATTTGCAGTCCTTCGCCAAAACCATTCAGCCATCCTTGTCCTGCGCCCAAGAGGTGATAGTTGGCGTTCCGACCAGTGGCCCAAGATCTGCCTGTCTGAGCTTGTTCAAGGATCTGCAAAAGGGCTCATCCGGGATTTGAACCCGGGACCTCTCGCACCCTAAGCGAGAATCATACCCCTAGACCAACGAGCCTTATGCCCATACTTTTTTTCTTTCTTTCTGCAGCAATGTCAGTGAAGATATCGATTGACGTGTCCACGGTGCTTGGAACGATTGAACATCATGTGAGTGTTTTGTGCTTTACTTGTGAGCATGACAGTCTTCCAAACTCTTGACCATGCTTCAGTTCAAATCTTCTGTAGTTCATCTGTTGTGTCTTTCACATTCTGTCTTCTTCAGTCGCGACAGCTAACTGATGACGAGTTTTTATAAATGAATATAGTGCAAAATGAGATCAAATCATTTTTTAAAGGAAAAAATGAAAAAATAAGACTTCAAAAAGAATGGAACTCGTTTATTTTGAGTCAAATGAAGCAAAGGTACGTGAATCAAAGTAAATTAATGTTGAAAATACCCATTCAAATAGATCAGTTTTCAAGTAGAGAGATTGAGACTCAGCGTATCCGTCTCCATCCTCCACAACTGCCTATGTTACCCCTCCATATCTGCAGTGAAAGATGGTGGACCTAGATCGGTTTTTGTCAAACCATGAGACATACCTATAATCGGTCTTCTCACATAAACATCTCTAGCTTCGGAACCGTTTGACCTACAATTTCGCATGACCACTCTCTGGAAAGGGGAGACCCTCACGAACACGGTGGTATTCTCGATTTTTCTCTACATCCCCCACAAGTGTCAGGAGACTCGTCTGAAGTCAGAACAGTCTATGTGCCAACTTCTGTTTGTAGAATCCAAAATCTTTGGGCTTCAAAGTAATGTGACCCACTTGTCGCAATGTTCTCCGTTTTGCCCTACTTTCCCCACAAGTGTCACAGGCCTAATCTGAAGGTAACCTGTACTGACTGATTAAAATGATATATGTTTTAACCAGGGACCTCTCGCAACCTAAGCCATAATCATACACCTAAACCAACGATGCGTTTGGTCAAAGAATGATCACTTTCCACAAAAATGACGGTCAAGATATGAGTCGATGTCTCCATGTTGCTAATAACCTGCACATAGCATTGGTGGTATAGTGGTGAGCATAGCTGCCTTCCAAGCAGTTGACCCGGGTTCGATTCCCGGCCAATGCAGAGCATGAGAACTTCATTTGTTTTAGGGGCTGGATGTCATTTCAAGTGTATTACATTTGAATCATTATCGTTGTTCGTGGCAGTTAGAATTGCTCCTACATTCTTCAGTTTATCTAAAATAATAAATGTTGTGCGACGTTGAACCAACAAGTGCATATGAAAATAGATTTGCAGTTTGCAGTCCTTCGCCAAAACCATTCAGCCATCCTTGTCCTGCGCCCAAGAGGTGATAGTTGGCGTTCCGACCAGTGGCCCAAGATCTGCCTGTCTGAGCTTGTTCAAGGATCTGCAAAAGGGCTCATCCGGGATTTGAACCCGGGACCTCTCGCACCCTAAGCGAGAATCATACCCCTAGACCAACGAGCCCTTTATGCCCATAGCCTTTTTTCTTTCTTTCTGCAGCAATGTCAGTGAAGATATCGATTGACGTGTCCACGGTGCTTGGAACGATTGAACATCATGTGAGTGTTTTGTGCTTTACTTGTGAGCATGACAGTCTTCCAAACTCTTGACCATGCTTCAGTTCAAATCTTCTGTAGTTCATCTGTTGTGTCTTTCACATTCTGTCTTCTTCAGTCGCGACAGCTAACTGATGACGAGTTTTTATAAATGAATATAGTGCAAAATGAGATCAAATCATTTTTTAAAGGAAAAAATGAAAAAATAAGACTTCAAAAAGAATGGAACTCGTTTATTTTGAGTCAAATGAAGCAAAGGTACGTGAATCAAAGTAAATTAATGTTGAAAATACCCATTCAAATAGATCAGTCAAGTAGAGAGATTGAGACTCAGCGTATCCGTCTCCATCCTCCACAACTGCCTATGTTACCCCTCCATATCTGCAGTGAAAGATGGTGGACCTAGATCGGTTTTTGTCAAACCATGAGACATACCTATAATCGGTCTTCTCACATAAACATCTCTAGCTTCGGAACCGTTTGACCTACAATTTCGCATGACCACTCTCTGGAAAGGGGAGACCCTCACGAACACGGTGGTATTCTCGATTTTTCTCTACATCCCCCACAAGTGTCAGGAGACTCGTCTGAAGTCAGAACAGTCTATGTGCCAACTTCTGTTTGTAGAATCCAAAATCTTTGGGCTTCAAAGTAATGTGACCCACTTGTCGCAATGTTCTCCGTTTTGCCCTACTTTCCCCACAAGTGTCACAGGCCTAATCTGAAGGTAACCTGTACTGATTAAAATGATATATGTTTTAACCAGGGACCTCTCGCAACCTAAGCCATAATCATACACCTAAACCAACGATGCGTTTGGTCAAAGAATGATCACTTTCCACAAAAATGACGGTCAAGATATGAGTCGATGTCTCCATGTTGCTAATAACCTGCACATAGCATTGGTGGTATAGTGGTGAGCATAGCTGCCTTCCAAGCAGTTGACCCGGGTTCGATTCCCGGCCAATGCAGAGCATGAGAACTTCATTTGTTTTAGGGGCTGGATGTCATTTCAAGTGTATTACATTTGAATCATTATCGTTGTTCGTGGCAGTTAGAATTGCTCCTACATTCTTCAGTTTATCTAAAATAATAAATGTTGTGCGACGTTGAACCAACAAGTGCATATGAAAATAGATTTGCAGTCCTTCGCCAAAACCATTCAGCCATCCTTGTCCTGCGCCCAAGAGGTGATAGTTGGCGTTCCGACCAGTGGCCCAAGATCTGCCTGTCTGAGCTTGTTCAAGGATCTGCAAAAGGGCTCATCCGGGATTTGAACCCGGGACCTCTCGCACCCTAAGCGAGATCATACCCCTAGACCAACGAGCCTTATGCCCATACTTTCTTTCTTTCTGCAGCAATGTCAGTGAAGATATCGATTGACGTGTCCACGGTGCTTGGAACGATTGAACATCATGTGAGTGTTTTGTGCTTTACTTGTGAGCATGACAGTCTTCCAAACTCTTGACCATGCTTCAGTTCAAATCTTCTGTAGTTCATCTGTTGTGTCTTTCACATTCTGTCTTCTTCAGTCGCGACAGCTAACTGATGACGAGTTTTTATAAATGAATATAGTGCAAAATGAGATCAAATCATTTTTTAAAGGAAAAAATGAAAAAATAAGACTTCAAAAAGAATGGAACTCGTTTATTTTGAGTCAAATGAAGCAAAGGTACGTGAATCAAAGTAAATTAATGTTGAAAATACCCATTCAAATAGATCAGTTTTCAAGTAGAGAGATTGAGACTCAGCGTATCCGTCTCCATCCTCCACAACTGCCTATGTTACCCCTCCATATCTGCAGTGAAAGATGGTGGACCTAGATCGGTTTTTGTCAAACCATGAGACATACCTATAATCGGTCTTCTCACATAAACATCTCTAGCTTCGGAACCGTTTGACCTACAATTTCGCATGACCACTCTCTGGAAAGGGGAGACCCTCACGAACACGGTGGTATTCTCGATTTTTCTCTACATCCCCCACAAGTGTCAGGAGACTCGTCTGAAGTCAGAACAGTCTATGTGCCAACTTCTGTTTGTAGAATCCAAAATCTTTGGGCTTCAAAGTAATGTGACCCACTTGTCGCAATGTTCTCCGTTTTGCCCTACTTTCCCCACAAGTGTCACAGGCCTAATCTGAAGGTAACCTGTACTGATTAAAATGATATATGTTTTAACCAGGGACCTCTCGCAACCTAAGCCATAATCATACACCTAAACCAACGATGCGTTTGGTCAAAGAATGATCACTTTCCACAAAAATGACGGTCAAGATATGAGTCGATGTCTCCATGTTGCTAATAACCTGCACATAGCATTGGTGGTATAGTGGTGAGCATAGCTGCCTTCCAAGCAGTTGACCCGGGTTCGATTCCCGGCCAATGCAGAGCATGAGAACTTCATTTGTTTTAGGGGCTGGATGTCATTTCAAGTGTATTACATTTGAATCATTATCGTTGTTCGTGGCAGTTAGAATTGCTCCTACATTCTTCAGTTTATCTAAAATAATAAATGTTGTGCGACGTTGAACCAACAAGTGCATATGAAAATAGATTTGCAGTCCTTCGCCAAAACCATTCAGCCATCCTTGTCCTGCGCCCAAGAGGTGATAGTTGGCGTTCCGACCAGTGGCCCAAGATCTGCCTGTCTGAGCTTGTTCAAGGATCTGCAAAAGGGCTCATCCGGGATTTGAACCCGGGACCTCTCGCACCCTAAGCGAGAATCATACCCCTAGACCAACGAGCCTTATGCCCATACTTTCTTTCTTTCTGCAGCAATGTCAGTGAAGATATCGATTGACGTGTCCACGGTGCTTGGAACGATTGAACATCATGTGAGTGTTTTGTGCTTTACTTGTGAGCATGACAGTCTTCCAAACTCTTGACCATGCTTCAGTTCAAATCTTCTGTAGTTCATCTGTTGTGTCTTTCACATTCTGTCTTCTTCAGTCGCGACAGCTAACTGATGACGAGTTTTTATAAATGAATATAGTGCAAAATGAGATCAAATCATTTTTTAAAGGAAAAAATGAAAAAATAAGACTTCAAAAAGAATGGAACTCGTTTATTTTGAGTCAAATGAAGCAAAGGTACGTGAATCAAAGTAAATTAATGTTGAAAATACCCATTCAAATAGATCAGTTTTCAAGTAGAGAGATTGAGACTCAGCGTATCCGTCTCCATCCTCCACAACTGCCTATGTTACCCCTCCATATCTGCAGTGAAAGATGGTGGACCTAGATCGGTTTTTGTCAAACCATGAGACATACCTATAATCGGTCTTCTCACAAAACATCTCTAGCTTCGGAACCGTTTGACCTACAATTTCGCATGACCACTCTCTGGAAAGGGGAGACCCTCACGAACACGGTGGTATTCTCGATTTTTCTCTACATCCCCCACAAGTGTCAGGAGACTCGTCTGAAGTCAGAACAGTCTATGTGCCAACTTCTGTTTGTAGAATCCAAAATCTTTGGGCTTCAAAGTAATGTGACCCACTTGTCGCAATGTTCTCCGTTTTGCCCTACTTTCCCCACAAGTGTCACAGGCCTAATCTGAAGGTAACCTGTACTGATTAAAATGATATATGTTTTAACCAGGGACCTCTCGCAACCTAAGCCATAATCATACACCTAAACCAACGATGCGTTTGGTCAAAGAATGATCACTTTCCACAAAAATGACGGTCAAGATATGAGTCGATGTCTCCATGTTGCTAATAACCTGCACATAGCATTGGTGGTATAGTGGTGAGCATAGCTGCCTTCCAAGCAGTTGACCCGGGTTCGATTCCCGGCCAATGCAGAGCATGAGAACTTCATTTGTTTTAGGGGCTGGATGTCATTTCAAGTGTATTACATTTGAATCATTATCGTTGTTCGTGGCAGTTAGAATTGCTCCTACATTCTTCAGTTTATCTAAAATAATAAATGTTGTGCGACGTTGAACCAACAAGTGCATATGAAAATAGATTTGCAGTCCTTCGCCAAAACCATTCAGCCATCCTTGTCCTGCGCCCAAGAGGTGATAGTTGGCGTTCCGACCAGTGGCCCAAGATCTGCCTGTCTGAGCTTGTTCAAGGATCTGCAAAAGGGCTCATCCGGGATTTGAACCCGGGACCTCTCGCACCCTAAGCGAGAATCATACCCCTAGACCAACGAGCCTTATGCCCATACTTTCTTTCTTTCTGCAGCAATGTCAGTGAAGATATCGATTGACGTGTCCACGGTGCTTGGAACGATTGAACATCATGTGAGTGTTTTGTGCTTTACTTGTGAGCATGACAGTCTTCCAAACTCTTGACCATGCTTCAGTTCAAATCTTCTGTAGTTCATCTGTTGTGTCTTTCACATTCTGTCTTCTTCAGTCGCGACAGCTAACTGATGACGAGTTTTTATAAATGAATATAGTGCAAAATGAGATCAAATCATTTTTTAAAGGAAAAAATGAAAAAATAAGACTTCAAAAAGAATGGAACTCGTTTATTTTGAGTCAAATGAAGCAAAGGTACGTGAATCAAAGTAAATTAATGTTGAAAATACCCATTCAAATAGATCAGTTTTCAAGTAGAGAGATTGAGACTCAGCGTATCCGTCTCCATCCTCCACAACTGCCTATGTTACCCCTCCATATCTGCAGTGAAAGATGGTGGACCTAGATCGGTTTTTGTCAAACCATGAGACATACCTATAATCGGTCTTCTCACATAAACATCTCTAGCTTCGGAACCGTTTGACCTACAATTTCGCATGACCACTCTCTGGAAAGGGGAGACCCTCACGAACACGGTGGTATTCTCGATTTTTCTCTACATCCCCCACAAGTGTCAGGAGACTCGTCTGAAGTCAGAACAGTCTATGTGCCAACTTCTGTTTGTAGAATCCAAAATCTTTGGGCTTCAAAGTAATGTGACCCACTTGTCGCAATGTTCTCCGTTTTGCCCTACTTTCCCCACAAGTGTCACAGGCCTAATCTGAAGGTAACCTGTACTGATTAAAATGATATATGTTTTAACCAGGGACCTCTCGCAACCTAAGCCATAATCATACACCTAAACCAACGATGCGTTTGGTCAAAGAATGATCACTTTCCACAAAAATGACGGTCAAGATATGAGTCGATGTCTCCATGTTGCTAATAACCTGCACATAGCATTGGTGGTATAGTGGTGAGCATAGCTGCCTTCCAAGCAGTTGACCCGGGTTCGATTCCCGGCCAATGCAGAGCATGAGAACTTCATTTGTTTTAGGGGCTGGATGTCATTTCAAGTGTATTACATTTGAATCATTATCGTTGTTCGTGGCAGTTAGAATTGCTCCTACATTCTTCAGTTTATCTAAAATAATAAATGTTGTGCGACGTTGAACCAACAAGTGCATATGAAAATAGATTTGCAGTCCTTCGCCAAAACCATTCAGCCATCCTTGTCCTGCGCCCAAGAGGTGATAGTTGGCGTTCCGACCAGTGGCCCAAGATCTGCCTGTCTGAGCTTGTTCAAGGATCTGCAAAAGGGCTCATCCGGGATTTGAACCCGGGACCTCTCGGGATTTGCACCTCTCGCACCCTAAGCGAGAATCATACCCCTAGACCAACGAGCCTTATGCCCATACTTTCTTTCTTTCTGCAGCAATGTCAGTGAAGATATCGATTGACGTGTCCACGGTGCTTGGAACGATTGAACATCATGTGAGTGTTTTGTGCTTTACTTGTGAGCATGACAGTCTTCCAAACTCTTGACCATGCTTCAGTTCAAATCTTCTGTAGTTCATCTGTTGTGTCTTTCACATTCTGTCTTCTTCCAGTCGCGACAGCTAACTGATGACGAGTTTTTATAAATGAATATAGTGCAAAATGAGATCAAATCATTTTTTAAAGGAAAAAATGAAAAAATAAGACTTCAAAAAGAATGGAACTCGTTTATTTTGAGTCAAATGAAGCAAAGGTACGTGAATCAAAGTAAATTAATGTTGAAAATACCCATTCAAATAGATCAGTTTTCAAGTAGAGAGATTGAGACTCAGCGTATCCGTCTCCATCCTCCACAACTGCCTATGTTACCCCTCCATATCTGCAGTGAAAGATGGTGGACCTAGATCGGTTTTTGTCAAACCATGAGACATACCTATAATCGGTCTTCTCACATAAACATCTCTAGCTTCGGAACCGTTTGACCTACAATTTCGCATGACCACTCTCTGGAAAGGGGAGACCCTCACGAACACGGTGGTATTCTCGATTTTTCTCTACATCCCCCACAAGTGTCAGGAGACTCGTCTGAAGTCAGAACAGTCTATGTGCCAACTTCTGTTTGTAGAATCCAAAATCTTTGGGCTTCAAAGTAATGTGACCCACTTGTCGCAATGTTCTCCGTTTTGCCCTACTTTCCCCACAAGTGTCACAGGCCTAATCTGAAGGTAACCTGTACTGATTAAAATGATATATGTTTTAACCAGGGACCTCTCGCAACCTAAGCCATAATCATACACCTAAACCAACGATGCGTTTGGTCAAAGAATGATCACTTTCCACAAAAATGACGGTCAAGATATGAGTCGATGTCTCCATGTTGCTAATAACCTGCACATAGCATTGGTGGTATAGTGGTGAGCATAGCTGCCTTCCAAGCAGTTGACCCGGGTTCGATTCCCGGCCAATGCAGAGCATGAGAACTTCATTTGTTTTAGGGGCTGGATGTCATTTCAAGTGTATTACATTTGAATCATTATCGTTGTTCGTGGCAGTTAGAATTGCTCCTACATTCTTCAGTTTATCTAAAATAATAAATGTTGTGCGACGTTGAACCAACAAGTGCATATGAAAATAGATTTGCAGTCCTTCGCCAAAACCATTCAGCCATCCTTGTCCTGCGCCCAAGAGGTGATAGTTGGCGTTCCGACCAGTGGCCCAAGATCTGCCTGTCTGAGCTTGTTCAAGGATCTGCAAAAGGGCTCATCCGGGATTTGAACCCGGGACCTCTCGCACCCTAAGCGAGAATCATACCCCTAGACCAACGAGCCTTATGCCCATAGCCTTTTTTTCTTTCTTTCTGCCCATACTTTTTTTCTTTCTTTCTGCAGCAATGTCAGTGAAGATATCGATTGACGTGTCCACGGTGCTTGGAACGATTGAACATCATGTGAGTGTTTTGTGCTTTACTTGTGAGCATGACAGTCTTCCAAACTCTTGACCATGCTTCAGTTCAAATCTTCTGTAGTTCATCTGTTGTGTCTTTCACATTCTGTCTTCTTCAGTCGCGACAGCTAACTGATGACGAGTTTTTATAAATGAATATAGTGCAAAATGAGATCAAATCATTTTTTTAAATGAAAAAATGAAAAAATAAGACTTCAAAAAGAATGGAACTCGTTTATTTTGAGTCAAATGAAGCAAAGGTACGTGAATCAAAGTAAATTAATGTTGAAAATACCCATTCAAATAGATCAGTTTTCAAGTAGAGAGATTGAGACTCAGCGTATCCGTCTCCATCCTCCACAACTGCCTATGTTACCCCTCCATATCTGCAGTGAAAGATGGTGGACCTAGATCGGTTTTTGTCAAACCATGAGACATACCTATAATCGGTCTTCTCACATAAACATCTCTAGCTTCGGAACCGTTTGACCTACAATTTCGCATGACCACTCTCTGGAAAGGGGAGACCCTCACGAACACGGTGGTATTCTCAATTTTTCTCTACATCCCCCACAAGTGTCAGGAGACTCGTCTGAAGTCAGAACAGTCTATGTGCCAACTTCTGTTTGTAGAATCCAAAATCTTTGGGCTTCAAAGTAATGTGACCCACTTGTCGCAATGTTCTCCGTTTGCCCTACTTTCCCCACAAGTGTCACAGGCCTAATCTGAAGGTAACCTGTACTGATTAAAATGATATATGTTTTAACCAGGGACCTCTCGCAACCTAAGCCATAATCATACACCTAAACCAACGATGCGTTTGGTCAAAGAATGATCACTTTCCACAAAAATGACGGTCAAGATATGAGTCGATGTCTCCATGTTGCTAATAACCTGCACATAGCATTGGTGGTATAGTGGTGAGCATAGCTGCCTTCCAAGCAGTTGACCCGGGTTCGATTCCCGGCCAATGCAGAGCATGAGAACTTCATTTGTTTTAGGGGCTGGATGTCATTTCAAGTGTATTACATTTGAATCATTATCGTTGTTCGTGGCAGTTAGAATTGCTCCTACATTCTTCAGTTTATCTAAAATAATAAATGTTGTGCGACGTTGAACCAACAAGTGCATATGAAAATAGATTTGCAGTCCTTCGCCAAAACCATTCAGCCATCCTTGTCCTGCGCCCAAGAGGTGATAGTTGGCGTTCCGACCAGTGGCCCAAGATCTGCCTGTCTGAGCTTGTTCAAGGATCTGCAAAAGGGCTCATCCGGGATTTGAACCCGGGACCTCTCGCACCCTAAGCGAGAATCATACCCCTAGACCAACGAGCCTTATGCCCATACTTTTTTTTTTCTTTCTTTCTGCAGCAATGTCAGTGAAGATATCGATTGACGTGTCCACGGTGCTTGGAACGATTGAACATCATGTGAGTGTTTTGTGCTTTACTTGTGAGCATGACAGTCTTCCAAACTCTTGACCATGCTTCAGTTCAAATCTTCTGTAGTTCATCTGTTGTGTCTTTCACATTCTGTCTTCTTCAGTCGCGACAGCTAACTGATGACGAGTTTTTATAAATGAATATAGTGCAAAATGAGATCAAATCATTTTTTTAAGGAAAAAATGAAAAAATAAGACTTCAAAAAGAATGGAACTCGTTTATTTTGAGTCAAATGAAGCAAAGGTACGTGAATCAAAGTAAATTAATGTTGAAAATACCCATTCAAATAGATCAGTTTTCAAGTAGAGAGATTGAGACTCAGCGTATCCGTCTCCATCCTCCACAACTGCCTATGTTACCCCTCCATATCTGCAGTGAAAGATGGTGGACCTAGATCGGTTTTTGTCAAACCATGAGACATACCTATAATCGGTCTTCTCACATAAACATCTCTAGCTTCGGAACCGTTTGACCTACAATTTCGCATGACCACTCTCTGGAAAGGGGAGACCCTCACGAACACGGTGGTATTCTCAATTTTTCTCTACATCCCCCACAAGTGTCAGGAGACTCGTCTGAAGTCAGAACAGTCTATGTGCCAACTTCTGTTTGTAGAATCCAAAATCTTTGGGCTTCAAAGTAATGTGACCCACTTGTCGCAATGTTCTCCGTTTTGCCCTACTTTCCCCACAAGTGTCACAGGCCTAATCTGAAGGTAACCTGTACTGATTAAAATGATATATGTTTTAACCAGGGACCTCTCGCAACCTAAGCCATAATCATACACCTAAACCAACGATGCGTTTGGTCAAAGAATGATCACTTTCCACAAAAATGACGGTCAAGATATGAGTCGATGTCTCCATGTTGCTAATAACCTGCACATAGCATTGGTGGTATAGTGGTGAGCATAGCTGCCTTCCAAGCAGTTGACCCGGGTTCGATTCCCGGCCAATGCAGAGCATGAGAACTTCATTTGTTTTAGGGGCTGGATGTCATTTCAAGTGTATTACATTTGAATCATTATCGTTGTTCGTGGCAGTTAGAATTGCTCCTACATTCTTCAGTTTATCTAAAATAATAAATGTTGTGCGACGTTGAACCAACAAGTGCATATGAAAATAGATTTGCAGTCCTTCGCCAAAACCATTCAGCCATCCTTGTCCTGCGCCCAAGAGGTGATAGTTGGCGTTCCGACCAGTGGCCCAAGATCTGCCTGTCTGAGCTTGTTCAAGGATCTGCAAAAGGGCTCATCCGGGATTTGAACCCGGGACCTCTCGCACCCTAAGCGAGAATCATACCCCTAGACCAACGAGCCTTATGCCCATACTTTCTTTCTTTCTGCAGCAATGTCAGTGAAGATATCGATTGACGTGTCCACGGTGCTTGGAACGATTGAACATCATGTGAGTGTTTTGTGCTTTACTTGTGAGCATGACAGTCTTCCAAACTCTTGACCATGCTTCAGTTCAAATCTTCTGTAGTTCATCTGTTGTGTCTTTCACATTCTGTCTTCTTCAGTCGCGACAGCTAACTGATGACGAGTTTTTATAAATGAATATAGTGCAAAATGAGATCAAATCATTTTTTTAAGGAAAAAATGAAAAAATAAGACTTCAAAAAGAATGGAACTCGTTTATTTTGAGTCAAATGAAGCAAAGGTACGTGAATCAAAGTAAATTAATGTTGAAAATACCCATTCAAATAGATCAGTTTTCAAGTAGAGAGATTGAGACTCAGCGTATCCGTCTCCATCCTCCACAACTGCCTATGTTACCCCTCCATATCTGCAGTGAAAGATGGTGGACCTAGATCGGTTTTTGTCAAACCATGAGACATACCTATAATCGGTCTTCTCACATAAACATCTCTAGCTTCGGAACCGTTTGACCTACAATTTCGCATGACCACTCTCTGGAAAGGGGAGACCCTCACGAACACGGTGGTATTCTCAATTTTTCTCTACATCCCCCACAAGTGTCAGGAGACTCGTCTGAAGTCAGAACAGTCTATGTGCCAACTTCTGTTTGTAGAATCCAAAATCTTTGGGCTTCAAAGTAATGTGACCCACTTGTCGCAATGTTCTCCGTTTTGCCCTACTTTCCCCACAAGTGTCACAGGCCTAATCTGAAGGTAACCTGTACTGATTAAAATGATATATGTTTTAACCAGGGACCTCTCGCAACCTAAGCCATAATCATACACCTAAACCAACGATGCGTTTGGTCAAAGAATGATCACTTTCCACAAAAATGACGGTCAAGATATGAGTCGATGTCTCCATGTTGCTAATAACCTGCACATAGCATTGGTGGTATAGTGGTGAGCATAGCTGCCTTCCAAGCAGTTGACCCAGGGTCGATTCCCGGCCAATGCAGAGCATGAGAAATTCATCTGTTTTAGGGGCTGGATGTCATTTCAAGTGTATTACATTTGAATCATTATCGTTGTTCGTGGCAGTTAGAATTGCTCCTACATTCTTCAGTTTATCTAAAATAATAAATGTTGTGCGACGTTGAACCAACAAGTGCATATGAAAATAGATTTGCAGTACATGGCCAAAACCATTCAGCTATCCTTGTCCTGCGCCCAAGAGGTGATAGTTGGCGTTCCGACCAGTGGCCCAAGATCTGCCTGCTCGTAGGGGAGCGGGTTCTCTTGCTCCTGGCTAATGGCGCTAGTTTTTTCAGAAGCTGGCTTCTTCTTGGAGGCTTTTTCCGTCGCTAATACTCGAGTCCGGGTAAAAATATCACCTGTAGTGTCGCCTTTTGTAGCCGCCATGACTTTTTCTTACTAAAGCTAAATGAGTTTGAACTAGGAGTGGAGGTAAGATTAGGAATTGGAAACTACTTGTGCGGAGCTCTTAGTTCATGTGGACATCTCGTCCAAGGGTCACGTGATCCCCCCGTCCGTACCTGTTTTAAGAATTGCTACTATCATTTCACTGGCTCCAGGTCATCTGTAAGTCTATGCTATGTAAAGCTCCGCCTTATCAAGGCACTCACAGGCGGCCTAGTCCTCTCGCAGCAGTCCCTTCCAGCTGCAGTCAGAGCAGGAGATGTTCACCCCTCCGCGTCCAGACTGCAAATGAATTGCACTTCATTGTAGTTTCAATGGAGTGGTATATATATAAAGTACAGTGTATTGATATTGTGTTTTTGGAAGCTCAGAGGGGGAGCGCATGCTATATATGTATGAGGTCCTTTCTCCACTGAGTTTGTGTATATATATATATATATATTGAGTGGCATGGTGGCCCAGTGGTAAGGCGTCGGTCTTGTAAACCGAAGACCATTGGTTCAAATCCCATCTGTACCATGTTTTTTTGCAAAGACCCAACTTCTACTTTCCAGAATGTTGAAATTCTAAGCAGGAAACAGATGTGCTAAATAATTTGGTCTTTTAATCTGAAGAACATGCGTTCAATCCCTGTTAGTACATTTATAGAACAGAAGTGGCATGGTTGCCAACTTTTATGGCATCATTTTCAAAAACTGAAGTTCATGTTTTCGATCCCTGTCCGTACCTGTTTTAAGAATTGCTGCTATCATTTCATTGTAGTTTCAATGGAGTGGTGTATATATAATGTACAGTGTATTGATATTGCGTTTTATCTGCAAATTAAATGCGATGGAAGCTCAGAGGGGAGTGCATGCTATATATGTATGAGGTCCTTTCTCCACTGAGTTTGTGTGCCAAATTCACATTTGCACAACTACTACTTTCCAGAATGTTGATATATATAGATATATTGCAGTATAGAGTGGCATGGTGGCCAAGTGGTAAGGCGTCTTGTAAACCGAAGACCATGGGTTCAAATCCCATCCGTGCCTTTATAGAAAAGGCTTCAAATTCCATGGAAATTTACATTAATTGGAGGACTTCGTAGAAAAATCATGTTGTATCAATATTTGAACACAACTATTATATTAAGGGGAAGTATCTCTACGATAGAGCCATTTTATATGTTTCCTGTCATACCTTAAGGGAAGATTTCGGCAGTACCTGTATGGTTAGTGAGAAAGTCCATATTGCAAATGTACGGTCCCTTACTAGACGACCGAAATCATTTGTAAAATTCGTGGACGGCGTCGGGCCGAGCGGCAGGGCCGGACCTACCAGGAAGTCATCAAATGAACTTTGTCGGACATTCGGTTTCCGTTTTACAAAAATAATAAGATTTAGGTCATTTTTCCGATGTCCCGGAAATTCCCACAAGAGGGCATAAGCAATCATATTGCTATTGGACAAAACATCACGATTCACGACGGGGCCTTATCTCGAAAACTGAAAATATTTAGAAGCCGAAACTCGGTGAGCGTAGGGCGGCATAATGGACAGTTGGCCCCGAACAAGATGGCGTCTAGGCCTCAACGGTTTTTGAGTTATGGCCATTTATATGGGATTAAAGGTCCAAAATGAAAATAGAGAAATTATTTTTCCACTTCACGTCAAAGTCAAGGAGCCTCCGGTGTCAATAAAAAAAGAACCAGCCATTTATCTATCGTCATTTAAGAGAAATCGTACAACGACACCTTGGTGATGTTCACGGATAGGTGTTTTTTTTCCAACGGTTACAGATCCAGTTGCAGGGTGTTCTTACGAATCTTTTTAAAGTGTGCTGCGGAGCTCTGCGAGATTTCTGTGATTTTCTATGATTTTCTGAAATAACACACACTCACTAAACCCTCCGTAAATAACTCAGTTCTTAACGTAAAGACTTAAAACTCATGATTCTGTAAAGGCATACCCCAATCATGATATGAGTTTATTTATAGCTTCCTGTGCCAACCGGAAGTGCCTTTAATGGTGTCACAGTGGCAGTTTCCATGGGTTAAAAAGGTCAGATCTTTTCAAAACTTCATAGTTGTGACTAGGTAACCATCATGAACTGTAAATTAGTCATTTCTCCCAACAGATGTCAAAGAAAATCTCTCACACGCACACACAGCAAGGATGGAGTGAAAAGTGCAGTTCTCAAAGACACAGAGAGCAGGCAATGGCATAAACATAATCTCTAGGCCGTGCCGAGTTCAACGAGATATCCCGCTTGACCGTAGCTCGCTCGGTCTGAGCGCAGCGACCATTAGAAAAGTAGGCCCAAAATGAAGCCTGCCCCACAACGTCATTTGCTTTTTGGTGACAGTGAGAGAACCGTTAGGGTGAGAAGCACAATTCGACCTCAGGTACGTTCCTAAGGTCCTCCTGATCCGTGCAAGCCTAACCTTGACCCTGTGGCATTAACCCTTAACAGTTAAAAGAAGGTGTTTACATCAAAGAGTTTGCATTGACTTCTCTCCCCATAGGAATACATTGCCTGCACCCCTAAATTCCACCTGAAGTCTATATGGGTTATGAATGCCGTATGAACCTGTTTTTGATAACAGTCCATCAGGCCAGTATGAGGTCTACCTGTGTTGATTCTAAGCTTCCTGGACCAACCGGAAGTGGTTAAAATCACCCTAAAAGTGTTTTTCCATTACCTGCCTGCAGTTTGATAGACATAGTGCATTCAACCCTGTGTAAATCAGTCAATTCTTAACGTAAGGACTTAAACTCAGGATTCTGTAAAAGCATAGCCCAGTGAGGATATGTGTTGACTTATAGCTTCCTGTGCCAACCGGAAGTGCCTTAATTGGTGTCTCAGGGGCTGTTTCGAGGGGTTAAAAAAGTCAGATCTGTCCAAAACTTCATATGTGTGATTAGGCAACCCCCATGAACTGTAAATCAGTCATTTTCCCATAAAATTTCAAAGGAAAACTAAATCACACAGACACACAACTTGGAAGGAGGGACGTATTGGGATTTGTAGAGACAGACAGTGCCTCCAATAGTTAGCTTTGTTCGAGCTAAAAAAGAACCGTCAGACCTAGAGTTCCGAAACTTTAGAAACCTGTTCTAGACCTCGGGTCGATAGTGCGTGGTGAGTTAGGTGGCTCTAGAAGGTTCTCGGACCGAGAAATAGCCTCGTACATTTGCAATGACTTCAATTCATTTTGACCATTACGAAAATGGCGACATTTAGAAAAGTCTCAGAGACACAAGACTAGGTGCATTGAAACCGGCTCGGCCCATAGAGACTGACCCCAACGTTTCGGTCCGATAGCTCATTCAAGGACCCCATAGCAAGGCATGGAAAAAAGTGGATTTTCAGAACCAATTAGGGTTTTACTCGGGCACCGAAGGACCTATCGAGCCGAAACTCGGGATTCGGAGTCGCCTCACATAGGCCTTCACATAATGTCCGACCTGGACCCGCAGCTAGAACGTAACTATGTGTTTTACGTTTTTATTATGTTTTAAACTAAAGGCGCTGTGAATTATGGGCCTGCTCTGACATATATGATAGTTGGCTTCTAAATGAGTTGGAAAAAGTGGGTTTGGTGTCAATTGGTACCAGTTTGGTGTCAAAATGACATCTAATTGACTGATGGACACTGACTTGCTAGTTGACTTTTGTACATTTGCAATATGTTTAAACGGAGAGGGACCATCACCAAAATGGCATTCTGAAATCAACACAAAAAATGGCATCACCATAGTCTCCAAACTGTGCCGAGTTCAACAAGACGCCCCGCTTGACCGTAGCTCGCTCTGAGTGCAGTGACCTTGAAAAAAAGCAGAACCAAAATGAAGCCTGGCCCTCAATGTCATTTGCTTTTGGGTGACAGTGAGAGAACCGTTAGGGTGAGAAGCACAATTCGACCTCAGGTATGTTCCTAAGGTCCTTCCGATCCATGCAAGCCTAACGTTGACCGTGTGGCATTAACCCTTAATAGTTAAAATAAGGTGTTTACTTCAAATAGTTTGCATTGACTTCTCTCCCCATAGGAATACATTGCCTGCACCCCTAAATTCAACCTGAAGTCTATATGGGTTATGAATGCCGTATGAACCTGTCTTTGATGACAGTCCTTCAGGCCAGTATGAGGTCTACCTGTGTTGATTCTAAGCTTCCTGGACCAACCGGAAGTGGTTAAAATCACCCTAAAAGTGTTTTTCCATTACCTGCCTGCAGTTTGATAGACATAGTGCATTCAACCCTGTGTAAATCAGTCAATTCTTAGCGTAAGGACTTAAAACTCAGGATTCTGTAAAAGCATAGCCCAGTGAGGATATGTGTTGACTTATAGATTCCTGTGCCAACCGGAAGTGCCTTAATTGGTGTCTCAGGGGCTGTTTCGAGGGGTTAAAAAAGTCAGATCTGTCCAAAACTTCATATGTGTGATTAGGCAACCCCCATGAACTGTAAATCAGTCATTTTTCCCATAAAATTTAAAAGGAAAACTAAATCACACAGACACACAACTTGGAAGGAGGGACGTATTGGGATTTGTAGAGACAGACAGTGCCTCCAATAGTTAGCTTTGTTCGAGCTAAAAAAGAACCGTCAGACCTAGAGTTCGAAACTTTAGAAACCTGTTCTAGACCTCGGGTCGATAGTGCGTGGTGAGTTAGGTGGCTCTAGAAGGTTCTCGGACCGAGAAATAGCCTCGTACATTTGCAATGACTTCAATTCATTTTGACCATTACGAAAATGGCGACATTTAGAAAAGTCTCAGAGACACAAGACTAGGTGCATTGAAACCGGCTCGGCCCATAGAGACTGACCCCAACGTTTCGGTCCGATAGCTCATTCAAGGACCCCATAGCAAGGCATGGAAAAAAGTGGATTTTCAGCACCAATTAGGGTTTTACTCGGGCACCGAAGGACCTATCGAGCCGAAACTCGGGATTCGGAGTCGCCTCACATAGGCCTTCACATAATGTCCGACCTGGACCCGCAGCTAGAACGTAACTATGTGTTTTACGTTTTTATTATGTTTTAAACTAAAGGCGCTGTGAATTATGGGCCTGCTCTGACATATATGATAGTTGGCTTCTAAATGAGTTGGAAAAAGTGGGTTTGGTGTCAATTGGTACCAGTTTGGTGTCAAAATGACATCTAATTGACTGATGGACACTGACTTGCTAGTTGACTTTTGTACATTTGCAATATGTTTAAACGGAGAGGGACCATCACCAAAATGGCATTCTGAAATCAACACAAAAAATGGCATCACCATAGTCTCCAGACTGTGCCGAGTTCAACGAGACGCCCCGCTTGACCGTAGCTCGCTCTGAGTGCAGTGACCTTGAAAAAAAGCAGAACCAAAATGAAGCCTGGCCCTCAATGTCATTTGCTTTTGGGTGACAGTGAGAGAACCGTTAGGGTGAGAAGCACAATTCGACCTCAGGTACGTTCCTAGGTCCTCCCGATCCGTGCAAGCCTAACCTTGACCCTGTGGCATTAACCCTTAACAGTTAAAAGAAGGTGTTTACATCAAAGAGTTTGCATTGACTTCTCTCCCCATAGGAATACATTGCCTGCACCTCTAAATTCAACCTGAAGCCTATGTGGGTTATGAATGCCTTATGAACCTGTCTTCTATGACAGTCCATCAGACCACTATGAGGTCTACCTGTGTCGATTCTAAGCTTCCTGGAGCAACCGGAAGTGGTTAGATTGACCCAAAAGGAGTTTTGATGTACATAACCTTCAAAGGTGAAAATGACTGCATTCAACACTGTGTAGATCATAGATCAGTCAATTCTTAACTTAAAGACTTAAAACTCAGGATTCTGTAAGTGTTTATGCCAATCAAGACATGTGTTTACTTATAGCTTCCTGTGCCAACCGGAAGTGCCTTTAATTGGGTCACACTGTCTGTTTTGTAGGGTTAGAAAAGTCACATCTCTCCAAAACTTCATATGTATGACCAGGTAACCCTCCTAAACTTTAAATCAGTCATTTCTCCCAGCAGATGTCAAAGAAAAGCTCTCACACGCACACACAGCAAGGCTGGAGTGAAAAAGTGCGGTTCTCAAAGACACAGAGAGCAGGCAATGGCATTAACATAATCTCTAGGCCGTGCCGAGTTCAACGAGATATCCCGCTTGACCATAGCTCGCTCGGTCTGAGCGCAGCGACCATTAGAAAAGTAGGCCCAAAATGAAGCCTGCCCCACAACGTCATTTGCTTTTGGGTGACAGTGAGAGAACCGTTAGGGTGAGAAGCACAATTCGACCTCAGGTATGTTCCTAAGGTCCTTCCGATCCATGCAAGCCTAACGTTGACCGTGTGTCATTAACCCTTAATAGTTAAAATAAGGTGTTTACTTCAAATAGTTTGCATTGACTTCTCTCCCCATAGGAATACATTGCCTGCACCCCTAAATTCAACCTGAAGTCTATATGGGTTATGAATGCCGTATGAACCTGTCTTTGATGACAGTCCTTCAGGCCAGTATGAGGTCTACCTGTGTTGATTCTAAGCTTCCTGGACCAACCGGAAGTGGTTAAAATCACCCTAAAAGTGTTTTTCCATTACCTGCCTGCAGTTTGATAGACATAGTGCATTCAACCCTGTGTAAATCAGTCAATTCTTAGCGTAAGGACTTAAAACTCAGGATTCTGTAAAAGCATAGCCCAGTGAGGATATGTGTTGACTTATAGATTCCTGTGCCAACCGGAAGTGCCTTAATTGGTGTCTCAGGGGCTGTTTCGAGGGGTTAAAAAGTCAGATCTGTCCAAAACTTCATATGTGTGATTAGGCAACCCCCATGAACTGTAAATCAGTCATTTTTCCCATAAAATTTCAAAGGAAAACTAAATCACACAGACACACAACTTGGAAGGAGGGACGTATTGGGGTTTGTAGAGACAGACAGTGCCTCCAATAGTTAGCTTTGTTCGAGCTAAAAAAGAACCGTCAGACCTAGAGTTCCGAAACTTTAGAATCCTGTTCTAGACCTCAGGTCGATAGTGCGTGGTGAGTTACGTGGCTCTAGACGGTTCTCGGACCGAGAAACAGCTTCGTACATTTGCAATGACTTCAATTCATTTGGACCATTACGAAAATGGCGACATTTAGAAATGTCTCAGAGACACAAGACTAGGTGCATTGCGACCGTGTCGGCCCATATAGACAGACCCCAACGTTTCTGTCCGATAGCTCATTCAAGGACCCCGTAGCAAGTCATG
The DNA here is from genome assembly GCF_021184085.1 of Oncorhynchus gorbuscha. Lineage (NCBI taxonomy): Eukaryota > Metazoa > Chordata > Actinopteri > Salmoniformes > Salmonidae > Oncorhynchus > Oncorhynchus gorbuscha. The sequence continues at coordinate 35,248,314 of NC_060193.1, read as the reverse complement.
GAAAAAAGTTGATTTTCAGCACCAATTAGGGTTTTGCTCGGACACCAAATGACCGATCGAGCCGAAACTTGGGATTCGGGGTCGCCTCAGCTAGGCCTACACGTAACATAAGAAATGGACCCGCAGCTAGAACGTAACTATGTGTTTTATGGTTTTTTCATGGTTTGAACCAAAGGCGTTGTGAATTTTGGGCCAGCTCTGAAGTGTGTGATAGTTGGCTACTAAACAGGTTGGAAAAAGTGGGTTTAGTGTCAGTTTGTATCAGTTTGGTGTCAGAATGATATCTAATTGACTGATGGACGGTGACTTGCTGGTGACTCTTGTCCATTTGCAATATGTTTAAACAGTGAGGTACCATCACCAAAAGTGACATTCTGAAATCAACCCTAACGAGCCTTTGAGATGAACCAGAATCACTGCCCAGCCATCCCGAGTTCATCGGGCCAGTCAATTTCACATTCCTGCAGGATTTTTATAGCATGACAAATTCGTGATGGTACCTGCCCATTGAACCATATTGCAAATGCACAGTGACTTTGCAAAAGTGAGAAAACATAAACAAATGGACATGATGAAATCAACACAACGAGCGATGGAAAGGAGCAACTATCACTGTCAGGCCATCCCGAGTTCATCTGGCCAGTCAATTTTGCATTTCTGCAGGATTTTGTGATGGAAAGGTACAACGCTCACTGCTCGGCCATCCTGTGTTCATCAGGCCAGTCAATTTTGCATTTTTGAGCATGTCAAATTTCATATGGTAAATGCACATTGAAACATATTGCAAATGCACGTGCATTTGCAATATGATTCTATAGTGTAAAAACATCACAAAATGGACATGATGAAGTCAACACAACGAGCGATGGAAAGGAGCAACTATCACTGTCAGGCCATCCCGAGTTCATCTGGCCAGTCAATTTTGCATTTCTGCAGGATTTTTGAGCATGTCAAATTTCATATGGTAATTGTCCATTGAACCATATTGCAAATGCACGTGCACTTGCAATATGATTCTATAGTGAAAAAACATCACCTAATGGACATGATGAAATCAACACAACGAGTGATGGAAAGGAACAACTATCACTGCCCGGCCATCCTGTGTTCCATTTAACATTACATTTAAGTCATTTAGCAGACGCTCTTATCCAGAGCGACTTACAAATTGGTGCATTCACCTTATGACATCCAGTGGAACAACCACTTTACAATAGTGCATCTAAATATTTTAAGGGGGGGGTGAGAAGGATTACTTTATCCTATCCTAGGTATTCCTTAAAGAGGTGGGGTTTCAGGTGTCTCCGGAAGGTGGTGATTGACTCCGCTGTCCTGGCGTCGTGAGGGAGTTTGTTCCACCATTGGGGAGCCAGAGCAGCGAACAGTTTTGACTGAGCTGAGCGGGAACTGTACTTCCTCAGTGGTAGGGAGGCGAGCAGGCCAGAGGTGGATGAACGCAGTGCCCTTATTTGGGTGTAGGGCCTGATCAGAGCCTGGAGGTACTGAGGTGCCGTTCCCCTCACAGCTCCGTAGGCAAGCACCATGGTCTTGTAGCGGATGCGAGCTTCAACTGGAAGCCAGTGGAGAGAGCGGAGGAGCGGGGTGACGTGAGAGAACTTGGGAAGGTTGAACACTAGACGGGCTGCGGCGTTCTGGATGAGTTGTAGGGGTTTAATGGCACAGGCAGGGAGCCCAGCCAACAGCGAGTTGCAGTAATCCAGACGGGAGATGACAAGTGCCTGGATTAGGACCTGCGCCGCTTCCTGTGTGAGGCAGGGTCGTACTCTGCGGATGTTGTAGAGCATGAACCTACAGGAACGGGCCACCGCCTTGATATTAGTTGAGAACGACAGTTTGTTGTCCAGGATCACGCCAAGGTTCTTAGCGCTCTGGGAGGAGGACACAATGGAGTTGTCAACCGTGATGGCGAGATCATGGAACGGGCAGTCCTTCCCCGGGAGGAAGAGCAGCTCCTCTTGCCGAAGTTCAGCTTGAGGTGGTGATCCGTCATCCACACTGATATGTCTGCCAGACATGCAGAGATGCGATTCGCCACCTGGTCATCAGAAGGGGGAAAGGAGAAGATTAATTGTGTGTCGTCTGCATAGCAATGATAGGAGAGACCATGTGAGGTTATGACAGAGCCAAGTGACTTGGTGTATAGCGAGAATAGGAGAGGGCCTAGAACAGAGCCCTGGGGGACACCAGTGGTGAGAGCGCGTGGTGAGGAGACAGATTCTCGCCACGCCACCTGGTAGGAGCGACCTGTCAGGTAGGACGCAATCCAAGCGTGGGCCGCGCCGGAGATGCCCAACTCGGAGAGGGTGGAGAGGAGGATCTGATGGTTCACAGTATCGAAGGCAGCCGATAGGTCTAGAAGGATGAGAGCAGAGGAGAGAGAGTTAGCTTTAGCGGTGCGGAGCGCCTCCGTGATACAGAGAAGAGCAGTCTCAGTTGAATGACTAGTCTTGAAACCTGACTGATTTGGATCAAGAAGGTCATTCTGAGAGAGATAGCGGGAGAGCTGACCAAGGACGGCACGTTCAAGAGTTTTGGAGAGAAAAGAAAGAAGGGATACTGGTCTGTAGTTGTTGACATCGGAGGGATCGAGTGTAGGTTTTTTCAGAAGGGGTGCAACTCTCGCTCTCTTGAAGACGGAAGGGACGTAGCCAGCGGTCAGGGATAAGTTGATGAGCGAGGTGAGGTAAGGGAGAAGGTCTCCGGAAATGGTCTGGAGAAGAGAGGAGGGGATAGGGTCGAGCGGGCAGGTTGTTGGGCGGCCGGCCGTCACAAGACGCGAGATTTCATCTGGAGAGAGAGGGGAGAAAGAGGTCAGAGCACAGGGTAGGGCAGTGTGAGCAGAACCAGCGGTGTTGTTTGACTTAGCAAACGAGGATCGGATGTCGTCGATCTTCTTTTCAAAATGGTTGACGAAGTCATCTGCAGAGAGGGAGGAGGGGGGGGAAGGGGAGGAGGATACAGGAGGGAGGAGAATGTGGCAAAGAGCTTCCTAGGGTTAGAGGCAGATGCTTGGAATTTAGAGTGGTAGAAAGTGGCTTTAGCAGCAGAGACAGAGGAGGAAAATGTAGAGAGGAGGGAGTGAAAGGATGCCAGGTCCGCAGGGAGGCGAGTTCCCATAGCGGGCATTAATATCAGAATGACCGGTAAATGCATTCACAACCATATTTTCATTTTTGGGTTACCAGGTGCCTATTTTCAATCACCAGTTGCACAACAATGCGTATCCATCAGAATATTTTAAACAGTCCATAAAGCACTCAGGACTGCCCCCATAGATAGAGGGCCGTAGTAGGGTACTCCCATAGCGGGCATGGATAATAGGAGTGTTATGCAGGTGAATGAGGACCCAAAAGCGACTTAGCGAAAACAGTCTTTATTCCAGTAAATGGCAAAGGTAATAATCATGGAAAACTCAAGACGAAAACAAAACAGGAAAAAACTTAAATCCACTCGTAGTAACGAGGACAGACTGGAGACTCGACCATTGACTGCAGGTTGCTTCGGGAAGGCACCGACCGTAGCAGACTAAGACACCTGCTCACACGCAGCATCTGAAGGAGACAAGACACGACAGGGCGAGACAAGGACACAGCACAGCGAACATCATACAAGGATCCGACAAGGACAGAAACGGAAAACAAGGGGAGAAATAGGGACTCTAATCAGAGGACAAAATAGGGGACAGGTGTGAAAAGACTAAATGAGTGAGTTAGGAGAATGAGGAACAGCTGGGAGCAGGAACGGAACGATAGAGAGAAGAGAGAGAGGGAGGGGGAGAGAGAGGGATAGAAAAAGGGAACGAACCTAATAAGACCAGCAGGGGAAACGAACAGAAGGGAAAGCACAAGGACAAGACAATATATGACAAAACATGACAGTACCCCCCCACTCACCGAGCGCCTCCTGGCGCACTCGAGGAGGAATCCTGGCGGCAACGGAGGAAATCATCAATCAGCGAACGGTCCAGCACGTCCCGAGATGGAACCCAACTCCTCTCCTCAGGACCGTAACCCTCCCAATCCACTAAGTACTGGTGACCACGTCCCCGAGAACGCATGTCCATGATCCTACGTACCTTGTAAATAGGTGCGCCCTCGACAAGGACGGGGGGGGGGAGGGAAGACGAACGGGGGTACGAAGAAAGGGCTTGACACAGGAGACATGGAAGACAGGATGGACGCGACGAAGATGTCGCGGAAGAAGCAGTCGCACAGCGACAGGATTGACGACCTGGGAGACACGGAATGGACCAATGAACCGCGGAGTCAACTTACGAGAAGCTGTCGTAAGGGGAAGATTACGAGTGGAATGCCACATTCTCTGGCCGCGACAATACCTAGGACTCTTAATCCTACGTTTATTGGCGGCTCTCACAGTCTGCGCCCTGTAACGGCAAAGTGCAGACCTCACCCTCCTCCAGGTGCGCTCACAACGTTGGACAAACGCCTGAGCGGAGGGAACGCTGGACTCGGCGAGCTGGGACGAGAACAGAGGAGGCTGGTAACCCAGACTACTCTGAAACGGAGATAGCCCGGTAGCAGACGAAGGAAGCGAGTTGTGAGCGTATTCTGCCCAGGGGAACTGTTCTGTCCAAGACGCAGGGTTTCTAAAAGAAAGGCTGCGTAGTATGCGACCAATCGTCTGATTGGCCCTTTCTGCTTGACCGTTAGACTGGGGATGAAAACCGGAAGAGAGACTGACGGAAGCACCAATCAAACGACAGAACTCCCTCCAAAACTGTGACGTGAATTGCGGACCTCTGTCTGAAACGGCGTCTAACGGGAGGCCATGAATTCTGAACACATTCTCGATGATGATTTGTGCCGTCTCCTTAGCGGAAGGAAGCTTAGCGAGGGGAATGAAATGTGCCGCCTTAGAGAACCTATCGACAACCGTAAGAATCACAGTCTTCCCCGCAGACGAAGGCAGACCGGTAATGAAGTCTAAGGCGATGTGAGACCATGGTCGAGAAGGAATGGGAAGCGGTCTGAGACGACCGGCAGGAGGAGAGTTACCTGACTTAGTCTGCGCGCAGTCCGAACAAGCAGTCACGAAACGGCGCGTGTCACGCTCCTGAGTAGGCCACCAAAAGCGCTGGCGAATAGAGCAAGTGTACCTCGAACGCCGGGATGGCCAGCTAACTTGGCAGAGTGAGCCCACTGAAGAACAGCCAGACGAGTAGAAACAGGAACGAAAAGAAGGTTACTAGGACAAGCGCGCGGCGACGCAGTGTGAGTGAGTGCTTGCTTAACCTGTCTCTCAATTCCCCAGACTGTCAACCCGACAACACGCCCATAAGGAAGAATCCCCTCGGGATCGGTAGAAGCCACAGAAGAACTAAAGAGACGGGATAAGGCATCAGGCTTAGTGTTCTTATTACCCGGGCGATAAGAAATCACAAACTCGAAACGAGCGAAAAACAACGCCCAACGAGCTTGACGTGCATTAAGTCGTTTGGCAGAACGGATGTACTCAAGGTTCTTATGGTCAGTCCAAACGACAAAGGAACGGTCGCCCCCTCCAACCACTGTCGCCATTCGCCTAGGGCTAAGCGGATGGCGAGCAGTTCGCGGATACCCACATCATAGTTGCGTTCCGATGGCGACAGGCGATGAGAAAAATAAGCGCAAGGATGGACCTTATCGTCAGACTGGAAGCGCTGGGATAGAATGGCTCCCACGCCCACCTCTGAAGCGTCAACCTCGACAATGAATTGTTTAGTGACGTCAGGAGTAACGAGGATAGGAGCGGACGTAAAACGCTTCTTGAGGAGATCAAAAGCTCCCTGGGCGGAACCGGACCACTTAAAGCACGTCTTGACAGAAGTAAGAGCTGTGAGAGGGGCAGCAACTTGACCGAAATTACGAATGAAACGCCGATAGAAATTAGCGAAACCTAGAAAGCGCTGCAACTCGACACGTGACCTTGGAACGGGCCAATCACTGACAGCCTGGACCTTAGCGGGATCCATCTGAATGCCTTCAGCGGAAATAACAGAACCGAGAAAAGTGACAGAGGAGACATGAAAGGCGCACTTCTCAGCCTTCACGTAGAGACAATTCTCTAAAAGGCGTTGGAGTACACGTCGAACGTGCTGAACATGAATCTCGAGTGACGGTGAAAAAATCAGGATATCGTCAAGGTAGACAAAAACAAAGATGTTCAGCATGTCTCTCAGTACATCATTAACTAATGCCTGAAAAACAGCTGGAGCATTAGCGAGACCAAACGGCAGAACCCGGTACTCAAAATGCCCTAACGGAGTGTTAAACGCCGTTTTCCACTCGTCCCCCTCTCTGATGCGCACGAAATGGTAAGCATTACGAAGGTCCAACTTAGTAAAGAACCTGGCTCCCTGCAGAATCTCGAAGGCTGATGACATAAGGGGAAGCGGATAACGATTCTTAACCGTTATGTCATTCAGCCCTCGATAATCCACGCAGGGGCGCAGAGTACCGTCCTTCTTCTTAACAAAAAAAAACCCCGCTCCGGTAGGAGAGGAAGAAGGCACTACGGTGCCGGCGTCAAGAGAAACAGACAAATAATCCTCGAGAGCCTTACGTTCGGGAGCCGACAGAGAGTATAGTCTACCCCGAGGGGGAGTGGTCCCCGGAAGGAGATCAATACTACAATCATACGACCGGTGAGGAGGAAGGGAGTTGGCTCTGGACCGACTGAAGACCGTGCGCAGATCATGATATTCCTCCGGCACTCCTGTCAAATCACCAGGTTCCTCCTGAGAAGAGGGGACAGAAGAAACAGGAGGGATAGCAGACATTAAACACTTCACATGACAAGAAACATTCCAGGATAGGATAGAATTACTAGACCAATTAATAGGAGGATTATGACATACTAGCCAGGGATGACCCAAAACAACAGGTGTAAAAGGTGAACGAAAAATCAAAAAGGAAATAGTCTCACTGTGGTTACCAGATACTGTGAGGGTTAAATATAGTGTCTCATATCTGATACTGGGGAGAAGACTACCATCTAAGGCGAACATGGGCGTGGGCTTCCCTAACTGTCTGAGAGGAATGTCATGTTTCCGAGCCCATGCTTCGTCCATAAAACAACCCTCAGCCCCAGAGTCTATCAAGGCACTGCATGAAGCAGCCGAACCGGTCCAGCGTAGATGGACCGCCCTCCGCTTACTGATGAGCTCTGGCTTTTACTGGACATGAATTGACAAAATGTCCAGCCAAACCGCAATAGAGGCACAGGCGGTTGGTGATCCTCCGTTCCCTCTCCTTAGTCGAGATGCGAATACCTCCCAGCTGCATGGGCTCAGTCTCTGAGCCGGAGGGGGGAGATGGTTGCGATGCGGAGAGGGGGAACACCGTTAACGCGAGCTCTCTTCCACGAGCTCGGTGACGAAGATCTACCCGTCGTTCTATGCGGATGGCGAGTGCAATCAAAGAGTCCACACTGGAAGGAACCTCCCGGGAGAGAATCTCATCCTTAACCTCTGCGTGGAGTCCCTCCAGAAAACGAGCGAGCAGCGCCGGCTCGTTCCAGTCACTAGAGGCAGCAAGAGTGCGAAACTCTATAGAGTAATCCGTTATGGATCGATCACCTTGACATAGGGAAGCCAGGGCCCTAGAAGCCTCCCTACCAAAAACTGAACGATCAAAAACCCGTATCATCTCCTCCTTAAAGTTCAGGTAATTGTTAGAACAATCAGCCCTTGCCTCCCAGATAGCTGTGCCCCACTCTCGAGCCCGGCCAGTAAGGAGTGAAATGACGTAAGCAATCCGAGCTCTCTCTCTTGAGTATGTGTTGGGTTGGAGAGAGAACACAATATCACACTGGGTGAGAAAGGAGCGGCACTCAGTGGGCTGCCCGGAGTAACAAGGTGGGTTATTAACCCTAGGTTCCGGAGACTCGGCAGACCAGGAAGTAGCTGGTGGCACGAGACGAAGACTCTGAATCTGTCCAGAGAGGTCGGAAACCTGAGCGGCCAGGGTCTCAACGGCATGACGAGCAGCAGACAATTCCTGCTCGTATCTGCCGAGCATAGCTCCCTGGATCTCGACGGCAGTGTTACGAGAATCCGTAGTCGCTGGGTCCATTCTTGGTCGGATCCTTCTGTTATGCAGGTGAATGAGGACCCAAAAGCCACTTAGCGAAAACAGAGTCTTTATTCCAGTAAATGGCAAAGGTAATAATCATGGAAAACTCAAGACGAAAACAAAACAGGAAAAAACTTAAATCCACTCGTAGTAACGAGGACAGACTGGAGACTCGACCATTGACTGCAGGTTGCTTCGGGAAGGCACCGAACATAGCAGACTAAGACACCTGCTCGCACGCAGCATCTGAAGGAGACAAGACACGACAGGGCGAGACAAGGACACAGCACAGCGAACATCATACAAGGATCCGACAAGGACAGAAACGGAAAACAAGGGGAGAAATAGGGACTCTAATCAGAGGACAAAATAGGGGACAGGTGTGAAAAGACTAAATGAGTGAGTTAGGAGAATGAGGAACAGCTGGGAGCAGGAACGGAATGATAGAGAGAAGAGAGAGAGGGAGGGGGAGAGAGAGGGATAGAAAAAGGGAACGAACCTAATAAGACCAGCAGGGGGAAACGAACAGAAGGGAAAGCACAAGGACAAGACAATATATGACAAAACATGACAAGGAGTCCCGGTAAATGCATTTACAACCATATTTTAATTTTTGGGTTACCAGTTGCACAACAATGCACGTGCATTTGCAATATGATTCTATAGTGAAAAAACATCACCTAATGGACATGATGAAATCAACACAACAAGTGATGGAAATGTACAACTATCACTGCCCAGCCATCCCGAGTTCATCGGGCCAGTCAATTTCACATTCCTGCAGGATGTTTATAGCATGACAAATTCGTGATGGTACCTGCCCATTGAACCATATTGCAAATGCACAGTGACTTTGCAAAAGTGAGAAAACATAAACAAATGGACATGATGAAGTCAACACAACGAGCGATGGAAAGGAGCAACTATCACTGTCAGGCCATCCCGAGTTCATCTGGCCAGTCAATTTTGCATTTCTGCAGGATTTTTGAGCATGTCAAATTTCATATGGTAATTGTCCATTGAACCATATTGCAAATGCACGTGCACTTGCAATATGATTCTATAGTGAAAAAACATCACCTAACGGAGATGATGAAATCAACACAACGAGTGATGGAAATGTACAACTATCACTGCTCGGCCATCCTGTGTTCCCATAGCGAGCATTAATATCAGAATGACCGGTAAATGCATTTACAAGCATATTTTTTGGGGGGTTACCAGGTGCCTATTTTCAATCACCAGTTGCACAACATGCGTATCCATCAGAATATTTTAAACAGTCCATAAAGCACTCAGGACGGACCCCATAGATAGAGGGCCGTAGTAGGGTACTCCCATAGCGGGCATGGACAATAGGAGTCCCGGTAAATGCATTTACAACCATATTTTTATTTTTGGGTTACCAGTTGCACAACAATGCACGTGCATTTGCAATATGATTCTATAGTGAAAAAACATCACCAAATGGACATGATGAAATCAACACAACGAGTGATGGAAAGGAACAACTATCACTGCCAGGCCATCCTGTGTTCATCAGGCCAGTCAATTTCACATTCCTGCAGGATTTTTATAGCATGACAAATTCGTGATGGTACCTGCCCATTGAACCATATTGCAAATGCACAGTGACTTTGCAAAAGTGAGAAAACATCACCTAATGTTCATGATGAAATCAACACAACGAGTGATGGAAATGTACAACTATCACTGCTCGGCCATCCTGTGTTCATCAGACCAGTCAATTTAGCATTTTTGAGCATGTCAAATTTCATATGGTAAATGCACATTGAAACATATTGCAAATGCACGTGCACTTACAATATGATTCTATAGTGAAAAAAAATCACCTAACGGAGATAATGAAATCAACACAACGAGTGATGGAAATGTACAACTATCACTGCTCAGCCATCCTGTGTTCATCAGACCAGTCAATTTTGCATTTTTGAGCATGTCAAATTTCATATGGTAAATGCACATTGAAACATATTGCAAATGCACGTGCACTTACAATATGATTCTATAGTGAAAAAACATCACAAAATGGACATGATGAAGTCAATATAACGAGCGATGGAAAGGAGCAACTATCACTGTCAGGCCATCCCGAGTTCATCTGGCCAGTCAATTTTGCATTTTTGAGCATGTCAAATTTCATATGGTAAATGCACATTGAAACATATTGCAAATGCACGTGCACTTACAATATGATTCTATAGTGAAAAAACATCACCTAATGGACATGATGAAATCAACACAACGAGTGATGGAAATGTACAACTATCACTGCTCGGCCATCCTGTGTTCATCAGACCAGTCAATTTTGCATTTTTGAGCATGTCAAATTTCATATGGTAAATGCACATTGAAACATATTGCAAATGCACGTGCACTTACAATATGATTCTATAGTGAAAAAACATCACCTAACGGAGACGATGAAATGAACACAACGAGTGATGGAAATGTACAACTATCACTGCTCGGCCATCCTGTGTTCATCAGACCAGTCAATTTTGCATTTTTGAGCATGTCAAATTTCATATGGTAAATGCACATTGAAACATATTGCAAATGCACGTGCACTTACAATATGATTCTATAGTGAAAAAACATCACCTAATGGACATGATGAAATCAACACAACGAGTGATGGAAATGTACAACTATCACTGCTCGGCCATCCTGTGTTCATCAGACCAGTCAATTTTGCATTTTTGAGCATGTCAAATTTCATATGGTAAATGCACATTGAAACATATTGCAAATGCACGTGCACTTACAATATGATTCTATAGTGAAAAAAACATCACCTAATGGACATGATGAAATCAACACAACGAGTGATGGAAATGTACAACTATCACTGCTCGGCCATCCTGTGTTCATCAGACCAGTCAATTTTGCATTTTTGAGCATGTCAAATTTCATATGGTAAATGCACATTGAAACATATTGCAAATGCACGTGCACTTACAATATGATTCTATAGTGAAAAAAACATCACCTAATGGACATGATGAAATCAACACAACGAGTGATGGAAATGTACAACTATCACTGCTCGGCCATCCTGTGTTCATCAGACCAGTCAATTTTGCATTTTTGAGCATGTCAAATTTCATATGGTAAATGCACATTGAAACATATTGCAAATGCACGTGCACTTACAATATGATTCTATAGTGAAAAAACATCACAAAATGGACATGATGAAGTCAATATAATGAGCGATGGAAAGGAGCAACTATCACTGTCAGTCCATCCCGAGTTCATCTGGCCAGTCAATTTTGCATTTCTGCAGGATTTTTGAGCATGTCAAATTTCATATAGTAATTGTCCATTGAACCATATTGCAAATGCACGTGCACTTGCAATATGATTATATAGTGAAAAAACATCACAAAATGGACATGATGAAGTCAACACAACGAGTGATGGAAAGGAACAACTATCACTGCCCGGCCGTCCCGAGTTCATCAGGCCAGTCAATTTTGCATTTCTGCAGGATTTTTGAGCATGTCAAATTTCTTATGGCATTTGGCCCACAAAAAAATTCCTTATGCACAATTTAAAAAAATATATAAAAAAATATGATAATAAAATTGGACAAAAGTATATTCATACAGTTCTTACACATGTGTAATTGACAAAAAAATCAAAAGAATTTCAAAAAACGGTCCAGAAAGCACTTTTTTAAGGGTGTGTGAAGTTTTTTACAAAATTTTGACATTTCTGACTTCTGACTTTTGACTTCCTATGAAATCATATTGAAATTGGACAAAACATATTCCTTATGCGCATGTAAAAAAAAAAAATTATGATAATAAAATTGGACAAAAGTATATTCATACAGTTCTTACACATGTGTAATTGACAAAAAAATCGAAAGAATTTTGAAAAACGGTCCAGAAAGCACTATTTTAAGGGTGTGTGAAGTTTTTTACAAAATTTTGACATTTTTGACTTTTGACTTTCGACTTCCTATGAAATCATATTGAAATTGGACAAAACATATTCCTTATGCGCATGTAAAAAAAAAAAATTATGATAATAAAATTGGACAAAAGTATATTCATACAGTTCTTACACATGTGTAATTGACAAAAAAATCGAAAGAATTTCGAAAAACGGTCCAGAAAGCACTTTTTTAAGGGGTGATAAGTTTTTGACAAAAATTTCATTTTTTCAAAATTTTGCTTTTGGACGTTGACTTGGGTTACATTTCCAATATGAAAAACCCCGGTGGAGCGCATTCGCCCCCTGTTGAATTTTTAAAGTGTTACAACTGGCAATTGCCATATGGCATTTGCAATACACTTTGCATGAATCAACGCCGAATTGGGTGGTATTGGCCAATGTGTATATGGTTTGTCCGATGCCAATGACTTGCCATTCATTTTAGTCCAATACAGGGGGGTATTCCCTTACATAAACAAGGTCTAAGTCATTTTTGATGCACTCAGGAAATAAATACAAATTATGTTTAAACTAGATGATCGGAACACTGTGGACAATTTTCAGCAAGTTGCAACATTGAAAACCAGATGTAACCACTTTTCCATAAACAAGGTCTAAGTCATGTTTGATGCACTCAGGATTTTTTTTCCTGTTTAAACTAGATGATCGGAACACCGTGGACAATTTTCAGCAAGTTGCAACATTGATATTCAGAAATAACCACTTTTCCATAAACAAGGTCTAAATCATGTTTGATTCACTCTGGATGTAATTAGTTTTAGCAGAACTGTTTAAACCAGATGATAGGAACACTGTGGTAAATATTCGGCAAGTTAAAACATTGAAATACAGAAATAAACATATTTCCATAAACAAGGTCTAAATCATGTTTGATGCACTCAGTATGTAAAAAAATATGTTCTGTTTAAACCAGATGATAGGAACACTGTGGACAATTTTCAGCAAGTTGCAACATTGAAAAACAGAAGTAACCACTTTTCCATAAACAAGGTCTAAATCATGTTTGATGCAATCAGATTGTAAAATAAATGTTATGTTTATACTAGATGATAGGAACACTGATAATTTTTCAGCAAGTTGCAACATTGAAATTCAGAAATAAACATTTTTCCATAAACAAGATCTAAATAATGTTAGATGCACTCTCGATGTAATTTGTTTTTGCAGAACTTTTTAAACTAGACGATAGGAACACTGTGGACAATTGTCAGCAAGTTGCAACATTGAAATACATAAATAACCACTTTTCCATAAACAAGGTCTAAGTCATTTTTGATGCACTCAGTATGTAAAAAATATGTTCTGTTTGAACTAGATGATTGGAACACTGTGGACAATTTCCAGCCAATTTCCACATTGAAATAAAGAAATAACCACTTTTCCATAAACACTTTCAAATCATGTTTGATTCACTCTGTTCGTCTTTTTTTTAGCAGTATTGTTTCAACTGGATGATAGGAACACTGTGGAATATTTCAAGCAAGATGCAAACATGTAATACAGAAATAAACTCTTTACCATAAACAAGGTCTAAATCAGTGGTCACCAAACTACGGCCCGCGGGCCGGATACGGCCCGTCAGCACATTTGGCCCGGCCCTCTGAACAATACCAGAGACGCTATCAAATTTTTTTCCTATTTGGCCTCCAGAAAAAAAATCCTAGGCCCGGCCCTGTCAAAGAGAGAACGGAATAATGGCGAAAAGGTTAGGTAAGAGAAAAATTTATTCAGTATGCAGGGTATTTAACCTGCAGTGGACAAACGATTATTTTTTTTTGTTCAATGGCTGTTTGTCTCATCTGTCAAGAGACGGTGGCAGTATTCAAAGAATACAATCTTCGCCGACACTATGAATCCCGTCACAAAGACAAGTACGATAGCTTGCAAGGCCAAATACGAGCAGACAAACTCTCAAAGCTAAAAAGTGGACTACTATCTCAGCAGAATACATTTGTACGCCAAGCTCAGCTGAACCAGGCATCCGTTCGGGCCAGCTTTCGGGTTGCTAAACTGATAGCAAGAAGCGGTAAGCCTTTCACTGACGGAGAGTTTGTTAAGAAATGTATGGATGCTGTCGCGGAGGAGGTGTGTCCCGAGAAGAAAGATGCATTTAATGCCGTAAGTCTGTCGGAGAGTACAATCACCAGACGCGTTGAAGAAATCGGGAGTAATGTATATGCCCAGCTGCAACAGAAGACGAAAGAATTTGACTTTTTTTCATTAGCACTGGATGAGAGCACGGACGTGCAAGACACAGCGCAACTGCTCATTTTTATTCGTGGAGTTAGCGCAAACTTTGAGATATGCGAGGAGCTGGCAGCCCTCCAAAGTCTCAAAGGGACTACAACGGGAGAGGATATTTTTGACAAAGTGTGCCAAACCATGGAGAAGTTGGACCTGGACTGGTCAAAGCTAGCTAGCTTCACGACTGAACCGGGAGTTGGAAAAAAGGGGTCTCACCGCCCCGCTACGAGTCCACTGCCTAATTCATCAGCAAGCACTGTGCTGCAAAGTGTTGACGTGGGATTCTGTAATGAAGGTTGTGGTGTCGTGCATAAACTTCATCAGAGCAAAGGGACTTAAACACAGGCAGTTCCAAGAATTCCTGTCTGAACTGGAGTCTATGCACGGAGATGTGCTGTACTACACAGAGGTCCGATGGCTGAGCCGGGGCATAGTTTTGAGGCGTTTTTACGAGCTGCTACCCGAAATTAACGCATTTCTTCATTTAAAAGACAAAACGGTCCCAGAGCTGATCGACCCAGAATGGAAATGGCACCTCGCATTTTTAACAGACGTGACAGAAATACTTAACAGCCTTAACTTGCAGCTACAAGGCGAGGGGAAACTCATTTGCGACATGTATTCACACATAAAAGCATTTGAGGTGAAATTAGCGCTGCTTTTGGAACAAGTGAAAAAGCGCAACTTCGTCCATCTTCCTGCTACCCAAAACCTGTCGACAGAGAACCCAGCGGTCCCGTTCCCAGCTGAAAAGTGCGTGGAAGCACTGGAAATGCTGAAGGCGGAGTTCGGTGTGCGATTCAGTGAACTACATGTTCATGCAAAAGAAATCCGTCTTTTTCAGAACCCCTTTGTTGCCGACATTGATGAAGCCCAGCCTTCATATGTCATGCAGGTGAATGAGGACCCAAAAGCGACTTGGCGAAAACAGAGTATTTAATCCAGAATAAACTTTACAAAACAAAAAGCATAATACTACACGTAAAGACAAGAACAGACTGGAGACTTGATCGAGAACTGCAGGTTGCCTCGGGAAGGCACTTGAACCTAGCAGACTCAGACACCTGCTCACCACGCAGCATCTGAGGGAAACACGACACGACAGGGCAAAACATAGACACAGCACGGTGAATTATAAATGAGGATCCGACAGGGCAGGTACGGGAAACAAGGAGAGAAATAGGGACTCTAATCAGGGAAAAGGATCGGGAACAGGTGTGGGAAGACTAAATGATGATTAGGGGAATAGGAACAGCTGGGAGCAGGAACGGAACGATAGAGAGAAGAGAGAGCGAGAGAGTGAGAGAGGGAGGGGGAGAGAGAGGGATAGAAAGAGGGAAAGAACCTAATAAGACCAGCAGAGGGAAACGAATAGAATGGGAAGCACAGGGACAAGACATGATAATAAATGACAAAACATGACATCATATCAGTTTGAGTTGGCTGAGTTACAGAACTGTGATGTTCTGAAAGACGCATTCAAGCCCAACAGTCTCATTGACTTCTATGCCGCCCTCCCAAACGACACATATCCAAACATAAAAAAACACGCAATGAAAATGTCCACAGTTTTTGGCAGCACGTATATCTGCGAGAAAACCTTTTCTCGCATGAAACTGCTGAAAACCCAGATGAGATCAAGATTGACAGATGAACATTTGCATCAGTGCTTGAGACTGGCTGTAACTAGAATGGAACCTGATATTCAACTTCTCACCAGCCAGATGCAGGCCCACAGTTCACACTGATGAACATACATAGGTAAGCTCACTTTTCTGACTTGAATGAGTCATTCTGAGCATAAACAAATATAATCATAATAAAATCTACTGGGATAAAATCCATCTTTTACAACCATACTGGTAGTGAAATGTATTGTGCTGTGTAGGTGCTGTGTAGGTGCTGTATCACTTAGTTCAGTTTCTCAACCTGCTTCTTTTGTGGTTTTAATAATAATAATAATAATAATATGCCATTTAGCAGACGCTTTTATCCAAAGCGACTTACAGTCATGTGTGCATACATTCTACGTATGGGTGGTCCCGGGAATCGAACCCACTACCCTGGCGTTACAAGCGCCATGCTCTACCAACTGAGCTACAGAAGGACCGGGAAGCTGTTTTCACAGGGAAGTTGATGAGAGAGAGCTGCAAACAGCGATGTCTACAAGCCTACTGGAACCTACAAAAGGATTATAAGGAAGGAACACAAGAACTTTAAGAGACTGCTCATATGTGTCAGAGAGATTCTGCTCTGACAACTGAGCTGAACTTTTATCTGTTAAGATTGTGCATGGCACGACAGAAAGTTAATGTTCCATGGCTTTTTTTTCTATGAAGAACCCAGAGAGAGTTATTTAGTTATTATTTATTTCCTGTTTTTTCTGTGAAGAACTCAGAGAGGGTTATTTAGTTATTATTTATTTCATTAATAGTGTTATTATTTGTTTCCTGACTTTTTTTCTGTAAAGAACCTGGAAAGGGTTATTTGGTTATGTGTGGCTTTCTGGAAAACAATACATTTTTTAAGCTCCCCTACGATCGTCACACTTTTTCTGTTACAAACTGACACTGGCCCCCCATCAGAGAAGGGAAAAGTTATGTGGCCCTCACAGGAAAAAGTTTGGGGACCCCTGGTCTAAATCATGTTTGTTGACTCTGTAAGTACATTTTTTTCAGTACTGTTTAAACTCGATGATAGGAACACTGTGGACAATTTTCAGCAAGATGCAACCATGAAAACACAAATAAACACCTTTCCATAAACAAGTACAAATCCTGTTTGAAGCACTCTGTATGTAAAAAAAGATGTTCTGTTTAAACTAGATGATCGGAACACTGTGGACAATTTTCAGCAAATTTCCACATTGAAAAACAGAAATAACCACTTTTCCATAAACATGGTCTAAGACATGTTCAATGCACTTAGGATTTAAAAAAATAAGTCATGTGCTCATGTATCCAAACATGGCTGACTTATCCAACTCAGAGAAACGGACTTCTCTGTTCAGAGCTGAAGTACCCTGTCAAGGACATGAGGTTTAGTGTAACATGTATGCCAAGGAGTTAGGCAGTAGGCTCTAGAGCTCTCAATTGTGTTAGACCAGAGAAGACAACACTATGAAAGCATGGCCACTAAGAAAAATACAACAGTGTCAACCTATTGTAATGTTTTGCCTCACAGACAAGCAAATACAGCTGTGTTAAAAACAGTGAACGTGCCTTCAAATAGGAGAGCCTTCTTCTTAGCGGTTGACACTGACATACTACACGATAGGATATTAGATGAGCTGTCTTTCAGAGCGTTTTCACCAAAGGACAGAGCTACTTTCCAATTTCTCCTTTACCTGACATATTGCTGCAAAGGCGAGGTTCTCCAAGTAACTCTGGAGAACACAGATTTCTGCAGTATGTCACCACCTATCAGAGAGGATTTTGCTCAGGGGCGCACCTATTCTGGTTTATCCTAGACATGAGTAAGGAGGAGCCATGTGAAACAAATACGCCGTCGTCTAGCCTCGTGTACAGTCCCAGTTGAGCACACTGGCCGCCTCTGGTGATACGGATGGGGATGTGTCCAGTACCCAGTTGCTCAGTCTCATGAACATGAGTGTGAACATGGATGTGTTCAGAGGAGATGACGCCAGGTCTGACACCAATTACGACACATCCCCACATCAAGCAACTGACAATGAGATGACAGAAGCCTCTGAGGAGGCGTTCAACGCTTTCATGCGACTGCAATTGGTTAGGAAAAGGGCATCATCCATCAACAATGCTATGATAGTGATGAGAGACAGCAAGGGAGAGCTAGCCTCCATGTTTGACTGGGTGAATATCCGCAGTGATACACTGAATGCTACCAAGGTGGATAGGAAGAAGGTGAAGGAACTACAGGGTTCCATGTACACCCCAGCCTGTCAGTCAGGGAGGCAGGTGGTTTTCTTACCAGAGTCTATAATGGACCTAAATCTCAATGTTCTGGAGACCTCCATAGGGAGGATCACAGACAGTACAAGCAAAGGTGAATCAAATAACTTGTTCCTAGCAATCATATCTAAACTGACGAGCATGCAATGGCTGAAACAGAAGGTTGTTGAAACGTGCTACAACTCGACCATTCCAGAGGATATGAGATTTGTGGAAAGACAAACGTTTCACGGTCAACAGGTCCTTGAGAGGCATGGATGTTGACATCAGAGGTCTCTTGGTATTCAGGTACTCTGTGGAGAAACTCATTGACAGGGAGAACACGGACCTATTTCTCAACTCTCTGATCCACAGGCACATGCCCGTTACCAAGAGCCGCATTGCCAGGGTGTTACGTGATGTAAAGAGTAGACGCAGAACTAAAGCTATCACATCTTTTCTGAAGAAAGGACAGTGTTATTGCAAGACAAGGCTCACCAAGGACCACATTGGAGCGTGTAGCGGAGCGTGTCAGACCTCATATTCTTGTTTCTACAACGCCTCAGAGCATCACCCCTTCATTGTGAGTAAAGACGACCACAGCTACTACTTTGCGCACCCGTACCCTCATCTGGGAAAACTGGAGCGCATCAGCAAGGAAATGAAAGTCAGGTACAGAGGCCGCAGACAGTTCGAAAGCATAGCGTATATGGTGTTCAATATCCTTGTCAGGCACCAGTTCAGTGAGAAAGACTCACTATACCAAGGTTTGACAGACGTGATAGACTACAAAATGAGAAATTCGAGCTTGTCTCTCAATCACGACCTCACCGAGATACACGAGTCGTTATACCTGGCGCCTGGCAAAGACGATGACTATCCGGAGCATTCGGACCCTCTGAATCCGGTGAAAGTGTAGGACCAAGCATTGGTGCGCTACTTGTTCTGTGACAGCCTTCAAGTGGCAGGTTGTTTCAGGCGTCTACAACGTTCAATACATTATCACCAACACCGCTCCCAGGTACACCATCGAACGGATTATGCTCTTAAACATTACGGGTCCCGGTGAAGGTAATAGTTATGCAAACAACGTGCTAAACTACCAGTTCAGGACGGTAAAAGGCTGCATAGAGACTCTGACGTCTTTCATCCCGCAATCTTTCAAGTACAAGCAGAAGAGGAACTCATGTGTAGTCATGATAGACGATGCTCATATATCACACGAGAAGAACTTGAAATCAGTCGACAAAGAGTCCAACGTGAACCTCAATACTTTCAAGAACCTGTTAGACACCAGCATACTGGAGAGCGATGTGGTAACCAGAGACATGAGCAGTGGCAAGGTGGACACTGTGAAGTACCACGCTGTCCACAACTGCGGCTTTGTGTGGAACACCAATACAATGGGCTTTGTGAGCGACGCTTGGTCCGACCGGTGTCTGATCATGGAATCTGAGTTTCCCAAGCATGTAACTCGCACGCGTAGCACCAGTCAGATACAGGACACAGTAGTCAAACTCAAGATGGACCGTATAGCTGCAGTGTGTCTGTATAGGCAGAACCTAATACAGTCAGTGATCATGAATGCAGAGTCCGAGATAATGCAGTTCGGTGTGAGGTTCGACACCAGCAGGGATGCATGCCTTGCAGCATAATACGGTAGTCACATTGTGTGCACGGGAGTCGTCAGTCGGAGGGTTTCGCTCTGCATTAACCAGCTTGTGTTTGCTGAGGCCATGAAGTTGGCATGCCACTTTGTCTTTGACATATGGATCCCTCCGTGGACAGAGATTCCAGATGAGAAGGATTATCCCCACCTGAGGGGTTACATGAAGCAGATGAACAAGAACAGGTGGAAAGCTCTGAACCAGCTTTCCTTCGGACAGATCTGCCTAGAGACCAACGCTGTCTACAAGCTGTGCTCTGCGGCCTGTCTTCCGGACATATGTCCCCATGCGGTCGACATACAGGGTAACTTTGCCTGCAAGGTGCTAGGGTACATCTTAACCCAGATCCATGAGCAGCAGTTTGAAAAATGGACACCTGTCCATTTTGGGTATAGATGCTATGTTTTTCTCTGATAAAGAGATCAAGGGTGGCAACGATGTTGCGAATGAGATGCTTTTGCTGTGCTCCACATGCAAGGTCTCGGCTCGGCAGAGTACGAACTCTGCTATAACAACTTACAAGCTGTGTATGTACAGATACGCCACGAACCACAATGCTCCGCATATCAGCCTCTAATCATTGCAAGAAAGTAGGTTCTGTCACAGTTCCACTTGAAGTGATATATGATATCCTTGCCCTATACACTCCAAGGTCTTACTCAGGCTTTTGAATCAGTTGGGTGAAGCAATGGTGGAGGCTTATGAGAAAGGACACTTCCAGGACGTGAATACTTTTGGGCTATTTGCCAATGAAAGCAGTGAAGATCAGCCGCCTAAGCCAAGATTGATATTCACTGATGCCAAGATTGATATCCGCTGCGGTCCGTAATACTGGAAGCCACGGCTGCAATAGAACCACTAAACAAACTCACTTTCAACAAGTGCATACTCGGAGGGGAGACTTTCCTGCTCCCTTGTATTATGGGAGGGGGGGGGTTGTCAGAAGGGCAATGTCTCCGAATGCACCTAAGGAAGCCTATGATAAAAGACACCTGAAAGAATCTAGACTAGGCCTGAGAGACACCTTTCATGGACCCAGACTGAGCGTTTACTCAGCGGAGTACTCTGGTGTACCCGTGAAAAACATTAGCTCGTTTTGCACCACATGGACCATGGAGGCATATGAACTTAAACAGCATCATGACATCCAGCCTCTCGCCTACTGCCTGAGGTCCCAGTTCATTTTTGGCATACAGTAGCTGGGCTTGTTGCACACATAGAAATGTCCCCTTTTTGGGGGGATTACACCAAGTCATTACAGATACACCTTGTGGATTGTTCGGACTAGCAGGCTGTGTTTGCACCAGTGCCCTTTCGCTCAGGTGGAGGAGTATCTCTGCTTCAGAGACTACAGGCGCTTTGGGCACCCCTGCGGGCCCTCATAATTAGATACAAGGTGGGACTGGTGATACAGTGCATGTTCCCTGTAGCTATGCAGACATTGAGCACCATATACTTCACCTCCTCACACTGGACATGGGAGCGGTAGTAAATGGTGCTTGCAATGAAGGGTAGCCAGCAGCACATAAAGAACATGGCAGTGAGAAAGGTTACTGCAACGGCATGATAGTGTACAGTGTCAGACAGCACATGAAACAGAATTCGTTTGGACTTAAAGATGAAACGGGCACAGGTCTTGACCATGGTGGTGAGCATAGTACTCAGCTACTTCGCCTCCAAAAGAAAGCGCAAAATGGACGACTCCGAAGGCCCCTACAAGCGTCGAGAGGCTGTCAGGAGCACCAGGACCGTGATTACGTGCCTCATCATGATGAACATTGAGCTCTTCATGGCTGTGATTGCAGGCTGTATGGAGCTGCTTTACCAACCTATGATCAGCGACGCACAAAGGTTGCATAACATAGAGTGTGCTATCGCAGTGTTCAACATCATAATCTACATCATGTACGTGGTGACCATGGTGCTGATGTCAACTGTGCTAAAGGGGAAGCACGAAGTAGCCACCACGGTTGATGCTCTACGAGACATCCTCGAGACCGGGGCCATCCCCTCCACAGCTCATGACTACTTCAGCAGAAGCATCAACTCTTAGAATTCACAGTCAAGTTTCATTTAAGGACCTCTAGCCTTCCCCCACAAAGTCTCAGTCCATAGAGCTGAGGGGCAAAAGGGAATGCGGAGCTGTACCGCAGTTTGACCACACAAGCAGTCACCAGCCCCTCCTTTGCTTAATATGCCCGGCAATTATTATATTTTACAAGGAACCCTAAGTGTATCCTCCTACATTGTGGTTACATTCCATTTTGTCAGGAGCTACATCAACAATAGAGAGAAGCAGATGCTCTGTACTGGGGCCTTGGGAAGACATGACACCAACCTTGCATGCAGTCCCTCAAGAATAGACCCTACGTGCCATTCTAAAAACACTTGTTATATAACACATGGCCTATTTTATATTTAGTTCCTTATTAGATCATGGAACCGAATGATACATTGGCGACAGCAAGGGAACTATTGTCCAACCCAGTAGCCCACTATCCTGTTTCACTTGACCATACCCCTCATAAGCTTTGCTATGTATGTGAATAAATGACAAGGGAACAATGTACTGAGAGTCTGGTGAGTTTTTATTGACACATGTTCAAAGAAAGTCATATATTTTAAATAGGCACATGTCAAGTGTTAGGTGTGTATGGTGATGAGAACCCATACAGTGTCCGGTTCATATTAGCGGTAATCGTCACTTCTTTATTACAACCAGAGCAACATTTCAGCTAGGACAGTGGTAGACAGTGTCAAGAAACTCATTCTTGAATAAGGGGTATATACAGCATCCCACCACACACAGGCAATTTGATGAGATGTACTTAGAGCCTACAGTCCTCACACACTCATGGGGTAATATCAGTCCATTAGCCATACACACAGAAAGAACACAACGTTGGTTATAGCGGTTTAAACAGAGACATTGCAAACCTCTGAATAGCTCTCTGACAGCAACTACAACTATCTTCGCTCTCTAATCAAACTCTTAGGACAACCTAAGCTTAGCCCCTTATCCTATCCTACCCTCGTAACTCCTTCATCCACCTCAAGTAACCACAGACTTTACTAAGGCTTTGGCAGCCTGGTACGACTGCCTCCGCTTGAAGGACAGGACCCTTACAGATTACGAGAAGGAAAAGCTGGACCGTGTGAACGTGAGAGCCAGCAGCGCCAAAGGTGGCGATGTGACTATAGGCCCAACGGACAGTCTCTTCACCAGACCCATGTATGTGCCGTTAACGCACTACTACCATCTCAACGCCCTATTAGCTATCATGGCGTGCTACGTCTCCCCGAGAGTGAAAAGTTTGTGCGACTATCCCGTGAGACATGTTCACATTGAACCAGGGCTACTGCTCCATCAAGCATCACAATCCCCCGTCAAGTCAGCGAGGAGAGGAGAAGAGTAAGCAAAGTACAGCTACGATAAGGGTAAAAAGAGAACATCACCCTCCTATTCACACTACACACACAAGTGGAAAGACACTGATCCAACCTGGACATGGTCCCCATAGCCTTACATGGCCAGTGACCACAGCCATTGATGGAACAGCCAGCTCTCAAGACATGGACTCCACTGCCAGCTACCAAGACCTGAGGCTCATTTCAAATCATTACACAATCTCTGTACAGCATGTACTGATGACACAGAATATGAATAAAAAGCTCAACAGCCCTTCTCACAGTTCAGTGCCTGTTGTTACATTGACTATTCATCTCTACCCCTACACCTGTCTTTCAGTCATTACTATGCCAGGCATACCTCACAGTGTTTCATATCACACATAGGATATACTGTGCACTCCCAGCACTTACACAGACGAAGGATAGCACTATGCATCACTTTCCCAACTCTATTTCAGGTACAACGTAGTGTTTACATTGGAATGGAAATGTAGCACATACCCCTGACAGACTGGTGAATTAGTCAGCAAGCAACTCCCGAATGCACTCTGTGAGACTGAGACAGAGTAGCATATTGTAGCCTAAGTCAGGTGCATATATTATAGACACAGAGATATTTAGCCAGAAACTAAGACCTTGTGTATGAGAGACAAACCAATAGACAGGGGCGAGGTGCAGCCACTATCACCTACATCGGATGAAGAAGGACATGGGGGGAGCGACGGGAAGGTACATGCCGAAACACACCGGGTCACAGGATGGTTAGGATTACTATCATGCGCAGCAGACACAGTGGTCCTAAACAACAGATATGTTATTTCTATAGTTTTACAATACTTTTAGAATACTTTTGGAAATAGTTAGTTGATAATCAGGGACAGCCTGTCACTTCGCACACAGGGCCCTTGCCCGGAATGTGGCGGGTGTGAATTCTGGGGCAAGATGTTTGACTAGTATCCACCTGGTGGTAGTGTGGTATAAGTAATAGATGTAATAATTAAAATATTTTTTTTAGGCCTATCCAGAATGTCGCTAGTTCCGCGTTACCGGAGTCACAGTTTTTGGGTCACGAATATGAAGACAAAAATATCTGCACGTTTTTGTGAACATTTTTGTAAAAAAAATGTTTGGACCTATCCGGAACGTCGCTAGTTTAGCGTTACCGCAGTCACAGTTTTTGGGTAACAAATTTGAAATTAAAATCTGCACTTTTTTGTGAAAATGGTTTTAATTTTTTTTTTTACGGCATATCGGGACAGTCACTATTTTGGCATGACCGGAGTCACCTTTTTTGGGTCATGAATATGAAAAATAAATCTGCACTCTTTGTTGGAAATGGTTTAAAAATCCTTTTTTAGGCTTATCCGGAATGTCGCTAGTTCGGCATGAGCGGATTCACCGTTTTTGGGTAAAAAATATGAAATAAAAAACTGCACTTTTACTTTACAATGGTTTTAAAAATATTTTTCTAGGCCTATCGGAATGTCGCAAATTGGGAATGACAGGATTTACAGTTTTTTGGGTCACAAATGTGAAATTAAAACTTTTTAGTGAAAATGGTTAAAATCTTTTTTTTAGGCATTTCTGGAATGTCGCAAGTCCGACAAGACCAGTCACAGTTTTTGGGTAAGGAAAATGAAATATATAATCGGCACTTTTTCATGAAAATGGTTTTGAAATATTTTTTTAGGTCTATCCAAAATGTCGCTAGTTCGGCGTTACCGGAGTCAAAGTTTTTGTGTCACGATTATAAATATTTTTTTATTCTCTCATTTTTGTGAAAATCGTTTTTTTAGGCCTATTCAGAATGACGCTAGTTCGGCATTACCGGAGTCACCGTTTTTGGGTAACAAATATGAAATTAAAAACTGTGAAAATCTTTTTTTAGGCCTATCCAGAATGTCGCTAGTTCGTCATGACCAGAGTCACCGTTTTTGGGTCACGAATATGAAAAAATACATTTGAACTTTTTTTGTGAAAAAGGTTTTAAAATCTTTTTCTAGGCCTATCGGAATGTGGCTAGTTGGGAATGACAGGAGTCACAGTTTTTGGGTCACAAATGTGAAATTAAAAAATGCACTTTAGTGAAAATGGTTTTCAAATCTTTTTTTCAGGCCTTTCCGGAATGTCGCAAGTCCGACATGACCAGAGTCACAGTTTTTGGGTAATGAATATGAAAAATAAAATCTGCACTTTTTCGTGAAAATGGTTTTGATTTTTTTTAAAGTCTATCCAAAATGTTGCTAGTTCGGCGTTTACCGGAGTCAACGTTTATGTGTGACGAATTTGAATAATTTTTTATTCTCTCATTTTTGTGAAAATGGTTTTTAAAATATATTTTTTAGGCCTATTCAGAATGACGCTAGTTCGGCATGGGTTACATCAGTTTTTGGGTTACAAATATGACATTAAAATCTGCACTTTTTTTGAAAATGGTTTTAAAAATATTTTTTAGGCCTATCCAGAATGTTTCTTATTCGGCATGACCAGAGTCACTATTTTTGGGTCACAAATATGCAAAAAAATCTGCACTTCATTGTGAAAATGTAATTTGAAAAATAAAATTGGGCTTATCGCTAGTTTGACAGTTGTCCCAGTTTTTGGGTCACGAATATGAAGACAAAAAAATCTGCAGTTTTTTGTGAAAATGTTTTTAAAAATATGTTTTAGGCCTTTCCAGAATGTCGCTAGTACCGCGTTACCGGAGTCACAGTTTTTGTGTCACGAATATGAAGAATTATTTTTCACACTTTTTAGTGTAAATGTTTTTATTTTTTATTTTTTTAGGCCTATCCAGAATGTCGCTAGTTCGTCATGACCGGAGTAAACGGCCTGCTCCTCAGTATCAGTTGCTAATATATGCATATTATTATTAGTATTGGATAGAAAACACTCTAAAGTTTCCAAAACTGTCAAAACATTGTCTGTGAGTATAACCGAACTGATATTACAGGCGAAACTCTGACGAAAATCAAACCAGGAAGTGGCTTCTATTTAGAAAATTCCTGCCTTTGCTCCATTTAAAGGGACATCAACCAGATTCCTTTTCCTATCGCTTCCTCAAGGCGTCAACAGTCTTTAGACATAGTTTCAGGCTTTCATTTTGAAAAATGAGCGAGAAAGATAACATTGCGTCATTGTATGGCCGGGTGCCAGCAGCATTTTGTATGCACAACAGAGTTTGGGCATTTCACCACTATATATCTACAATACAAAATTGATAATATTTTATCGCATCCGCTACAAGACCATGGTGCTTGCCTACGGAGCTGTGAGGGGAACGGCACCTCAGTACCTCCAGGCTCTGATCAGGCCCTACACCCAAATAAGGGCACTGCGTTCATCCACCTCTGGCCTGCTCGCCTCCCTACCACTGAGGAAGTACAGTTCCCGCTCAGCCCAGTCAAAACTGTTCGCTGCTCTGGCTCCCCAATGGTGGAACAAACTCCCTCACGACGCCAGGACAGCGGAGTCAATCACCACCTTCCGGAGACACTTGAAACCCCACCTCTTTAAGGAATACCTAGGATAGGATAAAGTAATCCTTCTCACCCCCCCCCTTAAAATATTTAGATGCACTATTGTAAAGTGGTTGTTCCACTGGATGTCATAAGGTGAATGCACCAATTTGTAAGTCGCTCTGGATAAGAGTGTCTGCTAAATGACTTAAATGTAATGTAAATGATAATACAACCATACAACAATATTACAATGTACTTATGTGTAGAGTGCGTTTGTGTGCGTATGCGTGTGTTTGTACCTGTGAGTGGGTCTATACCTGTGTGTGTGTCCCTTCACAGTCCCCACTGTTCCATAAGGTGTATTTTTATCTGTTTTTTAAAATCTGATTCTACTGCTTGCATCAGTTTCAATATACTTCCATGGAGTCATGGCTCTATGTAGTACTGTGCACCACCCATAGTCTGTTCTGGACTTGGGAATTATGAAGAGACCTCTGGTGGCATGTTTTGTGGGTATGCATAGGTGTCCGATGTCACGTCCTGACCTTAGTTCCTTTTTTATGTCTCTGTTTTAGTTTGGTCAGGGCGTGAGGTTGGGATGGGCATTCTATGTTTTTGTTCTAGGTTTTGTATTTCTGTGTTTGGCCTGGTAAGGTTCCCAATCAGAGACAGCTGTCGATCGTTGTCTCTGATTGAGAACCATACTTAGGTAGCTTGTTTTCCCACTATGAGGTGTGGGTAGTTATTTTCTGTTTAGTGTTTTTGTTGCACCTTGCAGAACTGTTAATTTGTTGTTTTTGTTCGAGTATTCATCTTTATTAAAAGTATTATGAATACGTACCACACTGCACGTTGGTCCTCTTCTCCTTCTCCCAATGATTAATCGTTACATCCGAGCTGTGTGCAAGTAGTTTAAACAGACAGCTCTGTGCATTCAGCTTGTCACTACTTCTTACAAAAACAAGTACTGATGAAGTCAATCTCTCCTCCACTTTGAGAGATTCACATGCATATCATTAATGTTAGCTCTCAGTGTACATTTAAATTCCAGATGTGCTGCCCTGTTCTGAGCCAATTGTAATTTTCCTAAGTCCCTTTGTGGCACCTGACCACTCGACTGAACAATAGGACCTGCCTTGTTGATAGTGTTAAGAAGGCAGAGCAAAGCTTTAGTATGAACAGACTTCTCCCTATCTTAGCTACTGTTGTATCAACATGTTTTCACCATGGCAGTTTACAACTCAGGTTTACTCCAAGCAGTTTAGTCACCTCAACTTGCTCAATTTCCACATTATTCATTACAAGATTTAGTTGAGGTTTAGGGTTTAGTGAATGATTTGTGCCAAATATCAATGCTTTTAGTTTTTGAAAAATGAAGGACAAACTTATTCCTTGCCACCCATTCTGAAACAAACTGCAGATCTTTGTTAATTGTTCCAGGCATTTCAGTCGCTGTAGTAGCTGATGTGTATAGTGTTGAGTCATCCAAATACATACATAGAAGCATATAATACCTCTGTCCTCCTGCAAAATAACATGCTGATAGATTACGGAAGAAACATACCAGTTGAATACTTAGCCACTAGATGGCAGTGTCACATAAGGAATGAAGCTCAGTAGGCCTATTGCAAAATGCACTGGTAAGGCACTAGACTTAATATGTGTCAGCTTCGAGATGACTGGAAAATCCACTGGATATATGCAGTGAGTGACTGTCCTCACCTCACCTTGTCACAAAGTATATATTATTAGAAGAGATATAGACTGGCAGAGAGACATAAAAAGATATACAGAATTCTGTAACAGATTGCATAAACTGGGTGGTTCGACAACCAGGTTAACTCTGAAAAACCTCATCCTGTATTTTTTGTATTGACAGAAAAGCAATTGATGAGCCAATATTGTTGAAAGTTGTTCTGTTAATTGTATGGGGTCCTTCTGTAGCTCAGTTGGTAGAGCATGGTGCTTGTAACGCCAGGGTAGTGAGTTCGTTTCCCGGGACCACCCATACGTAGAATGTATGCACACATGACAGTAAGTCGCTTTGGATAAAAGTGTCTGCTAAATGGCATATATATTATGTATGTGATGGAAGAGACAGACCAGTGACCGGAAGGGTGCTGGTACAAGCCCCAGGCCAGGCGATGAAAGTGGCAACTGAACTTTCAATCAAAGGCCTGCTGGTCTCTGGTCCCTGGTGCCATTTACTGTCATTGTATCCTTGAACAAGGTTCTTAACCGCTGTGGTCCTCCAGCAGCGCTTTTGTTCTGTGTTTGGGTATTATGACAGGAAAATGATACATTTCTGTTGAAATAGAGACAATGAATGATCTGTTTTATTTCTATGTACTGGGTACACATGTAATAAATCATTACTTGTTTGTTACTTTTTTTATCATCACATACACTGGATAAGTGCAGTGAAATCAAATTAAACCAAATCACATTTTATTTGTCACATGGCCGAATACAACAGCTGTAGTAGACATTACAGTGAATGCTTATATACAAGCCCTTAAACAACAATGCAGTTTTAAGAAAAATAAGTGTTAAGTAAAAGATAGATATGTACAAAATTTAAAATAACAAATAATTACACAGCAGCAGTAAAATAACAATAGCGAGGCTATTGTGGGGCGGCAGGTAGCCTAGTGGTTAGAGCAAGCTCAAAAATCCCTTGAGCTGACAAGGTAAAAGTCTGTCATTCTGCCCCTGAACAAGGCAGTTAACGCACTGTTCATAGGCTGTCATTGAAAATAAGAATTAGTTCTTAACGGACTTGCCTAGTTAAATAAAGGTAAAATTAAAAAATATACAGGGGGTACTGGTACAAAGTCAGGGGGCACATTGGTCCCAGGTGTTGAGGGTCGGCAACAACACCTCTGCCACCCTCAACACAGGGGCCCCTCACAGGTGTGTGCTTAGTCCCCTCCTATACCTTGTGTTCACTCATGACTTCATCTCCATCAACAAGATTTCTGACGACACGACGATGGACGATGATCTCAGACGCGTTGAGACAGCCTACAGGGTGGAGGTCAGAGACTTGGCAGTGTTGTGCCAGTACAACAACCTCTCCTTCAATGTCAGAAAGACCAAGTAGCTGATCGTGGACTACAGGAGAAACAGGGAAAAGCACCCATCCACATCGTCGGGGCTACAGTGGAGCCAGTAGAGAGGTAATTTGAAAATAAATTCATAAAAAATCCTACAATGTGATTTTCTGGATTATTTTTTCTAATTTTGTCTGTCATAGTTGAAGTGAACCTATGATGAAAATTACAGGCCTCTCTTATCTTTTTAAGTGGGAGAACTTGCACAATTGGTGGCTGACTAAATACTTTTTTGCCCCACTGTAGCTCCCTGAACCTGTAGAAACTAGTACCACCTCATTTGAAAATCCCACCTTTCGAGGGTGGGAAAACAGTTGGACAAGGAAGATGGGCTCCCGTCAGGCTATAGTCTTTACAAAGCCAGGGAAAATGAGTCAACCTAGATTTCTGGCAACGCCGTGGCAGATAGGAACATCGTTGAGACAAGTCCAATGCCAGTGGTCACAGACGTCAGTTCAATGTCTAGTATTGATTTACATTTGGTTGAGTTGTCAACTAACATGAAATCCATTTAAAAAAAATCTGTCATTGGATTTAGGTTAAAACTTGGGAAAAAAGACATATGACTTTAAGTTGATGACTTTTTGCAAAACCAATTAGTTTTCCACACTTTGATTCAATGTCATCACATACATTTTTTTTGATTGAATTTTCGTGGATCCAGAAGCATGAGAGGAGCCTGTCAATAAATTATGTTAATTACACAGGACATATTTGGAGGCTGTTACTGTAATAATGAAAGGGAGCATGCTCTGTTATGTGCACTGTGAAGTGCGATTTCTGCTCTCATTGTAGTAGCCTATACCTTTCCAGTTTTAGTTTTCATGCTTTTACTGCAAGTAGCCTAAGGTGTCGATTATTATTTTCTCCAGCAGTGCAATTACTTTGGAGGAGTTGCTTCAAGCCGTGAAACCAGTCACAGGTTGCACTGTTTTGCAGCGTCTCAGAGCGAGGGTCTTTGGTGAGAGCGGTTCACTGTCGCTGTCCGACCAGTTTGTTTACCTCATTGTGCGTTGACATTGCGTCGTCAGACACATAGGCTAGACATAATAGAGCTTGAGTGCCTGAATTTAAATCATTCTTGGCCGACTGTACATGCAGATTGCGTTTAGTTCAGCATGGTCAAGCAATTGTTATAAAGGTTGTAGAGACCAAAGTGCGTGGGGAAAAAATGGAGAGAGAAGCGACATCTTTGAAGCAGCAATATTGCTGCACAACTGTTATGAACGTTATCTCGTCGTTATTCTCTGTAGCGTCCCTTGCCTTTTGCATATTATTAAGTGTACAAACATCAGCGATCGCGGACAGGGTCCTGGATTTGGAAACTGGACATGGCGAGCAAATCTTTCACAGGGTCCCCAGTTTTTCTGTGGATCAGTTTAATTCATTGATTCAAGAGAGAGTGGATGAGCTCCTGTCACAGGTAAGCAAGCATCTCTCGTGCACTTGCTAGCAATATGGTCAGGTTGGCAAATGACTGAACGCTTGTATGCTATGATTATTTATATAACAATATGAGTGTATTCCCTAATCGGTTTTAATCTTTAATCTACCCTCTGCTCTTCAAGGTTATGTAATTTAGCCTGATGTTTTCTTTATTTTATTTACAGCGCTCCTATGAAAATTTATCGAAGGTACGGATTGCCCGACAAGTTAGCCATACTCCTGATTGCAACTGTCCCCCAGGTAAGAGCACGTTTATTAATACACATTTACCATCACAATGTGTTATTGAGTTTGTTTAACAATAGTGATAAAGTAGCCTATCATAAGGAAGCTATCCTATTGTAAGAATGCTATCCTGTAGGCCTATCTACCTTGTGTTTAGAACAGTGTCCGCACTAGAATGCTTTCAACTACATTGATCAAAAACATCAGTCACATTGCATAGGAGACATGAGACAACCATGGTGGTTTACATAGCCTTTACATTTATTAACCTGCATGGGGCAATGATGTATAAATACTGAGCAGTCTATTTTCAAACCATTTAATTCCTGGAGCAAATACCAGAAAATATAGTTAGCCTAATATGAAGCTCCCAAATTGGTTATTTTATGATATGCTACAATTGCTTTTTTCTATGCATTTCAATTATGGGATTGTTCCCAGAGGAGAGACTGGTCACTTAAGAGCATGATGTGACACTATTCTTGTCTTTCCTGGTGTGTTGATAGTTGAGGGGAGTATGAAGGATGCAGACAGCTGAATCACTGCTACAGCAAACAGAACGAGCAGTGTTTAACAGCTATACATGGAGGCGCTGAGAAGTTGTGTGAAGAGTGGGGCAGTGTCTCAAAGCCTGCTCAGTACTCTTGCATATTTTACCCTCTGATAGGTTACATAGCCTACAGTCATGCACATGTGCTGATATTAGTCACACACAGAGCAAGGATGCAGACAACAGTAGACTAATTGTGTTAATGTAGACCATAACTATTAGTTAGCCATAAAAAGCTCATAAGTGATTTTAGATTTTTGTGTAACATCAATACAGTCTAAGGGCAGGCATATAATTGTAAAATAAATAAAAAACCCACATGTTCCTCAAAATAACCTACCCTACTGTCTGGTATACCACACTGTCTGTTATAAGGATTCCTTTTTTCAAGGTATTTATTACACTGTATTACCTTGATAATCCAGTGAAATAACCAGTTTTCAACAGCAGATGGAAACACTTATTCTTGGAATACTGATCAAGATCACAATAATAAGTGATTATATGTGGTTATGTACTTTTTAGGAGATTTATGTTGGGGTGTTTTTGCTACACTGTCCTCTTGCTTTTATAGAATCAAAAGAGGCACACTGCACACTGAATGACATACATGTCTAGTATAAAACAGGCATTTGTCACACTAGTAATTTGTCTATGCAATAATTTTTTCCTTGAATATTGCTCAATAAATTAATAACGTTGTAGTAGACATTGAACAATGTCGTATTAGGCTGTTTGCTGTGCCATTAGAGTGAATGAGGAACATGAATGATGGATGGCTCTGCAACATGGGTCACGTTATTATTAAGTGCACTTTTGTCCATCAGTCATATCTTACACATGTTCATGATCAAGAAACTCAACCAGGAGGATATATTAGATGAGCTAGTCTGACTATTCATTGTTGAGCTTTGCTCCTAGAGACCCACATGATGTACATGCTTTTGTTCCAACCATGTACTCATACACCTATTCAATTAATGAAGAGTTCGATGATTAGTTGAATTGGAAGTATTTTAGTGTAAAGAACATCACACTGCTGGCTAGTGATTACCACTTCCTCCACTTCCGCCACGCAAACACACGTGACCACCCTACCCAGTCGCACAATCGAAAAGCTAGCTACTTGGCAGGGGAAGAGTGGACACATCCCCATGTGCTACACTAGGCTTGAACAAAAGCTTGTACACAAGGATTTCACCGTCATTATCATATGAAGACATCATTGGAAATATTTCAAGGGTTGTAAGAGTATGGTATGGTGCAGTGTTGTACATTCTATAGCAAGTCCAGCTTTCACCATACTATTGCCAATGCTTGCTTGGAAAGCCTCGTTTTTAAACCAAGTGCCTCCTCTATCTGAATGGATTCACTCAACGTAATCCTTGCTGTGGTCACAGCCTGTGGCTTAGGCACAGAACCGTAATGTCTTTTTCACAGTCTGCCAGAGTTGATGGAGCTGAACCTCAGACACAGGGATGAGCCATAGCTTCAGGATATTCTCCTGGTTGGCACTTCCCATTGCAAAACATTTCAGGTTTAGCACACAAAGTAATCTGTGTTTAAAGTGGAACTGATAGTGTTTTAACTTTCCAGATATGAAACAATAGGCAATCATAATTTCAGTAAAAAAATATGAAATTCCTAGTTTATGCTACAAAACCAACTTTATAAGAGGTTTTAAAAATAGGTTCCATATTTGACTCAACGAATCCATGATGTACACCAAGGCATTGTTGGCAGAATAGATGGATGCAGTTCAATGCATGATTAATATAATTCACCAATACATTTCTGGTTAGTCAAAAAAGTATTGCTATCAGGTTGTAAATCACAGCTGGCTTGGTACATCATTTGCTGCTTCCATTCGGGATGCACTGTTTCAGTTTCAGTGACTCAATATTCTGGACAAAAATGGACGAAGGCTGGGAATGTCAATACAATCAAACTAGCAAGGGAAATTATCAAAAGTCATTCATAACGTGGCTAATAGGCTAGCGTATCTATTTATATAGCAAGCTAAAAACACATAGCCTAACATTAGCTAGATAGTTAGCTAGCTGCTAGGAGGATGTAATTTCATGCCATTGGAGCAGTGGGTGAGGGACTGACTTTTCCCCCTAATATAGTTTTTCGGTGGCTATACACAGCTAGAGATGTATCTGTCATTTAGTTAGCTAGCAAGAACTTGAACGATTGTAATTGTTAGCATATCTTTTGCATTTGAAAATTCAGAACAACTGATGAATTTAGGAATGCGCAACACCCTCTGAATATGACTGGTGTCCGTAAACTTAGACAAAAAATGTAATAATTAGTCAAGAACACTCTAGATAACATTTGAACAGCCTAACCAGCTCTGCTACAGCGAGTAAAATGATCAGAGTGAGGTGTTCTCTCATTTGTGTCTGGAAGTAGCTAGCTAGCAAGCTAGCCAACTTTAACCAGTTAGCTTTGGTGCTTCGTTGAGACCAATATGCATTGGCTGGCAAGCTGCAGAAGGATGAGGAGGCTGCAATTCCCCATTGTTTATCAGTGGAATTTTGATGGCAAATGGCTTGTTTGTATAAATGCCTACTGTTGATTGGCTATAGCAATTGGTCTGTGTAGATGTTTTTATTCAGTTTTATTTACTGCAGTGTCTACTAATTGTCCAAACACATGGCCGCTTTCCCACTCTATATTGCTATACAATTTTCACAAATGCCTTAGAATGCTAGGGAATTACGTATACTAAGAATTTATGAAAACGTGAAAATGACTATATCTAAGTGGTCGCTTGTCAGATTTTTTAAAAGTGTTGTTCTTCCTGGGAGTGAAAATTAACAGATTTTAATAAGATTTCATGTTGCTAAAATGCTGTCAGTTCCACTGTAAATGCAACAAAGAGATTGCTAACAATAGTGTGCTGCAATAAGACACAGTTACACTCAACAGATGATGATCATTTGAAACTTCTTATTGAAAGTCATTCTTGAAAGGGGAGAAACTAACAAATGAGCAACAACATCGTCTTTGATAACACCTGCTGCAGCCACTGCAAACTAGCCGTCAACAAAAGCTAGCTCGCTAGACCATGAGAAAACTTCTACTTGCTATTCAAGAAGGCAAAAGTTTACATACGTTTTTGTAAAAAAACGTTCCCACCCATTAAATCAAATTGTGAATGGTTAATTCCACTGTCACTCCAAAATTTTGCCCTAATACCGTTGAATGGCAGATGCATTTATCTAGCTTCGGATGGCCTAGCCAATGGCTGACTTAGCTAGCTAGATTTACCTCCCCAGAGACCAGCAAATAAATGTTTTTTTTCTTCAGTGTTAACCCTTTTTTTACAACAAAATCGGAAGAAATTAAATCAGAACATCATTGAAAATAATATCATTATCATCATTATTTCATAAATCCTTAGCCCTTCTCTGAAGGCCCCTTAGCCCTTCATAGAAGGCCCATTTTTCCCCACTGTGTTTGGGTTACAAATAATTTGTAGTGTTGCCATATTTTCCCTCAGCACACTATTTTGAATGTCTAAAGAATCCATGTGTTGTTCTGAATTATGAACACAGAAATACTGGACATTTTGAACTCTGGACATATTGGACATTTTGGTGATTTGGCAAAATGACTACAATCATGGTCTTGGACTCGCATTTTCCTGGTTTTGATCTTGATTCGGTCTCGATTTGCTTCGGTCTTGCATTGTATATTCACACCCCACCTCTCTCAATCCCCCTCGACACCCCCTTTAAGTTACGCTTCAGAAACCTTGGCAGCCAAACGCATGCCAAAGGCCTTAGGGAAAAGAACAACAGCATATAATATGAATGTGTGGTGTATGACTGTCTTGCTTGTCAATGAAAGGGGTCAACGAAAGGGCATAATGCTGCTTCAGCGCAACTCTGAAATTGATCATTACAGAAATGTGTTATCACTCTGAGTGTTTCACTCATCTGTTATCGCACAGTAAAGCCTGGTGTATTTTGCAGTGGCAGTAGCAACACACAAGGCTACACAGACACATGCCCAACATGTTAAACAGCCAGAGGAATTGCTCTCTCTCAACTCTCTGTGATGGGATTGGGTTACAAGCTAGTGCTTTTCCTTCCAGACTCTCACAACCAGATGGCCTGATCGTTTGCGTTTTACCAATCTTCTTAGACATCAGCAGCAACTACTAAAACAGGTCATTAATAAGTGGCAGGTCAGATTGAGCCATCTGTGTGGTTTGGCACTGGGAGGTGCATGCATGCATGCATGCATGCATTGGCTGAGTAATTACTGAGTGCAAGGTAAAGCTAAGCAGACTCCCAGCTAGCCACAGAGACAGCTGCTTCTCATTAGCAGTAGGGCCTGGAGACATGTGAGCCATCCTGGACTGCAGTCTATAGTGGTGCCCTCTTTTTGTACTGTGGTGTGTCTGTGTGTGTGTGGATCTGCATGCGCAATTGCGAAATGGAGGGACAGACACAATGAGAGATA
Source organism: Oncorhynchus gorbuscha (assembly GCF_021184085.1). Classification (NCBI taxonomy): domain Eukaryota; kingdom Metazoa; phylum Chordata; class Actinopteri; order Salmoniformes; family Salmonidae; genus Oncorhynchus; species Oncorhynchus gorbuscha. The sequence goes on along the minus strand of NC_060193.1, from coordinate 35,211,730 downwards.
AAATAAACATTAAGAGCATTCCCTCAGGTTAGAGAGGAAGAAAATACTGATAGCATGACTTATGAGCAATGTCACAATGCCAGGCTACACTGAAAATGTAAGCACTGTGCACTGTACAACTGTTCCCTGTAAATGTACAGGATTATACTGTAAACTGTATGTTTTACAGTGAAGTTCTCCCTGAAATTAAAACAATACATTTGTACATAAAACACATTTAAAGCAACCACAGCATTAATCACAAATTAGTAACCAAATTAACCACAGCATTGACAATAGAAGTAACAACAGTTAACACATACAGTGCTTTCAGAAAGTATTTCACACCCCTTAACCTTTTCCACATTTTGTGTTACAAAGTGGGATTACAATTGATTTAATTGTAATTTTTTTGTCAACGATCTAGACAAAATGCTCTGTCATGTAAAAAATAAATAAAACACTAACATGTCTTGATTAGATACAATTGAACTCGGAAGTTTACATACACATTAGCCAAATACATTTAAACTCAGTTTTTCACAATTCCTGACATTTAATCAGAGTAAAAATTCCCTGTCTTATGTCACTTTATTTTAAGAATGTGATATGTCAGAATAATAGTAGAGAATGATTTATTTTATTTTTTATTTGATTTCTTTCATCATGTTCCCAGTGGGTCAGAACTTTACATACACTCAATTAGTATTTGGTAGCATTGCCTTTAAATGGTTTAACATGGGTCAAAAGTTTTGGAAAGCCTTCCACAAGCTTCCCACAATAAGCCCATTCCTCCTGACAGAGCTGATGTAACCGAGTCAGGTTTGTAAGGACTCTTTGCTTGCACACACTTTTTCAGTTCTGCCCACAAATTTACTATGGGATTGAGGTCAGGGCTTTTGTGATGGCCACACCAATACCTTGACTTGGTTGTCCTTAAGCTATTTTGCCACAACTTTGAAAGTATGCTTGGGGTCATTGTCCACTTGGAAGACCCATTTGCAACCAAGCAAACCATAGTCTGTCTTTTTTTATGGCGGTTTTGGAGCAGTGGCTTCTTCCTGGCTGAGTGACCTTTCAGGTTATGTCGATATAGGACTCATTTTACTGTGGATATAGATACTTTTGTACCTGTTTCCTCCAGCATCTTCAAAAGGTCCTTTGATGTTGTTCTGGGATTGATTTGCACTTTTCGTACCAAAGTACGTCCATCTCTAGGAGACAGTACCTTCAGGTGTTTGGAAATAGCTCCCAAGGATGAACCAGACATATGGAGGTCTACAATTTCTTTTCTGAGGTCTGATTTGGCTGATTTCTTTTGATTTTCCTATGATGTCAAGCAAAGAGGCACTGAGTTTGAAGTTATGCCTTGAAATACATCTACAGGTACACCTCAAATTGATTCAAATGATGTCAGTTAGCCTATCAGAAACTTGTAAAGCCATAACATAATTTTCTGGAATTTTCCAAGCTGTTTAAAAACACAGTCAATTTAGTGTATGTAAACTTCTGACCCACTGGCATTGTGATACAGTGAATTCTAAGTGAAATAATCTGTCTGTAAACAATTGTTGGAAAAATGACTTGTGTCCTAACTGATGTCCTAACTGACTTGCCAAAACTATAATTTGTGAACGAGAAATTTGTGGAGTGGTTGAAAAACAAGTTTTAATGACTCCAACTTAAATGTATGTAAACTTCCGACTTCAAATGTAGCTGTTTACAGACACTGAAGCTACACCTCATAATCAGGACCTATTTTGATAACAAGATCGGTATTGAACGGACATTATATATTTTTCTTCAACTGAATTAGAGACAGTTGAAGCTTAACTAAAGTAGGCAGACAATTTACTTGAATTGGTTTAGACAAAGATGTTGTTAGGGTTCAAACCTCTGATTTCTGACTGGAACTTTTAAAAATGGTACTATTTTAGGCTAAAAATGTTGACCTTATTGCAGTGACGCTTACCATCCAACCCAACCGGCCTAGTGGTTAGAGCCTTGGGCCAGTAACCTAAAGTTTGCTGGATCGAATCCCTGAGCTGACAAGGTATAAATCTGTCATTCTTCCCCCTGAGCAAGGCAGTTAACCCACTGTTCCTCGGGTGCTGTGGATGTTGATTAAAGCCCTCCGCACCCCTCTGATTCAGAGGGTTTGGGTTAAATGTGGAAGACACATTTCAGTTGAAGGCATTCAGTTGTACCCCTTTCCCCTATACAAATGGTGAGTGAAAGGTCTGAATACATTTTTGCTTTGTCATTATGGGATATTGTGTATAGATTTGATGAGGGAAAACAACGATTTAATCAATTTTAGAATAAGGCTGTAATGTAACAAAATGTGGAAGAAGTCGAGGGGTCTGAATACTTTCCTAATGCAACTGTAATTCTCAGTATCAATCACAGGAGATGTATCTTATAGATAGGCAAGGCTGGTTCACATACAGGGAGTATGCAACCCTCATGGACACCTCTAATCCAGTCTGTTTGCCATGTACAGAGAAAGTTGTTGAAACACAAAACTTGTCTTTGCGAAGAGGTTGGTCAAGTAACATCCGATATTGACGTACTGGAATATAAAAAATATGAATATGGTAGCTGGTTAGGGGTGTTGCAGCTCAAACTCATGCCAGACAGATGATTGGCACAGCTCAAGACCCCACTGAGGCTCCTGGGACAGAGATAAAACAGAAAAGAGTGTGTGAAATCCGGGCATGTCTGGGTAACCCTTCTTGACATTTTCAAACGGCGGCACGTAAACAAGGCTGCCTACCACAAGAGCCACACTGTAGAGAATGTCAATATTTGCACACCATTTCAAAGCCGCCCATGTTTTGTGTCACTCACTGCATCGAGTGGAGGGGGGGTTGTCCACCTGCAACGTCTTAGATGTCAAGGACGCATGGTGGCATTGACATTTGGCATGTCTCCCTGTCTTTCAAGAATGTGTGGAAAAACACTTGGTTTTGATTAGAGTTGTGCGCGGATGGTCCAAGATTTCCATCAACATCGTCTCGCATGGGGTTCTCCAGCCCTGCTCTCGTCTATCCCCAAAGCCATCCTCAGAATGGGCCTCCAAAACATGAAAACGTCTGGACTTAGTCATAGTGAATGTTAAGTCCAAACAACCGGAGTCTAAACAGGATTTTTTGGGGTAAATTTTCTGTGGATAGTAAAGAATGGACAGACTCAACCTCTCTTCAGAGGGCAAAGAGGAGGGCAGATTGAAAAGTAAGAAAAGTACATAAGGGATAAAGGGATATGATAAATATTGCTAGGAACTAATTCCCAACATAAAGAACCTAATGAAAGATGAGGAAGATGCACAAAGGTGTATAAGAGTAAGCAAAACAAAGACCAAGCAAAAAGGATCTTATGGGCCCAACACTATTGCAGCAGAGCTCAGGACCTAGTGGTAAATAATCCCAGTGGGGGGCTAGTGCCTGTCTTTCCTGTGTCGCACTGTTTTAGTATCTTTTTATAACCTCCTTCCTTCCTCCTTACACTCCACATTATTCTGAGTGCCCAGGCACACTGGGGAGTGAGGAAGTCAGCATGGTTTAGTAAGTGAATGTGGCACACCACCCATGTCATTGAGCACAACAGAGAGTCTGTTTGAAAAATTGACTCTTAAAAATAATACCAAGCCAGCGACTGTCTGGAACGAACAGTGGTAACAAGGCCTCCAGCTGTGGTTCACAGTTTTTTTTATGGCTAAGGACTTCTGCTGCTAGATCTGCTGAGGTAAAGGCCCAGTTAATTTCATATGCCACCTCAGCTTCAAAAATAATGTACCAGCTATTGACCACATATCTCTACCAAGTATCAAGTATCTCCTGGTATACTTGAGCTGATATGCTAGACAATCTGAAGGATTTAACAACATTTAGCAATAATTTAATGAAGGATTAACATGGCACTTGTCTGATGCATCTGGGCCTCAGCCAAGATAGTGGATTAACACCCATGCCTTGAGATGGGGTGAATAGGAGATTGATATCCAGCATAAGGCCACATGTCGAGGTGGCTCAAGGCTTGAAGGAAGTCTAGTTGAATGGAAGTGTGTTTCAGCTGGCTGTAGCCTAAACTGGTATCTACTATCCTGTCTGATATGGAAAGGAGCATATTTTTGTTAGACTATTATATTCCACTCTTGAGCACATTTGAATATTAATAATAATCATAATTTTGTCATAATTTCCTTTTTTTATTGATTAAAGGCAGTTGCCTTTTTCTAGATTGAATGGAGCCCACTGCTTTGGCTATATAGCCACAGAAATCTGATTAGTTGTCCCCAAGATATCGTATTTTCATAGTTAATGTGGTGGTGCCATAAATCCAGGCTCTTTTAGGCAGCTTGTGAGTAATTGCAGCTAGTGGAGGTTCCTTTAGAGAACAAAAGGCATCTCAATACTTCTGTAGTGATATGATATTCTTTGATGTGCACAGGAAGCTTTTCTTGGATGGCAGGTTTGTTAAACCAGTGCTGACCATCATGAGGTCAAATGCATCAAGTCAAAATGAGGCCAGAGAGTGACTGTGCCTAATAAATCAAATGTTTACCATCACACAAAGGAAGGCTTCATATGGAGAATGCCCTGGCCCCTAGTGTGTACTGAATACGAGAGTATCATTCTTTAATAATAGATAAATATAAAATTATTTAATGATAAATTATGATCATGTTACTCACCAGCACTTGTTGCCAGCTCTTGATAAACGAAAAGCTGATGCATTTAATGCCTAAATGCTAAAACAACAGCCTCTGCGAGTCTTTGGTCAGTGTCATAGTTTTGTGGTTTGAGAGTGAGGGTTAGAAGGCACTGTGTCGGCTCCAGATTCAACTGAGCCGAGATCACTGCATATGGTTATAAGTGGCACTATGCCACCAGGCTAGTCGCTCATGTTGACAAGCCGGCAGGCAGACAGGCAGAATCGCCCCCAGCCGTCTGGTACAGGGACAGGAGACAGATGGACGGCCATCTTTGAAGAGGTCTCCCTGAGCCCATCCATCAATCGTCACCTTTCTGAGCCAGGGAGGCTGCTGGGAGATGCCACAGATACCACCCAAAAGTCAATAATGACAACAAGAGGGGAGCTGGGATATGGAGGCTACTCTTAATGGTTGAGTGCACTCAGAGTGGACAAGGCCTTTTATAATAGCAAACCAGGCAGCTGAACAACATTTCAACATTTAGTCAGAAGTAGAAAATGGGACATCATGAGGTTTTCTGGCCATCTGTTGAAATGAGTCCCTATGAGCTCATATTAAAAATTATATCCTAACATTATATCCTAACATTGAGACAGGAGATACATATGCTCTAGATATTTTAAATCAAAACCATTTTTATAAGAAAGAAGTACATTTCAGCAATACATATTTGGAATATCATGTTCATACATCACTTGTGAAATACAGCAATGTAGATGTATCAATCATAACTGTTTTACATCTCTGATCCTTTTTATACCACAGAATTAAACATGCTCATGTACAGTATGTTGTGCAGAATGAATGTGTATAGACAGTTTGGAAACTGAATCAAAGTAAACTACATTATACGCCTACTCATTATGCAGTGAAAGACACCTAAAAGTCGTTATAGTAAGTAAAGCCCAGATGCCAGGGTCAAAAACAAGTTTGGGGAATGAAATGCATGCCCCATGGTGCAGTCCTCAGATCCCTGGAGGTGTTGGCGAGGTGACAGCGTGTGTGGAGAGATTACGCTTCAGATTACTTGAAGTACTTTGCACGGACGCTGGAAATCTCACCATACCAGGTCACTTCAAAAGCACATTTAAACACCAGAGAGAAAATATACTTTTAGAATCGAGTACGTCATTTTTGCAAAGTGAATTTCAGGAGTGGTATTCAACGAAAAAGGTATGACAGAGTGCATTCGGAAAGTATGCATTCCCTTTTTCCACATTTTGTTTCATTATAGCCTTATTCTAAAAATGTATGAAATGTTTTTTTCCTCATCAATCTACATGCAATACCACATAATGACAAAGTGAAAACAGGTTTGGAATTGGTTAGAAACATTTGCAAATGGATTAAAAATAAAAAACATACCTTATTTACATAAGTATTCAGACCCTTTGCTGTTCATGTGCATCCTGTTTCAATTGATCATCCTTGATGTTTCTACAATTTGATTGGAGTCTACCTGTGGTAAATTCAATTGATTGGACGTGATTTGGAAAGGCACACAACATTCTATATAAAGTCGGAAGTCGGAAGTTTACATACACCTTAGCCAAATACATTTAAACTCAGTTTTTCACAATTCCTGACATTTGATCCGTAAAAAATCCCTGTCTTTGGTCAGTTAGGATCACCACTTTATTTTAAGAATGTGAAATGCCAGAATAATAGTAGAGAGATGGATTTATTTCAGCTTTTATTTCTTTCATCACATTCCCAGTGGGTCAGAAGTTTACATAGACTCAATTAGTATTTGATAGCATTGCCTTTAAATTGTGTGTTTTGGGTAGCTTTCCACAAGCTTCCCACAAGAAGTTGCGTGAATTTTGGCCCATTCCTCCTGACAGAGCTGGTGTAACTGAGTCAGGTTTATAGACCTTGCTCACACACGCCTTTTCAGTTCTGCCCACACATTTTCTACATGATTGAGGTCAGAGCCTTGTTATGGCCACTCCAATACCTTGACTTTGTTGTCCTTAAGTCATTTTGCCACAACTTTGGAAGTTTTATTTTACCTTTATTTAACTAGGCAAGTCAGTTAAGAACAAATTCTTATTTTCAATGACGGCCTATGAACAGTGGGTTAACTGCCTGTTCAGGGGCAGAACGACAGAATTGTACCATGTCAGCTCGGGGGTGTGACCTTGCAACCTTCCGGTTACTAGTCCAACATCCTAACCACTAGGCTACCCTGCTGCCCAAAAAGTATGCTTGCAGTTAACCCATTGTCCACTTGGAAGACCATTTGCGACCAAGCTTTAACTTCCTGACTGATGTGTTGAGATGTTTCTTCAATATATCCACATCATTTTCCTTCCTCATGATGCCATTTATTTTGGGAAGTGCACCAGTCCCTCCTGCAGCAAAGCACCCCCACAACATGATTCTGCCACCCCCGTGCTTCAAGGTTGGGATGGTGTTCTTCGGCTTGCAAGCCTCCCCCTTTCTCCTCCAAACATAACGATGGTCATTATGGCTTAAAAATTAGTTTTAATGACTCCAACCTACGTGTATGTAATCTTCCAACTTCAACTGTATGTTTACCTCTGAATGTATATTTTGATATTGTTTTACCCCAGGGAACGATACTGTAGTCTAACTGTACACTTATTTCAAAGAGTGCATGGACGGCCATTGTTCTGGGAAATGCCCCTCTGAATGAGAGACTGTGGTGAAAAGTATATAAAACTATAGGCAATCTTCGGGTAGAAACCAACCAGCATGTTTTATTCAACATGTCCTTTGTTTGCCGAACACATAGCCTCTGACTCCATAACTTCCCGTTATATGGTCCATGTTAGGATCTGCAGTCAAGCAGCTGCCTAGAGGATCTGGTTTGATTAAGGGTGATGCCAGAGTCATATGGACATCTAAATGGTCCTTAGTGATGGCGACTGGCTTAGCACAAATATAGAACCTCAGCACTGATAAGCCCTGCCCAGTTTCACATTAATATCACAGTGGGACTCACACTTGGATAGCCGGAAAGATAGTGCTTATCACTCTGTCAAAATCCATAATTTCCCAGTTGATAGACTATATGAGCTCATATTGGTAGTAATCTAATTTCCAGAGAAGTTGTCTCATGACCATTGCTGCTGACTCTCACCAAACAATCCTCTGGTCATAGATGCCATTATGGAATGTATGTGGTGATAGCACTTCAATGCTGCTTTTGACATAATCAATCATAGTCTGCTGCTGGAAAAACATGTGTTATGGCTTTACACCCCCTGCTATAATGTGGATAAAGAGTTAATTGTCTAACAGAACACAGGGTGTTCTTTAATGGAAGCCTCTTAAACATAATCCAGGTAGAAGCAGGAATTCCCCAAGGTACCTGTCTAGGCGTCTTGCTTTTTTCAATCTTTACTAAAGACACGCTTTGAGTAAAGCCAGTGTGTCCATATGTATGCGGAATACTCAACGCTATACATGTCAGCTACTACAGCAACTGAAATGACTGAAACACTTAACAAAGAGCTGCAGTTAGTTTCGGGAATGGGTAGTAAGGAATAAGTTAGTCCTAAATATTTCCCAAACTAAAAGCATTGTATTTTGGATAAATCATTCAACTAAAGCCTAATCCTCAACTACATCTCATAATGAATAATGTGAAAATTGAGCAAGTTGAGGTGACCTAACTGCTTGGAGTAACCCTGGATTGTAAACTGTCAAGGTCAAAACATATTGATACAACAGTAGCTAAAATGGGGAGAAGTCCATAATAAAGCGCTACTCTGCATTCTTAACAACATGATCAACAAGGCAGGTCCTACAGGCCCTGGTTTTATCGCACCTGGCCTACTGTTCAGTCGTGTGGTCAGGTGCCACAAAGAGGAACTTGGGAAAATTACATTTGGCTCAGAACAGGGCAGCACGGCTGGCCGATAAAAGTACACAGAGAGCTAACATTAATGACATGCATGTCAATCTCTCATGACTCAAAGTGGAAGAGAGATTGACTTCCTCATTACTTGTTTTTGTAAGAGGTGTTGACAAGCTGAAGGTACCGAGCTGTCTGTTTAAAATACTAGCACACAGCTCTGACACCCAAGCATTCCAGAACAGTCTATGGGAGGCGCACAGTACTACATAGAGCCATAACTACATGAACCCGATTCCACATCAGGGTGCTGATGCAAGCAGTAGAATCAGATTTAAAAAGCACGTAAAAATACACCTTATGGAACAGAGGGGACTGTGAAGTAACACAAACATAGGCACAGACACATGTATACAAACGCATGATAACATACGCACTATACACACACGTACACATGGATTTTGCATTGTAGATATGTGGTAGTGGAGTATGGGCCTGAGGGCAAACATTTAGTGTGTTGTGAACTCTGTTATGATTTTTTTTTTAATTGTATAACTGCCTTAATTTTGCCGGACCCCAGGAAGAGTAGCTGCTGCATTGGTATTTGTATACAATACACAAAAAATCCTTTCATTATTGACATAGTAAATAGCGTGTTAGTATTACGTTAGCAATCATCATCATCCCTATTCATAACAGCTGTAACAATATGCTACACACTCATTTCTGTGTAGGGCATGTGGGCCATTAGTCAAGTAATGAGGACCCCCAACCCTGAACTACACAAGGAACTGGGTCAGCCAGACACAATCCTAACATACCAGATCATGCCCCATTCTCCCTCACGTAGTCACTCATCTTTAAATCCCTGATGTACTCATTCTGCTTTACCTCTGAACAGATGTACATCAACTGGCCATCTCTTGCTCCACTCATCATTACTTCATCTTCCAGAGGTCAATGGTATACCCTACATGGCCAAAAGTATGTGGAGACCCCTTCAAATGAGTGAATTTGGCTATTTCAGCCACACCCTTTGCTGGCAGGTGTATAAAATCGAGCACACAAACATACAATCTACAAAGACAAACATTGGCAGTGGAATGGCCCATACTGAAGAGCTCAGTGACTTTCAACATGGCACCATCATAGGATGCCACCTTTCCAACAAGTCAGTTTGTCAAATTTCTGTCCTGCTAGAGCTGCCCCAGTCAACCGTAAGTGCTGTTATTGTGAAGTGGAAACGTCTAGGAGCAACAATGGCTCAGCCGCGAAGGGATAGGCCACACAAGCTCAAAGAGCTGGATCGCCGAGTGCTGAAGAATGTAAAAATGTTCTGTCCTCGGCTGCAACACTAACTACCGAGTTCCAAACTACTTTTCATTGGGAGCTTCGTGAAATGGGTTTCCATGGCGGAGCACCATGCGCAATGCCAAGCTGGAGTGGTGTAAAGCTTGCCGCCATTGGACTCAGTGGAGCAGTGGAAACACGTTCTCTGGAGTGATGAATCACGCTTCACCATCTGGCAGTCCGACGGACAAATCTTGGTTTGGCGGATGCCAGAAGAATGCTACCTGACCGAATGTGTGCCAACTGTAATGTTTGGTGGAGGAAGAATAATGGTCTGGGGCTGTTTGTCTTGGTTCGTGCTAGGCCCCTAAGTTCCAGTAAAGGGACATTTTAACGCTACAGCATACAATGACATTCTGGACTTCCAACTTTGTGGCAACAGTTTGGGGAATGCCCTTTCTTGTTTCAGTTTTACAATACCCCCGTGCACAAAGCAAGGTCCATACAGAAACGGGTTGTCGAGATTGGTGGGGGTAGAACTTGACTGGCCTGCACCTCAACCCCACCGTACACCTTTGGGATGAATTGGAACGCCGACTGCTAGCCAGACCTAATCGCCCAAAGTCAGTGCCCGACCTCACTTAATGCTCTTGTGGCTGAATGGAAGACAGTCCCTGCAGCAATGTTCCAACATATGGTACAAAGCCTTCCCAGCAGCAAAGGGGGGATCAACTCCATATTAATGTCCACGATTTTGGAATAAGATGTTCAACGAGCAGGTGTCCACATACCATCTAATGTACCTTCACGTTAAGCAGGGTGCTTGCTTCTGGCATGATAAGCTGGCATGATAAGCCATGCGCTGTTCAAAATGGCCATGCACCTGTTACTCCCTTGGCTCTCCCCAAAGTACATGACAACTGGCTCAAAGTCAAAACCAGTAGGGCTGAGAGGAGCTCAGCCATGTCTGTCACCGGATCTTCCGAACCCCTCTGTTTTGCATCTCAAATAGCCTCTGGCAACGTATCTGCAAAATGCAAGGACTTTTGAAATAATTTGTCTCGATAGTCCAGCCCTTTACATTTAATTGAAAACTAGTCTTAATGCCTGAAGGTATAGTAAGAAAAAGGACTCTTCAAGGGTTTGAGATTACAGAGGGAATAGGGCTTATAATTCAATGTGAGAAAGGTTTGGCCAGGTCTTCAAAAGTAGGTAAGGCACCTGTAAGACTCTCCCATGTACTAAAACACAACTAAATAAAAAATTGAGGTTGACGTTTGGAATTGTGTTATTGAGTTCTTCAGATAGCAGAGTGGAAATGTGGTTGGTGGCCAACAAGGCGAGGACAGCTGTGCCCACCCCAGACAACATGCTGTAAGTGCACTTACCCTTTTAGGGAAGACTCATTTTTTATGTAATGGGCATGCTACTCGCATGGTATAAATTACAGCCAATCGCATTTCATCAAATGTCACATGGTTAAAGGGGGGCTGAGGTCAGCACGTCATTAAATTTGTCCTGTTGTATCTAAGGGTATAGCGGAAGGTCGGGGAGCAAGTGCTTTTTCAGTTGGGAGGAACATTCACACTATTGCAGATAGGATTATTAGGTATAGACCTGGCATTATTGTATTCCAGATAATGGAGAGTTGCATCTATTCTATCTGGAATTTTCTATCTGCATCGTTGAGAATATTCTACAAATATTTTTTTTAAAGTACCAGGCCAAAGAGCTGAAATTGCAGTATCTACTTTTTTTCCCATGGAAGCGTGTCCTCCATGCTCTACCCTGGGTTTACTAATCCCAATTACATATATTTAGCATGTGTGTTCGCTCTTTGAGTCTACATATATAGTACCGATTGACTGCATTTACTCTCAAGATAAAGCGTCATCCAGTGAAATTTCCCTTCAGAGCAGAGATTTTCATTTCACGAATTTCAATTGATTGCACAGGTGTAGAATAACATTTTCTAACCATTACAATTGACCTGGTTCATTTGGGCTGTTCTACCTAAAATAATTTGACCCTTAGCCACTGAGGCACACCATAATATCGGCTTATTCCACGAATAGAGTGGCTTTTATGTCCCTCGGACATTGTGTGTAAGTTTGGATTTACATTTGTTTGAGTTGTCAGCTAATGTGAATCCAATGTGACATCAACCAGAAAACGTCACCCTGTAATTAGATTTAGGTTAAAAGTTGGGTGAAAAAAAGACAACATTTCCTTACGTTGATAACTTTTTACAAATCCAATCAGTTTTCCACATTGATTCGATTGAATTTTTTGGTTTGAAATTATGTGGAAACAACGTTGATTCAACCAGTTTTTGCCCAGTTTTGATTAAACATTACATTTAACAGTTAGATCACATAAACCATAGATGTAACTAAATGAAACCGTGTTACAAATTCCAATAGCAGTGGGTTTTCATTCAAATAAATAGTGTTTTCTCTGAAAATCTCAATTTTGACCACCTATGGGCCATTCAGTTCAGGGTTTGGCCCAGTAATTTCTCCTTGGGTGCTCTACTTGTATGCTCATTTGTATAACTTTTTTACAATTTGGGCATGAGATAGTGGCTCCATGCAAGGAGAATCTAACAAAACCTGATATAGCTGCAAGCAGCAACAAAGTCTTCAATATTTTTTAAAAAGTGGGCTGAATTCACTGATTCCGCCTGTGTTTTTCTCCTCATTAAGAAAAACGAGATTCACTATATCGTAACCTGGTAGTTATTGTTGTTTGATCCTCTCCACTCAAAAAAACAAGCTGTTTATAAAGAATAAGTCTCGTTCTTTCAACATAATATTGGCGACAATGTATTGTAGCTTATGTCTCGTTCATTGTCTCATTTCAAACAAACAAGACCTGATGCGGTGTATGCTAATGAATCAGTTGGGTAGTTTTGCTCTCTGTAAAGAAATGGATGCGCTGTAGGTTCATTCTGCTGCTACGATTGGAACGCTTGCTGGTGTGCTCTGATAATTTAGGTGCTGCCAGGCAGCGGTCCCGTGTTAAAGGTATGTGGGCAGGATTTAAATCTAAACCCAACCCTGTGAAAACAGTAATATCCTTGATTCCTTCAATAAATTAATGTTTGACTATTTTTAACCATATCAGGATTTCTTCCGTTCAGCTCCTCTTTAATTTGAATGAAAATAAATGTATTTTATTAGTGAAACACACTTCAAATCAAACTTTTCTTCATCACGGACACAGTTTACAGCAGGCACAATGGTGCAGCGAAATGCTTACTTGCAAGCTCCCTCAAATGTACTACAAATATCAATAATAATCAAAAGTCAATCAAAAATAACAAGTAAGAAGAATAAATTTGTATGCATAGTAATACAACTGATATTTACACAATAGAATAAATTATGAATGTGCAGGTCAAGTATGACTGCATTTACAATATAAAATGGATAGTGTCTTTGTCACGCAGTTGAATAAATGTACTGAACAAAAATATGAAATGCAAGGTCCCATTTTTCATAAGCTGAAATAAAAGTTCCCCCAAATTTTCCATAAGCACAAATATGTTTACATCCCTATTAGTGAACATTACTCCTTTACCAAGATAATCCAACCACCTGACAGGTGTGGCATATGAAGAAGCTGATTAAACAGGATAATAAAAGGCCACTCTAAAATGTGCAGTTTTCTCACACAACACAATGCCACAGATGTCTCAAATTTTGAGGGTGCATGCAATTGGCATGCTGTCTGCGGGAACATCCAGCAGAGGTGTTGCTAGAGAATGTAATGTTAATTTCTCCACCATAAGCCACCTCCAACGTTGTTTTAGAGAATTTGGCAGTACGTCCAACCAGCCTCACAACAGCAGACCACATGTAACCAAACCAGCACCAGCCCAGTTTTATTGCTTTTTTAATCAGAACAAAAGTTTCCAGCTGCGCTAACATAATCGCAAAAGGGTTTTCTAATGATCAATTAGCCTTTTAAAATTATAAAGTTGGATTAGCTAACACAACGTGCCATTGGAACACAGGAGAGATGGTTGCTGATAATGGGCCTCTATGCTCTGTACGCTTTTGACTGGTACTGCAAGCCTTTGCTTGCAAGCCAACGTGGGCTGTAGGGCCCAAGTAGGTAATGAAGGTGGGATACATGTTTGACAGAAACATTTGTTTGAACGGTAACAGCTCTTCCATTCCTGTTTCAGTGAGTAGGCCAAAGTAAGCTGAACGAAGCCTATGATAAGAAGCTTATGGGTGTTCATTCCGAGCCTGTTTGACAGTGTTATCGTGTTTTTGAGTCGCAGAACCACTGAATTCTAATTTCAAAGCTGTGGCAAGTTTAGCATAGTCGTTAAGCACATGTTGCCCTTGTAGACGAATGAACCTCGTCGACGTTCACTTCAACAGGTAAACCCTGTCAGAACCTGTAGCGTTCAGGTAGCCATCCATCCTCCATGTCAGCTAGGAACGTCTTAGTGTCATTTAGCTGACCTGGAACAGGGTCAAAGGTGGGGAAATTCTTGACGAGTTTGTTGAGGCATTCCACGTCAAGTGGGCAGTGAGGGTTGGATTCATCCTGTGGGGAAATTGGGTCCGAAAGGCCATGAGGAGAAGCCAAGCTTTGACTTTGTTGGTGAAGAGGCGCCATATTACACAGTGCTGAATTGCCAAGAGGAGAAGACTGAGGGACACATGAGGGAGGCAAAGTCTGAAACCTTCTATCGTCTTCACTCCTTTGAGTACCGGGCTCCGGTTGCTTGGTTGGGTAGTCACACTGTAGCGCGTGACCGTTCTGTAATTCCACCAGATTGTACCTAAGGGTATTCTACTGCATTGCAGAGTCCACTTGAGAGCTTAGAATGCTGATGTTGGACATGTGAGTGTCGCACTTGCTCCTTTCGGTCTCAAACTTATCTGTCATATCTGCAGATAGAGGTCTTGAGTACGGCACAAGAGATTCAGTGATGAGATTTCCTCCCTTTGCTTAGAAATCAGTATTTCCATCTTCATCACCTGAGTTCTCCCATCATTCATTTGGTCAGTGATTTCAGTTATGCTGATTTGTCATCCAACTAAGTCATTGTGTTCATTAACATCTTACAGCTACCCCCCTACTTTTTTCAATTTCCGACCTAAAGACATAACCATATGCATATTCTTGTTTTCATTTGAAAGAAAACACCTTGAAGTTTGTGTAAATGCATATTGAATGTAGGAGAATAACACAATAGATCTGGTTTAGATAATACAATGAAAAAAACATACATTTGTTTGTTGTATCATCTTTAAACTGAACAAGACAAAACAAACATTCAGATAGGATGATGGGGACAATTTCAGTGAAAAACATAAGAGGGCAACTGTACCTGTGCAAAGTTTCAGAATGATAACTTCCAAAATGAGTGTGCTACATGACATTTATCATGACGTCATCCAGGTATCCCACACAAGTAGCCCAAATGTACCCAAGTGGCCAAATTGGTGTTATACATTTAGAATGGAATAACTATATACAAAATACCAAAATGGCTTTCTAACACCCCCCCCCCAAAACAAATGTAGAAAAAACATGAAAAAAAAACATTTACAAAATAACACTTTCAATATTTGGAAGACACTCAGTACTCTACACAATATTGTGCTGCTGATGCCAGGTGCCATAGCAGTCTCTTTCTGCTGTAAAGCAGAGGGTCACCAAGCATGTGGTGCAGGTGATGGGGGACTTCATTTTGCAAAGAACACAGCGACGCCTCCATGCTGTGCCCTTTTGGCCCTGAGGCACATCCATGCCTGCAGAAATACATTTGGGCAGATGAACACTACTTGTGGCAGGAGCTGGATGAACCAGCTTCAGTGGGGGATGGACACCTTGGCACTGGGGGCTCCCAATCGGAGTCAGTGTCACTGTGTAAGAAAATGTTCAATTAGAATAGTTTCACATATGAGCCCTGTATCAACAGGTATAATAAACAGATATATATAGAGTACAGGGAACATAAGGTTTAATATATTATTATAGACCTGCTAGATCTACCGTCTCATTTATATTATGACAAACCAGCTAGATCTACTGTCTATTTTATATTATGACATTTCAGCTAGATCTACTGTCTTTATTATATTACAACAGACCAGCTGTATCTACTGTCTCCATTTCACTTTGGCCATTGTTGTGGTCCTGCCCTCCCCTCAACAGCCTCAAATAGGCTATTTCATGTGGGGGTGGGGTGGGGTGGAGCGGGAGACACACGCATCTCGGCCATGCTCCCTCTAATCCACAATATGTATATATACACACACAAACATAGGCTATGAGTCATAAACATACATACAAACATACCCCCACCCACAATGTATAGCCAACTTGTACGTTACATATTTCAATACATTTTTATATATTGCTACTAAAATTTAAAAAAAATCAAATAATATTTTATATTATTAATTTCAAACAACGGCATCAAACATGAGAAGAATTTACCATTCCAAAAAATATTCCTCCATTTGGGAGTCAAAGTTATGAATTGTCCTCCAACAATCTCTGTCTCTTTTTCCCGATCAATTTCTTCTAAAATTGTGTGTACATCTGTATATCTAGACTTAGATTTAGCTTTCCCTGACTTAGTCGTCATACTGATTGATATATAAACTACTGAAGATGCGCTTTACCAAAAAAGTGCTGTGTAACATGCACTCCTTCCAGTATGAATCTTCAATGGTGAATTACCTTCTTTACACCGCAGTTTACTACATGGGTTGGTCTTCCAACACATAACCATTACATATTGCCGTTTATCTCAGCTCATTGGCTATCTACCCAGCTAGATTTCAAGACGATCAGTGGTCATTGGGTTAAAATACAGTCAATCAACGGAACAGCGGTCATATCATTGGTGCACAATGATGTCATTACTTGTTGTCTTCAAATCGGTTTCTTTCAGTCAATACGTCCCGCAAAATGACCCATCAAGTTCAGTTGTGTTGCAAACAAACCAGTTGATTGCAATGAAACCAAACATGACTAGAAAAGTCACGTTTAGTGTGTATTTACATCGAATGCGTCGTCAAATGGAATGAGACGGAATTCACGACACAAGCGGTTCGCAAAATGTTTCGTGTTAGGCTATAAAAATGGATTTGATCAAACAAAAGACCATTCATTGTGTAACAATGAGCATTGGGATTGCAAACAGAGGAATATCGTCAAAGGAAAACCATTTATTTTGTTTCATTTTGCGATTTTGTTACGCCTGTGCTGGTTGAAATAGTTTTTTTATGGGGCTCTATCCTCAGATAATCGCATCGTATTATTTCGCAGTAAATTCTTTTTTAAATCTGACAACGCAGTTGGATTAGCAAGATTCTAGACTTTCGAAACATTTGAGACACTTGTATTTTCATGAATGTTTAATATAACTATTTATGTAGCGATCACCGTATGTTGTTGAATTTAATCCCGCTAATGGGTTCAGTGGCAGAGAGGTTAACTGATCGTCTTTGCTCTGCAGCATTTGGAGAAGAACATTGTTACTTTAAGTAACGTTCTACAAAACTGCATGCATGTTATCAAGTTGTGCGCTCCTGTTTGTAGATAACTCGTCAGATTTATCTAGTTTGGCGTGGACATCATCGTGTTTAGTTTTGGCTCAATCGAGTTGTTCCTGTAGAAGGCGATTTTGTTCCTGTAGAAGGAGATTTTGTTGAAGAGTTTGTGCTCGTTCGTTGTCAGAAGTTTTTGCAATTACATTTAATTGTTCAGTTTTAAAACGCAGTTCCTTAGCTAGCATAATTTTTATTTTCTGCGTTTGCCATGAGTTTCCCAGTTCTCGCCAGCTGTCCCTTTATGTCGACCGTGTCCTGCTCGTGCTTCAGCTGTGCATTGCCTTATTGGACCGATGACAAGACATCAGAGCTAAACTGGAGAGAACCTTTACAAGGCCTGCGCCCGAAGGTTGATTTTGGAGAGCGTTTGTCGCGATTTCTACTGTTTTTCCGCTAATGGCATAGTTAGGGTTGGTATCGCTGCGGAGGTCAGAGATAAATCCTTTTATGGGTGAGGTTTCACTAATAACTCCCTCTGATAGCTTGCACATTATAAGAACATTTGAGAGGAGAGAAAGAAAATCTTCCTATTTTTCCAAAGTTTGGTTTTGGAATACGTTGGAAGCTGCAATGCCGAGGACATTAAGGACATTAATGAATTGATTAATCAATGAGTGTAACCAGTAGAGCAAATGTTATGGTACAGTCACCACTAGGTTCACATATCCCTAAAACCAAATCCACATGGGATTCCCGCTGGAGTCGGGACTTAATTCAGTAAAGGGTAGTGCTGACTGAGATTTGCAAAAGCAAATTTTACTGATAAGTCAAACCTGTATAGGCTATTTGGGAATTAAAATATAATTAACCTGATAAGTTCATCTAGGTTAATATTAGAACGTTTAAAATGTGTCATTTAATTGGAAGAACTTAAAAAAGTTATGTTCAACAATTGAACTTATTAAATTTGAATGGGACAATTTCAGTCAATTGAGATTGGCAGGATTATCATAAGGTTGTCCGTAGATAATGAGCACACGATTTGCTTTGTAACTGTATATTTAAAAAAAACATTACTTGCGGTTCACCACTAGAGTTCACTGATCGCACAAAGCTGAACTCAAACGGAAGTACAATGGCGGAACTCTTCCTTCGCCCAAGACGTTAGAGTTTTAGCAGTGACACAGGAAAACAAAATGGCTGCTATTCCTTTGTTAGCTGTAGCATCTTGTGCCAACTTGCTATTCTTATACTGTTCCCACAGCACAAAGAATTCCAAACAACATGGAAAGGGTGTTGTAAGTCGCTCTGGATAAGAGCGTCTGCTAAATGACTTAAATGTAATGTAAATGTGTTTATTAGTGACGTCTCACATTAACCCATTCGGCATTAACTTTGCTAGCATTACAATACCGGAACGCACGGTACATAAAAACAGATACACATGGGACCTACTCACACATGGGACCTACTCACGCTAGACTGATAACACTTCGGCTTTGTCACCGAACAGATCCATCCTCAAATTTCTAACATTACTGGATATATTCCCTGGCTCTAGAAATTAATATTGACCGACAGAATAAGTACTGTTTGCCCTAACGGACTAAATCTGGAATTTAACTACTCATAAGACACTTTGACGTCATCGGATATGCGATACCGGGACAACTATATGAGCAACACACATACCACATGGCTCTATTCATATCTAACGCAGTTTGTTCGTACAGTAATCAGTTTGCACAGTTAATATCCCCACTTAATTCAATCATGAATACCTCATTCTATTTTAGATGCCCCACACGTGGCGTCATATGGTACCCGTCTTTTCTATCTTTAATGTGATGACATGCTATTTTAAAATCAATTACCTAACATTTAATTATTTTATTAAATTCAGGCAATAACTAACTCATTAGGAATCTGGGGCACCACGGAAGCATTAGTTTATATAGAGCGGCTATTTCCCGAATCCACTCTTAAATATCTGAAGATCTTTTGTATCAATAGCAGTCAATCATAAATTATAATTGACCTTTTATCAGTCATCTGAACGTCATAAAATTATTGTTTATCTGCACAAAGACTAGCATAAATTATGAATCAGCAATATACAAATTGGCTTAATTATTTATTTACTAACTATTCACAGAAATACATAAACAAACAGTAGATATTGGTTACTAATGATGATGGAAAAGTCTGTAGTGGGGTAAGCTGATATGACGGCTTGGTAGACAAAGGGAAGGGGGTGTGGACTGAGAGAGCGGGAAAGGCAACATGGATTCACTACACACAGTCTATAATTATATTAATTGAAATGCTAATTCTTTGCACATGAACGGTCGCCCATTCAAGAATAATTGCAATGTAAATATATTTACGGCGTATGTCGTTGTTGTCTTCTCTGTTGGAATCCCCGATCGTCCTGTAGGGTTCATTAGAGTCTCTGGTTAACTTTCATTGAAGTCACAAAGTCTTTAGTGGTTGTAGGTAGTAAGACTAGATAGATAGATAGATTACCATTCAAAAATGTACTCATAGAATAGATGCTTCGGCAGATGTCTGTATTCTCGTCCTAGGTTTATGTCATTTCTAGCTGCAGATTAGTAATTTGTGTCTAAGGTTTGCTCTTATTCTGTCTGGATCGATGGTCTCAGAGTTGAACCATTTTCATAACATTTTCAACCGTACATCCAATGCTTCACGTGGTATAGTCTTGTCCTTTGGTAGCATTGTAGTTTAAACCACTTCACACATCAGCATCACCCGGCATGTTTTGGTTGCTAATGACCACAATTACAGTGCTTTCAGAAAGTATTGACACCCCTTGATTTTTTTCACATTTTGTTGTTACAGCCTGAATTTTAAATGAAATAAATTGACATTTTGTATCATTAACCTACACACAATACCCCATAATGTCAAAGTGAAATTCTGTTTTTAGAAATGTTTAAAAAGTAATACAAAATGAAAAGCTTTAATGTCTTGAGTCAACTTTGTTATGGCAAACGTAAATAAGTTCAGGAGTAAAAATGTACTCATAGTGTTTTAATGACTACCTCATGACTACCTCATCTCTCACTGAGTCAAGCAGTGAATTTCAAACACAGAGACAAGGGAGGTTTTCCAGTGCTTCGCAAAGAAGGGCACCTATTAGTAGATGGGTAAAAAAGACAAAAGCAGACATTAAATATCCCTTTGAGCATGGTGAAATGATTAAATAAACTTTTGATGGTGTATCAATACACCCAGTCACTACAAAAATACTTCCTAACTCAATTGCCGGAGAGGAAGGAAACCGCTTAGGGATTTCACCATGAGGCCAATGGTGACTTTAAAACAGTTACAGAGGATGGAGCAACAACATTGTACTTACTCCACAACACTAACCTAAATGACAGCATTAAAAGAAGGAAGCTTGTACAGAATAAAAAATATTCCAAAACATGCATCCTGCTTGCAATAAGGCACTAAAGTAAAACAGCAAAATATGTGGCAAAGAAATTAACTTTATGTCCTGAATCCAAAGTGTTATGTTTCAAGCATGGTGGTGGCTATATCATGTTATGGGTGTGGTCGTCATCGGCAAGGACTAGGGAGTTTTTTTAGGATAAAAAGAAACGGAATAGAGCTAAGTAAAGGCAAAATCCTAGAGGAAAACCTGGTTCAGTCTGCTTTCCAACAGACACTGGGAGACAAATGCACCTTTCAGCAGGACAATAACCTAAAACACATGGCCAAATATACACTGGAGTTGCATACCAGTACAACATTGAATGTTCCTGAGTGGCCTAATTACAGGTTTGACTAAAAAGACTTGATCATTGCTAGATGCCATTTTCAACAACTAACTTGGCCAGGTGAGACCTGTCATTCAGGATACACCTGTTTAGCTATAGGTTTGTTGCCTGTTTTGCATGTTATATTGGCATTAATTTGTGTCACATGCAAGTTTGCAAACAATGTAAAAACAAATTTATTGAGTGAATAAAGTTGCATACAAACTTGGTTTCTTACTTGCTTTCTTGAGTAAGGCAGTTCCAAAATACAGGTTTTTCAGCCTAGCTCAGGGCTTTCTGTGGTGGAGGGGCAGCCAGCGGAAAATACAGACCACAGGCGTTGGTAATCTTCTTTAGTTGCACTGTGATTGGTTCAGTGTTTGGTAACTCATGGGGACATAACTGTCCCCTTAAGTGTCCATGGATCATTCCCACATTCTCAAAAGTAGAAAGTATGTTTCATTCTCCCATTTTGGAGACTTAGGAGTTTGGCCAAGTGAAGTGCATTGCTTTCTCTCTCAAATACTGCATGGTAGTTTCTACTCTGTATTTATGACCTGAGGTTTTAAACCTGGTTTAGGCGCAAGCGTGAGGGAGCCACGATCTACACCCAGAAAGGGCCACGTCCTGACACCGAGAACACAGGTATAAATACATGGGTTAATGCGGAAGATGGGCGACACCTGGAGGGGGGTGGAGACAAGCACAAAAACAGGTGAAACAGATCAGGGTGTGACACCAGGTCAATCCAGGTGACAGCTATGATCCCTTATTGATGGAACTTGTTAAACTAACTTCAATCATTGTAGATGAAGAGGAGGAGACAGTTTAAAGAGATTTTTAAGCCTTGAGACATGGATTGTGTATGTGTGCCATTCAGAGGGTGAATGGGCATGACAAACGTTAAGTGCCTTTGAATGAGATATGGTAGCAGGTGCCAGGCACACCGGTTTGTGTCAAGAACTGCAACGCTGCCGGGTTTCCTGTGTGTATTAGCAATGATCCACCACCCAAAGGATATCCTGCCAACTTGACACAACTGTAGGAAGCATTGGAGTCAACATGGGACAACATCCCTGTAGAACGCGTTCGACACCGTGTAGAGTCCAATATATTAGGGGGGTATCCTTAATGTTACGTACACTCAATGTATTTGTCATTACTAATCTTTAAATTAGTAATTTCAAATTGGAACCAAACTAGATAATGCTAATCATTCAAAATTAGCATTGTGGCATTGCTTTGATCTGAGGCCAAGCACATCAGGATCACTGGATTTGAAATCCTTTTATGAACTAGAGCAGGGGTCCCCAAACTATTTCCTGTGAGGGCCACATAACTTTTCCCTTCTCTGATGGGGGGCCAGTGTCAGTTTGTAACAGAAAAAGTGTGACGATCGTAGGGGAGCTTAAAAAATGTATTGTTTTCCAGAAAGCCACACATAACCAAATAACCCTTTCCAGGTTCTTTACAGAAAAAAAGTCAGGAAACAAATAATAACACTATTAATGAAATAAATAATAACTAAATAACCCTCTCTGAGTTCTTCACAGAAAAAACAGGAAATAAATAATAACTAAATAACTCTCTCTGGGTTCTTCATAGAAAAAAAAGCCACGGAACATTAACTTTCTGTCGTGCCATGCACAATCTTAACAGATAAAAGTTCAGCTCAGTTGTCAGAGCAGAATCTCTCTGACACATATGAGCAGTCTCTTAAAGTTCTTGTGTTCCTTCCTTATAATCCTTTTGTAGGTTCCAGTAGGCTTGTAGACATCGCTGTTTGCAGCTCTCTCTCATCAACTTCCCTGTGAAAACACCTTCCCGGTCCTTCTGTAGCTCAGTTGGTAGAGCATGGCGCTTGTAACGCCAGGGTAGTGGGTTTGATTCCCGGGACCACCCATACGTAGAATGTATGCACACATGACTGTAAGTCGCTTTGGATAAAAGCGTCTGCTAAATGGCATATTATTATTATTATTATTATTAAAACCACAAAAGAAGCAGGTTGAGAAACTGAACTAAGTGATACAGCACCTACACAGCACCTACACAGCACAATACATTTCACTACCAGTATGGTTTAAAAGATGGATTTTATCCCAGTAGATTTTATTATGATTATATTTGTTTATGCTCAGAATGACTCATTCAAGTCAGAAAAGTGAGCTTACCTATGTATGTTCATCAGTGTGAACTGTGGGCCTGCATCTGGCTGGTGAGAAGTTGAATATCAGGTTCCATTCTAGTTACAGCCAGTCTCAAGCACTGATGCAAATGTTCATCTGTCAATCTTGATCTCATCGGGGTTTTCAGCAGTTTCATGCGAGAAAAGGTTTTCTCGCAGATATACGTGCTGCCAAAAACTGTGGACATTTTCATTGCGTGTTTTTTGATGTTTGGATATGTGTCGTTTGGGAGGGCGGCATAGAAGTCAATGAGACTGTTGGGCTTGAATGCGTCTTTCAGAACATCACAGTTCTGTAACTCAGCCAACTCAAACTGATATGAAGGCTGGGCTTCATCAATGTCGGCAACAAAGGGGTTCTGAAAAAGACGGATTTCTTTTGCATGAACATGTAGTTCACTGAATCGCACACCGAACTCCGCCTTCAGCATTTCCAGTGCTTCCACGCACTTTTCAGCTGGGAACGGGACCGCTGGGTTCTCTGTCGACAGGTTTTGGGTAGCAGGAAGATGGACGAAGTTGCGCTTTTCACTTGTTCCAAAAGCAGCGCTAATTTCACCTCAAATGCTTTTATGTGTGAATACATGTCGCAAATGAGTTTCCCCTCACCTTGTAGCTGCAAGTTAAGGCTGTTAAGTATTTCTGTCACGTCTGTTAAAAATGCGAGGTGCCATTTCCATTCTGGGTCGATCAGCTCTGGGACCGTTTTGTCTTTTAAATGAAGAAATGCGTTAATTTCGGGTAGCAGCTCGTAAAAACGCCTCAAAACTCTGCCCCGGCTCAGCCATCGGACCTCTGTGTAGTACAGCACATCTCCGTGCATAGACTCCAGTTCAGACAGGAATTCTTGGAACTGCCTGTGTTTAAGTCCCTTTGCTCTGATGAAGTTTATGCACGACACCACAACCTTCATTACAGAATCCCACGTCAACACTTTGCAGCACAGTGCTTGCTGATGAATTAGGCAGTGGACTCGTAGCGGGGCGGTGAGACCCCTTTTTCCAACTCCCGGTTCAGTCGTGAAGCTAGCTAGCTTTGACCAGTCCAGGTCCAACTTCTCCATGGTTTGGCACACTTTGTCAAAAATATCCTCTCCCGTTGTAGTCCCTTTGAGACTTTGGAGGGCTGCCAGCTCCTCGCATATCTCAAAGTTTGCGCTAACTCCACGAATAAAAATGAGCAGTTGCGCTGTGTCTTGCACGTCCGTGCTCTCATCCAGTGCTAATGAAAAAAAAGTCAAATTCTTTCGTCTTCTGTTGCAGCTGGGCATATACATTACTCCCGATTTCTTCAACGCGTCTGGTGATTGTACTCGCCGACAGACTTACGGCATTAAATGCATCTTTCTTCTCGGGACACACCTCCTCCGTGACAGCATCCATACATTTCTTAACAAACTCTCCGTCAGTGAAAGGCTTACCGCTTCTTGCTATCAGTTTAGCAACCCGAAAGCTGGCCCGAACGGATGCCTGGTTCAGCTGAGCTTGGCGTACAAATGTATTCTGCTGAGATAGTAGTCCACTTTTTAGCTTTGAGAGTTTGTCTGCTCGTATTTGGCCTTGCAAGCTATCGTACTTGTCTTTGTGACGGGATTCATAGTGTCGGCGAAGATTGTATTCTTTGAATACTGCCACCGTCTCTTGACAGATGAGACAAACAGCCTTTTCTTTGCATTGAACAAAAAAAATAATCGTTTGTCCACTGCAGGTTAAATACCCTGCATTCTGAATCAATTTTTCTCTTACCTAACCTTTTCGCCATTATTCCGTTCTCTCTTTGACAGGGCCGGGCCTAGGATTTTTTTTCTGGAGGCCAAATAGGAAAAAATTTTGATAGCGTCTCTGGTATTGTTCAGAGGGCCGGGCCAAATGTGCTGACGGGCCGTATCCGGCCCGCGGGCCGTAGTTTGGTGACCACTGAACTAGAGCATAATGATTAAACACAATTTGCAGGCACCACTTTTATGTCTCAATGTTGCACTCTACTCTGATCCTTAGAGACCCTGATTGTTGGCAAGACTCGTACTGGTAATGACTACAGCTTGGAAGTTAGAATAGGGATGCCCCTAGCTCACCCTCACTCTGCCTTTTGTGTGGAGCAAGAATCTAACAGGTTGAAACCTGTTTCTCAATCAACAATTGATTGCTAAATTAACTTGTGCTCCTGCTAATCCCATGGGAAATCCAATCTCCCTTTATAATCACCAGTTGACTACCTCTTGATTATTTGGGCCTAATGTACTGATTGTTTGTCTTTAGAATGGCATTCAAAATCTGTATCTTGGATATTCTTTAATTTCTTCTTTACCCCTTTCACACTGTTCCGACCTGAACCATAATGTTACTTTTCACGTTGCACTCTCCATCACATGAAAAAAAGCAAGCTGAGCTGACTTGATAACATATTTACTGCCTTCCAATGCAACTGCCACAAAAATTTAAGTGCAAAGAGCTAGATGAAAAGAAAGAAGGCTAACCCTAACATACTGAAAACACTGAAAATATTGTTTGGGTTAGCATGAAAGTGTGAAATATATATATTTATTTATCTAAGGATTTCTCTTTTTCAGCCATCAGTTTAATTTTACAACTATTTTCTACTCTCTACTCTACATCACAAAAAAGAGCACAAAGATGACTTTATTTTGGTGAGTGTTGATTGTTTGTGCAATTGAATTTTTTTTTTTATACAGAATTGTTTCCAAATTAGAAGCACTGAAATTAAAGCAACTTTCGATAATCTACACTCGGATTATAGGGATATACTGTCTGATCTTGTAAAGTATGTATAGATACATTATATATACACAAAAGATTGTGGATTTGGCTATTTCATCCACACCTGTTACTGAAGAGCTCAGTGACCTTCAACGTGGAACTGTTATAGGAGTCAGTTCATTAAATTTCTGCCCTGCTTGAGCTGCTCCGGTCAACTGTAAATGTTGATGTTGTGAAGTGGAAACTTCCAGGAGCAACAACGACTCAGCGGCGAAGTGGTAGGCTACACAAGCTCACAGAAAGGGACCACCGAATGCTGAAGCGCATAGCTCGTAAAAATCATTTGGATGATTATGCAAAGTATGCAAAACTGTCATCAAGGCAAAGAGTGGCTACTTTGAAGAATATAAAATATATATATATTTTTTTGGTTATTACATGATTCCATATGTGTTATTTCATAGTTTTGATGTCTTCACTATTATTCTACAATGTACAAAATAGCAAAAATAAAGAAAAACCCTGGAATGAGTAGGTGTGTCCAAACTTTTGACTGGTACTATAGGTCTCAATTATTTATGGATTGATCATAGAGAAATAGACTCGTCTAGAATGTTATTGTATGCTGTAGCATTAAGATTTCCCTTCACTGGAATTAAGGGGCCTAACCCAAACAATGAACAACAGCCCAAGACCATTATTCCTCTTTATACAACCAATAATTTGTTCTACTTTTACTGTTTGCCTGCCAGAGAGATACAAATATATAAACAGTTCTAGAGCTAATTCAGGGTCAGGCATGCAGCTGAAAAGTCAGAGCAATACATATCATGAAGAAAAGCTTGCAGGGATTTAGATTTTTTTATCCTCATAATTATACTAGGATCAGTGTTAATTTGTTTGGTATCGCTAATACACGCAATAAGACAGTGATCACTGAGATCATTAGCAAAGACACCACTGGACAAGTACTTGTGGGGGCTATTTGTCAAAATAGTTTGCTGGATTTTTTACATTAATCCATGTAGGTTTTGCAATCAGTTAAAAACAAACAAATATTCTTAATGGTCTGAGGCTGGGGTAAACCAATCTAGATTAAAAGGCCCTAAAAAGATCCAGTGCCCTGGGGCAGCACAGAGTTAATACTTGGTGTCTGTCGCTCATAAAAACAGCTAGAGTTACATCAGCTGCCCACCCAGATTTGATGTTAACTTTAATTGTCCAAATTGAGATTACTGCCAACGGTGAGCTCAAGCCCTTAGGAGAGTATTGTGTATATGACAAACATACTGTAATATCCAGCTGCTGCATAGGGGAAACAGTGCGGAGCTAAGTGTTCGCACTGCAGGTAGGTTACAATGAGACACAAATCAAAGGTACTCCATCCATACTGGAGATGTCAAGTAAATCACTGAAAAATGTGCGTGAGTGTGTGTAATGTAGTTTCCATAGGTCCCAATTTAGACTTAGGAAATGTACACGTTTGCTACCCATTTCTCAGTAATTGGTATTTAACCTAACGTTATGCAGGTGCGTAACTGGCCTTGCAGGCATGGTTCTGTTGCACACGCTGAATAGATGTGATTAAACCACTGAAAACCCTCCCACTTGCTGGTAAACAGATTTTCTATTTCATTCAATAGTGTTTTCAGTACATTTATCCATCCCTTTAAATTTGGTGTACCATTCATTTTCTTAAACAGACTCACTAGGATATATGTAGAGAACGGTTCAGACTATTGGGGATGAATGAAAAAAAGCCATGTAAATACACAAGTATTCGACTACTTTTCAGCACCAATTGGTAGTGTAACGAGTTGCGCTGAGAGTCGAGAAGCAAGTTCAGGGAGTGAGTGTTTTAATAAATATATGCAACAAAACACAAACTACGCACAGACTTAAAGTGGGAACAGAAACAATAATGCCTGGGAAAGGAAGCAAAGGGATTGACATATAGGGAAGGTAATGAGTCCATGAGATCTGATGACGTGCATGGGCGCGTAATGATAGTGACAGGTGTGCGCCATAACAAGCAGCCTGGTGACCTAGAGGCCGGACACGTGACAGTACCCCCTCCCGGACGCGCGACTCCAGCCGCAGGATGCCGACCAAAATGGGTATTGTGAGCGGACCCGGGATCAGGAGCGGACCGGGGATCAGGAGCAGACCAGTTACCTCTGCTGAGGCGCGGGAAACCTGTCAATCCGGCTGAGACACAGGAGCATGGCAACCTTGAGCGCCGGAGAGAGCATACGGGATGGTACCCCCTCCTTGGTGTGTTTGGCTCCAGCTGCAGGACGCCAACCAAAGGGACGATCCCAGGGATCAGGAGAGGACCGGTCACCCCTGCTGATACGCAGAAACCTGACAGACCGGCTGAGGAAGGGGAGCCTGGCGATCTGGCTGAGGCATGAGAGCCTGACGAGCCGGTGGAAGCAAGGGAGCCTGGCGATCCGGCGAAGGCATGAGAGCCTGGCGATCTGGCTGAGGCATGAGAGCCTGGCGACCTGGCTGAGGCATGAGAGCCTGTAGCAGCTCCCAACCTGACATCATTCCCACCCAAAAAAATTAAACACTCCCTGCAGATTCCTTTAGGTGAGGCGTTATTCTGTAATGAGTTGCTCTGAGACTCTGGAAGAAAGTTCAGGAGTGAGTGTTTTTTAATAAATAAATGCAACATAAAATTAAACAATAATGCCTGGGGAAGGAACCAACGGGTTCCTATCTATCTATCTATCTATCTATCTATCTATCTATCTATCTATCTATCTATCTATCTATCTATCTATCTATCTATCTATCTATCTATCTATCTATCTATCCATCTATCTATCTATCTATCTATCTAATATATATATATATAGTGACTTAGAGGCCGGAGGGGGATCACATGTGACAGGTAGTTTTAAAAATACTCTGATCTTGTTTATTATTTAGGGTTAGGAAAGTATTTATGAATAATAAACAAAAAAACAGGTTTGGAGAGCATTTACACATTAAATATATAGGTGAATAAAAAATAGTGGTTTGATTCATCCTTAAAAAGGTGCGATATTATAATGTTCAATCCATGAACTATTGAAAGGTGAGAAGTATACAATAGGGGTTGAACAGTAGTCCTATAAATCTACCCTAATAATCTTCACTAATCATGGAACTGTGATGACAACGGTCTAGTCATCGTGCACCAGGCTCCACGTTTAAACTGCTACGTATTTTATGGTCTGACAGTTATAAATGTATGTGGGTTTAACTGACGGTGGCTACAAATAGTGGCTAATATTTAACTCAATACAAATTGAAAAAAAAGAGTGAAAAGTCTGGGCATATAATTAAAACAATCTAGAAATCATAAATCTACTCAGTAGGTTTGGCACTATACTGTCATTTGTTTGGGTCTCCAAATTTCATCCCAAATTATAAGGCCAGCATTTTATACATTTCACTGTGGAAAAGGTAGATATTCTTCAGTTTGCTGCCATATGAATGGTTTCACATTTTGTCTCCAGCGATCGTAAGGTAAAATATATCTAAAACAATTGTCATTTGTGGCCGACCGGCTCAAATAGGTCTTATGTAGCAAAATTTGAAATTGTGTTTTTTACATTGGATAAAAGTAGAAACTCAGAGCTACAAAATGGTGTATCGTACACTGCATTTGAGGAACAATGGGAAAGTAATTGTCCGTTGAAAGTTGACAAGTTAATCTCACTTTTGAGAAAATGGCCTTTGAACGTTTTGGTACCTACTGGAGAGCTCTCCTTTGTCTACACCCATTCAGAATTGTTCACACCCTCTTAAGCCATCCCCACCCATCCTTAAGGATTCACATGTGAGGTCATGTGCTAAACAGTCAGTAGTGTAGTAAAGATTAAGATTAAATGTGGTAAAAGTAGTAGCCTACAATAAGGAAAAATTCCAGGTAAACAGAAAGTGTCCAGATAAAAAGATTGTATAAATATTAGATGACTCTTACACCGACACAAATTGATGGGTCGTGTGAAAGAAATGCTATAACCCCCAGCCACATATTGCCAAGTGGATGGGTCTCTACAGAAGGTGTAAACGGTACATCCAAATGGTTACTTGTATAGTAGCAATATCAGAAATAGACTCTGTCAATATAAATAATATACAGTATGTACAAGAACAATATCAATAACAATATCAGTGATAGATGAATTAATTGTATGCATACAATCAGGGGTAAAGTGGCTGAGCAGCAGGATGAAAAAAGTAGCAGCAATGTATGGCGAGGGTGTTAGGAGAGAGTCATTTAAATAGAGGCACTGCAGATATTGCTGATGACTGGGTCCTCCGAACCACGCATGAAAAAGTTAATCTATATTCGGAGAGCCTGTTTCTGTCCTGCCCTTGACTTTGATGCAGGGCATGTGATGTCCATAGTCTCTTCATCGCAAAACTCCCTGATTGTCTCAAAAACATAAGTTTGTCTAGCTTTGTCCAGTCTGACATTACAAACTTGTACAACATCAATTCACCCCCCAAGTTTAGATAAGAAGACTAACCTCATGCAATGAAAATGATATTCAACTAAAGTGCTGGTACAGCTTGAACTATGGCTTGAACTATGGCACTGACCTGAAGTACGGAGTCAGGTGTTGTTGCTAGCCATAGCTTTCCACCAGCACCGTACCATCTTCCAATCCAATCAGCTGTGGGATGTTGACCCCTGCCACAGTGCTGTCCTTCACAACACCAGTAATCTCAGACAGTGTTCACTCTGGTCTTTCGGGGGCAAATGTGTTTAAAAAGTTCAAAAGTAAATGGGATCTGGCTGCCTGCAACCAACAAAATAACCTTAAGATAAGTTATTGAAAAGAAAATGTAATATAATTTTTAATGCATCATTATGAGGTAAGTTTCACTTTCCTACAAATGTGCAGAACAGCAGCACTGCAAACAGAAACATAATCTTGGAAACTGGAAGTTAAAATGACAACACACACAGAAATAATGTGATAAAAGTAGTGCCAATCATGTTGGAGGTCAATTAAATAATCAAAACGTGTTGTTCATGCTTTACATACAAGTTTGTACAGCTTGCTTGGTCAGTTGTGTCAAGTCACTCTGGTTCACACTGACCGTGTACAATACCATAAGAATCATCTTAATCTTTAGCCCCCACCCAAACTCTGACCATTTTACTCGCCCTAGCAGACCTGATTAGGCTGTTTTCATGTTGTCCAGAGCGTTGGTGACTGTAACTGTGCTTCTGGCAACAATTGAATTACGTTTTTTTGCCGACGTTTATTGACACGGCCATATTCAACCGGTGTGGAGTGTTCGCAAATTCATAAGTTATTCTGCCCTCTGAAACATTTGTTGCAGTGAAGTTCTATTGAAATGGATATTTGCATAGTCAAGTCTTTTGTTAAGTTTTAATACATGATTCATTATAAAAAGCAGCGTTAGACAGGATTACCTACTGACAAGCTCAAATAAACAGAACATTTGCATATATATGTTTATTTGTTAACCACTCAACACAGCATAGCCACATGTGTTCACTCCCTCAAATCATTGGTGAATAAATAGAAAGGATATTTTCTCAATGTTCAATTGTATTCTTCATACTTAAAAAAAATAAAATAAAATAATGCCATGGAATTCTAAGCAGATCTTGTCAGCTAAATTAACTAGTGTTGCCCATAGCCGTATGGCGAAGCCAGATCAGGGATAACAACTCAGAGTATGCTATTCTGTTAATCTGAAATAGACTACATTTTATTTCTATCGTGTTTCTTTAGACCCGTCTAAAATAAATAATGGATTAATTGTGATGCTGTAGGCTATATTACATGGTTTATTCAACTTTTTAAAATGTAGATGTTCCAAAGGTTTGCATCAGTGGCTTGTAGGCTATTCGTGGAAGCCAGGAGATGCTAAATATGTTTGTTAATTAACGGTAAATTACAGCGATACCGGCAGCTATTTGCTTGACAATCACCTGCTGAGAAAATTATGACCACCCTAATGAATAGCATGTTCAATGTCAGAATACGCATAGAGAGAAAAGTGCATAAAAAGGGAACTAAATGCCATTTACATGCGCATAACTCAGGTCCCCATAGTGTGGTGCCAGCAATCTTTTACCCTAATACAGAGTTTCCTAAACTTTGGGTTGCAGGCCCATGTGGAGTCACCTGATTTGAATTAAAATAAATACAATTGTGCTTGGGTCATCAGCTCCCGAGTGGGACAGCGGTCTAAGGCACTGCATCTCAGTGTTTGAGGTGTCAGTACAGACCCTGGTACGGTTCCAGGCTGTATCACAACCAGCCGTAATTGGGAGTCCCATAGGGCGGTGCACTATTGGCCCAGTTAGGGTTTGGCCATCATTGTAAATAATAATGTGTTCTTAGCTGACTTGCCTAGTTAAGTAAAGGTTAAATAAATAAAAATAGGTAGCTGCTAGGTGTGATTGTAATAAACAGAGGGTTTCTGTTTTCGTCCCACAAATGTGGCTTTATCTTTTGAACCGTTTAAGGTACAAAATATTATGACCTCATCACTGAAAGATACGATTTTCAGGGACAAGTTTCCCTCTACAATGGCAACATGCTGCACAGGACTCATTACGACAGGGGCACTAAATCAGATTGGGGGATAAAAAACATCATCAATCATGATGTTCTTTTCTACATAGAATATTATACAGAATTATTGCCTAATGATCTTCTGAGCTACCCAAAACCTTTGATGATTACAGTCACTTCAAACCATACTTCCATCAGATTAAAATACTGTCAATAGTACTGACAGAATGATTTGTAATAGACTGGCATAGCACAAATTCAAAAAGTTAACATTGGTCATTGATTACATCACTTTTTCACATGGTGAAAAAGCAATCATTTTTAAAATATCAAAATGGGGTCGCAGGCCAAAAAGGTTTGGGAACCCCTGCCCTAGTAGAAGAGGAGTACTTTAATGTATCAATGTATTCACTTGACAGAGTCTGCCCATTTTAATAATCATAACCGGAGTTTCACACTGTCATATTGATCCAGTGAATGTAGGATCTTTGGCGTAAATGAAACACCAACAACATTATAAAGGAAGATAGTCAAAGGACAGGACTTGAGAAATCTTGACAAGATCAGAATTTTAGTGTCAGAATCCTAAATATAAACGCAACGTGTAAAGTGTTGGTCCCATATTTCACGAGCTGAAAAAATAATAAATCCATATGGTACAAAAATGGTATTTCTCAAAAATGTTGTGCACACATTTGTTTACATCCTTGTTAGTGAGCATTTCTCCTTTGCCAAGATAATCCATCCACCTGACAGGTGTGGCATATCAAAAAGCTGATTAAACAGCATGATCTTAACACAGGTACCTGTACTGGGGCCAATAAAAGGCCACTCTAAAATGTGTAGTTTTGTCACACAACACAATGCCACAGATGTCTCAAGTCAGTTGGCATGCTGACTGCAGGAATGTTCACCAGAGCTGTTGCCAGATAATTTAATGTTAATTTTTCTACCATAAGCGTCCAATGTATTTTTAGAGAATTTGTCAGTACCTCCAACCGGCCTCACAACCGCAGACCAAGTGTAACCACGCCAGCCCAGGACCTCCACAATCCGACTTATTCACCTGCAGGATCGTCTGAGACCAGCCATTCCAGAGATTAGGACCTAATGAATTTATTTCATTTGAATGATTTCCTTATATGAACTGACTTTATATTTTTGTTCAGTATAAACATTGCAAACGAAGCCACAAGCAAATTAGGTAAATGAATGGGTTGTATTTCTTTCTTCTTTTTTCACTTGCCAATCGGTGTACATATATTCACATTTTATGTCTCTCTAACACCCTTTCTCTGGTCTTGCCTTTGTGGTCACTTATTTCTGGACCTCTGACCGTATGGCTTTATAATGGCACTCTGTTGCACATTGCTGGGTTTGTACAGCATGTTTGGTATCATAGCAACTGAAGGGATAAGTGTTCTGTTGGGTGGCTTTTGAAGCTGGTTCCCATTCGATGAAAGGCCAACATTGTCAGCATCCAAAAGATCTCTTTGTGTGTGGATGTGTTTGATGGGGCCTTGTCATCTTCTTGAGATGGTATGTTTGTTGATGCACAGTGGGAGGCCTTTGTGAGGGCTTGGCATTACAAACACCAGTCGCTCAAATGCCAGAAGCACTCAAACCGACAGCAGTACAGAAAGACTACCATTTTCAGTTTTGCACAGATACATGTTCTGTGACTCTGTACTCTTAGGTGGCCAATTCATTGATTTAACTTCTTGTGTTCAGAACTGTACAGGCCATGTGTGAGATCTCTATACAGTGGCTTGTGAAAGTATTCACTTTCGATTTTGGGGGGGGGGGGGGGGGGGTTGTATCATTTGATTTACACAACATGCCTACCACTTTGAAGATGCAAAATATTTTTCTTGTAGTACAAGAAATAAGACACAAAAATTGAAAACTTGAGCGTGTATAACTATTCACCCCCCCCAAAAAAATACTTTGTCACCTTGAGTCACCTTTTTGCAGGAACTACAGCTACAAGTCTCTTGGGGTATGTCTCTATAAGCTTGGCACATCTAGCTGGGATTTTTTTCCATTCTTCATGGCAAAACTGCTCCAGCTCCTTCAAGTTTTATGGGTTCCACTGGTTTCCAACAATCTAAGTCATACCTCAGATTCTCAATTAAACCACTCAAGTGTTGCTTTAGCAGTATGCTTAGGGTCATTGTCCTGCTGGAAGGTGAACCTCCCGTCCCAGTCTCAAATCTCTGAAAGACTGAAACAGGTTTCCCTCAAGAATTTCCCTGTAATTTAGCTCCATCCATCAGTCCTTCAATTCTGACCAGTTTCAAAGCCCCTGCCGATGAAAAACATCCCCACAGCATGATGCTGCCACCACCATGCTTCGCTGGGATAGGGTTCTCGGGGTGATGAGAGCTGTTGAGAGAGCTGTTGGGTTTGCGCCAGACATAGCGTTTTCCTCGATGGCCAAAAAGCTAAATCTGACCAGAGTACCTTCTTCCATATGTTTGGTGTGTCTCCCACATGCCTTTTCGCGAACACCAAATGTCTTTGCTTATATTTTTCTTTAAGCATTTTTTTTCTGGCCAGCCTTCTGTAAAGCCCAGCTCTGTGGAGTGTACGGCTTAAAGTGGTCCTATGGACAGATACTCCAATCTCCACTGTGGAGCTTTGCAGCTCCTTCAGGGTTATCTTTGATCTCTTTGTTGCCTCTCTGAATAAGTCCCTTCTTGCCTGGTCCGTGAGTTTTGCTCTCTTGGAAGGTTTATTGCGGTGCCATATTCTTTCAATTTTTTAATAATGGTGCTGTGTGGGATGTTAAAAGTTTCAGATAATTTTTATAACCCAACCCTGATCTGTACTTCTCCACAACTTTGTCCCTGACCTGTTTGTCGAGCTCCTTGGTCTTCATGGTGCCCCTTGCTTAGTGGTGTTAGACTCTGGGGCCTTTCAGAGCAGGTGTATATATACTGAGATCATGTGACAGATCATGTGACACTTAGATTTTAAACAGGTGCATTTTTTGAACTAATTATGTGACTTCTGAAGGTAATTGGTTGCACCAGATCTTATTTAGGGGCTTCATAGCAAAGGGGGTGAAAACATATTCATGCACCACTTTTCCATACTTAAAAAAAACAAGTATTTTTATTTATTTCACTTCACCAATTTGGACTATTTTGTGTATGTCCATTACATGCAATCCAAATAAAATCAATTTAAATTACAGGTTGTAATGCAACAAGAAAGGGAAAACGCCAAGGGGGAGGAATACTTTTGCAAGGCACTGTAACAGTGAAATGCAGACTACAGCATGTTTACATTCGACTAGGGTTATAACTTAGACAGTGATGTCCTAGTCAGCTTCACTGAGGGTACACCAGCATAGTACAATATTGTGCTTTTGTTCACTATAATACACCATTTACTTTCATTAAGGCTTATGCTGCCCATGATAAATTAACCAATCCAAATACCAGGAGAGCCATGAGTAATAATTAGCTCTAAAATTGATATTCAGAATAAAAGTATGTGTAAGCACATCCTTAGCTTGCGGTAGTCAGACTCTAAAGAGGTGTCAAATCCTTGAGGTGGCAGATCATCTGAAATCCTGTCAACTGCAGATACTGCTGTGGGGAAGGAAGTAGCCGGGACTGAGCAGGAGTCTACCAAAATCATTCAAACTTTACTGGGTTGTGTGTGTCTACTCCCTGATTCACGGAACTTGCAGCTCATGGTATCAAGTGTGACAGGGGGTCAGGAATTCAAGGAGGTGGGAGTCTGTGTGTGGAGGGGGGATTAGGGGATGGGGTGAAGGGGGTTGAGATTGGGGATTGTTGAGGCGCTAGAGCAGCTGGCAACTCCAACCCTTGCGTTTTAAATGTCTGGCACTGGACCCAGAGCCAGGAATCTAGCCATTCATCCCCTGAGAGTAAACAGGGCATTAACATAGGGCTAGGTTGGTGTCCAAGGTCACAGCCACAACAGCCTTTATGGAGATGCAGATTTTGCCGCATCTCCTTTTTTGGAGATGGATAGGACGTGACAGAGAGTATTTTTGACTTAAGGATAAACTTTTGACTTAAACAGAGAACAGTTTGTGTCTTCACCTCAGTGTTGAGGAGTGATAGTGCTGGGCTTTGGGCTACTTGGTTGATGGAAAGGAAATTACCCCCCAGTTTGACTGAGCACCCTGAGATAGCAAAATTGACTAGTAGCAGCCCAGAAGGTATTTTTCCTTTTCCCAAATGACAGATGAATTATGAGGTAATTATAAAAGAGCAACTCACTTTGTCTAATTTAATCTATTTTATTCAAACTACTAGCTAAATGTAAGTTAATTCACGCTCCTCATGTCATTTCTCTTCCAAAATGTGGTTAACTAGGCTCAATTTCCAATTAGTAACTTTCACTGCAGCCTTTTTATACTATAGTGGTGGGAAATACGTCTCAGTATCTTACAATGCATTTTGTACGTTTTTTTTGTTGCTTGGCCCTGAAATGTCTGTGCAGGGGTAGACTACAGGTCCCCACTCCTGCCTCAATCAACTCCTCCAGGAATAAGCTCCTTTTTGAAAATAAAATAAAAATACAAGCGACCTTTGCTTCCCTTCTCTTCCCTAGAACCAAGTTTGGGATTGACTGACAGCGTTTTTAGGTTCAGACCCTTCAAAGTTGTCAGCATTGGTCCTCATCGGTCAGTCGATTACCACTCCACCCCCATTTGAAGGGCACAGACATAGCGCTCTCTCTGACCATGTCTTCCCCCTGCCTGACCCCCCCTGCCCCAAATCACCACCTCATGGCCCAGAATATTTTGGATTCGAAACAGCAACAGGTGTTTCTCTTGGCAGCCGGGTGCCTGAATTCAAAATGTTTTACAGCTAGTGCCATTGCACTGAAAATGCCATCAAACCAGTAACATCTCCCCTGTGAGGCTGTGCACTTATACCCAGACTGGGTAGCTATGTATGTGGACAGGTCTTGGCCATTACTCACAACTGTCACTGACTGTGGCCACATTACATCTCAATATCAACTGCGCTTGACACACACTGTCTGGTTACCGCAGCTTCCCTGTTCATTCTACCACATACTATCACTAACTGATATCTATATCTTGGATATATGTCTGATTGTCTTTCATTGAGTTTGAAGATCTTCATGTGTTACTGAAGTATCTAGTAGAATGTGCAGACTGAAAGAAGGAGAGGAACACTTATCCCTGGCTTTCTTGGTCTGTCTATTGAAGTGAATGACACCTGTTATTTAGCAGGGTATTACATTTACAATCTTATGTGACATCAAAATAAGCTCTTGCATAGCTTACCGATCCTGCTGTCCAAAGGACAAATGCAAAGGCCAAACACACACACACACTTCCCTTAGATGTTTTGTGTGGGAATGTGGTTCACTCTCTAGCAGCATTTAAGCCTGCTGAGATCAGTCTATCAGAAGGTCAGTGGAGAGGTCAACAAAAAATAAATCATATTTAAGTGAAGTGGATGGCAGCCTCATGCATTCTTCCTTCCACTCTCAGTGAAGTGATTAATAATTCAAAAACAGCACTCTCTCGCATGTGGTCACCCTTCCTGTCTTGCTATGTTACCCTGTTAGCAATTTCTCAACTTCTGACATGTATGAGACATGTTTGTTCACACAAGGTCGTGTCACGAATGGCTTAGTAGGTTGAAGTGTGCTCTTGGTTCGGTCTTGGTGGGTGTTCTACTTAGATTCTGTTTGGCTTTGTAACCCTGCACTCTTGAATGAAGCCCAAAATTGTTGTATGCCTACTCAACACCTTCCAGGACCTTTTTATCCAGAATATATACTGTACTTTTGCTAGGTTAAGTCATTTACAATATGTGACCAAACTGCCATTACAAACTGATGAAAAAACCTTCTGAAATGACTCCTATTACATAAAATATATGACCATAGTCTCCCATACAAACCCAATGCATTTGTATACAGTCCAACACGTGTTAGGGTATTGGGTTTGTTTAAAATAGAGTCTTTCACAGCTCTTTACATGACTGATATCATTCACATTGTCAGAGTCGTGTGTATAGGTGGCAGGGAAGTCTGGCGCAGGAGAGTCAAATGGAGTGTACAATGGAGTCTTTTAATGAATGTCCACGTAACATGCTCCATAACACTAATAAGAAGTGAATATAAACAAACATGGGTACGAGGACCTGTCGCGCACCTATACAAATAACACATAACTGACAATAAACAATCTCTGACAAAGACATGAGGGGAAACAGAGGGTTAAATACACAACAGGTAATAAATGGGATTGAAAACAGGTGTGTGGGAAGACAAGACAAAACCAATGGAAAATGAAAAATGGATCAATGATGGCTAGTGTTATGCAGGTGAATGAGGACCCAAAAGCGACTTGGCGAAAACAGAGTCTTTAATCCAGTAAAGTAAAAATACAATCATAAAGCACAATTTCCACTCGTAATGACGAGAACAGACTGGAGACTCGATCTTGAACTGCAGGTTGCCTCGGGAAGGCACTTGAACCTAGCAGACTCAGACACCTGCTCACCACGCAGCATCTGAGGGAAACACGGCACGACAGGGCGATACACAGACACAGCACGGTGAACAATAGACAAGGATCCGACAGGGCAGAAACGGAAAACAAGGGGAGAAATAGGGACTCTAATCAGGGAAAAGGATAGGGAACAGGTGTGGGAAGACTAAATGATTGATTAGGGGAATAGGAACAGCTGGGAGCAGGAACGGAACGATAGAGAGAAGAGAGAGAGGAAGGGAGAGAGAAAAAGGGGAACGAACCTAAAAAAGACCAGCAGGGGAAAATGAACAGAGGGAAAAGCAAAATGACAAGACAAAATAAGACAAAACATGACAGTACCCCCCCACTCACCGAGCGCCTCCTGGCGCTCTCGAGGAGGAACACTGGCGGCAACGGAGGAAATCATAGATCACAAACGGTCCAGCACGTCCCGAGAAAGAACCCAACTCCTCTCCTCAGGACCGTAACGGAAAAACGAAAAAAAAGGGAAACTAGGGTACTACTCTAAAAAAAAAAAAATGAGACACGGGTAGAGAACTGAAAGCTTTAGAGCAAACAGGACCAAACAGGCCAGGAGAGTAACAACTAGGGACAGACTGAGACACAGCAAGGGCAGGAACAAGAACAGGAGAGATGCGATGGCAGGGAACAGACTGAAACC
This sequence comes from Oncorhynchus gorbuscha, assembly GCF_021184085.1. Lineage (NCBI taxonomy): Eukaryota > Metazoa > Chordata > Actinopteri > Salmoniformes > Salmonidae > Oncorhynchus > Oncorhynchus gorbuscha. Next base: position 35,171,961 of record NC_060193.1, on the reverse strand, counting down.
CAGCAAGACCAGGAGCAGAAGCAGAAAACAAATTACCAGACTTCTTCTGCGCGCAGTCTGAACACGCAGCCACGAAGCGGCGCGTGTCACGCTCCTGAGTAGGCCACCAAAACCGCTGGCGAATAGAAGCAAGCGTACCCCGAACGCCGGGATGGCCAGCTAACTTGGCAGAGTGAGCCCACTGAAGAACAGCCAGACGAATAGAAACAGGAACGAAAAGAAGGTTACTAGGGCAAGCGCGCGGAGACGCAGTGTGCGTGAGTGCTTGCTTAACCTGTCTCTCAATTCCCCAGACAGTCAACCCGACAACACGCCCAACAGGAAGGATCCCCTCGGGATCGGTAGAAGCCACAGAAGAACTAAAGAGACGGGATAAAGCATGAGGCTTGGTGTTCTTAGTACCCGGGCAATAAGAAATAACGAACTCGAAACGAGCGAAAAACAACGCCCAACGAGCATGACGCGCATTCAGTCGTTTGGCATAACGGATGTACTCAAGGTTCTTTTGGTCAGTCCAAACGACAAAAGGAACGGTCGCCCCCTCCAACCACTGTCGCCATTTGCCTAGGGCTAAACGGATGGCGAGCAGTTCGCGGTTAGCCACATCATAGTTACGTTCCGACGGTGACAGGCGATGAGAAAAATACGCACAAGGGTGGACCCCATCGTCAGTATCGGAGCGCTGGGACAGAATGGCTCCCACGCCCACCCCCGATGCGTCAACCTCAACAATAAACTGTTTAGTGACGTCAGGTGCAACAAGGATAGAAGCGGATGCAAAACGCTTCTTGAAGAGATCAGAACAACAATCATACGACCGGTGAGGAGGAAGGGAGTTGGTTCTGGACCGACTGAAGACCGTGCGCAGACCATGATATTCCTCCGGCACTCCTGTCAAATCACCAGGTTCCTCCTGAGAAGAGGGGACAGAACAAACAGGAGAAATAGCAGACATTAAACACGTCACATGACAAGAAACGTTCCAGGAAAGGATAGAATTACTAGACCAATCAAAAGAAGGATTATGACACACTAGCCAGGGATGACCCAAAACAACAGGTGTAAAAGGTGAACAAAAAATCAAAAAAGAAATGGTCTCACTATGGTTACCAGATACAGTGAGGGTTAAAGGTAGTGTTTCATATAATATACTGGGGAGAGGACTACCATCCAAGGCAAACATGACCGTGGGCTCCCTAACTGTCTGAGAGGAATGTCATGTTCCCGCGCCCAGGCTTCGTCCATAAAACAGCCCTCTGCCCCAGAGTCTATTAATGCACTGCAGGAAGCTGCCGATCCGGTCCAGCGTAGATGGACCGGTAAGGTAGTACATGTACTTGACGGAGAGGACCGTCTAGTAGTGCTTATCAGTCGCCCTCCGCTTACTGATGAGCTCTGGCCTTTAACTGGACATGAAATGACAAAATGACCAGCGGAACCGCAATAGAGACAGAGGCGGTTGGTGATTCTCCGTTCTCTCTCCTTAGTCGAGATGCGAATACCCCCCAGCTGCATGGGCTCAACACCTGAGTCAGTGGGGAAAGACGGTAGTGTCGGAGAGAGGGGAGACACAGTTAACGCGAGCTCTCTTCTATGAGCTCGGTGACGAAGATCTACCCGTCGTTCAATGCGAATAGCGAGTTCAATCAAAGAATCCACGCTGGATGGAACCTCCCGAGAGAGAATCTCATCCTTAACCTTAGCGTGGAGTCCCTCCAGAAAACGAGCGAGCAACGCCTGCTCGTTCCAGTTACTGGAGGCAGCAAGAGTGCGAAACTCTATAGAGTAATCCGTTATGGATCGATTACCTTGACATAGGGAAGACAGGGACCAGGAAGCTTCTTTCCCAAAAACTGAGCGATCAAAAACCCTTATCATCTCCTCTTTAAAGTTCAGATAATTGTTAGTACACTCAGCGCTTGCCTCCCAGATAGCTGTGCCCCACTGCCGAGCCCGACCAGTAAGGAGTGATATGACGTAGGCAATCCGAGCTCTCTCTCTTGAGTATGTGTTGGGTTGGAGAGAGAACACTATATCACACTGGGTGAGAAAGGAGCGGCACTCAGTGGGCTGCCCAGAATAACATGGTGGGTTATTAACCCTAGGTTCCGGAGGCTCGGAAGAACCGGAAGTAGCTGGTGACACGAGACGAAGACTCTGATACTGTCCTGAGAGGTCGGAGACCTGAGCGGCCAGGGTCTCAACGGCATGCCGAGCAGCAGACAATTCCTGCTCGTGTCTGCCGAGCATCGCTCCCTGGAACTCGAGAGTAGAGTAGAGAGAATCCATAGTCGCTGGGTCCATTCTTGGTCGGATCCTTCTGTTATGCAGGTGAATGAGGACCCAAAAGCGACTTGGCGAAAACAGAGTCTTTAATCCAGTAAAGTAAAAATACAATCATAAAGCACAATTTCCACTCGTAATGACGAGAACAGACTGGAGACTCGATCTTGAACTGCAGGTTGCCTCGGGAAGGCACTTGAACGTAGCAGACTCAGACACCTGCTCACCACGCAGCATCTGGGGGAAACACGACACGACAGGGCGATACACAGACACAGCACGGTGAACAATAGACAAGGATCCGACAGGGCAGAAACGGAAAACAAGGGGAGAAATAGGGACTCTAATCAGGGAAAAGGATAGGGAACAGGTGTGGGAAGACTAAATGATTGATTAGGGGAATAGGAACAGCTGGGAGCAGGAACGGAACGATAGAGAGAAGAGAGAGAGGAAGGGAGAGAGAAAAAGGGGAACGAACCTAAAAAGACCAGCAGGGGGAAAATGAACAGAGGGAAAAGCAAAATGACAAGACAAAATAAGACAAAACATGACAGCTAGAAGACCGTTGACGGTTGACCGCCGAGCACCGCCCGAACAAGGAGAGGCAACGACTTCGGTAGAAGTCGTGACACACATAATTATATTGAAATGGATGTTGACAGGAAAGAAACATATTTGCCTTGTAGTTGACATGGTCTTATTGGATCAAATCAAGTAATGTGTGCTGTTAATGCCTCTACATATGTTTGTTCCATTCATAAACGAGCTAAAGCTTAAACCACACATTCCTTTAGCAACTCTTGTTAATGCCTCACCAGACGTTTGTTCCATTCATGAACTTGCTAAAGCTTAAGCCACACATACCTTTAACTCCTGTCATTTTAAGGCCTCCTTTTGAGTCCTTTGATTAACTGTTAGCTTTTGTGCCAGAAAAACTGATAGATCAGAAGGGGAAATAATTTGCAATCTTTTCATAAACATATATAGCATCAAATTTCCTCGACTGCTGCACTCAGAGCATTTTGTATTTGTATTTATTTATCCTGCCAAGGCAGCAGCTACTCTTTCTGGGGTTCGGCAAAATTAAAGCAGTTATACAATTTTAAAAACATTACAAAACATTCATTGCAGAATTCACAACACACACTTTAAGTGTCTGCCCTCAGGCCCATACTCCACTACCACATGTACGTGTGTGTATAGTGCGTATGTTATCATGTGTTTGTATGCATGTGTCTGTGCCCATGTTTGTGTTACTTCACAGTCCCTGCTGTTCCATAAGGTGTATTTATACCTGCTTTTAAACCTGATTTTAAATCTGACACGTTATTTAAGTGTCAGCCATTGTTGCCATTAATGCAAGTTTGTGTTAGTTTTACCACCAGAGGGCATCTTTGAGAAGCATATGACTTTTTGTAATATTGGCAGTACTAGAGAATTTAAAATATTTTTTTGTAAGAACATGGTATATGGGATTGATTTTAAGAAATAGATTAATTAATTTGATTCATAATATGGTGTTTCTATTCCAAGAAAAATTAACCCCTCAGGGTTTGCGTTGGGAAAATATGTCGCTGTAACGCAACATCGCTTTAATCACAGTCAGAAGACATTTTAAGAAATTTGAGTGGACTTATGGAAAGGCTCTGTAAAACATACACTACCATTCAAAAGTTTGGGGTTACTTAGAAATGTCCTTGTTTTTGAACGAAAACACGTTTTTTTGTCCGTTAAAAACATCAAATTGATCAGAAATACAGTGTAGACATTGTTAATATTGTAAATGACTATTGTAGCTGGAAACTGCTGATTTTTAATGGCATATCTACGTAGGCGTATAGATGCCCATTATCAGCAACCATCACTCCTGTGTTCCAATGGCATGTTGTGTTAGCAATTCCAAGTTAATCATTTTCAAAGGCTAATTGATCATTAGAAAACCCTTTTGCAATTATGTTAGCACAGCTGAAAACTATTGTATTGATTAAAGAAGCAATAAAACTGGCCTTTAGACTAGTTGAGTATCTGGAGCTCAAAATGGCCAGAAACAAAGCCCTTTCTTCTGAAACTCGTCAGTCTATTCTTGTTCTGGGAAATGAAGGCTATTCCATTCGGAAATTGTCAAGAAGCTGAAGATCTCATACAACGCTGTGTACTACTCCCTTCACAGAACAGCCGAATCTGGCTCTTACCAGAATAGAAAGAGGAGTGGGAGGCCCCGATGCACAAAAGAGCAAGAGGATAAGTACATTAGAGTGTCTAGTTTGAGAAACGGATGCCTCACAAGTTCTCATCTGGCAGCTTCATTAAATAGTACCCGCAAAACACCAGCCTCAACGTCAACAGTGAAGTGGCGACCTCGGAATGCTGGCTTTCGAGGCAGAGTTGCAAAGAATAAGCAACATCTCGTCCTTCTGTAGCTCAGTTGGTAGAGCATGGCGCTTGTAACGCCAGGGTAGTGGGTTCAATCCCCGGGACCACCCATACGTAGAATGTATGCACACATGACTGTAAGTCGCTTTGGATAAAAGCGTCTGCTAAATGGCATATATTATTATATTATATTATCTCAGACTGGCCAATAAAAATAAGAGATTAAGAAGGGCAAAAGAACACAGACGCTGGACAGAGTAATTCTACCTAGACAGCCAGCATCCTGGAGTCGCCTCTTCGCTGTTGAGACTGGTGTTTTTAGTTTTGGTGATCCTCTCAACTCTGGCTCATTTTCCAGTCCTCTGGTGGTTATAGTCGTAACCCTCGAACAGGTAGTCACCCTGACATCTGGATTTGCATTGCAAATGAGGGCATAAACTGGGTCAAGATGCCGGCAGGGTAAGTACACCTTTATGTAGTAAAATAAATAAATAGACCTTCAATACCTACGGTAGGCCTACAGTATATCAATAAATATTTCTCTACACGTAGGTCTCCTGATTTAAACTCGATCCAACTTGTTTGGCATCAACTGAAAAGATTCATCCCTAACGATACATTTCTCCCCCTACCCTCCTTCTTGGCAATTATTGTCCTGCTAATAGCCCATGATGGGTGGATGGATGGCTTATTTTGTATTCCAATGTATTGAATGAATGTATTAATTACAGTAATTTACCAATCTCGGATTGGAAATATTGTTTGCAGAGTTCACGATCTCATTTTCAAGTCCTTATTAAAAAAATAACGATAACGATTTTGTTTTCAAATAACCGAAAGTGAGAGGTTGTAACCTTTAATATTTTGTGTCTGCCCTCCGAATTCATATTCATTATATAAATAGGCCCAACTGCACCTTCATCAGATGAACTGCAACATTACAGCTAATGCGATTTAATTCATGAATGCATAAAATCAACCAATGTCAGCCTTTAAATGCTTTATTATTGTCATGACTTTCGCCGAAGTTGGTCCCTGTCCTTGTTCGGCGGCGTTTGACGGTCGATGTCATCGGCTTTCTAGCCATCGCCGATCCACTTTTCATTTTCCATTTGTTTTGTCTTTGTTTTCTACACACCTGGTTTCTATTCCCCAATTACATGTTCATTATTTAACCCTCTTTTTCCCCCATGTTTGTGTGCGCGTTTGTATATAAATGTTCAGGTCGTTACTTGTTGACTGGTATTGTTTGGTTCGTTATTACGCCCGTTATTTACGAGTGACCGGTAATTTCACGCACCTTTGGTATTTGTTTTATACTGGTGCTGTCCGTGGCTGTCATGTTTTGTCATTGATTATCATGTCTTGTCCCTGTGCTTCCCCTTCTATTCGTTTCCCTCTGCTGGTCTTATTAGGTTCTTTCCCTCTTTCTATCCCTCTCTCTCCCCCTCCCTCTCTCACTCTCTCGCTCTCTCTTCTCTCTATCGTTCCGTTCCTGCTCCCAGCTGTTCCTATTCCCCTAATCAATCATTTAGTCTTCCCACACCTGTTCCCGATCCTTTTCCCTGATTAGAGTCTCTATTTCTCTCCTTGTTTTCCGTACCTGCCCTGTCGGATCCTTATCTATAATTCACCGTGCTGTGTCTATGTTTTGCCCTGTCGTGTCGTGTTTCCCTCAGATGCTGCGTGGTGAGCAGGTGTCTGAGTCTGCTAGGTTCAAGTGCCTTCCCGAGGCAACCTGCAGTTCTTGATCAAGTCTCCAGTCTGTTCTCGTCTTTACGAGTAGTATTATGCCTTTTGTTTTGTAAAGTTTCTTTACTGGATTAAAAACTCTTTTCGCCAAGTCGCTTTTGGGTCCTCATTCACCCGCATAACAGAAGGATCCGACCAAGGAATGGACCCAGCGACTACAGATGCTCGTAACACTGCCGTCGAGATCCAAGGAGCCATGCTCGGCAGACACGAGCAGGAATTGTCTGCTGCTCGCCATGCCGTGGAGAACCTGGCCGCTCAGGTTTCCGACCTCTCTGGACAGTTCCAGAGTCTTCGTCTCGTGCCACCTGTTACTTCCTGGCCTGCCGAGCCTCCGGAACCTAGGGTTAATAACCCACCTTGCTACTCCGGGCAGCCCACGGAGTGCCGCTCCTTTCTCACCCAGTGTGATATTGTGTTCTCTCTCCAACCCAACACATACTCTAGCGAGAGAGCTCGGGTTGCTTACGTCATTTCACTCCTTACTGGCCGGGCTCGAGAGTGGGGCACAGCTATCTGGGAGGCAAGGGCTGATTGTTCTAACAATTACCAGAGCTTTAAAGAGGAGATGATTCGGGTTTTTGACCGTTCAGTTTTTGGTGGGGAGGCTTCTAGGGCCCTGGCTTCCCTATGCCAAGGTGATCGATCCATAACGGATTACTCTATAGAGTTTCGCACTCTTGCTGCCTCTAGTGACTGGAACGAGCCGGCGCTGCTCGCTCGTTTTCTGGAGGGACTCCACGCAGTGGTCAAAGATGAGATTCTCTCTCGGGAGGTTCCTTCCAGTGTGGACTCTTTGATTGCTCTCGCCATCCGCATAGAACGACGGGTAGATCTTCGTCACCAAGCTCGTGGAGGAGAGCTCGCGTCAACGGTGTTTCCCTGCTCCGCATCGCAACCATCTCCCTCCTCTGGCTCAGAGACTGAGCCCATGCAGCTGGGAGGTATTCGCATCTCGACCAAGGAGAGGGAACGGAGGATCACCAACCGCCTGTGCCTCTATTGCGGATTTGATGGACATTTTGTCAATTCATGTCCAGTAAAGGCCAGAGCTCATCAGTAAGCGGAGGGCTACTGGTGAGCGCTACTACTCAGGTCTCTTCATCTAGATCCTGTACTACTATGTCGGTCCATCTACGCTGGACCGGTTCGGGTGCTACATGCAGTGCCTTGATTGACTCTGGGGCTGAGGGTTGTTTCATGGACGAAGCATGGGCTCGGAAACATGACATTCCTTTCAGACAGTTAGACAAGCCTACGCCCATGTTTGCCTTAGATGGTAGTCATCTTCCCAGTATCAGATTTGAGACACTACCTTTAACTCTCACAGTATCTGGTAACCACAGTGAGACTATTTCTTTTTGATTTTTCGTTCACCTTTTACACCTGTTGTTTTGGGTCATCCCTGGCTAGTATGTCATAATCCTTCTATTAATTGGTCTAGTAATTCTATCCTATCCTGGAACGTTTCTTGTCATGTGAAGTGTTTAATGTCTGCCATCCCTCCCATTTCTTCTGTCCCCACTTCTCAGGAGGAACCTGGCGATTTGACAGGAGTGCCGGAGGAATATCATGATCTGCGCACGGTCTTCAGTCGGTCCCGAGCCAACTCCCTTCCTCCTCACCGGTCGTATGATTGTAGTATTGATCTCCTTCCGGGGACCACTCCTCCTCGGGGTAGACTATACTCTCTGTCGGCTCCCGAACGTAAGGCTCTCGAGGATTATTTATCTGTGTCTCTTGACGCCGGTACCATAGTGCCTTCTTCCTCTCCGGCCGGGGCGGGGTTCTTTTTGTTAAGAAGAAGGACGGTACTCTGCGCCCCTGCGTGGATTATCGAGGGCTGAATGACATAACGGTTAAGAATCGTTATCCGCTTCCCCTTATGTCATCAGCCTTCGAGATTCTGCAGGGAGCCAGGTGCTTTACTAAGTTGGACCTTCGTAACGCTTACCATCTCGTGCGCATCAGAGAGGGGGACGAGTGGAAAACGGCGTTTAACACTCCGTTAGGGCATTTTGAGTACCGGGTTCTGCCGTTTGGTCTCGCCAATGCGCCAGCTGTTTTTCAGGCATTAGTTAATGATGTTCTGAGAGACATGCTGAACATCTTTGTTTTTGTCTATCTTGACGATATCCTGATTTTTTCACCGTCACTCGAGATTCATGTTCAGCACGTTCGACGTGTTCTTCAGCGCCTTTTAGAGAATTGTCTCTACGTAAAGGCTGAGAAGTGCTCTTTTCATGTCTCCTCCGTTACTTTTCTCGGTTCCGTTATTTCCGCTGAAGGCATTCAGATGGATTCCGCTAAGGTCCAAGCTGTCAGTGATTGGCCCGTTCCAAGGTCACGTGTCGAGTTGCAGCGCTTTTAGGTTTCGCTAATTTTTATCGGCGTTTCATTCGTAATTTCGGTCAAGTTGCTGCCCCTCTCACAGCTCTTACTTCTGTCAAGACGTGTTTTAAGTGGTCCGGTTCCGCCCAGGGAGCTTTTGATCTTCTAAAAGAACGTTTTACGTCCGCTCCTATCCTCGTTACTCCTGACGTCACTAGACAATTCATTGTCGAGGTTGACGCTTCAGAGGTAGGCGTGGGAGCCATTCTATCCCAGCGCTTCCAGTCTGACGATAAGGTTCATCCTTGCGCTTATTTTTCTCATCGCCTGTCGCCATCTGAGCGCAACTATGATGTGGGTAACCGTGAACTGCTCGCCATCCGCTTAGCCCTAGGCGAATGGCGACAGTGGTTGGAGGGGGCGACCGTTCCTTTTGTCGTTTGGACAGACCATAAGAACCTTGAGTACATCCGTTCTGCCAAACGACTTAATGCCCGTCAAGCTCGTTGGGCGTTGTTTTTCGCTCGTTTCGAGTTTGTGATTTCTTACCGTCCGGGTAGCAAAAACACCAAGCCTGATGCCTTATCCCGTCTGTTTAGTTCTTCTGTGGCTTCTACTGATCCCGAGGGGATTCTTCCTTATGGGCGTGTTGTCGGGTTAACAGTCTGGGGAATTGAAAGACAGGTTAAGCAAGCACTCACGCACACTGCGTCGCCGCGCGCTTGTCCTAGTAACCTCCTTTTCGTTCCTGTTTCCACTCGTCTGGCTGTTCTTCAGTGGGCTCACTCTGCCAAGTTAGCTGGTCATCCCGGTGTTCGAGGCACTCTTGCGTCTATTCGCCAGCGCTTTTGGTGGCCGACTCAGGAGCGTGACACGCGCCGTTTCGTGGCTGCTTGTTCGGACTGCGCGCAGACTAAGTCGGGTAACTCTCCTCCTGCCGGTCGTCTCAGACCGCTCCCCATTCCTTCTCGACCATGGTCTCACATCGCCCTAGACTTCATTACCGGTCTGCCTTTGTCTGCGGGGAAGACTGTGATTCTTACGGTTGTCGATAGGTTCTCTAAGGCGGCACATTTCATTCCCCTCGCTAAACTTCCTTCCGCTAAGGAGACGGCACAAATCATCATCGAGAATGTGTTCAGAATTCATGGCCTCCCGTTAGACGCCGTTTCAGACAGAGGCCCGCAATTCACGTCACAGTTTTGGAGGGAGTTCTGTCGTTTGATTGGTGCGTCCGTCAGTCTCTCTTCCGGGTTTCATCCCCAGTCTAACGGTCAAGCAGAGAGGGCCAATCAGACGATTGGTCGCATACTACGCAGCCTTTCTTTCAGAAACCCTGCGTCTTGGGCAGAACAGCTCCCCTGGGCAGAATACGCTCACAACTCGCTTCCTTCGTCTGCTACCGGGTTATCTCCGTTTCAGAGTAGTCTGGGTTACCAGCCTCCTCTGTTCTCATCCCAGCTTGCCGAGTCCAGCGTTCCCTCCGCTCAAGCGTTTGTCCAACGTTGTGAGCGCACCTGGAGGAGGGTGAGGTCTGCACTTTGCCGTTACAGGGCACAGACTGTGAGAGCCGCCAATAAACGCAGGATTAAGAGTCCAAGGTATTGTTGCGGCCAGAGAGTGTGGCTTTCCACTCGCAACCTTCCTCTTACGACAGCTTCTCGTAAGTTGACTCCGCGGTTCATTGGTCCGTTCCGTGTCTCCCAGGTCGTCAATCCTGTCGCTGTGCGACTGCTTCTTCCGCGACATCTTCGTCGCGTCCATCCTGTCTTCCATGTCTCCTGTGTCAAGCCCTTTCTTCGCACCCCCGTTCGTCTTCCCTCCCCCCCTCCCGTCCTTGTCGAGAGCGCACCTATTTACAAGGTACGTAAGATCATGGACATGCGTTCTCGGGGACGGGGTCACCAATACTTAGTGGATTGGGAGGGTTACGGTCCTGAGGAGAGGAGTTGGGTTCCGTCTCGGGACGTGCTGGACCGTTCGCTTATTGATGATTTCCTCCGTTGCCGCCAGGGTTCCTCCTCGAGTGCGCCAGGAGGCGCTCGGTGAGTGGGGGGGTACTGTCATGTTTTGTCATTGATTATCATCGTTTCCCTCTGCTGGTCTTATTAGGTTCTTTCCCTCTTTCTATCCCTCTCTCTCCCCCTCCCTCTCTCACTCTCTCGCTCTCTCTTCTCTCTATCGTTCCGTTCCTGCTCCCAGCTGTTCCTATTCCCCTAATCAATCATTTAGTCTTCCCACACCTGTTCCCGATCCTTTTCCCTGATTAGAGTCCCTATTTCTCTCCTTGTTTTCCGTTCCTGCCCTGTCGGATCCTTATCTATAATTCACCGTGCTGTGTCTATGTTTTGCCCTGTCGTGTCGTGTTTCCCTCAGATGCTGCGTGGTGAGCAGGTGTCTGAGTCTGCTAGGTTCAAGTGCCTTCCCGAGGCAACCTGCAGTTCTTGATCAAGTCTCCAGTCTGTTCTCGTCTTTACGAGTAGTATTATGCCTTTTGTTTTGTAAAGTTTCTTTACTGGATTAAAAACTCTGTTTTCGCCAAGTCGCTTTTGGGTCCTCATTCACCCGCATAACAGTGGCATAAATGACCTTGTACACTCATCTCTGCTCTCCAGCGCCTGATTCCATGCACCAGTTACCCCCAGTCTGACAATTATCCTAATGTTTAAAGTCTGTGTGGGCGACGCAGAGAATGCATTTGACTGTTAGTACTTTCAGCAGGAACAAAAAAGTGCGTGTCAATTCATAAACTGCCAATAATTACATATTAAAGAATTGGAGTATGGATTCTAAATTAATATCTATGGGGCATTTTTCATTAGGGCTAATCTGGAAAATGACATGCGCAAGAGACGGTGGTAATATTTTTCCTTTTAGAGACTATAATACATGGCACCCAGGTCATTTTCATTTTTGATAGAATAAAAACATTAGTGTAACAACAGTTTTATTAAGTAATATGATACAGTCCAGTTACAGCTTGTTCTGATCAAGTAGAAACAAAAAAGTAAGTGTATTTGTTTGTGTGCAGGACAAAGGAATAGCAATTTAAGAGGCTCCTCTGTCCTCCACTCGTTACCTGTATTAATGGCACCTGTTTGAACTTGTTATCAATATAAAAGACACCTGTCCACAACTTCAAACAGTCACACTCCAAACTCCACTATGGCCAAGACCAAAGAGCTGTCAAAGGACACCAGAAACAAAATTGTAGACCTGCACCAAGCTGGGAAGACTGAATCTGCAATAGATAAGCAGCTTGGTTTGAAGAAATCAACTCTGGGAGCAATTATTAGGAAATGGAAGACATACAAGACCACTGATAATCTCCCTCGATCTGGGGCTCCACGCAAGATCTCACCGCATGGGGTCAAAATGATCACAAGAACGGTGAGCAAAAATCCCAAAACCACACGGGGGACCTAGTGAATGACCCGCAGAGAGCTGGGACCAAAGTAACAAAGCCTACCATCAGTAACACACTGAAATCCTGCAGTGTCAGACGTGTCCCACTGCTTAAGCTAGTACATGTCCAGGCCCATCTGAAGTTTGCTAGAGAGCATTTGGATGATCCAGAAGAAGATTGGGGGAATGTCATATGATTAGATGAAACCAAAATATAACTTTTTGGTAAAAACTCAACTCGTCGTGTTCAAAGAACACCATACCTACTGTGAAGCAAGGGGGTGGAAACATCATGCTTTGGGGCTGTTTTTCTGCAAAGGGACCAGGACGACTGATCCGTGTAAAGGAAAGAATGAATGGGGCCATGTATGGTGAGATTTTGAGTGAAAACCTCCTATCAGCAAGGGCATTTAAGATGAAACGTGGCTGGGTCTTTCAGCATAACAATGATCCCAAACACACCGCCCGGGCAACGAAGGAGTGGCTTCGTAAGAAGCATTTCAAGGTCCTGGAGTGGCCTAGCCAGTTTCCAGATCTAAACGCCATAGAAAATCTTTGGAGGGAGTTGATAGTCCTTGTTGCCCAGCAACAGCCCCAAAACATCACTGCTCTAGAGGAGATCTGGAGGAATGGGCCATGGAGGAATGGGCCAAAATACAAGCAACAGTGTGTGAAAACCTTGTGAAGACTTACAGAAAACGTTTGACCTCTGTCATTGCCAACAAAGGGTATATAACAAAGTATTGAAATAAACTTTTGTTATTGACCAAATACTTATTTTCCACCATAATTTGCAAATACATTCATTAAAAATCCTACAATGTGATTTTCTGGATTGTTTTTCTAATTTTGTCTGCCATAGTTGAAGTAAAATGAAAATTACAGGCCTCATCTTTTTAAGTGGGAGAACTTGCACAATTGGTGACTGACTAAATACTTTTTTGCCCACTGTACTTGTTGTGTAGTGTCAGTGTTTGTTGCTGACATGTCATCCATAAGCTTGTTTATCTTGCCAATGAAAACATCATGAAAGTAGTTTGCAATATTAGTGGGTTTTGTGATAAAAGAGCCATCTGATTCAATGAATGATGGAGCCGAGTTGGCTTTTTTCCCCAAAATTTCATTTAAGGTGCTCCATAGCTTTTTACTATCATTCTTTATATAATTTATCTTTGTTTCATATTGTGTTTTTTATAACATTTTTATTTTGCTTAGTCACATGATTTACTCAACCTCTCTGGGATATGTGGGACGGTAGCGTCCCACTTGGCCAAAAGCCAGAGAAAATGCAGAACGCCAATTCAAATAAATTCCTATAAAAATCTAACTTTCATGAAATCACACATGTAAGATACCAAGTTAAAGCTACACGTGTTGTGAATCCAGCCAACATGTCAGATTTCAAAAAGGCTTTTCGGCAAAAGCAAAGGATGCTATTATCTGAGGCTAAATTTCAACCCTGCAGGCGCGACACAAAATGCAGAATTAAAAATATAAATCATGCCTTACCTTTGACAAGCTTCTTCTGTTGGCACTCCAATGTCCCATAAACATCACAAATGGTCCTTTTGTTCGATTAATTCCGTCCATGTATATACAAAATGTCAATTTATTTGGCGCGTTTGATCCAGAAATACACAGCTTCCAACTTGCGCAACGTGACTACAAAATATCTCAAAAGTTACCTGTAAACTTTGCCAAAACATTTCAAACTACTTTTGAAATGAAACTTTTGAAATAATACAACTTTAGGTATTTTTTAAAGTAAATAATTGATAAAATTGAAGACGGGATGATCTGTGTTCAATACAGGAGGAAAACAAACTGACGCTAGCTTTCTGGTCACGCGCCTCTCACAAACAGTACACATGAAGTGACCCTCATTTTGAACAGGGCTACTTCTTCACTACACAAAGGAAAAACCTCAACCAATTTCTAAATACTGGTGACATCCAGTGGAAGCGGTAGGAACTGCAAGCAAGTCCCTTCGAAATCTGGATTCCCAATGGAACCCATTGAAAAGAGAGTGACCTCAAAAAAATAATAACCTGAATGGTTTGTCCTCTGGGTTTAACTTCCCCTATCCTAGAGAAGTTAAATTGCAGTATGTTTGCCAATCAGTTTGGCTGCCAGACTTATTTGCCATACCTTTTACCTCATCCCTCAACCATACAATTTTTAAATTCCTCATCAATCCATGGATTTAACCGTTTTTCCAGTCATTTTATTAATGGGTGCGTGCTTATTAGTAACTGGAATAAGAAATGTCATAAATGTGTCAATTGTTCCATCTGGTTGCTCCTCATTACACTCCAAAGACCAGCAAATATGATTTACATCATCAACATATGAATCATTGTCAAACTTCTTGTATGACCTCTTACACACTATATTAGGCCCAGCCTTTGGAACTTTGGTTGTTCTAGATATGGCTATTATATTGTGATCACTACATCCTATGAATTTGGGTACTGCTTTAAAGCAAATTTCTGCAGAATTTGTAAAGATGTGATTAATACATGTTGATGATTTCATTCCTGTGCTGTTTGTAAATACCCTGGTATGTTGACTGACATCCTGAACCAGGTTGCAGGCACTGGTTACGGATGTAATTTTTTGCTTGAGTGGGCAGCTTGATGAGAACCAGTAAATATTTAAATCACCAAGAAAATATACTTCTCTGTTGATCACACATATTATCCAGATACGGACTGTTTGCACTTGGTGGTTTATAGCAGCTTCCCACAAGAATGGGCTTTAGGTGAGGCAGATGAACCTGTAGCCATATTACTTCAACATTAGATCTTCTCTAAGCTTTACAGGAATGTGGTTCTTTATACTGACCACAACACTGCCCCCATTGGCATTTCTGTCTTTTTGCTAAATGTTTTAACCATCTATTGCTACCACTGTGTCATCAAAGGTATTATCTAAGTGAGTTTCAGAGAGGATCAGAATATGAATGTCATCTGTTTACAAGCAAGTTATTGACTTCATGGACCTTGTTTCTCAGAATGCAATTGTTAATATGAGCTATTTTTAGCACTTTTCTAGGTTGCTTGATTGTTTTTAATGCTTTTACTGGGAAGCTTATCAGAAGTAGACTTGATAGTACGGGGTGAGCTGCATAAAGTGGTCTTCCTACTAGGGCACTCCGCGTCAGTGCTAACAGTGTAACTCATAGGTTCATGATTACTGCGTCCAATAGCTGTAGGATTAACAAAGGTATTCAATGCAATTAGGGGGAAATAAATTAAGTTACTTTACATTGTCTGCCATCACCCCTAGGATAATGTACATTTAATGCAGCATTATGACCACTCATTGTCACAATGGTAGGGATTAGCCGAGCTGGTCTTGGGTAATTGTTTCAATGCAGCCTTGAAATATGTGGACAGAGTCCAGGAGCCAAGATGATTTGGATGGTCTCCGTCATTCCTGCAGAGTATCTTCTGTTTCCAGAAGGTGTCAAAGTTATCTATAAAAGTGACTCCAGCAGAGCTACAGTAATCTTTTAGGCAGATGTGTAATGCCAGCATTTCGCTGAATATTTCACACCCGCGGCCCAACAATGGTACTGGACCTGAAATGATTGGTCGTTTTTTTGTTGTCTTTAATGCTAAAATCATAAAAATAAAAAAAGATCTTCAGATGTTCCGCGGTAGCCCTCCTGATGTCATTTGACCCCACATGGGTCAATATTGTTGCCTCTCTAGTTTGCTCAATATTTATTGAAAAGCACAACATGGTAGCATTTCATTTTGTTTGGAAACTCTAATGTTTATAGTTCAGCAAAAAGACTTGCTGAACTAGTGCTAAAGTGCTAATGCGTTGTTTCTTTGCAGCTCAATGTGGAAATAAGTTAACGTCATGGTTGTACATTGTTTCCGTTCAAATTTTTCCTATTGATAGCCTCCATAATTCTTGGCGCTTCATAGCCACTGTCAGCTCCTGAGCAGCAATTTGCATGTATGGGTTTGCTAATGAAACTAATAGTATGTTACAGTCTGGCATTAGGTATAGTCTCTTTCCTTCAGTGCCTGGACAAGAGGGTATATACAGTTTACATACACTTATGTTGGGAGTCATTAAAACTTGTTTTTCAACCACTCCACAAATGTATTGTTAACAAACTATAGTTTTGGCAAGTCGGTTAGGAGATCTTCTGGCCCGTCCTTGGACACTGTGCTATCTAACCTCCAAACGAGCTTCAATGCCATACAACACTCCTTCCGTGGCCTCCAACTTCTCTTAAACGGAAGTAAAACCAAATGCATGCTTTCCACCCATTCGCCCGACTAGCCACCACCCTGGATGGTTCCGACCTAGAATATGTGGATATCTATAAGTACCTAGGTGTCTGGTTAGACTGTAAACTCTCCTTCCAGACTCATATCAACCATCTCCAATCTAAAATCAACTGACTATCCTACCGATCCTTGACTTCGGCGATGTCATCTACAAAATAGCTTCCAATACTCTACTCAGCAAGCTGGATGCAGTTTATCACAGTGCCATCCGTTTTGTTACTAAAGCACCTTATCCAACCACCACTGCGACCTGTATGCTCTAGTCGGCTGGCCCTCGCTACATATTCGTCACCAGACCCACTGGCTCCAGGTTATCTACAAGTCCATGCTAGGTAAAGCTACTTCAAACATCTGCTATCTGAGCAGCTAACCGATCGCTGCAGCTGTACATAGTCTATCGGTAAATAGCCCACCCAATTTTACCTACCTCATCCCCATACTGTTTATATTTATTTACTTTTCCACTCTTTTGCACACCAATGTCTCTACCTGTACATGACCATCTGATCATTTATCACTCCAGTGTTAATCTGCAAAATTGTAATTATTCGCCTACCTCCTCATGCCTTTTAAACACAATGTATATAGACTCTTTTTTTCTACTGTGTTATCGACTTGTTAATTGTTTACTCCATGTGTAACTCTGTGTTGTCTGTTCACACTGCTATGCTTTATCTTGGCCAGCTTGCAGTTGCAAATGAGAACTTGTTCTCAACTAGCCTACCTGGTAAAATAAATCAAATAAAATCTACTCCCTGCATGAGACAAGTAATTTTCCCAACAATTGTTACAGACAGATTATTTTACTTATAATTCACTGTATCACAATTCCAGTGGGTCAGAAGTTTACAAGCACTAAGTTGACTGTGCCTTTAAACAGCTTGGAAAATTCCAGAAAATGATGTAATGGCTTTAAAATCTTCTGATAGGCTAATTGACATCATTTGAGTCAATTGGAGGTGTACCTGTGGATATATTTCAAGGCCTACCTTCAAACTCAGTGCCTCTTTGCTTGACATCATGGGAAAATCAAAAGCAATCAGCCAAGACCTCAGTAAAAAAAATTGTAGACCTCAACAAGTCTGGTTCATCCTTGGGAGCAATTTCCAAACACTTGAAGGTGCCACTTTCATCTGTACAAACAATAGTATGCAAGTATAAACACCATGGGACCACACAGCCGTCATACCACTCATAAACAAGATGCATTTTGTCTCCTAGAGAGGAATGTACTTTGGTGCGAAAAGTGCAAATCAATCCGAGAACAACAGCAAAGGACCTTGTGAAGATGCTGGAGGAAACCGGCACAAAAGTATCTATATCCACAGTAAAACGAGTCCTATACCAACATAACCTGAAAGGCCGCTCAGCAAGGAAGAAACCACTGCACCAAAACCGCCATAAAAAAGCCAGACTACGGTTTGCAACTGCACATGGAGACAAAGATCCTACTTTTTGGAGAAATTTAATCCGGTTTGATGAAACAAAAATATAACTGTTTGGCCATAATGACCATCACTATGTTTGGAGGAGAAAGGGGGAGCATTGCAAACCGAAGAACACCATACCAACCATGAAGCACGGGGGTGGCAGCATCATGTTGTGGGGGTGCTTTGCTGCAGGAGGGACTGGTGCACTTCACAAAATAGATAGCATCATGAGGAAGGAAAATTATGTGGATATATTGAAGCAACATCTCAAGACATCAGTCAGGAAGTTCAAGCGTGGTCGCAAATTGGTCTTCCAAATGAATAATGACCCCAAGCGTACTTCCAAAGTTGTGGCAAAATGGCTTAAGGACAACAAAGTCAAGGTATTGGAGTGACCATCACAAAGCCCTGACCTCAATCCCATAGAACATTTGTGGGAAGAACTTAAAAAGTGTGTGTGAGCAAGGAGGCATACAAACCTGACTCAGTTACACCAGCTCTGTCAGGAGGAATGGGCCAAAATTCACCCAATTTATTGTGAGAAGCTTGTGGAAGGCTACCCAAAATGTTTGACCCAAGTTACACAATTTAAAGACAATGCTACCAAATACTAATTGTGTGTATGTGAACTTCTGGCCCACTGGGAATGTGATGAAAGAAATAAAAGCTGAAATAAATCATGGCTGATAAGAACGTCATTGCTAATGCCTTCAACAATGACTTCAATTGTAGCAGGTAATCTTTTTGAGAAAATGTCGACCACAAATGAGGGAAGAAAAGAGAGTTATGAAGGGATTATGTATGAGTGTGCTGATGGTCAGGTTTTCTCACTAAACTTCTTCACAGAGGAGAAAGTTATTGATGCTAGCCATATACATTAAGAAAGCAACAGGGGCTGACAAACTTGACCCAGGGTTGCTGGCTACAGCTGCACAACTTGTCCCTGGTGCTCTTACTCATTTTTTAACCTCACGTTGACCTCTGGTGTCATACCTAAGATTTGGAAATCTGCCTATGTGCTGCCTCTGCACAAATGTGGGGATACTGGTGACCTTGATAATTATCGACCAATCTCTAAACTGTCTTGTCTTGCAAAAATGTTAAGAGTCATTGGTAAATGTACAGCTGCGCTCTTTCTTGTCTGACAAATGCATACTGAACAAATTTCAGTCTGGTTTTAGACCGGGGAACAGTACTATCACAGCCACCACAATGGTTGTAAATTATATTGTAAGATCCTTGGATAAGAAGTTGAACTGTGTTGCTTTGTTTGTTGACCTGTCAAAGACTTCGATATAGTTTATCATTCTCTTCTGCTTTGGGGTTGGCCTCAGATACATGTTTATGGTTTCAGAATTATCTCAGCAATAGATCTCAGGCCATTATTGCAGATGGGGGGGGAAATCAGATTTTGTCACTGTTCACAAAGGTGTCCCACAGGTTCAATTTTAGGTACTTTATTATTCACTATATACATACATTATATCTGTAACTCAGTGAAAAAATGCAACTTTACATTCCTACAGTTTGACTTTCAATTGCTTCAAGATGCACTTATAGATATTAGGCTGGTGCTTGTAACGGCGTTCGTCTGTTGAAGGAAGAGAGTCGGACCGAAATGCAGCGTGTTTGTTACTCATGATCTTTAATGAACGAAAACGAAACGATACATGAAATAACTCAATACAAAACAGCAAACGGAACAAGAAACCTAATACAGCCTGTCTGGTGAACAACTACACAAAGACAGGAACAATCACCCACGAAATACAAAGCCAAACTCAGGCTACCTAAATACGGTTCCCAATCAGAGACAACGAGAATCACCTGACTCTGATTGAGAATCGCCTCAGGCAGCCAAGCCTATACAACACCCCTAATCAGCCGCGATCCCAAATACTACAAACCCCAATACGAAAAACAACATATAAACCCATGTCACACCCTGGCCTAACCAAACATATAACAAAAACACAAAATACAATGACCAAGGCGTGACAGAACCCCCCCCTAAGGTGCGGACTCCCGGACGCACCTCAAAACCATAGGGAGGGTCCGGGTGGGCGTCTGTCCATGGTGGCGGCTCCAGCTCGGGACGTGGACCCCACTTCATTAATGTCCTAGTTCCTCCCCTTCGCGTCCTGGGATAATCCACCCTCGCCGCCGACCATGGCCTAATAGTCCTCACCCAGAACCCCACTGGACTGAGGGGCAGCTCGGGTCAGAGGGGCAGCTCGGGTCAGAGGGGCAGCTCGGGACAGAGGGGCAGCTCGGGACAGAGGGGCAGCTCGGGACAGAGGGGCAGCTCGGGACTGAGGGGCAGCCCGGGACTGAGGGGAAGCCCAGTACTGAGAGAAAGCCCAGTACTGAGAGAAAGCCCAGTACTGAGAGGAAGCCCAGTACTGAGAGGAAGCCCAGTACTGAGAGGAAGCCCAGTACTGAGATGAAGTTCAGGTAGGTAGTAGGCTCCGATAGATCCTGGCTGGCTGGCGGATCTAGAAGATTCAGGTTGATTAGCAGATCTGGAAGAGACTGGTTGACTGGCAGATCTGGAAGAGACTGGTTGTCTGGCAGATCTAGATGCTCTATGCAGACTGACAGCTCTTTGCAGACTGACAGCTCTGGCTGCTTCATGCAGACTGACATCTCTGGCTGCTTCATGCAGACTGACAGTCCTGGCTGCTTCATGCAGACTGACAGCTCTGGCTGCTTCATGCAGACTGACAGCTCTGACTGCTCTGAACAGGCAGGAGGCTCTGGCAGCGCTGAACAGGCGGGAGACTCCGACAGCGCAGGAGGGAAGGAAGGCTCTAATAGCGCTGAACAGACAGGAGACTCCAGTAGCGCAGGAGGGAAGGAAGGCTCTGGCTGTGCTGAACAGGCGAGGCGCACAGAAGGCCTGGTGCGTGGTGCTGGAACTGGTGCTACAGGATTGAGGACACGCACAGGAAGCCTGGTGCGGGGAGCTGTTACCGGAGGACTGATGTGGGGAGGTGGCTCTGGATAGACCGGACCGTGCAGGCGCACCGAGCCTGCCCAAGCTTACCTGGCTTGATGCCCACTCTAGCCCAGCCAATAGGAAGGGCTGGTATGTGCCGCACCGGGCTATGCACCCGCACTGGAAACACTGTGCGCTCCATAGCATAACACGGTGCCTGCCCGGTCTCTCTAGCCCACCGGTAAGCACAGGGAGTTTGCGCAGGTCTCCTACTTGGCATAGCCATACTCCCTTTAAGCCCCCCCCAATCATTTTTTGGGGCTGCTTTTCGGGCTTCCAACCGCGTCGCCGTGCTGCCTCCTCATACCAGCGCCTCTCCGCTTTATCCGCCTATATTTCTTGCTTGGGACGGCGATATTCTCCAGGCTGAGCACAGGGTCCTTTCCCGTCTAATTTCTCCTCCCATGTCCAATTCTCCAAGTGGTGCAGCCTCTCCCACTGCAACTGCTCTTCACGATTAACAGAGAGAGTTGGCTCAGGTCTGAACCCTGACTCAGCCACTCTCTCTCTCTGCGCCCCCCCAATACATTTTTTGGGGTGACTTTCTGGTTTTTCTCTGCGCCGCCGTGTTCTCCTTTTCGACTCCATTCACCTATAGCCCTCTTCGCATTGCTGCAGCGAATCCCAGGTGGGCTCCTGCACTCTCTCTGGGTCTGCCGCCCACCTGTCGATTTCTTCCCACGTCGTATACTCCATACCTCTGCTGTCCATAACGTCCTCCCTTCGCTGTTCAAGCTGTCGCTGTAGCTGCCTGTTGACACGCTGCTCGGTCCGTGAGTGGTGGGTGATTCTGTAACGGCGTTCATCTGTTGAAGGAAGAGAGTCGGACCGAAATGCAGCGTGTTTGTTACTCATGATCTTTAATGAATGAAAACGAAACGATACATGAAATAACTCAATACAAAAACAGCAAACGGAACGAGAAACCTAATACAGCCTGTCTGGTGAACAACTACACAAAGACAGGAACAATCACCCACGAAATACAAAGCCAAACTCAGGCTACCTAAATACGGTTCCCAATCAGAGACAACGAGAATCACCTGACTCTGATTGAGAATCGCCTCAGGCAGCCAAGCCTATATAACACCCCTAATCAGCCGCGATCCCAAATACTACAAACCCCAATGCGAAAAACAACATATAAACCCATGTCACACCCTGGCCTAACCAAACATATAACAAAAACACAAAATACAATGACCAAGGCGTGACAGTGCTAAATTCAAGTAACTAAGTATATGGTATTTTCACAATCCAAAAGTATACAGTTGGAAAACCTGAACATTGCTACCCATGATGGCTCTCTTTTGGAACGTGCCCCCACCTTGGAAATTGGTTAGACGATAATCTCTCTTTTAAAATGCATATAACTGAGCTGGTAAAGAAGCTGAAATTGAGAATGAGATTTTTTATAGAAATATAAATTGTCTTATCACAGCACAGAAAGGGAATTGTACAGGCTACTTTTATGTCAGTGCTTGATTATGTTTTATATATGCATGGATCAGCATCAGTACTGAAGAAATTGGATGCAGTGTATCATGCAGCGTTGCGCTTTGTTTCTAGTGCAAACTTTTGCACACATCATTGCCTTTTGTACACTTCGGTTGGCTGGGACACCCTGACTTACAGAAACTTCCTAATTATCTTAAATACTGTTTGACCACTGGATTTTTGAGTTATCAGACTCGGTCACAGGACATGCTAGTGCTAGAGATACCCCTGATTCACTCTGAGTTGAATATCATTGAATATCATGCTACACACACATGGAACGAATTGCAGATAGAACTCCAGTTAGATGTTTTGGTGCCTTTAAGACAGTTTAAATGCACATTACATTAACTTTTTATTATAAACCGTCATTGCTTTTTGTAAAGTGTTTTTCTTATAATCTTTTTAATCTCCATCTTGTACTTTTTATATGTTAATTTTGTTTGGTTTTAAATTCTTATTAATTGCTGTGTTGTTTTTATTGTTGTATCACAGGGCACAACTGTAAAATAGTTCAGAATTCGATTCTCCAGTAATGGAGGCCTCCTATCTGACCACCAGGAGGATGTGTCTTGATTGGTTCCCACCCTGGCCAGGATGGATGACTTTACAGTCCCTCTCCAGAGCATCCTTCAACGGAAGGTGTGTTTTTGGGGAATGTAGGAAAACTGGGATGTAAATCAAAGCTGTGTATATTTATTGGAACATTAACTCTGTGGGTTAGGGACTAAGGGCAGAAGGCATTCAATTTACTGGCCAATTACTGCCTCGCTCAAAAGGGTGTTGAAAGTCTCTAGCTGGGAGAGCCGAATGTGGAGACTCAAGACTCCCAGTGTAGCCCTGAATTAACAGATGCCACACTCAGATCTGGGAGAGAACTCTGAAGTTACCTGGAAGGAGAGAGAAGTGGAAGAGGTGGGAAGACGGCAAATTGTCCTATAGGAATTACTTCTCTTCCCCACCAGCCTTGTGTTAATTGTGACCATGTTTACACCTTTTGGTGGAGAAAAAACTTACATACAGTTCACAATGTACTTGGTAATGTATTTCAATGACGCCCATAGAGAGAAACCATTATTTTGTTTGCCAATATACTTTTTTTAACTGTCAAATTAAATACAATGTATTGTGTGTTGAATGATTTATGTTTAATTACATTTAAAAGAGGTAGAACACTCAATGGGATGTGTATATTCTCAATGTCCCCCCTCTGCACCCCAATAGCATAACCACAATCATCTGGAATCTGTAAAGGCATGAATCTTATCCTTATGGTTTATTTCTGTAGGACCCATTGTTCAACATTTGCTCCTTACACAATATAACCAGTAACCACCTTTGGTGAACAGTTGACAATATTTCATTCCTATATTGAACCACAAACTATTAGTTGGCTCATACGCTACATATTAAATTACAGAGGTTCACTTTAAGTTCAGAGCTGTATTGAAGTATCTCATAAACAACTTAAACCAGAGAATGGTCTGTGTTTTTTAAACAAACAAATTGCATCTCTTGAGGAAAGATTATACCTTGCCAAACAAAATAGGAAAATTAAGAATGTACGTGCCTAGAAACCCTTAATGTGCTTCTGTACAACCTAAATGTATCATTTAAACCTTTCCTATTGTCAATTGTTTGAATGATACGTATACGTTAACTGATGTAAAGAATATTAACTTTAATAGAATCAACACATATACAAATTAAGGGCCACCAGTGAATACCAAATAAATCTGACCTAATCCAGGGTTATAATACATGAGTCAAGAACATTTTCACAAACAAGCCTTACACTATGACAACATTGGATTATGACTCAACCTGTCCAACAGCCCGTTTTATCAATGTATTTAGTTAATGTTTACTTGGTTCCCATACGGCACGGGGGCTGAATCTCGCCCACGAGGGGGCTAATGCGGGTGGTTTGAGTAAAACATTTATAAAATAAATCTAAATATTTGTTTTTTGGTTGGAAACGGATGAACTCAATATACTTTAAAATGACTAAAACCAAATTGAAACGGTGTATAAATGATAATGCCCCTACATCCAGCTCGCTAATAATCACCCAAATCAAAGCTAGACAGTCAGGGAGCAACAGCAATTTCAAAACTATGGAGAGGCCCTTCGGCCTCGGAACTCGTTAAAAACCGAATTCGGGCCCCCGGGGCAAAATGAGTTTGACACCCCTGCTCAAGAGAAATAAGAAGGAAAGAGGCAGAAGAACCTAGACCAAGTCATGCACCACTCTGCAGACGACCACTAACAACCATCTGACTAAATGGAGACACAGTGCAGAGCGACTTGCACCCTGGAGCTTGGAAAGATGTTGGCCTCAGCAAATCCAGAGCACAGCAGGTTTAGCTGTCATAAACGTGAAACGATTTAGGAGACACCTGGGATTTATGGTAGTGCTCAAAGGCATCTGGCATGGCGGTGCATTAGTCAATTGTGTAAACACATACAAAAAGTGAAGTTACACACACAGTCTTGGTTCGCCCTCAATTTTAAGTGTATGGATTTTGATGCAGTTATGTACACATTAACAACAAGCCCAGGTTAATCCCGAGGCACTCTTTCAAATGGATACTAGGGCCTGGTGATCAAAAGAGTTGATCCTCTCCTAAAATGGAAACCATTAAGAAACCAGTAGAATTCCATTCAGGAAATCTTGTGTAAAGTTCTTTTATGAGCATTTATATTTTGTAAAGCTGAATTAACCTGTTTCCCATGGCAAATTAATAAAGCTGCTTAACGTGTGGAATCACCAGTTATAGATAATTCGTTTCCAGGTAAATTAGTCATTTATCTGGTTTTTGATTGGTTAATACATTGGTTGTCCAGTAATAGCTTTATTGAAACAGGAAGTGACAGACAGCCGGCGTTCAATGTAGTTTGACAATTTAAGCTGCTAAACAGTTATGCGTCTCCATTCCGTCCTTGTTCCTACAAAAATGAATCCATTGTACTCAGACTGTCACGCCCTGGTCATTATATTTTGTGTTTTTGGTATGTTTGGGTAGCCAGGGTGTGACATGGGTTTATATGTTGTGTTTTCGTATTGGGGTTTGTAGTATTTGGGATTGTGTATGATTAGGGGTGTGTCTAGTTAGGCTTGGCTGCCTGAGGCGATTCTCAATTGGAGTCAGCTGCTTATCGTTGTCTCTGATTGGGAACCGTATTTAGGCAGCCTGAGTTCACGTTGTATTTTGAGGGTGATTGTACCTGTATCTGTGTTAGTCACCAGATAGGCTGTAATTAGTTCACGTACCGTTTGTTGTTTTCTTATACAGTTATTTCATGTACCGCATTTATCTTCATTACAGTCATGAGTAACCTACACGCTGCATTTCGGTCTGACTCTCTTCATACAACAGACGAACGTCATTACAGAAACACCCACCACTCACAGACCGAGCAGTGTGTAAACTGGCAGGAGCTAAAAGAGGACGTTATGGACAGCAGAAGCATGGATTATACGACGTGGGAAGAAATCGACAGGTGGGCGGCCGACCCAGAGCGAGTGCAGGAGCCCGCCTGGGATTCCCTACAGCAATGCGAAGAGGGCTATAGACAAATGGAGTTGAAAAGGAAAGCAGGGCGATGCAGAGCGAAAACCGAAAGTAACGGGGGAGAGCGCAGAGAGAGAGTGGCTGAGTCAGGAGTCAGACCTGAGCCTACTCTCCCTGTTAATCGTGAAGAGCAGTTGCAGTGGGAGAGGCTGCACCACTTGGAGATTTGGACATGGGAGGAGGAATTAGACTGAAAAGGACCCTGGGCGCAGCCGGGAGAATATCGCCGTCCCAAGGAGGAAATAGAAGCAGCTAAAGCGGAGAGGCGCAGGTATGAGGAGGCAGCACGGCGACGCGGTTGGAAACTGGAAAAACAGCCTCCAAAAAATATTGGGGGGAGGCTAGAAGGGAGAATAGTTATGCCAGGTAGGAGACCTGCGCATACTCCCTGTGCTCACCGTTGGGCTAGAGAGACCGGGCAGGCACTGTGTTATGCTATGGAGCGCACGGTGTTTCCAGTGCGGGTGCAGAGCCAGCTGCGGCACATACCAGCCCTTCCTATTGGCCAGGCTAGAGTGGGCATCGAGCCAGGTAAGCTTGGGCAGGCTCGGTGCTCAAGAGCTCCAGTGCGCCTGCACGGTCCGGTCTATCCAGAGCCACCTCTACACACCAGTCCTCTGGTAGCAGCTCCCCGCACCAGGCTTCCTGTGCGAGTCCTCGCGCCAGTATCACCAGTTCCAGCACCACGCACCAGGCCTCCAGTGCGCCTCACCTGTTCAGCGCAGCCAGCGCTTTTCTCCTCTCCTGCGCTGTTGGAGTCTCCCGCCTGTTTAGCGCAGCCAGAGCTTTTCTCCTCTCCTGCGCTGCCGGAGTCTCCCGCCTGTTTAGCGCGGCCAGTGCTCCCAGTCGGCCCAGCGAGGCCAATGCTCCCAGTCTGCCCAGCTCCGCCAGTGCGCCCAGTCTGCCCAGCTCCGCCAGTGCTCCCAGTCTGCCCAGCTCCGCCAGTGCTCCCAGTCTGCCCAGCGCGGCCAGTGCTCCCAGTCTGCCCAGCGCGGCCAGTGCTCCCAGTCTGCCCAGCGAGGCCAGTGCTCCCAGTCTGCCCAGCGCGGCCAGTGCTCCCAGTCTGCCCAGTGCTCCCAGTCTGCCCAACGCCGCCAGTCTGCCCAGCGCCGCCAGCGCCGCCAGTCGGTCCAGCGTCACCAGGATCCGCCAGAAGTGCAAGTCTGCCAAGATCTTCTAGATCGGCCAGACAACCTGAATCATCCAGTTCCACCAGCCAGCCAGGATTTACCGGAGCCTACTACCTGCCTGAGCTTCCTCTCAGTACTGAGCTTCCTCTCAGTACTGGGCTTCCTCTCAGTACTGGGCTGCCTCTCAGTACCGGGCTTCCCCTCAGTACCGGGCTTCCCCTCTGTACCGGGCTTCCCCTCAGTACCAGGCTGCTTCTGTCCCGAGCTGCCCCTCTGTCCTGAGCTGCCCCTCTGTCCTGAGATGCCCCTCTGTCCTGAGATGCCCCTCTGTCCCGAGCTGCTCCTCAGTTATGTGGTGATCTGGGTGAGGACTATTAGGCCATGGTCAGCGGAGAAGGTGGATTATCCCAGGACGCGAAGGGGAGGAAATAGGACATTAATGGAGTGGGGTCCACGTCCCGAGCCAGAACCGCCACCATGGACAGACGCCCACCCGGACCCTCCCTATGCTCTTGAGGTGCGTCCGGGAGTCCGCACCTTAGGGGGGGGGGGGGGTTCTGTCACGCCTTGGTCATTGTATTTTGTGTTTTTGGTATATGTTTGGGTAGGCCAGGGTGTGACATGGGTTTATATGTTGTGTTTCGTATTGGGGTTTGTATTAATTGGGATTGTGTATGATTAGGGGTGTGTCTAGTTAGGCTTGGCTGCCTGAGGCGATTCTCAATTGGAGTCAGTTGATTCTCTTTGTCTCCGATTGGGAACCGTATTTAGGTAGCCTGAGTTCGCGTTGTGTTTTGTGGGTGTTTGTTCCTGTCTCTGTGTTGTAGTCACCAGATAGGCTGTAATTAGTTTCTCGTTTCGTTTGTTGTTTTCTTATATCAGTTATTTCATGTACCGCGATACTTTCATTAAAGTCATGAGTAACCTACATGCTGCATTTCGGTCTGACTCTCTTCATTCAACAGACGAACTACGTTACAGTCCTGGCACCCCAATGGTGGATCCAGCTTCCCGCTGAATCTAGGATAGCAGAGTCCTTGCCCATCTTCCAAAAAATATCTGAAACCCTACATTTTCAAAGAGTATCTTTAATAATCACACAGCACCCCCCTCACAACCCCTGCTCACCCCTTTTGATAAGAGTGTCTGCTAAATAACTCAAATGTATATGTAACATCAAACTATTGCATTTAATCCTGTGTATTTATGCATGCCTTCGACAGCTAAGATACAGTATATGGCCCTGCCATCGTGTAAAAAAGTGTCTGAAAGCCAGCTGGAAAGGTTGTTCTCTCCTGACTGTTTTGCTGACATGCAGTAGGGAGAGAACCACATATTTTCTTGGAGGACTTTTAGTGCAGCTCGCACCAATAACCCTTCGTGACAATATTCTGAAGAATACCCAGCTTTAAGTGTTGATTTTGTAGAATAGAAAATAAAGTGAAATGTGCAGACCATGATCAGTCTGATTTTTATATCTTGGAGCCAGTATTCTGACTGGAAATGTAGCAGTTTGGTTCAGTTCAGACTTGTCATCTTTGAGTTAGATATAGTGATGTACTACTAGGGTTGTTCTTGAATTACAATGGCATTTGGGAATGGTATTTTTAAATTTTTCTAGATTTTTTTATATTTGTGTACATCTTCTTCTAAATGAACTCATATGGTAGCATAATGACTTTAAAGAATGTTGACCATTATGATAACATTGTGCCACTAGTAGGAGTAGTAACACCAATGATGGTAATGCCAATGAGATATTTTCACAGCTGCTCAGACTGTTGGCGCTTTTAAAATATATTGATGCATCAGTCTAAGTAACAAAATAAAAAAATGCCCATCAGTTTAAGCTAGAGATATCTAATTCCTCCTCATGCAGCCTTCTGCATCTACGGTGGAAGCTGGCCAAGCTGCAGCGGTGTTTGTCAGACCATGAACATCCCGAAAATTATCTCACAAAAACGTATAGCGTCCGAACAGTTTGACCTACAAACTAAAGTGACCACTCTATGGAAAGATGAGACTCTGTGTCATGGGACACGTCTGATGGTAACCCATACAAATTAATGGAAGTTATTGGAGGTAGTTTTGTGGCAACAAAAATAAGGGGTTAAATATCTGTAAAAAATATTTCTGAGCTTTCTTATATCTCCTAGATTAGGCCTATGGATAAATGTTTTTATTAGCATGAATTAGATTGAGCAATAAAAGCCCCACTTGTATTCCATAGGCTTGGATCCTCAGTATGCAGCTGTTGCAAGAGCGCATTTTTCACTGGCTGTCCACTGGTTTCAAAAACGATGATTGATAGGCAGCTTAAACTTCTTGAATTGAACCATTATTGGGTTCAAATACATATTTAGATTTGTGAACAGCCATCCACAACAACCGCAATCTCATTTTTCTTTCCCCTTTTTTCCCCTTTCTTTCCCCTTCTTTCTTCATTCCTCTGACCCTTGGACCTGGAAAACCTATTGGTTTCTCTTGGATCGCCATGGTTCAGGTATGTCACGTCACTGTTTTTTGCACCCCTAACTGGTTTTGAATGATTTCAGACACTGATATACAGTGTCTTCAAAACATATTCACAGCCCTTCACTTTTTCTACATTTTGTTCTGTTACATCCTGAATTTAAAATGGATAAAATGTAGATTTTGTTTGTCATTGGCCTACACAGAATACCCCATAATGTCAAAATGAAATTGTTTTTATATTTTTTAGAATATTAATGAAAAGCTGAAATGTCTTCAGTCAGATAGTATTCAATCCCTTTGTTATGGCAAGCCTGAATAAGTTCAGGAGTAGAAATGTGCTTAACAAGTCACATAATAAGCTGCAATAATTGTGTTTAATGTGATTCTTGAATTACTACCACATCTCTGTACCCCACACAACATTATCTGTAAAGTTCCTCATTCGAGCTGTACATTTCATAAAAAGATTCAACCACAAAGACCAGGGAGGTTTTCAAATGATTCGCAAAGTGCACCAATTTGGTAGATGGGTAAAAGAATAAGCAGATTTTGAATATCACTTTGAGCATGGCAAAGTTATAAATTACACTTTAGATGGTGTATCAGCACACCCAGTCACTTCAAACTCAGTTGCCGGAGAGGAAGGAAAACCGCTCCGTGATTTCACCATGAGGCCAATGGTGACTTTAAAACAGTTACAGATTTTAATGGCTGTGATTGGAGAAAACTGAGGATGGATCAACAACATATACTAACCTAATTCACAGAGTGAAAAGAAGGAAGCCTATACAGAATAAAAATATTCCAAAACATGCATCGCGTTTGCAACAAGGTCCTAAAGTAATACTACAAAACATGTGGCAAAGCAATTCACTTTTTGTACTTAAACAAAGTGTTATGTTCGGGCAATTCCAATACAACAAATTACTGAGTACCACTCTCCATATGTGTGACCCACCACCTGAATTCGGTCCTATGTAGCAACATTTGAATTTTATTTTATTTCTTACATTGGATAAAAGTAAAGACTAAGCACTATAAATGGTATATCATACACTGCAGTTGAGGGACAATTGGAAAGTAATTCTGCTTTGAAAACTTGATCAACTTGTAACCCCACTTTTGAGAAAATGTCCCTTGAATGTTTTGGTACATCTACTGGAGAGCTCTTCTTTGTCTACACCCATTCAACATTGTTCACACCCTCTTAAGCCTTAGACCCTCCCACCTCTTTAAGGATTGACATGTGAGGCCATGTGCTAAACAGAATTAGTAGTTTAGTTAACCACCAAAGATTTCATGATTAAACGTGTAGAAAAAAGTAGACAACATTTAATCATCAAATCAAATGTATTTATATAGCCCTTCGTACTTCAGCTGATATCTCAAAGTGCTGTACAGAAACCCAGCCTAAAACCTCAAACAGCAAGCAATGCAGGTGTAGAAGCACGGTGGCTAGGAAAAACTCCCTAGAAAGGCCAAAACCTAGGAAGAAACCTAGAGAGGAACCAGGCTATGTGGGGTGGCCAGTCCTCTTCTGGCTGTGCCGGGTGGAGATTATAACAGAACATGGCCAAGATGTTCAAATGTTCATAAATGACCAGCATGGTCGAATAATAATAAGGCAGAACAGTTGAAACTGGAGCAGCAGCACGGCCAGGTGGACTGGGGACAGCAAGGAGTCATCATGTCAGGTAGTCCTGGGGCATGGTTCTATGGCTCAGGTCTTCCGAGAGAGAGAAAGAAAGAGAGATGGAGAGAATTAGAGAACGCACACTTAGATTCACACAGGACACCGAATAGGACAGGAGAAGTACTCCAGATATAACAAACTGACCCTAGCCCCCGACACAAACTACTGCAGCATAAATACTGGAGGCTGAGACAGGAGGGGTCAGGAGACACTGTGGCCCCATCCGAGGACACCCCCGGACAGGGCCAAACAGGAAGGATATAACCCCCCCATATCTTCAACCACCAACTTACCATCCTGAGACAAGGCCGAGTATAGCCCACAAAGATCTCCGCCATGGCACAACCCAAGGGGGGGCGCCAACCCAGACAGGATGACCACATCAGTGAATCAACCCACTCAGGTGACACATCCCTTCCAGGGACGGCATGAGAGAGCCCCAGTAAGCCAGTGACTCAGCCCCTGTAATAGGGTTAGAGGCAGAGAATCCCAGTGGAAAGAGAGGAACCGGCCAGGCAGAGACAGCAAGGGCGGTTCGTTGCTCCAGAGCCTTTCCGTTCACCTTCCCACTCCTGGGCCAGACTACACTCAATCATATGACCCACTGAAGAGATGAGTCTTCAGTAAAGACTTAAAGGTTGAGACCGAGTTTGCGTCTCTGACATGGGTAGGCAGACCATTCCATAAAAAATGGAGCTCTATAGGAGAAAGCCCTGTCTCCAGCTGTTTGCTTATAAATTCTAGGGACAATTAGGAGGCCTGCGTCTTGTGACCGTAGCGTACGTGTAGGTATGTACGGCAGGACCAAATCAGAGAGATGTGTAGGAGCAAGCCCATGTAATGCGTTGTAGGTTAGCAGTAAAACCTTGAAATCAGCCCTTGCTTTGACAGGAAGCCAGTGTAGGGAGGGTAGCACTGGAGTAATATGATAATTTTTTGGGGTTCTAGTCAGGATTCTAGCAGCCGTATTTAGCATTAACTGAAGTTTATTTAGTGCTTTATCCGTGTAGCCGGAAAGTAGAGCATTGCAGTAGTCTAACCTAGAAGTGACAAAAGCATGGATTAATTTTTCTGCATCATTTTTGGACAGAAAGTTTCTGATTTTTGCAATGTTACGTAGATGGAAAAAAGCTGTCCTTGAAATGGTCTTGATATGTTCTTCAAAAGAGAGATTGGGGTCCAGAGTAACGCCGAGGTCCTTCACAGTTTTATTTGAGACGACTGTACAACCATTAAGATTAATTGTCAGATTCAACACAAGATCTCTTTGTTTCTTGGGACCTAGAACAAGCATCTCTGTTTTGTCCGAGTTTAAAAGTAGAACGTTTGCAGCCATCCACTTCCTTATGTCTGAAACACACGCAAGGGCAATTTTGGGGCTTCACCATGTTTAATTGAAATGTACAGCTGTGTGTCGAATAACATCCCCAAGAGGTAAAATATATAGTGAAAACAATAGTGGTCCTAAAACGGAACCTTTGAGGAACACCGAAATATTTAATATTCACATGGAAAAGTCCACAGACCCACTCCAAAAGGCTTTCGGAGCCATCATCGACTCAGTGGGTTTTGTCCAACATGTCTCTGGACCCACTCACTGTCACAGTCATACTCTGGACCTAGTTTTGTCCTATGGAATAAATGTTGTGGATCTTAATGTTTTTCATCATAATCCTGGACTATCGGACCACCATTTTATTACGTTTGCAATTGCAACAAATAATCTGCTCAGACCCCAACCAAGGAACATCAAAAGTCGTGCTATAAATTCACAGACAACACAAAGATTCCTTGATGTCCTTCCAGATTCCCTCTGTCTACCCAAGGATGCCAGAGGACAAAAATCAGTTAACCACCTAACTGAGGAACTCAATTTAACCTTGCGCAATACCCTAGATGCAGTTGCACCCCTAAAAACTAAAAACATTTCTCATAAGAAACTAGCTCCCTGGTACACAGAAAATACCCGAGCTCTGAAGCAAGCTTCCAGAAAATTGGAACGGAAATGGCGCCACCCCAAACTGGAAGTCTTCCGACTAGCTTGGAAAGACAGTACCGTGCAGTACCGAAGAGCCCTTACTGCTGCTCGATCATCCTATTTTTCTAACTTAATTGAGGAAAATAAGAACAATCCGAAATTCCTTTTTGATACTGTCGCAAAGCTAACTAAAAAGCAGCATTCCCCGAGAGAGAATGACTTTCACTTTAGCAGTGATAAATTCATGAACTTCTTTGAGGAAAAGATTATGATTATTAGAAAGCAAATTACGGACTCCTCTTTAAATCTGCGTATTCCTTCAAAGCTCAGTTGTCCTGAGTCTGAGTCTGCCAGGACCTAGGATCAAGAGAGACGCTCAAGTGTTTTAATACTATATCTCTTGACACAATGATGAAAATAATCATGGCCTCTAAACCTTCAAGCTGCATACTGGACCCTATTCCAACTAAACTACTGAAAGAGCTGCTTCCTGTGCTTGGCCCTCCTATGGTGAAACATAATAAACGGCTCTCTATCCACCGGATGTGTACCAAACTCACTAAAAGTGGCAGTAATAAAGCCTCTCTTGAAAAAGCCAAACCTTGACCCAGAAAATATAAAAAAACTATCGGCCTATATCGAATCTTCCATTCCTCTAAACATTTTTAGAAAAGGCCACATTCTTTTGGAGAGATTGGAAATCCAAATTGGTCTACACGGACAAGTTCTGGCCTGGTTTAGATCTTATCTGTTGGAAAGATATCAGTTTGTCTCTGTGAATGGTTTGTCCTCTGACAAATCAACTGTAAATTTCGGTGTTCCTCAAGGTTCCGTTTTAGGACCACTATCTTTGCTACATTGCACAACCTTCAATGTTATGCCATAATTACGTAAAATTCTCACAAATTAGATCACAACGAGCCAGGCAGCCCAAACTGTTGCATATACACTGACTGTGTGCAATGAACGTAAGTGACACAATTTCACCTGGTTAATATTGCTTACTAACCTGAATTTCTTTTAGCTAAATATGCAGGTTTAAAAATACATACTTCTGTGTATTGATTTTAAGAAAGGCATTGTTGTTTATGGTTAGGATGTTAATGGTACAGTCGTGCAACGATTGTGCTTTTTTCACAAATGCACTTTTGTTAAATCATCCCCCGTTTGGCGAAGTTGGCTGTCTTTGTTAGGAAGAAATAGTATTCACACAGTTCGCAACGAGTCATGTTAGCAGGCAATATTAACTAAATATGCAGGTTTAAAAATATATACTTGTGTATTGATTTTAACCTCTTGCTCCTACCTGGCACGCAGGCGTCCCATCTAGAGCTCTGGAAATGCAAATGCGCTACGCTAAATGCTAATAGTATTCGTTAAAACTCAAACGTTCATTAAAATACACACGCAGGGTATTGAATTAAAGCTACACTCGTTGTGAAGTCAGGCAACAAGTCATATTTTTAAAATGCTTTTCGGCGAAAGCATGAGAAGCTATTATCTGATAGCATGTAACACCCCAAAAGACCCGCAGGGGACGTAAACAAAATAATTAGCATAGTCGGCGCTACACAAACCGCACAAATAATATATTAAACATTCATTACCTTTGACCATCTTCTTTGTTGGCACTCCTAGATGTCCCATAATCACTATTGGGTCTTTTTTTCGATTAAATCGGTCCATATATAGCCTAGATATCGATCTATGAAGACTGTGTGATAAACGGAAAAAAATAGCGTTTCATAACGTAACGTCATTTTTTTTAAATTAAAAAAGTTGACGATAAACTTTCACAAAACACTTCGAAATACTTTTGTAATGCAACTTTAGGTATTAGTAAACGTTAATAAGCGATCAAATTAATCACGAGACGAAGTGTTTTCTATAGGGGTCCGTCTTGAAATACTGTCCGTGTATTTCTCAACCAAAATATACGGTCGGAGACCTGAAGAAAAAGCCTGTCTCTTGTTCGTTTGACCAAGAAACAAAGAATTGGCAAATGACAAGACTGTTGACATCGTGTGGAAGCTGTAGGTACTGCAACCTCAGCCCTATTTAATGTCTTTCGCCCATAACAATGGGTTGAAGCGGCGGATGGATATATTTTTCCACTTTCAGTGATCAGATTTTCCTGCACTTTTCAATGAAACGCACGTTCTGTTAAAGTCACAGCCGTGATTTAACCAGTTTTATAAACGTCTGAGTGTTTTCCATCCACACATACTAATCATATGCATATACTATATTCCTGGCATGAGTAGCAGGGCCCTGAAATGCTGTGCGATTTTTAACAGAATGTTCGAAAAAGTAGAGGGTCGACTGAAGAGGTTAAAAAAGGCATTGATGTTTATGGTTAGATACATATTGGAGCAACGATAGTCCTTTTTCGCGAATACGCACCACATCGATTATATGCAACGCAGGACACGCTAGATAAACTAGTAATATCATCAACCATTTTTAGTTATCTAGTGATTGACTGATTGATTGTTTTTTATGAGAAGTTTAATGCTAGCTAGCAACTTACCTTGGCTTCTTACTGCACTTGCGTAACAGGCTGGCTCCTCGGAGTGCAATGTATTCAGGTGGTTAGAGCATTGGACTAGTTAACCGTAAGGTTGCAAGATGGAATCCCCGAGCTGACAAGGTAAAAATCTGTCGTTCTGCCCCTGAACAAGGTAGTTAACCATCGTTCCTAGGCCGTCATTGAAAATAAGAATGTGTTCTTAACTGACTTGCCTAGTTAAATAAAAGTGTAAAAAAATGGTCAAATAAGCGTCCAAAAATACCGATTTCCGATTGTTATGAAAACTTGAAATCGGCCATTCCGATCAATCGGTCGACCTTTACTACATAGTGCTTTGAAGTGGCTGTAACATCACTGGCTTAGTTAGCTTTTCCATGCAAAAAGTGAACACCCTTCCGAAAGTGAAGGTTTGAGGAAGGGTTCTAGAGTCTCATGGGCCTTACGTGCAATTTACACTGTGGCTTTCGGACGTAGAACAAACAAGATGCGGCTCGGCAACACATTCTCTCCTGTGGTGTATGAGTGTTTTTTATTCAATAATAAGCATGCTTTATGCAGTAATCGAGGGATGGTGAAGGGAGTTGGCCTCGGTATATAGGACTCCACACCAACCCTGTGTATTTCTCCTGAAGTATTCCATCCTAGAATGCAATAGCAGGATGGTCATTTTAACTGAGCACCACAGAGAATAAAGGTTTAAAATGTTAAGCAGGATAGAAATGTGCAGTGGCAATGGTAGGAGGGCTTTCTTTAATGCCTACGTGTACGACTAAGGGATCAAACAAAAATACTTAATTAATACTTAATTTCAGTGCTTTGCCAGCCATCCAAGTAGTTATCTGCACCAACTCAGGGCAATCAGAACCTTAATCTCAATCTGCCTGATATGGTAATTATGAGGGGATTGGCGTAATGCATATGATCCCTATAAGCAGAGAGTTGGCCTTATTCCGGTAAAAAATGTCTCAGGATGAAAAAACCTTTTATAGCGATATGGATAAATGTTTCACTCCAAACTCATAAAGTAAGAAATATCAAACTGAGTTGATAGGGTACACAAATACAATTAATGACAAAGCTCCCAGTCAGAGGGAGGCAGCTGACTGGGCTGCGGACAGGAGATAACCCGAGTCTGTCTGGCCTCATCCCCCCCCCTCCCCCGATGTGATAATGAATGCCACCTGTTGGGCTGGGGCACTCATTACACCCTGGGATGTAAAATCAATGATCAGGAGAGAGTCGTAACTGGGCATGCAGGCTTTACATGTAGCTAGCACATGTATCTACGCCTGGCACTCACTGGCCATGCTTAAGCACTGAGGGCCAGAGACAGACTGGAATAGTAGGAGCGATGAGGCCAAGGTTAAAACAACATCTGTTTCACTGAGAGAGGGATTGACAGAAGGCAAAAAAGAGAGAGATGCAGAAAATGACAGGTTGCTGGTTGCTAGGTCTTTAGTCTTGCTAAATGTGAATTCTGGGTTAGGGGTTTTGCTTTCCAGCTTTTGCAGTGTAATTTCAATATCGCCCCATCTCAGCGTAATAACTTCAGCTAGTTCATCGACCAATTTACGTTAGACTATATGATGCTTTGATATCTAATCCTTTACACAACCTGCTTCATATGACCACCATGAACAAAACTTGTCACAGAGATGCAGAAACTGTCTCCAGTGCCACAGTCATTTCCTGAAGGACATCTGTTTGCTTACCCATGTTGTAAACCAGCTCAGTTGAGGAACTCTAAGTGATGCATGTCTGCGGTTGAAAGATGAGGACATGGTAGGGGGTTAGAGGGTGCAACACAGTGGGCAGTGGATGTGATCAGGGTGTGGGTGACAAGATAGGTCTCGTCTCTGTCGAATGGCCATGGGGAACACAACATCCTCGGCTCTCCTGGCTTTGAAATGGGATGCAGGCCGCCGGCATTTGCATGCTGGGCCTTCTGTCCATATGCCACAGCCTTTGATCAGACACAGTTGTCGCGTCAGTTGCTTCTGTGGGACAGGTTATTTTTAAGGAGGGGAAGGGGAGATGTGTGGGTGTACAGCAGAGATCATCAACTAGATTCTGCCCTGGGATTATTTTTTTCTTGAGCGGATGGTCAGAGGGCTGGAACAAATTACCAAAAATTTGTAGAGTGGAAATTGACAGCAAGAAACCCAAACATGTATCATATTTGACTAAAACATAATAATTTCAAACCTTGCTTATGTTTGTATTTGATGCGTGGGTATACTTTGGAACAGATTTCCTCAATTTAAATCACTAGGTTCTGATTTGCTGTTTAAAAAAAAATAATATTTTAATGTCCAACAATAAAAAAAATAAAAAGAAAGAAATATATAGAACACTTGGGAGGCAAAAATAATACATCTGTGTGTGTTCTGCAGTTTGTTAGGCATGCTAAAGCTCCCATATACCCTCAAATGTGCATTTGGATACATTTACCAAAAAAGTCAGATAATGTGAAGCCAAAAAATAAATGTCATTCTTCTGAAGTTCACCCATATTGATTTCAGTAGGTCCTTCAGTTTGTCACACCATTCACACTGGCTGGAGTACCATTTGGATTACCAGACAGAAACTAGAAATGCACAGATAAATTGACACAACATATCTTTTGTATTTGTATTTATTATGGATCCCCATAAGCTGCTCCCAAAGCAGCAGCTACTCTTCCTGGGGGTCCAGCGAAATTAAGGCAGTTTATACCATTTTAATACATTCACAGATTTCACAACACACTGTGTGCCCTCAGGCCCCTACTCTACCACTACCACATATCTATAGTACTAAATCCATGTGTATGTAAAGTGCGTATGTTATCGTGTGTGTGTGTGTGTGCATGTGTCTGTGCCAATGTTTGTGTTGCTTCACAGTGCCCGCTGTTCCATAAGGTGTTTTTTAAAATCTAATTTTACTGCTTGCATCAGTTACTTGATGTGGAATAGTCCCATGTAGCCATGGCTCTATGTAGTACTGTGTACCTACCCTGGGTGACATGCATGTTATTAATATTAGCTCTCTGTGTACATCCAAGGGCCAGCCGTGCTGCCCTGTTCTGAGCCAATTGCAATGTCCTTTTTTTGTGGCACCTGACCACACAATTGAACAGTAGTCAAGGTGCGACAAAACTAGGGCCTGTAGGACCTGCCTTGTTGATAGTGTTAAGAAGGCAGAGCATCGCTTTATTATAGACAGACTTCTCCCCATCTTAGCCATTACTGCAAAAAAAAAAAGTATGAAAAAAAGCATGAATGACCAACCTGTTTAAAATACTTACTGTTAGTATGACATCCATGATTTCAATATCTACCATGAATTGCATGTGCAGGACAACTACTGGTAAATGGAGTAGAGTGAACTTGAGCCATTGTATTAATGGTCCTTCTGTAGCTCAGTTGGTAGAGCATGGCGCTTGTAACGCCAGGGTAGTTCGATCCCCGGGACCACCCATACGTAGAATGTATGCACACATGACTGTAAGTCGCTTTGGATAAAAGCGTCTGCTAAATTGCATATATTATTATTATTATATTATTTGACCATGACAGTTTACAATCTAGTGTTACTCTCAACTTGCTCAATTTCCACATTATTCATTACAATATTTAGTTGATGATTCAGGTTTAGTGAGTGTTTTGTTCCAAATACAATGCTTTCAGTTTTTAACTTATTCCTTGCCAACCTCTCTGAAACTAACTGCAGCTCTTTGAGTGTTGCAGTCATTTCAGTCGCTGTAGTAGCTGACGTGTACAGAGTCATCCGCATAAATAGAATCAAAGTCAGTGGCATGTCATTAGTAAAAATTGAAAAAAGCAAGGGGCCTAAAGACCTACCCTGGGAAATTCCTGATTCTAACTGGATTATATTTGATAGGTTTCCACCCTCTGTTCTGTTAGACAAGTAACTATTTATCCACATTATAGCAGGGGGTCTAAAGCCATAACACACGTTTTTCCAGCAGCAGACTATGATCAATAATGTCAAAAGCTGCACTGAAAATCTTTAAGGCACCTATGTGCAATCACTCTTTCTGTTAAGAGTGGTTCCCCTTGCCTTCAAAGGTACATCATGTCAATTAGTCATCCCCTGTAATAAAACAATTACTTTGATCTCTCAATGTTTCATGGCAATTACTTTTAACGCCATGTGACTTTCGCTCACTGTAATTCTACGGTGCGCATTTCTCCTATAAATAAAGTGTAAATGCGATCATTAGTATGCTCTCTGTCCTTTTCACTTCAAATCCATAGTGTCATATTGGGCAGAGCAAGTGAATTAAAGAATGTTTCCGGGCCGTGTTTATGGTTTATTCAGAGAGGACCAACAGCACTGATTGTTTACGCGGTGGATGAACGATCCATGACTGACACGGCTCAGAAAGCTGAATGTACCGCTTCGTTCATAGAACTGTGGCTGATAGCTGATATGGCTGACCATATCTACTTGGCATATTACATTGTTAATGCAGCAGCATATAAGACATTTTTGGACTTATCTTGTTGTGCGCGGCGGTCCTCCGTTGGCAAATTTTGTCATCAAAGAAAAAGATTTACAACTCCAAGCTGGATGACTGTTCAAAACTAATTTTCCCAGTCTGACTTCCCAGTTGTAATGATTGCGGTTAGCCACTGTAACGGATTTCTTCCAAACAACTCATTGTTGAATTTGAGATTTCCATTGTGTTGTGTAATGTTTATGTCCAATGGCCGATGAGCACTGATACATTTTATCTATATTTTCTCTTCATTATTTATATGACAAGGATTAAAAAGGATTTGCCAATGGACTTGATTCACAATGATGACTGCTAGCTAAGATTGAAAGTAAGATGTTGACACGATTAGTCCAATCAAAGCTACTGTACATAAAACGTGATTTGACGTCATTTCTGTGGCCAATGACCTTGAGCCATCTTGGATGGGCACTTGTAATATACAGTTGAAGTCGGAAGTTTACATACACTTAGGCTAGAGTCACTAACTCGTTTTTCAACCATCCACACATTTCTTGGTAACAAACTATATTTTTGGCAAGTTGGTTAGGACATCTACTTTGTGCTTGACACAAGTAATTTTGCCAACAATTGCTTACAGACGGATTATTTCAATTATAATTCACTGTATCACAATTCCAGTTGGTCAGAAGTTTACATACAGAAAGTTGACTGTGCCTTTAAAAAGGTTGGAATATTCCAGAAAATGATGTCATGGCTTTAGAAGCTTCTGATAGGCTAATTGACATCATTTGAGCCAATTGGAAGTGTACCTGTGGATGTAATAATTGTAGCCCAAATAATTGTAGCCCTCCACAAGTCTGGTTCATCCTTGGGAGCAATTTCCAAACGCCTGAAGGTACCACGCATACTATTGTTTGTATAGATGAACAAGTATAAACACCATGTGACCATGCAGCCGTCATACCGCTCAGGAAGGCGACGCATTCTGTCTCCTAGAGATGAACGTACTTTGGTGCGAAAAGTGCAAATCAATCCCAGAACAACAGCAAAGGACCTTGTGAAGTTTCTGGAAGAAACAGGTATGAAAGTATATATATCCACAGTAAAACAACTCTTATATCGACATAACCTGAAAGCCCACTCAGCAAGGAAGAAGCCACTGCTCCAAAACCGCCATAAAAAAGCCAGACTACGGTTTGCAACTGCACATGGGAACAAAGATTGTACTTTTATGAGAAATGTCCTCTGGTCTGATGAAACAATAATAGTGTTTTTCCTCATAATACTGAAGTGCTCAGACCAAAACAAAGGATTATGAAAAGCCACGCTAGAAATTCTCGGACAACCCAAAGATTCCTAGATGTCCTTCCTGACTCCCTCCACCTACCCAAGGATGTTGGAGTACACATCTTTTAACCACCTAACCGAATATCTAAATGTAACATTGCGTAATACCCTAGATGCTGTCGCAACTCTAAAAACAAAAAACATTAGTCACAAGAAATGAACTCCCTGGTATACAGAAAATACCCGAACCCCAACGCAAGCTTCCAGAAAATTGGAAAAACCATAGTATACTATAGCATTTGAACTAAAAAGACCCCTGCAGGCACTGGAATAATTAACAGGATTATTTTCATAAAATTGTATCATTGCTCTTACAGTGGCACTGGAATAACATTAATTATGAATTTGTGCATGTTCATGATTGGTTATGACAAAGAACAGAGTGACAGAGGGCAGGCCAGTTCCGAAATGCTTGTATGTGGCTTTATAACAGTAGACTTGAAAAACGTCCTTTCCTGGTCTCTTTTGCCTCATAACCACAGATCTGCAAGGACCTCATGATTCACATACTGTACAGTACACGGTTCCTTTTCCTTGTCTATAAGGACTAACTTCAGTAAAGAGACAGGGAAAGGAAGCCATCTAAGACTACTGGAATACAGCCTGTGTCTGTAGGAGTGTTGTTGTGCCTTACAATATTGGAGACTGCCTCTGCACTGTACAAACATGACAACAAACACCCCAATGATGAGCAAACCAGCAACAGGAAATAGATGAGTGGAAATGGAAAGGGCAAACTGTGCCCGAGTGATGCCCACTGACTCCAACACTGTGCTGGTACACATTAACTTAGCTCTCACTTCATGTTGCCCAGATCCCTCATTTTCCCATGACCCTTATTGGATCGTTAGAGGGTGACTGTTTGGTGGGTTTCCGTGCTGATCATTGCCACTCTGTTCACAGGCAGTCATGTCTTAGTGTCAGTGGTACCATTATCCTGCCCATTATGAACATGCAGATGGTAGGTAAGCCTGACAGCTCGAAGGAGAAGGAACTCAAACATTGTCTTCCATGCTCTCCATTTTAAACTTCTTGTGACTCTCAAACCGGGAGCGTAATCATCGCCTGACACGAATTAGCATAACGCAACGGACATAAATCTTCCTAGAAAATATTCCTATTCATGAAAATCACAAGTGAAATATATTGGAACACAGCTTAGCCTTTTGTTAATCACCCTGTCATCTCAGATTTTCAAAATATGCTTTACAGCCAACGCTAGACAAGCATTTGTGTAAGTTTATCATAGCCTAGCATAGCATTATGCCTTGCTAGCAGCAGGCAACCGTGTCACCGAAATCAGAAAAGCAATCAAATTAAATTGTTTACCTTTGAACTTGGATGTTTTCACTCACGAGATTCCCAGGTAGACAGCCAAAGTTAATTTTTTCCCAAAATACTATTTTTGTAGGCGAAATAGCTCCATTTGTTCTTCACGTTTGGCTGAGAAATCGCCCGGAAATTGCGGTCACCAAATTAGCTCCATAATATCGACCAACATGGCAAACGTTGTTTATAATCAATCCTCAATGTGTTTTTCTAATATCTATTCGATAATATATCCGTCGGGACAATTCGTTTTTCGGTAGGACCGATTGGAGTAATGGCTACCTCTGTAATTTACGCGAGAATCTCTCTCGGAGCCACCATGTGACCACTTACGCAATGTGGTTGCCTACGGCTATTCTTCAACAGAAATGCATAAAACTACGTCGGAATACGTAGAAAGCATAAACTCGTTGATGGTACATTCACAGCTGAATAGGGAGTCATTGGAACGCAGCACTTTCAAAACCTGGGGCACTTCCAGATTGCATTTGTCTCAGGCTTTTGCCTGCAACATCAGTTCTGTTATACTCACAGACAATATCTTTACAGTTGTGGAAACATTAGACTGTTTTCTATCCAAAGCTGTCAATTATATGCATATTCTAGCATATTTTCCTGACAAAATATCCCGTTTAAAATGGGAACGTTATTTTTCCAAAAATGAAAATACTGCCCCCTAGCACCAAGAGGTTTTAATCATATCCTTCTCTACCAGCCCCAACACTTTTAATGAATGTTTTGTTTTGTACATCAAACTCTGGTTTGAATAGCATGATGCATTAACCACCTGAGCCAGGGTGAGAGGCATCTGAAGAAGTAATTCAATAATTTCGCTCGTAGTTTTGTTCTCTC
The DNA here is from genome assembly GCF_021184085.1 of Oncorhynchus gorbuscha. Classification (NCBI taxonomy): domain Eukaryota; kingdom Metazoa; phylum Chordata; class Actinopteri; order Salmoniformes; family Salmonidae; genus Oncorhynchus; species Oncorhynchus gorbuscha. The sequence continues at coordinate 35,128,208 of NC_060193.1, read as the reverse complement.
AAAGTGGTAATTGTTTAGAATCAGTGCTGCATCATACATTGTGGTTGCTACCTTGCAGTTATTGATCTCAAGAGGATCACTATTATTTATAATATAATAATGTAATGCGGTGAGCGAAGGGTCGTCCTGCAATTAATGGGAAGCAATTAAATAGCATTTGAATTCTTGGACGTTTAATGTTTTTTTTTTCAGGCCTGCCCAGCCTCATTAGCAGGAACACAGTTAGCCGGGCAAAGGTAGTCATGCAGACGGGAAAATGTCTGAGCTGCCGGGCCTTGTCACTTCACATTAATCCATCCCGCAAATGAAAAAAACTTTGGCAGCGACATTCCCAGCAATGGAATGCACAAACAGATGTGAGAAGGGAATGTGGATGGTCCCTGATTCTTTTCACCCTCTCTGATGATTTGGACTTGTGTTCTTGTGTTCCCTTGATAAGAGGCCCTGGGCCGCCGCGTGGAGGTCAGGGATATGACTGGGTGGTTTGCGATTGCCTCCGACACAGAGGATGGACCACAGGGGCAAGCTTTGACTCTGCCCTCTGTGGCATAAAGTGCAGATGAAATATTTTTGACTATCAATATCTTTCACATCAGTCCAGCAGTCACATACTCCAGTCTTGATCCTAAAGTCAAGAGCTGCTATCTGTATGTTTGTCATCATAGCATTATGATACATTGTATTTTTTATCCCTTTATTATATTGCATTATACTTTAAATTGCTCAACAATTATTAGTCACTATTCAGTTGAGTTTTTTTGTGAAATATGTTCTACTGGTGTATAGGTCTATTCCTACGGCCAGGATTATAGCAATGTGTGGTGTTACACAATTATACCAATCAAAATGTATTTGATGTGCAACCCATTGAAACCAAGGTCTCATTCGCAAGGGAGCCCTGCATCTTATAATTACACACAATGTATACATAGGAAAATACACCAGAAAATATAACCAAATAGTTGGCTGCAATAGTTGACCATGGACTACAAGTGCAGCCATCATTAGTATCAGTGTGTTTTATGGAGGCTCACTGTTTTAGTTTCAACACACAAGCCTTGGAAAAATATGTACTCCTCCCACCTACTCTCTGGTAAACATTATCTTATCGCAGCTCAACAAGAACAGATACACATTTCTATTTCAGGCCCTGCACACAAGCAGTGTTTTGTTTCTGTCACTATTAGCTTCACAAAAGAAAATAAAGAAATCTCCTACCACCTCCGGATCTCCACCATAAATGCACTCCTTCAAACTCCAACCCTCCAAAATGGAAATGGTAAACATAAGAGTGGAGGGTTTATTTTTCACTGTCAGCAGAAAGGCACTTCCAGAAGAATGCATTTTTAAAGTCTTTCTGGCGCAACAGTAGAGACTGGCGCTCAAGGATGGATAATTGTTTTGCTTGCATTAATTTTTCTCAACATGCCTCAAAAGTAATTGGAAGTTACACCTTGGTGAACTTAATTGATTACAATCTGAGTAAATAGGAAGGTCATCCATTAAAGTGAGAATTTTGCTTGCCACCTGCGTCTCATGTTCAGACACATTTTCTTTGGGATAAAATGGCAATTAGGGAAAGAGTGCAGAGTATAAACGTTGTGGATCTTTGAGCAATGAGACAGTCCAATAATTATATTTATTGCACTGCATGCATGGTGAGAAACTTGTTTTTGAGTACAGTGAGTCCAGTAATTTGTTTTCAAATTCTACGATGTAATGAACTATGACGGGTATGCATCCAGGGAATTTTTTGGTGTTTAATCAGACATGATGCACTCCTCATGGAAGCGGCCATGGTTAACAGTGTATGCATACGTTTGTGTATTATAAGATATGTAGTGGCTGGAGTTTTTTGTTTACCAAAGAGAAAGCGTGTTTATTTGAGCAGTCTCTCTCTAATTGCCATCACCTCATCTTTCTCTTTTCAATTAATTTTGCAGCATACATGTTTATAATGTGCAGTCAAGGAGGTGATAGAGAGTGGAGGGTATGAAGCATGATGCAGAGGGTATGAAGCGGATATAATTCCCGGAGCCTGCAGCTCATTTGGGATTCATATAGATGGGAGAGTGTGTAACAGGAGCTGTTTCGATTGGGTGCCATCACATCTCATCGAGTTTGAGTTCATTTTATTTTTACAAGGACAGTGCACATTAATTGTCATGGTCATCATAAAGAGGAAACCAAGGCACAGCGTGGTAAGCGAACATTACTCTTTAATAATAAAGAACACTGAATAGAACTAAACAAAACGAACCGTGAAGCAATATGGCTAGTGCAGAACAGGCAACTAAACATAGAATAACAACCCACAAAATAACCAAGGAATATGGCTACCTAAATATGGTTCTCAATCAGAGACTAATACATAGCTGCCTCTGATTGAGAACCAATCTAGGCAACCATAGACATATAAAACACCTAGACTTACAAATACCCCTAGACAATACAAAAACTAAACAAACCAAACAGAAAACAAAGATAACTAAGGTCAGGGCGTGACATTAATCAACGTTTCAGTAAAAGTGCCAGTTTTAGCCAGCCGCCTAATTTTCAACCGCAGTCCCTGGGCAGGTTATTAAAAACAATTACAATACAGACAATCAATGAGCAGTGAGCACATGCAGAGAAACATAGGTCAAGCAAGACATGGCATACAGACAGAGAAACATAGCACAAGCAACAGACAAAACCCATAAAAGCAACAGTGTTTCCACAGCTCAGGCTATAGACAACAACAGACAACATGGAAAGCGGCAAAACTTATGTTCATAAATCTGATTGACCTTTAGCCATGTCTTCATGTTTTTTTGAGAAAGTGTGATGGGTGGCGCAGTTGTGTGTCTGATGGCAGTGTATTCCAGACATGGGAAGCTCTCACAGAGAAAGCGGATTTACTAAAGGTGCTTTTCCTTAAGGGAACTATACAGTCACCTCTCATGGCAGACCTTGTGGATCTGCTGCCATATGTTTGGGCTTTCTGTTTAACAAAAAAATCTATTTTTATTTCACCTTTATTTAACCAGGTAAGCTAGTTGAGAACAAGTTCTCATTTAAAACTGCGACCTGTCCAACATAAAGCAAAGCATTGCGACAGAAACAACAGAGTTACACATGGAATAAACAAGCGTACAGTCAATAACACAATAGAAAAAAAAGAGTCTAAAAAAAGTCTATATACAGTGTGTGCAAATGGCATGACGAAGTAAGGCAATAAATAGGCCATAGTAGCAAAGTAATTACAATTTAGAAGATTAACACTGGAGAGATAGATGAGCAGATGATGATGGTGTGTAAGTAGTGATACTGGTGTGCAAAAGAGCAGCAAAGTAAATAAAAACAATATGGGGATGAGGTAGGTAAATTGGGTGGGCTATTTACAGATGGACTATGTACAGCTGCAGCGATCGGTTAGCTGCTCAGATAGCTGATATTTAAAGTTAGTGGGGGAAATGTAAGCCTCCAGCTTCAGCGATTTTTGCAACTCATTCCAGTCACTGGCAGCAGAGAACTGGAAGGAAAGGCGGCCAAAGGAGGTGTTGGCTGTGGGAATGACCAGTGAGAGATACCTGCTGGAGCGTGTGCTACGGGTGGGTGTTATCGTGACCAGTGAGCTGAGATAAAGTGGAGCTTTACCTAGCATAGACTTATAGATGACCTGGAGCCAGTGGGTCTGTCGACAAATATGTAGCGAGGGCCAGCCGACTAGAGCATACAGGTCATAGTGGTGGGTGGTATAAGGCGCTTTGGTAACAAAACGGATGGCACTGTGATAGACTGCATCCAATTTGCTGAGTAAAGTATTGGAAGCTATATTGTAGATGAAATCGCTGAAGTCGAGGATCGGTAGAATAGTCAGTTTTACTAGGGTAAGTTTGGCGGCGTGAAAAGATTTGAAGTACAGTTTTGCTAACTCTGTAGTCAAACAATTTCGCATAAATCGGAACTTAGCTAGGTTGAATTTGGTTATTTGAATGACCTTTTTCAACTGCTTTTTAAAAGAGAGGTTGGAATCAAGTATGATGCCATGGTACTTAAAATCAGATACCACCTGGAGCTTCTCCCCTGACACATAGACATCTGGCTCAGTTTCATCTGTTGCCCTCTTTGTGAAGAACATGCAGACAGTTTTTTTCACATTGAGATGCAAACATGAGTCACTGAGCCACTTTGTAACCTGGACCATTACAGTAGTGAGTTCTTGTGCAGCTTGTTTGCTCTTTGCAAGCATATATCACTTTATCATCTGCATACATTTGAACTTCATACCCAGTATAGACAGAAGGCAGATCATTCATGTACAGGCTGAACAGAAGGGGCCCCAGTATTGACCCTTGGGGCATGCCCATATCATAGCAAAGAGTGGACACACTGAGTTCTTTCTTCAAGGTATAATTTCATCCATCTCAAGGCATCGGGGGAAAAGTTGAACTTGGACAATTTTGTGATGAGAATCTCATGGTTAACAGTATCAAAAGCCTTCTTTAGGTCCAGAAACACAGCCCCAACAACGCCCACTTTGTCCATATTGGACTTCACATTTTCCAGAAGAAAGCAGTTGGCCGTTTCTGTGGAGTGTTTCGCTGTGAAGCCAAACTGTGTGGAGTGTGATGTGAAGGGGTTGTTCTTGAGGTGGGCAATCAGTTGTTCTGCTACACACTTTTCAACAACCTTCGACACCACAGATAGTATACTAATGGGCCTGTAGTTACTCATGTCAGCAGGTTCACCCGATTTAAAGATGGCTGTTATTATGGCCGACTTCCATACCCTTGGAAACACCCCCAGGTCAATAGATGTGTTGGTGAACTTAGTAATGGGGCCAATGAGTGACTCTTTGTAGTTTTTAATAAAGGAGTCCAGCCCAAACACACCCTTGGCTTTAGAGTTCTTTAGTGAGCTACTCACCTTGTTCACCTTTGACTCAGAAACCTCCCTCAGTTTTTCACAAATCCCTGTCTTAGGTCAAGAATGTGAAATGTCAGAATAATAGTAGAGATCCTTATTTATTTCATTCATCACATTCCCAGTGAGTCAGAAGTTTACATACACTCAATTAGTATTTGGTAGCATAGCCTTTAAATTGTTTAACTTGGGTCAAACGTTTCAGGTAGTCTTCCACAAGCTTCGCACAATATGTTGGGTGAATTTTGGCCCATTCCTCCTGACAGAGCTGGTGTAACTGAGTCAGGTGTGTAGGCCTCCTTGCTCGCACACACTTTTTCCATTCTGCCCACAAATTTTAAGTACATTTACATTTACATTTAAGTCATTTAGTAGACGCTCTTATCCAGAGCGACTTACAAATTGGTGCATTCACCTTATGACATCCAGTGGAACAGCCACTTTACAATAGTGCATCTAAATATTTTAAGGGGGGAGGGGGTGAGAAGGATTACTTTATCCTATCCTAAGTATTCCTTAAAGAGGTGGGGTTTCAGGTGTCTCCGGAAGGTGGTGATTGACTCCGCTGTCCTGGCGTCGTGAGGGAGTTTGTTCCACCATTGGGGAGCCAGAGCAGCGAACAGTTTTGACTGGGCTGAGCGGGAACTGTACTTCCTCAGTGGTAGGGAGGCGAGCAGGCCAGAGGTGGATGAACGCAGTGCCCTTATTTGGGTGTAGGGCCTGATCAGAGCCTGGAGGTATTGAGGTGCCGTTCCCCTCACAGCTCCGTAGGCAAGCACCATGGTCTTGTAGCGGATGCGAGCTTCAACTGGAAGCCAGTGGAGAGAGCGGAGGAGCGGGGTGACGTGAGAGAACTTGGGAAGGTTGAACACTAGACGGGCTGCGGCGTTCTGGATGAGTTGTAGGGGTTTAATGGCACAGGCAGGGAGCCCAGCCAACAGCGAGTTGCAGTAATCCAGACGGGAGATGACAAGTGCCTGGATTAGGACCTGCGCCGCTTTCTGTGTGAGGCAGGGTCGTACTCTGCGGATGTTGTAGAGCATGAACCTACAGGAACGGGCCACCGCCTTGATTTTAGTTGAGAACGACAGGGTGTTGTCCAGGATCACGCCAAGGTTCTTAGCGCTCTGGGAGGAGGACACAATGGAGTTGTCAACCGTGATGGCGAGATCATGGAACGGGCAGTCCTTCCCCGGGAGGAAGAGCAGCTCCGTCTTGCCGAAGTTCAGCTTGAGGTGGTGATCCGTCATCCACACTGATATGTCTGCCAGACATGCAGAGATGCGATTCACCACCTGGTCATCAGAAGGGGGAAAGGAGAGGATTAATTGTGTGTCGTCTGCATAGCAATGATAGGAGAGACCATGTGAGGTTATGACAGAGCCAAGTGACTTGGTGTATAGCGAGAATAGGAGAGGGCCTAGAACAGATCCCTGGGGGACACCAGTGGTGAGAGCGCGTGGTGAGGAGACAGATTCTCGCCACTCCACCTGGTAGGAGCGACCTGTCAGGTAGGACGCAATCCAAGCGTGGGCCGCGCCGGAGATGCCCAACTCGGAGAGGGTGGAGAGGAGGATCTGATGGTTCACAGTATCGAAGGCAGCCGATAGATCTAGAAGGATGAGAGCAGAGGAGAGAGAGTTAGCTTTAGCGGTGCGGAGCGCCTCCGTGATACAGAGAAGAGCAGTCTCAGTTGAATGACTAGTCTTGAAACCTGACTGATTTGGATCAAGAAGGTCATTCTGAGAGAGATAGCGGGAGAGCTGACCAAGGACGGCACGTTCAAGAGTTTTGGAGAGAAAAGAAAGAAGGGATACTGGTCTGTAGTTGTTAACATCGGAGGGATCGAGTGTAGGTTTTTTCAGAAGGGGTGCAACTCTCGCTCTCTTGAAGACGGAAGGGACGTAGCCAGCGGTCAGGGATAAATTGATGAGCGAGGTGAGGTAAGGGAGAAGGTCTCCGGAAATGGTCTGGAGAAGAGAGGAGGGGATAGGGTCGAGCGGGCAGGTTGTTGGGCGGCCGGCCGTCACAAGACGCGATATTTCATCTGGAGAGAGAGGGGAGAAAGAGGTCAGAGCACAGGGTAGGGCAGTGTGAGCAGAACCAGCGGTGTCGTTTGACTTAGCAAACGAGGATCGGATGTCGTCAACCTTCTTTTCAAAATGGTTGACGAAGTCATCTGCAGAGAGGAAGGAGGGGGAGGGGAGGAGGATTCAGGAGGGAGGAGAAGGTGGCAAAGAGCTTCCTAGGGTTAGAGGCAGATGCTTGGAATTTAGAGTGGTAGAAAGTGGCTTTAGCAGCAGAGACAGAGGAGGAAAATGTAGAGAGGAGGGAGTGAAAGGATGCCAGGTCCGCAGGGAGGCGAGTTTTCCTCCATTTCCGCTCGGCTGCCCGGAGCCCTGTTCTGTGAGCTCGCAATGAGTCGTCAAGCCACGGAGCGGGAGGGGAGGACCGAGCCGGCCTGGAAGATAGGGGACATAGAGAGTCAAAGGATGCAGAAAGGGAGGAGAGGAGGGTTGAGGAGGCAGAATCAGGAGATAGGTTGGAGAAGGTTTGAGCAGAGGGAAGAGATGATAGGATGGAAGAGGAGAGAGTAGCGGGGGGAGAGAGAGCGAAGGTTGGGACGGCGCGATACCATCCGAGTAGGGGCAGTGTGGGAAGTGTTGGATGAGAGCGAGAGGGAAAAGGATACAAGGTAGTGGTCGGAGACTTGGAGGGGAGTTGCAATGAGGTTAGTGGAAGAACAGCATCTAGTAAAGATGAGGTCGAGCGTATTGCCTGCCTTGTGAGTAGGGGGGGAAGGTGAGAGGGTGAGGTCAAAAGAGGAGAGGAGTGGAAAGAAGGAGGCAGAGAGGAATGAGTCAAAGGTAGACGTGGGGAGGTTAAAGTCGCCCAGAACTGTGAGAGGTGAGCCGTCCTCAGGAAAGGAGCTTATCAAGGCATCAAGTTCATTGATGAACTCTCCGAGGGAACCTGGAGGGCGATAAATGATAAGGATGTTAAGCTTGAAAGGGCTGGTAACTGTGACAGCATGAAATTCAAAGGAGGCGATAGACAGATGGGTAAGGGGAGAAAGAGAGAATGACCACTTGGGAGAGATAAGGATCCCGATTCCACCACCCCGCTGACCAGAAGCTCTCGGGGTGTGCGAGAACACGTGGGCGGACGAAGAGAGAGCAGTAGGAGTAGCAGTGTTATCTGTGGTGATCCATGTTTCTGTCAGTAGGATTGAGGTCAGGGATTTGTGATGGTCAATCCAATAGGTTGACCTTGTTGTCCTTAAGCCATTTTGCCACAACGTTGGAAGTATGCTTGGGGTCATTTTCCATTTGAAAGACCCATTTGGAAGACCCATAATTTTCCTTCCTCTGATGACATCTATTTTGTGAAGTGCACCAGTCACTCTTGCAGCAAAGCACCCTCACAACATGATGCTGCCACCCCCGTGCTTCATGGTTGGGATAATTTTCTTCAGCTTGCAAGCCTCCCACTTTTTCCTCCAAACATAACGATTGTCATTATGGCCAAACAGTTCTATTTTTGTTTCTTCAGAACAGAGGACGTTTCTCCAAAAAGTATGATCTTTGTCCCCATGTGCAGTTGCAAACCGTTGTCTGGCTTTTTTTATGGCGGTTTCAGAACAGTGGCTTCTTCCTTGCTGAATGGTTTTTCATGTTATGTCGTTTTACTCGTTTTACTGGGGATATAGATACTTTTGTACCTGTTGCCTCCAGGATCTTCACAATGTCCTTTGCTGTTGTTCTGGGGATGATTTGCACTTTTTGCACCAAAGTACGTTCATCTCTAGGAGACAGAACATGTTTCCTTCCTGAGCGGTATGACGGCTGCGTGGTCCCATGTTGTTTATACTTGCATACTATTGTTTGTACAGATGAACTTGGTACCTTCAGGTGTTTTGAAATTGCCCCCAAGGATGAACCAGACTTGTGGAGGTCCACCATTTTTTTACTGAGGTCTTGGCTGATTTCCTTTGATTTTCCCATGATGTCAAGCAAAGATGCACTGAGTTTGAACGTAGCCCTTGAAATACATCCACAGGTACATCTCCAATTGACTCACATGATGTCAATTAGCATATCAGAAACTTCTAAAGCCATGACATCATTTTGGGGGATTTCCCAAGCTGTTTAAAGGCACAGGCAACTTAGTGTATGTGCGCTTCTGACCCACTGGAATTGTGATACAGTGAAATATTCTGTCTGTAAACAATTATTGGAAAAATGACTTGTGTCATGCACAAAGTAGCAGACTTGCCAAAACTATTGTTTGTTAACAAGAAATGTGTAGGATTGGTTGAAAAACTTCCGACTTCAAATGTAATATTCATTAACTGACATCTGAGACACCAGGACTGTTGGTACATTAAACTCAAACCACATGTAGTTCAACCACCTGTGGTAGAGACAGAAGGGAATCTGGCTGGAGACGTGGAATATATAAATGGTTCTTAGTCCTATTTTGTTCTCTTGTGTGCTAGTAATGACTCAGTTGTTCTCATATCTTGAAAAATCAGTTTGCCGCAGACAGATCAGCATTGCCTTCATAAGTGTAAGCTATGTCAGTGTTTTTGTTTTACACCAGTGGTGTAAAAAGTACCTAATTGTCATAATTGAGTTAAAGTAAAGATACCTTCATAAAAATGAATCAAGTAAAATTTAGTCGCCCAGTAAAATACTACTTAAGTAAAAGTTAAAGTATTTGCTTTTAAATCTACTTAAGTATCAAAAGTAAATGTAATTGCTAAAATATACTTAAGTATATTAGTAAAAGTATAAATTTAGTAATAGTAAAAGTATAAATTTCTAATTCTTATATTAAACTAACCAGACTGCACAGTTTTTTAATTTGCAGATAGCCAGGGGCCCACTCCAACACTCACACATCATTTACAAACTAAGAATTTATGTTTAGTGCGTCTGCCTGATCAGAGGCAGTAGGGATGACCAGGGATGTTCTCTTTAAGTGCATGAATTGGACCATTTTAATGTCCTGCTAAGCATTCAAAATGTAACGAGTGTCAGGGAAAATGTATGGAGTAAAAGGTATATTATTATCTTTAGGAATGTATTGGAGTAAAAGTAAAAGTTGTCAAAAGTATAAATATCAAAGTAAAGTACCTGTTACACAAAACAACTACTGAAGTAGTATTTTTTACTTAAGTACTTTACACCACTGCGTTTCACATGTACTACCAGAGCACTGTCTTTAGCTTCAATGAGCCTCTCCCCATGGCCAGCACCTGTTGGACCACACGAGTATGAACGTACTATGCCTCCCTGTCTCAGCAATGTTCCTTTGCAGTTTGGGGGGTAGTAAGAAAAGAGGGGATAGAGCCAGGTCAGAGTTTAAGACTACATTATTCCAAAGCATAGTGCACATTCAAGTTGTCGTGTCTTTGGCTATGCCGGATTAAGTTAATCAAGTGAATGTAATTAACTAGAATGTTGGGGCACCACAAAATAATGTTTATAGAGCTCTTATCTTATCTTCCGAATAAACTCTTAAACACCTAGTAATCTTTTACATCAACAGCAGTCAATATTTAATCGTCACGTTGTTTAGTCTCATCGGAAAGTTGTAAATTATTGGTTATCTTCACGAACCCTTGCTAACAAGTTGAATCAGCAATACAACATTTGGTTTAATTATTTATTTACTAAATACCTAACTAATCACACAGAATTACGTAAATACAGAATCTTATGCATTCTAAATAATCTGCCATTTAGAAAAGGAAAATGCAATAAATATTTACTCTGAGCTGCACTTCAATCGGTTGGTCGTAGATGGGAGGCCGGGTTGTCCAGTATGGATCTCTGGTCCTTTGAAGACTGTCTAGTGGTGAACTGGAGCGTGGTAGAATGGATACGTCGTCCGTCCTTTCCTAGCCCATGTTTACAGCGAGTGCTGCTAACTAAACGGCTAGGAGGTATCACTTCTAGGGTGAATAAAAGTTCAAAGTTCATACCAAGTTGCCATACTTTAAGCTCATGCTATATTCTGGTGTAGTCAATTCATCCTTCCGGCGTGTAGATCGTCACCTTCACATTGAAATTCGATGCCAATTTCATTTTGTTCTTGCTGAGGTTGGCTTAGTTCTGTAGGTGGTCTTTGTCCTTTCAACGTGGGGATGGTAAGTCCTCAAGTCCTTGGAACAAGTTATTAGCTGAGCCCTTTTAAAGTAGGACCGTCGCCCTAACGTCCTCGGAACAGAAAGTTACATTTTCGTCAAGGGGTATATAGGATTGGGAGAGAGGGCCGTGTTTCATAGTTTACAACCACTGTCTGTTCACATGGGCGGGGCCACTGAGTTGGCAGAGTTTACTCTATGACAAACCGTTCTCTCATTAAGAAGCTAAATTACATTTAAACTTTACAAATAGTTTACATATTTAAACATTTAAATTTCACAACAATTCCATGTGAATCTATGTGTAGAGGGGGGTCATTTATGGGGGTCATAAACCTCCCCATCAAGCCAACATCATGACAACGTTCCATTTTACTGAATCTCAGTTGTATCCAAACATTCAAAGACATGCAGTTCTCCTTCACCCAATTGCCTCACTCTGGGCATGATATATTTGTGGTCTCAGCTAAATGCATTTCTGGAGCCCCAGACACATTATTTATTTTTTTGTACCTTTTTTTAAACAGTGAGTCATGTTGAGACCACGGTCTCTTTAGCAGATGCGCCCTTGATGAACACACCAATAAACAACAATTACACAATACATATTGTATACACATCAATTATGCAATACATGAAAAGCAAAAACAAAGCAGGAAAAGCAAAAACACATTTATATGAAATATGCCTGAATTGCCCTAGAGGCACCAACAGCACCAACTTTAAGGAGTTTTGGAGATCATTCCACATGAAAAAAAAAAACGAAAATCAGATTTACCTAACTCGGTTGAGATTGAAGGGATCTCCAGGGTTAGCCATCCCTGAGTCCAGGTCTGGTAACTTATATGTCTGAAGGTTAACAATGAGGTATTTGTATTTATTAAGGACTTCCATTAGATGCTGCCAAGGTAGCCGCAACTCTCCCTAGGGTCGATCAAAGTTAAGGCATATACAATTAAAAAGATTACATTACAATTCACAACAGATTAAGTGTTTGCCCTCAGGCCACTTCTCTACTACCACATATGTACAAGACAAAATCCATGTGTACCTGTGTGTATAGTGCATATGTTATCATATGTGTGTGCCTGTGTGTTCTGGACTTGGGGACTGTGGAGAGACCTCTTGTGACATGTCTTATGGGGCGCCCTAGGCTTCCGTGCTCACCGCGGCGGCCCTCCTACTCGTCGCGGCATAGCCCTCGAGGCTCTCATTGCCAGCGATGGCCGGGTATGGGCCCGACGCTCCAGGGGCATGCATGGGTTTCTGAGTTATGTGCTCGTAGTTTTAGCAGACAAATGTAAGTAGGGATAAAGTCAATCTCTCCTCTATTTTGAGGCAGGAGCGATTGACATGCATATTATTAAAGTTAGCTCTCTGTGCACATTTAAGGGTCAGCCGTGCTGCCCTGTTCTTGGCCAATTTGTGGCACCTGACCACACGACTGGACAGTAATCCAGGTGCGACAAAACTGGGGCTTGTAGGACCTGCCTTGTTAAGAAAGCAGAGCAGCGCTATATTATTGACAGACTTCTTTCTCCCCATTTTATCTACTGTTGCATCATTTTCACAATAATACAGACATCTAAAGTAAAGGAATAGAATTCAGAATATATAAATAATTGGGCGAGCAATGTCAGAGCGGCATAGACTAAGAAACAGTAGAATAGGATGTGAAATGATCATGCTGTTTAATCATCTTATTGATATGCCACACCTGTCAGGTGGATGGATTATCTTGGCATAGGAGAAATGCTCACTAACAGGGAGGTAAACGAACTTGTGCATGACATTTGAGAGAATCTTTTTGTCCATATGGAAAAATTCAGGAATCTTTACATGTTGCATTTATATTTTTGTTCAGAGGTTGTGAGAAAACATCTCGGAATGTTTCTCTTTTTGCTAATTGTTACATTTTATGCTTCTGGGTGCAAAAAAATGTTTTCCTTTTTTACTGGCTTTCTGAAAATGATCTCAAATCTGTGCCCAAAGCATATGCTTTTATGCATCAGCAGTTTCATTTCAATAGGGTCAATGCTTACGCCTCGGTTATGTCAAGCACATTTTCCACAGCACTACTTGCATGGATAGCCTACATTTTAGTCTGCTCAGCATTTTTCTCACCTATTTGAGGAAAACTTCATGCTCTGCTTTTTTATGGGTACCCACCGAAAAGTAGAGTTCTGCTCAGAGTTCTGACACACTACACATCATTTGTGCATAACATACCCCAAACACCAACTTTGAAGAGCATAGACCTATATCAGGCAATGGATGCAATGATTTTTCTCTTCCATATCACTGCAAATGCAGCAGGGACCCACACAAACACAGACCGATGCATACTGTAGGCTTACGCATACACATATCCTGGGTCCATGCCTGGACAGGACTGGGAGCAGAGTGTTAAAATAATCAGTGTGGGCTGTCTGGAGGTCAGAGCCCAGCAGATTTAGAGTTACTTACCCAAAAGGGCTTCACGCTCTTAACCTGACTGACATCAGGTTAACAATGGCCCACTTATTGGGTAATTGTGGGAAGTGTAACCCGTAACTACTGAAAGGTCAAAGGTTGTTGTTCAGGAATGTGCAGATGGGCATGCAAATAGACAATGAAGCCGAGTATTTGAAAAACGATGACCCAAGCCATGAGGGCTTTCTGCTCTCTTTCCATTTTCAATGGAAAATTATGTTGAACCATTGTGGGATAGACGTTGAATTGACGTCTGTGCCCAGTGGGCTTGTTTGGTCCCAGTACATTTTTGGACCAGTTATTCCTGTTTCTGTCCATGCCATTCACTGTTCCTGAAAACGGTTGACTTAATGATCTGAAAACTGCACAAACTGTCATTTACATAGTATCATTTGTATTGCAACTTAGGCAGTCATGTCCTATGTTAGTAGTGGCCACACTGTGCTAATAAGTTATAATTCTAATTGTGTAACATGTTTGAATTATTTATCTTTGTTTATATATTGTTAGTATTAACAGCTGTGTTTTATAATAACATTTTCCAAATGTTTTCCAAACGTTTTCCGTTATCACTGGGTGGACCAGTTTCTCCCGTTCCTGATCCTGAGGGCCGAGGGGGTGCCCGCTAGTGCACTCCTGAGCGCCCGCTAGCGCACTCAACTCAAGTCATTGTTTATTTAATCTTTATTTTGACAGGGAGTCAATGCTAAGACCAAGGTCTCTTTTCCAGATGAGCCATGTATAGCACCACAATACAAATCAAAATACAATAAATGCATTCAACTACACATTCTTACACATTAAAATACTCATTATCATACACAACAATACACAAAAAGCAAAACACATGAATACACAGTGGACAATGGGGAAAATAGGAGACACCTGGTGGGGGGTGGAGACAAGCACAAGACAGGTGAAACACATCACGGTGTGACAAATTGGAACATATTGACACATGAAAGGCAGCAAAGCTCTCTGCCTTCCTTTCGGCTCCTGTTAGCTGGCAGTATAAGGTAGCAACGCGCAAGTCATGTCAATGCTTTGCATTGAGTTTGGAGTTTGAAGGGCGGGAGAAAAGCACACAGTGAGGCTCTTGCTTGCTTACTTGCACATTTTGTACCAGATCACCACATATTTGGTAAGAAGTACTAGTTCAGAAATGTATTTTATCATGCAGAAAAAACATGAAGATGACAAAATGATTATTAATAAAATGTACATGTTCTTTTAGGACCCTTTTCTCATAAATTATCCTGTCTTTTGAGGCAACGAGTTGTTTACAGTTTTGTGTATAACGGTGAACATATCACAGGTCTGGAAGCCATGACTTTGCTGTCCATCTCCGGATCCAACTCCAAATGTTAGGAATCCGACACGCTTATACTCGGGTCAGAAACAGAGGTCCCGGCTACAGAGCCAACCGCGAGGTTAGATGAGCTTTGCCAGTGACATCCAGGTAACCTAGCTAGTCAGGGCTTGCCTGTTAATATTACCACCAGGAGACTGTAAAATCAAACTATTACAGTGTGTTAAGAACAACACTATCACAGTTGTAAGGGACTGTGAATGTTGTACTATGTTCAACTTGAAAATCTACAAATATAGCATACAATTATCCCTTTAAAGCATGTGGGGAATATACTGTACAATGCCATACCATGAAATGATCGGCTCAGACTGAAATAGAGGTGCCAGGAGTCAGATTGGCTACAACCAAAAGGTGTTATTTGGCTCGGTCAGTTGTGGCTTGACCAGTAAATTATAAAAACATAGCTACAAAGTGAGGACCATTTGTACAATTCAAGTTGCTTTATCAATGGCAAATATACTTCAAATGAGTAGGAAACACTCACCAATAAGCCACCATCCTTAACAGCTCCCTCCTGTAGGCTTATAGCCATCATTGCTGTTCTACAGAATGAGTCATGTGTTCCAACTGGCTACCTTGCCACATCATTCAGCAGTGTCTTTTGCATAACCTATTACCTGCACATAAAGAGTGGAAGCCTTTTCTATTCACATAGTTAAATCATTTTGGGATGGTGATTTTATGGTGATGTGGGTGCCAAAGAAAATAAACACCTTTAGATTTCAACCTGATGTGCAATGATGTATGGACATTTTTTTGTGTTACTGATCGTTTTGCTGATGAGTGCATCTAAAACATTGGCTCATCAAAGGCTTGAGATGCCGATCAGAACCCGAAGGTGGATAGCACTTGGGTGTGCACTGGAATGGCATGTGTTTGCCTTTTTAAAGTAGGCCTTAAATCCTCGCAAAAATCCTCTAAAAATTGGGGTTGGGAAACGATATCTGAAGAAAAAGTCCCACCTCTCTCTCAAAATGCGTTCTCTGCGAAATGCAGCATAAGCCACATCTACAAACGGCAAGATCAGCCATCTCATACTTTTATTTTCCATTATCTCAGTCTTTTATAGTATTTCAACACACTTTCACACATGCCTCTAATTTAACAAAGTACTGTACTTTATATGGATTATTATCACCAATCCACTTGTGGTCAAATTATATAGCATGTACAATGTATATGTTGAATGAATTCACAATGGAAATACAATGACACCTATTTTTATTATTGCTCTCACAATTTCAACATATTTTCCCCATTCTACACTTGACAAGCATTTTCTTTATTCCAACACTTGGCACTGTGTGTACGCATGGTCATGGCTGTGTGTAAATTTACCCACACGATCAACCAAACGTTCATAATGATAAATCGCACACTTTCCGTGGAAATGATCCCATGCATGGTTTATAGACATTTTTGCCTACGCATGATTGATAAATGAGACCCCTAGAATTTTGCAACCATAATCATGTAGCCTACTAGAATGCGTATTTTACCTGTAAAGCATTCCTCATGTATAGAGTCACACCATTGAGTGACAGAAGCTCATTGAAACTTTTGGTTTATTCAACCTGTCAAATGTTTTTACTCAGTAATTTAAATGAGAGGGAATCTGACACCAGGCATTTGAAATGAGTGTACATTTTTTCCTTTCATTTAGGGGCACCTCTTACTCTTAACTCAAAATGTACAGGTCCGAGGGCTAAGATTTGGAATAGAAAGGAATGCTTTTCTCATCTGGGATCCTCAGATCAATGGAACTGAATGGTGAATGATGGTGCAGGTGGTGGGACTCAGTGATTTTGACCAAGGTCCAAGATTTGGTACAGGACGGATTGGTTTTCTCATCTGGCATCCTCAGATCAATGGAAATTAATGGTGGATGATGTTGTAGGCTGTGGAAGTAAGTGGTTTGGGGAGAAAATATTGGGACTATCACGTTTTAGGGAAGATGCAGACAGTGTCGAAGTAACAAAAGCTTATTACTAGAACAGGGCAATCAAAATGACAGGTCAAGGGCAGGCAGAGGTCAGTAATCCAGATCAGAGTCAAAAGGTACAGAACGGCAGGTAGGCTCAGGGCAGGCAGAATGGTCAAAACCGGGAAAACTAGAAAACAGGAACTATAGAAAAAGACAGGAGCAAGGGGAAAACCACTGGTAGGCTTGACAGACAAAACAAACTGGCAACAGTCAAACAGCGAACACGGTATAAATACAGTGGGGAAGATGGGCGACACCTGGAGGGGTGTGGAGACAAGTACAAAGACAGATCATGGTGTGACAGGAACAGGTCTCAAGGAATTAAGTGAAAAGGAGCACAGTGATGTAATTGGCAAATAATCTATTTTTATTTAGTTTGGCCCCTGGAATGGAAATGGTCAATAATGAGCTGCTCTGTTGGGCCTATCCGGATTCACACTCTCTCACTGCATCTCTCTTTCTTCATCAGTTTCTCTCTCTCCTCTTTTCCTCACTTTCTTTCTCCCCGTTCCTTCTCCTTCCCAGTCCCTATCTTGCCCACAGCATAAAGTCCCTAGTCAGCTGCTCTTGCTAATCAGCATTATCACCAGAGAGGAAGAGGTGAAGCGAGAGGTTTTAGTCTGCCCAAAATCTGACCACTTTTTAGGTCAATGAGTGTGGAATTTGGTCAACAAAAAAATGTAATTGTTAATTGCTAAGTTTCATAATGGTTAGGTTGTTATGAATGCACTGATAGAAGTGGACACGTTGGCAGTTCGGCAAATTCAAAGTAAAAAATATGGGAGTTTTGCTTATTGTTCGCACGCTTATCTGCCCTCTCATTGACTAGAATGGTCCCACCTAATCTCGCTTCCGCTCGCCTGCCTTCCCTCTTTGAGAACATGTATTTCCATTGTTAGAGTGGTCACCTTACTATTTTGTCAATCTAATAGAACATCTTTGTTACCGCTGACCTTTTGGAGCAGACGTGGTGGTAATGCTTTTTTACCCCTCAGACTTTGGGCTGGTTACAATCCGTATTGTCAAAGGAAGATCCGTGGAACATTGCTTTATAGTGGATCCTCAGTGCTACAAATTGAATAGAGCCCTTTGCCCCTCCCTCTTGCATCCCCATCCCCCTTTGTTGTGCCCAGAGCACGCATGGGCTGCTTAAGCTTTTTTAAATCACATACAATAAACAAACCGACAATAGAGTACCACAGTATTAGTCATAATACCCATAACACCTAGCGGTCAAACAGGGAAATGTTTCCAATTGTTTTTCCAACATTCATTTTTCCCATATGCGATTTCAGAAACAAATAAGGGATGTGTTTCGTGTAGGCTTATCCTGGTGTAACATTTTAAGAACCACAAATCTCTCTAGGACAAGGTGACTCAATATATTTGCCTGTATTCACCCCCCAAAATGAAATGCTAATTAGATGCTGATATTGCTATTATAAAGAACTACAAATGCCATGATGATCTGGACAAGACTGCCGAATCTAGGCAAAGGTAATAATCTCTGGATTAACTATCTAATTCATGTTGGTAACATGTAGTAATGAATACATTGGCTACATTTCTTTAAATTGACAATTCTGTGAACTGTCTAGTACAAGTTTTAAATTGGCACAATACCTGTTAGCAAAGGTGTCAGCTAGAGATTACGTATTTGTAACTCCCGTAAATTCAACTCGTGCCAGTCAAGGTACTCCACCATTGAACAAGAGACACTGGCTTTATTGCTAGCCTTATAGTTTTTTGAGGAATAGTTGGGCTCCAGTGCCTTGCCTGTATTGGTCTTCACGGTGTAGCGGTATTTATTAAAGAGGGGTAAAGAATGATTTTGTTCGGGCGCCAGGCAGGTATTAATCATGCCGAAAGGAAAAAGTACCACCACCAGACCCACACACATCAGCAGAAGAGACTGCCTAGAGTGTAGCCTGTTTACCAGATAGCCAGTGGAGAGAAAAAAGAATACACACCATATAAAACCCAGATCACAGCACAGGGGTAACCCCAACAATAATACCTCATACAATAATAATAATAATAATACTAATAATGGCAGAGCAATTTAACAGCAACTTCATACAAGAAAGAACCCAGTTATCAACAGAGGATTTGCAATAATATGTATTTTCGTCCAGTGGAGGAGTGCAGAGGGTATGAATGTGGGGGGTGTTCATAGACGCAACAAAGGCCTTAAAAATGTCCACAATCTTCTCGGACACACCTTAATACAGTTCACATAACAATGCATAACTTGCAAGCAACCTCCCTTTTAATTAAAATGTCCACCCAAATACTTCTGGCAGGGCAATAATAGTCCAGCTCTAATGAACTTCAATGGGAAGTGCATTGGAAAAAATAGAGAGTCTGTTGCACTGGAACGATAGAGGGAAGAGAAAAAGAAAGAGAACAAGAGAGATCTTAGCTGTGGTCTTCAGGCGTGCCGGTGTACTGTCCGTTGGTTTGTATGTTAAAAGCTTCGCAACAATGTTGCTACTAATCCATGCGATCCATAACGGGCGCGGTCCCAAACGAAAAAAACCACGACCGAGAGCGACTACACCACACCGGTGATTGAGTTAAATACGTTATAAACTACACACGCTGAAAACAAACAAAACTTCTGCAGCACAGCCCACACAATCAAACTGTCGCGCCACCCAAGAGCTCCTCCCCAAAGAGCTGAATGAGCTCTCTTTATTTCCTCCTTCCTTACTGCTCATGCGCTCTTAAAGTGGCAGTGCACGGTGAAGGCTCCGTACAGATTTCGCCACACTCCTCCCCCCATGAAAAAACAATGCCTGTAGAAACAGAGAGGATGCAGGCTTTGACAGGTTCATGTTCCTGCTACACAAAACCAGGGAAGTCCTCATCATCAGAGTCCTCCACAAAGAGGTCCTGCAGGTGTTGCTTTTGCCTGCGATCCAGCTCTTCTGCCGTAGGGTAGCAAGGCTTTAGGTCAACAACATGCACCGTCCTGACATCTTCCCCAGTGTCCTCCAAACAGACCAAGTAGTTCACTGGTCCCAACTGCTGCACTACACAGTATGGACCTTTCCATCTCGAAGCTAGCTTGGCAGTGAACTTCTTAGACGCCTTTGACAGATGATGTGAACGTACCCAGACACGAGACTTGGGTGGGAAAAACACGTCTCGTCTATGTTTGTCATAGTTTCTCAGCTGTCGTTGTTTGGCTTTGGTTTTGCTGGCCTCCATTCTGGCTAGCAACGTGTGGTGGCGTTGTAGGGCATCAAACGCTGGGCAGTCAGGTGAAACATTGGAACTTTGCAACTCTGTCCATCGGACCTTTTAGTGGTCTTCCCAGGTGGAGTTCGGCGGGAGTGACCCCAGAAGTCTCCTGCACGGCAGAGTTCAGTGCAAAGCGAAATACAGGGAGATGCTGATCCCACCTTGTGTGCTGAACCCCCACGAATGAAGCAATCATCCCATTCAGGGTTCGGTTTACCCTCTCGGTCAGGTTGGTCTGAGGATGATAGGCTTTGGTCAACTTGGCAATTATACCCCAGTAGGTACAGAGCTCTTTGTAGATTCCTGATATGAACTGCGGACCTCGGTCAGAGAGGATTTGGTCTGGAATCCCGAATCTGGTAAAGACCTCCCTTCTCAGAATTAGAGTAATGGCTGATGCAGTGGCTTTGCGGAGGGGAAACAACTCCACCCAGTGTGTGTAGTAGTCCACTACCACCAATAAAAATGAATTCCATTAAAAACAAACAACTCAGGATAAAGGGAGGAAATGGTCCCATGAGGTCAATTCCCAACATTTCATTTGGATGGTTCACCACGGTCTGCAGCATTTTCCCGGCAGGTCTGCCAATGTCTGGTTTCTATTTCTGGCAGACTTCACACTGCTGTACAAACTTCCGGGTATCAACCCACATGCCTGGCCAGTAAACCACCTCTTGTTGTCTTTGATAAGTTTTAAAAACTCCAAGATGGCCACTCATGGGATTGGCATGATAAACTTGGATTATCTGGTCACTCAATGTAGAGGGAATGAAGACGCGGTAATGGGTACTGTGTATTCCATCGCCTCTTGGAGTTTTTCGATACACTTTATCCTGAATTATGCAATACGTATCATTGAAGCGACTCTTGGAGTCTTCTTCAGACAGACTCTTGTGGATCGCCATGATGGCAGCATTCTTCTGCTGTGCTCTCCATACACTCTCATCATCCAGAGGAAAATGATCATCCAGACATTTAGCGGTAATATAAGTACTGCACAAGGGAGGACAAACATTGGCAGTCTCTGTAATCCGAGAAAGGGCATCTGGTACAACGTTCAGTTTTCCTTTGCGATACTCAATGATGAAGTCAAACTTCTGCAGTCTGATAGACCAGCGAATAAGACGGCTGTTGGTCTTGCCTGATGCCAGAACCCACTGCAGAGCAGCATGGTCTGTGACAACAGTGAAGATCTTTGCCTCCAAGTAGTAGCTCCATTTCTCCAAAGCCCAGACCACAGCGATGCACTCCCTTTCAGTCGCTGAACAATTCCTCTCGGCTGAGTTAAGGGTGCGACTTGCATAGGCAAGAACTTATTCTGTTCCAAGTCCTGTTTGTTGAGCCAAGACTGCTCCAAGTCCTGTTTGACTTGCATCCGTGTACACAATGAAATGAGCATTCAGGTTAGGATGTCCAAGCACTGGAGGAGTAATTAGACTGTTTTTGAGTGCTTCAAATGCACTTTGGCATGCAGTGGTCCATTGGAATTTCACACCTTTCTTCTTAAGGTGGTTGAGGGGTTCGGCTACCTTTGAAAAGTCAGGCACAAACCTGTGGTACCATCCAGCCATACCCAGAAACCGCTGAACAGCCTTGAGGGATGTGGGAATTGGGAATTCCTGCACGGCTGCAACTTTGTCTGGATCTGCATGGATACCTTCAGCATTAACCACATGACCAAAGAACTTGAGTTCTGGCAGACAGAAACAACACTTCTTCAAGTTCAAGGTCAAACCTGCAGCCTTTAGTCTGTCGAAGACTGACTGAATGTCTTGCAGATGATCCGCGACAGAGGAGGAGTAGATTATGATGTCATCCAGATACACAAGACAATTTCTACCCCTCAGATCTCCCAGGACAGTCTCCATCAACCTTTGGAAGGTTGCTGGAGCATTCTTCAAACCAGGATCCATTGACACCTGCCAATAGCCAATGTTCAGATCCAGATTTCTCTTCTGCTGATGTGTGTGGGTCTGATAGGGTACTCTCTCTATTCTACTCTTTTCCTTTCGGCATGGTTAATACCTGCCTGGTGCCCTAACAAAATCATTCTTTACCCCTCTCTAATAAATACCGCTACAGAATTGGCGCCCAAACAGGGACAACCATGACCGAGAGTGATTACACTGATGATTGAGTTAAATACCTTATAAACTACACATGCTGAAAACAAACAAAACTTCTGCAGCACAGCCCACACAATCAAACTGTCGCGCCACCCAAGAGCTCCTCCCCAAAGAGCTGAATGAGCTCTCTTTATTTCCTCCTTCCTTAATGCTCATGCGCTCTTAAAGTGACAGTGCACGGTGAAGGCTCCGTACAGATTTCGCCACAACGGACCATAATCCTTTAGTGTTTCTAAAGCAAATGTACCATCAGAACTGCCGCCTTATACAGCGATACAATATACAGATGCGTGTTGGTTTTTGTTATTGCAAACTGAGAGTTTGCAGGTTTTGGGGTGGGCGTGTTACGTTCCCCAGTTTCTGTGTGTTGTTGTAGGTTTGTATGTGTGTGTATTTCAGAAAATGGAATCCTGGATTCCTCAAGCAGCTGATTGGTCGGCCCCATCACTAATTGGAGCTCTGACCCCGCCCTCGTCTGGCTTATTAATTATCAACTCTCCAGCTTGATAAAAGCCACTGTTCCTTTGTCAGGAGAGAGCTTCTTTGTATGTCCTGTGTTGGTCTGTATAAGTTGTTGAAAGTATTTTGTAGCCGCTCCTGCAGAGGGATGTGTATGCCATAGGACTTAGTGAACAATTTCTATGAACCAAAAACACTAAGTATTGGTGAATTATTCTGTTGAATTTGTTCCCGGGGGGGAAGGGGAACTCCGTGGGAGTGTTTAGGCAAGAGGCCTGCGGGCATACATAACCCCGTAGTATTGAATTTGTCTATGCACACTAGGTAACACCTGGGTGGACCAACCCATGTATTTTGGTTAGCGCGCCAGTTGGTGCTAAAGGTTAGGTAAGCTGTGGGAAGGCAGGTAAGGTAGGAGAGGGGACTCTAACTTTTACTTTCTTTGATTTGATTTCATCCAGCCCCTTTTCCCTACCTTACCTTGATTAAGGAAGAATACATTCCCTGTAAACTATTTTTCTATGCCTATGTTGTCCTTCCCCGCACCTACAATCACATACTTTTTCACTGCACGGGGAGTTGAGATGTAGCAGGGTGTTGAGTTCCCTCCTTCAAGAGGCGTACGTAACAATTTGTAATTGTATTTATTATGTATTACAGATTACTGCACCTGTACATAGCCCACCTATAATTTAGCCCAAACAAATACCTCTTTCCCTACTGTATTTATTTATTTGATTTATTTATTTTGCTCCTTTGCACCCCATTATTTTTATTTCTACTTTGCACATTCTTCCCACTGCAAATGTACCATTCCAGTGTTTTACTTGCTATATTGTATTTACTTTGCCACCATGGCCTTTTTTGCCTTTACCTCCCTTATCTCACCTCATTTGCTCACATCGTATATAAACTTGTTTATGCTGTATTATTGACTGTATGTTTGTTTTACTCCATGTGTAACTATGTGTTGTTGTATGTGTCGAACTGCTTGGCAAGGTCGCAATTGTAAATCAGAACTTGTTCTCAACTTGCCTACCTGGTTAAATAAAGGTGAAATAAAATAAAAATGTGTCTGCGCCTATGTGTTGCTTATGTCTATGTGCCTATGTGTTGCTTCACAGTCCCTGCTGTTCCACAAGGTGTATTTTTATCTACACTGCTCAAAAAATAAAGGGAACACTTAAACAACACAATGTAACTCCAAGTCAATCACACTTCTGTGAAATCAAACGGTCCACTTAGGAAGCAACACTGATTGACAATAAATTGCACATGCTGTTGTGCAAATGGAATAGACAACAGGTGGAAATTATAGGCAATTAGCAAGACACCCCCAATAAAGGAGTGGTTCTGCAGGTGATAACCACAGACCAATTCAAAGTTCCTATGCTTCCTGGCTGATGTTTTTGAATGCTGGCGGTGCTTTCACTCTAGTGGTAGCATGAGACTGAGTCTACAACCCACACACGTGGCTCAGGTAGTGCAGCTCATCCAGGATGATACATCAATGCGAGCTGTGGCAAGAAGTTTTGCTGTGTCTGTCAGCGTAGTGTCCAGAGCATGGAGGCACTACCAGGAGACAGACCAGTACATCAGGAGACGTGGAGGAGGCCGTGGGAGGGCAAAAACTCAGCAGCTGGACCACTACCTCCGCCTTTGTGCAAGGAGGAGCAGGAGGAGCACTGCCAGAACCCTGCAAAATGACCTCCAGCAGGCCACAAATGTGCATGTGTCTGCTCAAACGGTCAGTAACAGACTCCATGAGGGTGGTAATGAGGGCCCGATGTCCACAGGTGGAGGTTGTGCTTACAGTTCAACACCGTGCATTTGCCAGAGAACACCAAGATTGGCAAATTCGCCACTGGCGCCCTGTGCTCTTCACAGATGAAAGCAGGTTCACACTGAGCACATGCGACAGCCCGGAGATGCCGTGGAGAACGTTCTGCTGCCTGCAACATCCTCCAGCATGACCGGTTTAGCGGTGGGTCAGTCATGGTGTGGGGTGGCATTTCTTTGGGGGGCCGCACAGCCCTCCATGTGCTCGCCAGAGGTAGCCTGACTGCCATTAGGTAACGAGATGAGATCCTCCGACCCCTTGTGAGACCATATGCTGGTGCGGTTGGCCCTGGATTCCTCCTAATGCAAGACAATGCTACACCTCATGTGGCTGGAGTGTGTCAGCAGTTCCTGCAAGAGGAAGGCATTGATGCTATGGACTGGCCCGCCCGTTCCCCAGACCTGAATCCAATTGAGCACATCTGGGACATCATGTCTCGCTCCATCCACCAACGCCACGTTGCACCACAGACTGTCCAGGAGTTGGCGGACGCTTTAGTCCAGGTCTGGGAGGAGATCCCTTAGGAGACAATCCGCCACCTCATCAGGAGCATGCCCAGGCATTGTAGGGAGGTCATACAGGCACGTGGAGGCCACACACACTACTGAGCCTAATTTTGACTTGTTATAAGGACATTACATCAAAGTTGGATCAGCCTGTAGTGTGGTTTTCCACTTTAATTTTGAGTGTGACTCCAAATCCAGACCTCCATGGGTTGATAAATTTGATTTCCATTGATACTTTTTGTGTGATTTTGTTGTCAGCACATTCAACTATGTAAAAGAAAAAAGTACATCTAGGATGTGTTATTTTAGTGTTCCCTTTATTTTTTTGAGCAGTGTATTTACTTCGGATCTGGAATCCCTCAACTAAAGCTAGCCAGCTGGCTTAGGAAAACCACCAAAACCCCTCCATTGCTAACTATAACGTTTTCCGCCTAGATAGAACTGCCAAAAGGGGCGGTGTTGCAATCTACTGCAAAGATAGAAAGTAATACAGAACTCTGCAGGCTAAGTCTGTACCCAAACAATTTGAGCTTCTACTTCTAAAAATGGTCTATTTATTTCCTTAACTTACCTCATTTGCACTCATTTGCACTGTATATAGACTTTTTGTTTTCTTTTGTTCTACTGTATTATTGACAGTATGTTTTGTTTATTCCATGTGTAACTCTGTGTTGTTGTATGCGTCGAATTGCTACGCTTTATCTTGGCCAGGTCGCAGTTGCAAATGAGAACTTGTTCTCAACTAGCCTTCCTGGTTAAATAAAGGAAAAATAAAAGTACAGCTCCCGCTCAGCCCAGTCAAAACTGTTCGCTGCCCTGGCCCCCCAATGGTGGAACAAACTCCCTCACGACGCCAGGACAGCGGAGTCAATCACCACCTTCCGGAGACACCTGAAACCCCACCTCTTTAAGGAATACCTAGGATAGGATAAGTAATCCCTCTCACCCCCCCCTTTAAGATTTAGATGCACTATTGTAAAGTGACTGTTCCACTGGATGTCATAAGGTGAATGCACCAATTTGTAAGTCGCTCTGGATAAGAGCGTCTGCTAAATGACTTAAATGTAAATGTAAATAAAAAATTCAGTCAAACCTGTCACAGCTAAGTTCATATAGGTATATATTTTTTGTACTATTATTGCCTGCACTCACACACATCATATTCAGAAAACTGTATTTACCTGCAAGAGGTGTCCACCAACTATGTTTAGAGTATCTTAAACTGCTCTTTATTGACCACAGGTAGAAAGTAGAGGAGGAACAAGAAACAAAAGAAAAAAAGCAGATACTGATTAATCGGCCTATTTATTTATAAGTGTTCATTGTTCATTCAGTATTCAGTTTTGTTGTAATTCTCATTATTACAAATATATATATATATATATATATAGAGTGCCTTGCGAAAGTATTCGGTCCCCTTGAACTTTGCGACCTTTTACCACATTTCAGGCTTCAAACATAAAGATATAAAACTGTATTTTTTTGTGAACAATCAACAAGTGGGACACAATCATGAAGTGGAACGACATTTATTGGATATTTCAAACTTTTTTTAACAAATCAAAAACTGAAAAATTGGCCGTGCAAAATTATTATTATTATTATTATTATTCATGAATGCGCTCGTTAAATCACCCGTTTGGCGAAGTAGGCTGTGATTCAATGATAAATTAACAGGCACCGCATCGATTATATGCAACGCAGGACAAGCTAGATTAACTAGTAATATCATCAACCACGTGTCGTTAACTAGTGATTATGTTAAGATTGTTTGTTCTTTTATAAGATACGTTTAATGCTAGCTTGCACCTTACCTTGGCTCCTTACTGCATTCGCATTACAGGTAGTCAGCCTGCCACGCAGTCGCCTTGTGGAGTGCAATGTAATCGGCCATGATTGGTGTCCAAAAATGCCGATTTATCGATTTTTATGAAAACTTGAATTCGGCCCCAATTAATAGGTCGACCTCTAGTAGTAAGTATATGTTTATACCTTCAGAAGTACTGCAATGTGGGTTGGATTGAATAGAGAATAACGCTTAATTCCTACAATCTAACAGTTCAAACATACTATACATTTAAATGTCCTATT
Organism: Oncorhynchus gorbuscha; assembly: GCF_021184085.1. Classification (NCBI taxonomy): domain Eukaryota; kingdom Metazoa; phylum Chordata; class Actinopteri; order Salmoniformes; family Salmonidae; genus Oncorhynchus; species Oncorhynchus gorbuscha. The sequence continues at coordinate 35,101,053 of NC_060193.1, read as the reverse complement.
ATCAATCAGGCTCTTCTACTTGTGGCATAGCGTTTGTTGGTGTCCCTTAGATTTTTCTCTCTCTGTCCCCTAATCATCATTATGACCTGCTAACTTCAGATTTAGACTCATTTACTTTTGTTCCACTTAAACAACCTAACAATTTTTCCACCTTGGTTGTAGTTGATTCCCCGAGACAGATTTTGGATATTTAGTTCCCTTACGGAGATAACAATAGCCATATTCTGTTGATTCAGCATTGCCATAGGTCACCATTCATTAAATGGTGATAATAATTCACCTTTATTTAACCAGGTAGGCTAGTTGAGAACAAGTTCTCATTTACAACTGTGACCTGGCCAAGATAAAGCATAGCAGTGTGAACAGACAACAGAGTTACACATGGAGTAAACAATTAACAAGTCAATAACACAGTAGAAAAAAAGAGAGTCTATATACATTGTATGTAAAAGGCATGAGGAGGTAGGTGAATAATTACAATTTTGCAGATTAACATTGGAGTGATAAATGACATGGACATGTACAGGTAGAGATACTGGTGTGCAAAAGAGCAGAAAAGTAAATAAATATAAATAGTATAGGGATGAGGTAGGTATTGGGTGGGCTATTTACCGATAGACTATGTACAGCTGCAGAGATCGGTTAGCTGCTCAGATAGCAGATGTTTGAAGTTGGTGAGGGAGATAAAAGTCTCCAACTTCAGCGATTTTTGCAATTCCTTCCAGTCACAGGCAGCAGAGAACTGGAACGAAAGGCGGCCAAATGAAGTGTTGGCTTTAGGGATGATCAGTGAGATACACCTGCTGGAGCACGTGCTACGGGTGGGTGTTGCCATCGTGACCAGTGAACTGAGATAAGGCAGAGCTTTACCTAGCATGGACTTGTAGATGACCTGGAGCCGGTGGGTCTGGCGACGAATATGTAGCGATGGCCAGCCGACTAGAGCATCCAGGTCGCAGTGGTGGGTGGTATAAGGTGCTTTAGTAGCAAAACGGATGGCACTGTGATAAACTGCATCCAGTTTGCTGAAGCTATTTTGTAGATGACATCGCCGAAGTCGAGGATCGGTAGGATAGTCAGTTTTACTAGGATAAGTGAAGGAGGCTTTGTTGCGGAATAGAAAGCCGACTCTAGATTTGATTTTAGATCGGAGATGTTTGATATGAGTCTGGAAGGAGAGTTTACAGTCTAACCAGACACCTAGGTACTTATAGATGTCCACATATTCTGGGTCGGAACCATCCATGGTGGTGATGCTAGTCGGGCCTTCGGGTGTAGGCAGCGAACGGTTGAAAAGCATGCATTTGGTTTTACTAGCCTTTAAGAGCAGTTGGAGGCCACGGAAGGAGTGTTGTATGCCCAACTACAGTCAACTGCCTCCTTTTTCTTGTACTTGGTCTTCTTGGCATGCACTAAATTAGGTGTATTACCTTACACTGTATATAATCAAATACCCCATCATTCTAATTAACTGTGAAAGATGAACACAGCTCAGTCATACCCAACTTGAGAAGTAACAGTTTAATACCATTTTTAGTATTGGGATGGATTTACAAGCATTTCGCTACACTTTCATTAACATCTGCTAATCATGTGTATGTGACCAATACAATTTGATTGGTGGGTGCATGGTGTGATGTCAGGTTATTACTGAGCTTAGAGAAAATCATGCTTTAGCTGCGAGAGATGCCAGGACAAAATACAGCAATTACTTGGAGAGTTGAATGTCAAGGTTTTGGGATGTACACAACAAGGAAATTGAAATTATCCTAGATGAGACAGTCTTAGTCATAATGCAGACTTCAACTACTGTAAATATATGAAAAAGTAACTCCCACTGCTTACCTGCTAGGAAACATTCCTAACTGCAACTTTAAAGTAATTAGCATACTAATCATGCCTTTGACGTTGATAATTGCCATTTACATTTTGTGTCGTGAACATTTTTTAAGGAAAGTGCTTTAATCGCAGAGCACTTTACTCCATATTTAATTGTTCCCATTTATAATTAACTAACTCGTCCCCATTCAAGCAATTCCATTAAGGTATGTCTTGGTTGAGGAACCATTGTTTGCATTTGATGGGGCTTCTCTAGAGGTCAGACAGGGATGGACTTGTTTTCCGCTGGTAGTCGGAAAAGTTTCAGCATGTCATGGCTTGGTGAGAAGGGGGAGGCTATATTTCTCTCTCTCTTGCTATATATCTTTCTTCCTCTCCCCCCAAAATACCTAGCATCTGCTTCTGAATGCTTTGAGAACAAGTCTAAACCCCACTTGCTTATCTCTAGAGACCCTCAGTAAATTACACAATTTCAATTACTTAAAAATCTCTAACCAACTATAAATTGTACAAATTCATATTGAAAGCATTTAATGACACACCTAAAAGTCATATTTACATTGTGTACGTTTTTGACGGCCCTTAACTAGCCCCAGAGATAGGCTGTGTCAAACCAACTTTGCCACAGTCGCACACCAGCCGGCTGGAGCTAATTGGGGAAACATGTTGGCTAGCCTAGGCGACTTCAAGACACGGTTAGACTGTTTCAAGTTCTCTAGAAGGGTGAGTGACTGTGTACTGTTTCGGCAAAGTGAATGTACAAATGCACACATACAAGACACCCAAATCACATTTGAATAGGACTGATCTGACCTAGACAAGTGGTCCCCTGTGTGCTTCCTCCTCACTCTGTGGAAAGTACCTGTTTCCTGGCTGTACCCTATGCACTAAACAGTGTAGTCCACTGTGGTTGGAGTGCCCTTAAAAGGCAGCGAGCGCAGTCCGGAAAGCTATTCACTGTTTCTCCACTTAGGAGATGCGGAGCTGTGGAACTGAACCAGACAGGAAAAATACATTTTTAAGTCTGAAAAAAAAACACTTTGAGGTGGGAAATGTCAGCTGTCTGGCCTCTGTGATTTTGAGAGGTATGCCAAAAATCTTGAGGATTTTGAAAGCGCATTACTCACATCACTGCCATACATGCCATTTTCTCCAAAGACCAGCAAGGTGATTATGGTATTTTTCCTCAGTCTCAAATTCCATGGTGCAAGATATTGATGGAAATGCTTGAAATTCTTTATTTTGGTTGCTAGTTTATTTGCATTACGTACACATGTTTTTTAGTCAGTATGAAGGGATTATTTAATCAAAGGGAAAGTCATTTGTGCAACTAAGCTCAATATTTTTTGTATATATTGCAGAACAATGAGCCATGCCTTTTTTTAAAAACTTGTATTTATTCAGGGGAGCCCATTTGAGACCAGGGTCTCATTCACAATGGTGCCCTGAGTACAACAATTTTCATTATCAAGAAAATGAACATTCCAAATAAAACAAGAATAAAAAATGTAATATCGATAAGGTACAACAACGGGAGTTTTCACCGTAAAACTACCAAAGGTAAAACCAGAGTAATAAGGTGGGACAGTGCACAGGAGTGTTTTACTGTACACACAGAAAAAAAAACATTTGCAAAGCTCTTTGTGGGTGCAGAGGCCTTCATAAATCCACATTTATTCAAAGGTTATGTGCAGGATTACTGTGGTGCGGCCGTAAAGAGTACCCCGAGACCATCATCAAATGGCATTTTGTACACCACATCTGTCATTGGCTTCATCAATAAGTGCATCGAGTCCCGCTTTCAAGAAGCGGGACTCTAACCCGGAAGCTTATAAGAAATCCCGCTATGCCCTGCGACGAACCATCAAACAGGCAAATCGTCAATGCAGAACTAAGATCGAGTCATACAACACCAGCTCTGACGCTCGTCGTATGTGGCAGGGCCTGCAAACCATTACAGACTACAAAGGGAAGCAAAGCCGAGAGCTGCTCAGTGACACAAGCCTACCGGACGAGCAAAACTACTTTGATTTTTTAAAATGTATTATATATTCCTTTATTTAACTAGGAAAGTCAGTTAAGAACAAATTCTTATTTTCAATGACGGCCTAGAAACAGTGGGTTAACTGCCTTGTTCAGGGGAAGAACAACAGATTTGTACCTTATCAGCTCGGGGATTTGATCTTGCAACCTTTCGGTTACTAGTCCAACGCTCCAACCACTAGGCTACGCTGCCCTCCCAAATGCTTGCTTTGAGGCAAATAACACTGAAACATGCATGAGAGCACCAGCTGCACCGGAAGACTGTGTGATCATGCTCACCGCAGCCGATGTGAGTAAGACCTTTAGACAGGTCAACATTCAGACAGATTACCAGGACGTGTACTGCAAGCATGCGCTGACCAACTAGCAAGTGTCTTCACTGACATTGTCAACCTCTCCCTGTCCGAGTCTGTAATAGACTACGCTGCCCTCCCAAATGCTTGCAGTGGCGGCAGGGTAGCCTAGTGGTTAGAGCGTTGGACTAGAAACCGAAAGGTTGCAGGTTCAAATCCCCGAGCTGACAAGGTACAAATCTGTTGTTCTGCCCCTGAACAGGCAGTTAACCCACTTTTCCTAGGCCGTCATTGAAAATAATAATTTGTTCTTAACTGACTTGCCTAGTAAAATAAAGGTTAAATTAAAAAACGACCACCATAGTGCCTGTGCCTGTGCCTGTGCCTGTGCCTGTGCCTGTGCCTGTGCCTGTGCCTGTGCCTGTGCCTGTGCCTGTGCCTGTGCCTGTGCCTGTGCCTGTGCCTGTGCCTGTGCCTGTGCCTGTGCCTGTGCCTGTGCCTGTGCCTGTGCCTGTGCCTGTGCCTGTGCCTGTGCCTGTGCCTGTGCCTGTGCCTGTGCCTGTGCCCAAGAACACTAAGGTAACCTGCCTGACTACGACCCATAGCTATGAAGTGCTTTGAATGGCTCACATCAACACCACAGATCTACAGATGATCCAATCACTATTGCACTCCTGGATAAAAGGAACACCAATGTGAGAATGCTACTCATTGACTACAGCTCAGTGTTCAACACCATAGTGCCCTCAAAGCTCATCAATAAGCTAAAGACCCTGGGACTAAACACCTCCCTCGGCAACTGGATCCTGAACCTCCTGATGAGCCGCCCCCAGGTGGTAAAGGTATGTAACAACATCCACCACGCTGATCCTCAATACAGGAGCCCCTCAGGGGTGCATGCTCAGTCCCCTCCTGTAATCCCTGTTCACTCATGACTCCAACACCATCATTAAGTTTGCCGATGACACAACAGTGGCCTGATCACCGACAATGACAAGTCAGCCTATTGGGAGGAGGTCAGAGACCTGGCCGTGTAGTGCCAGGACAACAACCTCTCCCTCAATGTGATCAAGACATTGTAGACTACAGGAAAAAGAGGACTGAGCACGACCCCATTCTCATCGACGGGGCTGTAGTGGAACAGGTTGAGAGCTTCAAGTTCCTTGGCTTCCACATCACCAACATGCTAACATGGTCCAAGCACACCAAGACAGTCGTGAAAAGGGCACAACAAAACCTATTCCCCCTCGGGAGACTGAAAAGATTTGGCATGGGTCGTCAGATCCTAAAAAGGTTCTACAGCTACACCATCGAGAGCATCCTGACTTGTTTTAGAGAAATGTAATCATTGAATATTGTAAGAGCTTTCATTGTCTGCGTATATGCCCCCTTTATGTATCCTATGGTTTTGACTTGGTGTACAGGGAGAATACTGTAAGAACGGCCCATGTTCTGAATTCCGTCACTGAACAAATAGTTATGTTGACTACGTCCGTCCTAGCTCCCTCATTAATGTTTTAATCGAAATTACGGATTGCCTCTTATCTGCTCGTCGTCCCCTTATGCCATAGTTTGTACATCTCAATTGTCAGGAGAAACCACATTTGTTTAAGCAAGTCAGCCATACCAGCTATTTTTTTTAAAAGGCAGTAAATGAGGCTGAACTGTTTCGCTGCCAGACAAGGCTCCGCTGATAGCCAGGAGTAGCAGTGGAAAGATGTTGGGTGTCACGCCCTGACCTTAGTTATCTTTGTTTTCTTTATTATTTTGGTTAGGTCAGGGTGTGACACGGGTGGTTGGTTTATTTTTTGTCCTGTCTAGGGTTTTTGTATATCTATGGGGTTTTAGTATGTCTAGGTATATGTAGGTCTCTATGGGGTTTATCGTTGTCTCTGATTGGGAATCTTATTTAGGTTGTCATTTTTTCCATTTTGGTTTTGTGGGTTATTGTCTATGTGTAGTTGCCTGTCAGCACTCGTCTTATAGCGTCACGTTCGTTTTGTTGTGTTGTTAGTTTGTTTAGTGTTCTTTGTGTAAATAAAGAAGAATGCATTCTTATCACGCTGCGCCTTGGGACTGCTGTTGGGATTCTGCTGTTTGGACAGCTTTATGTAGGCCCTAACAGTTTGTGGGTACCGTTTGTCACCGTTAAAGTGCAATTAATGTATTGTTTAATGTTGTGAAGAGGCTTTTCTGGCATGCATCAACATTTTGGGGTTCACATTTTCTTGTTTTTTAAAGAAAATCACATTTTTTGTCTATTAAAATAACATTAAATTGATCGGAAATACAGTGTAGACATTGTTAATGTTGTAAATGACTATTGTAGCTGGAAACGGCAGATTTTTAATGGAATATCTACATAGGCGTACAGAGGCCCATTATCAGCAACCATCATATGGAGATCATTATAATCTCCACCCGGCACAGCCAGAAGAGGACTGGCCACCCCACATAGCCTGGTTCCTCTGTAGGTTTCTTCCTATTTTTTGGCCTTTCTAGGGAGTTTTTCCTAGCCAACGTGCTTCTACACCTGCATTGCTTGCTGTTTGGGGTTTTAGGCTGGGTTTCTGTACAGCACTTTGAGATATCAGCTGATGTACGAAGGGCTATATAAATACATTTGATTTGATTTGATCACTCCTGTGTTCCAATGGCACGTTGTATTAGCTAATCCAAGATTATAATTTTAAAAGGCTAATTGATCATTAACTGTCCTTCTTTAGACTAGTTGAGTATCTGGAGCATCAGCATTTGTGGGTTCGATTACAGGCTCAAAGTGGCCAGAAACAAATATCTTTCTTCTGAAACTTGTCAGTCTATTCTTGTTCTGAGAAATGAAAGCTATTCTATGTGAGATGGCCAAGAAACTGAAGATCTCGTACGCTGTGTACAGAATAGCTCTAACCAGACCAGAAAGAGGAGTGGGAGGCCCCGGTGCACAAATGAGCAAGAGGACAAGTACATTAGAGTGTCTAGTTTGAGAAACAGACGCCTTACAAGTCCTCAACTGGCAGCTTCATTAAATAGTACCAGCAAACCACCAGTCTCAAAGTCAACAGTGAAAAGGTGACTCCGGGATGCTGGCCTTCTAGGCAGAGTTCCTCTGTTCAGTGTCTCGGTTATTTTGCCCATCTTAAGAAGTTTTAAGCTCTAACTTTTGAGTGCTATCGGCTAACAAATCCATTCCAATTGCATCTGAAAGCTGGCTTCTCAACTTGGTATCGCGACATTGAATGGAGGCTAAATATGTATACTATAGTGGACAGTTTATTAGGTACACATCTAGTACCAGGTCAGACCACCCTTTGCCACCAGAACAGCCTGAATTCTTCAGAACATAGAAACGTTGCTCAATTGGTATCAAGGGACCTAACGTGTGCTAGGAAAACAATCTCCACACATTACATCACTGCCACCAGACTGTACTGTTGACACCAGGCAGGATTGGGGCCATGGTTTTTCCACTCCTCAATTGTCCAGTGTTGGTTATCATATGCCCATTGGAGCCGCTTCTTATTGTTTTTAGCTCATAGGAGTGGAACCGGGTGTGAGTTTCTGCTGCAATAGCCCATCCATGACAAGGACCCGACGAGCTGTGCGTTCCAAGATGCCGTTTTTTCTCACCACTGTGGTATTGCTTGCAGCATTATTTGCCTGTTGTGTCCTGCCTGTTGTTAGCTTGCATGATTATTGCCATTCTCCTTTGACCTCTCATCAACAAGCTTTTTTTAACCCACAGGACTGCCGCTGACTGGATGTTTTTTTGTTTGTCGCACCATTCTCGCTAAACTCTAGATACTGTCGTGCGTGAAAAGTCTAGGAGGTCGGCCGTTGAGATACAGAAGCTGGTGCGCCTGGCACCGACGATCATACCGCTTTCAAAGTCGCTTAGGTCACTAATTTTGCCCATGTTCAGTTTTACAGTAGCTGAATGCCTCGATGCCTGTCTGCCTGCATTATATAGCAAGCCACGGCAACGTGACTCACTGTCTGTAGGAGCAAACCATTTTCATGGATGGGGTGGTGTACCTAATAAACTGGCCATTGAAAGAGTACGCTATGGGGCACTAATTAAGGTATTTGGATCCAGAAATCTCTTGAGACATTCACAAGGTTAGATATCCTCTGAGGTTTAAATGGGACCTCTTCCTAAATAGACATCACCTGTTGGGTGCCAGACAAAGGCGCCTTTATCAATAAACAGTCTTCCTGAACTGAAAACCAGTGTTACCAATGGTTGCAATTTAGAGAAAAAAATGTTTTCCCATCACCATGGAAAAGGCAAAGAACTCACACATAAAAATAGACAAACGGCTGTTGACCTTCATAAATCAGGCAATGTGTATAGTAATAATATATACCTCTTACCAATATTAGGGAAAAATTAAAAAGTTTAAAATCACTGAAACGGTGGTAATCTTGCCTGTTATTGGACACAAGTGTATCTTTCCCTCAGGCACAGTGAAAAAGATGGTTCGGGAAGCAAAGAAAAATCCATGGGCCAAAGTTGGAGAATTACAGTACTTGGACATATCTTCGGCTCCTTAAGTCTCCAAATCTACAATCAGACGGCACATCCATGCCAATAGTCTCTTTGGAAGAGTTGCCAGAATAAAATAACCTTATTGAGAACAACCAACAAATGTAAATGGCTGGAGCCTCATAACAGTTGTGTACATTTAAAACTAGTGATTAAGATGACACAATTGATTCCCTACACTATTCAGTGCTTGCTTTCTCACATAAACTGAAATTGAGCAAACAGTGTAGAATTTTTTTCAACCAGCCCTTACAAAAAATATTGCAGTCAGAGTGCAGTATAACCGCAGTATGTTGCAAATACAGCGTCCAAAATAACACTTTTTTTTACTGCAGTAATTTTTTAGTTACTGTACTTTAACTGCAGTTAAAACTGCAATCTTTTTTTGTAAGGGAGGAAATGACAGAGTGATTTCCACTAGATAACATAGCCACAAAGTTAGAACAGCTTTCTCATTTTTATAACAAATGCCGCTCCGGTAGGATCAATCAATATGTGAATATCAAAGCCAATCACAAAACTGGAATGATGGTTGCTGATAATAGGCTTCTGTACGCCTATGTAGATATTTCATAAAGAAATCACATTTGCGGTCACTTTTGATAATGGTGTTTTCCCGCTAATGGAACATTCATCCTTATATCCCAGTTTTTTTGATGCTATTGATTGTATTAACTTGGGATCTATCGCATCCCACAACTGTCCCAGACTATGTTGTAATATTTATTTATTGCACAGTATAGGTTAACCATTGTACTATGGGGGATAGTAGATTGACATAAGCTAGTGCTTTAGCTGTTCGTTAGGCCTACTCATCTTATTGGCTGATGAAAAGTAAATGTGGACAGTTCTTCTAATATCTTCAATATGCACCTTGTAATTGGTTAAGGACAGGCGCAGTTGTGTCCACAATGTTTCTGTCTTCACTTATAGCCTGTGAGGAAGACCCGATCACATGATCACGTGGAGAGCCATGTGGGTGAGAGTTCCTTAGGAGCACACGGCACTGAGGGAGAAGGGCACAACTCTTAGCCAAAGGCTCAACGGCCACTAGCCGCAAAAGCAGGTTTTTTTAAGGTGCATTACGGCCACACAAAGGGGATGCCACCGGGAAATTCCATGCATTATCAAGTGCATGTCAAATTGTGAATGAAGTGTGTACAGCCTGCGTGTAATGAATTTCCTCCTCTTCTTCCGAAGAGGAGAGGCGAAACGGATCAGAGGACCAATACGCGGCGTGGTAAGTGTCCATGGTTCTTTTTAATACGTTAAGGTACACATGAACAACTGACTACAAAAAACAATAAATGTGAAAACTCAACAGTCCTATCTGGTGCAATCACAGAGACAGGAACAATCACCCACAAACACACAGTGAAACCCAGGCTACCTAAGTATGATTCTCAATCAGAGACAACTAATGACACCTGCCTCTGATTGAGAACCATACTAGGCCGAAACATAGAAATTCCCAAAACCTAGAAAAACAAACATAGACTGCCCACCCAACTCACGCCCTGACCATACTAACTAAATACAAAACACAGGAAATAAAGGTCAGAACGTGACACTGCGCAAAAAAACAAAGCAGAGCTCATGCCTTTCAAGCAACTTTTTTCAAATCATCATTATTGATGCATCATGCAGCCTTACACTATTAACAATCAAAACATGTGGAACAACTAAAGTTACGTTACTAACTCTAGATTAAGCATATAAAGTACCTATTATGTTTATTTGACCATGCTGGTCATTAATGAACATTTGAACATCTTGGCCATGTTCTGTTATAATCTCCAACCAGCACAGCCAGAAGAGGACTGGCCACCCCTCATAGCCTGGTTCCTCTAGGTTTCTTCCTAGGTTTTGGCATTTCTAGAGAGTTTTTCCTAGCCACCGTGCTTCTACACCTGCATTGCTTGCTGTTTGGGTTTTTAGGCTGGGTTTCTGTACAGGACATTGAAATATCAGCTGATCTAAGAAGGGCTTTTTAAACAAATTTGATTTGATTTCTTTGTTAACCCACTCAATACAGAATAGCTGCATGTGCACACACTCTCTCAAATTGTTTGGATAAAATATAATTTATATTTTATTCTGCTTTGTGTAAATGTATTCTTCATACTATAAAATAATGCCATGGAATTCGAAGCAAATCTTGTCTGCTAAATGAACTAGTGTAGCCCACAGCCATATGGCGAAGCCAGATCAAAGCCTAACACAAGGACAACTCCGAGTATGCTATTCCGTTCTTCTGAAATAGACTACATTTTCTTCATATCATGTTTCTTTACACCGGTCTAAAAATAAATAATGTATTTATTGTGGTGTAGGCTATATTACGCTTACAATGATGTTTAGGCTACTGTTTTCATCATTTGGCCGCGTGTTTTGGGATAATAGTTGGGATATTTTGTGAAAAACAAAAATCTTTATAAAAATCAGCTGTTACCGTGTTCCAACATGGATGGTTTCTGTTTCATAGTTGTAACAAAGGCACTCCATGAATAAACATTTTGAACAGTTGAATTTTTTTTTCCATATCTCATTCAGTAACATAAACAAATAAAAATTATATTTTGTTATTTGAAATGAAAACAAAATCGTAATCTAGTGTTAGCTAACACCTTCACGAACCCAACCAAATGATTATTTTAGCGATAGTACAGTTAAATATAATTAAAAAAAATATATATGCCATTTAGCAGACGCTTTTATCCAAAGCGACTTACAGTCATGTGTGCATACATTCTACGTATGGGTGGTCCCGGGGATCGAACCCACTACTCTGGCGTTACAAGCGCCATGCTCTACCAACTGAGCTACAGAAGGACCAAGTTGAAGTCGGAAGTTTACATAGACCTTAGCCAAATACATTTAAACTCAGTTTTTCACAATTCTGACATTAATCCTAGTAAATCCCTGTCTTAGGATCACCACTTTATTTTAAGAATGTGAAATGTCAGAATAATAGTAGGGTGATTTTATTTCAGCTTTTATTTCTTTCATCACATTCCCAGTGGGTCAGAAGTTTACATACAGTCAATAAGTATTTGGTAGCATTGCTAGAATTTAACAATTGTATTCATATTTACAGATGGCATGCAAGTTTATTATGTTCAAGAAGGCATTTCTGCCAAAAAAACGCATTCATATTTTAGTGCATATGATCTCTCTCGCTTACCTCCATTACATATTTCAGAACATACTGTATGTTGTGGTGGCATTTTTCTGCTTTACCAAATGAGGAGAGTTACAAACTACACACCAGTCAGAGTTATACTTAAATTACATCTTTAATAAGCTTTGCAATAGCCTTTGACTTTCAATGATCTCTAATGAACCATTGAAAAGTACCACCAGAAAAGTACAAAGATCTTTTATAGCCAAGATACACCCCTCTCAACTTACATGACGAACCACAGATCTTAAGAACAGTTCAAAGGTTAAGATTTGTATGAAAGCTATCTATAAAACATAGACAGTTACTGCTCTGTCAACAGTTCTCATTGTAAAGGCCAGTGTCTGGCCCCCTCCTACTCCAAACTGGAACCCGTCTCACCCTGGTACGGTATAGCACAAAAACATTACCTTTATTATCTGGAATGCTCTTTAGGCTTTATTACCCAAAGACATCGTAAATCTCCTCTGTCAGTGCCATCTGAGGCCCATCTTCAGTGAACACACACACAATACTCTATTCTGTCAAATGTAACAACATAATCTTGCAATTTTCCACGACAATTTGAAAAGTTTATTTTGAGTAGATCTCAACTCTCGCTTATCTTATGTTCCTAAAACATATGAGTGGCCAAAACTAACACCCACTGGGCGTGGTTTATGTCAAACATCAAGGACAATGGAAGAAAAACATTTACAACTTCTGAAGAACATAGGGTTTTCTACTGGAAACATTGTCTGTGTGAGGCTAGATTTATCTAAATAGACTACTGTTTAGGCTACTTCCTTAAATCTTATGGCACCATATGACAGATATTCATGGAAACTCAAATGATACAGCCTTCCATTGAGACATACCTTTAAGTATGGCATTAATTAAGGACTGCCGCTCACCATTCTCAGTTTGAGTTAAGGGAGAAGGAAAAATGTTGCTTTTGAAACTTTAACTAAGATATAACCACAAGTCAGGCCTGACATTTTAGATTGCATGAAAAATATGCAATCTCGAAAGCTGCACTGAAGTCTAACAAAACAGCCTTCACAATATTTGTATCAGTAATTTCTGTAAGTACTGTGCTTGTTGAATGTCCTCCCCTATAAGTGTGCTGAAAATCTGTTGTCAATTTGATACTGCAAAATAGCATTGTATCTGGTCAAACACAATTTTTTCCAAAAGTTTACATAGGGTTGGTAACATGCTGATTGGTAGGTTATTTGAGCCAGTAAATGGGGCTTTACTATTCTTAGGTAGGGGAATAACGTTTGCTTCCCTCCAGGCCTGAGGGCACACCCTTTCTAGTAGGCTTAAATTGAAGAAATGGCAATTAGGAGTGGAAATATCGTCTGCTATTATCCTCAGTAATTTTCCATCCAAGTTCCACACTCACTTTACAGAATTCAAAATCACAATTTTTATCTTTCATAATTTGATCAGTTAAACTTGGATATGTAGTGTTAGCTTTTGTTGCTGGCATATCATGCATACGTTTGCTAATCTTGCCCAAAATGTATTAAAGTCATTGGCAATGTCAGTGGGTTTTGTAATGAATGAGCCATGTGATTCAATGAAGCATGGAGCTGTGTTTGCCTTGTTGACAAACATTTGATTTAAGGTGCTCCAAAGCTTTTTACTATCAAAGCTTTTTACTATCATTTTACTATCATCATTCGGTTGTGCAGCCAGACTTATTTGCCATTCCTTTAGCCTCATCCTTCTCAACCATGCAATTTTTCAATTCCTCATCAATCCATAGCGATTTAAATGTTTTTGCAATCCTTTTCTTAATGGGTGCATGCTTATTAGTAACTGGAATAAGCAATTTCATAAATGTGTCAAGTGCAGCATCTGGTTCCTCCTTATTACACACTAGGGACCAACAAATATTATTTACAACAACAATATAGGAATCACTACAAAATGTATTGTATGAGCTCTTATACACATCCTTTGAAACTTTGGTTTTCCTAGAAATGGCTATTGTGATCACTGCACCCAATGGATTTGGATACTGCTTTCAAGCAAATTTCTGCAGCATTAGTAAAGATGTGATCAATACATGTTTATGATTTAATTCCTGTGCTGTTTGTAACTACCCTGGTAGGTTGACTAATATCCTAAACCAGGTTGCAGGCACTGCTTACAGTTTGAAGCTTTTTCTTGAGTGGGCAGCTTGATGAAAACCAGTCAATATTTAATTTGTCCAGAAAATCTAACTCTCTGTTGATATCACATACCAAGTATTTCACACGTTATCCATATACTGACTGTTTGCACTTGGTGGGGTAAAGCGGCCTCCCACAGGAATGGGCTTTAGGTGAGTAAGATAAACCTTTAGCCATATTACTTCAACAGTATTTAACATGACATCCTCTCTAAGCTTTACAGGAATGCCATTTTTAATATAAAACAGCAACACCTCCAACATTGGCATTTCTGTATTTTCTGTAGATGTTATAACCATGTATTGCTACCACTGTATCAAAGGTATTATCTAAGTGAGTTTCAGAGATGAATGAATGTAATCTATTACTAGCAAGTTATTGATTTCATGAGCCTTGTTTCTTAAGCTACAGATGTTAACGTGGGCTATTTTCTGCACTTTTCTGTGACGCTTCATTGTTTTCATTGCTTTACTGGGAAGCTTAGTAGAAATATACATACTCATGTTATTTACAGTGCCTTGCGAAAGCCCCCTTGAACTTTGCGACCTTTTGCCAAATTTCAGGCTTCAAACATAAAGATATAAAACTGTATTTTTTTGTGAAGAATCAACAACAAGTGGGACACAATCATGAAGTGGAACGACATTTATTGGATATTTCAAACTTTTTTAACAAATCAAAAACGGAAAAATTGGGCGTGCAAAATTATCATACAATAGCTTTCTGATCAGCAGAGGCATTCAGGGCAGTGAGAGGGACATAAATTAGGTTACTTACAGTGGGACTAAAAAGTATTTAGTCAGCCATCAATTGTGAAAGTTCTCCAGCTTAAAAAGATGAGAGGCCTGTAATTTTCATCATAGGTACACTTTAACTATGACAGACAAAATGAGAAAAAAAATCCAGAAAATCACATTGTAGGATTTTTAATTAATTAATTTGCAAATTATGGTGGAAAATAAGTATTTGGTCAATAACAAAAGTTTATCTCAATACTTACAGAGGTCAGAGGTCATTTCTGTAAGTCTTCACAAGGTTTTCACACACTGTTGCTGGTATTTTGGCCCATTCCTCCATGCAGATCTCCTCTAGAGCAGTGATGTTTTGGGGCTGTTGCTGGGCAACACGGACTTTCAACTCCCTCCAAAGATTTTCTATGGGGTAGAGATTTGGAGACTGGCTAGGCCACTCCAGGACCTTGAAATACTTCTTACGAAGCCACCACCCGGGCGGTGTGTTTGGGATCATTGTCATACTGAAAGACCCAGCCACGTTTCATTGTCAATGCCCTTGCTGATGGAAGGAGGTTTTCACTCAAAATCTCACGATACATGGCCCCATTCATTCTTTCCTTTACACGGATCAGTCGTCCTGGTCCCTTTGCAGAAAAACAGCCCCAAAGCATAATGTTTACACCCTCATGCTTCACAGTAGGCATGGTGTTCTTTGGATGCAACTCAGCATTCTTTGTCCTCCAAACACGACGAGTTGAGTTTTTACCAAAAAGTTATATTTTGGTTTCATCTGACCATATGACAATCTCCCAAACTTCTTCTGGATCATCCAAATGCTCTCTAGCAAACTTCAGACGGGCCTGGACATGTACTGGCTTAAGCAGGGGGACACTTCTGTCACTACAGGATTTGAGTCCCTGGCGGTGTAGTGTGTTACTGATGGTAGGCTTTGTTACTTTGGTCCCAGCTCTCTGCAGGTCATTCACTAGGTCCCCCCGTGTGGTTCTGGGATTTTTGTTCACCGTTCTTGTGATCATTTTGACCCCACGGGGTGAGATCTTGCGTGGAGCCCCAGATCGAGGGAGATTATCAGTGGTCTTGTATGTCTTCCATTTCCTAATAATTGCTCCCACAGTTGATTTCTTCAAACCAAGCTGCTTACCTATTGCAGATTCAGTCTTCCCAGCCTGGTGCAGGTCTACAATTTTGTTTCTGGTGTCCTTTGACAGCTCTTTGGTCTTGGCCATAGTGGAGTTTGGAGTGTGACTGTTTGAGGTTGTGGACAGGTGTCTTTTATACTGATAACAAGTTCAAACAGGTGCCATTAATACGGATAACGAGTGGAGGGCAGAGGAGCCTCTTAAAGAAGAAGTTACAGGTCTGAGAGCCAGAAATCTTCCTTGTTTGTAGGTTGAAGTGTACCTATGATGAAAATTACAGGCCTCTCTCATCTTTTTAAGTGGGAGAACTTGCACAATTGGTGGCTGACTAAATATTTTTTTGCCCCACTGTATTTGACAAGACCACGAGTGTCTTCGACTTCTCTTTACGACGTATAAATATAAGGGTACATGTTTTACATCTTTTGTGAAAGCACACGAATGTGTGGGCTTTTATTATTTATGCAAAAACGTGAACATTTTGTCTAACGTTTGTAGGCCTACTAGTAGCCATTAACCGAGTCAAGGAAGCATCAATGCAATATTGGTGCACAACATTTTGTTACAGACTAACTGAAAATAAGTCAACCTTGAATTTGTAGGTTTAAAATATCCCTCTGGTAGCCAAAGATGACCTATTTCAAGAAATGCCATTGGTTGGTGGATATAAAGTTTATGTGACGCCCTCTTCTATTTCACTTGTCTTGGTGATCGTTTCCACCCACCTCCAGGTGTCTCCTGTTTTCCCCATTTGTCTCCGGTGTATTTATCCCTGTGTTTCCGGTCTCTCTGTGCCAGTTCGTCTTGTTTTACCAAGTCTACCAGCATTTCTCCTAGCTTCTATTTTTCCCAGTCTCAGTTTTTCCTTCCTAGTCCTCCTGGTTTTGACCCTTGCCTGTCCTGATGCAGAATCCGCTTGCCTGACCACTCTGCCTGTTCTGACCTCGAGCCTGCCTATCCCCTGGTACTGTTTGGACCTGTTTTATGAACTCTGTCCCCGACCTGCCTTTTGCCTACCCCTTTTGGTGTAATAAATATCGGAGCTCAACCATCTGCCTCCTGTGTCTGCATTTGGGTCTCACCTCTATGCCCTTATAGTTTAAGATCTTTGATAGGCTCCTTTACCTCGACTAGCCGGTGCCCCCGCACATTGACTCTGTACCGGTACCCCCTGCATATAGCGTTGCTATTGTTATTTTACTGCTGCTCTTAATTATTTGTTACTATATTTCAAAAATATTATTTTTTAAACTGTTTTTATTGATATTGTAATTTTGTAATATTCTTTTTTCATTTGTATGGGGGGTATTTTTCTTAACTGCATTGTTGATTAAGGGCTTGTAAAAGTAAGCATTTGGCGCATGTGACATTTTTTATTTTTTTTGATAGGCTGACGCTTAACTTTGTTCCAGGACATAATCACTGTCATCTGGTGATGTTAGCATAGGGCTAACGTGTGCCAGGTTATCTGCTGGGACCAACTACAACGTTCTATTACATGCAGGCATATTGACGATTTTCATTTGCTGATGTGCATTTTGAGCCAGAACAACTGTTTGAATTAAAACTGATTCTCATGTTCGCAAGTATGGCCCCACAGTATTTAATGAGGAACCTGTAAGACCTAACAAACTCTGCAGATGAGTTTCATGTGAATGCTGAATGGCCTTAGTGTCTCTCTGGTGCTCCTGAGTGGAAACAAAAATAATGTGTCATCGCTTCACCGTCGGTTGGGACATGTTGACATTCAGACAGCTTCCCGTTTATTTTCCTAGTCAGAACACTACCCCCCCTCCACTTGCTTTGAACCCCAAGAGTTCACCTCAATGGAACCTCAATACTGTAACCCAAGCCCTGTCGCCCACAGTTTACTCTCACGGAAATAAATACATGTAACTTTGTTTATTTGTTTTATTTTTTTACATCTACTCAGCGGCAGTGAGCATCTCCCACTGGAAAGACTTGGCTAGTGCAGTGAAGCATTCTGTAATGAACAAGGCCCTGTTTTCATAGACAAAAGGTTTTCTTTCCTCTCCAAACTCATAAAACCAACAGACCTTCAGCGAGACATTCATTCTCTGAAATTAGGAATATTTGTGTTGACAGAGCAATCACAGCATTTAGGGCCTTCCACTGGAGCTGAGTCATAGCATCAAAAACGTGTTTAATGTACACCCATTTGTTTTTTCAATGGTGAAAGAGGCTATTAAACCAACATTCAGTTGGGGGAGTTTCATAAACAGACAAAAATTCACACCAACCACTTTGTTTCAAATTAAACACTAATACTGTTTTGTACAGCTTTTTTCCCCTCCTGATGTATTTCTTGATATTGATTAAGTTGTGCTGATTTTTCTTAGTTAAGAAAAGAAACATTGGAAATCTTAGGCGTTTGCGATTAAAATCAGTTGAAGGAAGCTTTTTCATGCTTGCTTAAGTTTTTTTCAATCACCTTGGTGCATATATTTCACAAGTATGTGGTACATTTTCTCAACTCTTAGTAAAAAACTCAAAACTGGTCAAAAAGGCAGGTTTTTCAAGTCTAGGCACATTTTCAAGTGACAATTACAACACACCTACTCATTCAAGGGTATTTCAAGGGTATTATTTTGTACTATTTTTCTAAATTGTAGAGTAATATTGAATAGATCAAAACTATGGAATAATGTAGTAATCAAAAAAGTTTTAAACAAATCTAAATGTGAGATACTTCAACGTAGCCACCCTTTGCCTCGATGACAGCTTTGCACACTTTGGCATTCTCTCAACCAGCTTCATGAGGTAGTCACCTTGAATTAATTAACAGGTGTGCCTTGTTTAAAGGTAATTACTTTTATTGGCCAGTCTGAGATAAGGCTTTTTCTTTGCAACTCTGCCTTGAAGGCCAGCATCCCAGAGTCACCTCTTCACTGTTGACGTTGAGACTGGTGTTTTGCGGGTACTATTTAATGAAGCTGCCAGTTGAGGACTTGTGAGGCATCTGTTTCTTAAACTAGACACTCTAATGTACTTGTCCTCTTGCTCAGTTGTACACCCACTCAACTTTCTAATCGGGTTAGGGCCAGTTTGTGCTGTTCTGTGAAGGGAGTAGTACACAGTATTGTACAAGAGCTTCAGTTTCTTGGCAATTCCTCACATGGAATAGCATTCATTTCTCAGAACAAGAATAGAATGACGAGTTTCAGAAGAAAGTTATTTGTTTGAGCCTGTAATCGAACCCACAAATGCGGATGCTCCAGATACTCAACTAAAAAAGAACAGTTTTATTGCTTTAATCAGAACAACAGTTTTCAGCTGTGCTAACATAATTGTAAAAGGGTTTTCTAATGATCAATTAGCTAATCCAAGATTATCATTTTAAAAAGCTAACACAACATGCCATTGGAAAACAGGAGCGATGGTTGCTGATAATGGGCCTTTGTACGATATTCATTTAAAAACCATCCGTTTCCAGCTAAAATAGTCATTTACAACATTAACAATGTCTACACTGTATTTCTGATTAATTTAATGTTATTTTAATGGACAAAAAAGTGCTTTTCTTTCAAAAACAAGGACATTTCTAAGTGACCCCAAACTTTTGAACGGTAGTGTATATGAAATGAGTAAAGCAGTATGTAAACATGATTAAAGTGACTAGTGTTCCATTATGAATGTGACCAGTAATTCCATGTCTATGTATATTTTGCAGCACCCTCTAAGGTGCAGGGTTGAGTAACCTGGTGGTAGCCGGCTAGTGGTGGCTATTTAACAGTCTGATGGCCTTGAGATAGAATCTGTTTTTCAGTCTCTTGGTCCCAGCTTTGATCCACCTGTACTGACCTCGCCTTCTGGACGGCAGCGTGGTGATCAGGCCGTGGCTCGGGTGGGTGATGTCATTGATGATCTTTATCGCCCCTAGTGATGAAGGACGTGTTGGAAGTTGGGGATCACGTGTCTTAATGACGCATAATTCAAATCATCGGCAACGATAAAAGCAGGATGTTCGTTAAGTGCCAGCTTATTGTTGCATGGCTCTTGAAGTGGTGTGTTTGTGGACACACAATTGGGTGAAAATCACATACAGCATGTAGTTTGTACATTGACACACACACAATCTGTGTGAGCGGGGAAATAGATCAGTTGGTTTAATACACTGGTGCTGTTGCACTAATCCCACTTTCTTTCCAGGCTAAGACAACAGGCCTCCTGGCCCAATCTGTCAGTGTTGATGAGGGGTCAGGGAGGGGAGACTTCCCATGTGTTAGCTGGACAATTACATTAGCTCTGGGTTGATTTAACATACAGGACCATTATTTTATGCTCAGCTGAACTGCAGAAAAAAACTGCATTTTCCCAACATCCATCAAGTCACTGGTGGCTCTTGGTGTGGGTATTCCGTTTGGGTATTTAGGGGGTTGGGGGTTTAGTGTCAATGTTTTCCAAGTTGAGTAAAGCACTTGTTGGAATGACACTTGGATGATAATGAAGTGTGAGGAAAGAATATAGTGTTGCATCCAGTGAGTAATTTAAATAGCTTTACTTGCAGTCCTACATCCAGGCATATTGCTGATCCAAAAGTCCTACCCATACTGTGATGAGGCCATCACAGGCCATTTGAAGTTGGATTAGTGCAAGTAAAACTTGTGCATTGCAGCTTCTACATTACAACAGTAATTTGTGAAAGTGAGTCATATGAAAAATGTCCCTTCCTAAACCCTATGGCCTGCCCCCCTGATACCCCCTTCCCCCCCCCCCCCCCCCCCAAGGCCTCTCATGTTTTATTTTCCTGTTGACGAGGGGGTATCTGTGACATAAACAGCCTGTACCAGTTACCCTGGCGTGTCTAGGCCATAGGGGGAATAAGCCTGTAGGGAACAAGCAACACTAGAGTGCTGGCTGATAAATGTGGATATACTGAAACTCAAGCCCTGGGGCAGGGGGTCGTATATAGAAGGGGAAATGATTACGATCATAGCCCCATAGCACGGCTCAAAGAGGATGTAAATTATAGCCTGTGCATCATTTTCAGGGTCAAAGCGAAGGGATGCACACAGCATGTGATAATTGTGCTCTCTTTAGAGTATATGGTTGAAGTCAAGTCTTGTGGAAGGCGACCAGGGATGTTGCTTGAGTAAGTGGGTGGACTCCGGGGCCTGTATTCATAAAGTAGGATTCTCATAGTAGGAGTGCTGATCTGGGAGCAGGTCCTCTATGTCCATTCATTATAAAATAGAAGGCATTAGGGCGGTCTAGTGCCTAGTTTTTCGAGCGTTGGGCCAGTAACTGAACGGTCGAATCCCCAAGCTGACAAGGTAAAAATCTGTCGTTCTGTCCCTGAACAAGTCAGTTAACCTACTGTTCCTAGGCCGTCATTGTAAATGAGAATTTGTTCTTAACTGACTTTAAATGTAAACACGTGTTTGACTGATTTGAAGTACCTTGGGCTTTCTGAGTTGGTGTTTTGTTTGTCCATGTCTGAAATGAAATTCATGGAACACATGTATTAAACATATTGTATTTAACATTTTATTTAAGAGGTTTGCTGGGGGGGCTGATGTCAAGTTCTACAGCGACAGATTATCCCAGTGCAGAAAAAAAGACTAGCACCTTGCAATTCTCTCCACCTACTACAGAAGTTGGTCGAAGCCTGTTGACATATCAGTGTACAAAGTTTAATGAAAAGATGTTGATATCTGGGTGCATTTAAAAATATAAAGGAGTGCCGCACACTCGAGGAGCTCAGATGCAAAAATATTTATGTCCAACGTTTCGACAGACAAGCTGTCTTCATCAGGGTATAATTACATTTATATAGTGTCAAAAAACACACACACACAGGTGTCTGTAATCATTGCCAGTTGTGGTTAATTATCATTCAGATCAAAGTCTACGTTGAGACCGAAGGGAGCAAGGGTCTTTAAATTAAAGATCCAGGCAGCCTCTCGTTTTAACAATAAATTGTCAAGGGAGGGTGACATGTTCGATGCCAATATAAAGTAGAGACGAAATCGAGTGGTTTTCTTCCAAAACGTGGGCCGCAACTGGGTAAGTCATGTTTTTGCACCTTATGGTGCAACGATGCTCCGAGGTACGTAATTTTAATTTGCGCTTTGTTTTACCCACATCATTTTTTTACCACAAGGACAAATTATAAGATAAATAACTTAGTGGAGCATGTGATAACATCTTTGATTGGGATCTGTTTCCCTGTTTGGGGGAGTTTTAAGGATCTACATTTATAAGTGCCATTGCATTGAGCACAGCTGTTACATTTGTAGTTTCCATCCAGTAGGGGCACAAATAGACATTGTCCAGGGATACCTTGGGGTGGTAAATCAGAGTTTACCGATTGATCTATGAGGCTTGTGCCCCGCGAGATATCTGGGTGCATGACACAAGCCCGGATATTTTGATAAGGACATTGATATTGCTGATTACAACATATTCAAGTGTGACTGACTGAAATCAACTGTTGTGGCATCATGTTCTCTAAATAGCACTAAGTCCCAAAGATAAATGTGTATTTTGGCATATGGCCACAATACAAATGTATCTGTTGCAGGGATCTACCACACTGGCGCAAGCTGTCGGTACGGAGTATTTTAAACCTTTGTCATCTGAATTAGTTGTTTTAGGGGATTTTGACTTACATTGGCTTACCCCGGCCTCAGACAGTTTGAAATACATTTGTCTTGACTTCACCTGAATCAATTTATTGTAAAACCCCCACCAATTAATGTAAAATAAATCCAGCAAACTCCTCACTGACTGTAACGAGTGCACTGAGAGTTGGGAAGCAAGGTAAGGGAGTGAGTGTTTTAATAAATAAACAGAAAACTGACCATGACACACAAGCACCGACATGAAAACAGAATAAATAACACCTGAGGAAAGAGCCATGGGGAGTGACAGATATAGGGAAGATAATCAAGGAGGTGATGGAGTCCAGGTGAGTGTCATGAGGCGCAGGTGCACTAGACGATGGTGACAGGTGTGCAGGATAATACGTGACACTGACAAGTAGTCCTGCGGGGTGTCTTTGCTTATGATGTATTGCATGTATTAGAGATACCAAACATATTAACACTGATCCTCGTATCATTGTGAAGATAAAACATTTTTATCCCCCACAAGCTTGTCTTCATGACAGTGCCTTCAGAAAGTATTCATACCCATTGTCTTATTCCACTTTTTGCTGTGTTACAGCCTGAATTCAAAATTGATTAAATATACAGTACCAGTCAAAAGTTAGGACACACCTATTCATTCAAGGGTTTTTCTTTATTTTTACTATTTTCTACATTGTGAAATAATAGTGAAGACATAAAAATATGAAATAGCACATCATGTAGTAACCAAGAAAAACAAATCAAAATATGTTTTAGATTTTAGATTAGTAGCCACCCTTTGCATTGATGACAGCTTTGCACACTCTTGGTATTCTCTTAACCAGTTTCACCTGTAATGCTTTTCCAATAGCCTTGAAGGAGCTCTCACATATGCTGAGCACTTGTTGGCTGCTTTTCCTTTACTCTGCGATCCAACTCATCCAAAACCATCTCAATTGGGTTGAGGTCCGGTGACTGTGGCCAGGTTATCTGATGCAGCACTCCATCACTCTCCTTGGTCAAATAGCCCTTACACAGCCTGCAGGTGTGTTTTAGGTCATTGCCTTACTGAAAGACAAATGATTGTCCCAATAAGCGCTAACCAGATGGGATGGTGTATCCCTGCAGAATGCTGTTGTAGCCATGCTGGTCAAGTGTGCCTTGAATTCTAAATAAATCACTGACAGTGTCACCACCACACCATCACACCTTCTCCTCCATGCTTTATGGTGGGAAGAAAGTCTCTTCTTATTGGTGTCCTTTAATAGTGGTTTCTTCGCAGAAATTTGACCATGAAAGCCTGATTCACACAGTCTCCTCTGAACAGATGATGTTGAGATGTGTCTGTTGCTTGAACTCTGTGAAGCATTTATTTGGACTGCAATTTCTGAGGCTGGTAACTCTAATGAACTTACCCTCTGCAGCAGAGGTAAACCTGGGTCTTCCTTTCCCGTGGCGGTCCTCATGAGAGCCAGTTTCATCATAGCTCTTGATGATTTTTGAGAGTTCTTGAAATTTCCCGTATTGACTAACCTTAATGTCTTTAAGTAATGATGGACTGTCATTTCTCTGTGTTTATTTGAGCTGTTCTTGCCATAATATGGACTTGCCAAATAGGGCTATGGTCTGTGTACCTAGCTTGATTTGCCATCTTAGCTGGCTTGCCTACTGGCAAGGTTGGTAGAAAAGCAATAACTAAATAAGACTCACATTCCGTTCAATCTTTTCCCCAGATTTTAGCAGAGATGCAGAGTAGCAAATGTAGTTTATAAAAATAAAAAAAACAATCAGGAGGATACAGACAAGGAGTATGCTTAGATATGCAGACAAATAGACTCAATTTTTTTATATAGAATTAAGCATAATGATTATTACTCTAGAATGCAGGAAAAAACTGTTTTGGGTGTTATAAAATTCCAAATTCACAAATTTACAGACAATGGGTTTACAGATATTGGCTGATTTGCTTGAAGATCAAGATGTCGTTGAGACAAAGAAAAATGAACCGATTCAACATATCCCTCCCTCAGGGTGTCACTGACCAATGCTTGAAAGACTGCCGGTGAGCTCGATAATCCAAAGGACATGACTAAATATTCATAGTGGCCACTGGGGGTGTTAAAGGCAGTCTTCCACTCATCTCCATCTCTGATTCTCACCAGATTGTAAGCATTTCGTAGGTCCAGTTAGGTGAAGAATTGGGCCCCTTGAACCAAATCCAAAGTGGAGGACATCAGGGGTAGGGGGTAACCCTACCCTTTCCCACCTGGACAAAAGGAACACCTACGTGAGAATGCTATTCATTGAATACAGCTCAGTGTTCAACACCATAATGCCCTCAAAGGGCCCTGGGACTCTGCTACTGGATCCTGGACTTCCGGACGGGCCGCCCCCAGGATTGTGAGGATAGGTAGCAACACATCTGCCACGCTGATCCTCATCACTGGAGCCCCTCAGGGGTGCGTGCTCAGTTCCCTCCTGTACTCCCTGTTCACCCACAACTGCATGGCCTGGCATGACTCCAACCCCATCATTAAGTTTTCAGACTACACAACAGTAGTATGCCTGATCACCAACAACGATGATACAGCCTATAGGGAGGAGGTCAGAGACCTGGATGGGTGGTGCCAGAACAACAACCTATCCCTCAGTGTAATCAAGACCAAGGAGATGATTGTGAACTATAGCAAAAAGAGGACTGAGCACGCTCCCATTCTCATCGACAGTGGAGCAGGTTGAGAGCTTCAAGTTCTTTGGTGTTCACATCACCAACAAACTAACATGGTCCAAGTACACCATGACAATCATGAAGTGGGCACGACAAAACCTACTCCCCCTCGGGAGAATGACATTTTGTCATGGGTCCTCAAACTGTTCTACAGCTGCCTGCCATCCAGGACCTTTAAACCAGGCTTTGTCAGAGGAAGGCCCTAAAAATGGTCAAAGACCCCAGCCACCCCTGTCATAGACTGTTCTACCAGCTACCGCATGGCTAGCGGCCAAGTCTAGGAACAAAAGGCTTCTCAACAGCTTTTACCCCCAAGCCATAAGACTCCTGAACATGTGATCAAATGGCTACCCAGACTATTTGAAGTGTGTATGTTAATTTATTGAATGGGTACTTGGGGAATATGAACTGAACATGGCCATAAAAGGTTATCATAACCATTGCAGAAAAAATGAATTATTGGCTACTCGAGAAATTTGTTGTTTTGAACAAAGTTAATTATTTGCTGCAACGTAATTACATATTTTCTTACCATACACTTTCTTGAAAAGGCAGCAAATGTGTGAGTATAAGTCGACTCATTCCAACGGATATTTGAGATACTGCAATGGTTGTTGATGGCTTCACACCATCTCTTCCACAACTAGGGTTGCAAATTCCAGGAACTTTCAATAAATTCTCTTGTTTTCCAGTAATCCTGGTTGAAGGATTCTGGATTTCTGCTTATTCTCCATTGATTCTGGGATACGTCCAACTGGGATTTCGGGGAAATCTGGATTTTTTTGTTTTTACCTGGTCACAATATATTACTGTCACAGAAATTAATAATAATAATAATAATAATATATGCCATTTAGCGGACGCTTTTTTATCCAAAGCGACTTACAGTCATGTGTGCATACATTCTACGTATGGGTGGTCCCGGGAATCGAACCCACTACCCTGGCGTTACAAGCGCCATGCTCTACCAACTGAGCTAGAGAAGGACCATTAATACAATGGCTCAAGTTCACTCTACTCCATTTACCAGTAGTTGTCCTGCACATGCAATTCATGGTAGATATTGAAATCATGGATGTCATACTAACAGTAAGTATTTTAAACAGGTTGGTCATTCATGCTTTTTTTCATACTTTTACCCCCTTTTTCTCCCCGATTTGGTAGTTACAGTCTTGTCCCATCGCTGCAACTCCTGTACGGACTCGGAAGAGGCGAAGGTCGAGAGCCATGCATCCTCCGAAACACGACCCTGCCAAGCCGCACCCGGGAAGCCAGCCACACCAATTTTTATCAGAGTAAACACCATCTGGCAACCAGTCAGCTTACAGGTCCCCAGCCCGCCACAAGAAGTCGCTAGAGCGCAATGGGACAAGCAAATCCTGGCCGGCCAAAACCTCCCCTAACCCGGACAACGCTGGGACAATTGTGTGCCAGCTCGTGGGTCTCCCAGTCCCGGCCGGCTGTGACACAGCCTGGGATCGAACCAGGGGCTGTAGTGATGCCTCAAGCACTGCGATACAGGGCCTTAGACCGCTGCGCAACTCAGGAGGCCTTATAAAACACGGTGTTTGTCAGAACAGTGCTCAAAAGGGAATTTACATAGCCAAAAGTATGTGGACACCTACTCATCGAACATTTCTTTCCAAAATCATTGGCATTAATGTGGAGTTGGTCCCCCCTTTGCTGCTATAACAGCCTCTGCTCTTCCAGGAAGGCTTTCCACTAGATGTTGGAACATTGCTGTGGGGACTTGCTTCCATTCAACCACAAGTGTATTAGTGAGTTTGTGCACTTTTATTTTTTTATTTTTTTTATTTCACCTTTATTTAACCAGGTAGGCTAGTTGAGAACAAGTTCTCATTTGCAACTGCGACCTGGCCAAGATAAAGCATAGCAGTGTGAACAGACAACACAGAGTTACACATGGAGTAAATAATTAACAAGTCAATAACACAGTAGAAAAAAAGGGGAGTCTATATACAATGTGTGCAAAAGGCATGAGGAGGTAGGCGAATAATTACAATTTTGCAGATTAACACTGGAGTGATAAATGATCAGATGGTCATGTACAGGTAGAGATATTGGTGTGCAAAAGAGCAGAAAAGTAAATTAATAAAAACAGTGTGGGGATATCTATTTACCAATAGATTATGTACAGCTGCAGCGATCGGTTAGCTGCTCAGATAGCTGATGTTTGAAGTTGGTGAGGGAGATGAAAGTCTCCAACTTCAGCGATTTTTGCAATTCGTTCAAGTCAAAGGCAAGGGAGTACTGGAACGAAAGGCGGCCAAATGAGGTGTTGGCTTTAGGGATGATCAGTGAGATACACTGGCTGGAGCGCGTGCTACGGATGGGTGTTGCCATCGTGACCAGTGAACTGAGATAAGGCAGAGCTTTACCTAGCATGGACTTGTAGATGACCTGGAGCCAGTGGGTCTGGCGACGAATATGTAGCGAGGGCCAGCCGACTAGAGCATACAAGTCTCAGTGGTGGGTGGTATAAGGTGCTTTAGTGACAAAACGGATGGCACTGTGATAAACTGCATCCAGTTTGCTGAGTAGAGTGTTGGAAGCAGTTTTATAGATGACATCGCCGAAGTCGAGGATCGGTAGGATAGTCAGTTTTACTAGGGTAAGCTTGGCGGCGTGAGTGAAGGAGGCTTTGTTGCGGAATAGAAAGCCGACTCTTGATTTGATTTTCGATTGGAGATGTTTGATATGAGTCTGGAAGGAGAGTTTGCAGTCTAGCCAGACACCTAGGTACTTATAGATGTCCACATATTCAAGGTCGGAACCATCCAGGGTGGTGATGCTAGTCGGGCATGCGGGTGCAGGCAGCGATCGGTTGAAAAACATGCATTTGGTTTTACTAGCGTTTTTAAGAGCAGTTGGAGGCCACGGAAGGAGTGTTGTATGGCATTGAAGCTCATTTGGAGGTTAGATAGCACAGTGTCCAATGACGGGCCGAAAGTATATAGAATGGTGTCGTCTGTGTAGAGGTGGATCAGGGAATCGCCCGCAGCAAGAGAAACATCATTGATATATACAGAGAAAAGAGTCGGCCCGAGAATTGAACCCTGTGGCACCCCCATAGAGACTGCCAGAGGACCGGACAGCATGCCCTCCGATTTGACACACTGAACTCTGTCTGCAAAGTAATTGGTGAACCAGGCAAGGCAGTCATCCGAAAAACCGAGGCTAATGAGTCTGCCGATAAGAATATGGTGATTGACAGAGTCGAAAGCCTTGGCAAGGTCGATGAAGACTGCTGCACAGTACTGTCTTTTATCGATGGCGGTTATGATATCGTTTAGTACCTTGAGTGTGGCTGAGGTGCACCCATAACCGGCTCGGAAACCAGATTGCACAGCGGAGAAGGTACGGTGGGATTCGAGATGGTCAGTGACCTGTTTGTTGACTTGGCTTTCGAAGACCTTAGATAGGCAGGGCAGGATGGATATAGTTCTGTAACAGTTTGGGTCCAGGGTGTCTCCCCCTTTGAAGAGGGGGAAGACTGCGGCAGCTTTCCAATCCTTGGGGATCTCAGACGATATGAAAGAGAGGTTGAACAGGCTGGTAATAGGGGTTGCGACAATGGCGGCGGATAGTTTCAGAAATAGAGGGTCCAGATTGTCAAGCCCAGCTGATTTATACGAGTCCAGGTTTTGCAGCTCTTTCAGAACATCTGCTATATGGATTTGGGTAAAGGAGAACCTGGAGAGGCTTGGGCGAGGAGCTGCGGGGGGGGGGGGGGGGCTGTTGGCAGAGGTTGGAGTAGCCAGGCGGAAGGCATGGCCAGCCGTTGAGAAATGCTTGTTGAAGGTTTCGATAATCATGGATTTATCGGTGGTGACCATGTTACCTAGCCTCACTGCAGTGGGCAGCTGGGAGGAGGTGCTCTTGTTCTCCATGGACTTCACAATGTCCCAGAACTTTTTGGAGTTTGAGCTACAGGATGCAAACTTCTGCCTGAAGAAGCTGGCCTTAGCTTTCCTGACTGACTGCGTGTATTGGTTCCTGATTTCCCTGAACAGTTGCATATCGAGGGGACTATTCGATGCTATTGCAGTCCGCCACAGGATGTTTTTGTGCTGGTCGAGGGCAGTCAGGTCTGGAGTGAACCAAGGGCTGTATCTCTTCTTAGTTCTGCATTTTTTGAACGGAACATGCTTATCTAAAATGGTGAGGAACTGACGGGATGAGGTCAATGTCCTTCCAGGATACCCGGGCCAGGTCGATTAGAAAGGCCTGCTCACAGAAGTGTTTTAGGGAGCGTTTCTGGGGTGGTCGTTTGACTGCGGCTCCGTAGCGGATACAGGCAATGAGGCAGTGATCGCTGAGATCCCGATTGAAGACAGCGGAGGTGTATTTGGGAGCGCCAGTTGGTCAGGATGACGTCTATGAGGGTGCCCTTGCTTACAGAGTTGGGGTTGTACCTGGTGGGTTCCTTGATGATTTGTGTGAGATTGAGGGCATCTCGCTTAGATTGTAGGACTGCCGGGGTGTTAAGCATATCCCAATTTAGGTCACCTAACAGAACAAACTCTGAAGCTAGATGGGGGGCGATCAATTCACAAGTGGTGTCCAGGGCACAGCTGGGAGCTGAGGGGGGTCGGTAGCAGGCGGCAACAGTGAGAGACTTATTTCTGGAGAGAGTGATTTTCAAAATTAGTAGTTCGAACTGTTTGGGTATGGACCTGGAAAGTATGACATTACTTTGCAGGCTATCTCTGCAGTAGACTGCAACTCCTCCCCCTTTAGCAGTTCTATCTTGATGGAAGATGTTATAGTTGGGTATGGAAATCTCTGAATTTTTGGTGGCCTTCCTGAGCCAGGATTCAGACACGGCAAGGACATCAGGGTTAGCAGAGTGTGCTAAAGCAGTGAGTAAAACAAACTTAGGGAGGAGGCTTCTGATGTTGACATGCATGAAACCAAGGCTTTTTCGATCACAGAAGTCAACAAATGAGGGTGCCTGGGGACATGCAGGGCCTGGGTTTACCTCCACATCACTCGCGGAACAGAGAAGTAGTAGTATGAGGGTGCGGCTAAAGGTTATCAAAACTGGTCGCCTAGAGCGTTGGGGACAGAGAATAAGAGGAGCAGGTTTCTGGGCATGTAGAATATATTCAGGGCATAATGCGCAGACAGGGCTATGGTGGGGTGCGGGTACAGCGGAGGTAAGCCCAGGCCCTGGGTGATGATGAGAGAGGTTGTATCTCTGGACATGCTGGTTGTAATGGGTGAGGTCACCACATGTGTGGGAGGTGGGAGAAAGGAGGTATCAGGGGTATAAAGAGTGGAACTAGGGGCTCCATTGTGAACTAAAACAATGATAACTAACCTGAGCAACAGTATACAAGGCATATTGACATTTGAGAGAGACATACAGCGAGGCATAGAGTAGTCACAGGTGTTGAATTGGGAAAGCTAGCTAAAACAGTAGGTGAGACAACAGCAGCTAATCAGCTAGCACAACAACAGCAGGTAAAATGGCATTGACTAGGCAACGGGGCCGACAGCTAAAACAAACAAGCAGAATGGAGTACCGTGGTTAATGGACAGTCCAGCTATGTAGCCAAGTGATCAGTGTCCAGGGGGCAGCGGTGGATGGGGCAGGGAAGCTGGACTGGCGAGTGTTTTCCAGGTTAAAAAACTAACAATGACTAAATAGCTAGTTAGCTGGTTAGCTTCTGGAGGTTCTTGAGTGTGTTCTAAAAATAAAAATAATAGCAATTCCGTATCACATTGGGTGAGGCAGGTTTCCGGAAGGTATACACAAATTAAAAATCGGAAAGAGATAGAAAGTACATATGGGTCCAGTGAGTGTTTGGGACGTGGCGATGCAGACGGTTAGCAGGCCTATGCTAACAAGCTAACAGTTAGCAGGCCGGGGTAAACAAGGTAGCAGTTAGCAGACCAGGGCTAACAAGCTAGCAGTTAGCAGGCCGAATTAGCAAGCAAGGAGATAGCAAGGGCTAGAGAGTTAGCCTTTGGTGGACGTCGCAAGGGGGTGAGTCTGTGTATTCCTCTTCATGCGGTGACATCGATAGACCGGTCGTGGGCCCGGGTATTGTAGCCCAGGAGTATGCTACGGTGCTAAGCACAGGTGCTCTGGCCGGGCTAGCTTCAAGCTAAGTGGGTGGAAACGCTAGCCAGGAGTAATCATCCGGGGTTGCAGTTTAGCTAGATAGCTGGTTGTGAAGATCCAGCTGAAAAATGTTCCGTTTGCGGTGGGAATCCGGGGATAAAAAATAAATAGGTCCGTTATGCTCTGGTTAGCATTGCGTTGTTCGAACTGGCGAGAGCTTTCCGAGCTAAAGGTTAGCTGATGACCGGTTAGCTGAAGACCGCTAACATAGCTGGCTAGCTTCAGTTGAGGGGTTCCGGTTCCGAAGTAAATATAAATACTTTAGGAAAAAGTAGCTACATTGGGTGAGGCCGGTGAGACGGGTTGCAGGAGAGTATTTGGAAGCTTAGGTTTAGCAAAATGTTTTTAAAGATATGCGAAGAAAAATATGTAAAAAAGAAAAAGAAACTATATATACAAGGGACACGATACGACAGCACGACTTACTGCTACGCCTTCTTAGAATGTAGATGTTGGGCGATTAGGCCTCTCGCAGTCGGCGTTACAATTCATCCCAAAGGTGTTCAATTGGGTTGAGGCCGGGCTCTGTGCAGGCCAGTCAAGATCTTCCACAACGATCTCGATAAACCATTTCTGTATGGACCTCGTTTTATGCATGGGGGCATTGTCATGCTGAAACAGGAAACTGTTGTCACAAAGTTGGAAGCACAGAATTGTCTAGAATGTCATTGTATGCTGTAAAGTTAAGATAACCCTTCACTGGAACTAAGGAGCCTTGCCCAAACCATGGTAAACATCCTCAGACCATTAATCCTCCTCAACAAAACTTTACAGTTGGCACAATGCATTCAGACAGGTAGTGTTCTCCTGGCATCCGCCAAACCTAGTCTGTCAGACTGCCAGGTGGTGAAGCGTGATTCATCACTCCAGAGAACGCGTTTCCACTGCTCCAGAGTCGAATGGCGGCATGCTTTACACCTCTCCAGCCGGCGCTTGGTTTTGCGCATGGTATATCTTAGGCTTGTGTGTGGCTGCTCGGCCATGGAAACCCATTACAAGAAGCTCCCAATGAACAGTTCTTGTGCTGACGTTGCTTCCGGAGGACGTTTGGAACTCAGTAGTGAGTGTTGCAACTGAGGACACACGATGTACACGCTTCAGCACTCAGCGATTCCGTTCTGTTAGCTTGTGTGGCTGTTGTTGCTCCTAGACATTTCCATGTCACAATAACATCAATGACAGTTCACCGGGGCAGCTCCATCCGGGCAGATATTTGACGAACTGACTTGTTGGAAAGGTGGCATCCTATGACGGTGCCACGTTGAAAGTCATTGAGCTCTTCAGTGAGGCCATTCTACTGCTAATGTTTGTCTATATAGGTTCCGTGGCTGTGTGCTCGATTTTATATACCTGTCAGCAATGGGTGTGGCTGAAATAGTAATTAGAAATAATAATCCAGTAATTTGAAGGCGTATCCACATATGTTTGTATATAAAGTGTAGATCTGGATAGAAATCT
This sequence comes from Oncorhynchus gorbuscha, assembly GCF_021184085.1. Taxonomy (NCBI): domain Eukaryota; kingdom Metazoa; phylum Chordata; class Actinopteri; order Salmoniformes; family Salmonidae; genus Oncorhynchus; species Oncorhynchus gorbuscha. The sequence goes on along the minus strand of NC_060193.1, from coordinate 35,068,171 downwards.
GTAGTGACAACTGAGAGGTGAGGTTTGTCTTGCTTGGTTCGTTTCGATTTGACCTCCTCAGATGATGATGGATTATGGCAGGCCCGTTTTAGTTCTGTGTTGAAAAGTCAATTACGTTTCAAGACATGTATTTAAATACTGTAACAACCATAAGCCTTCCAGAGTATCCTTGAGATAAACCTGGTTTTGACATCCAGCCCCCCATAGCAAAGCATGTTCATTTCCCCCATGAAGAAGCTACATTTTGGGCAAGCGGCTCTTACATCCCCAGAGGTCATCCGGAAAGCACTGCAGTCGAGTTCCCAGCATGTCAAACTTAGCAATGCGTGTAATTGTTTTACTCTTCCGGCTGAGCATTAACAAATTGATGCTGTTCATGAAAGGCGCAAGAGAAGACAGAATCTGAAAGTGACTGTTGCAAAAACAAATTAGAAATCAGGGCATCCAAGCTAATAATAACACAACGAAAAAGAAACAGATGAAACCAAAAGGAGAACTTTTTCAGCAAGAGAGTATGTCCCCATTTCCAGTTGAGCTTGCTTCTAAATTATGTCTAAATGCTTAATGAACCTTGGGATCCTTGAGGTGCATGAAAGATCCAAACACAATATTTTGACACGGTCTCCTCCTCTCCCTATTCGGGTTGTTTGAACCGGAGGGCATTTAAATGCAAATCGCAAATTATAGAATAGAAAACTGAAGAAAGAATGGAAGCCCTGACCAGAAATATTTTGTGCTTCCCTCTATGCAGGCCCGCCAGGAAAGCGGGGAAGAAGAGGCCGGAATGGCGAACCTGGTAAGTGTGTGCACTCACAGATCTATTCCAAGTTGGCTGGACCTCCAAGTGAGAATTTTTTCTCTCTCCTGAGCTGACTCACCAACCTCAGAGCAGCCCAGGCCCAGCCTATTTGGGAGGATACGTGTTTGTGTTGACACTCCTACAGATATGAAGTGCTATGAAAGGATACTATTTTGAATTAGCAGGGGGAATATATAAATGACAGGCGTCTATCCTCACCGCAACGCACAGGGCTAAAAGCGATAAAGGACATTGAAGCCTTGCACATTGCTATGTTGCGACTTCATGTTGGCCATGCATTGGACCAAAGGTATTACTCTCAAAAGCTATTTGAATGGGAGGACAAAATGAGGTCCCTGTTTTTAGTAAGGTAGTGTTTAGGGTTTAGCATAAGAACCACAGAAATCTAAGGAAGACATTGGACCACAGATCCTGGTTCAATAATTCAGCCGAGTTCAATTGTAGACGATACTTCGGCATTGTTTAATGCAACCCTTCCAATAAACATCTATTAATTTCAAATGTCAATATTGTGTGAAAGTACAACACCAAAACTTTTTTCGTGCAAATGCTGAGAATCAGAGTAACTTCCTGCAGCTAAATCTACCAGAAACAAGCTAACACGTGTAGCGCATGGTGTCCTCAGTGGCACAGCGGTCTCTAAAGAGCAGACAATGCAAAACAGGATGACAATCACTCCCATTAGGTTATGATAATAGCCTAATCCCAAAATTGCCTGTGGAGCTTGTTGTTAGGCCAGCGGGAACAAGCCAATTCTACAACACGTGGGTCACCTATGGGCAGGTTAGAGAGGACACTTCCTCATCTCATCAACCACAGATGACCTCGGGGACTGTCATTCTCTTCCAGAATCTCTGTAAATGCCCACAAACCTCTGGACAGCTCGATCATCAGGGAACATTCCCATATGTCACATCTGTTTTAAGGGATTAAAGGGAATAAAGCATGTGTACTTCTCATAGATTGCTGGGGTAAATCCAGGGTGAAGTAGTTCCTTGGTACAGATGTCAGAGACCTATACTGTACTGCATTATTGCCACCGAATGTAAAGCTCTGTACCAACCTACTTTTTAGAACTAAATATTCCCCAGTATCAAATAACTTTCATTATTTAATCTGTGTGCACTATGCCTTATGGGGGTTGTAGAAGAAAGTAGGTATCTAAAAGCATGTTTAAGGTTTAGTTCTCCCCCCACAAATTAAATATGTGTATGCATTGAAGTCAGTGATCTACAGTATCTTGACAAGTGGAACAAGCTTTCCCCCTGTTGTGTTTTTCCTAGAGAAACAAGTTCATTGAATTGTGAGAACAAATTAGAAAAAACGAAATTGTGTTTTGCCAAACATTACTACTAAAAGGGACACTTCGTTAGGACTTGACTGTTTGTTTATAGTGAACCTATGGAAATGAAGCTTAGGCAGTTTGTGTCAAGAACTCCATGTCATTAACCAGTTTGAGACTGCAGGCAGACCTAGTGGGTGGTCAACATTGGACTGTGTTATTTAGGTTTCCTTTTTTTGTCTGTAAAATGTCACAGCTCTGAGAAGTTTCATAATTTATAACATTATACCTGCCCACACAGAACACTTTTTTAAAATCACTTTGGTGCATTTTGCTATATAGTATGTGGTATATTTTCACAACTCTTCGTATAAATATCTAAACAGGTCATCAAAATAGCTATGTTTCTAAACTCTAAGTACCTTTACCTTTAAAATCATTCACAAAGTCAATTGTTTACAGCACCAAGTCACACTTTCAATTTGCATACATATTCAATCGAATGATCTGTGTTTCACAATGCAATATTCACATTACTTTTGATATGATTTTCTTGTAATATGTTAACAATCCATTTAACTATCACTTAAATCATACTGCTCAAAACTGATAACTACTGAATGAAAATAATTCTGTAACCAATAATAGATGGATGTGGCTGTAAATACTACATAATCTTCCCCCATCAGCTTGTGTGCATCAATACAATAAGACAAAGTGTAGAGTCACTTACTTTGAAATTATGGAGTAGTGTACAATGCACTGATGAAATACTTTGGTAAATTACAGTATATTCCACTCTCTGAATTTCATTGATATACTGTAAACTGATTGTTTTAGCTGATGATACTTAAACAGTTAGTCACAAGTCACATAGAAAAGTTTATCTTGTTCACTGTTGCATGGGGCAGAAATGGAAATAAATACTGTACACCAGGCTACACCAATACCTTTTTACTATAAGCTTCTGCTTTACAATACATGCCGCAATATCCCTATATCGGACAATTTCTTCTACGTATGTACTATATACTTATACTGAAACGGTAAGACTGACATTTTTCTCAACATGCTCCAAACTTTACATTGGATACAAACAAATCTGTAAATAAAATTGGGTTGAGGTAAACTTCAAAAAAAAGGTTCATACTGGTACATAGTTAAATATTGTATGGATGATATTTATCATCTATTCCTTCTATTCAGCACTTCAAAAATATAATTGGATTAAATTGTCCTCATGCATTTTCCCAAAAATGTATATTTTGCATGAATATGATGTGTTCTACTACAATGAATACTAAATCAAAGGTTCTGAACATAAGACATGGGGCATTAGAACTGTTATCAGTTTGACCTTTGTACGAGGAGTTTTGAAAATATACCACTTCTGGAAAATGTCATAAATTATTTCCCCCCCCCCTCCCAAAAAAATCAGGTTTGAACAAGTTATAGAAATTAAATTATTCATCATCAATAAAAAAAAGTTTACATTTAAATATGTTTTAAGTGGGCTAGGCCCATGCAGCTGTCATTGTAACACACTATAACCTCAGTCACTTCAGAGAGTAATAACAAATTCCCCTGTCATGTGGGTAACAATGAAGCCAGCGACTGTCACATGGTGAAATACCGTTGTCAATTACAGTGTGGGAAACACATAGAAACAAATGACAAGCATTGCCAGTTTGGAAGTGTGTGATAACAAATGGTGAATAATCATGCTGGATTGAATTGCTTTCATGGTGGATTGTTTTAAGTGTTCTTAGCACCCTTGGAATATCACATGCTTCTTATGGGTTATGTATCAGTGTTCATGTGCAGGCAGATATATAGAAGCGTATACAGGGGACCATAGTTAATTTGTGGTTAGTAAATGAGAGGCAATTAACCCTTCCCTTACGTTCGATTTGGCTGACATGTTACTGGTTAATTTGACCAGTACAGCAAGTACATCAATATCATAAATATATGATTTCATCCTCCCAACATGTATTTTCCTGTAGCTGAGAATGATGACTTTCATATGGAGATTACTGTACAAAAGTCATAAATACATTGAGTAAAAATATAAACGCAATGTGCAATAATTGTATAGTTCATATAAGGAAATTTGTCAATTTAAATAAATTCATAAGGCCCTTAATCTATGGATTTCACATAACTAGGAATACAGAAACAGTGGGGCAAAAAAGTATTTAGTAAGCCACCAATTGTGCAAGTTCTCCCACTTAAAAAGATGAGAGGCCTGTAATGTTCATCATAGGTACACTTCAACTATGACAGACAAAATGAGGAAAAAAATCCAGAAAATCACATTGTAGGATTTTTAAATGAATTTATTTGCAAATTATGGTGGAAAAAAATGTATTTGGTCACCTACAAACAAGCAAGATTTCTGGCTCTCACAGACCTGTAACTTCTTCTTTAAGAGGCTCCTCTGTCCTCCACTCGTTACCTGTATTAATGGCACCTGTTTGAACTTGTTATCAGTATAAAAGACACCTGTACACAACCTCAAACAGTCACACTCCGAACTCCACTATGGCCAAGACAAAAGAGCTGTCAAAGGACACCAGAAACAAAATTGTAGACCTGCACCAGGCTGGGAAGACTGAATCTGCATTAGGTAAGCAGCTTGGTTTGAAGAAATCAACTGTGGGAGCAATTATTAGGAAATGGAAGACATACAAGACCACTGATAATCTCCCTCAATCTGGGGCTCCACGCAAGATCTCACCCCGTGGGGTCAAAATTATCACAAGAACAGTGAGCAAAAATCCCAGAACTAAATGGGGGGACCTAGTGAATGACCTGCAGAGAGCTGGGACCAAAGTAACAAAGCCTACCATCAGTAACACACTACGCCACCAGGGACTCAAATCCTGCAGTGCCAAACGTGTCCCCCTGCTTAAGCCAGTACATGTCCAGGCCCGTCTGAAGTTTGCTAGAGAGCATTTGGATGATCCAGAAGAAGATTGGGAGAATGTCATATGGTCAGATGAAACCAAAATATAACTTTTTGGTAAAAACTCAACTCGTCGTGTTTGGAGGACAAAGAATGCTGAGTTGCATCCAAAGAACACCATACCTACTGTGAAGCATGGGGGTGGAAACATCATGCTTTGGGGCTGTTTTTCTGCAAAGGGACCAGGACGACTGATCCGTGTAAAGGAAAGAATGAATGGGGCCATGTATCGTGAGATTTTGAGTGAAAACCTCCTTCCTTCAGCAAGGGCATTGAAGATGAAACGTGGCTGGGTCTTTCAGCATGACAATGATCCCAAAAACACCGCCCGGGCAACGAAGGAGTGGCTTCGTAAGAAGCATTTCAAGGTCCTGGAGTGGCCTAGCTAGTCTCCAGATCTCAACCCCATAGAACATTTTTGGAGGGAGTTGAAAGTCCGTGTTGCCCAGCAACAGCCCCAAAACATCACTGCTCTAGAGGAGATCTGCATGGAGGAATGGGCCAAAATACCAGCAACAGTGTGTGAAAACCTTTGGAAGACTAACAGAAAATGTTTGACCTCTGTCATTGCCAACAAAGGGTATATAAAAAAGTATTGAGATAAACCAAATACTTATTTTCCACCGTAATTTGCAAATAAATTCATTAAGAATCCTACAATGTGATTTTCTGGATTTGTTTTCTCATTTTGTCTGTCATAGTTGGAGTGTACCTATGATGAAAATTACAGGCCTCATCTTTTTAAGTGGGATAACTTTCACAATTGGTGGCTGACTAAATACTTGTTTGCCCCAATGTGTTTGTGTATATATATATATATGGTGTGAATCAGAAAACCATTCAGTATCTGGTGTGACCACCATATGCCTTATGCAGCGCGACACATCTCCTTCGCATAGAGTTGATCAGGCTGTTGATTGTGGTCTGTGGAATGTTTTCCACAGACCACAATACAGTGGCCGTAATAGTACTGTGTTTAGGTCTGAAGCCAGATTGATTACTAGAAAGAGTATTGTTAACAGTTAAATAAGTTTGTAGTTGCCTCTAGAATTTTAGCCAAACAGGAGAGCTTAGAGATGGGCCGATAATTATCCAATTCACTACCATCACCTCCCTTGAGGAGTAGTAAAACAAAAGCTGTTTTCCAAGATTTAGGAATCTTTCCTACAACAAATGTTTGATTAAAAATATGCGTCACTACACCAGCAATAATAGGTGCCGCACACTTGAGTAAATATGGATCCAGATTGTCAGCGCCTAATGATTTCTTAGAATCTATAGCAGATAGTGCAGATAAGACCTCATCTTCTATGACTTTTTGAAAATTAAAAACCTGCTTACTGTTTTCCACATCAGCTGAAGGCCGAGGGACTGAAACAATAGACCGGTTAGGACCATGTTGGCCATTTTTCTTTCAAAAAGAAAACCAGCAGAAATAAAATGCTTAAGTGTTATTTTAAGCATTCGTTTGGCTACAAGTCAGTAGTAATCTTGTGCACATGTACCTGAATTCTTATATTAGCTCTGCAACGTTGAATCCAATCAGGAAGCCTTTTGTGGCTAACTCATCCAGTTTTATTGACTCTTGTGTGACACATTGATACTCCTACTGTTTTCAAATCTCACAGAGAGCTTGGATTGTTACATACAAATACATGTGTGAAGCCTGATGTCTAAACTTGACTTTCTGGATGTCTGGGTGCATGACACTAACCCCAACATTCTGGTCATCTCAGAGACCTGTCTAAATCATTTGATTATGGATAAGGTTATTGCCATTTTTTGATGTTATAGAAAAAAAGGGGGAGGGCTGTCTATTTATGTAAGCTCTTCTCTTATGGCTTCATGCACTCTTAGCATCTATGTCCCCAAAATATGTGAGCTGTTGGTTATTAAAGTGGTCATTTGGGGTCACTTGAGAGGTGTCACTACAGACCCTGGTTTGATTCCAGGCTGTATCATAACCGACCGTGATTGGGAGTCCCATAGGGCGGTGCACAATTGGCCCAGCATCGTTAGGGTTTGGCTGGGGTGCCATGTGAAATGCATTTAAAAAAAATACATTTAAATTAACCTTCAGTTATATAAAGGGGTGCCCCAAGGTTTGATACTCAGCCCACTACTGTTTACAATCTATACATATAACATTGTTAATGCTGTACAAAAATCTATATTTTCATTTGTATGCAGATGATACAGCGTTGTATTCCACGGCTCCATTAGTTGGCCAAGCTTCTTCACATTTGAAGTCAGATTTTCAAGCAATGCAGAGGTCACTATTGAATCTAAAGTTAATGCCAAATGCAAACCAATAAATATGCATGCTTTTTTCTAGGTCCTATAATCCAGATTTAAATGCATTTGTAATGACTAGTATGACGATTAGTATGACGGGACAATTTTTTTCTGGAGCGGATGGTCGGTGGGCCAGAACATAATTTAAAATCATTTGTAGACTGCAAATTGACTGCAAGAAGCCCAAACAGATATAATATTTGACTAAAACATAATCATTTCAAACCTTGCTTACATTTCTATATGATCACGTGTCTCTCTATTATGCATGGGAATACTTGGAAACTGATGTATTAAATTAAAATCACATGGAGCAGATTTCCTGGTGTTTTTACCGTCTTTTATGTTAAACAAATGAAAATTCCACACAAAATGTTTTTTGCTTAGAAAACCACCCGTGGGCTGACAGTTTGGGAACCCTGCACTAGATGCTGTTTTCCATTGTGCCCTTATGTTTATTACTGGTGATGCTTATAGAACTCACCATTGTGTTTTGTATGAAAAAGTGCGTTGGACCTCTTTGAATGTAAGGAGGGAGCAGCATTTTCTTGTCTTTATCTACAAAGCATGTATGGAGACAATTCCTGTCTCTATCATCATTGATACTTTTAGACATACAAATTACCAAACCCGGTCTCAGGCTTTTTAAATTTGATTTTATTTAACCTTTATTTAACCAGGTAGGCTGGTTGAGAACAAGTTCTTATTTGCAACTGCAACCTGGCCAAGATAAAGCATAGCAATTCTTGGAGAACCCTTCTGTTTCCACAGAGTTGTGTACACCATACAGAGCTCTCTGAAATTAGATGGTCCCCCTGGGTCAGTTCAGAGTCATGATCAGAGACCTCTATATGTTGATAAATGTGTATGCTTTTCTTAATATATTTTGTAATTTTGTATAGTGTATATTGTATGTGTTTGAGGTATTTATGCAGGGCTGTAAAATAGACCCTAGTATGACTTCCCTGTAAACAAAATAATATATATATATATTAATAATTGCAGTGGTCAAAAATTGACTCCGAATATTATGTATGTCACAATTCCGGTATCAGGTATTACATTACGTGTTTTACAAGTTTGAGACCCACACTTGGGAAAGTAGATGGGTCACGGTGGAAAAATGACGTAAAATTGTATTTTAGTGATTTCAATCTCAGTTCCGAGTGAAATTGAATTATGTACAGCCATTGATTCATGTAGAATATGGTTATGTTTCTCCAGCCCCATCCCTCATTGTTGTTTGAACTGCAGACTGAACATTAATGCTGGAAGACAACCATGAACCAAGTCAACAACTGTCACGCCCTGGTTGAAGTATAGTATGTTTGTCTTCATTTATTTGGTCAGGCCAGGGTGTGACATGGGTTTTTGTGGTGCGTTTTTATTTTGGGGGTTTTGTGGGGTGTCTAGCATAGTCTATGGCTGCCTGAGGCGGTTCTCATCAGAGTCAGGTGATTATCGTTGTCTCTGATTGGGAACCATATTTAGGCCGTCATATTATTTGAGTATTTCGTGGGTGATTGTTTCTGTCTCTGTGTTAGTTGTCACCAGATAGGCTGTATAGGTTTTCACATTACGTTTGTTGTTTTTGTATTGTTCGTGTTTTTTCTTCATTAAAGATGTATCGAACTAACCACGCTGCATTTTGGTTCGACTCTCTTTCGACGGAAGAAAACCGTAACAACAACATACCGCCTTTTACAAAAAAAGCATGAAATAAGTAGCCCTACTCAACGATCGATAAAACAATGTCATTGAATTGCAGCCGGAACGCTTCATACTTAACCTCAGTCACAAGGAAGACCAGTGAAAAAAGGCTTATTAAAAAGAATCCCACCGTTTGTTTTAGCTGGGCTCCCCTAATAAGAGCAGAAGACCAATAATGATTTGTAGGGTTCTGAAGTGAAGCCTGAAGTGCTATAGTGCAGATACCTTTGAGAAGAAGTGATTGAGAAATAAAGTATCACCTCGCAAAATGCACTGTGGGCATTTAACAAGTTTGCAAACCCTTGAAGCAATGAAATCATGAGACACCTCCAAAAGTAAGTCATGTGACCACCCAAGCCCCTGTCATTGTTGGCCCACAGTGTTGAAAGTAGATACTACGGATAAGTATTTTGTCACACTTCCAGGGTTATATGCCTCGGGGAAAAATAAAGCTATGATTTTGCAGTTATGCAGAAATATAATGCCTTGATGTAGTTGGTATTGAAACTGGGTATGTCTTGTCTGTCTTTTATATTTCAACTTCCGGTATGCAGTACTTAAATGAATGTGTATATTTAAGATATTTTGGGTTATGTGTGGAAGTGTTTCCTGTACATCTGCTTATGTACTGAGAGGGATATTGCCTGGCTACCCACACTCCTTGCTCTGGCCAAACGCTATGCCATGCCCACAGACGTTAGTTTCTTAATGAGTCTGTATCTGAGTACCTCCCCGACCCTTCACTGAATGCGAACACATTCAGGGATGTCTGATTGGTCCAGAAACAGATGGGTTGAGCCAGAGCTAGAACACACGTGACGGTTTGAAAATCCGTCATTGGTTTTGATACTTTTATTGGTTAAAGACGACCCAATTGCTGATGACTTTGTTTTGTACAAAGTCCCTCGTGCCCCTCTTCACCACAAACTACTTCAATGATGGCAGTCTCAGCCAAAAGTATGTAGCGAACAACAGAGCAGCGGAACATTTTTTTTGAATCGTCAGGCTAGAGGGGATATGAATCTGAGTAACATTTGAATATACTGTTTATGTTGGACCTCTGAAAAAGTGTATTAACTTTAGCCCTTTTGTGTTTATTCTTTTTCAGGACCTCCTGTAAGTATACATGACTTCACAGCCTCTCTGGGTGTGGTATGTATGGCTCAAAGGTACAAAACCTCTCAACAGATGCAGATCAATTGATCAAGGGAAACCATGCACTATATTGCAACATACTGTCTGTACCGTAACGCCTAATAAAACACCAGACCATTCTGGTAATGTTGATATAGTGTGTGCTATCAGAAATGCCAAATTAGAGCGAAGTACTTACATTTTATTTTCCAAGTAAAGTTATTTTGTGTTGTACCCACTGAATGGCAAATCTGACAAATCCAGCAAATTCAACCACAATTAGTGTGCGCTGTATATCAACCTTTCAGCTTTCCCAACTTATCTGACTGTATGATTAAAATCAGATTTTCATCCATACATTCCTCTAATAGGGGACATCTCGGGAAGCATGGTTTGCAATACCCCACTACCAACCCCTCTTGCTGCTAGCCCCCTGCACCCAAAATAAGTGTCTCACTTCATTATGTGCCAAGTGATCACAGAATCACTCGACCTCCACAGAAGGAAAACTCTTGTTTCTGAAGATTAAGACAATCAAATCAAAGTTCATTGGTTGTGCACACAGTTTAGCAGATGTTATAGCGGGTGCAGCGAAATGCTTGTGTTACTAGTTTCTAACAATGCAGTAAAATGTCAAACAAGTACACACACAAAACAAATATAAGAAATGTCAGAACGAATCCAATTAACAACCCAAATACCACAGTAACAGTAATCCAAATGCAATCTATACGTACATACACCGGATTAATTTACACAAGATATATTAAGAATGATATGTACAGCAGTAGATATATTACAGTGAGCTATGTCAAGAATCCAGTCTATAAATAAACATGTGGTGTGTATAAATAGTGTAACTAAAATGCAATGTACAGTAGTAGAAATATTAGAATGAGTTATGTCGAGAACACAGTATTTAAATACACAGTACAAAATACCATGGCAAAATGGATAGAATTGCAGGAAATGAGTTAAACAGTATGAACAGTATATTAATAGAAAAGGTGTGTACAGCAGTAGTTATGTAGGATTAGCCATGACCAGAATACAGTATGTACATATGAAGTGAATAAAATAGTATTTAAACATTATAAAAGTAACCAGTGTTCAATGACTATGTACATAGGGCAGCAGTCTCTAAGGTGCAGAGTAGAGTACCACAGTAGTTATCCCTTTAAAAGTTGCGTCATACTGCAGCACAGCTTGCAGGGTGAGAAGGCATCTTTGAGAAGCTAAGTTATTGACATGACATGGAGCTGTAGGCCTAAGAGACTTGTTTTCTGTAGCTGTTTTAGAGGAACGTACTTATTAGCATACAGGCCAACTTCAATATACAGTATATCAATCAATCATTCATTCATTTGTGCATGTCATCACACAGCATACGAGTCATCCATGTCTTTAAATACATAAAAGTATTTTAGTTATAAAATGAAATAACATTGAGAACCGTGAATATTTAAACAATGAATAAACCTCAACATGTCAGCAAAAGCGATTTAATTCAGGAATGCATTTGGCTGTTTTTAATATGGGCTGTACTAGAGACTGTAAAACCTTCTTTTGTTAGAACAGACTATATTATATATATATATATATATTTACAATTTGATTCATTAATTTCAATAATATTATGGTGATTCTGTTCCATGAAAAAATTAAAATGCATTTTACAGTAGCCTATGTAGTCCTCAGGGTTTCCATTAGGACAATATGGCGCTGTACGGCGGGAGTGACTGCAAGTGAAGAGCAAAATGATCCTAACATTTCCACACCCTAATGGACCAACACCCAAATGGAGATTCAGTGAAAATAAAAATCTCATTGATTTATCAAGACCAGTTCCCATGATTGTCTCAGAGCAGCACAAAACGGTGCTGAAATAGTTGACAACACACGGGTAGGCTATTGCTTCTAATCATATTATAACAATTGGATGACTTTGGGAGTTTCAGTGAGCAACAATTTGTTGCCTTCATTAGCCTACTTTATTCCAATATTTCTGTTATAGAGTGATATTTAGTCCCATAGTAATTCGTAATGGATCCATCCAGATGTGGTTAGAAAACAGTGTATTTGGTGGGCTATGCAAAAGAGATGGGAGAAGTGACATGCCTCGCAAACCCCATGAATACATTTACTCGCAAACACCCATGAATACATTTAAAGTCCCTAAACCCAGCAACGGTCTATTATCCTGCTATAGCCCATCAAAGGTGAAAGGCTTATTTTGAATTCTTAAAAGAACTCCAGCACAGAGAAGGGAAAGGAGCCTTAAATAATTAAACAATGAATAAACCGTAACATGTCAGCTAAAGCGATTGAATTTGTGAATACATTTGACTGTTTTTAATATTGGCCATCAACCAAAAACACAGCATCTACCGTGTTAGAAATATGTTATTGAATTTGATTTAAAAAAGGCATGTTTATTAGGCTACTGTGCAGTGTATTTAAATACATTAATCCCCCTACCCTCCTTTACCCTCCTTCTTGATCTCCTTCTTGGCAAGAGTCTATTGTGCTGCTAATAGCCCATCATGGGTGGATGGCTTCTTTTGTATTCCAACGTATTGAATGAATGCAGAGTTCACACTTGTGAAAAACAATTGTTTGAAAACATGTTTTCAAAATGCCTCCAGCTGTCCATCACTACTGTAAACCAAGAACAATGAGAATAGGCAATAGAAGCAGGAACAGCATAGGGCTGAGTGACTTACTCCTTCCAGGCTTTCGTTCAAAATAAGTTACATTATTTAAATGGAGTCTGGTGCTCTCTAATGTGTGGATAGGCCACTGGGAGTAAACAGATACCAGACTGCACTCTGGTCAAAGAGTGATGTCAGACACAGAATCCCAGTCTAGGAGTTTAATGATGAACCAGAGTATACATGTCATCTGTGTACAGAGGGAAACAGGATAAAAGAAACAGAAAATGACTACAATGTAAATCCAACAAACAATATTACATTAATTAAACACTAATGTCAACAATCTCTATACACAATTGACAATAAGAGAAAAATAACACATCATAATTGCTCTCAACAGAATTAACATTACAGTTACACCAACTGTTAGGCTATTCACACAATTGTACAAAATGGAGAGAGAACTGGTGGAGAAAGTTACCCCTCTACATACACATTTACCCCGCTACCTTTACCCCTCAGTTACCCCTCTACATACACATTTACCCCTCTACATTTACCCCTCAGTTACCCCTCTACATACACATTTACCCCTCTGCATTTACCCCTCTACATACACATTTACCCCTCTACATTTATCCCTCAGTTACCCCTCTACATACACATTTCTTGTATTTACATATAACAATAGCAACAGGAATATTATAAAAGTGAAATAAGTATTTGTTCTGACTTACATCTGGTCAAAAACGCACAAATATCCCTGCTAATGAAAACGGTCTGATCTCCACAAAAGCCAACCCTAAGAAATACGTTTTGTTGGTTGCCATGGTGAATAATCCAATAATAATTGATAGGACACATAAAGGAAACATCAAAGAGTTTACGTTTTATTAAAGATGATCAGAAAGGATGTTGGTACTTATTTTGATGCAAAGCCACCAATGAGTGAATCATTTAGCTTTATGCTGACAAATCTTCATTGAACTCTCTTTCATTCCGTTTCTTCTTCACATCAGAAAAGGACTATGTGTTTCAGGGGCTATCACTCTTTCACACTGTGGTAAATAAAGACTGTTTGTTAATTTGAGTTATTTATTTATGGTTTTAGAGGGAGAGAAACCAAAAGACAGCCATGTCTATTTTTTGAAAATCATCAGACCACAGGTCAAGTGTAATATTACCCAAGTTCTCTCTTAACTCCAGGGGCACTGCCAGCTATTTTTTGGTTGTTGCCTGATGCAGGACTCCAGTGCCAGAGAAGAGACTCTCGGACTGAAACATTCACACCTCCATTGTTTTAGGAAAATATAGCAATTTGTGCAACAGTTTAGACTACCGATAAGAGCAGCGTTCTAACTACCCCTTGTGATAGTGTGGTGCAATGAATGACACAATTTACCACAATCTGCCACCATACACTACAAACGGTCACTGTAGGTGGTAGCCGGCTAGTGACAGTGTCTAAGGTTCGTAGATGCTGTTTATCAGTCTCTCAGTCCTAGCTTTGACTTTGATGCACCGGTACTCTCTCCGGCTTCTAGATGGTAGCGGAGTGACTAGGCCGTCGCTCGTCTGACTGAGATTCTTGAAGATCTTCTTGATCACCAGGTGCTGTAGATGTCCTGCAGGGCATGTCCTGCAGCCCTGCGGTTAATGTCATCTGACAGTACAGGGGCAGAAGTGGTAATAGGGTCAAACAGGCGTGTGCTCTGTTAAAATAATTTATGGAGTTGGGAGGGAAAGGCGATTTGAATAGGTAAAATAACATGTGCCGAACAAGCCATAAAAGTAGTAAGTTAATCCGCTGGGAAATTGACTGAGAACATATTCTAATTTACAGCAACAACCTGGGGAATTGTTACAGAGGAGAGGAGGAAGGATGATTGAGCCAATTGTATGTGTGGTCCTTCCGTAGCTCAGTTGGTAGAGCATGGCGCTTGTAACGCCAGGGTAGTGGGTTCGATCCCCGGGACCACCCATACGTAGAATGTATGCACATATGACTGTAAGTCGCTTTGGATAAAAGCGTCTGCTAAATGGCATATATTATTATTATTATATTATTATATTATGTAAGCTGGGGATGATTAGGTGACCATGATGGTATGAGGGCCAGATTGGAAACTTAGTCAGGACACCGGGGTTAACACCCCTACTCTTACTATAAGTGCCATGGGATCTTTAGTGACCACGCAGAGTCAGGATACCCGTTTAACATCCCATCCGAAAGACGGCACCCTACACAATCACTGCCCTGGGACATTATCTTTCGATTAGAGGAAAGGGTGCCTCCTACTGGCCCTCCAACACCACTTCCAGTAGAATCTGGTGTCCCATCCAGGGACTGACCAGGACCAACCCTGCTTAGCTTCAGAAGCAAGCCAGCAGTGGGATGCAGGGTAGTATGCTGCTGTCAAATGTTGACAAAGTCACTATGGACAGCCGGGATTCCAGTATGGAATGGCTGGTGTCTTTGCAGTCCCATGTTTAAAGGGGATGAAAGGAGATATTTAACTTGATTTAACTTTTATTTAGACAGAAAAAGGATCTTGATGGTAAAAAATCCTGCTTAGAAAATAAATATAAGTAGCAGGTTTTAAAATAATGTCATTCAGGGATCTCACATGGTTTCTCATTCATTATGCCTACCCCTGGCTTGCAGAGAACACATCTTTATGCATATTTGATAAGCTCCCTTGAAACATTGGTTAATATGTACCCAGTGTTCTGAACAAAATGGACCCTGATGCATTCATTGCAAACCCTTCTGCCTAGCTTAAGTGTAAATCAGCACTGAATAATAGTAAGGGACCTGTAGTTTCAAATGGGTCTGTTTACTCAGAAATTGTTAGGACAGATTTCATTTATGCTGATATAAAGCATTAAAACATGATGACATACTGTAGATCATGAACATGATGACATACTGTAGATCTTGTAAGTAGATCATGGTTTATTAGGTGGTGATTATAGGGAATGCAAAGTAGGACATATTTTGTGTAGAAAAGCATTTTCTGACTCGCTCAGACAAGGAAAGAGTAGTTTGGCAGCAACCAGTTGAAACAATTGACAGAGGTTTTTGTATATAATTTTGGATGGAAGGAAACAACACCTTCACTTCGCTGATCCTCAACACAGGGACCCCACAAGAGTGCTCAGCCCCCTCCTGTACTCCCTGTTCACCCATGCCTCCAACACATTGATAAAGTTTGCAGACGAAACAACCAACAATGATTACCAACAATGACGAGAGTCTACAGGGAGGAGGTGAGGGCTCTGGTGGAGTGGTGTCAGGAAAATAACCTCTCCCTCAATGTCAACAAAACGAAGGAGCTGATTGTGGACTTCAGGGGACAGCAGAGGGAGCATGCCCCCATTCACATCGATGGGACTGCAGTGGAGAAGGTGCTCCTCTGTGTACAAGTTCCTCTGCGTACACATCACTGACAATCAAATGGTCCACCCACACAGGCAGTGTGGTGAAGAAGGCGCAACAGTGCCTCTTCAACCTTATGAGGCTGAAGAAATTAGTCTTGGACTCTTAAGACCCTCACAACGTTTTACAGATGCACAATCGAGAGCATCCAGTCAGGCTGTATCATCACCTGATACGGCAACTGCACTGCCCGCAACCGCAGGGCTCTCCAGAGGGGGGTGTGGTCTGCCCAACGCATCACCGGGGCCCACTGCCTGCCCTCCAGGACACCTACAGCACTCACTGTCACAGGAAGACCAAAAAGATAATCAAGGACATCAACCACCCGAGCCATGGCTTGTCCACCCCGCTATCATCCAGAAGGCAAGGTCAGTACAGGTGCATCAAAGCTGGGACCAAGAGAAAAAGAGCTTCTGTCTCAAAGCCATCAGACTGTTAAATAGCCAACACAAGGTGGTCTCCACCCAATACCTTGCCCTGAACTTAATCACTGTCACTAGCCGGTTACTCAACCTTGCACCTTAGAGGCTACTGCCCTATGTACATAGACATGGAATCACTGGTCACTATAATAATGTTTACATACTGTTTTACTCATTTCATAAAGATCAAATCAAATTGTCACATGCACCAAATACAACAGCTTACTTATGAGCCCGTAACCGAGATTAAAGTAGCAAGTAATTAAAGAGCAGCAGTAAAAAAATAACAATATATACAGGGGAGTTCCGGGACAGAGTCAATGTGCGGGGACACCGGTTAGTTGAGGTAGTCTGTACATGTAGGTAGAGTTAATTAAAGTGACTATGCAAAGATGACAACAGAGAGTGGCAGTGGTGTGGAGAGGGGAGGGGGGCAATGCGAATAGTCTGGGTAGCCATTTGACTAGATGTTCAGGAGTTTTATGGCTTGGGGGTAGAAGCTGTTTAGAAGCCTCTTGGACCTAGGTTGCTAGTTGCCACATTGCTGGTGAGTTTACAAATGATTTGGAGCTGCATATTTATTTATGGCAATCCTCTCTCCTTACAATCTTATAGCCTCTCTGCACCCAATCCTATAGCTGTACAGCAAATCAGCAATCTGTTGGCTAGCTCACCAAAACTGTGTTTATGTACAGTTTGATGGTCCAATCAGAGGGCAGCGTGTGCGTTTCTCTAGCCAATCTGTTGCAAAAGAAAATTGTGCAAGTGCGATGCTGCGGCTACTGTCTCTGGATACATGGACATTGCCACAAAATGAGTGGACAAAATGTTACTTGTTATTTAAAGTCATCAGTCTCAAGTCAAAATTGAGTCCCGAGTCTTGATGCTCCAAGTCCAAGTCAAGTCTGAAGTCAACAAACAATTGGTCACTGACTTGAGTCAGACTCGAAT
Organism: Oncorhynchus gorbuscha; assembly: GCF_021184085.1. Lineage (NCBI taxonomy): Eukaryota > Metazoa > Chordata > Actinopteri > Salmoniformes > Salmonidae > Oncorhynchus > Oncorhynchus gorbuscha. The sequence goes on along the minus strand of NC_060193.1, from coordinate 35,050,496 downwards.
CTAAGTCATGTGACTTGATTCCAGACCTCTGTAGGTAACTCTCCAGGGTTGTTCACTGTGGTTGTACCCTTCCTAATTTTTTAAAGGGTAATCTTAGAGCATCTTAAAGCATTTTAAAAGCTCACATCACGAAGTGTGCACACCATTTAACTTATAGGCCTTGGGTTTCAAGCTTTGGTTGATTTCAAATGTAATCTTCAAGTTAATCATTAATATGTATTAAAGAATAGGACTAAATAAGGTCAAACATTATCTAAAGTGCATTTAAAATTAGATTATATGTAGTCCTATTCTTTAACTACCATTTTTGGTTGAGATGGAGACTTCAATCCAACATATCAACTTTTAGACAAACTGAATATTGAATTGTGTTTGGTTGTCAACACAACCAAATATCAACATTTGAAGAGATGACTCTTGTATTTCGATCTGTGCCACTGACTTGGTCTGGCTTTAATTCCAGGTTTTCTATAAATTAATAATTGATATGTTGGATTCACGTCTCTATCGCAACCAAGAATCAAAGTTAAAGAATATAACTAAATCAAATCTGTAACGGCGTTCTTCATTGGTTGAAAGAGAGTCGGACCGAAATGCAGCGTGGTTGTTACTCATGTCTTTAATGAAACAATCGCAATACATGAAATAACTATACAAATACAAAACAACAAACGGAACGTGAAAAAAACTAATTACAGCCTATATGGTGAAACTACACAGAGACAGGAACAATCACCCACGAAATACAAAGTGAAACCCAGGCTACCTAAATACGGTTCCCCATCAGAGACAACAAGAATCACCTGACTCTGATTGAGAACCGCCTCAGGCAGCCAAGCCTATACTAGACACACCCCTAATCAACCACAATCCCAATGCCTACAAAAACTCCAATACAACAATACAATAACCCCATGTCACACCCTGGCCTGAACAAATAATTAATGAAAACACAAAATATAAGACCAAGGCATGACAAAATCGAACTTTAAATGTACTTGCAGTAAAGTTTCATTTGATTTAGTCCTATTCTTTGACTTTGATTCTTGGTTGAGATGGAGACATGAATCCAACATATGAAGTATCAATTTGTAGACAAACTGTAATTAAAGTCAGACTAAGTTACACAAATCTCCTTCAAATGTTGGTATTTGGTTGTGTTGACAACCAAACACAATACAAGATCACTTTTGTAATACTGTAAATAGTGTAACAAGTTAACACATTATATGTTGGCGTGGCAAAGAAGGGGGTCGAGTGATAAATGGCAGATATGTGAGAGCAGAACTAATAAACGGGCTCTGCCCGATCACTAAAATGGCCACCCCTGTCAGAACTACAGATCACAAAATGGCAGACCACCAAAACTACAAGTCCCAGAAGCAAGGGGAACCCTCAGAAGGTGGAGCCGACCCACCGATAAAGGGTCAAGAAAGAGTGCTGGAAGGATCTATGAACAATAGAGAAAGAGACAATAGAGATTGGCTGGATTTACCGTGTATGAACTGGATTGTTTTGTACTTACCTGTTGGTGTTTGGACCTGGACCTACCGAAAATCCGATTTGTGTACCGAACCCTGCTATCCTTGACCTCGCCTACGGCCTGGGTGGACCAGGACGGAGAAACAAACACACAGGTACTGTCCTGTTCGAAAGAACTCTCATTCTTGGGTGATTTGGTGACAGTTTACCACTTAATTTGTGACAAACGCTCCTAACCTTGAAGAAGTTATGCCACACGTGGTGGAGAATGCGGGTAAGGACTAACCATACCACTGGTTAGGTAGAAGAAAAGTGAAAAAATGTTCAGTTAGCACTCCAAAGGGGAGTCCGTTTTTTTTTGGCTTTGTTTGGTTAGGACAGTTTCTCAGGAGAATGAGTATGGAGGGAGCCATACAGGCCCTGTTACAAGCGGCGGCCACCCAACAAGAGGCAACTAGAGCTCAACAAATAGCTCATCAGGATGCAATGCGAATGTATCAGGACACGTTACAGGTCCAGCACCGCACCAACCAGCTGCTCAGAAAAGAGCAAGAGAGAAACACCCGGGAGTTAAGAGAAGGCCTAAAGGGCCTAGCGGACCAAATTGGGGCTTAATTACCAGCTGCAGATACCCAGAGGTGGGATAATAATTTTCTTCCAAAAATGACAGCACAGGATGATGTGGAAGCATATCTTACCACCTTCGAAAGGACGGCAGAGAGGGAGAAGTGGCCGAAAGAAGAATGGGCAGGGCTTCTGCCACCATACCTGGCAGGAGATGCTCAAAAAGCGTATTTCAACCTGGAGTTGAAAGTTGCACAGGATTACGATAAACTAACGGGAGAGATCCTGACTAGACTGGGAGTGACCGATACCGTGAGGGCACACTGCTTCCACCAGTGGTCCTACCGACTGGGACAACCCCCACGAACACAGATGTTCGACTTGATTCACCTGGCACGAAAATGGTTGCGACCAGAGACCCGGTCATCTACCGAGACCATCGTACTCAACCAGTTTCAGCGAGGTCTACCCCAAGAAGTGAGACGATGGGTTGGCCAGAATGAGGTACTTTCCGCTGACCATCTTGTGGGCCTGGTTGAACGGTATTGTACGGCAGGAACAGCTGAGCAGGCACAGGAGGCAGAGATTCCCATTCCCCAGGCCTGGGCGAACCAGCGGACAGGGTAAGGCTGTCCCAACATATAGAGGGGGAAGAGAGCAGCGTGGGGCCATGAGGAAAGAATCAGAATCAGGCCGAGACACTAAGGGAAAAAACGGAAACCGGGACTGGGTGTCAAGGGGGTTTCCCCCCTGGACCCCTATTATCTGTTACAATTGTAATCAACCGGGACATATTGCAGTCTACTGCCCTACTAAAGAAGAGCCAATGCAATGTAACCTCAGTGAAAATGAAGAGGATATACGGTATGCATGTCCTGTTGTAACCACTGTACTTGAAAGATCAAGAAACAAACACATGTGCAGGGTGAAGGTTGAAGGGAAAGAGGTTGAAGCACTGCTGGATTCCGGCAGTATGCTAACCCTGGTCGTTGCAAGCCTAGTGCCGAAACATAAACTGGATACAAGACAGGATATCAGTGTTACATGTATTCATGGGGATACCCTTCTATACCCCACAGCCTTAGTGAGCATACAAACCGAGGACGGTCTGCTGGATTATGAGGTCGGCGTGGTCCCAAAGATGCCATATGATGTAATATTGGGTAGAGACTTTCCTAACTTTGCGAAGTTAGGCCACAAGAATGGCATATTTGAGAAGCTAACAACACTGACCAAGCAGGAAGAAGCATGGGGCCTTCAACCAAAACCAAGAAAAGAGGTCTCCCAGGGGACAACATCACAGGTGCTAGTAGGGGAGGAGGAGTGTTATGCAGGTGAATGAGGACCCAAAAGCGACTTAACATAAACAGAGTTTATTCCAGTCTTTAACAAAAACGATAATCCTGGATACTATCACAGGTAAAGTCCAAACAGGAAAACTGAAACCCTCTAGTCAGTAGAGGGGAACAACAGGAGATGCGACCACAGACTGCAGGTCGCTTCGGGAAGGCGCAGGCCGTAGCTGATATAGACACCTGCTCACACGCAGCATCTGAAGAAGGCAAAAACACGACGGAACAAGAACACAGCACAGCAAACATCAAACAAGGATCCGACAAGGACAGACGCAGAAACGGAGGGAGAAATAGGGATTCTAATCAGAGGGCAAAATAGGGGACATGTGTGAAAGAGTAAACAAGGTAGTTAGGACGAATGAGGAACAGCTGGGAGCAGGAATGGAACGATAGAGAGAGAGAGGGATAGAGAGAGAGAGGGATAGAGAGAGAGGGAAAGAAACCTAATAAGACCAGCAGGGGGAAACGAATAGAAGAGAAAGCACAAGGACAAGACATGACAATATATGACAAAACATGACAGTACCCCCCCACTCACCGAGTGCCTCCTGGCGCACTCGAGGAGGAACCCTGGCGGCAACAGAGGAAATCATTGATCAACGAACGGTCCAACACGTCCCGAAAAAGAACCCAACTCCTCTCCTCAGGACCGTAACGGGAGACGATGAAGAGGGAATCTAGGGCAATAACTCTTATAAAAAATGAGACACGGGTAGAGAACTGTAAGCGTTAGAGCAATCAGGACCAAACAGACCAGGAGAGTAACAACTAGGGACAGACTGAGACACAGCAAGGCTAAGACCAGGAACAGGAGAGAGGCGGTGGCTGTGGACAGACTGAGACACAGCAAGTGCAGGAGCAGGACCAGGAGAGATGCGGTGGCAGGGGACAGACTGAGACACAGCAAGGGCAGGAGAGATGCGGTGGCTGGGGACAGACTGAGACCCAGCAAGGCCAGGAGCAGAAGCAGGAAGAAAGTTACCGGACTTAGTCTGCGCGCAGTCCGAACAAGCAGCCACGAAACGGCGCGTGTCACGCTCCTGAGTAGGCCACCAAAACCGCTGGCGAATAGAAGCAAGCGTACCCCGAACACCGGGGTGGCCAGCTAACTTGGCAGAGTGAGCCCACTGAAGAACAGCCAGACGAGTAGAGACAGGAACGAAAAGAAGGTTACTAGGACAAGCGCGCGGCGACGGAGTGTGAGTGAGTGCTTGCTTGACCTGTCTCTCAATTCCCCAGACATTCAACCCGACAACACGCCCCTCAGGGAGAATCCCCTCGGGGTCGGTAGACGCTACCGAAGAACTGAAGAGACGGGATAAAGCATCAGGCTTGGTGTTCTTAGTACCCGGGCGATAAGAAATCACGAACTCGAAACGAGCGAAAAACAACGCCCAACGAGCTTGACGCGCATTGAGTCGTTTGGCAGAACGGATGTACTCAAGGTTCTTTTGGTCAGTCCAAACGACAAAAGGAACGGTCGCCCCCTCCAACCACTGTCGCCATTCGCCTAGGGCTAAACGGATGGCGAGCAGTTCGCGGTTAGCCACATCATAGTTACGTTCCGACGGCGACAGGCGATGAGAAAAATACGCGCAAGGGTGGACCCCATCGTCAGTATGGGAGCGCTGGGACAGAATGGCTCCCACGCCCACCCCGACGCGTCTACCTCGACAATGAACTGTTTAGTGACGTCAGGTGCAACAAGGATAGGAGCGGATGCAAAACGCTTCTTGAGGAGATCAGTACAACAATCATATGACCGGTGAGGAGGAAGGGAGGTGGCTCTAGACCGACTGAAGACCGTGCGCAGATCATGATATTCCTCCGGCCCTCCTGTCAAATCACCAGGTTCCTCCTGTGAAGAGGGAGCAGAAGAAACAGGAGGAATAGCAGACATTAAACATTTCACATGACAAGAAACGTTCCAGGAAAGGATAGAATTACTAGACCAATCAAAAGAAGGATTATGACACACTAGCCAGGGATGACCCAAAACAACAGGTGTAAAAGGTGAACAAAAAATCAAAAAAGAAATGGTCTCACTATGGTTACCAGATACTGTGAGGGTTAAAGGTAGTGTTTCACATAATATACTGGGGAGAGGACTACCATCCAAGGCGAACATGACCGTGGGCTCCCCTAACTGTCTGAGAGGAATGTCATGTTCCCGAGCCCAGGCTTCGTCCATAAAACAGCCCTCCGCCCCAGAGTCTATTAATGCACTGCAGGAAGCTGCCGATCTGGTCCAGCGTAGATGGACCGGCAAGGTAGTACAGGTACTTGACGGAGAGGACAGAGTAGTAGCGCTTATCAGTCGCCCTCCGCTTACTGATGAGCTCTGGCCTTTAACTGGACATGAAATGACAAAATGACCAGCGGAACCGCAATAGAGACCGAGGCGGTCGGTGATTCTCCGTTCCCTCTCCTTAGTCGAGATGCGAATACCCCCCAGCTGCATGGGCTCAACACCTGAGTCAGTGGGGAAAGATTGTAGTGTCGGGGAGAGGGGGGACACAGTTAACGCGAGCTCTCTTCCATGAGCTCGGTGACGAAGATCTACCCGTCGTTCAATGCGAATAGCGAGTTCAATCAAAGAATCCACGCTGGATGGAACCTCCGGGAGAGAATCTCATCCTTAACCTTAGCGTGGAGTCCCTCCAGAAAACGAGCGAGCAACGCCTGCTCGTTCCAGTTACTGGAGGCAGCAAGAGTGCGAAACTCTATAGAGTAATCCGTTATGGATCGATTACCTTGACATAGGGAAGACAGGGACCAGGAAGCTTCTTTCCCAAAAACAGAACGATCAAAAACCCGTATCATCTCCTCTTTAAAGTTCTGATACTCGTTAGTACACTCAGCCCTTGCCTCCCAGATAGCTGTGCCCCACTCCCGAGCCCGTCCAGTAAGGAGTGATATGACGTAGGCGATCCGAGCAATACCCCTGGAGTACGTGTGGGGCTGGAGAGAGAACACTATATCACACTGGGTAAGGAACTAGCGACATTCAGTAGGCTCCCCAGAGTAGCACGGTGGGTTATTAATTCTGGGCTCCGGAGACCCGGAAGCCCAGGAGGTAACCGGTGGATCAAGGCGGAGATTGTGAATCTCCTCCGAGAGGCCGGAGACTTGGGCGGCCAGGGTCTCAACGGCATGTCGAGCAGCAGACAATTCCTGTTCGTGTCTGCCTAGCATCACTCCCTGGAACTCGACAGCAGAGTAGAGAGAATCCGTAGTCGCTGGGTCCATTCTTGGTCGGATCCTTCTGTTATGCAGGTGAATGAGGACCCAAAAGCGTCTTAACAGAAACAGAGTTTATTCCAGTCTTTAACAAAAACGATAATCCTGGATACTATCACAGGTAAAGTCCAAACAGGAAAACTGAAACCCTCTAGTCAGTAGAGGGGAACAACAGGAGAGGCGACCACAGACTGCAGGTCGCTTCGGGAAGGCGCAGGCCGTAGCTGATATAGACACCTGCTCACACGCAGCATCTGAAGAAGGCAAAAACACGACAGAACAAGAACACAGCACAGCAAACATCAAACAAGGATCCGACAAGGACAGACGCAGAAACAGAGGGAGAAATAGGGACTCTAATCAGAGGGCAAAATAGGGGACAGGTGTGAAAGAGTAAACGAGGTAGTTAGGACGAATTAGGAACAGCTGGGAGCAGGAACGGAACGATAGAGAGAGAGAGGGATAGAGAGAGAGAGGGATAGAGAGAGAGGGAAAGAAACCTAATAAGACCAGCAGGGGGAAACGAATAGAAGAGAAAGCACAAGGACAAGACATGACAATATATGACAAAACATGACAAGGAGGATGAAGTGGCAAACCTCGCTGATAACGAACAGCCCGGTAGTAGTGGGGCTGGGGTCGATCTGAATCCAGAGGACGACGATCTAGAACCAGCAGACCTGGCAGGGTCCTTGACTAATTTCGGGACGGCCCAAAACCAGGATCCAACCCTGCAGCAAGCCAGAGCAGATGTGCAGGTCGTAGATGGTACTCCCATAAATGTTGGGATGATGCCTAATAGTTTTCCCCACTTCATCATGAAAAAGGGTTTGGTGTACAGAGTCTCGAAAATAGGGGTTGATGTGGTGGAACAGTTGTTGGTTCCCACTCGGTACCGGAGGACAGTACTGGATCTAGCTCATGGGCACATTCTGGGTGGACACCTTGGTATCAATAAAACCCGAGACCCGGATTGTAAGGAGGTTTTACTGGCCAGGAATTCAAGCTGAAGTGGCTCGGCATTGTGGAGAGTGCCATGAGTGCCAGTTAACAGCTCCCCGACCAGCTGTTAGAAGCCTGTTAGTGCCACCCCCCATAATCGAAACGCCATTTGAGAGGATAGCGATGGATTTAGTGGGCCTACTACCCAAATCCACCAGAGGGCACCAATACAGTCTGGTCATTCTAGATTATGCCACTCACTACCCAGAAGCCATTCCCCTTCGGACGATGGCTTCCAAAAATATTGCAAAGGAATTAGTGCTCTTGTTCACCAGGGTAGGGGTTCCAAAGGAGATGCTTACCGACCAGGGGACCCCCTTTATGTCCCGCCTTATGGCGGATCTTTGTAAACTGTGGCAGGTGAAACAGTTGAGGACATCGGTTTACCATCCTCAGACGGACGGGCTGGTTGAGAGATTCAACCGGACCCTGAAGTCAATGCTCAGGAAGGTAATCGATAAGGATGGGAAAAACTGGGATTGCATGTTGCCGTATCTGATGTTTGCTATTAGAGAGGTTCCTCAAGCCTCGCTGGGATTTTCTCCCTTTGAGCTGGTATATGGGAGGAATCCCCGGAGAATCTTAGACATCGCCCGGGAAACCTGGGAGCACCAATCCACCCCGTATACTAGTGTCATAGAGCACGTCACGGCAATGCAAGACAGGATAGCCACAGTCATGCCCAACGTCAGAGAGTGCATGAGACAAGCACAGGAGCACCAGCAGCACACTTATAACCGGCAGGCTACCCTGAGGGAATTTCAACCGGGAGATAAGGTGTTAGTGCCGATCCCCACGATAGAGTGTAAACTACTAGCCACATGGAAAGGACCATATGAAGTACTTGAGAGAATAGGAGAAGTCAAGTATCGGATTCAACAGCCAGGTCGACGGCCCCAGGAACAGATTTATCACATAAACCTGTTAAAAGCATGGAGAGAGAGAGAAACACTAATGGTCACATACCCCACACACACTCAGGAGACAGCTAAAGTAAATATTTCACCCACTCTGTCCCCAGCACAAGTACAGGAAGTAAAGACCCTGATCCAGAAAAACAGAGATGTGTTTTCAGAGGTACCTGGCCGAACTGAGGTTACGGCTCATGATATCGTTTCCCTACCAGGGAGAAAAGTGAGTATGAGGCCATATCGGGTACCCGAGGCTCGACAGGCCGCGATTAGAGCAGAGATGGAGAAAATGTTGACAGCTGGAGTGATCGAAGAGTTACATAGTGAGTGGTCTAGCCCAATTGTGATGGTCTCCAAGCCCGATGGGTCGTTGCGGTTCTGTAACGACTTTCGGAAGGTAAATGAATTCTCCAAGTTTGATGCCTACCCCATGCCCTGAGTAGATGAACTACTGAAGAAAATTGGTAATGCTCGGTACATTATGACCCTTGATCTGACAAAAGGATACTGGCAAATTCCTCTGACCCCCAGGGCCAAAGAAAAGACAGCCTTTGCAACCCCTGACGGTTTGTTTCAATACGCCGTCATGCCATTCGGCTTACACGGGGCCCCAGCCACCTTTCAACGGCTCATGGACAAAGTCCTAAAACCGCAAAAAGCATACGCCGCAGCTTATTTAGATGACGTGGGGATCTACAGCCCAGATTGGGAATCCCACTTACCCCGGGTACAGGCAGTGTTAGACGCCCTTAGAAAGGCAGGGCTCATGGCAAACCCTGCCAAGTATTATGTGGGGTTAGAGGAAACAGAGTATCTGGGATACACTGTGGGAAGAGGGTTAATCAAACCCCAACGTAAGAAGGTGAAGGCAATTAGAGAATAGCCGAAACCAGTAAATAAGAAGCAGGTTCGAGCCTTCCTAGAGCTGACCGGTTACTACCGGAAGTTCATCCCAAGTTATGCCACAGTGGCCGCCCCACTTACCGACATGACTAGAGCCAGAGGGCCAAACATGGTCAAATGGGATGAAAGGGCCACCAAAGCATTTAGGACATTACAGGAGGCTCTCTGCTGTAATCCAGTGCTGGTGGTACCAGACTTTGAGAGAGAGTTTGTGGTTCAGACGGATGCCTCAGAGGTCGGCTTGGGAGCAGTGCTATCCCAAGAGGTAGAAGGGGTGGAACACCCCATCCTGTTTTTAAGCATGAAGCTGGCAGTAAAGTGGGCCCTAGAAAGCCTGAAATACTACCTGCTGGGGCGCCACTTCACCCTCATCAGTGACCATGCCCCACTCACCTGGATGCATAGGGCTAAAGAGAAGAACGCTTGGGTGATGCGGTGGTTTTTGAGTCTCCAACCATTTAATTTTGACTTGAAACACAGAGCAGGGAAGGAAATGGGAAACGTAGATGGGTTATCCCGCATGCACGCATATTTTGCTGCGGTAGCCCGACCTAGGGTGTCGGATCTAGGGGGAGAGATGTGTGGCAAAGAAGGGGGTCGAGTGATAAATGGCAGATATGTGAGAGCAGAACTAATAAACGGGCTCTGCCCGATCACTAAAATGGCCAACCCTGTCAGAACTACAGATCACAAAATGGCCAACCACCAAACCTACAAGTCCCAGAAGCAAGGGGACCCCTCAGAAGGTGGTGCTGACCACAGATAAAGGGTCAAGAAATCCCAGGAAGAGGGAGAGAGAGATTGCTGGAAGGATCTATGAACAATAGAGAAAGACACCATAGAGATTGGCTGGATTTAAAATGAAACTATCCATGTGTTATATCCTATATGTTGATATTTGGTATTTAGTAATACTGTAAATAGCCTAAAGTTAAGGCTATCTTACAAATGATTGTAACAGTATTTATTTAACCTTAAAATGAAATGGCCAGATTTTCAGGTTTGTATACTGTAACTATAAATGTCTTATGCACAATTGAAGTCGGAAGTTTACATACACTTAGGTTGGAGTCATTAAAACTGATTTCAACTACGCCAAAAATTAGTTTGTTAACAAGAAATTTGTGGAAAGTTGGTTAGAACATCTATTGTGTGCATGACAAGTAATTTTCCCAACAATTGTTTACAGACAGATTATTTCACTTATAATTCACTATATCACAATTCCAGTGGGTCAGAAGTTTACATACACTAAGTTGACTGTGCCTTTAAACAGCTTTGACAATTTCAGAAAATTAAGTCATGGCTTTAGAAGCTACTGATTGGCTAATTGACCTCCTTTGAGTCAATTGGAAGTGTACCTGTGGATGTATTTCAAGGCCGACCTTCAGACTCAGTGCCTCTTTGCTTGACATCATAGGAAAATCAAAAGAAATCAGCCAAGACCACAGAAAGAAAATTGTAGACTTCCACAAGTCTGGTTCATCCTTGGGAGCAATTTCCAAACACCTGAAGGTACCATGTTCAACTGTACAAACCATAGTGCGCAAGTATAAACACCATGGGACCACGCAGCCGTCATACCACTCAGGAAGAAGACTCGTTCTGTCTCCTAGAGATGAACGTACTTTGGTGCAAAAAGTGCAAATCAATCCCAGAACAACAGCAAAGGACCTTGTGAAGATGCTGGAGGAAACCAGTACAAAAGTATCTATATCCACAGTAAAACCAGTCCTATATCAATATAACCTGAAAGGCTGCTCAGCAAGGAAAGCCACTGCTCCAAAACTGCCATAGAAAAAGCCAGACTACGGTTTGCAACTGCATATGGGGACAAAGATCGTACTTTTTGGAGAAATGTCCTTTGGTCTGATGAAACAAGAATATAACTGTTTGGCCATAATGCCCATCGTTATGTTTGGAAGAAAAGGGGGGGGGGACGCTTGCAAGCCTAAGAACACCATCCCAACTGTGAAGCACAGGGGTGGCAGCATCATGTTGTGGGGGTGCTTTGCTGCAGGAAGGACTTGTGTACTTCACAAAATAGATGGCATCATGAGGCAGGACAATTATGTGGATATATTGAAGCAACATCTCAAGACATCAGTCAGGAAGTTAGGTCGCAAATTGGTCTTCCAAATGGACAATGACCCCAAGCATACTTCCAAAGTTGTGGCAAAATGGCTTAAGGACAACAAAGTCAAGGTATTGGGGTAGCCATCACAAAGCCCTGACCTTAATCCTACAGGATATTTGTGGGCAGAACTGAAAAGCGTGTGTGAGCACGGAGTCCTACAAACCTGACTCAGTTATACCAGTTCTGTCAGGAGGAATGGGCCATGATGTCACAACGAGCCCATTTGGTAATCCATGTATGTAAAATATATTTGTAGTGTGAGGGTTAAAAGTTCAATAAATTATTGAAAATAAATGAATGTGCCACAAAACAATAATTATGTGGATTTAAACTCATCCCATTACATGTGACGTATACATTTACGCACAGTAGATTATGAAGTGCATCCTACTCTCCCTCCTCTGTGACGTATACATTTACGCACAGGAGATGAGGAAGTGCATCCTACTCTCAGTGCATCCAACTCTCCCTCCTCTGTGAAATTAAATTTGACTGTAGTCAACCACAGCGCACAAAATACCATGGGTAGTGATAGGTGGGACAGACATCAGACTGACAAACCATGAGTGCTTCCCCTCATCGCTCACTTTGTGATAGATCACTAGAAGATGCATCTCGTTCATTCTAGCGAGAAAAGGCTATACAGAATTTTCTGACTAGCAAATGTGAACTTTTAATTTAAATGAAATTCAAAATAAAATGTTATTCGTCACATAAACAAAAGGTGTACACTAACAGTGAAATGCTTACTTATAGGCCCTTCCCAATAATGCAGAGAGAAAAATAGAGAAATAATAGAAAAGTAACAACTCATAATATTACAAGTAATAATAAATACACAATGAGTAATGATAACTTGGTAGTGTGTGGGGTCCCGAGTTGATGTCCAAGGTACGAGGTAATTGAGGTAGATATACAGTATGTACATATAACTAGGAATAAATAATAAACAGTAGCAGCAGTGTATGTGATGAGTCAAAAACGTTAGTGCAAAAGGGTCAATGCAGATTGTCCGGGTTTGGTTAACACTTTTTGCATTTTTTTTGTTGCATTTTCCAATTAAGAACATTCAAAACAAAAGTGAAAAGATATTAGACAACAATTTGACAAAGTGACTAACAGACAAGCATAATACATTTAAAAAATAAAAATAATTTAAACAAACATACATAAAAGTTACGATAAAAAGTTAAATAAAAAATGAGACATTGGTCATCTGCCGTAGGCTACATATTATACATTACGTGTGAAACATTATGTGAAGATTATATTGAGATTCAATCAATGTGATGTGAGTGGAGATTCTCCACATAGTTGTCACGTTCGTCGTATGGAGGAGACCAAGGCGCAGCGTAAGATGAATACATAATTTTAATAAAGACGAAGAACACTTAACAAACTATACAAAACAACAACCCAAACGCTATAATAATACTAGTGCAGACATAGGCAACTAGACATAGACAATAACCCACAAAATACCCAAAGAGGATGGCTGCCTAAATATGGCTCCCAATTAGAGACAACGATAAACATCTGCCTCTAGCTGCTTGAGAACCAATCTAGGCAACTATAGACATGCATAAACACCTAGATAGTAAACGACCCCATAAACCAGTGGTCACCAAACTACGGCCCGCGGGCATCACGACTGACGGGGCTCCTAGCATGGTGGGCGAAACTCGCGGTCTAATAGGACGCATGAACCGGGAGTTGGAAAAAAGGGGTCTCACCGCCCCGCTACGAGTCCACTGCCTAATTCACCAGCAAGCACTGTGCTGCAAAGTGTTGACGTGGGATTCTGTAATGAAGGTTGTGGTGTCGTGCATAAACTTCATCAGAGCAAAGGGACTTAAACACAGGCAGTTCCAAGAATTCCTGTCTGAACTGGAGTCTACGCACGGAGATGTGCTGTACTACACAGAGGTCCGATGGCTGAGCCGGGGCAGAGTTTTGAGGCGTTTTTACGAGCTGCTCCCCCGAAATTAACGCATTTCTTCATTTAAAAGACAAAACGGTCCCAGAGCTGATCGACCCAGAATGGAAATGGCACCTCGCATTTTTAACAGACGTGACAGAAATACTTAACAGCCTTAACTTGCAGCTACAAGGCGAGGGGAAACTCATTTGCGACATGTATTCACACATAAAAGCATTTGAGGTGAAATTAGCGCTGCTTTTGGAACAAGTGAAAAAAGCGCAACTTCGTCCATCTTCCTGCTACCCAAAACCTGTCGACAGAGAACCCAGCGGTCCCGTTCCCAGCTGAAAAGTGCGTGGAAGCACTGGAAATGCTGAAGGCGGAGTTCGGTGTGCGATTCAGTGAACTACATGTTCATGCAAAAGAAATCCGTCTTTTTCAGAACCCCTTTGTTGCCGACATTGATGAAGCCCAGCCTTCATATCAGTTTGAGTTGGCTGAGTTACAGAACTGTGATGTTCTGAAAGACGCATTCAAGCCCAACAGTCTCATTGACTTCTATGCCGCCCTCCCAAACGACACATATCCAAACATCAAAAAACACGCAATGAAAATGTCCACAGTTTTTGGCAGCACGTATATCTGCGAGAAAAAAAATTCTCGCATGAAACAGCTGAAAACCCTGATGAGATCAAGATTGACAGATGAACATTTGCATCAGTGCTTGAGACTGGCTGTAACTAGAATGGAACCTGATATTCAACTTCTCACCAGCCAGATGCTGGTGAGAACAGCGGTGTCTACAAGCCTACTGGAACCTAGAAAAGGATTATAAGGAAGGAACACAAGAACTTTAAGAGACTGCTCATATGTGTCAGAGAGATTCTGCTCTGACAACTGAGCTGAACTTTTATCTGTTAAGATTGTGCATGGCACGACAGAAAGTTAATGTTCCATGGCTTTTTTTTCTATGAAGAACCCAGAGAGAGTTATTTAGTTATTATTTATTTCCTGTTTTTTCTGTGAAGAACTCAGAGAGGGTTATTTAGTTATTATTTATTTCATTAATAGTGTTATTATTTGTTTCCTGACTTTTTTTCTGTAAAGAACCTGGAAAGGGTTATTTGGTTATGTGTGGCTTTCTGGAAAACAATACATTTTTTAAGCTCCCCTACGATCGTCACACTTTTTCTGTTACAAACTGACACCGGCCCCCCATCAGAGAAGGGAAAAGTTATGTGGCCCTCACAGGAAAAAGTTTGGGGACCCCTGCCATAAACCTACAAAACCCATAGACAGGACAAAAACACATTCATCACTCACACTCTGCTCTAACCAAAACAATAAAGAAAACAAAGAATACTAAGGTCAGGGCATGACAATAGTCAATAAAAGGTTGCCAAATTCTGTAAAATGTCTCTAACCTATTCCTCAAGCAGTAAGTGATTTTCTCCAGTGGGAAACAACTTAACTTTCAATAGCCACATTGCAACTGGCAGGGGGAATCCGATTTCCATTTCAAGGCAATACATTTCTTGGCAATCACTAGCAATATTTCTGTTAGCTTTATAGTATGGCTTTGCCTAAGATTGGAGTTTTAAAAAGTTACCCAGTAGACAGACCTCCGGGTCTAAAGGGAATGCAACCCCGTGAATTGAGAATATGGTATCACGTACCCCTTCCAGAATCCGTGTAGTTTTGAACACTGCCAAGTGGAATGGTGGAATGCTCCTTCATCTGAGCCACATATAAAACATAGGGAGGAGATATCAGGGTTGAACTTGTGCAGTCGACATGGGGTGATTTTGAGCTGATGGAGGAAATTAAACTGGATCAGTCTGTATCTGGAGTTCAATGTGGAAGTCACACCATAGGTGTCACCCTAATAAATTGTAGTAGTTGTAGGTAGCTAAAGAAGTCCCTGTTAGGCAAGTGGTATTTCTGTTTCAGCTGATCAAAAGACATAACTCCCTCCTCATAACAATGCTCCAGAAGAGCGATACCCTTATCAGAACATGGTCTAAAGTTACTATTCTGGAAAAACATAGGAATCAATCTATTGTTCCATAAAGGAGTTTTAGGGGAAAGAAATCCCTCTCGTCTGAACAGCTCGTGTAGTTAGCACCATGCCAGAACAGAATGTATGATTAAAGGGTTGTCTGTAATGGTTTTTATACAATTTCTGTCCAATTTTTAAAAGAATTCTGCCCCAGTGTCATCATTTACCTCAAACTTTTCAATGTTGAACCATGAGGGAGAGGGACCATTGTCAAACCTCTGAGCCAGAAACCTAGACTCTGCAGCCCAGTAGTACATTCTAAAATTGGGGAGGTTTAAGCCCCCTTGACCGTAATAGAGGGTCAGTTTATCCAGGCCAACCCTAGGGGTTTTGCCGTGCCAGATAAACCATCTGGTCAGCTTGTCGAGAGAGGAAAATAATCCTGCCGTCACAGAGATAGGGAGAGATTGAAACAAATATAGAAATCTGGGCAGGACATTCATTTTAATTACATTATTCTACCCAGTAGAGTGAGAGGCTTGTCCATTCATTTACACAGGTCACCCTCCACATTTACATTACATTTAAGTGATTTAGCAGACGCTCTTATCCAGAGCGACTTACAAATTGGTGCATTCACCTTATGACATCCAGTGGAACAGTCACTTTACAATAGTGCATCTAAATCTTAAAGGGGGGGGTGAGAGGGATTACTTATCCTATCCTAGGTATTCCTTAAAGAGGTGGGGTTTCAGGTGTCTCCGGAAGGTGGTGATTGACTCCGCTGTCCTGGCAACGTGAGGGAGTTTGTTCCACCATTGGGGGGCCAGAGCAGCGAACAGTTTTGACTGGGCTGAGCGGGAGCTGTACTTCCTCAGTGGTAGGGAGGAGAGCAGGCCAGAGGTGGATGAACGCAGTGCCCTTGTTTGGGTGTAGGGCCTGATCAGAGCCTGGAAGTACTGAGGTGCCGTTCCCCTCACAGCTCCGTAGGCAAGCACCATGGTCTTGTAGCGGATGCGAGCTTCAACTGGAAGCCAGTGGAGAGAGCGGAGGAGCGGGGTGACGTGAGAGAACTTGGGAAGGTTGAACACCAGACGGGCTGCGGCGTTCTGGATGAGTTGAAGGGGTTTAATGGCACAGGCAGGGAGCCCAGCCAACAGCGAGTTGCAGTAATCCAGACGGGAGATGACAAGTGCCTGGATTAGGACCTGCGCCGCTTCCTGTGTGAGGCAGGGTCATACTCTGCGGATGTTGTAGAGCATGAACCTACAGGAACGGGCCACCGCCTTGATGTTAGTTGAGAACGACAGGGTGTTGTCCAGGATCACGCCAAGGTTCTTAGCGCTCTGGGAGGAGGACACAATGGTGTTGTCAACCGTGATGGCGAGATCATGGAACGGGCAGTCCTTCCCCGGGAGGAAGAGCAGCTCCGTCTTGCCGAGGTTCAGCTTGAGGTGGTGATCCGTCATCCACACTGATATGTCTGCCAGACATGCAGAGATGCGATTCGCCACCTGGTCATCAGAAGGGGGAAAGGAGAAGATTAATTGTGTGTCGTCTGCATAGCAATGATAGAAGAGACCATGTGAGGTTATGACAGAGCCAAGTGACTTGGTGTATAGCGAGAATAGGAGAGGGCCTAGAACAGAGCCCTGGGGGACACCAGTGGTGAGAGCGCGTGGTGAGGAGACAGATTCTCGCCACGCCACCTGGTAGGAGCGACCTGTCAGGTAGGACGCAATCCAAGCGTGGGCCGCGCCGGAGATGCCCAACTCGGAGAGGGTGGAGAGGAGGATCTGATGGTTCACAGTATCGAAGGCAGCCGATAGATCTAGAAGGATGAGAGCAGAGGAGAGAGAGTTAGCTTTAGCAGTGCGGAGCGCCTCCGTGATACAGAGGAGAGCAGTCTCAGTTGAATGACTAGTCTTGAAACCTGACTGATTTGGATCAAGAAGGTCATTCAGAGAGAGATAGCGGGAGAGCTGGCCAAGGACGGCACGTTCAACAGTTTTGGAGAGAAAAGAAAGAAGGAATACTGGTCTGTAATTGTTGACATCGGAGGGATCGAGTGTAGGTTTTTTCAGAAGGGGTGCAACTCTCGCTCTCTTGAAGACGGAAGGGACGTAGCCAGCGGTCAGGGATGAGTTGATGAGCGAGGTGAGGTAAGGGAGAAGGTCTCCGGAAATGGTCTGGAGAAGAGAGGAGGGGATAGGGTCAAGCGGGCAGGTTGTTGGGCGTCCGGCCGTCACAAGACGCGAGATTTCATCTGGAGAGAGAGGGGAGAAAGAGGTCAGAGCACAGGGTAGGGCAGTGTGAGCAGAACCAGCGGTGTCGTTTGACTTAGCAAACGAGGATCGGATGTCGTCGACCTTCTTTTCAAAATGGTTGACGAAGTCATCTGCAGAGAGGGGGGGGGAGGAGGATTCAGGAGGGAGGAGAAGGTGGCAAAGAGCTTCCTAGGGTTAGAGGCAGATGCTTGGAATTTAGAGTGGTAGAAAGTGGCTTTAGCAGCAGAGACAGAGGAGGAAAATGTAGAGAGGAGGGAGTGAAAGGATGCCAGGTCCGCAGGGAGGCGAGTTTTCCTCCATTTCCGCTCGGCTGCCCGGAGCCCTGTTCTGTGAGCTCGCAAGGGGTCATCGAGCCACAGAGCGGGAGGGGAGGACGGAGCCGGCCTGGAGGATAGGGGACATAGAGAGTCAAAGGATGCAGAGAGGGAGGAGAGGAGGGTTGAGGAGGCAGAATCAGGAGATAGGTTGGAGAAGGTTTGAGCAGAGGGAAGAGATGATAGGATGGAAAAGGAGAGAGTAGCGGGGGAGAGAGAGCGAAGGTTGGGACGGCGCGATACCATCCGAGTAGGGGCAGTGTGGAAGGTGTTGGATGAGAGCGAGAGGGAAAAGGATACAAGGTAGTGGTCGGAGACTTGGAGGGGAGTTGCAATGAGGTTAGTGGAAGAACAGCATCTAGTAAAGATGAGGTCGAGCGTATTGCCTGCCTTGTGAGTAGGGGGGGAAGGTGAGAGGGTGAGGTCAAAAGAGGAGAGGAGTGGAAAGAAGGAGGCAGAGAGGAATGAGTCAAAGGTAGACGTGGGGAGGTTAAAGTCGCCCAGAACTGTGAGAGGTGAGCCGTCCTCAGGAAAGGAGCTTATCAAGGCATCAAGCTCATTGATGAACTCTCCGAGGGAACCTGGAGGGCGATAAATGATAAGGATGTTAAGTTTGAAAGGGCTGGTAAATGTGACAGCATGGAATTCAAAGGAGGCGATAGACAGATGGGTAAGGGGAGAAAGAGAGAATGACCACTTGGGAGAGATGAGGATCCCGGTGCCTCCACCCCGCTGACCAGAAGCTCTCGGGGTGTGCGAGAACACGTGGGCGGACGAAGAGAGAGCAGTAGGAGTAGCAGTGTTGTCTGTCGTGATCCATGTTTCCGTCAGTGCCAAGAAGTCGAGGGACTGGAGGGAGGCATAGGCTGAGATGAACTCTGCCTTGTTGGCCGCAGATCGGCAGTTCCAGAGGCTACCGGAGACCTGGAACTCCACGTGGGTCGTGCGCGCTGGGACCACCAGACTAGGGTGGCCGCGGCCACGCGGTGTGGAGCGTTTGTATGGTCTGTGCAGAGAGGAGAGAACAGGGATAGACAGACACATAGTTGACAGGCTACAGAAGAGGCTACGCTAATGCAAAGGAGATTGGAATGACAAGTGGACTACACGTCTCGAATGTTCAGAAAGTTAATATATGCCATTTAGCAGACGCTTTTATCCAAAGCGACTTACAGTCATGTAAGTTAAGCTTACGTAGCAAGAATCTTATTGACTAAAATGATTAAAATGATACAGTACTGCTGAAGTAGGCTAGCTGGCAGTGGGTGCGTTGTTGACACTACACTAATCAAGTCGTTCCGTTGAGTGTAATAGTTTTGACAGTGCTGCTATTCGGGGGCTAGCTGGCTAGCTAGCATTGTTGT
Source organism: Oncorhynchus gorbuscha (assembly GCF_021184085.1). Classification (NCBI taxonomy): domain Eukaryota; kingdom Metazoa; phylum Chordata; class Actinopteri; order Salmoniformes; family Salmonidae; genus Oncorhynchus; species Oncorhynchus gorbuscha. Next base: position 35,031,016 of record NC_060193.1, on the reverse strand, counting down.
TTACGTTACGTTGCGTTAAAAGAACGACAATAGCTGGCTAGCTAACCTAGAAAATCGCTCTAGACTACACAATTATCTTTGATACAAAGACGGCTATGTAGCTAGCTACGATCAAACAAATCAAACCGTTTGATTTTTGCAACAAGCTGGCCAGATTGAGTTTACAGAGGTTCTTCAGGTTACCATCCACCATTATGCCCAAATATGTGAAGCCCATAGGCAACCATTTGAAAGGAAACTTGTGCTTGATGTTATGGTGGTCAAAGACGGACAACGGTAAGATTTCGCTTATCAAAATTGACCTTATATCCAGAGAAAGAACTATAACACTGTAGTAGGATCTGAAAGTGAGAGAGGGAATGTTCTGTGTTTGTTAGAAATAAGATAAAGTCCTCCACAAAGAGTGATAATTTATGGGAATGGGGGCCCACCTAAAAGCCATGTATGTCAGGGCACGTTCTAATAGCCTCAGCCAACTGTTCGATGGCGAGGGCAAAGAGGTGGTGGCTAATTGGGCAACCTTGTCTGTTCCCCCTATAGAGAGGGAAAGGGGAGGAAGTAATCCCATTGGTAGCAATCATACTCCTAACTTCGATGACCATATGTTTATTCCGAATGTCTTCCTTCAGGGTGCTCAAGCACCACCAGGATGGCTACTGGCTGGAGGAGATTTAAATGTTTGTTTAGAAACAGTTCTTGATAGGTCCTCTGATAAAACCTCACTTCTTACCAAAGCCGGTAAGCTCACCATGTCATTCATGAAAGATCTTAATTTGCTAGACATAATCAATCACTCAACAAATCTCCTAAAGCCCTGCACCAAAACAAACCTGCCCGAGGGATCGGAGATGGCGTTGTTGACGCAGAAGGGGATGTGTCTACTTATCAAAATTGCAGTTCCTCTTGCTTTGGAGTTAAAAGAGGTCACAAAAACTTGTCCTACCCATTATCTCTTCATTTTCTTGTGTTCACTGGCTGTAAAATGTGTTTCTTGTAAAAACACAATGTCAGACTTTCATTTCTTAAGGTATGTTTAGACTCTTTTCCTCTTAATCGGGCTGTTAAGACCTTTAACGTTGGATGTGACATATTTGAGTGAATTAAGCATAGGTTTGGTTTCAAATATATAACTGAAGGGAAATCTCTCATATGTAAATAGTCAGGTAATGTTTCAACTTTAGTTTGAACACTGAAGTGACCTATGTGTCTCTTTAGGAAGGAAACAACAATAAACATAGAAAAAACAATCTCAACAATCAAACATGAATACACTTGTAGAGATACGTTGTTGCTTGCTTTCCATCTTGCTCTTACTAGTTAAACCTTGGCATAAACTAAAACCTTCGAGCTCTCTAAGTTGAAAACAAATGTTATGAATAGACATTTATGGCTGAATATTTACTGCCCACAGTAAGGGCTGCTTGAGTCTCTTTTCAGTAGAGGAAAAACATACATTGGGGGGGAAAGCAATGGGTCTAAGCCCAATAATTTGCTTCGCCCAGTGGATATTGACTAAACCAAAATATACTCTCCTGTAAATGTAATAGAACTCATCCCGGGGGAAAAAACGGTTCGTTGAAAATGTACAAATCAATTATAGCGACCGGATAGCAGGGTAAACGGATCCAAATTCCAAGAAGATATCAGCCGTTCAGTCCCAGGACAGCACGGATAAGAAAAAACGAAACAAACTTCATCTTATCCCCCAGAGAGACCATCCTGATTCAGACGCTGTTCAGTTCTTTGAGAAAAGTGAACACTTCCCCCGGTGTGTTGAAGAGATGGCTTCGGCCTTTGTACTGCACTCATCCGTGCAGGGTAGATGAGGTAGCCGGTGATGTTCTTCTCCTTCAGTGCTTTGGCGGCAGGTCTGAACTGCTTGCGACGTCTGGCGAGATCCGCGCTCATATCCGGGAAAAGGCTGACCCTCTTGCCATCGATGGTGATGTCCCCTTTGACTCTTGCGAGTTGCAGTATCTTCTCTTTGTCCTGGAAATGGGGGAGCCTGATCAGGACTGCCCGTGGGGGCCCATCTGGCCGGGGTTTCAGGTGCTGATGTTCTGTGGGCATATTCGATTTCCAACGGCTTCGTGAAGTTAATTATGCCTAGGTCATCCGGGATCCATTGAGTGAAGAATCCATTGAGTAAAGAAACGGACCGGGTCACGCTGTCCTCTTTCAATTCCACCACACGGATATTGCTACATCTGCTCTGGTTCTCCATCTGGACTACATAGATTTTGAGGTTGGCATTGTCTTTCTGCAGTTGCATCAGAACCTGGTCATGTCGAGTGATGGTATCTTCAACTGTGCTAATGTGCAACTCAGCCTCAGTCGTTCTCAAAAGGAGATCATTTATCGTCAATGGAAGAATGGAGTTCAGACGATTTCTTGTCAATTTTCAGACAAAGACCTTTGTTACCATCCTGAATTTCCCAGAGGAGAGTAGTAAGCATGTCTGGAACTGTTGTCTTAGTTATGAGGACTAATCTTGCTAACTGTAGCATTATCGTTACCTTGGGAAGCAACAACGTTTCGGTTGTCCTTCTTGCCCTGCAATGAAGTCCCCGAGCCACTAGGAGCGCCGCCTCTGAATGAGCGTTTTCCTTTTTGCTTATGGCGGTATACAGCTCATTGAGTGCTGTCTTAGTGCCAGCATTGGTCTGTGGTGGTATGTAGACAGCTAAAAAAAATACAGATGAAAACTCTCTTGGTAGATAGTGTGGTCTACAGCTTATCATGAGATACTCCACCTCAGGTGAGCAAAACCTTAGATATCGTGCACCAGCTGATGTTTACAGATATACGTAGATCGTCACCCCTTGTTTTACCAGAGGCTGCTGTTCTATCCTGCCAATGCAGTGTATAACCCAACAGTTGTATGTTATTCATGTCGTCGTTCAGCCACGACTCGGTGAAACATAAGATATTACAGTTTTTAATGTCCCGTTGGGAGGATACACATGCTTTTAGGTCGTCCAATTTATTTTCCTAGCGATTGTACGTTGGCCAGTAGTACGGATGGCAGGGGCAGATTAGCCACTCGTCGGCGGATCCTCACAAGGCACCCCGATCTCTTTCCGCAATATCTTTTCCATCTCTTTCTCCTGCGAATGACGGGGACGAGGGCCTGTTTGGGTATCTGGAGTCCCTCTCATCTGACTCATTAAAGATAAATTATTTGTCCAGTTCAAGGTGAGTAATCGCTATTATTTTTGGTCATAAGAGACGGAAGCAGCAACATTATGTACAAAATAAGTCTTAAAAAAAGCAAAAAAATGAAGAAAATGGTTGGTTAAAAGCCCTTGAAACGGCACCCATTCTCTCCGGCGCCATCTTATTAATGGAGTAGTCTACGGCTGCTTTTCTATGTTTCACACTTACTTAATTCTTCAATCATTCCTGTGTCTACTCATGCGTGCCTGACTTTGTATAAAAGTGGGGGTGCTCAATCTGCCGAGGGGTCCTCCGCCACCCTCCCCCTGAACATTTTAGCGTTTTTTTAAAACACATTTCCTGCAATGATTTTTTTATTAGGTTTTTGACACAATAAACTAAATTGAAAGAGTAGACTAGACTAGTTTTTCGGACTAGATTACTAATCTACCAACTTCCCTCAAATTCCAACCCACAGTGATTGATTGACAGGTCTGAAACCTTACCAACTCTGTGACTCCCTGACAATCCCACCCACAGTGATTGATTGACAGGCTAAACTGTTAAAGGGCTCTGTGCAGGCCAGTCACAATCACCCAAATTACAAAATGACCCAAAGTATTCCTTACCCTTAGTGTACACAGCCACAGAGCCAATAAAATACAGAATTTGAAGAACAAACATCAACGTGGCATATTAATATCTTGCAGTAAAACTGTAAATGTGACTTTAATCTCAAGAGAAGACAGGTTTAATGTTACAAAGGTGTGTGTATGAGGCCTGTTTGCATGTGTGTATTGTATATGTCACAAATAATACATTTGTGGGTGTCTGTGTGTGAAAGCAGGAATATTTAGTAAATATTCTAATCACTCTAGTGTGATAAACAGTCACAAACAGACTCGCATGCATAACAATGTATGTCCTCTGGCTGTGCTTGTCAAAATAAAGTAAACCTGTATTTGACATGACAGCATTTATTTCTGTTCACAAAGGAAGCTCTGACTTCACAAAGGAAGCTTCCGGCAGTGTGACAACATTAAGTTTGGCCTTTAAGATGTCTGTCTGTTCTTCCCGTTGTGCCCCATAGCAGCTCTTGTTTTTCAGCAAATTATTTAACATCGACTTTGACACCATCATGCGGTTCAACCATTTGATTAGTATGGAATGGACAACCTTAATATAACACTTTACAGACCTGAAAAAGTCTCTGCGCCACTTGCCATTTCTGATAGCTCAGCATGATATGGCTGAGTCTACATAATTGCATACAGTTAACACCGTATCCGTATGTATGTGGACAGTGAAGCTAACATTTTAAATTTGGCTCTATTTTACAGCATTTTGGATTTGAGACCAATGTTTCATATGAAATTACAATAGTTTCTATAGGGCAGAACATAATCCGAAACACAACCAAACCTATTTGCAACTGCAAACTGCAAATGCAACAAGTTTAGAGTGACATTCTTGATGTAGTAATTGTGTGCAAGGTAAATTGGACCAAATACTAAACTTTTGGCTACTTTAGTAATTGTACAAAACATTAGGAGCACCTTCCTAATATTGAGATGCACCCCCCTTTTGCCCTCAGAACAGCCTCAATTCGTCGGGGCATGGACTCTACAAGGTGTAAAAAGCATTCCACAGGGATGCTGGCCCATGTTTACTCCAATGCTTCCCACAGTTGTGTCAAGTTGGCTGGATGTCCTTTGGGTGGTGGACCATTCTTTTCACAAATGTTGGAACATTGCTGTGGGGACTTGCTTCTGTTCAGCCACAAGAGCTTTAGAGAGGTTGGGCACTGATGTTGGACGAATAGGCCTGGCTTGTTCGATGGGGTTGAGGTCAGGGCTCTCTGCAGGCCAGTCAAGTTCTTCCACAACGATCTCAAAAAAACATTTCTGTATGGACCTCGCTTTGTACACGGTGGCATTGTAATGCTGAAACAGGCAAGGGCCTTTCCAAAACTGTTTGGGGAAGGCCCTGTACAGAATTGTCTCGAATGTCATTGTATGCTGTAGCGTTAAGATTTCTAAGGGGCGTAGCCCAAACCATGAAAACTGTCCCAGACCAATATTTGTCCTCCACCAAACTTCATAGTTGGCACTATGCAGTCGGGCAGGTAGTATTCTCCTGGCATCTGCCAAACCCAGATTTGTCAGTCGGACTGTCAGCACTCAGTGGCCCCTTTCTGTGAGCTTGTGTGGCCTACCACTTCCAAGCTGAGCCTTTGTTAGTGGCATCCTATGACAGTGCCTCGTTGAAAGTCACTGAGCTCTTCAGTAAGGCCATTCTACTATTAATGTTTGTCTATGAAGATTACATGGCTGTGTGCTCGATTTTATACACCTGTCAGCAACAGCTGTGGCTGAAATAGCCAAATCCACTCATTTGAAGGGGTGTCCACATACTCTTGTATAAATAGCATACATAAAGTACTTCCATTTGTAAACAGTAAGAATATATATGAAAATTCCATTAAATAATGTAAAAGCTGTTGCTTCAATATATCCACTTAATTTTCCTGCCTCATGAAGCCATCTATTTTGTGAAGTACACCAGTCCCTCCTGCAGCAACGCACCCCCACAACATGATGCTGCCACCCCGTGCTTCACAGTTGGGATGGTGTTCTTAGGCTTGCAAGCCTCCCCCTTTTTCCTCCAACAATAACGATGGTCATTATGGCCAAACATTTCTATTTTTGTTTCATCAGACCAGAGGGCATTTCTCCAAAAAGTACAATCTTTGTTCCCCATGTACAGTTGCAAACCTTATTCTGGCTTTTTTATGGCGATTTTGGAGCAGTGGCTTCTTCCTTGCTGAGCCGCCTTTCAGGTTACGTCAATTAAGGGCTTGTTTTACTGTGGATATAGATACTTTTTTAACCTGTTTCCTCTAGCATCTTAACAAGGTCATTTGCTGTTGTTCTGGGATTGATATGTTTTTTTTGCACTAAAGTACGTTCATCTCTAGGAGACAGAATGTGTCTTCTTCCTGAGCGGTATGACGGCTGCTTGGTCCCGTGGGGATTATACTTGCATACAATTGTTTGTACAGATGAACGTAGTACAGGCATTTGGAAATTGCTCCCAAGGATGAACCAATTTTTTTTCTGAGGTCTTGTCTGATTTCTTTTGATTTTTCCATGATGTCAAGCAAAGAGGCACTGAGTTCGAAGGTAGGCCTTGAAATACATCCAAGGGTACACCTCCAATTGACTCAAATTAGGTCAATTAGGCTATCAGAAGCTTCTAGATCCATGACATAATTGTCTGGAATTGTCCAAGCTGTTTAAAGGTACAGTCAACTTAGTGTATGTAAACTTCTGACCCACTGGAATTGTGATACAGTGAATTTTAGGTGAAATGATCTGTCTGTAAACAATTGTTGGAAAAATTACTTGTCTAATGCACAAAGTAGATGTCTTAACCGATTTGCCAAAACTATAGTTTGTTAACAAGAAATGTATGGAGTGGTTGAAAAACGAGTTTTATGACTCCAACTTAAGTGTATGTAAACTTCCAACTTCAACTGTATATCTGAGAGATATAAGAAAGATCGGGAAACATTTGTATATTTTTTTACGTGTATTTAACCCTTTTTGGCACTAAAGAGTGTCCATATACTGTATACAGTACTTCCACTGTTTTTCAACTGTTACCGGGGGACCTTCAGACAAGTCTTGCGAGGCCTGTTGGCGTGTACGCAGACATGTACATGTTCATGAGAGTCTCACCTTTCCACACAGGGGTCATATAAGTGTGTTGCCTTAACTTTTCGGATGCTACAGACAGAAGTTGGCAGATCACCTTTACCGACTTCAGACGAGTCCCAAGACCCTTGTGGGGGTCTTAGAGCAGAAAGGAATACACCATCGTCTTCGAGAGTCATCTTTCCATAGATTATTATATTTCTAAACTGTCAAGACGCTACCGAAGATTGTGTGAGAAGACCAGTTTTCGGGATGTCTGATGGTCTGACCCCATCGCTCTAGCTCTGTCACCATTCACCGTAGATGCGAAAGTTCAACATCAGTGGATGCGGTGAATTGAGACGCATCCAATGCACAAACTGATATCTTTATCTTAAACTGATAGATTTTTATGGGGATCTTTTTATTATGCTATTTAGATTTCCGCTGGAGTGCGGACATCGTCTCTAGGGGGTTTAATCCTTGAGACCGTGTCTGATAGCTTGTATAATCTGTAAATTAACAGAGAAGTGAGGTACGATGGTAGTTTATACCATAGATGCATTGCACACTTCTTGTTTATAAAGCCCTATCTACAAGACTTCAAAGAGAGCCAGCCTACCTTCTGATACAGAGTGCAGTGATGTGTGCTGAAACATGTAGTTTGCTATCATAAACTGCTTCCAGTGGCTTCAATACAGTGGCAACTCCATTACATATAGACAATATCGCCATAGTCTAAGACCGTAATGAATGTCAACTGAATTTGTTGTATTCTGCTATTTAACGAAAGGCATGACCTGTTCCTATAAAATTAGCCTATTTTATTTCTTATCTTCACAACATACTCATCAACATGGTTTTTGATGGAAAGCCTATTATCAATACAAATGCCGAGATATTTGTAAGGGCACCATTCAATATGCATAAATCATCAGATACATTGTTTTTGTGGTTTGGAAAATTACATATACTTGGTTTTACCTGCATTAAGTACTATTTTCAGTTCAACAAAGGCAATAAATGCAGATTTAAGCTCCGAAATAGCCTGATCAGCTGTGGGGCAATAGCATACACAACAGTGCTATAATCGTGCCTAAGTAGATGGGTGTCGTTTTATGCCCTCCTAACCATTATTATTTTGTGTGGTTTTTCTGCATTGTTTATAACTTATTTTGTACATAGTGTTGCTGCTACCATCTCTTATGACCACAAAGAGCTTCTGGATATCAGAACAGCGATTACTCAACTCGAACTGGACAAAAAAAAGAATTATGAGTCAGACGCGAAGGATATACTGCTTCTCCAAGACCAGGCCCAAATCGCCGTTTCTGACAATTTTATGGGCTATCCTCTGACACCGCATATTATAAAGGTCCTGAATGCCAGGAAGCTTGGCCCCAGTGACTTACTGGGCCGTACGCACTACCCTCTGTAGCGCCTTACGGTCAGATGCCAAGCAGTTGCCATACCAGGCGGTGATACAACCTGTCAGGATGCTCTCGATGGTGCACCTGTAGAACCTTTTGAGGATCTGGGGACCCATGCAAAATCTTTTCAGGCTCCTGAGGGGGAAAAGGTTTTGTCGTACCCTCTTTACGACTGTCTTGGTATGTTCGGACCATGATAGTTCGATGGTGATGTGGACACCAAGGAACTTGAAACTCTCGACCCTCTCCACTACAGCCCGTCAATGTTAATGGGGGTCCTGTTCGGCCTGCCTTTTCCTGTAGTCCACGATCATCTCCTTTGTCTTGCTCACATTGAGGGAGAGGTTGTTGTCCTGGCACACACGGCCAGTTCTCTGACCTCCTCCCCAAAGGCTGTCTCATCGTTGTCGGGGCACGTCAGTAAACTTAATGATGGTGTTGGAGTCGTGATTGGCCATGCAGTCATGGGTAAACAGGGAGTACAGGAGGGGACTAAGTATACACCCCTGAGAGGCCCCAGTGTTAAGGATCAGCATGACAGACGTGTTGTTGCCTACTTTTACCACCTGGGGGCGGCCTTTCAGGAAGTCCACAAACCAGTTGCAGAGGGAGGTGTTTAACTCCCGATTCAACTCTCTTTGTATATGTGTATTGACATGTTGCACCGAGCTGTCTGTCTAAACTACTGGTACACAGCTAGGTCACCCATGCATACCCCACAAGACATGCCAGAAGAGGTCTCTTCACAGTCCCCAAGTCCAGCACAGACTATGGGAGGCACACAATACTACATAGAGCCATGACTACATGGAACTCTATTCCACATCAAGTAACTGATGCAAGCAGTAAAATTTCACTTAATAAAATTGATTATAAAACACCTTATGGAACACAAACATAGGCACAGACACATGCGTACACACACACACACACGATAACATATGCACTATACACATGGATTTAGTACTGTAAATATGTGGTAGGGGTGCAGTTGGGGCCTGAGGGCACAGTGTGTTGTGAAATCTGTGAATGATTGTAATGTTTTTAAAATGATATAAACTGCCTAAATTTTGCTCCACCCCAGGAAGAGTAGTTGCTGCCTTGGCAGCAGCTAATGGGGATCCAAAATAAATACAAATTTAAAGGACCCTGAGCACCTGGAAAAGTGCTACATCCAGTTTATTATCATTATTACCTTTATTAGAAAAGCACATAATAATGGCAATTGTTACGCTTGTACAACTCCTGTAGCTACAGTGAACAACAATAGGCAGAAATTGAATTGAGCCCATCCACCTTAATATTTCTATAGAATATTTGCTCTTAAATATGATACTGTATAATGCTGTAAAATGATTACCGACACTTCAAGCACCAGCAGAGGCGGTCGAATTGAAATTAAAAGGCAAATATTATACACAGGGGCTGATTAACACTCATGAGTAAAGGCATAATCAGATCATGAGAGTACAGAAATTGTTGATCAGATAATATCTGAGGTGAGCTGGTCATGTGTGGCTCAGTTGGTAGAGCATGGTGCTTGCAATGCCAAGGTTGTGGGTTTGATTCCCACTTGGGTCAGTATGAAAAAAATATGAATATCTATGCACTCTAAAATGAGAATTGCATTTTGAGCCTCAATGCAAGGCTTTCAATGTACCCCCAGAGCTGACTGGAACAACTCCAGTGGATGTCTGCCTGTCTAAGCGATGTGCAAAGCAGTGCAGTATAAGGTGCTGACCGTGTCGGCAGAACCATTTCAACATGCGTTGCTTCTAAATGGAAGCCAACTATTCACACTCAACATCAACAAAACTAAGGAGATGATTGTGGACTTCAGGAAACAGCAGAGGGAGCACCCCTCTATCCACGTCGATGGTACAGTAGTGGAGAGGGTAGTAAGTTTTAAGTTCCTCGGCGTACACATCACAGACAAACTGAATTGGTCCACCCACACAGAGCGCATCGTGAAGAAGGCGCAGCAGCGCCTCTTCAACCTCAGGAGCTGAAGAAATTGGTCTTGTCACCAAAAGCACTCACAAAGTTCTACAGATGCACAATCGAGAGCATCCTGTCGGGCTGTATCACCGCCTGGTACGGCAACACCTCCACCCACAACCGTAAGGCTCTCCAGAGGGTAGTGAGGTCTGCACAACACATCACCGGGGGCAAACTACCTGCCCTCCAGGACACCTACACCACCCGATGTCACAGGAAGGCCATAAAGATCATCAAGGACAACAACCACCCGAGCCACTGCCTGTTCACCCCGCTATCATCCAAAAGGCGAGGTCAGTACAGGTGCATCAAAGCAGGGACAGAGAGACTGAAAAACAGCATCTATCTCAAGGCCATCAGACTGTTAAACAGCCACCACTAACATTGAGTGGCTGCTGCCAACTCACTGACTCAACTCCAGTCACTTTAATAATGGGAATTGATGGAAATTGATGTAAAATATATCACTAGCCACTTCAAACAATGCTACTTAATATAATGTTTACATACCCTACATTATTAATCTCATATGTATATACTGTACTCTATCATCTACTGCATCTTTATGTAATACATGTATCACTAGCCACTTTAAACTATGCCACTTTGTTTACATACCCTACATTACTCATCTCATATATATATATATATATATATATATATATATATATATATATATATATATATATATATATATATATATATATACTGTACTTTTACCATCTACTGCATCTTGCCTATGCCGTTCTGTACCATCACTCATTCATATCTTTATGTACATATTCTTTATCACTTTACACTTGTGTGTGTATAAGGTAGTAGTTTTGGAATTGTTAGGTTAGATTACTCGTTGGTTATTACTACATTGTCGGAACTAGAAGCACAAGCATTTCGCTACACTCGCATTAACATCTGCTAACCATGTGTATGTGACAAATACATTTGATTTGATTTGTAATACTTGAAAATGTGTGACACGTATCACCATATGATGTGATTCAACATAGTTTAGAGAGAAATTAACATCCATGAATGGGAAACTTTTGATAAGCTAAGAAGGCTCCTATGATAGCATATAAAGTAAATCTCTATTTTAGAGAACTAATGAATGGCACTAAAAGCAGAAATGAAATTAATTGCTTCAATATTATATTTTTTTTTTCATTCTGTCAAATTCAATCAGTTAGATATTTGTCTATTAAGCATTACTGTAAATGCAGAGTTTCCCTTACTACATTTAATCTTGTGGGTTGTTTAATGTGTGTTACTATTGTAAAACATTCATGTTAGGTTGTGTAATCCACAAAGACTATTAGGCTTGTCAAGGCGTTTAAAGATTGCTGTCTTAGTGTGAATGTGTTCAGACTGAAAACTGCCAGTGACCTAACCAAAGCCAACAGGTGTGTGGCCAACAATGCTGAAAAAATTATTTACTAACACATTCACTACATTAAAAAAGGATGTGGACAACTGCTCTTCGAACATCTCATTCCAAAATCATAGGCATTAATATGAAGTTGGTCCCCCCTTTGCTGCTATAACAGCCTCAACTCTTCTGGGAAGGCTGTCCAGTAGATAATGGAACATTGCTGAGGGGACTTTTTTCATTCAGCTACAAGAACATTAGTGAGGTTGGGCACTGATGTTGGGCTATTAGGCCTGGCTCACATTGTGTTCCAATTCATCCCAAAGGTGTTTGATGGGGTTGAGGTCAGGCCTCTGGGCAGGCCATGTTCTTCCACACTGATCCCGACAAACCATTTCTGTATGGATCTCACTTTGTGCACGGGGGCATTGTCATGCTGAAACAGGAAAGAGCCTTCCCCAAACGGTTGCCACAAAATTGGAATCACAGAATTATCTAGAATCTCATTGTATGCTGTAGCGGTAAAATATCCCTTCACTGGAACTAAGGGGGTCTTAGCCCGAACCATGAAAAACATCCCCAGACCATTATTCCTCCTCCACCAAACTTTACAATTTGCACTATGCATTCGGGCATGCTCCTGGCATCCATTAACCCAGATTCATCTGTCGGACCTCCAGAGAACACATTTCCACTGCTCCAGAGTCCAGTTGCGAGAGCTTCACCACTCCAGCCGACGCTTGGCATTCACATGGTGATCTTAATCTTGTGTGGCTGAAAACCCACTTCATAGGAATCCAGACAAACAATTATTGTTCTGACGTTGCTTCCAGAGGCAGTTTGGAACTCGGTAGTGAGTGTTGTAGCCGAGGACAGACTATTTTTATGCGCTATGCGCTTCAGCACTTAGCTGTCTTCTGCTGTGAGCTTGTGTGGCTTACCACTTTGCGACAGAGGCGTTGTTGCTCCAAGACATTTCCACTTCACAATAACAGGGGCAGAAATGTATTGTATGTCTGGCTTGAGGGTCTACAGTACACCACTGTTTCCCACTGTTTCCCCAGGGGATAAACGTTGCAATGGCAATTATTTTAATTGAGCACATAGACCATCTGCATTATTCTGCCTTGAGATTTGAATACTGAATGTTGTATTTTCTTAAATCTGACATCAATAAATGACTGAATTACTCAAAGTTGGATGCACAGATCTCACGTCAGAATACCTACCCATGTTCCCTGTATATTATGCCTCTGAGGGGCCAGAAAAGGAAGCATGAATGTATAATTGCAGTGTTTGTCAGTGGCCAACAACTTGACTTTGAGCCAGCAGAGAGCATGAACCCCCATGTAGAGGAGCCAACAAAAAAGGCGGGCATTTTCTCTGTACATCCATAGATGAACCAGTCACACTTCATATGCAATGTAGGCTATTGTATGGTAGCTAGCTAAGTGTAATGTAAACTCACCCCATTCCGTACAAATGTGCGCAACTACGACATTCAAACAAGGCTGCAAAGAAAACTAATGGGACTGAGGCAACTGTGTTGACTTCAAAATCTAGGGTGTGAACTATGTTTCTATTCAAGCGTTGATTGACATGATAATGGCTCTATAGTTTTGGAGAAAAGTTCAACACAAACCTTCAAATAGGTATGTAATGACATTTTTTTAAGCAATAATGTGATAAGTTGGACAGATCAAGTGAAAAAAAGCAATGTTTCCACATGATATCTCTCCTTCTCACTATCACGCATTAGTTTCTCTTCCCCACCCGCCATTTTTAAAAAGACCAGACAGGGCTCATTGCCTTCTTGAATCATACAGAAACGGGCAGCTTGGAGGGCATGTCATTGACTTTGTTGGAAAGGGGAGAAATTGCTCTTTACAATGGTATTGACATTACAGTTGATCTGAAAGTATTACGTTTTTGGGGTGCTAAAATAAGGTCAATTGTACGGACCAAGGCGATGTACAAAAGTGAGTGAGTTTACGTTACAGACACAATGCATAAAACACTAAATAGTTATTCCAAGCTAGCTAACCACTCTAGCTAGTATTGACATAATTAAATCACAATGTATTATCTAATTTCCATGAAACAGCCGCCTGTGTTAGCTGCCGAGTTCGTGCATGTCCTTAGCTGCGTTGTGCTAGCTTGTGAATATGCTAACGTTAGCTAGTATGGGATAATGGAGAGTGAATTAAATTGTTTCTTCGTAATCTCGTCAGATAGTAATTTCACTGTCGCCTTTCTGGTTAGTATTAACTTCTTGCATCGAGCCTTGCCGGATCCGGTAGCGTAATCATAGCCTCAAGCTCAATACCATAATGCAACGTTAACTATTCATGAAAATCGCAAATGAAATGAAATTAATATGCTAGCTCTCAAGCTTAGCCTTTTGTTAACAACACTGTCATCTCAGATTTTCTAAAATATGCCTCTCTACCATAGCAAACTAGCATTTAGCATTTAGCATTAGCATTTAGCATTAGCATTTAGCGTTAGCTTTAGCAGGCTGTTTTCACAAAAACCAGCAAAAACATTCAATAAATGATTTACCTTTGAAGAACTTCGGATGTTTTCAATGAGGAGACTCTCAGTTAGATAGCAAATGTTCAGTTTTTCCTGAAAGATTTTTTGTGCAGGAGAAATCGGTCCGTTTGGGGTGTCACGTTTGGCTACCAAAAAGACCCGAAAATTCAGTTATCCAAATGCCAAACTTTTTTCCAAATTAACTCCATAATATCGACTGAAACATGGCAAATGTTGTTTAGAACCAATCCTCAAGGTGTTTTTCACATCTCTTCAATGATGTATCGTTCCTGGAAGTATGAGTCTCCTTCTGTATCGCATGGTACAATGATTGCCACTGGGAATTACGCACCGACTTAGACAAAGGACACCGGACGGCCCCCTGGCAAATGTAGTCTCTTATGGCCAATCTTCCAATGGTATGCCTACAAATACGTCACAATGCTGCAGACATCTTGGACGAACGGCAGAACGCATAAGCTCGTTCACAGCATATTCACAGCCATATAAGGAGACGTTAGTAGAACAGAGCATCAAAAATCCTGATAATTTCCTGTTTGAAGTTTCATCTTGGTTTCGCCTGTAAGATCAGTTCTGGGGCACTCACAGGTAATATCTTTGCAGTTTTGAAAACTTCAGAGTGTTTTCTTTCCAACGCTGGCAATTATATGCATAGCCGAGCATCTTTTCGTGACAAAATATTGCGCTTATAACGGGCACGTTTTTTTAATCCAATAATGAAATAGCGCCCCCATAGCTTCAAGAGGTTAACCTCTAGCGTCGAAACAATCCCGTATCCGGGAGCGTAATCATAGCCTCAAGCTCATTACCATAACGCAATGTTTCCTATTCATGAAAATCGCAAATGAAATAAATATATTCAAACACAAGCTTCGCCTTTTGTTAACAACACTGTCATCTCAGATTTTCAAAATATGCTTTTCAACCAAAGCTACAGAAACATTTGTGTAAGAGTATTGATAGCCTAGCATAGCATTAAGCCTAGCATTCAGCAGGCAACAATTTCACAAAAACAAGAAAAGCATTCAAATAAAATAATTTACCTTTGAAGAACTTCGGATGTTTTCAATGATGAGACTCTTAGTTAGATAGCAAATGTTCATTTTTTCCAAAAATATTATTTGTGTAGACGAAATAGCTCCGTTTTGTTCATCGCGTTTGGCTAAGAAAAAGACCGGAAAATGCAGTCACTTACAATGCCAAACTTTTTTCCAAATTAGCTCCATAATATTGACAGAAACATGGCAAACGCTGTTTAGATTCAATCCTCAAGGTGTTTTTCACATATCTACTCGATAATCTGTGATGGCAGTTGGCTTCTCATCAGAAGCAAACGGAAAAATACTGCAGCTGGAGATTACGCAATAATTGCAACGGAGGACACCAAGCGACCACCTGGTAGATGTAGTCTCTTATGGTCAATCTTCCAATGATATGCCTACAAATATGTCACAATGCTGTAGACACCTTGGGGAAAACATAAGCTGACTCCTCGCTCCTTCACAGCCATATAAGGAGTCATTGGCATGAGGCAGTTAAAAAAAATGCTGCACTTCCTGATTGGATTTTTATCTGGGTTTCGCCTGTAACATCAGTTCTGTGGCACTCACAGACAATATCTTTGCAGTTTTGGAAACGTCAGTGTTTTCTTTCCAAAGCTGTCAATTATATGCATAGTCGAGCATCTTTTCGTGACAAAATATCTTGTTTAAAATGGGAACGTTTTTCATCCAAAAATTAAAATAGTGCCCCCTATATCCAAGAAGTTTTAACAAGGGCTTTCTACAAATAGCAACATAAGTGCAGATAGCTTGGAATCGAGACCATAAGCAATACACACAATACATCTGCATTGCCAAACAACGCTACTGCCACCTTTTGGTTAGGAGTACCTGACGACTTCCATGGTTTTTGCTGTGTGAACACAAAAAGAGTGACTGCCGACATTCTGTTCAGAGGTGCCAAGTAAACATTTGACAATCCTACTGGTGTGTCTTAGCTATAAAGTTTTGGGCTAGGAAAACTACAGGTGAGAAAAACTACAGTTCCCCTGAGCCGGCACCTCCCTCTCAATACCATTGGGGATTAATCTGATTGGTGCTGCCACTAACCCAAAATGACTGGGACGACTGTACTCCAAGAGTGGGCCCTGCATACAACAGAACGGTGTGGAAGGGCTGAAAGGGTGAAGACCCTGTTCGAGCTCTATTTCCTTAGCACAGTGTTGGTTGAAGAGAAAGGCTGCTGATATATGTCTGGATCACTTTCATCCCAGACTGTTTGATTGGTGCGATAAATGTACCACCACAAAGTCTGTGTCTGTTGGCTTGCTATTCTGGGCCAGTGAGAACACAAACACAGGTCAACATTTTCATACAATCAATCTACAGATTATTACAGTCAGTGCACAACCAGTCATATTTTTTCGGAGGTTTATACTTAAGCTGAAGATCTCTTGCCATGTCTGGACAAAATCCATTAGTGCTTGCGAACATGCAGCTTTGATGATTTGGTATTATGGAACAGTTCACTGGTCATGATTTTCTTGATGCTGCCTTTAATTTTAAACCACAAACATACTTATTTGACGACAAAATCACATAAATCCTTTAACTCAACCAATGTTCTTCAGCCAGATAAAATGTTCAACATGTGCATTCCACTGCAACAGTCAGCTGACCTGGGTTCAAATACTTTTGAAAATTATAAATTCCACCCATCTTGTGGAAGGCTAGATCAAACAGTAAAAGTACTTATAGTGTTTGATCTAGCCTTCCATCAGAAGGGTGGGATTTATCATTTTGGGACTATTCTATTAGTCCATTAAGCCACACAAGTTCCATCAAGCACTGACCAATGGGCTGACGATCAATGACATGGACTGCATTAGAACAGTGTTTCTCAACCTCCGGTAGGTACAATGTTGCTGACCGGTTGGTCAGTTAGTGAGCTGACACTGATTTTATCAGAGTTTAAATGCCAGTTTTACTGTACATGGTGCTCAATGGAGGGAAACCCCAGCGTGCCAGTTCCTGGAAACAAAACAGGTTGAAAAACACTGGGTGACCTCATTAGGTCTATTCCTGAGAATACGAAGGCATCCTGCCTTAAAATACAATTGTTCACCCATTACCTTTTACAGGGCCCACCCAGGAGCTTTTCATACATTGAATGACTGACTTTGGAATGTAGAACTTACCTTTCAAAGCAATTGTGTAAAAAGTAAGTGTTCCCATTGTGAAGAGCATATATAGTTTCTCTATACCACTTGTCAGAACTTTGTTGGATATTGCTGGATTTATGCACATGGCCTTGTTCTGCATTGAGGTTGCATGCTTTGGCTGTACATTTTTGTAATGCTATGAATATGTATGTATAAAATGTTTTACTTTTTTAATTTAATGTTTTTCCGCCCAATAGGGTCCTCCTGGTCTTCAGGGTGACAAGGTAGGTAAACAAATGTGTATAGCTATGTTTTATTCATATGTTAAATGCATAATTAATGTATTAATTCCCAAGGGCTAACTTTCTTTGATTTCTCTGGCAGTGGATGGACATGATCTAAATTCCTTGGCTTCCCATCCTTTCTTACAATACATTTTGGGGTCAAAAGCATTAACTTATGACTTTACTTTATTCCCTAATCAAATGTGTCCATAAATAATGTAGTTTTGTATGGTATTCTAAAGTTCCCATTAAAAATTGAAGTCCTACCTACCTCAAGTCTTAGTTGTGAATATTTAAATATTCACATCGTTTATAAATCCACTGACTTAATTACTTAACACCAGGGCCCGAACTGAAGTGCTTAAATGCTTCGCTGGACATCCCTCCATAAAATGGCAGCCGACCATGAGAAATAACCACACTATCTTTACAAGTCTGTTGAACTTGGGGACCAATATGTACCCATGCGCCTTGTTTTGGAATATTAAAGTCATGAAAATGGTTGAGGTTCCATGCTTAATTCACACACAATTGAAATAGGCTGCTCTGGTATTCCTCTGTCTTACTCGATTAGCAGGCATTGCAAAGCATCCGTGTGGCTCTAACAGGGCGTATATATTATTTCCTTTTTTGAGATAGTTAACTGACAGTTGCTGGTATTTATGTTTAATGAAAGTTCTGTTTACTATCATTCCTTGCTGTTCAGTCAGACCCCTCTAATAACTCAATGTACATCATCAACAAATAGTTTGTCGATCATTTTTATTTAACCTTTATTTAACTAGGCAAGTCAGTTAAGAACAAATACTTATTTACAATGATGGCCTACCTCGGCCAAACCCTCCCCTAACCCGGACGATGCTGAGCCAATTGTGCGAGTTGAGGTTTATACTAGTGTAGCTAACTGACAGTTGGTAATTGGATACACTTGCATTTTGTTTGGCCTCGTTCAACTTCAGCCTATTTCTGTTCAATGTTGAAACAGCAACTGTGTTAAATCACCCACCCAAGTTGAATTAAAGTACACCGTCTGAGGATGTGCCAGTCAAAAATTTGACTAAGAATTGGCAACGTCTTAAATGTGTGGTGAGGTATAAAGAGATTGGTCATGTATTAATTTTACTCTATGATCAATGAACACTCCCCCTTCCCCTATTCACGTCAGTCTGTGTTATCATAAGTGATTTTACTATCAACCATAATATTTGAGGCTGACTATATTATTTTTTCTTTGTGTGTGTGTCTGGTTGATGTATTTCAAGACAAATTATTTCTGCCCCTTGCAGGGGGATCAAGGCGACCAAGGACCGCGGGTATGTGGTTTGCTCCTTCTTGTCATTTTCTGATTGGCTGTTGAATGTGACTTTGTGTGACTGTATTTCTCCCTCGCCGAAGTAGTGGGCAAAAGATATGAGATTCCAGGAATACGGTTTTTGCATGGGATTCCAAGGGTAGTTTTAACACTTTTTTTTTGCAAAGACAACCAGAGCAACATACTGTATACTGTAGCAGGGAGTTCCAATATGATCAAAACTACAGGCGGGTTATGTTATATAGGTTGCTGAAAACGACTGTCCATCATTTTTTGTATTTTTCATCTCAGGGAGCCTACTTGAAAACATGACAGAGAAGCAATTTCCCATTTTGCTCATCACTAAACAGTCAATAGACATTAAGTCATAGAATTACACTAAAACTGTGTAGGACACCACTTAATTCTTCAAAATAACAACCCAAATGTTAAAAGTGGTGGAGTTGTCCTTTAACACATGTTTAACCTGAAGGTGGTTTCTGGTTCCATCCATAGGGTCTAGATTGCGGCCCATATACTCCCCCTTCATAAAGGTGGTGACCCGTGTGACCTAAATAATTATCGCCACATTTTCAAACTCTCTTGCTAAAATCTTAGAATTATTGGTAAATACTCAACTTAGATCATTTTTAAAAACTAAATTTCGTCTAACTGTTCATCATGGTCATAGCACCATGTCTGCTACCTCTATGGATTTAAACAACATGAATTGTATGGAAAGGAATAAATACTGTGCTGCCCTTTTTTATATAGCTGTCTATTGACACTGTGGATCACTCATCACTTATTCAGTGGCTTTCTTAAATTGGCGTGTAGCTGATTTGAAAATGATTTAACCTGACAGAGTGCAGTGTGTATTTACTGATGGTGTTAAATCAATTTTTTTGGACACCCTTTGATACAGTGATTGATTCTTTGTCTGGATCTTTTTACGTTAACAATATTGTTTTATCTGTAAAAAAAAGTAACTTTCACTTGTACTGTTGCAGATGGTACTACTGTGTATGCTATTGCCCCCACAGCTGACCAGGCTATTTCAAAGCTTCAGTCTGGCTTTATTGCCCTGGAGAAAGCCTTTGTTGAACTGACATTGGTAGTTAATGCAGGTAAAACCAAGTATATGTTATTTTGCAAATCACATACAAATGTATCTGATGATTTATGCATACATACATTGGATGGTGTCCACAGTGATCATTTCCCAGCTTATAAATATCTAGGATTCTGGATTGATGATAGGCTTTCCTTCAAAAAGCATGTTGATAAGTTAAGATGTTAATAATTAAAATTGGCTTATGTTACAGGAATAGGTCATGCCTTTCATTAAATAGCAGAAAACAAATCATTCAGTTGACATTCATTCGGGTCTTAGACTATGATATCCAGGGGTGTCATGCACCCCAAAAATCTGAGGGGCACAAAGTACAACTGGGGGGTTGGAGAATTTTGAAATTTTCAAAGACCTGAAACAGCTTTTTAATGCAATCTAGAGCCATAATCATTATGCTTAATTCTATGGAAAAACAAAAATTGAAGCATAACTCTTAAGCTGCCTGTATCCTCCTGACTGGTGGTTCTTGTTTTAAAGAAACAAAATATGGTTATCTGCATCTCTGCTAAAATCTGGGTAAAAGATTGAAAGGATTTGAGTCTTATTTAGTTTCAGCTTGCTTTAATAAAGTCTACCAACCTTGCCAGCTGACATGCCAGCTAAGATAATTAGACAATCTCCCACCCTCATAACTATCTGGGCTAGCTAAAGCCTACTTCATCAAATTGCTAGGTGATAGTAATATTATAGAGAAAAAATATATATTTTTACTTTCAACGTGGCACAGTCATAGGATGCCACCTTTCCAACAAGTCAGTTCATCAAATGTCTGCCCTGCTAGAGCTGCCCCAGTTAACTGTGCTGTTATTGTGAACTGGAAATGTCTAGGAGCAACAACGGCTCAGCTGCGAAGTGGTAGGCTACACAAGCTCACAGAATTGACCGCTGTCCCATTTGCAACACACTCAAACTGCCTCCAGAAGCAACGTCAGCACAACAACTGTTAACGTAAGAACACCGTGCGCAATGCCAAGCGTCGGCTGGAGTGGTGTTTCCATCCTAGTGATCTTAGGTTTGTGTGTGGTTGCTCAGCAAATGGAAACCCATTTCATGGAGTTTCCAACAAACAGTTATTGTGCTGATGTTGCTTCCAGAGGCAGTTTGAAACTCGGTAGATTCAGATTCAAGAGAGGAGTCCGTAATTTGCTTCCAGTAGACAGCTGGAAGTTGTTGAGGCTATTTTGGGAATGTGTCTAGAGATACAGGATTAAAAAACTAGAGTGTCTCCATTGATCCTAAATCCTGGCAGTTGTGTGCAGACTCAGGAAAACTGAGTTTTGGATGAATCATTTGTGGTAATTTGCTTTCTAATGATAATGACCTTTTCGGCGAAGAAGTTAATGAATTCATCACTGCTGAGGTGAAGGCCATCCTCACTTGGGGTATGCTGCTTTGCAACAATATCAAAAATAAATGTACTTTTTTTTATTCTCCTCAATCAGGTTAAAAAAGTAGGCTGATCGAGCAGCAGTGAGGGCACTTCGATACTGCACTGCCCTGTCTTTCCAAGCTAGTTGGAAGACTTTCAGGTTGGTGGAGGGCCATTTCCGTTCCAATTTCACTGGAAGCTTGCTTCAGGGCTCGGGTATTTTCTGTAAATAAATATTTTCAATATTTATTCTATGGGACCAAACTAGATCCAGAGTATGACCGTGGCAATGCGTAGGTCAGGAGACATGTTTGTTCAAAAGCCACTGAGTCAATGATGCCTCCGAAAGCCTTTTCGAGTGGTCTGTGGACTTTTCCATGTGAATATTGAAGTCACCAGACATGTTAAAATGATCTACCATGACTACGAGGTCCGATAGGAATTCAGGGAAATCATTGAGGAACTCTGTAAACAGTATCTATAAAAAGTGATTGATTAGGCTGCATTGATTTCATGACTAGATGCTCCAAAGACAAAAATGCTGTCATTTCTTTCGTTAATTGAAATTTGCTATCCTAAATCTTATCAACACCTCCACCTTTGTGGGATGCGCAAGGGATATGGTCACTAGTCTAACCAAGAGGAGAGGCCTCATTTAACACAGTACATTTCCAGTCAGGCCAATTACATCAAGGTTATAATCAGTGATTAGTTCATTGAATATTGGAAGTAAAGGGATCTAACATTACGTCGTCTTATTTTGAGATGTGAGATATTATGACAGTTTCTTTCAATAATGACAGGAATGGAGGAGGTCTTTTATTCCAGTGAGATTGCTAAGGTGAACACCGCTATGTTTAGTTTTGCCTGACCTAGATCGAAGCACAGACATGGTCTGAATAGGGATAGCTGAGCTGACTACACTGACTGTCATAGTGGCAGACACCTCTAAACTAGCAGGCTGGCTAACAGCCTGCTGTCTGCACCTATCTCATTGTGGAAATAATTCTCTCCATATCAGTCATTTTGCTTACTACAACTGCAATCATCCTGCTGTAGGCAAATACATGGTAATGTTACTCTACCAAATATTCAACATCCTATTCAGAGAGAAATACAAAAAGTGATTAGCAAATCGTTGGGAATATCAGTCAACCACCAATGTCATTACCATTGTCACAAATATCCATGAATGCAGTCACAGTACAAAGTGGCGAGTGCACTGTCCCACATATAATGTGAGTGGATTTGATGCATTGAAGAAAATTGCAGTTTTTGGCTGACTCTGAAGTCAGATGATGATTTATTTTCCCACAACAAGGAGACTTGGTTTGAACACAGATAGTGTCAATGAGCTTGACAGTGCTAGACTCTGGCCAAGTCAGCAGTGTATAATGAGAGCTTACACAGACCTCTGGCATCACGTAAAAGGTGGGGGATCAATGCTAAGTCCCACTGTCTCCCGGCAAATGTATCGAATCATTCATGAATCTAACATACTCTAGCCCAAAGAGGCAGCACAAGTGAAGCATGTCATATCTTCAGTGTTCACTTTTCAAGATTGTGTCAGAGCTGTTATGAAGCAAAGCAATTTGGTTTGAATATTTGATTGAATTTCCATAGAAAGTATTTTTTCCCCTTTGATACAAACACTCTTAACAACTTAATGTTTTGCTTTGCTGGCATTCCCAACCTATGTCTAGGTGTGTTACTGATCCAACTAGAGAAAGAGGAACAAGCCACATTGAACCCTTTGCGTACATTTTGAATCAAGTGATTATATAGGTTACATTTGGATTCCATGATATGGTAAATAAAAATTAAATATGGTATAATTAAAAAAGGTACGATATGGTAAAATAAAAAATATTTGGTTCGAAAAAAGACCTGGACTTTGTCCATTGACAAATCATTTTGGGTGGCAATTGCATTGACAGGTGTTTGGCACTCAATAAAGACAATCATTAAAGTTAATTGCTTCAAAATAACATTTGATGTTGTTGGCATGTAGTACAAATCCTTACAGTGTAATTAAAATATCCTCAAACTGGTTTTCAGTGTCTTACAGAGATAAATGAAACATTTAAGTCCATTATTACATTTTTTTAAATATTGGGGAGACAAAACAATTAAAGCCACTTTAAAGCCACATGGTCTGTTGAAGTCAGTGAAATGTGGAACAGAACTTGACTACTCCACTGTTATGGATGTTTTCATAACTTTGATTGTGTTGTGTCTGGAAGCTCTATGTTTTGTCTGTGTTGAGCAATCTTGTGCTGTATGTCCTTTTAGGGATTGCCTGGTCTCCCTACACTGGCTGCTTTGCACAGCAATCAGATCCTGACTGTCAAGGTTTGTTGGTGTGGCCTAGCTGCTCAGTCTGACCCCTGGATGACACACACTGAGAAAGAATGAGCCTTTACTTCTGGCCCCAATGACAGACCAGGGCCAGGCACAGTGGTTAATCAGGGCCATAATCGTCCACTCAGTGCCACCAAGTCCCGAGGGGTTTCTTTTTCATGCAAAATGCCAGGGCCCCATTTGAAATCCAAGGTAGCTTTTTATAACCCAGTAATGTGTAGTTGATTACGACCAGAATTGTACTTTTTCTAACCAAGACATGGTCTTGCTAATGTCCATTGATGCTGAATGAATGGAAGGAACTTAGCAAGGAACATTCAACAATAAACCAAAGTGGCAAAATGTTTTTAAATCCCATACCCATGGTTCACCGCAAATCTCTAAATGCAAGGTATAATTTTCAGTGGGCTATTTAGTGCTAAATATACTGTATCTCCTGAACTGTATGATTTCCATATTTCAATCACACAAGTTCAACTCCAATATATTTAGGTATTTCTAGTAATGGATGATTTGAGATAATACCAATGGACAGCGCCAGAGATACTTGCCCAACTTAAAAAACACTGCGTAAAAAATGTACCTTCAGAAGGTCAACCATGCAGCTTTCTGTGTGTCCACCTCCGGGGGTCTGGCTTGGCACTGAGCACTACTGTGATGATGTCAGCGCCTCCGCAGAGGAGGAATCCCCATTTTTCCAGGATCTGTGAGCCCAGTGTGGCGTCCCAGCATCCCTGAGGTGGTAATTATGTGCTCTGGCTCCAAAATTAAGTCCAGACTTCCAAAGCCACTGTGGTGGAAAAGTGTGGATTTCTCCCCATTTATGAAGGTGCTTAGTTGGGTCTTGTGACGCAACATCTAATCAAAATCTATGTTTTGCCCTTTGACTCCTTCCTCTTTTTCTTCTGGGACCTCATCCTCCTCCAACCTCACTTACCTCTGAACTTCGACTTCTTGACCTCACACACCTGCTCGCTCAGATGGTCTTCCCTAAGATCAATCATGGCTTTCTTTCTGCTGACCAGCAGCTCATAAAGCGGCGGCTTATTAAGGTAGTGGCTGTCCTTGCTCGTCTTTATCTTTCCTCCGAAGGGGTTTATCACCTGACAACTTCTCCTTGTTCATTCCTCAGTTTGCATGCCAGCATTTAGTTGGACCTATCAGAAGCACACTGCTGCCCATTCTGTCATATTAGAGGAAATTCCAGAAGCATACATTTAGTAATGATCTTCATACATTGCCACTTGTAACTAAAGAATGAATTTTCAGAATGTTTTAGATTCATCTTAATGAAAATCTTTCTATTGCTGTTTGTCAAAGCTTAGTGTAGTCAAATGTGTTAATTGAACTGGGAAATTCTAATTGGGAATACTCCAAGTAGCAATTATTTTAAACAACATTTCAGATATAGACCAGTTAGAAAATGTTAGTACATTTATTTATTCATTTCTAAAGTACTACTCCAGTGTTATTAACTTAACATCTGAGACACTAAAGTAAGAGTTTCAAACTTCCCTATGTTCCCTATGGAGGTTTTCCATGTCCAACCGACTACTCATTTCACATTTCTAATGATTGCTCTACTGATGTCTTCATTTTTTATCTAAAAGTTTGAAGCCATTTAATGTAATGATTTGACTTGTTGCATTGCTCTATAGGGAGATCAGGGTTCGGCAGGTCCACCAGGGCCTCCTGGACCCCCAGGTCCCCCTGGCCCCCGAGGGCCACCAGGGGACACAGGCAAGGATGGGCCCCGGGGAGTGCCAGGTCTGCCGGTGAGTACAGTATTGTATGTTTGTATGGGTACAGTACAGTCCTTGGCCTGTGAAATGGCATAATGGGGAAACCGCTTTAATGAATGTAACACAAACTAAATTGCTTCTGATTGCCCATATATCAGAGGAAAGTGGAAGATGCATTTTTAAAACAAAATGATGAATGAAAAACAATAAGCAGTATTTTTATTAACAACTTCATGTTTCTAAACAGGCTTTCTACAGTCACTGACATGTTTTATTCAATGGGCATCGCACATAATCTTTCACAGAAGCTGGACAAACAATTATCCAATATAAATGTTGACTGTTTTGCTGCTCCAAAAGTGTATATTTTAATAAAACATTGGTGATAGGCTACTGATTTGGCTACTGTGCTCTTCCGCTGGCAAAAACAATGCCATAACCAACTGCCTTGCCACTATAAGATTAGCTTTTGGTTGGTCTTAAATATGAAATTGACATGTCTTTAAAGGGATAGTTAACCAAAATTACAGACTTACATTTTGTTTTCCTTACCGTGTAAGCAGTCTATGGGCAAGGTATGACAGTAATCCATGCTTTGGTTTAGTTTCCCTGGCACTGTTCCCAAATAGTAATATTGTAGAATTTGTGGCAAAAATCCCATTCAAGTCATGTGACCGAAATTTGCATTTTTCACCCGCTACCGCATAATTCTGTAGCACGTCATTAAATTCTCAGCCATTTTTTCTGTTACTGCAAGTTATTGCTAGTTTGACCACCAGAGGGGATCTTTGAGAAGCATTTGATAGTATTCCGTATTGGCATTACCAGGGAATTTAAAACCTTTTTTGTAATAACATAGTATATGGGATTGATTTTAAGAAATTTGTCTGAATTCATTTGATTCATATTATGGTGTTTCTATTCAGAGAAAAACAAAATACAAAACCCTTAGCGTTTCCGTTAGGATGGATTAGAAAAGATGGCAATGTACAACATGATTGTTGGGAGTAGGCTACAGGATCGGAGGATTCTAAATTGTTTGCCTTCATTAGACAACTCTGTTCCAATATTTCTGTAAATCAGTGATATTTATTCCCATAGTAATTCGTTATGAATCCATAACTAAATCAACTTCTGCATTTTTAAAGAGTATTTTTTTCATTATTTTATTAACGAAATGTGTTTATTTGTTTATTAGGCTACTGTGCAGTCTACAATACATACTGTAATAAACATGGGAAAGTGCCTAATTCCTTACATAAGGGAGAGCAGGCCATGTCTGTACGACAGAATGCGGGGCACGCGGGAGACTGGGTTCAAATCCTCATTGGGAAGGAAGAAGTAGGCTGTCCTTGTGAATAGGAATTTGTTCTTAACTGATTCCATATGTGTTATTTCATAGTTGTGATGTTTTCACTATTGTTCTACAATATAGAAAATAGTAAAAATATAGAAAAATCCTCGAATGAGTAGGTGTGTCCAAACTTTTGACTGGTACTTGCTTAATTCATTTGATTAATATTATGGTGTTTCTATTCCATGAAAAACAAAAAACCCTTCCTAAATAAAACATGCCAGTGTTTCTTGACCGCATCTCCCACTTTTCGCTAGTTCAAATATATATAGTTGTAAACACTACAGAGTGTTTTTTAGCTGTAGCGGATATTTTTTGTAGCAGTTCATATTTTCCCCAATGCCAATTTAAGAACTTCATCCACACATTGGATGAATAGCCTCTTTTTAGTAAACCTATTGCGCATTTCAGCTGCTTTTTATGGATAGTCCTGAAAATGGGGGGGGGGTGGTCACACCTAGCTCGGCTATTAGACAATTCTTTAGTAAAGGTTGAATAGTCTATTGTTCAGCTAATAGCCATCCTGCTATGCTGGTGAAAAACGAATAATAATACTTTTCCCCCTTTTCACGTTGAGGATCCCAATTGATAAAGTGTATTTAGCCACAATCGGCCCCAACCCAAATTAATACATTTGGGCACAGTCGATAGCGTGCTGGGCACAGTCGATAGCGTGCTGGACTTCGGGCTAGAATTTGAGGGTTCGAAACCTGCTCCCTTGCTACAATTAATTATTTTGATACACCTGGTATTGGATATGGCTGAAGACTTGCTAAGTATCGATTTTCATAAAATAACTTTATGACAAAAAAAATATGCACAATCTTTTGTCTCTACATGAACTAACATATTCCTCTCAATTGTACATTTTTGCTTGACTCATTATGACATTATAACTACATACATTTGCTTCTCCGTAATGTTTTGTCAGCCATCTTTGCTGAAGTCACTAGGGACGGATGGCCAGCGTCAAATTTGTCATTGGAACCACTCAAAATGATTGGTCATATAAAAACCTTGGGACCCAAATGCATAATGGGTGCTCTAACTACCCCTTGTGGTGGTCTGGAGCAATGACCTCTAAGTCTGGGTACCCCTTATCCTGCTGTGTAAGCTCGCAACTTTTATAGGAGGAACCACTGTAATATCGGTCCCATGACTGGAATGAGATTTGCCCCACAAATGCCAATTCATCAACTAACTCCTAGATATGGACCACAAAACCTACCATTTCAGATGGGCCTTGGGTTGGTCTATAGCGCCCCCTAAAGTTTAATGGTGAAGATAAATTTGACCTACATGTATGTTTTAGGTAATGGCTTCCCCTGTGTTGGGTCTACATGGCCAAAACCATATGGCGTTTGTTTATTGCCTTTATGATCGCAACAATTTTGAAAAACCATCAGAAATCGAGAAATTGTGATATTTTATTCAGTGGTGTTTTAAATATAAAGTTATGTAAGTTTTACCTGAAGTCTACTGATTCCAATGATATATATATACTATGACATTTTATACTTTGTCACATTTTATACTTTGTCACTTTTAAGAACAAAAATACAGAATATGTCTAAATAAAGATGTTTAGCTGTAGTGCCATTGCAGATTGAACCTATTACACTCTAGGGCACCAGTTTTCCACAATGGCCACCAACCAGCTACATAGGGCCGAATCGGACAGGTGTCACATGGCCGTACTTACATAAAGCCCAGAACTGCACCAATAAAGAACTATTCATTTGAATCAATTGCTATTCACAGTAGAGTCCACCAGATGCAAAAGGAAGAATGGACACCTAATTAGGATGTGGATTGTTTCTTTTTATCTAGAAACTGTATCATTGATAAACTGATGAATTTGCCTCTGTATTGAACACTAACATCCATCTGCATAACCCACATTTCAAATCCAAATCTTCATAACCAAATGTCTTAAAATGTATTTAAAAAATATAAATAATTTAATGTTTCCAATCCAATTATTTATCACCAACTGTAATTTCAAGTCATTGCAGTAGAACAAATCTCCCCATTTATCTGTGCTTTACTAATTGGGCATTTTATATTTGTACAGGGAGATACTGGGACCCCAGGAGAGCTGGGACTAATGGTAAGTAGGTCATTATGTTATGACATCCACTTCTTCCAATGCTGTTTACCCAATACCTCAATACCTTGTGTTGTGCTTATTTAGAGTTTAGCCTACATTGAACTGATTCTGTGAAATGGACCTGGAGATGCTAAAATTATTCCTATTGCCACAGTGTTTTTGTGACTAATTGTTAAATAATGATGTTGAGGTTATATTTAAGTTTCTGTTTCCAAAATAATAATATAAAATATTGCCATGTTGAGGATCTAGTTGACGGAGTAGCTGTGTTGATTTCTTCAGGAAATTGTACCAAGACAACATGTTGCCCCTTGGGGAAATTATGTCTTTTTACGTTACTGCGCTAAAATGGTTTGCCAGTTAGATTCATAGGTCCAGCACTGTGGCATATTTGAAGCCTATTTTAATAGACTTTTCTCGCTCACAATTTTTTTTGTCTAAGTACAGATGCAACCACTTAAGGAGGTTGCATCTTATTTAGAACATCCATACTTGCATTACATTTTTACAATAATTTAAATAACTGATTTTGTTGATCCATGGTTGAATGGCTACAGCATTTTTATGAAACCCTGTTAAAATATATTTATATATTTTCACACAAGAAAGTCATTATTGAGGCAAACTGTTCAAATGAACAGCAATCGCATACTGCTTTTAATAATTTAGCTATTTAATGAAAGGTCCCTCATAAAAATGCATATAATAAGTCAACCCAGCCTGTATCGTCTGTTGACAAAGAAGTGAGGACAGAAAATGGGACAAACAAGCACACTGTGTGATTGGAATGTTCACAAGTTCTTGAGGTGCCAGAGAAACAGAGTTCTCTCCAGTGATGTTCTCTCTGATTTCATCATCATTAGCTTTTTGTTGCAGTGGAAAGGAAAGGGTCAGGCATTTGAAGGAGAAAAAGATGGGGTGGGATGGGATGGTGCAATGGAGAAAAAGAATGAAAGAGAAAGAGAGAGAGAGAGGAAGGAATGGAGAAATAAAGTGAGAAATAGAATATGGGTACAAATTTACTATGAACCCACCCTTTTGCTGTATTTTCACCTTTATTTAACCAGGTAAGCAAGTTGAGAACAAGTTCTCATTTACAATTACGACCTGGCCAAGATAAAGCAAAGCAGTTCGACACATACAACGACACAGAGTTACACATGGAGTAAAACAAACATACAGTCAATAATACAGTATAAACAAGTCTATATACGATGTGAGCAAATGAGGTGAGATAAGGGAGGTAAAGGCAAAAAAGGCCATGGTGGCAAAGTAAATACAATATAGCAAGTAAAACACTGGAATGGTAGATTTGCAGTGGAAGAATGTGCAAAGTAGAAATAAAAATAATGTGGTGCAAAGGAGCAAAATAAATAAATTAAATACAGTAGGGAAAGAGGTAGTTGTTTGGGCTAATTTATATGTGGGCTATGTACAGGTGCAGTAATCTGTGAGCTGCTCTGACAGTTGGTGCTTAAAGCTAGTGAGGGAGATAAGTGTTTCCAGTTTCAGAGATTTTTGTAGTTCGTTCCAGTCATTGGCAGCAGAGAACTGGAAGGAGAGGCGGCCAAATAAATAATTGGTTTTGGGGGTGACTAGAGAGATATACCTGCTGGAGCGTGTGCTACAGGTGGGAGATGCTATGGTGACCAGCGAGCTGAGATAGGGGGACTTTACCTAGCAGGGTCTTGTAGATGACATGGAGCTTGTGGGTTTGGCGACGAGTATGAAGCGAGGGCCAGCCAACGAGAGCGTACAGGTCGCAATGGTGGGTAGTATATGGGGCTTTGGTGACAAAACGGATTGCACTCTGATAGGCTGCATCCAATTTGTTGAGTAGGGTATTCGAGGCTATTTTGTAAATGATATCGCCAAAGTCGAGGATTGGTAGGATGGTCAGTTTTACAAGGGTATGTTTGGCAGCATGAGTGAAGGATGCTTTGTTGCGAAATAGGAAGCCAATTCTAGATTTAACTTTGGATTGGAGATGTTTGATATGGGTCTGGAAGGAGAGTTTACAGTCTAACCAGACACCTCAGTATTTGTAGTTGTCCACGTATTCAGTCAGAGCCGTCCAGAGTAGTGATGTTGGACAGGCGGGCAGGTGCAGGTAGCGATTGGTTGAAGAGCATCCATTTAGTTTTACTTATATTTAAGAGCAATTGGAGGCCACGGAAGGAGAGTTGTATGGCATTGAAGCTAGCCTGGAGGGTTGTTAACACAGTGTCCAAAGAAGGGCCAGAAATATACAGAATGCTGTCGTCTGCGTAGAGGTGGATCAGAGACTCACCAGCAGCAAGAGCGACCTCATTGATGTATACAGAGAAGAGAGTCGGTCCAAGAATTGAACCCTGTGGCACCCCCATAGAGACTGCCAGATGTCCGGACAGCAGACCCTCCGATTTGACACACTGAACTCTATCAGAGAAGAAGTTGGTGAATCAGGCGAGGCAATCATTTGAGAAACCAAGGCTGTCGAGTCTGCCGATGAGGATGTGGTGATTGACAGTCGAAAGCCTTGGCCAGATAAATGAATACGGCTGCACAGTAATGTTTCTTATCGATGGTGGTTAAGATATCGTTTAGGACCTTGAGCGTGGCTGAGGTGCACCCATGACCAGCTCTGAAACCAGATTGCATAGCAGAGAAGGTATGGTGAGATTCGAAATGGTCTGTAATCTGTTTGTTGACTTGGCTTTCGAAGACCTTAGAAAGGCATGGCAGGATAGGTATAGGTCTGTAGCAGTTTGGGTCAAGAGTGTCCCCCCTTTTGAAGAGGTGGATGACCACAGCTGCTTTCCAATCTTTGGGAATCTGAGATGACACGAAAGAGAGGTTGAACAGGCTAGTAATAGGGGTGGCAACAATTTCGGCAGATCATTTGAGAAAGAAAGGGTGCAGATTGTCTAGCCCGGCTGATTTGTAGGGGTCCAGGTGTTGCAACTCTTTCAGAACATCAGCTGAACGGATTTGGGAGAAGGAGAAATGGGGAAGGATTGGGCGAGTTGCTGTGGGGGGTGCAGTGCTGTTGACCGGGGTAGGAGTAGCCAGGTGGAAAGCATGGCCAGCCGTAGAAAAATGCTTATTGAAATTCTCAATTATGGTGGATTTATCAGTGGTGACAGTGTTTCCTATCTTCAGTGCAGTGGGCAGCTGGGAGGAGGTGTTCTTATTCTCCATGGACTTTACAGTGTCCCAGAACTTTTTTGAGTTAGTGTTGCAGGAAGCAAATTTCTGCTTGAAAAAGCTAGCCTTGACTTTTCTAACTGCCTGTGTATAATGGTTTCTAGCTTCCCTGAAAAGCTGCATATCACGGGGGCTGTTCGATGCTAATGCAGAACGCCATAGGATGTTTTTGTGTTGGTTAAGGGCAGTCAAGTCTGGGGAGAAACAAGGGCTATATCTGTTCCTGGTTCTAAATTTCTTCAATGGGGCATGTTTATTTAAGATGGTTAGGAAGGCATTTAAAAAAAATATCCAGGCATCCTCTACTGATGGGATGAGATCAATATCCTTCCAGGATACCCCAGCCAGGTCGATTAGAAAGACCTGCTCGCTGAAGTGTTTCAGGGAGCGTTTTACAGTGATGAGTGGAGGTCGTTTGACCGCTGACCCATTACGGATGAGGGCAATGAGGCAGTGATCGCTGAGATCTTGGTTGAAGACAGCAGAGGTGTATTTAGAGGGGAAGTTGGTTCGGATGATATCTATGAGGGTGCCTGTGTTTAAGGCTTTGGGGAGGTACCTGGTAGGTTCATTGATAATTTGTGTGAGATTGAGGGCATCAAGTTTAGATTGTAGGATGGCTGGGGTGTTAAGCATTAGGTCCAGTTTAGGTCGCCTAGCAGCACGAGCTCTGAAGATAGATGGGGGGCAATCAGTTCACATATGGTGTCGCAGGCGGCAACGGTGAGAGACTTGTTTTTAGAGAGGTGGATTTTTAAAAGTAGAAGTTCAAATTGTTTGGGTACAGACCTGGATAGTAGGACAGAACTCTGCAGGCTATATTTGCAGTAGATTGCAACACCGCCCCCTTTGGCAGTTCTATCTTGTCTGAAAATGTTGTAGTTTGGAATTAAAATTTCTGAATTTTTGGTGGTCTTCCTAAGCCAGGATTCAGACACAGCTAGAACATCTGGGTTGGCAGAGTGTGCTAAAGCAGTGAATAGAACAAACTTAGGGAGGAGGCTTCTAATGTTAACATGCATGAAACCAAGGCTATTACGGTTACAGAAGTCGTCAAAAGAGAGCGCCTGGGGAATAGGAGTGGAGCTAGGCACTGCAGGGCCTAGATTCACCTCGACATCACCAGAGGAACATAGGAGGAGTAGAATAAGGGTGCGGCTAAAATCAATAAGAATTGGTCGTCCAGAACGTCTGGAACAGAGAGTAAAAGGAGGTTTCTGGGGGCGATAAAATAGCATTAAGGTATAATGTACAGACAAAGGTATGGTAGGATGTGAATACAGTGGAGGTAAACCTAGGTATTGAGTGATGAATAGAGAGATATTGTCTCTAGAAACATCATTGAAACCAGGAGATGTCATTGCATGTGTGGGTGGTGGAACTAATAGGTTGGATAAGGTATAGTGAGCAGGACTATAGGCTCTACAGTGAAATAAGCCAATAAACACTAACCAGAACAGCAATGGACAAGACATATTGACATTAAGGAGAGGCATGCTTAGTCGAGTGATCAAAAGGGTCCAGTGACTGGAGAGGTTGGTTGGGGGTCACGGCGATTTAGACAGCTAGCCAGGCCATCGGTAGCAAGCTAGCATAGGATGGAGGTCTGCTGTTAGCCACCTCTTGCATTCCGTCAGTAGATTAGTGGGGTTCCGTGTGGTAGAGGGGATTAATCCAAATCACACAACAACAACAAAAATAAAAACAATAGATATAGTTATAGAGGCCCAAGAAGAAAACATAATAATAATAAAAATAAATAAATTGTCCGATTGTCTATTCAGATAGCAGCCGGTAAGACAGCTAACGGTTAGCAGGCCGCAGATGGGCGTTCAGGTAACGTCGCGACGGAGGAGCCAGCCGGATCTCCTTCGGGTAGATAACGTCGGCAGTCCAGTTGTGAAGGCCCGGTGGGGCTCCGCGTAGGCAGTAAAACGGGTCCGGATAGGTGACTGCAGCCCAGGAGTGATTGATGGAACTCAGGACTGTTTGACGGAGCTGGCTAGCTCCGGAATAATTGATGTTTGCTCCGGAATCGACGAAAGTCGATAGTCACACGGATAGCAGCTAGCTGTGAGATCCGGGTATGAATGTCCAGAGAGCAGTTGAAATCCAGGGACATGGAGAGAAAAATTGGTCTGGTATGTTCTGTTCCGAGTCGCGCTGCGCCGTACAAAACTGGCGATAGATTTTCGAGCTAAAGGATAGCTGATGACCACAAACCGTAGTTAACTGAATAATAACGATTTGCCAGTAAAGAAGCTAACTAGCTTCTGGATTAGCTTCTGGGCTAGCTTCTGGCTAGTTCCTGGCTATCTTCTGGCTATTTTCTGGCTAGCTTCTTGGAGTTTCTGGCTAGCTTCTTGGAGGATTACAGATTTGAGATAAATAATACTTTTTTATAAATATAAATTGGTGAGGCGGGTTGCAGGAGAGTGTTTTGAAGATGAGTTGATATAAAATAAAATGTATGTGAAAAAAGTTGTAAATATATATATATAAACAGGACACGACAAGACGAGGACAAAAGACGTCTGAACTGCTATGCCATCTTGGTTTAACCAAATGAAGATATACTTTAAAAATTTTGGTAGCCTTGATATTAAGTTTCCTTTAATCGGTAAATAGCAAAAGACACGCCTGAAGGACACAAAATTGAGTTATCCTATGCCTCTTACGTGGGATATTTGGTAAAATACTGTAACTTTTTCCTTTAAAAAATATATCTGGTGATTTGCTGAATAAGCACATTAGCTCTTTGGCATTGAGCTGAAGCAGTGCACTGCCAAGAAAATGCCTTTTAAAGGCAATTTCCCTGATGTTTGCAGATAGCTTTCACGATAAAGGCTACGGATGTCAACTCAAGTGTTAATTGTCTTTCAAGTCAAGTGCTGTGGACTTGTCGACAATGCGCCTTTGATTTAATCCTGGCCACAGTTTCCCAGGGCTGTACTCTGACGAAGCTTTTCAACTTCTTCTACAGTTGGCATAGGTTCTACTCTAGAGTGTGGGAATAAAGACAGTTCACTGGCAATGGAGTCAGTCATTTCCTGGCCATGAATGTAATGCATGACCCAGTCATTGTAGATTTTGTATTTGTAGATGTAAGGGAATTACCCCCCTGTATTGGACAAAAATGAATGGCAAGTCATTGGCATCGGACAAACCATATACACATTGGCCAATACCACCCAATTCGGCGTTGATTCATGCAAAGTGTATTGCAAATGCCATATGGCAATTGCCAGTTGTAACACTTTAAAAATTCAACAGGGGGCGAATGCGCTCCACCGGGGTTTTTCATATTGGAAATGTAACCCAAGTCAACGTCCAAAAGCAAAATTTTGAAAAAATGAAATTTTTGTCAAAAACTTATCACCCCTTAAAAAAGTGCTTTCTGGACCGTTTTTCGAAATTCTTTCGATTTTTTTGTCAATTACACATGTGTAAGAACTGTATGAATATACTATTGTCCAATTTTATTATCATATTTTTTTTATTTTTACATGCGCATAAGGAATATGTTTTGTCCAATTTCAATATGATTTCATAGGAAGTCAAAAGTCAAAAGTCAAAAATGTCAAAATTTTGTAAAAAACTTCACACACCCTTAAAAAAGTGCTTTCTGGACCGTTTTTCGAAATTCTTTCGATTTTTTTGTCAATTACACATGTGTAAGAACTGTATAAATATACTTTTGTCCAATTTTATTATCATATTTTTTTTTTTACATGTGCATAAGGAATATGTTTTGTCCAATTTCAATATGATTTCATAGGAAGTCAAAAGTCAAGAGTCAAAAATGTCAAAATTTTGTAAAAAACTTCACACACCCTTAAAAAAGTGCTTTCTGGACCGTTTTTTAAATTCTTTCGATTTTTTTGTCAATTACACATGTGTAAGAACTGTATGAATATACTTTTGTCCAATTTTATTATCATATTTTTTTATATTTTTTTTTAAATTGTGCATAAGGAATTTTTTTGTGGGCCAAATGCCATAAGAAATTTGCAATGCTCAAAAATCCTGCAGAAATGCAAAATTGACTGGCCTGATGAACTCGGGATGGCCGGGCAGTGATAGTTGTTCCTTTCCATCACTCGTTGTGTTGACTTCATCATGTCCATTAGGTGATGTTTTTTCACTATAGAATCATATTGTAAGTGCACGTCCATTTGCAATATGTTTCAATGTGCATTTACCATATGAAATTTGACATGCTCAAAAATCCTGCAGAAATGCAAAATTGACTGGCCAGATGAACTCGGGATGGCCTGACAGTGATAGTTGCTCCTTTCCATCGCTCGTTATATTGACTTCATCATGTCCATTTTGTGATGTTTTTTCACTATAGAATCATATTGTAAGTGCACGTGCAGTTGCAATGTTTCAATGTGCATTTACCATATGAAATTTGACATGCTCAAAAATGCAAAATTGACTGGCCAGATGAACTCGGGATGGCCTGACAGTGATAGTTGCTCCTTTCCATCGCTCGTTATATTGACTTCATCATGTCCATTTTGTGATGTTTTTTCACTATAGAATCATATTGTAAGTGCACGTGCATTTGCAATATGTTTCAATGTGCATTTACCATATGAAATTTGACATGCTCAAAAATGCAAAATTGACTGGTCTGATGAACACAGGATGGCCGAGCAGTGATAGTTGTACATTTCCATCACTCGTTGTGTTGATTTCAATCATGTCCATTAGGTGATGTTTTTTCACTATAGAATCATATTGTAAGTGCACGTGCATTTGCAATATGTTTCAATGTGCATTTACCATATGAAATTTGACATGCTCAAAAATCCTGCAGAAATGCAAAATTGACTGGCCAGATGAACTCGGGATGGCCTGACAGTGATAGTTGCTCCTTTCCATCGCTCGTTATATTGACTTCATCATGTCCATTTTGTGATGTTTTTTCACTATAGAATCATATTGTAAGTGCACGTGCAGTTGCAATGTTTCAATGTGCATTTACCATATGAAATTTGACATGCTCAAAAATGCTAAATTGACTGGCCAGATGAACTCGGGATGGCCTGACAGTGATAGTTGCTCCTTTCCATCGCTCGTTATATTGACTTCATCATGTCCATTTTGTGATGTTTTTTCACTATAGAATCATATTGTAAGTGCACGTGCATTTGCAATATGTTTCAATGTGCATTTACCATATGAAATTTGACATGCTCAAAAATGCAAAATTGACTGGTCTGATGAACACAGGATGGCCGAGCAGTGATAGTTGTACATTTCCATCACTCGTTGTGTTGATTTCATCATGTCCATTTGTTTATGTTTTCTCACTTTTGAAAAGTCACTGTGCATTTGCAATATGGTTCAATGGGCAGGTACCATCACGAATTTGTCATGCTATAAAAATCCTGCAGGAATGTGAAATTGACTGGTCTGATGAACACAGGATGGCCGAGCAGTGATAGTTGTACATTTCCATCACTCGTTGTGTTGATTTCATCATGTCCATTAGGTGATGTTTTTTCACTATAGAATCATATTGTAAGTGCACGTGCATTTGCAATATGTTTCAATGTGCATTTACCATATGAAATTTGACATGCTCAAAAATGCTAAATTGACTGGTCTGATGAACACAGGATGGCCGAGCAGTGATAGTTGTACATTTCCATCACTCGTTGTGTTGATTTCATCATGTCCATTAGGTGATGTTTTTTCACTATATTATCATATTGTAAGTGCACGTGCATTTGCAATATGTTTCAATGTGCATTTACCATATGAAATTTGACATGCTCAAAAATGCAAAATTGACTGGTCTGATGAACACAGGATGGCCGAGCAGTGATAGTTGTACATTTCCATCACTCGTTGTGTTGATTTCATCATGTCCATTAGGTGATGTTTTTTCACTATAGAATCATATTGTAAGTGCACGTGCATTTGCAATATGTTTCAATGTGCATTTACCATATGAAATTTGACATGCTCAAAAATGCAAAATTGACTGGCCAGATGAACTCGGGATGGCCTGACAGTGATAGTTGCTCCTTTCCATCGCTCGTTGTGTTGACTTCATCATGTCCATTTGTTTATGTTTTCTCACTTTTGCAAAGTCACTGTGCATTTGCAATATGGTTCAATGGGCAGGTACCATCACGAATTTGTCATGCTATAAAAATCCTGCAGGAATGTGAAATTGACTGGCCCGATGAACTCGGGATGGCTGGTTCTGGTTCATCTCAATGGCTCGTTAGGGTTGATTTCAGAATGTCACTTTTGGTGATGGTACATCACTGTTTAAACATATTGCAAATGGACAAGAGTCACCAGCATGTCACCGTCCATCAGTCAATTAGATATCATTCTGACACCAAACTGATACAAACTGACACTAAACCCACTTTTTCCAACCTGTTTAGTAGCCAACTATCACACACTTCAGAGCTGGCCCAAAATTCACAACGCCTTTGGTTCAAACCATAAAAAAACATAAAACACGTAGTTACGTTCTAGCTGCGGGTCCATTTCTTATGTTACGTGTAGGCCTAGCTGAGGCGATCCCGAATCCCAAGTTTCGGCTTGATCGGTCATTTGGTGTCCGAGCAAAACCCTAATTGGTGCTGAAAATCCACTTTTTTCCATGACTTGCTACGGGGTCCTTGAATGAGCTATCGGACAGTAACGTTGGGGTCTGTCTATATGGGACGAGCCGGTTTCAATGCACCTAGTCTTGTGTCTCTGAGACTTTTCTAAATGTCGCCATTTTCGTAATGGTCAAAATGAATTGAAGTCATTGCAAATGTACGAGGCTATTTCTCGGTCCGAGAACCTTCTAGAGCCACCTAACTCACCACGCACTATCGACCCGAGGTCTAGAACAGGTTTCTAAAGTTTCGGAACTCTAGGTCTGACGGTTCTTTTTTAGCTCGAACAAAGCTAACTATTGGAGGCACTGTCTGTCTCTACAAACCCCAATACGTCCCTCCTTCCAAGTTGTGTGTCTGTGTGATTTAGTTTTCCTTTGAAATTTTATGGGAAAAATGACTGATTTACAGTTCATGGGTGTTGCCTAATCACACATATGAAGTTTTGGACAGATCTGACGTTTTTAACCCCTCGAAACAGCCCCTGAGACACCAATTAAGGCACTTCCGGTTGGCACAGGAAGCTATAAGTCAACACATATCCTCACTGGGGTATGCTTTTACAGAATCCTGAGTTTTAAGTCCTTACGTTAAGAATTGACTGATTTACACAGGGTTGAATGCACTATGTCTATCAAACTGCAGGCAGGTAATGGAAAAACACTTTTAGGGTGATTTTAACCACTTCCGGTTGGTCCAGGAAGCTTAGAATCAACACAGGTAGACCTCATACTGGCCTGAAGGACTGTCATCAAAGACAGGTTCATACGGCATTCATAACCCATATAGACTTCAGGTTGAATTTAGGGGTGCAGGCAATGTATTCCTATGGGGAGAGAAGTCAATGCAAACTCTTTGAAGTAAACACCTTATTTTAACTATTAAGGGTTAATGCCACACGGTCAAGGTTAGGCTTGCACGGATCGGGAGGACCTCAGGAACTTACCTGAGGTCGAATTGTGCTTCTCACCCTAACGGTTCTCTCACTGTCACCCAAAAGCAAATGACGTTGTGGGGCAGGCTTCATTTTGGGCCTACTTTTCTAATGGTCGCTGCGCTCAGACCGAGCGAGCTACGGTCAAGCGGGATATCTCGTTGAACTCGGCACGGCCTAGACATTATGTTTATGCCATTGCCTGCTCTCTGTGTCTTTGAGAACCGCACTTTTTCACTCCAGCCTTGCTGTGTGTGCGTGTGAGAGCTTTTCTTTGACATCTGTTGGGAGAAATGACTGATTTACAATTTAGGAGGGTTACCTGGTCACACATATGAAGTTTTGGAGAGATGTGACTTTTCTAACCCTTCAAAACAGACAGTGTGACCCAATTAAAGGCACTTCCGGTTGGCACAGGAAGCTATAAGTAAACACATGTCTTGATTGACATAAACACTTACAGAATCCTGAGTTTTAAGTCTTTAAGTTAAGAATTGACTGATCTATGATCTACACAGTGTTGAATGCAGTCATTTTCACCTTTGAAGGTTATGTACATCAAAACTCCTTTTGGGTCAATCTAACCACTTCCGGTTGCTCCAGGAAGCTTAGAATCGACACAGGTAGACCTCATAGTGGTCTGATGGACTGTCATAGAAGACAGGTTCATAAGGCATTCATAACCCACATAGGCTTCAGGTTGAATTTAGAGGTGCAGGCAATGTATTCCTATTGGGAGAGAAGTCAATGCAAACTCTTTGATGTAAACACCTTCTTTTAACTGTTAAGGGTTAATGCCACAGGGTCAAGGTTAGGCTTGCACGGATCGGAAGGACCTTAGGAACATACCTGAGGTCGAATTGTGCTTCTCACCCTAACGGTTCTCTCACTGTCACCCAAAAGCAAATGACATTGAGGGCCAGGCTTCATTTTGGTTCTGCTTTTTTTCAATGTCACTGCACTCAGAGCGAGCTACGGTCAAGCGGGGCGTCTCGTTGAACTCGGCACAGTCTGGAGACTATGGTGATGCCATTTTTTGTGTTGATTTCAGAATGCCATTTTGGTGATGGTCCCTCTCCGTTTAAACATATTGCAAATGTACAAAAGTCAACTAGCAAGTCAGTGTCCATCAGTCAATTAGATGTCATTTTGACACGAAACTGATACCAATTGACACCAAACCCACTTTTTCCAACTCATTTAGAAGCCAACTATCATATATGTCAGAGCAGGCCCATAATTCACAGCGCCTTTAGTTTAAAACATAATAAAAACGTAAAACACATAGTTACGTTCTAGCTGCGGGTCCAGATCGGACATTATGTGAAGGCCTATGTGAGGCGACCCCGAATCCCGAGTTTCGGCTCGATAGGTCTTTCGGTGCCCGAGTAAAACCCTAATTGGTGCTGAAAATCCACTTTTTTCCATGCCTTGCTATGGGGTCCTTGAATGAGCTATCGGACCGAAACGTTGGGGTCCGTCACTATGGGCCGAGCCGGTTTCAATGCACCTAGTCTTGTGTCTCTGAGACTTTTCTAAATGTCGCCATTTTCGTAATGGTCAAAATGAATTGAAGTCATTGCAAATGTACGAGGCTATTTCTCGGTCTGAGAACCTTCTAGAGCCACCTAACTCACCACGCACTATCGACCCGAGGTCTAGTACAGGTTTCTAAAGTTTCGGAACTCTAGGTCTGACGGTTATTTTTTAGCTCGAACAAAGCTAACTATTGGAGGCACTGTCTGTCTCTACAAACTCCAATACGTCCCTCCTTCCAAGTTGTGTGTCTGTGTGATTTAGTTTTCCTTTGAAATTTTATGGGAAAAATGACTGATTTACAGTTACACAGGGTTGAATGCACTATGTCTATCAAACTGCAGGCAGGTAATGGAAAAACACGTTTAGGGTGATTTTAACCACTTCCGGTTGGTCCAAGAAGCTTAGAATCAACACAGGTAGACCTCATACTGGCCTGATGGACTGTTACCAAAGACAGGTTCATACGGCATTCATAACCCATATAGACTTCAGGTTGAATTTAGGGGTAAAGGCAATGTATTCCTATGGGGAGAGAAGTCAATGCAAACTCTTTGAAGTAAACACCTTCTTTTAACTATTAAGGGTTAATGCCACACGGTCAACGTTAGGCTTGCACGGATCGGAAGGACCTCAGGAACTTACCTGAGGTCGAATTGTGCTTCTCACCCTAACGGTTCTCTCACTGTCACCCAAAAGCAAATGACGTTGTGGGGCAGGCTTCATTTTGGGCCTAATTTTCTAATGGTCGCTGCGCTTAGACCGAGCGAGCTACGGTCAAGCGGGATATCTCGTTGAACTCGGCATGGCCTAGAGATTATGTTTATGCCATTGCCTTTGAGAACCGCACTTTTCACTCCATCCTTGCTGTGTGTGCGTGCGAGAGATTTTCTTTGACATCTGTTGGGAGAAATGACTGATTTACAGTTCATGAGGGTTACCTAGTCACACATATGAAGTTTTGAAAAGATCTGACCTTTTTAACCCATGGAAACTGCCACTGTGACACCATTAAAGGCACTTCCGGTTGGCACAGGAAGCTATAAATAAACTCATATCATGATTGGGGTATGCCTTTACAGAATCCTGAGTTTTAAGTCTTTACGTTAAGAACTGAGTTATTTACGGAGGGTTTAGTGAGTGTGTGTTATTTCAGAAAATCATAGAAAATCACAGAAATCTCGCAGAGCTCCGCAGCACACTTTAAAAAGATTCGTAAGAACACCCTGCAACTGGATCTGTAACCGTTGAAAAAAAACACCTATCCGTGAACATCACCAAGGTGTCGTTGTTACGATTTCTCTTAAATGACGATAGATAAATGGCTGGTTCTTTTTTTATTGACACCGGAGGCTCCTTGACTTTGACGTGAAGTGGAAAAATAATTTCTCTAATTTCATTTTGGACCTTTAATCCCAGATAAATGGCCATAACTCAAAAACCGTTGAGGCCTAGACGCCATCTTGTTCGGGGCCAACTGCCCATTATGCCGCCCCTACGCTCACCGAGTTTCGGCTTCTAAATATTTTCAGTTTTCGAGATAAGGCCCCGTCGTGAATCGTGATGTTTTGTCCAATAGCAATATGATTGCTTATGCCCTCTTGTGGGAATTTCCGGGACATCGGAAAAATGACCTAAATCTTATTATTTTTGTAAAACGGAAACCGAATGTCCGACAAAGTTCATTTGATGACTTCCTGGTAGGTCCGGCCCTGCCGCTCGGCCCGACGCCGTCCGCGAATTTTACAAACGATTTCGGACGTCTAGTAAGGGACCGTACATTTGCAATATGGACTTTCTCACTAACCATACAGGTACTGCCGAAATCTTCCCTTATGTATGGAAGCAAACTCACATAATCACAATGGACATTTTTCTGGTCATTTTATTTATTTATTTTATTTTTTTACACCTTATTTTCTCCCCAATTTCATGGTATCCAATTGGTAGTAGTTTCAGTCTTGTCTCATCGGTGCAACTCCCATACGGACTCGGGAGAAGCGAAGGTCGAGAGCAATGCATCCTCCGAAACCCAACCAAGCCGCACTGCTTCTTGACACAATGCACATCCAACCCGGAAGCCAGCCTCACCAATGTGTCAGAGGAAACACCGTACACCTGGCGACCTGGTCAGCGTGCACTGCGACCGGCCCGCCACAGGAGTCGCTAGTGCGCGATGAGACAAGGATAGCCCTGCCGGCCAAACCCTCCCAACCCGGACGACGCTGGGCCAATTGTGTGCCGCCCCATGGGCCTCACGGTCAGCTAGCAGTGCTAGCTGTGCCTTAGACCATTGCTCCACCCGGGAGGCCCATTTTTCTGGTAATTTACTGAATATCTTTCCAAATAAGAATAGTCTCATTGTCAACAATGTAAGCTGAAGACAAGGTAGAATTGCCCTGTCCACAAGTGGGCTCTTGGTTTTCCCGGGAAAACTTTTTGAGTGCTCTCAGCTGCAGCTACTGTAGCCAATTAGCTCTATATCTCACATACAGTTGAATTCGGAAGTTTAGCCAACTACATTTAAACTCAGTTTTTCACTCTTCCTGACATTTTATCCTAGTAAAGGATCACCAATTTATTTTCAGAAAGTGAAACGTCAGAATAATAGTAGAGAAAATGATTTTTCAGCATTTATTTCTTTCCTCACATTTCCAGTGGGTCAGAAGTTTACATTCACTTAATTAGTATTTGGTAGCATTGGCTTTAAATTGTTTAACTTGGGCCAAACGTTTCAGGAGGTCTTCCACAAGCTTCACACAATAAGTTGGGTGAATTTTGGCTCATTCCTCCTGACATAGCTGGTGTAATTGATTCAGGTTTGTTGGCCTCCTTGCTCACACACGCTTTTTTAGTTCTGCCACAAATGTTATATGGGATTGAGGTCAGGGCTTTGTGATGACCACTCCAATACCTTGACTTTGTTGTCCTTATGCCACAACTTTGGAAGTATGCTTGTGATCATTGTCCATTTGGAAGACCCATTTGCAATAATTGTCCTCCCTCATGAAGCCATCTATTTCGTGAAGTGCACCAGTCCCTCCTGCAGCAAAGCACCCCCACAACATGATGCTTCCACCCCCGTGCTTCACAGTTGGGATGGTGTTCTTCAGC
This sequence comes from Oncorhynchus gorbuscha, assembly GCF_021184085.1. Taxonomy (NCBI): domain Eukaryota; kingdom Metazoa; phylum Chordata; class Actinopteri; order Salmoniformes; family Salmonidae; genus Oncorhynchus; species Oncorhynchus gorbuscha. The sequence continues at coordinate 34,986,601 of NC_060193.1, read as the reverse complement.
TTGCAAGCCTCCCCCTTTTTCCTCCAAACTTAATGATGGTCATTATGGCCAAACAGTTCTATTTTTGTTTCATCAAACCAGAAGACATTTCTCCAAAAAGAACAATGTTTGTCCCTATATGCAGTAGCAAACCGTAGTCTGGCTTTTTTATGGCTGTTTTGGAGCAGTGGCTTCTTCCTTGCTGAGCGGCCTTTCTGGTTATGTCGACATAGGACTCTTTTTACTGTACCTGTGTCCTCCAGCATCTTCACAAGGTCCTTTGCTGTTGTTCTGGGATTGATTTGCACTTTTTCGCACCAAAGCACGTTCATCTCTAGGAGATAGAACGCATCTCCTCCCTGAGTGGTATGATTGATGGCTGCGTGGTCCCATGGTGTTTATACATGCATACTATTGTTTGTACAGAATAACGTGATACCTTCAGGCGTTTGGAAATTGCTCCCAAGGATGAACCAGACTTGTGGAGGTTTACAATTTTTTTCGGAGGTCTTGGCTGATTTATTTTCCCATGATGTCAAGCAAAGAGGCGCTGAGTTTGAAGGTAGGCCTTGAAATACATCCACAGGTACACCTCCAATTGACTCAAATTATGTCAATTAGCCTATCAGAAGCTTCTAAAGCCATGACATATTTTTCTGGAATTGTCCAAGCTGTTTAAAGGCACAGTCAACTTAGTGTATGTAATCTTCTGACCCACTGGAATTGTGATACAGGGATTTATAAGTGAAATAATCTGTCTGTAAACTATTCTTGGAAAAATGACTTGTGTCATGCACAAAGTAGATGTCCTAACCGACTTGCCAAAACTATAGTTTGTTAACAAAAAATGTGTGGAGTGGTTGAAAAACTAGTTTTAATGACTCCAATGTAAGTGTATGTAAACTTCCACCTTCAATTTTACCTAGTGGGTCAAAAAATGTTTACCCAAACGAGTGAGGATTGCCAACAAAGGCTTTTCCAGACTACTACATTATTCATTTTGTATTTTCGTGGTAGGTAGGGGGAAATTAGTTAATTAATTAAGGTTCTCTAATCACAGGAAAGTTGCTGCAACTGTAAGCAATTAACGTTTGAGAACCTTTAGCCACAGGTATTTTTACAGGACAGCCTCTTAAACATAAAAAAATAGCTTTCTGTTGAATTTGGAATACACATGTAATTATATGTTAAACATAATTTTTTTTGAGAAGTCAGGCAAGCCAGTGAGAAAAGTAAGAACAAGAAAAAAGTGTACCCCTTGTAATAATAATAGTACAACGCATTAGTATAAAAACCTTAGTACTTTTGGTATTGTGGCAAATAGTGGGGTAGGGATAGAAGCTGTGTCGCTGGCGTGAAAGGCATACACCCTATGCTTTGCTCCAGTAGGTTTAACCAAATTTGCGGGAATTGTAATGTGGCTCATATAACAAGGATCGCTACACTGCCCCCTTCGAACGTGAAAGCACATCCCTGTGGTTCAACTACTCAGCTCCCTCACACATCTGGGCTGTGTGAAATTTAAGTGGGGACTAAATGGAGAATCTCAATGCTCCCAATTTTATTTTTGAACATTATGTTAAGAATCATCACTTCAAGGAAGAGAGAGAAATTTGAAAATGGTAATGTGGATGTTACCCATCTTAATACTGCCGTTTTACATTAGATGAGATCAGCACACTGCCAGTCACAGGTTAACAAGGGCGGTGCATGTTGTTCCATGCACCGCCCTTGTTCAGGTTAACTGGGGATTGATCTGAAGAGCCTCCTGGCTACATTCCAATTTGGAGGACAGTACAATGAGGCAAATCACAACTTCCAGGGAACCAACTGTGCAATAATTTTTGGCAAACAATAAGTGTCACAACTAATGGCCACCCAGACTATTTACATTGACCCCCCTTCCCCTGTTATGTTTTCATACTGGTGCTATTTGCTGTTTATTGTCTATGCGTAGTGTCTTTACAAATTACCATGACCAACCTGTACCCCTGCACATTGACTACCGTATATTTCCTCACTATTGTTATGTAATTATAAAAAATAAAAACACTTTATTTTGTAAATGTTTTCTTAACTCTGTTTCTGAACTGCATTGTTGGTTAAGGGCTTGTAAGTAAGCATTTCATGGTAAGGTCTGTCTGTAAAACCATTTTTGGAACAATTACTTGTGTCATGCAAAAAGTAGATGTCCTAACTAACTTGCCAAAACTATAGTTTGTTTAACAAGACATTTGTGGAGTGGTTGAAAAACAAGTTTTGAATGAAATGGGGCTTTTAAGGTAAGTAGGACGATGTTCAGCTAAAATTATTTCGAAAATCTGTAAATAGATGACAACATGAACATAAAAATACACAATCGACATGATCACTTTCATAGTATTGCCTTTTCAATATGACCCCACCCGTGATTTGAACTCACAATCTCTGGATTTGGAAGTTATGATCTTCCTGCTACCCCACAAAGTCTGTAGATTTCCCTGAAGGCCCCTACACGTTTTCCCTATAATACATCTCTGCGCATTGCAAAAGGCATGCCATCGGCACAGCTATTTCAGTTATAAAATAATCGGACTATTCTCTCATTGTAATGAAGTTCGTCTGTTGTTTGAAGAGAGTCAGACCGAAATGCAGCGTGTAGGTTACTCATGACTTTTAATGAAGATAATGCGGTACTTGAAATAACTGAAGAAGAAAACAACAAATGAGTGAAACTAATTACAGCCTATCTGGTGACTAACACAGAGACAGGTACAATCACCCACGAAATACAAGGCGCACTCAGGCTACCTAAATACGGTTCCCAATCCGAGACAACGAGAATCAGCTGACTCCAATTAGGAATCGCCTCAGGCAGCCAAGCCTAACTAGACACACCCCTAATAATACACACTCCCATTAATACAAACCCCAATACGAAATACAACATATAAACCCATGTCACACCCTGGCCTACCCAAACATATAACAAAAACACAAGATACAATGACCAAGGCGTGACACTCATTATTTATTTGATTTTCTTATTTGAGGGTTTTCTGTATAGTTGTCTAATGTTGGTGGGGCTTACTAATCTGTTGATGTTACTCCTGAATCACTATGATAAATAAAATAGTTTAGTAGAACTGAGATTTACTTTGAAGTGCAAAGTGTAGCAATGAAGAAGTCATTGACACAGACATTGTGGTGTTGCAGGAATATCGGAATGTCGTGAACCAAAATATTGAGTTCAATTCCCAGGTGAGGACTTGTTGAATAATAATGACTGCATAAATGTACTGTGTCAAATATGTAAGTTGATATCACTGTGGGCTCTATTTAAAAATAATAACGCAATGGTAAATCACAGCGGTAACAATAAAAATGTTATTTTATTTAACTAGGCAAGTCAGTTAAGAACAAATTCTTATTTACAATGACAGCCTAGAAACAGTGGGTTAACTACCTTGTTCAGGGGCAGAACAACAGATCTTTATCTTGTCAGCTCGGGGATTCGATCTAGCAACCTTTCTGTTATTGGCGCAATGCTCTAACCGCCTGCCACCCCATAATAATAATAATAACAATAATAATAATAAATGGGATTAATATAGCGCTTTTCAAGAACCCAAAGTTGCTTTACAATTGTAGAAATGAAAAGAAAAACATAAAACAGTAGTCAACACATCAGACTAAACAAAAACATGAATAAAGAGAGGGATGGACTCAAAGAAGGGGAAGAGCGTGATGTATCAGTGTGTGGGGAGAGTAGGGTTGGGATTTGGATACGAACCCGGTTTAGGGTAAGGGGCGGGATTGGGGTTAGGATACAAACCGGTTAGGTAAGGGTTTGGGTTTGGGTTAGGTGCTGCTCCATATGGTGAAGAGAGGTGTGTCTTTGTAGTGCATTTCTTTGCTTGTATGTACATTATACTGTATATACAAAATATGTGGACGCCCCTTCAAATGAGTGGTTTCAACTATTTCAGCCACACCCATTGCTGACAGGTGTATAAAATTGAGCACACAGCCATGCAATCTCCATAGACAAACATTGGCAGTAGAATGGCCTTACTGAAGAGCTCAGTGACTTTCAACTTGGCACCGTCATAGGATGCTATCTTTCCAACAAGTCATTCAACTGTAAGTTTTGGTATTGTGAAGTGGAAACGTCTAGGAGCAACAACGGCTCAGAAGCTCACAGAACGGGATCGGCAAGTGCTGAAGTGTGAAGCGTGCAACACTCACTACCGAGTTCCAAACAGCCTCTGGTAGCAACGTCAGCACAATAAGTGTTCGTCGGGAGCTTCATGAAATGGGTTTTCATGGCCAAGCAGCCGCACACAAGCCAAAAATCAACATGCACAATGCCAAGCGTCAGATGGAGTGGTGTGAAGCTCGCCACCATTGGACTCTGGATGGTCTGGGGCTGTTTTTCATGGGTCGGGCTAGGCCCCTTAGTTCAAGTGAAGGGAAATATTAACACTATAGCATACTCTGACTTTCTAGACGATTCTGTGTTTCCAACTTTGTGGTAACAGTTGGGGAAGTCCCTTTCCTGTTTCAGCATGAAAATGCCCCTGTGCAAAGTGAGGTCCATACAGAAATGGCTTGTCGAGATCGGTGTGGAAAAACATGACTGGTCGACTGCGAGTCAGGCTTAATCGCCCAACATCAGTGCCCGACCTCACTCATACTCTTGTGGCTGAATGGAAACAAGTCCCCATAGCAATGTTTCCAGAAGAGTGAGGGGGAGGTAAAAACTCCATATTAATGCCCATGATTTTGGAATGAGATATCGACGAGCAGGTGTCAACATACACTACATTACCAAGAGTGTGTGTGTGTGTGGAGGGGGGAGGGGGGGGGGGGCTTATGGGTAGGCCATCAGAGTAACGGATGGCTGGAGGGAGGGAGTTCCAGAGCCTAGAAGCAACCCTGGAGAAGGCCCTATCGCTGAAGCGCTGAAGCTTCGACCTGGGGATGACAAGGTGGCCTGCTGTGGTGTAACGGAGTGCACGTGTGGGTTGGTAGGGGAGAAGAAGGTCTGAGAGGTAAGGGGGGCAAGGTGGTGAAGGGCTTTGTAGGTCAGAAGGAGGATCTTGTAATTAATGTGTTGGGAGACAGGGAGAGTGGAGTTCAGAGGATGGGGGGGGTGTGCTGCTAGGACTTATTGTGGGTGAAGAGTCATGCTACAGAGTTTTGAACTATTTGGAGCTTATGAAGATAACTTGAGTTGATGCCGGAGAGTAGTGAGTTGTAGTAGTCGAGACGGGAGGAGATGAATGCATGTATGAGGGTTTCAGGACGGGAGAGGGAGGACCTGACTTTGGCACTGTTGCGGAGGTGGAAGAAGGAGGATTTGACTGTCTGTTTTATGTGGTGGTCAAATGAGAGGGTGGAGTCGAGTATGACCCAAAGGTTGCATTCATGAAGGGAGGGAGAGACGGTGGTGTCATCAATGGTGAGGGTGAGGTTGCCAGCTTTGTTGAGGGGGGAATTTGGTACCTATGAGGAATCGTTCCATTTTATCACTGTTGAGCTTGAGGAAGTTTTGTTGCATCCATGTTTTATTGCAGAGGGGTCAGAATTCAATGTGGGTCAGAGGTGGGATTTGGTGCTGAGGTAGATCTGGGTGTCATCATCATAGCAGTGGGAGGTATGGCAGAATATATTTAACCACACCTTTGTTTTTTCACAAAACCGGAGAGCAACATCTATCCGGTAAAGTCCACAAAACGTATTGAATATAACAAACAGTTACATGACCTACAGCATGTTCAAGCAAGTTAATGTTTCCGAACATTTCAAACTACTAAACAACTATTGACGTAGAACCACGGAGAGTTACCGCAAGTTGCAAAGAAAACAAGCACTGCCCTCCACTAATTCCAGCACCATTTCAACAACATGTGTGTGTGTGTGTGTGTGTGTGTGTGTGTGTGTGTGTGTGTGTGTGTGTGTGTGTGTGTGTGTGTGTGTGTGTGTGTGTGTGTGTGTGTGTGTGTGTGTGTGTGTGTGTGTGTGTGTGTGTGTGTGTGTGTGTGTGTGTGTGTGTGTGTGTGTGTGTGTGTGTGTGTGTAAAAAAACATGTTGACTCAGCATACTTGTAGAGAAGAGCCAATGCCATCCTCTTTCATGTTGCCTAAATGGTCTATGACTCTGTCATGCTTGCTTTTAGTTTGTTGTCCAAGGCTACGTGGAGAAAATGCTTGCTCGCTAGCCTAACTTCCTTTCTTGGGCAACAATATGCCAGGCCAGCGAGTTAACATTAGATTAAGGTTACTACATCTAGCAACAGGTTGAACTTCCATCCTCTCAGGGTCAGAGGCACAATGTATTAATTTATGGTTGGATCAGAATCGCTGTTATAATCATTGACCAGTACAGAGAATTAGGTAAAACCACAAGTCCCTATCGCCATCTATTACTAATTCAGGAAAGGTATAATTTTAGCTAGCTAACCACCGGAGGACAACGACACAACGAGATGCAACAATTAAAGTTCTGTCAATGATGTTTGGCTTCTAATGTGATTGGTGTGAAACCAAATCCAAACTGGCTTCCCTTAACACTTTTTTGGTGCACCAGGAGCATTCACAGCTGAGCACACTTAGCTCATTTAAAATTTAAAAAACAGTCAGATCTCAAAACATGTACATTATGGATTGTTTTTATCAAGGGAGGCCCAATGCTTGCTGGCTTTCCTTGCATTCAATGCTACGGGCAGGAACAATGTCATACTCTTTTTCACCAGACAGCATAGATGGGCTACACATAAAATGAAGGAAATTAATTAAACACAGAGAGACAAAAGATTAATAATTTTGTATGTAAAAAAAATATCTTGGTCATTTTTTGGGGAAAGCCTGTCTTCCCTTGGCATCCATGAATACACTCCACTGCTAACAGATACTCTCACCCCCGGAAATGGCATCACAATGATCTAGGGTAGCCTAGTGGTTAGAGCGTTAGAGCGTTGGACTAGTAACCAAAAGGTTGCAAGTTTAAATCCCCCAGCTGACAAGGTACAAAATCTGTCGTTCTGCCCCTGAACAGGCAGTTAACCCACTGTTCCTAGGCCGTCATTGAAAATAAGAATTTGTTCTTGACTGACTTGCCAAGTAAAATAAAGGTAAAATAAAATAAAATAAACCATTATTGGTGCAGTAGCTGGCAGTGGCGCAAAACGTCTTGGGTTTTGATGAATAAATGGTTGTATTTTTGGGATGTGCATGGTGTACATCGTCCAACTAAATGCTTACTTGCAGGTTCTTTCGACAATAAGAAATAATAATACGAACATAAAGTAAATGGCTCACCAGAATGGAATAAACGTTTCAGTATAAGTATAATACACTGAAGGCACATTTTATAGTGCAATATTTACAATTGTATTGTGGGATGGGGCAGTGTATAAACTGAGCAGTATAATACGAGTCTGGTAGCAGTAGTTGTGATGTGTGTGTGTAGCATGAATATGTGTTTGGGAGTGAGTAAGTGCATGTGTGCTAAGGTACAGAGAATCAGAGCAGGTGGTCAGTCCAGTTCAATTGTTCTGTTCAGCAGTCTGATGGCTTGTTGATATAAACTGTCTCTGAGCCTGTTGATATCTGACCTCATGTTCAGACCCAGGTCTCTGAGCTTGGTGTTGAGCTTGGAGGGAACAATAATGTTGAATGTAGTCGATGAACAGCATTCTCACATAGTTGTTCCTCTTGTTCAGATGTGTTACGGCCGTATAGATAGCGATGGAAATGGCATCTTCGGTGGATCTGTTAGAGCGGTAGGCAAATTGGAGTGGTCCAGTGTACCTGGCATGCTGGCCTTGATGTTGGCCATGACCAGCCTCTTGAAGCACTTCATGATGACCGAAGTGAGCGTGACGGTACGATAGTAATTTGGGCATGTCACCTTGTTTTTCCTGGGCAATGGGATCATGATGGTCTCCTTGATGAAGCAGGTGGGGACTACAGCCTGGGACAGGTTGAAGATGTCCGAGAGATGCCCGCCAGCTGATCAGCAAACACTCAGAGGACGGATGCCATCTGGGCCTGTGGCTTTATGAGTATTCCACACGTCAGCCTCAGAGAGCGAAAGCACCTGGTCGTCCGGAGCTGTGAGAGTCTTCCTGAATGGCTCAGTATTGTCTGCCTCGAAGTGAACATAGAATGTGTTTAGCTCGTCTGGGGGTTGAAGAGTCGGTGGGCACCGCACAGCTGGATTTGCCTTTGTAATCTGTGATAGTATGTAGTCCTTGCCACATGCAAGTCTGAGTTCTCGAACATCAATTCAAGTTAAATTCGAATGTTAGTCCGTTATAGCCTAGATTTTTAAATAGCCTACAGAATCAAAAGAAAATGTAGGCCTATCCCACATTTGCTAAATATGTTGAACATGTTTTCAGTCCACATTGTTCTAAGAAATTGCATGGCTTCAATGTGGTAATATATTGTTAAACATAGCATTAGCACTGATAAATGCCTACTGTAAAGTGCATTATGTCAACCATGGACATGCCAAATGTTGTCAATAAGCAATATTAAAATTTCACAAGACTGAATAATTCTAATCAAATGAAACAAAATGTTTTAAATAGCCTGTCTAAATACAGTTACGGGCACCATAGTCACTCACTGTGTGTCACGCCCTGGCCATAGAGAGGCTTTTTATTCTCTATTTTGGTTAGGCCAGTGTGTGACTAGGGTGGGCATTCTATGTTCTTTTTTTCTATGTTTTTGTATTTCTGTGTCTTTGGCCGGGTATGGTTCTCAATCAGGGACAGCTGTCTGTCGTTGATTGAGAATACTTAGGCAGCCTGTTTTCCCACTATGGTTTGTGGGTAGTTGTTTTGTGTTGCTGCACATAACAGGACTGTTTTGTTTTCTCTTTATTATTTTGTTTAGTGTTTCTGTTCTAATAAATATAACATGAACACTTACCACGCTGCACCTTGGTCCTCACCTTCTTCCACCAACGGCCAATACAGAACTACCCACCACCAAAGGACCAAACAGCGTGGTAACCAGGAGAAGAGGATTCTGGACTCCTGGACTTGGTGAAGCGCACGGTGTCGCCAGTGCGCACTCATAGCCCGGAGCGCTATAGGCCAGCCCCCCGCAAGTGCCATGCGAGAGTGGGCATCCAGCCAGGGTGTGTTGTGCTAGCTCAGCGTGTTTGGTCTACGGCACGCCGTTTCGTTTTGGGAGGGTACAGTTCGCCCTATGCCTGCGCTCCGCCCGTGCCAGGCGAATGTGGGCATGGAGCCTAAGGGAGAGGTGCAAGTTTTCCAGTGCTCCCCCACAGCCCCGTTCAACCTGTGCCTGCACTCTGGAGGGTCCGGGCTAAAGTTGTCATCCAGGCTGGAGGAGTGGTGCCAACACACCAGGCGGTCTCTCAGTCTCCTACCTCCAGGTTCTCCCTCCTGTCCGGAGCCGCCAGAGTCTCCCTCCTGTCCGGAGCCGCCAGAGTCTCCCTCCTGTCCGGAGCCGCCAGAGTCTCCCTCCTGTCCAGAGCCGCCAGAGTCTCCCTCCTGTCCGGAGCCGCCAGAGTCTCCCTCCGGAGTGGAGCCGCAAGAATCGCAGCCCCTCAGTCCAGAGGCGCCCTCTGCGAGGGTCTTCAGTCCGGGGCCCTCTGCGAGGGTCTATGTAGAGCCCTATCTTATGAAAACCCAAATCTCACATTTTAGAAGCTAAAATCACATTTCATCCCATCACAAATAATTTTATATTCAAACATTTAAATTGAACAACAATTCCATGTGAACCCGATAACTCTGATGTGTAGACTTTCCACTGTATAGTTTGTCATCTTATCATTGATGAGAATGTCATGAGAACTGAACTGACATCATATTCATTAAGGCAGAGAGAAGACTGGCAGGCATATCACAATATAAAAACATTGAATTGTGGAAAAACCTTTTGGAACGCAAATGGCTAATGCTGTAAAGCAGGGGTGAGGGACATCTGGCCTCCAGATGACCTACGAGATGACATACGGATGACATACAGCCTACGAGACCGTTTGATCAGGCCCCCGAGCCAATTCATAAATAAAAAATCTCTAGACATTGTTTTCCACAAAAATAACATTTAAAATCCATGAATGAGTTGCAAGGACAACTCGTGTGGATAAAGTAATTGCTCTTCAGCGGGGTTTGGGTGCCCAACAAGCCGCCTTCAAGAAACCTCGTTTGGATGGGGAAAATGTTATGCAAGCAAGTTTTGTGGTGAGCAAGTTTATCGCAAAGAAACTGAAGCCTCATTTGGAAGGAGAATTTGTAAAAGCGTGTCTTCTTGCCACTGCAGAGTAGCTAGCACCAGACAAAGTTAAATTGTTCCAAAGTGTCAGTATGTCTCGGAAAATTGTCACGAAGCGGATAACTGACATGGCACAAGATAACGAAAAAAATTGAAGGATTCCACAATAAATGTTTTGTTTTTCTCTTTGGCATGTGATGAAACAACTGACATAACAAATACCGCCCAATAAGCCATTTTTTTTGCGTGGGATTACCGCTGAGTTTGACACAAGGAATTGCTGTTTTTTGAAGCTATGCATGGCACCACCAGAGGTGAGTACTTGTTTGGGAGACTTGTCTTGAGTATGAGCAAATTTGAGCTACTGTTTGAAAAATGAAGTGGCCTTACTACAGATGGAGCCCCAGCCATGGTTGGCTCGAAAAAGGGTTTAACCGCATTAGTGAAAAAATAAATTAGTTGTCTCAGTCTTGATCCAAGTGATTTAATTGTATGCAACTGCATCATACATCAAGAAAGTGTGTGTGAACAGTCCCTGAATCCGAACAACGTAATGGCAACTGTAGTGTCGACCATCAATTTTATCTAAAGCAAAGGGCTGAACAACCACCAGTTTAAGGAGCTATTGAGTTATCTTGAATCGGAATATGGTGATCTGGTTTACCACTGTGAGGTGCGATGGTTGAGCCGTGGAAACATACTCAAGCAGTTTTATGAACTGAAGGATGAAGTAAAACAATTAATGGAGATGAAGGGGAAACCTGTCGTGGAACTGAGTGATGACAACTGGATGTCTGATTTGGCCTTCAAGGTTGACATAACCAAGTATCTGTCTGACTTGAACGTCAAGCTCCAAGGGGCAAACCAGGATCTCAGCGATTTGCTGTCAAACGTGAAATCGTTCAAAGCGGAATTAAAGCTGTGGCAAGTCCAACTAGAAAGGGGTAACGTTAACACAGTGCATTTTCATACTCTACAAGGACAAGAGCCTGAGATTACGTTGGAATATGCCAGTGAGTGTGGAAAGCTCGCGAAAGACATTTTGTGAGAGGTTTAAGGATGTGAAAAGTAAACAACTGGAGTTGAACATATTTGCAACCCCATTTAACATCGAACCAGCGGATGTGGCGGATGGCCTACAACACGAAGTTATTGAGCTGCAAAGTAACGACGATCTCAAAGCCAGGTACAACAACCTCCCTCTCCTTGAGTTCTACAAATGTACAGTTGAAGTCGGAAGTTTACATACACTTAGGTTGGAGTCATTAAAAGTAATTTTTCAACCGCTGCACACATTTCTTGTTAACAAACTATAGTTTTGGCAAGAACGGTTAGGACATCTACTTTGTCATTTTTCAAACATTTGTTTTATAGACAGATTATTTCACTTATAATTCACTGTATCACAATTCCAGTGGGTCAGAAGTTTACATGCACCAAGTTGACTGTGCTTTTAAACAGCTGGGAAAATTCAAAAAAATATGTCATGGCTTTAGAATCTTCTGATAGGCTAATTGACATAATTTCAGTCAATCTGAGGTGTACATGTGGATGTATTGCAAGGCCTACCTTCAAACTCAGTGTCTCTTTGCTTGAAATCATGGGGGGAAAAAACACCAAAGTCCTCAGAAAAACATTTGTAGACCTCCACAAGTCTGGATCATTCTTGAGAGCAATTTCCAAATGCCTGAAGGTACCACGTTCATCTGTACAAACAATAGTACCAAGTATAAACACCATGGTACCATGCAGCTGTCATACCACTCAGGAAGGAGACACATTCTGTCTCCTAGAGATGAAAGTACTTTGGTGTGAAAAGTGCAAATCAATACCAGAACAACAGCAAAGGACCTTGTGAAGATGCTGGAGGAAACGGGTACAAAAGTATCTATATCCACAGTAAAACCATTCTTATATTGACATAACCTGAAAGGCAGCTCCGCAAGGAAGAAGCCAAAACCAAATGACCATCGTTATGTTTGGATGAAAAGGGGGAGGCTTGCAAACCGAAGAATACCATCCCAACAGTGAAGCACGGGGGTGGCAGCATCATGTTGTGGGGGTGCTTTGCTGCAGGAGGGACTGGTGTACTTCGCAAAATAAATGGCATCATGAGGCAGGACAATTATGTGGATATATTGAAGCAACATCTCAAGACATCAGTCATGAAGTTAAAGCTTGGTCTCAAACGGGTCTTCCAAATGGACAATGACCCCAAGCATATTTCCAAAGTTGTGGCTAATTGGCTTAAGGACAACAAAGTCAGGGTAATGGAGTGGCTATCACGAAGCCCTGACCTCAATCCCATAGACAATTTGTGGGCAGAACTGAAAAAGCGCGTGCGAGCAAGGACGCCTACAAACCTGACTCAGTTACACCAGCTCTGTCAGGAGGGATGGGACAAAATTCACCCAACTTATTGTGGGAAGCTTGTGGAATGCTACCTGAAACATTTGACCCAAGTTAAACAATTTAAAGGCAATGCTACCAAATACTAATTGAGTGTATGTAAACTTCTGACCCACTGGGAATGTGATGATTTTTTATTTATTTTACATTTATTTTACTAGGCAAGTCAGTTAAGAACAAATTCTTATTTTCAATGACTGCCTAGGAACAGTGGGTTAACTGCCTGTTCAGGGGCAGAATGACAGATTTGTACCTTGTCAGCTCGGGGATTTGAACTTGCAACCTTTCGGTTACTAGTCCAAAGCTCTAACCACTAGTCTACCCTGCCGCCCCAATAGATATAAAAGCTGAAATAATTCATTCTCTCTACTATTATTCTGACATTTCACATTCTTAAAATAAAGTGGTGATCCTAACTGACCTAAAACAGGGATTTTTTCCAGGGATTAAATGTCAGGAATTGTGAAAAACTGAGTTTAAATGTATTTGGCTAAGCTGTATGTAAACTTCTGACTTCAACTTTACGTTAGCGCTGGGCATTTTCCTGTTCTGAGGAGACATGCACTTCAATTAGCATCTGAGTTCGGAACGACCTACTGCTATGAGCAGTTTTTTTCCAAACTGACTCTTGGAAAGACTTGATTCCGCTCAAGACTGTCTAACACAAACCTGGAAAACCAGCTGGGAGTAGCTCCATCTTCACTGCCAGACATCAAACGGCTCGTCAAAGATAAGCAGTTTCAGCCATGAGCATTAGATGTGAGTTTGAACAAGTAATCATAATAACAACAACAACATGATTTACAATAGTAATATTTATTGAAATAGGACTAGCACTATTTTTAAATACTCAAGAACACAAGAAACATCATAAAAGTCATATTTAAACTATACAACCAATGCCGGTGATTAAAGTCACATTAACACAGGAATAAAGTAGAAAATAGCTAATTTTAATAATATGGCCCCCGAATTAATTTATAAATATTCAAATGTCCCTTGACAGCAAAAAGGTTCCCCTCCCCTGCTGTGAAGAGATGACAATGAAAGACTCATTTACATTTACATTTAAGTCATTTAGCAGATGCTCTTATCCAGAGCGACTTACAAATTGGTGCATTCACCTTATGACATCCAGTGGAACAGTCACTTTACAATAGTGCATCTAAATCTTAAAGGGGGGGGGTGAGAGGGATTACTTATCCTATCCTAGGTATTCCTTAAAGAGGTGGGGTTTCAGGTGTCTCCGGAAGGTGGTGATTGACTCCGCTGTCCTGGCGTCGTGAGGGAGTTTGTTCCACCATTGGGGGGCCAGAGCAGCGAACAGTTTTGACTGGGCTGATCGGGAGCTGTACTTCCTCAGTGGTAGGGAGGCGAGCAGGCCAGAGGTGGATGAACGCAGTGCCCTTGTTTGGGTGTAGGGCCTGATCAGAGCCTGGAGGTACTGAGGTGCCGTTCCCCTCACAGCTCCGTAGGCAAGCACCATGGTCTTGTAGCGGATGCGAGCTTCAACTGGAAGCCAGTGGAGAGAACGGAGGAGCGGGGTGACGTGAGAGAACTTGGGAAGGTTGAACACCAGACGGGCTGCGGCGTTCTGGATGAGTTGAAGGGGTTTAATGGCACAGGCAGGGAGCCCAGCCAACAGCGAGTTGCAGTCATCTAGACGGGAGATGACAAGTGCCTGGATTAGGACCTGCGCCGCTTCCTGTGTGAGGCAGGGTCGTACTCTGCGGATGTTGTAGAGCATGAACCTACAGGAACGGGCCACCGCCTTGATGTTGGTTGAGAACGACAGGGTGTTGTCCAGGATCACGCCAAGGTTCTTAGCGCTCTGGGAGGAGGACACAATGGAGTTGTCAACCGTGATGGCGAGATCATGGAACGGGCAGTCCTTCCCGGGAGGAAGAGCAGCTCCGTCTTGCCGAGGTTCAGCTTGAGGTGGTGATCCGTCATCCACACTGATATGTCTGCCAGACATGCAGAGATGCGATTCGCCACCTGGTCATCAGAAGGGGGAAAGGAGAAGATTAATTGTGTGTCGTCTGCATAGCAATGATAGGAGAGACCATGTGAGGTTATGACAGAGCCAAGTGACTTGGTGTATAGCGAGAATAGGAGAGGGCCTAGAACAGAGCCCTGGGGGACACCAGTGGTGAGAGCGCGTGGTGAGGAGACAGATTCTCGCCACGCCACCTGGTAGGAGCGACCTGTCAGGTAGGACGCAATCCAAGCGTGGGCCGCGCCGGAGATGCCCAACTCGGAGAGGGTGGAGAGGAGGATCTGATGGTTCACAGTATCGAAGGCAGCCGATAGATCTAGAAGGATGAGAGCAGAGGAGAGAGAGTTTGCTTTAGCAGTGCGGAGCGCCTCCGTGATACAGAGGAGAGCAGTCTCAGTTGAATGACTAGTCTTGAAACCTGACTGATTTGGATCAAGAAGGTCATTCAGAGAGAGATAGCGAGAGAGCTGGCCAAGGACGCACGTTCAAGAGTTTTGGAGAGAAAAGAAAGAAGGGATACTGGTCTGTAATTGTTGACATCGGAGGGATCGAGTGTAGGTTTTTTCAGAAGGGGTGCAACTCTCGCTCTCTTGAAGACGGAAGGGACGTAGCCAGCGGTCAGGGATGAGTTGATGAGCGAGGTGAGGTAAGGAGGAAGGTCTCCGGAAATGGTCTGGAGAAGAGAGGAGGGGATAGGGTCAAGCGGGCAGGTTGTTGGGCTGCCGGCCGTCACAAGACGCGAGATTTCATCTGGAGAGAGAGGGGAGAAAGAGGTCAGAGCACAGGGTAGGGCAGTGTGAGCAGAACCAGCGGTGTCGTTTGACTTAGCAAACGAGGATCGGATGTCGTCGACCTTCTTTTCAAAATGGTTGACGAAGTCATCTGCAGAGATGGAGGAGGGGGGGAGGGGGAGGAGGATTCAGGAGGGAGGAGAAGGTGGCAACGAGCTTCCTAGGGTTAGAGGCAGATGCTTGGAATTTAGAGTGGTAGAAAGTGGCTTTAGCAGCAGAGACAGAGGAGGAAAATGTAGAGAGGAGGGAGTGAAAGGATGCCAGGTCCGCAGGGAGGCGAGTTTTCCTTCATTTCCGCTCGGCTGCCCGGAGCCCTGTTCTGTGAGCTCTCAGTGAGTCATCGAGCCACGGAGCGGGAGGGGAGGACCGAGCCGGCCTGGAGGATAGGGGACATAGAGAGTCAAAGGATGCAGAGAGGGAGGAGAGGAGGGTTGAGGAGGCAGAATCAGGAGATAGGTTGGAGAAGGTTTGAGCAGAGGGAAGAGGTGATAGGATGGAAGAGGAGAGAGTAGCGGGGGAGAGAGAGCGAAGGTTGGGACGGCGCGATACCATCCGAGTAGGGGCAGTGTGGGAAGTATTGGATGAGAGCGAGAGGGAAAAGGATACAAGGTAGTGGTCGGAGACTTGGAGGGGAGTTGCAATGAGGTTAGTGGAAGTACAGTAATTTAATTTGGTGAACAGTAGCATATCTTTTTGGCACCAGTGGAGAACATCCGCCATATCCCCTGGGAGTGTGAAAATTCACTGTCTTTATCATTGGGTCAGTGCCAATTTTGTTTGTTTTTGGACAATAATTTCCTCCTCCAGGTTAGATGGACGTCATATTGTATTTGTGTCTCCCCTTTTCGTAGGCCGATTAAATGGATCAGACAACATCGTTTTTATTGATCTGTTTGTCAGTGTCAGCAGAGTAGGCTGCCCTGTTATTTTTGTTGTATTAAAAAAAATTGGGTGTCCCGTACCGGTAAGAAATTTAATTTACTTTCACCCCTGATTAAAATGTGTAGAGTGCGTGTGCTAGCTTGTGTGTGATTATGCTTGGTGGCATGTCTTGTGTGGTATGCATGGGTTGCTGATCTGTGTGCTAGTGATTTGAATAGCTTGGTGCTTTCAACATTTCAATACCACTCACAAAGTCATCAGCATACATAGACACACAGGCTCATGCCAGTGGCAGGTCATTAGTAAAGATTGAAGAAAGTAAGGGGCCTAGACAACTGCCTTGGGAAATGCCCGAACCTACCTGGATTATGTTGGAGAGGCTTTCATTGAAGCCCCTCCCTATATTCATGCTGAAAGTCTGTGAAATAGCATTGTATCTGGTCAAACACAATGTTTTCCAAAAGTTTACTAAGAGTTTGTAGCAGGTCGACTGTTTGAGGCAGTAAAGGGTGATTTGCTATTCTTGGGTAGCGGAATGACTTTTGCTTCCCTCAACGCCCTCACTTTCTTGTAGGCTTAGATTGAAGAGATGGCAAATAGGAGTGGCAATATAGTCGGCTATCATCCTCAATATTCTTCATCCAAGTTGTCAGAACCAGGTGGCTTGTCATCAACCACTTCACCTCTTCCAACCCACTTTTTGGAATTCCAAATTGCAAAGCTTGTCTTTCATAATTCGGTCCGTTATGAATGGATGTGTAGATTTGGAGTTTGTTTTTGGTTTAGAGTTTGCTTATCTTGTCAATGAAAAAATAATGTAATTAGCCATATCAGTCGGTTTTGTGATGAATGAGCCATCTGACTCAATGAGCTGAGTTCACCTTTTTGCCCAAGATTTCATTTAATGCCCAAGAATTTTACTATCTTTCTTTATATAATATTTGTTTCACAGTACTGTTTGTTTAGTCACATGATTTCTCAGTTTATAGTAAGTTTACAGTAGGTTTAACAGCTGATCAGCTGTGCAGCCAGACTTATTTGCCATTTATTTTGCCTCGTCCGTCTCTGTTATGCAGGTGAATGAGGACCCAAAAGCGACTTGGCGAAAACAGAGTTTTTAATCCAGTAAAGTTACTATACAAACAAAAAGGCATAATACTACTCGTAATGACAAGAACAGACTGGAGACTTGATCAAGAACTGCAGGTTGCCTCGGGAAGGCACTTGAACCTAGCAGACTCAGACACCTGCTCACCACGCAGCATCTGAGGGAAACACGACACGACAGGGCAATACATAGACACAGCACGGTGAACAATAGATAAGGATCCGACAGGGCAGGAACGGAAAACAAGGAGAGAAATAGGGACTCTAATCAGGGAAAAGGATCGGGAACAGGTGTGGGAAGACTAAATGATGATTAGGGGAATAGGAACAGCTGGGAGCAGGAACGGAACGATAGAGAGAAGAGAGAGCGAGAGAGTGAGAGAGGGAGGGGGAGAGAGAGGGATAGAAAGAGGGAAAGAACCTAATAAGACCAGCAGAGGGAAACGAATAGAAGGGGAAGCACAGGGACAAGACATGATAATCAATGACAAAACATGACAGTACCCCCCCCACTCACCGAGCGCCTCCTGGCGCACTCGAGGAGGAACCCTGGCAGCAACGGAGGAAATCATCAATAAGCGAACGGTCCAGCACGTCCCGAGACGGAACCCAACTCCTCTCCTCAGGACCGTAACCCTCCCAATCCACTAAGTATTGGTGACCCCGTCCCCGAGAACGCATGTCCATGATCTTACGTACCTTGTAAATAGGTGCGCTCTCGACAAGGACGGGAGGGGGGAGGGAAGACGAACGGGGTGCGAAGAAAGGGCTTGACACAGGAGACGTGGAAGACAGGATGGACGCGACGAAGATGTCGCGGAAGAAGCAGTCGCACAGCGACAGGATTGACGACCTGGGAGACACGGAACGGACCAATGAACCGCGGAGTCAACTTACGAGAAGCTGTCGTAAGAGGAAGGTTGCGAGTGGAAAGCCACACTCTCTGGCCGCAACAATACCTTGGACTCTTAATCCTGCGTTTATTGGCGGCTCTCACAGTCTGTGCCCTGTAACGGCAAAGTGCAGACCTCACCCTCCTCCAGGTGCGCTCACAACGTTGGACAAACGCTTGAGCGGAGGGAACGCTGGACTCGGCAAGCTGGGATGAGAACAGAGGAGGCTGGTAACCCAGACTACTCTGAAACGGAGATAACCCGGTAGCAGACGAAGGAAGCGAGTTGTGAGCGTATTCTGCCCAGGGGAGCTGTTCTGCCCAAGACGCAGGGTTTCTGAAAGAAAGGCTGCGTAGTATGCGACCAATCGTCTGATTGGCCCTCTCTGCTTGACCGTTAGACTGGGGATGAAACCCGGAAGAGAGACTGACGGACGCACCAATCAAACGACAGAACTCCCTCCAAAACTGTGACGTGAATTGCGGACCTCTGTCTGAAACGGCGTCTAACGGGAGGCCATGAATTCTGAACACATTCTCGATGATGATTTGTGCCGTCTCCTTAGCGGAAGGAAGTTTAGCGAGGGGAATGAAATGTGCCGCCTTAGAGAACCTATCGACAACCGTAAGAATCACAGTCTTCCCCGCAGACAAAGGCAGACCGGTAATGAAGTCTAGGGCGATGTGAGACCATGGTCGAGAAGGAATGGGGAGCGGTCTGAGACGACCGGCAGGAGGAGAGTTACCCGACTTAGTCTGCGCGCAGTAAGAACAAGCAGCCACGAAACGGCGCGTGTCACGCTCCTGAGTCGGCCACCAAAAGCGCTGGCGAATAGACGCAAGAGTGCCTCGAACACCGGGATGACCAGCTAACTTGGCAGAGTGAGCCCACTGAAGAACAGCCAGACGAGTGGAAACAGGAACGAAAAGGAGGTTACTAGGACAAGCGCGGCGACGCAGTGTGCGTGAGTGCTTGCTTAACCTGTCTTTCAATTCCCCAGACTGTCAACCCGACAACACGCCCATAAGGAAGAATCCCCTCGGGATCAGTAGAAGCCACAGAAGAACTAAACAGACGGGATAAGGCATCAGGCTTGGTGTTCTTGCTACCCGGACGGTAAGAAATCACAAACTCGAAACGAGCGAAAAACAACGCCCAACGAGCTTGACGGGCATTAAGTCATTTGGCAGAACGGATGTACTCAAGGTTCTTATGGTCTGTCCAAACGACAAAAGGAACGGTCGCCCCCTCCAACCACTGTCGCCATTCGCCTAGGGCTAAGCGGATGGCGAGCAGTTCACGGTTACCCACATCATAGTTGCGCTCAGATGGCGACAGGCGATGAGAAAAATAAGCGCAAGGATGAACCTTATCGTCAGACTGGAAGCGCTGGGATAGAATGGCTCCCACGCCTACCTCTGAAGCATCAACCTCGACAATGAATTGTCTAGTGACGTCAGGAGTAACGAGGATAGGAGCGGACGTAAAACGTTCTTTTAGAAGATCAAAAGCTCCCTGGGCGGAACCGGACCACTTAAAACACGTCTTGACAGAAGTAAGAGCTGTGAGAGGGGCAGCAACTTGACCGAAATTACGAATGAAACGCCGATAGAAATTAGCGAAACCTAAAAGCGCTGCAACTCGACACGTGACCTTGGAACGGGCCAATCACTGACAGCTTGGACCTTAGCGGAATCCATCTGAATGCCTTCAGCGGAAATAACGGAACCGAGAAAAGTAACGGAGGAGACATGAAAAGAGCACTTCTCAGCCTTTACGTAGAGACAATTCTCTAAAAGGCGCTGTAGAACACGTCGAACGTGCTGAACATGAATCTCGAGTGACGGTGAAAAAATCAGGATATCGTCAAGATAGACAAAAACAAAGATGTTCAGCATGTCTCTCAGAACATCATTAACTAATGCCTGAAAAACAGCTGGCGCATTGGCGAGACCAAACGGCAGAACCCGGTACTCAAAATGCCCTAACGGAGTGTTAAACGCCGTTTTCCACTCGTCCCCCTCTCTGATGCGCACGAGATGGTAAGCGTTACGAAGGTCCAACTTAGTAAAGCACCTGGCTCCCTGCAGAATCTCGAAGGCTGATGACATAAGGGGAAGCGGATAACGATTCTTAACCGTTATGTCATTCAGCCCTCGATAATCCACGCAGGGGCGCAGAGTACCGTCCTTCTTCTTAACAAAAAGAACCCCGCCCCGGCCGGAGAGGAAGAAGGCACTATGGTACCGGCGTCAAGAGACACAGATAAATAATCCTCGAGAGCCTTACGTTCGGGAGCCGACAGAGAGTATAGTCTACCCCGAGGAGGAGTGGTCCCCGGAAGGAGATCAATACTACAATCATACGACCGGTGAGGAGGAAGGGAGTTGGCTCGGGACCGACTGAAGACCGTGCGCAGATCATGATATTCCTCCGGCACTCCTGTCAAATCGCCAGGTTCCTCCTGAGAAGTGGGGACAGAAGAAATGGGAGGGATGGCAGACATTAAACACTTCACATGACAAGAAACGTTCCAGGATAGGATAGAATTACTAGACCAATTAATAGAAGGATTATGACATACTAGCCAGGGATGACCCAAAACAACAGGTGTAAAAGGTGAACGAAAAATCAAAAAAGAAATAGTCTCACTGTGGTTACCAGATACTGTGAGAGTTAAAGGTAGTGTCTCAAATCTGATACTGGGAAGATGACTACCATCTAAGGCAAACATGGGCGTAGGCTTGTCTAACTGTCTGAAAGGAATGTCATGTTTCCGAGCCCATGCTTCGTCCATGAAACAACCCTCAGCCCCAGAGTCAATCAAGGCACTGCATGTAGCACCCGAACCGGTCCAGCGTAGATGGACCGACATAGTAGTACAGGATCTAGATGAAGAGACCTGAGTAGTAGCGCTCACCAGTAGCCCTCCGCTTACTGATGAGCTCTGGCCTTTTACTGGACATGAATTGACAAAATGTCCATCAAATCCGCAATAGAGGCACAGGCGGTTGGTGATCCTCCGTTCCCTCTCCTTGGTCGAGATGCGAATACCTCCCAGCTGCATGGGCTCAGTCTCTGAGCCAGAGGGGGAGATGGTTGCGATGCGGAGCAGGGAAACACCGTTGACGCGAGCTCTCTTCCACGAGCTTGGTGACGAAGATCTACCCGTCGTTCTATGCGGATGGCGAGAGCAATCAAAGAGTCCACACTGGAAGGAACCTCCCGAGAGAGAATCTCATCTTTGACCACTGCGTGGAGTCCCTCCAGAAAACGAGCGAGCAGCGCCAGCTCGTTCCAGTCACTAGAGGCAGCAAGAGTGCGAAACTCTATAGAGTAATCCGTTATGGATCGATCACCTTGGCATAGGGAAGCCAGGGCCCTAGAAGCCTCCTACCAAAAACTGAACGGTCAAAAACCCGAATCATCTCCTCTTTAAAGTTCTGGTAATTGTTAGAACAATCAGCCCTTGCCTCCCAGATAGCTGTGCCCCACTCTCGAGCCCGGTCAGTAAGGAGTGAAATGACGTAAGCAACCCGAGCTCTCTCGCTAGAGTATGTGTTGGGTTGGAGAGAGAACACAATATCACTGGGTGAGAAAGGAGCGGCACTCCGTGGGCTGCCCGGAGTAGCAAGGTGGGTTATTAACCCTAGGTTCCGGAGGCTCGGCAGGCCAGGAAGTAACAGGTGGCACGAGACGAAGACTCTGGAACTGTCCAGAGAGGTCGGAAACCTGAGCGGCCAGGTTCTCCACGGCATGGCGAGCAGCAGACAATTCCTGCTCGTGTCTGCCGAGCATGGCTCCTTGGATCTCGACGGCAGTGTTACGAGCATCTGTAGTCGCTGGGTCCATTCCTTGGTCGGATCCTTCTGTTATACAGGTGAATGAGGACCCAAAAGCGACTTGGCGAAAACAGAGTTTTTAATCCAGTAAAGTTACTATACAAACAAAAAGGCATAATACTACTCGTAATGACGAGAACAGACTGGAGACTTGATCAAGAACTGCAGGTTGCCTCGGGAAGGCACTTGAACCTAGCAGACTCAGACACCTGCTCACCACGCAGCATCTGAGGGAAACACGACACGACAGGGCAATACATAGACACAGCACGGTGAACAATAGATAAGGATCTGACAGGGCAGGAACGGAAAACAAGGAGAGAAATAGGGACTCTAATCAGGGAAAAGGATCGGGAACAGGTGTGGGAAGACTAAATGATGATTAGGGGAATAGGAACAGCTGGGAGCAGGAACGGAACGATAGAGAGAAGAGAGAGCGAGAGAGTGAGAGAGGGAGGGGGA
This sequence comes from Oncorhynchus gorbuscha, assembly GCF_021184085.1. Classification (NCBI taxonomy): domain Eukaryota; kingdom Metazoa; phylum Chordata; class Actinopteri; order Salmoniformes; family Salmonidae; genus Oncorhynchus; species Oncorhynchus gorbuscha. The sequence goes on along the minus strand of NC_060193.1, from coordinate 34,963,996 downwards.
GAGAGAGGGATAGAAAGAGGGAAAGAACCTAATAAGACCAGCAGAGGGAAACGAATAGAAGGGGAAGCACAGGGACAAGACATGATAATCAATGACAAAACATGACAGTCTCAACCATAAAATGTTTCAATTCCTCATCAATCCACAGGGATTTAACAGTTTTAACAGTACTTTTCTTAATGGGTGCATGCTTATTAGAAACTGGAATAAACCATTTGAGAAATGTGTCAACTGCAGTGTCTGGTTGCTCCTCATTACACACTACAGAGCAGCAAATAGTATTTACATGTTCAACATAGGAATCACAGCAAAATCTTTGGAACTTTGGTTTTCCTAGATATTGCTAAAATATCATGATCACTACATCTGATGGATGTGGATAATACAGATTTCTGCAGCATTAGTAAAGATGTGAAAAAAGACGTTGTAACCATGTATTGCTCCAACTGTATAATTGAAGGTATTATTGGTAACACTTTACATTAAGGTTCCATTTGTAAATGCATTATAATCCTTAATAAAAGGTTATATCACATTGGCCAAAATAGTGCAATAACTGGTAAATGTTTGCCAAATAGTGAGCCAATATTTACCTCCAGTTATTAACCATTTATAAATGCACTTACAAACGCTTATAAGATGACCCCTTATGGATCATCGTTCAACCTTATTTTCAATAGTTGCACAGTTGAATAATAATACATTTCTCACTTTTGGGTGTGATGCATTGGTGCTCTGTCCCAGGAAGATAAGAGGCTGGTTTTCATGATGTGTCTTGACACACCTTTGAAACCCTGATGACCTGGCCAAATTTACATCCAGGACATTATTCAATCATCATTCCTAACATATTACCCGTTACCAGATGATATCATCACACTTACCACTTCTGTGTGATAGTCCAAGTATGGTGAACGCTCTGGTGTTAAATATGAACCATAATACCCTTGCTTGGTGAAACCGTGAAGGAGGTATCCTCTCACAACATGTTGGTCTTCATACCCACCCTTCATTGACTGAAAATATTTAACAAAGTGTTGAATCTGCTCTCATGATTGTAGTGATGAGTACCCAATACTGCCTGTAAGTATGTCTAAGGTCTGAGGGAACTCTCAAATCATCTGTAATTGATTTACCCACGTGTATAACTCCTAAAAGTATACCTTATTTTAAAGTGACAGACCGATAAACATTTAAAACTGAGATATCATAATTTATAAAACAGCTAAAAGTATACCTTATTTTAAAATGACAGGCACTATGGACATTTATAAGCGAGTTATCTACATTTATAACTGCTAAAATGATAGCTTATTTTAAAGTGGCAATTCACTGAATATTAACAAATGAGTTACTAAAATGTATACTTTATAGCTTAAAATAAAGTGGAACCCTTCTGGCCATTTATTAATGAGTTGCAAATACTTAGAAGAGCATATAATCTCCTCAAACATGCAATACATAGTCAGAACAAAATTTTATTTAACATAAGTATACATTGGGGAAAAACTTTAATTGCAGTGACTAAAATCTAAATCTGTAGCCTATAATTGGTATAGAGAGTAGTCTAGCTAATTCAAATAAACAGGGTGTGTCTTTTTCTGCCCTTTTTAATATTACAAGTCAGAATAGAAATTGACAACAGATTAACTATTTAAAATACAACAGGGTCTCATTGTCCCCATCTGAATATTCATCTGTTTCTTTCTTGTTAAGCATTTTCCAATCCTGGAGTCTGAGACCTTATGGGAAGATGTTGGAGAGAAGATTAATTTAGCATAGACACTATAGCCATAACTCTACTATCATCATTATCATGATTTATACCATTTAGGCTTCGCTAGTTATGTTATTCTCTGCTATCTAAAAATAGCAGCTAGCTGTTCTTTAACATTACTTGCTAACACTAATAGCTACTTACCATAGATTAAAGGGTTATATAGTTATCAACATTTTTGCTAATACACAATGTAGCCAGCTAGATTGTAAGGTAGTCTTAAAATTGGAACCACTAGTGTGCTGACAAAGGATGCTAAACTAGCTAACTTACCAGCTACCTAGCTACAGACAGTACCTGAGTTCAACGTTTAAATAACTAGCTAGTGTGCTAATCCAAAAAAGCTAAACAAATTGCATGGAAATTCTGTCAAGTGGCAATCCACTGACCATTAACAAATTAGTTACCAAAATGTATAATTTATAGTTTATTTGAGTGAAAAATAGCCATTTTCCCACACATCTCTCCTTCTCACTATCACGCATTAGTTTAACTTCCCCACCCGCCATTTTGAAAAAGACCCGACGTAGCTCATCGCCTTCTTGAATTATGCAGAAACGGGCAGCATGGATGTCATGTCATTAATTTTGTTGGAAAGGGGAGAAATTGTGCTGGAAATTACAATGGTATTGACATTACAGTTGATTATTATTACGTTTTGGGGGCGCTAAAATAAGGTGAAAAGACCCCTGGTGGCATGTCTGGCGACTATACAAAATATTTGGAATTTTGAGCAGATTGTTTCTTATAAAAACAAGAAGTGATGCTGTCATTTAGTATATGAAAGTTATATATTACTAGTGTTAGGTTCTAATTCTCAGAGTAAAAAACTCAATGGACATTTATGAAAGCTTAACCAAGTTATTCTACCCAGAGGGTCAATACAGCTGCACTCAGACAAAACATGTTTACACACCACTGTATATATACTCCAATTTAGGCACTCCTCCTTCTCTCCAATCCTTACATATATTATGATTCGACAGGAAGACGAAGTAATAGGGTAATTAACCATAATTTCTCCCTTAAGGGGATCTGACCTGACCTCAACCCCTCATTTGCCTAATCCACAGATGTCCACCCGTATCCCCTATAGCAATCCTGTGACTTTCTCCCGTCCACCCAGCACATTCCTAAGCCATCTGGATCCTACTGATAACCATGAACTTCTGATGTAAAAATCTGTCTCTATCACTCCTTAGATAATGTACTTCTGAGTATAACAATGTTCCAAGTTTAACCCAGAATCTAACACTAGCAAGTTATTAATTTCATGTTTAACCTTGTTAATATGTTCATGTGGACAATTTTTTTGCGCTCTTCTGTGATTCTTGATTGTTTCAAAGTGAAAGTTAAACGAACAAACAAACCTGATAAAGTATCACTAGAATTTATATACTGTATAAATGCCTGGAATATTTCAATTTTGGAGAATCTCTTATAAAGTTAAAGTTACGTATAGTCACCCAAAGGTGTAAAACAGTAAATAATGGCTACTTCTCAGAAAGTATTAAACTACCAAGAAGAGTAAAACAAGGTTGTTCACTCTTGGCATATCTATTTATTATGGCTAATGAAATGTTAGCAATTAAAATCAGATCAAACAATCATATCAAGGGGCTAGATATCCTGGGCTTAAAAATTAAGGTGTCATTGTATGCTGTTGATTCATGTTCTATTTTAAGCCCATAATTTGGATCCCTTCACAGCTAATTGCTGAAGATAATTGTTCTAACCTCTCTGGATTCCAACCAAATTATGATAAGTGTACTATACTACGTATTGGATAACTAAATAATTAACTTTTACATTACCGTGTAGTTAACCAATAAAATGGTCTGATTGTCACGACTAGTCAAGGTGGGTGGAATCAGGCGCAGAGAGCAAATAATGAATAGAGGTTTATTCTCCGGTGAACAACAAACACGGACAACCCAAAATACAAACAGGGTGAAAAATATCCAAAACAGGAAATTACAGACAAACCGGAGAAATTAAACACAAAAACACCGACAGCCGAAACGAAATGACAAAAACAAACAATCCCGCACAAAACAAGGGCGGGACAACCTACATTATATACAGATACTAATTAACTAACACACAGGTGAAAACAATCAGACAAAACCAACAGATAACCGAAAAAGGGTTCGGTAGTGGCTAATAGGATGGTGACGACGACCGCCGAGCACAGCCTGAACGGGCAGGAGAGCCAACCTCGGCGGAAGTCGTGACAGTACCCCCCCCCCTGACGCGCGGCTCCCGCAGCGTGCCGCCACCGTCCTCGAGGACGACCCGGAGGACGAGGTGCTGGGCGATCCGGGTGGAGGCGGTGGAATTCTATCAGGAGAGAAGGGTCCAAAATGTCCCTCACCGGAACCCAGCATCTCTCCTCTGGGCCGTACCCCTCCCAGTCCACGAGGTACTGTAGGCCCCCCACCCGGCGTCCAGAATGCCTCGAACTGTATACGCCGGGGGCCCATCGATGTCCAGAGGGGGCGGAGGGACCTCAGACACCTCACCTCCTTGCAGGGGACCAGCCACCACCGGCCTGAGGAGAGACACATGAAATGAGGGGTTAATACGGTAATACCTAGGAAGTTGTAACCTACAACACACCTCGTTTATTTTCCTCAGGACTTTGAACGGCCCCACACACTGCGGCCCCAGCTTCCGACAGGGCAGGCGGAGGGACAGGTTTCGGGTCGAGAGCCAGACCCTGTCCCCCGGTGCAAACACGGGGGTCTCATTGTGGTGCTGGTCAGCGCTCCTCTTCTGCCGTTCTCCCGCTAACCGTAATGAATCCTGAACGGCTTTCCAGGTGTCCTTGGAATGCTGTACCCATTCCTCCACCGCAGGAGCCTCGGTCTGACTCTGATGCCATGGAGCCAGGACCGGCTGGTAACCTAACACACACTCAAAAGGAGACAAGTTAGTAGAGGAGTGGCGTAAGGAGTTCTGGGCTAGTTCGGCCCATGGAACATACCTTGCCCACTCACCAGGCCAGTCCCGACAGTAGGACCGCAGAAACCTGCCCACATCCTGGTTAACGCGCTGCACCTGCCCATTACTCTCGGGGTGAAAACCTGAGGTTAAGCTAACCGAGACCCCCAGTCTCTCCATAAATGCCCTCCACACTCTGGACGTGAATTGGGGACCCCGATCAGAGACGATGTCCTCAGGCACCCCATAGTGCCGGAAGACATGGGTAAACAAAGCCTCAGCAGTCTGCAGGGCCGTAGGAACACCGGGCAACGGAATAAGATGACAGGACTTAGAAAACCGATCCACAACGACCAGGATCGTAGTACTTCCCTGGGACCGGGGAAGGTCGGTAAGAAAATCCACCGATAAATGTGTCCACGGCCGTTGTGGAATGGGGAGGGGTTGTAATTTCCCTCTAGGTAGGTGTCGAGGAGCCTTGCTCTGAGCACACACTGAGCAGGAGGAGACATTGTGGCCCTCCCAGTGTGGGCTACCAGTATTTCCCTCTCAGACTCTGCACTGTCCTCTTGATACCAGGATGACCCGAGGAGGGAAGAGTATGAGCCCACCTAATCAGCTTGTCCCGGACCACCCTCGGCACATACTTGATCCCTACTGGACAGTTAGGAGGAGCCGGCTCTGACCGTGAGGCCCTCTCTATCTCAGCATCTACCTCCCATACCACCGGTGCCGCAAGACATGACGGTGGAATGATGGGAGTTGGCTCTACTGACCGTTCCTCTGTATAATAGAGGCGAGACAGTGCGTCAGCTTTGGTGTTTTGGGAGCCTGGCCGATATGTGAGGGTAAACTGGAACCTAGTAAAAAACATGGCCCATCTAGCCTGACGTGGATTTAGTCTCTTAGCTTCCCGGATGTACTCGAGATTACGATGGTCAGTCCAGATGAGAAAAGGTAAATTAGCCCCCTCAAGCCAATGTCTCCACACCTTCAGAGCCTTGACTACAGCTAACAACTCCCGGTCCACCACATCATAGTTTCGCTCCGCTGGGCTGAGTTTGCTCGAAAAGAAAGCACAGGGGTGGAGTTTGGATGGCATGCCCGAGCGTTGGGACAGCACGGCTCCAACCCCAGCCTCGGACGCATCCACCTCCACTATGAACACTAACGAGGGATCCGGATGAGCCAACACGGGCGCATTGGTGAACAGCTCCTTCAGAAGACTGAAAGCCCTGCCCGCCTCTGCTGACCAGCGCAAGCGCAGCGGTCCTCCCTTCAGCAGTGAGGTGATGGGAGCAGCCACCTGACCAAGACCCCGGATAAACCTCCGGTAGTAATTGGCAAACCCTAAAAACCGCTGCACTTCTTTCACCGTGGTCGGAGTCGGCCAATTACGCACGGCTGTAACGCGATCATCCTCCTTTACCACCCCGGAGGTGGAAATACGATACCCCAGGAAGGAAACGGACTGTTTGAAAAACTCACATTTCTCCGCCTTGCAATACAGGTCATGCTCCAGTAGTCGCCCAAGTACCTTACGCACCAGAGACACATGCTCCGCGCGTGTGGCAGAATAGATCAAGATGTCATCAATGTACACTACCACTCCCTGACCAAGCAGGTCTTGGAGAATCTCATCTATGAAGGATTTGAAAACGGCTGGAGCATTCTTCAAACTGTATGGCATGACGCGGTACTCATAATGACCAGAAGTAGTACTAAATCACGCTGGTATGATGTAGGATCCTCTCTTCCATCGATAGGAGAGGAGACGCTGCTGCTCCTGCTGATTCCATGGGTGGTGCGGGATTCTGTCACGACTAGTCAAGGTGGGTGGAATCAGGCGCAGAGAGCAAATAATGAATAGAGGTTTATTCTCCGGTGAACAACAAACACGGACAACCCAAAATACAAACAGGGTGAAAAATATCCAAAACAGGAAATAACAAACCGGAGAAATAAAACACAAAAACACCGACAGCCGAAACGAAATGACAAAAACAAACAATCCAACCGACAGTCTAAGAGTTTAACCATGTGGGATGGTTAAAAGATTCAGCAGTCTGGTCTGCAACCTTTGTCCTCTCGTAATTGAGGGAAACATTGTCTGTTGAGAAATTCTCAAAGTGGGGTTTTTATTCGGGAGTTGCAGAAAAGGGCCTGTCCCAGGATCCTCTGATTTAGTTAATCTTCATTAAACAGTCCAAAATCACATTACACAATTTTACAAACAGTATCATCCTCACTCATTCATCGTTTACAACAATTAGATGAAAACCTCATATCTGAGGCTATTATATAAACAGCCTTATGGTAATGTGGTCGTATTGTCTCCCATGAGTTTCACAAAATTGTACCAAACGGGCCAGATTGTAACTGGATTCTTCACTGATCTTTTATACCTTCTCCAGAACCCTAAATGTTGTTCGGACCTCAAGTCCTCTGAGGTGGAAGAAATTCCTTTGTTCTCTATGAAAATTCACTCTGTCTCTATACTGTGGCCATGAGTAGATGATCTCCTCCAGGAATTTACGACCTCTCTCTGACCACAGCAGCCTGTGTGTAGGAGACATGGAGAGGGGGATTGGGCTTGCTGTACCCAAAGAGGGCAACGTCATGACAATATCCTTGCTTCATTCAGGTCTTGAGCTACAGGCAATTAGATTTGGGTGTCATTTTTAGTTAAAATTGAGAAAAAAATGGTCAGATCTTTTAAACTCAAACATTCTAATTGATTTTAAAAAAGTATTCTTTGGGGGAAAAAATTCTAAAAACAATATAGTCTTTGTAAATGATATAAGTTGGACTGGTGGAGTTATGTCACACATGCTGCTAACAAAAAAATATGTGGAATTGTCTGCTCTACTCAAAATTACAAACAACTAATTGCAGCATCACCGCAAAAAATGGAAGAGGGAAGAAAGTAAGGCATTTCTTCAGGCCCTGCATGAAGAAAATTGTGATAAATAAAAAAAGTATACCAGTTTCATTTAAGGACCAAAAATGTACAGCAGTGCCATATAGATTGCAAAATAGATGGGAAGAGATGTTCGATGTACCGATTGATTGGCACATGGTTTATGAACCAATACACAAAACAATGCTGGATTCAAAACTTTGAGTTTTTCAACGTAAATTGTTATACAGAATTCTGGCAACCAATATAATGTTATACATATGGGGGATACATCCATCTCAGCTCGGCAGATTTTGCAGTGAAGAGACAGAATCATTATATAATTTGTTTTGGTACTGTCCATGTGTAGCTTGGTTTTGGCCGCAGGTTCCGGAATGGCTGAAGAATTGCAACATATACCTGGAGCTAACTCTGCAAATAGCACTGTTGGGTGATTTGGAAAAGTCTTAGTCAATCGATCAATAATACACTGCTCAAAAAAATAAAGGGAACACTAAAATAACACATCCTAGATCTGAATGAATTAAATATTCTTATGAAATACTTTTTTCTTTACATAGTTGAATCTGCTGACAACAAAATCACACAAAAATGATCAATGGAAATCAAATTTATCAACCCATGGAGGTCTGCAGAGGCACCACTACAGTTCGATCCCAGTCAGGCTGTGACCGGGAGACCCATGGGGAGGCACACAATATGCATCGTCCGGTTTAGGGAAGAGTTTGGCCTGCCGGGATTTCCTTGTGTCATCGTTCACCGAAACATTAGTACGGCTTGCTTCCGGGTTAAGCGAGCAGTGTGTCAAGAAGCAGTGCGGCTTTGCAGGGTCGTGTTTTGGAGGACGCATGCTCTCAAGTGGAAAACCACACTACAGGCTGATCCAACGTTGATGTAATGTCCTTAAAACAAGTCGCAATGAGGCTCAGTAGTGTGTGTGGCCTCCACGTGCCTGTATGACCTCCCTACAATGCCTGGGCATGCTCCTGATGAGGTGGCGGATTGTCTCCTGAGGGATCTTCTCCCAGACCTGGACTAAAGCATCCGCCAACTACTGGACAGTCTGTGGTGCAACATGGCGTTGGTGGATGGAGCGAGACATGATGTCCTAGATGTGCTCAATTGGATTCAGGTCTGGGGAACGTGCGGGCCAGTCCAAAGCATCAATGCCTTCCTCTTGCAGGAACTGCTGACACACTCCAGCCACATGAGGTCTTGCATTAGGAGGAACCCAGGGCCAACGTCACCAGCATATGCCCTCACGGGGGTCTGAGGATCTCATCTCGGTACCTAATGGCAGTCAGGCTACCTCTGGCGAGCACATGGAGGACTATGCGGCCCCCCAAAGAAATGCCACCCCACACCATTACTGACCCACCGCCAAACCGGTCATGCTGGAGGATGTTGCAGGCAGCAGAATGTTCTCCACAGCGTCTCCAGACTGTCACGTCTGTCACATGTGCTCAGTGTGCACCTGCTTTCATCTGTGAAGAGCGCAGGGCGCCAGTGGCAAACTTTTCAAACTTGGTGTTCTCTGGCAAATGCCAAACGTCCTGTACAGTGGTGGGCTGTAAGCACAACCGCCAACTGTGGGCATCGGGCCCTCATAGGGCTCTGGCAGTGCTCCTCCTGCTCCTCCTTGCACAAAGGCGGAAGTAGCGGTCCTGTTGCTGGGTTGTGGCCCTCCTACGGCCTCCTCTATGTCTCCTGATATACTGGCCTTTCTCCTGGTAGTGCCTCCATGCTCTGGACACTATACTGACAGACACAGCAAACCTTCTTGCCACAGCTCGCATTGATGTGCCATTCTGGATGAGCTGCACTACCTGAGCCACTTGTGTGGGTTGTAGACTCCGTCTCATGCTAACACTAGAGTGAAAGCACTGCCAGCATTCAAAGGTGACCAAAACATCAGCCAGGAAGCATAGGAACTGAGAAGTGGTCTGTGGTCACCACCTGCAGAACCACTCCTTTATTGGGGGTGTCTTGCTAATTGCCTGTGTTTTATCTTTAGTTTAGAAATGAGTTAGTTAGCACAGTATCCAAGGAAGGGCCATAAGTATACAGAATGGTGTCGTCTGCGTAGAGGTGGATCTGGGAATCGGCCGCAGCAAGAGCGGCATCATTGATATATACAGAGAATAGTCCGCCTGAGAATTGAACCCTGTGGTACCCCCATGGAGACTGCCAGAGGTCCGGACAACATTCGCTCCGATTTGCCACACTGAACTCTGTCTGCAAAGTAGTTGGTGAACCAGGCGAGTCAGCCATCAGAAAAACTGTTGGCCGGGGTTGGGGCCAGGAGGAAGGCATGGCCAGCCATTGAGAAATGCTTCTTGAAATTTTGGATTATTATGGATTTATCAGTGGTGACCATGTTACCTAGCCTCAGTGCAGTGGACAGCTGGGAGGAGGTGCTCTTGTTCTCCATGGACTTTACAGTGTCCCAAAACATGATGTTTTTGTGCTGGTCAAGAAAGGTTCCTAACTTTTGTGAAAAATCACAGCACATTTGAGAAATACAGTGCCTTGCGAAAGTATTCGGCCCCCTTGAACTTTGCGACCTTTTGCCACATTTCAGGCTTCAAACATAAAGATATAAAACTGTATTTTTTCGTGAAGAATCAAAAACAAGTGGGACACAATCATGAAGTGGAACGACATTTATTGGATATTTCTAACTTTTTTAACAAATCAAAAACTTAAAAATTGGGCGTGCAAAATTATTCAGCCCCTTTTACTTTCATTGCAGCAAACTCTCTCCAGAAGTTCAGTGAGGATCTCTGAATGATCCAATGTTGACCAAAATGACTAATGATTATATATATACAGGCACTGTATATAGCAAAAATAAATCAAAACTGGGGCCTCCCGAGTGGCGCAGCGGTCTAAGGCACTGCATCGCAGTGCAGAGGCACCACTACAGTTCGATCCCAGTCAGGCTGTGACCGGGAGACCCATGGGGAGGCACACAATATGCATCGTCCGGTTTAGGGAAGAGTTTGGCCTGCCGGGATTTCCTTGTGTCATCGTTCACCGAAACATTAGTACGGCTTGCTTCCGGGTTAAGCGAGCAGTGTGTCAAGAAGCAGTGCGGCTTTGCAGGGTCGTGTTTTTGGGGAGTTGCAGCGATGAGACAAGATCGTAACTGAAATTAGGGAGAAACTGGATGGTGTTCAGATATACAGTACCAGTCCAAAGTTCGGACACACCTAATCATTCAAGGGTTTTTCTTTATTTTTACTATTTTCTATATTTAAAAAAAATTGTGAATATATCCAACTATACATTCAAATATGAAATAATACTTATGGAAGTATGTAGTGTGTTTAACAAAAGTGTTTAACAAATCAATATATTTGAGATTCTTCAAAGTAGCCATCCTTTGACATGATGACAGCTTTGCAAATTATTGGCAGTCTCTCAACCGGCTTCATGAAGTAGTCACCTGGAATGCATTTCAATTAACATGCGTGCTTTTAACATTGTTAAAAGTTAATTTGTTGAATTTATTTCCTTCTTAATGATTTTCAGCCAGTCAGTTGTGTTGAGTGGTAAAAATAATTTAAAAAAATACAGAATATAGTCATATTTGGTTATCAACAAGTCCATATTATGGCAAGAACAGCTAAAATAAGCACAGAGAAACAACAGTTCATCATTACTTTAAGATATGAAGGTCAGTCAATACGGAAAATGTAAAGAACTTTTAACGTTTCTTCAAGTGCAGTCACAAAATCCATCAAGCACTATGATGAAACTGGCTCTCATGAAGACCGTCCGATGATGACAGCAAGCTCAATGACAACAAGCTCAGTCCGATGATGCTGTTACATACCACCATACCATGACGGACCCTCCACCTCCAAAATGATCCCACTCCAGAGTACAGGACTTGGTGTAACTCTCATTTCTTTCACGGTAAACACAAATCCGACCATCACCCCTGAGACAAAACTGTGACTCATCTGTGAAGAGCACTTTTTGCCAGTCCTGTCTGGTTCAGCAACGGTGGGTTTGTGCCCATAGGCGACTCTGTTGCCGGTGATATCTGGTGAGGACCTGCCTTACAACAGGCCTCTCTCAGCCTATTGCAGACAGTCTGAGTACTAATGGAGGGATTGTGCGTTCCTGGTCTAACTTGGACAGTTGTTGTTGCCGTTCTGTACCTTTCCTGCAGGTACAGAACATTTTCGGATGTACCGATCCTGTGCAGGAGTTGTTACACGTGGTATGCCACTGCGAGGATGATCAGCTGTCCGTCCTGTCTCCCTGTAGCGCCCTTTTATGTGTCTCACAGTATGGACATTGCAATTTATTGCCCTGGCCAAATCTGCAGTCCTCGTGCCTCATTGCAGCATGCCTAAGGTATGTTCACGCAGGTGAGCAGGGACTCTGGGCATCTTTCTTTTGGCATTTTTCAGAGTCAGTAGAAAGGCCTCTTTAGTGCTCTTTAGTGAGTTTTCATAACTGTGACCTTAATTGCCTACTGTCTGTAAGATTTTGGTATCTTTACGACTGTTCCACAGATGAATGTTCGTTAATTGTTTATGGTTTATTGAACAAGCATGGGAAACTTTACAATGAAGATCTGCGTAAATTATTTGTATTTTTACGTATTATATGACAGGGTCCTGAAAAAGGGACGTTTCTTTTTTTGCTGAGTTTAGATCATTATTTTGTAAGAGCATAGTATATGGGATTGATTTTAAGAAATGTAGCTTAATTCATTTGATTAATATTATGGTGTTTCTATTCCAAGAAAAACAAAACGCTCAGGGTTTCCGGTCAGGAGTAAGGATTATTAGGACTGGTCGGGAGTAAGGATTATTTTTACTAAGAGCAAAACTAAGAGCAAAATAATCCTAACACCCAAATAGAGATTCAGTGAAAATGATCAGATCAGTCCCCATGCTTGTCTCAGAGCAGCGCGAAGCGGTGCTCAAATAGTTCACCACACTATTGCTTGAAATCATATTGCTTCGATCCTCAATATGCTTTAAATGCCACAATGTCACACACTATTATTAAAACTCTGAGAAGGGTAATAGGACTTCTCTCTCTCTCTCTCTCTCGCACACGCATTTGCTGTCTTGACCGCTGAGTGCTCGGCTATGAAAAGCCAACAGGCATTTACTCTTAAGATGCTGATCGGTTGCACACTCTCTAAGTACTGTTTATATTATTTGACCCTGCTGGTCATCTATGAATGTTTGAACAGCTTGAAAAATGATCGAGCCTTTAGGTCCATGTACTCTTATAGTCTCCAACCAGTTCGGATTTAAGTATGACTGATGCCGCCGACTTCATATTCATTCTATAAAAAGGCCCATAGCCACCTTCATCAGATGAACCAAGACATGTCAGCTAAAGCGATTAATTCATGAATGCATAAAATCAACCAATGTCAGCCTTTAAATGCTTTATTATCCAATTGTTTAAGGTGCATGTGGGCGACGAAGTGAATGCATTTGACTGTTAGCACTTTCAGGAGGAATGTGCCATCGCAAATCTCTTTCTAACTATTTTGCAATCTATATGGCTTTCCTCTAATAATTACATTTAGAGGATTGGAGGATTCTAAATTAATATCTAAGGTGTTTTTTTCATTAGGGAAGATCTGGAAAATAACATGCGCAAGAGACGGTGGTAATATTTTTCCTTTTAGAGACATGGCATATAATATATGGCATCCAGGTCAGGATAACCAAAACATTTCTTCATTAAAGACTATCAGAAGGAATGTTGGTCCAAAGCCATGAATGAGTGAGTCACTCAGCTTTATGTAGGTGCCGAGGGTATATTATATTATTATACCTTTATTTCAACAAGGAAGACAGACCAAGGTCTCTTTTACAGCTGGGCCTTGCGTATACATGTTTACACATACAGTTTAGTTACAATGATTAAGAAACTACACAAGTCAAAACGATCACAGATAACACAAAAATAAATACAGGAGGAAATGTTTACATTTACGCACAGGTTATTCCCCTAAAAGCACAAGAACGTCCATTATCCAAAGCAGTTGCAAGCAATACAAAAAATATAATCCTCCAGGCTATTCCATAAGCAAGGAGCGTAACAGGAAAAGGCAGCCATACCCAACTCTGTGGAGATCGCAGGGGCCTCAAGTGTAATCCATGCTTGAGACCTGGTTTTATGAATTATAATTTTAATGTTGATGAGTGATGATAAATAAGAAGGTAGTTTATTCAGTGCTTTATAGACAAACACGAGAGCATGTTATTCTCGTCTCATGGACAGCAAAGTCCAACCCACATTTTGATATAAAACACAGTGGTGGGTTCTGTAGCTAGCACCTATAAGTGCACAATGATAAGTAGCGTGTCGTGCAGGTGAAAGAGGACCCAAAAGCGACTTAACAGAAACAGAGTTTATTCAAGTCCAAACAGAAAACGACAAATCCTGAATCCTTAACAGGAAATGTCCAAACAGGGAATAACAGAAATCCTCTAGTCTGTAGAGGGGAATAACAGGAGAAGCGGCCACAGACTGCAGGTCGCTTCGGGTAGGCGCAGGCCGTAGCTGACAGAGACACCTGCTCACACGCAGCATCTGATGAAGGCAAAAACACGACAGGACAGGGCGATACACAATCACAGCACGGTGAATTCTAAACAAGGAACCGACAGGACAGGAACGGAACACAAAGGAAGAAATAGGGACTCTAATCAGGGGAAAGGATCGGGAACAGGTGTGGGAAGACTAAATGATGATTAGGGGAATAGGAACAGCTGGGAGCAGGAACGGAACGATAGAGAGAAGAGAGAGCGAGAGAGTGAGAGAGGGAGGGGGAGAGAGAGGGATAGAAAGAGGGAAAGAACCTAATAAGACCAGCAGAGGGAAACGAATAGAATGGGGAGCACAGGGACAAGACATGATAATAAATGACAAACATGACATAGCGTCCAGCGAGTTAAGTGTGGATGCCATAGCATGCATGTAGATAATATCCCCATAATCTATAACCGACGTAAAAGTAGCCTGCACAATTTGTCTTCTATTTGTAGAGGACAAACATGTCCTGTTTCTATAGAGGAAGCCTAGTTTGATTTTTAGCCGTTTACAAAGTTTGTCAACGTGCATTTTAAAAGACAGTTTATCATCCAACCATATCCCTAAGTATTTATATATAGAGACCTGGTTAATTCGAGAGCCATCTAAGCTCGTAAGTGCAAGTGTATTTTCAACCAACTTTTTGGACCTATTAAATATCATTAAATATCATTAAATGTGCATTGAAAACAAGTTTCAGCTGTAAAAAATAGTCAAATCAAATGCATTTATATAGTCAGCTGATATCTCAAAGTGCTGTACAGAAACCCAGCCTAAAACCCCAAACAGCAAGCAATGCAGGTGTACGGTGGCTAGGAAAAACTCCCTAGAAAGGCCAAAACCTAGGAAGAAACCTAGAGAGGAACCAGGCTATGTGGGGTGGCCAGTTCTCTTCTGGCTGTGCCGGGTGGAGATTATAATAGAACATGGCCAAGATGTTCAAATGTTCATAAATGACCATGGTTAAATAATAATAATCACAGGCAGAACAGTTGAAACTGGAGCAGCAGCACGGCCAGGCAAGGAGTCATCATGCCAGGTAGTCCTGACACATGGTCCTAGGGCTCAGGTCCTCCGAGAGAGAGAAAGAAAGAGACAATTAAAGAGAGCATACTTAAATTCACACAGGACACCGGATAGGACAGGAAAAGTACTCCAGATATAACAAACTGACCCTAGCCCCCCCAACACAAACTACTGCAGCATAAATACTGGAGGCTGAGACAGGAAGGGTCAGGAGACACTGTGGCCCCATCTGATGATACCCCCAGACATGGCCAAACGGGAAGGATATAACCCCACCCACTTTGCCAAAGCACAGCTCAGTTGTTGGCAATTGGCACATCCAGGGATGAGTATGGTTATTAATCTGAGTCGTTAGCTAGCAACGCTAACTAGCTTTGGTGTGGGGATATGCCCAAATCGAGCTAATATGCTAGCCAGCGTTTAGACGCTACCTGTGAGTTTTTCATATGACTGCACCATCAACTTGATTATTTAGCTGACATCACTTCAGTCAAGACATATATTTTAAGAATATCATGGAATATAATTGAAAACATTAGTTTCTCTAAGCCTTAGTGTAACAACAGTTTTAGCAAGTAATATGCTACAGTCCAGTTACAGTGTAATGAACTTCGTCTGTTGTTTGTAGAGAGGCAGACCGAAATGCAGCGTGTAGGTTACTCATAACTTTTAATGAAGAAAATGATGTACATGAAATAACTGAAAATACAAAACAACAAACGAGTGAAACTAATACAGCCTATCTGGTGACTAACACAAAGACAGGTACAATCACCCACGAAATACAACGCGCACTCAGGCTGCCTAAATACGGTTCCCAATCCGAGACAACGAGAATCAGCTGACTCCAATTAGGAATCGCCTCAGGCAGCCAAGCCTAACTAGACACACCCCTAATAATACACACTCCCAATTAATACAACCCCAATACGAAATACAACATATAAACCCATGTCACACCCTGGCCTACCCAAACATATAACAAAAACACAAGATACAATGACCAAGGCGTGACATACAGCTTATTTTGACCAAGTATAAACCAAGTCTTTTTTTCAGATGTGCGTGCAGAACAGAGGAATAGCAATTCTTACACTATTGTTCTAAATTCAATCACCTTCTTCATAATCATCATTCAGTTAATTGAAATTCAATTTTGAAGTTGTGCACAATTATCAGTTTCTATTTGTTTTATATCGCCCATTCATTGTCAGGTAGAAACACATTAGGCCTTGGGACCCAAAAGCATAATCAGTGCTCTAACACCCCTTTGCAGTGGTCTGGAGCAATGAAGCAGTGACGAAGAGTAACGTACTAAACCACAAATTACCTCTAAATCCCGCAGCATAATCTCAAAATGTTTAATTGAGGAACTACATCTCAACATCAACTGTTCAGAGGAGACTGCGTAAATCAGGCCTTCCTTGTCAAATTTCTGCAAAGAAACCACTACTAAAGGACACTAATAATAAGAAGAGACTTGCTTGGGCCAAGAAACACGAGCAATGGACATTAGACCGGAGGAAATCTGTCCTTTGGTTCCAACCGCTGTCTTTGTGAGACGCAGAATAGGTGAACGGATGATCTCCGCGTGTGTGGTTCCCACCGTATAGTAGGTGTGTCCTAACTTTTGACTGGTACTGTGTGTATATATATTTACTATACATGGGGGATCAGAAATTATGCAGTTAATTACATTGATAGAAGCCACAATCTATCTGCAATATTAAGCTGATCAACCCCCCCCAAATATTTTTTTCTATAGATAATACAAAAATAAAATACAAAAACTAACAGTGTGGTTTCTCAAAAGCATTTTAAGGCTAAGTTCATTATAACCATTGAGCTGGGGAGGCCACTGAACAAAGCAGTTAACCCACTGTTCACCGGTAGGCCGTCATTGTAAATAAGAATTTGTTCTTAACTGACTTGCCGAGTTTGAAAAAAAGTTACATTTTATTTTTAAATGACCCAGTCTAATAGCCTACAAGCTGATTCAGCACCATGGACAGCGACCAATTTGACAGAGGAAAGTGGAAGATGCATTTTTTTATAAAATTATAAACTGAAAACATTAAGAAGTCCTTTTAAATAACTTGATGTTCCTCAACAGGCTATACAGAGGCTGGACAAAAATAATGTGCAATATAAATTTAATAAAAGGAACGTATGTTGACTGCTAAATCAATACCGTACCAATTGCATTATGCTAAGACCAGTTTTTGGTCGATCTTTATTCAGTGGCGTGTATTCATATAGATGCCAAGGGAAGCCTGGCTTTGACCAATTGACCAAGAAGAAAATACAAAAACATAAAATAATTTGTCTTTCTTCTCTCTGGGTTTCATAATTTTCCATACATTTTCAAGAGGTTGAATGTATTTTGCAGGAGAAGGCATCCGAGCTAGCGAAACAGTGCCCCTTTGTCTCTCTCTGTGTAGGCAATCTATCTGATACTGTGTGGTCCAAACGAGTATGACATTGTTGCCGCCCACAGCAGCCAGTAAGCATCTGGCCTCCCTTGACCATTTTTTAAAATAAATGTGCCAACCAGCGTTGAGCTAAACTGAGCGAACTCAATTGTGAATGGTCCTGGCGCACTAAAAAAAGTGTCAAGGGAAGCCAGTTTGGATTTGGCATCACTCATATCAAATCTCATTGAGAGCTTACGTCATTGACAGAAAAACTTCCATTTTTGCATCTCGTTGTGTTGTTGTCCTCCAGGGGCTAGCTAGCTAGCCAGCTAGCTAAAATGGGACTTTTCCTAAATTAGCCATGGATGGAGATAGGAATTTGGACTTGTGGTTTTACTTAATTCTCTGTACTGGCCAATGAATATTACGTTGATTCTGATCCAACCATTAATTCATACATAGTCGTGCTCCTGGCCTGAGAGGATAGAAGTTCAATATGTAGCTAAGTGTCAAAGGCTAATGTGAACTAGCTAACGTTGCCCATGAACAGAGTTAGGCTAGCAAGCAAGCGTTTTAGCCAGGTAGCCTAGGACAACAAAAAAATAAAAGAATGTACTGTATGACAGAGTGATAGACTGCTTCGTCAACATGAAAGAGAGGAGGATGGCATTGGTGTTTCTCTACAAGTAGGGTGCGTCAACATGTTTTTATGCTTGAACGAATGTACACACACACATCATATTTAGCTTACGTTGATTGGACTAAATGGATTTTGGTATATTATAGTTGTCACTGTATTAGACTAAGCAGAGGTGTGTCAGGACCCGGTTACGAACCCGGGTCTCCGGAGTGAGAAACAGTCACTAAACCAACTGAGCCCCGAATAGTCAGCAGAACCCAGAAGATGAGGCAGACACAGCAGTACTTGAGACGGTGTATTTAATAAAGTAAAAAGTGAAGTTCTTCAGGAAAACATGTAACTCCACAACCTCAAAAGGAATTCCACAAGAACAAAGGTAATCCTCCAAGACAAAAAGGTAAATCCACAAGGTGGAAGGTATAGCACAAAAAGCCTCAAAAGATACTCAAAAACAAACAAACAAGAACAAAAAACAGAATTCCACAAGAGAGTCCACCGGGATCAACAAGAGTTCACAGAGTACTAGGGCTGGGTGCTAACATACAAACACAGGGCAAAGAACTGAGTAAAACAAAGGGTTTAAATACAATCAGGGGAAACGAGGCACAGGTGCAAATAATAATGGGGATCAAGGGAAAACAAAAGGTCAAAAGGCACAATGGGGGCATCTAGTGACCAAAAACAGGGACAACCCTGGCCAAATCCTGACAAGGTGATTTGATGATGTTGAAATGATGCTGGAATACTGGAGGCAGCACCTGTTTTCTTTGCGACTCTCTGTTGTTCTAAATTAATACCTGTTAACAAGTCAGAAACAGACCATTCTGTAGGTCATGTAACACTGTCTGTTACTGTACATGCAATATGCTTTGTTGTCCACTGGACAGAAGTTGCTATCCGGTTTTGTAATAAAACAAAGGTGTGGTTGAATTTATTATGCCACTGTGTTCTTATTGTCTCTGCCTTTAGGCATATTAATGAACAGTTTATAGACTACAGTTAGAGACTAAATTACAGTATAGACTAAATCGGAACCATGGACAGTGTCTTCTTCATGGGCTCCTTAGTGGCACAGTGGTCTAAGGCACTGCATCTCAGTGCTTGAGGCGTCACTACAGACACCCTTGTTTGGATCCAGGCTGTATCACATACGGCCGGGATTGTGAGTCCCATAGGGTGGTGCACAATTGGCCTAGCGTCGTTCGGGTTTGGCCAGGGTAGGCCGTCATTGTAAATAAGAATTTGTTCTTAACTCAAGTCAAATTTATTTATAAAGCCCTTCTTACATCAGCTGAAATCTCAATGTGCTGTACAGAAACCCAGCCTAAGAACCTAAACAGGAAGCAATGCAAGTGTAGAAGCATGGTGGCTAGGAAAAACTCCCTAAAAAGGCCAGAACCTAGGAAGAAACCTAGAGAGGAACCAGGCTATGAGGAGTGGCCAGTCCTCTTCTGGCTGTGCCGGTTGGAGGTTATAACAGAACATGGCCAAGATGTTCAAATGTTCATAGATGACCAGTCAAATAATAATAATCACAGTGGTTGTCGAGGGTGCAACAGGTCAGCACCTCAGGAGTCTCAATGTCAGTTGGCTTTTCATAGCCGATCATTGAGAGTATCTCTACCGCTCCGGCTGTCTCTAGAGAGTTGAAAACACCAGGTCAGGGACAGGTAGCACGTCCGGTGAACAGGTCAGGGTTCCATAGCCGCAGGCAGAAAAGTTGAAACTGGAGCAGCAGCACAGCCAGGTGGACTGGGGACAGCAAGGAGTCATCATGCCAGGTAGTCCTGAGGCATGGTCCTAGGGCTCAGGTCCTCTGAGAGAGAGAGAAAGAAAGAGATAATTAGTGAGAGCATACTTAAATTCACACATGACACCAGATAAGAAAAGAGAAATACTCCAGATATAACAGACTGATCCTAGCCCCCGACACAAACTACAGCAGCATAAATACTGGGAGACACTGTGGCCCCGTCAGACGATACCCCCGGACAGGGCCAAACAGGCAGGATATAACCCCACCAACTGTGCCAAAGCACAGCCCCCACACCACTAGAGGAATATCTTCAACCACCAACTTACCATCCTGAGACAAGGCCGAGTATAGCCACGGCACAATCCAAGTGGGGGCGCCAACCCAAACAGAAAGATCACGTCAACCCACTCAGGTTTTTTCTTTTTTTCTACTGTGACTTGTTTATTGTTTACTCCATGTGTAACTCTGTGTTGTTGTCTGTTCACACTGCTATGCTTTATCTTGGCCAGGTCGCAGTTGTAAATGAGAACTTGTTCTCAACTAGCCTACCTGGTTAAATAAAGGTGAAATAAAATAAAGAAAATTCAAATAAAGAAAAGTGACGCACCCCTCCAAACTGACTTCCCTAGTTAAATAAAGGTAAAAACTAATGGTCTTGGCCTTTAGGCCTATATATCAGAGTCACAAGGCCTTTGAATCATCAGGTTATAGAGCAAACAACGCAATTATCACAACACATAGGTTGTCATATGTTGTAATATGGGGGTGGGCTTGGCATCCCTGACCTTGCCAACAGACAAAGAGCTGTGGATCAGTGGGCTCGTTAACAGTAACAAGGGGTGATGTACAATGAAACGAGGATGCGAGAGCCCAGGTAGTTGGGTAGAACATTTATCTAAAAAACATGTTTCTTTTGGAACATCAGGTGACATTCTGATGACTGATACACCGAATGTCCTGAAAATGTACTAAAAACATCTCAATGACTTCCCAGGATCATAGGGAGAACTAGATAAAGGTATCATAGAGAATGTTCCCTTGTTATCATAATACAATGTCCCAATGAAAGGAAATTATGCTTTGGGATCTTGACAAAAACTTCCATGGGACCATCCTTAGGGATGTCCCTGAAACAAACTGGGAACTAGACAAAAACACCACAGGATCATGACAGAGCGTTCAGAGAACATCCTAAAATCATCCTCAGGGACGTTCTCGGAACAAACCGGGATCTAGACAAAACCTCCACAAGACCATGATACAATACCCTGTTGA
The DNA here is from genome assembly GCF_021184085.1 of Oncorhynchus gorbuscha. NCBI lineage: Eukaryota > Metazoa > Chordata > Actinopteri > Salmoniformes > Salmonidae > Oncorhynchus > Oncorhynchus gorbuscha. The sequence goes on along the minus strand of NC_060193.1, from coordinate 34,942,666 downwards.
CTTTTGGCAAACATTTCATGTTGTTCTGGGGACATCCTAACAACTTATTTTTGTTTGCAGGGAATGAAATCCCACCACTATTTACAGGGCGAGTCTCTCCCTTGTGACCCTGTTACATATTATTATATCTAACATCTTTCTTTCTAGGGACCTGAGGGGCCACCAGGACAAAAGGTAGAGTTTATTTCATCTCCTTTATTCAATATTAAACCAGTTTCTCGCTTAGGTAAATCAGATAGCTTCTGAATCATTAACAAAAACTTTTGAGGTTGTTTTTTATTTATAATTATTCTTGTTTTTTTTGTAATGTACCTATGAGACCTGTCCTTTATTTCCTTTTTGTGAGAAAATGTTTGTACTCAGGGCCCTAAGATTGAAGAGGGCCCAAAGTCACGACGAATAGCCTAGGTTAGGCTGGGTGGTATGCCATATTTTACGATATACCAGTATTGATGCACAGACCGGTTTGGGTTTTTACTATACCTTCTATAACGATATTTGAATGTTTTGTTTGTTATACACTGTTTATTATGTCCCTGAGTGTAGGAAATGCAGAAATTGATGAAAATTCAGAAAAATATTTTTTGGTTGAAGTTGAATTGAACAGTTTAAAAACAATAGAGAAAGACCAATTGAAAACACTTAGAATGTATGTGTTACCACCGTAGGGTCACACACTACTCAAAGCAAATTTAGAACTTTTATTTTTCAAAAACATAAATTCTAAAAATGGTGATATGATATTTTGGCCATATTGCCCAGCCCTATGCCCTAAGTAGCCCAGTGTCAGCTACTGTTAATAGTTATCCTCTACAATATTACATCTCATCCATATCCCCTCATGAGACCTAGACAGACTGTTGGGAGACTAATCCTGGGCTCACATACTCAGGAAACAAAATACATTCTCAACATCTTACACTCAAAATAACCATTATGCCCACTCTACAGTCCACTGGGTGGGGTGCAAGGTGTGTTAACTCAACCCATTCAGCTCTACTATTAAACACCCTAATGATGCATGGCAGCCAGTAAGTCGCTCTGGATAAGAGCGTCTGCTAAATGACTTAAATGTAAAAATGTAAATTATGCACCAGATTGTTCACCACACATTGCAGTGGAGAGCTGAGGACTATCACATACACATACTGTAAAGGTATATTTTGCAGTTTATATCTGTCCCATTCAGATAGAATTTAAGAGTGGGAGAAGAGAGAGGGCACCTTCGAACCATCAAAATGTAAGTCCATGACATTCTCCAGTAAGAGGATTCCATCAAAGCTGGACCTGTACTCTGATGGTCGCCAGCTAGCCACAACATCCTCAGAGTCACAATAGACAGCAAACTGTCATGGTCCAAACACCTCTCTAACATCTCCATCAGAGCAGCTCAGAAACCGGGAGCACTGAGGAGAGTAACACCAAGAGCCGAGCCATCATCTACAATGCACAAGTGTGCAGTGTCACTTCCCTGAGCTGGATGAGTGCCCCATCTACTCCCCTCAGCCTGCTTGACAACATCCAGTGTGGAACAGGACACCGCCCCTACACAACTCACCATCCCCAGCCTTCACAGAGACGACAGGTTGCAGCTGCTTCATCCCTGTACAAAATGCACCCCACCACTGCCATATGGACCTCAAAGCTATGCTCCCCCCACCATATACCAGACACCGTGCTACCTACATATGCACAGCCATGCCAGACCTTGCTCTCACCCTTCCAGTCAACGGAGCATGCTCCCTAGACAGAAGCTTCCATTAGCACTGCTTTGGGAGTAACCTTTCTGCCAAACTATGTCCCCGTGGCCTTATGTCCTCATACTGATGGAATTCCCTTTGGAAGTAATTAGGCGACATTCTGTGAATAAATAATGCATTGCCTTAAATCAGTGTTGTTGTTGCTATTAACTCTTATGAATTACATAGAAAGGGTTGTCATATTTATTTTTATTACCAAAACAGACTGTTATTGTAGCACAATTACAGTATTCTTTCAAATGAAAATATACATTTTTCCCTTAAATAATGTGCAGATTTTTCCTACGGTACAATCTACATTAGTACTAAAAAGCTGATTTACCATAATTTGATTTCAGTATCATTTAGTTTATAGAAATGTAAGAAAATGTACATTTTGACATTTACAGTGGGGAGAACAAGTATTTGATACACTACCGATTTTGCAGGTTTTCCTACTTACAAAGCATGTAGAGGTCTGTAATTTTTATCATTGGTACACTTCAACTGTGAGAGACGGAATTTAAAACAAAAATCCAGAAAATCACATTGTATAATTTTTAAGTAATTCATTTGCATTTTATTGCATGACATAAGTATTTGATCAACTACCAACCAGTAAGAATTCCAGCTCTCACAGACCTGTTCGTTTCTGCAGAATCGGGCAGTGTGTCAAATACTTGTTCTCCCCTCTGTATGTGGTGTACCGGGGCGGTACACCAAAATGTGAAATGCAAATCATTGCATTGACAAAAAGTGATTCATCCAATTGATCCTGAGAGACAATGACCAAAAATATGGCTAAGATTTCTGTACTTTCTAAACCCCCAGCCAGCATTAGCATCGCTGCTAGTGAAACAATGGGAGTGTTAGGGCCTAAAAAGCATGCCTAAATCATCAAAGTAACTTCAAATTAAATGGTATAGAAACCCAAATACCATAACAAGTTGCACATATAGAGTATTGGAGGATTATTATATAAAATTTCCTGTAAAAAATGGGGGGGGGGATAAACTCTACTGTATGTGTACATATAGAGAGAGGGTAGCTGGTTTCTGTATAAAAAAAATATATATTTTACAAATGTTACCTTTATATACAAAAAATGTTTTTGATTATTTTTAGTTTTTTATTTCACCTTTATTTGACCAGGTAGGCCAGTTGAGGACAAGTTCTCATTTACAACTGTGACCTGGTCAGGATAAAGCAAAACAGTGCGACAAAAACAACAACACAGAGTTACACATGGGATAAACAAGCGTACAGTCAATAACACAATAGAAAAATATGTATACAGTGTGTGCAAATGAAGTAAGGAGATAAGGCAATAAATTGGCCATAGTGGCGAAGTAATCGCAATTTAGCAATTTTCACTGAAGTTATATATGTGCAGATGAGGATGTACAAGTAGAAATACTGGTGTGCAAAAGAGCAGAAAAACAAAAACAAATATGGGGATGAGGTATGTAGTTGTATTATACACATTATACCCAAACATAAACACATTAAAATACAAAAACGCAGTCATGGAAAACACAAATAGAACATTAAAAAACAAATAAGTCCCCAATCATTATGTTAAATTGCTCAAGTGGCACCAGAACAACAAGATTAAATGTATTTGGATAGTTGTTCCAGCAATACTGTGCATTAAAACTAAAAGCAGATTTACCTAACTTGGTGGAGACCCTTGGAACTTTAAGAGTTAACCATCCCCGTGAACGGGTTAGGCAACCCAGGTGTCTATACTTCAACAGCAAAGTTAGATAAGACGGAAGTTTATGAAATAGGGCCTTGTAAACAAAAAGAGAGTAATGTAGAGATCGACAGCCAACATTTTGATACAGGATGCAGTAATGAGTATCAAAAGGTTTAAGAGTAATAGCAGCTGCACTTTTATTAATAATATCACTATAATCAAGAACAGATTAAAATTTTGACTGAATAATCTGCTTCCAACTGCTTAGGGAAAAGCAAGATCTGTTTCAGTAGAAAAAGCCAACTTTAATTATTAGCATCTTAACCAGCTCTTATGTTTTTTAAACGTCAATTCCATATCAATCCAAACGTCTAAGTATTTATGTGTGGGAACACGTTTGATTGGAAAACCAGTTTTGACACAGCCAGATCAAAAGTCGGGGCAACAGCATACATACTAATAGTATCATTCGCATATAGATGAAGTTTAAACATTTTAACAGACTGACCAATGGTGTTTATATAAATAGTGAAGAGAATAGGTCCCAAAATCAACCCCTGTGGTACACTTTTATGTACTTCAAGAAATTCAGACCTAACCCCATCAATCACGATGGCCTAAGATCTAGCCCTAAGATAATCATGAAACCATGAACAGGCATATCAGAGTTCAGGCATATCTTATTCAAAAAATATCATAATCAACAGTATCAAAAGTGTCATGTCTGACTATGATTAAATTAGATGACATGCTATTTTATCAAGTCGATTACCAAACGTGTAATTGATTACGTGATTGAATTAAACCATGCAACAATTAAAGCATTAATAAACTGGGGCACCACGGAAGCATTAATTTCTATAGAGAGGTTATCTCCTGAATCCACTCTCTTAAAGATGAAGATCTGTTATATCAATAGCAGTCAATTATTGTCACCTCGATCGGTAGGTCTCATTCTGATTGTCGTATGTACTTGGTTATCTGCACGAACCCTAGTTAATAAATTGAATCCGCAATACACAAATTGGCTTAATTATTTATTTACTAAAATACCTAAATAATCACACAGAATTACATATACACATGATGAATAATCGATGTGTGATCTATCCTGTGTATATATATATGACATGATGAGTAATCGATGTGTGATCTATCCTGTGTACATTTATATATATATATATATCATGTCATAAAAAGCCCCTAGTGGGCTAACCCAATATGACAGCTGATTACACAAAGGATGGGGGTTGGGTTTGAATGAAAGAGCGGGAAGACTGAGGGAAAAAGGGATTGGGTCTCTATCGGATCTTGAGAAACTATGCTACCGTAAATACAGAATCTTATGAATTCTAATAACCGGCCATTTGTAAAAGGAAAATAAAAAGAGCAAAGTTGTACATTTACCAACGATTCAAGAATCTTAGCTAGACAAGGATGCCTTGAAATGAGGTGATCATTTTTAAGATCATTACTGTCCCTGCCCTTATGGAGTAGTAGCACAAGAGCTAATTTCCATACTTTAGGAATATTTCCTGATAACAATGTCCTATTACAAATGTGGGTTATTGAGCCAACAATGATGGGCGCTGCATACTTAAGAGGACCAGTGTCACGGTTCATGAATCCACTGCCTCCCTCTCTCTCTCTCTCTCTCTCTCTCTCTCTCTCTCTCTCTCTCTCTCTCTCTCTCTCTCTCTCTCTCTCTCTCTCTCTCTCTCTCTCTCCCGTGTTTGTGTGGGCGTGGTTCCCAATCTCGGCCTGATTGTCTGCGCCAGCTGGAACCACTTATCTTCCCTTTATATGTTCTGTAACCAATGTTTCTTGTTGTCAGATCGTTGTTACTTCCCTGAGGTTGTGTTGTTACTTCCCTGAGGTTGTGTCGTGTGTCAGTGCTCATCTCTCGCCGCCCTTGTGTGGATTATCTGCTGTGCTCCTTCCTACCCATCCGGACACACTCCCCTGGATTTCTCAGCACGCTATCACCGGAAGATGCGCCCTAGTCCCTGGGTCGGATTCCGTCTGAGTACAGTCTGTCTGTCCTGTTGCTGCTGTAAATTGTATTCATTAAACCATCGTTGCTTGCATCTTGCATCCGCCTCTGTATTGTCACAGAACGATCTGACCAGACCATGGATGCAGCGAGTTCAACGAGTCTGACCGAATTCATTTCCCGCAGTATCACGAGAATGGATCAACAAGAGGAGAACATCTCCAGCACAGGTCGGGCAGTACAAGCCATTGCGACGCAGGTATCCCAGCTGACCCAACAATTACAACATCTGAGGGGTTCCGCTTCGCCACCTACAACGGCATTTCAACCCGCCCCGCCAGAGCCGGATTCCCAGCTAGAGCCACGGCTACCGACACCAGAGGGTTATTCAGGTGATCCTGACTATTGCAGAGCTTTTCTTATGAGATGTTCCATGCATTTCTCGTTGCAGCCACGGACCTTCAACCGTGAACAGTCTAAGGTAGCATTCGTACTCACACTGCTTTCAGGCAAAGAGGCTCTTTGGGGAACGGCTGTGTGGGCGAACCAGGACCCATGCTGCACCTCTTTCCAGACACTCTCCGAGGAGAAGGGTCTTCGATCGGGCCGTGGTGGGTAGAGAGGCGGCCAGACTACTCGCTGACCTTCGCCAAGGAGACCGTTCCGTATCAGAATACTCCATCCAATTCCGCACTCTGGCCGCAGAGTGTCAGTGGAACGAGGAGGCGCAGTGGGACATGTTCCTGCATGGGCTGGAGGACCGGATCCAGAAGGAGATTTATGTTCTGGACCTTCCCAGGAGTTTAAATCGACTAGTGGAACTAGCCTTGAGGGTCGACGCTCGTCTGAGTCGTATTGGCCGCCGAGCATGCCCTAACAGACCGTATAACGACATGGAGGGCTGGCATGCCAGCGGCGGGAACACGGCCAGTTCAGCCTCCGCTCACGAACCCATGCAGCTGGGGAGTGCTCGCCTCTCTCGGGAAGAGAGGGAGAGGCGGAGATCCCAAGGACTCTGTCTCTACTGTGGTAGAGCGGGCCATTTTATCCACTCCTGCCCGGTAAAAGATCAGGCCCGGTAGTAAGCATGAGGCTACTATCGGGTGGTGTCACCACAGAGAAGACCTCATCATCTACTCTCCTCCCGGTAAGACTAAGATGGGCCACCCACACGCACGACACCCAAGCCTTACTGGACTCAGGAGCAGAGGGTAATTTCATGGACACCAAGCTCGCTCACAAACTCCAGATTCCTATCAACTCACTCACGCACAAGATATCCGTCAACAGTCTCAATGGTCAAGAACTCCCCAACATTTCTCACACCACTGAACCTATCACACTCATCACTTCTGGCAATCACACTGAGACACTATCATTTCTACTCATGGACTCACCCCTTGCACCATTAGTTCTCGGCCACCCTTGGCTCACCCAACACAACCCCAGAGTCGACTGGGTTCATAACTCTATATCCATGTGGAGTAACAAGTGTCTTGAGTCCTGTTTAGTGTCTGCTTGTTCGTCTGTGTCTGATTCTGTGTTTCTAGAGGAGGCAGTGGATTTGTCTAATGTGCCCGTTGAATACCTTGACCTGAAGGAGGTGTTCAGTAAGTCCCGTGCTGCTTCTCTTCCTCCGCATCGTCCCTATCACTGTGCAATAGAATTATTGCCAGGTGAGTCTCCGCCTAAAGGCAAGTTATATTCACTCTCTGTTCCGGAGAGGGAGGCTATGGAGAGATACATCTCTGATTCTCTGGCATCTGGATTCATTCGTCCTTCCTCTTCTCCAGCGGGGGCGGGGATCTTCTTTGTGGGGAAGAAGGACGGATCTCTGCGTCCTTGCGTGGATTACCGTGGGTTGAATAACATCACAGTGAAGAATACCTATCCCTTACTGTTGATGTCCTCAGCCTTTGAAAGGTTACAGGGAGCATCCGTGTTCACTAAGTTGGATTTACGTAATGCATATCATTTGGTTCGCATAAGGGGGGGGGGACGAATGGAAGACCGCGTTTAACACCCCCAGGGGGCACTTCGAATATTTGGTCATGCCTTTTGGGCTATCCAACTCCCCAGCGGTTTTCCAGGCACTCGTCAATGACGTGCTGAGAGATATGATTGATCAGTTCATATATGTTTACCTGGATGGCATACTGATTTTTTTCTTCTTCTCTCCAGGAACACGTTCAGCACGTCAGACGAGTGCTTCAGAGGTTGTTGGAGAATGGACTTTTTGTCAAGGCGGAGAAATGCATTTTTCATGCACAATCCGTTCCATTCCTAGGTTACATCGTCTCGACTGAAGGTATTCGCATGGATCCTGACAAGGTTAAGGCTGTGGTGGATTGGCCAAGCCCAGATTCCCGTAAGGCCCTACAGAGGTTTCTGGGATTCGCCAATTTCTACCGGCGTTTCGTTCGCAACTTTAGTCAGATAGTCGCTCCTCTTACCGCCTTAACCTCCCCCAGAGTGACGTTCAGGTGGTCCGATACAGCCGAGGCTGCATTCGCCAAACTCAAGAGCCGCTTTGTTTCGGCTCCCATCCTCATAGCTCCCGATGCCTCGCGTCAGTTCGTGGTGGAGGTGGACGCTTCAGAGGTGGGGGTAGGTGCGGTACTTTCCCAACGTTCCTCTTCTGACGACAAGATGCACCCTTGCGCGTTCCTTTCCCATCGGTTATCACCTGCGGAACGCAACTACGACATTGGCAACAGAGAGTTGTTGGCAGTGAAGTTAGCACTGCAGGAGTGGCGCCATTGGTTAGAGGGGTCGGGGGTACCTTTTATAGTTTGGACCGATCACAAGAATTTGGAATATATCAGAACCGCCAAGCGACTCAACTCCAGGCAGGAGCGGTGGGCACTCTTTTTCGGACGTTTTGACTTCTCTCTCTCGTATCGCCCGGGTTCCAAGAATGTCAAACCCGATTCCCTTTCTCGCATTTTTGACCATTCCGAACGCCCATCCACTCCCGAGTGCATCCTACCCGGGACCCTAGTGGTCTCCACACTCACATGGGAGGTTGAATCGAGGGTCAAAACGGCCTTAGAAGGGGTAACGCCTCTGCCCGGTTGCCCGCCTAATCGGTTGTTTGTGCCGGAGGGGTGTCGGTCCGATGTTATTCGGTGGGGGCATTGCTCCAACGTAGTGTGTCATCCAGGAGTCAGCCGCACTAGCTTTTTGGTTAAGCAACGCTTTTGGTGGCCACTGATGGCTCGTGACATTCACAGTTTCGTCTTGGCTTGCTCGGTTTGTGCCACTGGGAAGACTTCTAATCGACCCCCAGATGGGTTACTCCAACCGCTGTCGGTCCCTTCGAGACCCTGGTCCCACATCGCGCTAGATTTTGTTACCGGCCTTCCACCCTCCCAGGGCAAGACGGTTGTTTTGACCGTGGTGGATCGGTTCTCGAAGGCGGCTCATTTTATTCCCTTGCCTAAATTACCATCTGCCAAGGAGACAGCGGTAACTGTCGTGGATCACGTCTTTCGCTTACATGGCCTGCTGATGGACGTAGTTTCTGACAGGGGGCCCCAATTTGTGTCCAAGTTTTGGCAAGAGTTTTGTAGGTTACTGGAGCGAGTGTCAGCCTGTCTTCAGGGTTTCATCCCCAGAGCAACGGTCAAACGGAGAGGGCCAACCAAGATTTGGAGAGAGTGTTGCGATGTTTGGTTTCTAAGAATCCCTCTTCCTGGAGTCAACAACTCTCTATGGTTATGTACGCTCACAATTCGTTGCCAGTGGCAGCCACGGGTCTCTCTCCGTTTGAGTGTAGTTTAGGTTACCAGCCACCTATCTTTCCCAGTACGGAGTCCGAGGTCACTGTTCCCTCCGCTCACGCTTTCATCCAGAGGTGCCGTCACGCATGGAGCAGAGCCCGTAGGACTCTTCTCCGGGTGGGGGCGCGCACCAAGGCTAAGGCCGATCGCCACCGGTCGAAGCCTCCGGTATACGTCGTTGGCCAAAGAGTGTGGCTTTCTACTAAGAACATTCCACTCCGATCCGTTTCGAACAAGCTTGCCCCCAAATTTATCGGCCCGTTCAGAGTCACCAGGATCATTAGTCCGGTGGCGGTCCGGCTCAAGCTTCCTGCGGCATATAGGAGAATTCATCCTACCTTTCATGTGTCTAAAATAAAACCTGTGTTTCAGGCACGCATTAACCCGCCGGTCCCGCTTCCCCCGCCACCACGACTTGTTGATGGGGAACCCACCTTTTCTGTCAATCGTATTTTGGACTCTAGAAGGAGGGGACGCGGATTCCAGTACCTGGTGGACTGGGAGGGTTACGGCCCAGAGGAGAGAAGTTGGGTACCTGCTAGGGACATTCTGGATCACTCCCTTATCGATGATTTCAATCGACAGGTAAATTCGCCTGGGAACGCCAAGAGGCGTTCCTAGGGGGGGTATTGTCACGGTTCATGAATCCACTGCCTCCCTCTCTCTCTCTCTCTCTCTCTCTCTCTCTCTCTCTCTCTCTCTCTCTCTCTCTCTCTCTCCTCTCTCTCTCTCTCTCTCCCGAGTTTGTGTGGGCGTGGTTCCCAATCTCGGCCTGATTGTCTGCGCCAGCTGGAACCACTTATCTTCCCTTTATATGTTCTGTAACCAGTGTTTCTTGTTGTCAGATCGTGGTTACTTCCCTGAGGTTGTGTTGTTACTTCCCTGAGGTTGTGTCGTGTGTCAGTGCTCATCTCTCGCCGCCCTTGTGTGGATTATCTGCTGTGCTCCTTCCTTCCCATCCGGACACACTCCCCTGGATTTCTCAGCACGCTATCACCGGAAGATGCGCCCTAGTCCCTGGGTCGGATTCCGTCTGAGTACAGTCTGTCTGTCCTGTTGCTGCTGTAAATTGTATTCATTAAACCATCGTTGCTTGCATCTAGCATCCGCCTCTGTATTGTCACAACCAGGATCCAATTGGTCGGCCCCTGTGGATTTCTTGTTGTCCTGGATGCTAGCTAAGCATCCAGGACTTATTTTTCTGTAAATAGCCTAAAATAATAATTTCTCTGATCATTCAGCAAGATTCCCCTATCGGCATCCAGCCCAATATCATTGTGAATAGGCTTAGAAGTTATTTCAAAGAGAGAACCCACTGAAATAAATGTTGACTAAATGCATCAATGATGCCATTTTTATCTGTAATGAGGCTAGTGTCCGAATTTTTTGGGGGGGTGGCAGAGAGGAGGAAGTAGTACCCTTCAGGGTTTAACAGTTTTCCAGAATTTAGACGGATCCCATTACAGTCCGAAAGAGTGGATACATACTAATCAGATTTAACCTTACACAATAACTCCTCAGTTGTTTAAAAGCTTGCCAGTCCTGGGCTAAGACTGTGTTTCTGGCCTTGACCCAAGCGTCATCTCTTTTATGAATTACATTTGATAATTCCGGTGTACCAGGCATTCGATCTACCTTTAACCCTTGAAAAAGGCTCAAAGCTAAATCAGGTTCAGGGTTAGCTGAAGTACAATCAAGGTCGCTAAGATAGAGATCATGTAAAAAAAATGTTCATTGGGATGATACGAGGCATAGGTTTGTATTTTTAAAATCTCTAACACAAACATTATAGTATTACAGTTCTACCAAGTATTCTGACAGATTTTTATGAGCTGTTTGATTGCAACTAAGCATATATGTAAGTTAATATTGATTTTGTGCATGGTTGTAACCAGTTATAACCATAGGAAAGTGCATACGGTGCGGCATCTCTGCAGGTTTTTAGATTTGCCCTAGAATGATTACATTTTAAAGAATTACACACCAATACAGCTCTGGGTGTAGACAGAACTCAGATACGCTCTGAATCTATCTGGTCAAAATCTGATACAGGTCCCCCTCCACCCTCTGGAGGTATGGATGGGGCGGCAGCGTAGCCTAGTGGTTAGAGCGTTGGACTAGTAACCGGAAGGTTGTGAGTATCTGAGTTCTGTCTACACCCAGAGCTGTATTGGTGTGTATTCTTTAAAATGTAATCATATATAGCAGTAGGGCACACATATGATAACCACCAAATCAAATTGTATTTGTCACATACACATGGTTCGCAGATGTTAATGCAAGTGTAGTGAAATGCTTGTGCTTCTAGTTCCGACCATGCAGTAATATCTAACAAGTAATCTAACCTAACAATTTCACAACAACTACCTTATACGCACAAGTGTAAAGGAATTAATACATTTACATTTACATTACATTTAAGTCATTTAGCAGACGCTCTTATCCAGAGCGACTTACAAATTGGTGCATTCACCTTATGTACATAAAAATATATGAATAAGTGATGGCCGAACGGCATAGGCAAGATGCTGTAGATGATATAGAGTACAGTATATACATATGAGATGAGTAATGTAGGGTATGAAAACATTATATAAAGTGGCATTGTTTAAAGTGGCTAGTGATACATTTATTACTTCAATTTTTCCATTATTAAAGTGGCTAAAGTTGAGTCAGTATGTTGGCAGCAGCCACTCAATGTAAGTGATGGCTGTTTAACAGTCTGATGGCCTTGAGATAGAAGCTGTTTTTCAATCTCTCGGTCCCCGCTTTGATGCAACTGTACTGACCTCACCTTCTGGATGATAGCGGGGTGAACAGGCAGTGGCTCGGGTGGTTGTTGTCCTTGATGATCTTTTTGGCCTTCCTGTGACATCGGGTGGTGTAGGTGTCCTGGAGGGCAGGTATTTTACACCCGGTGATGCGTTGTGCAGACCTCACTACCCTCTGGAGAGCCTTACGGTTATGAGCGGAGCAGCTGCCGTACCAGGTGGTGATACAGCCCGACAGGATGCTCTCGATAGTGCATCTGTAAAAGTTTGTGAGTGTTTTTGGTGACAAGCCAAATTTCTTCAGCCTCCTGAGGTTGAAGAGACCATGTAAAGAGTAGGAGATCATAAATCCTCACTTGTAATGTCTACAGAGTCTAAATTGCTGTGTCTGGAAGATAAGAAGGAGAACGTGGAAACATAACAGAGTGCTGTCTCCTTTTTTTAACTTCACATTGACTAAGCTTCTCAGTGTGGCTATTCCCAAATTCCTGTGCCTTCTGTCATTCTAATCTCACAGGTCTTGAAATTTCACATGAGATGTTTACCCTGGATGGTATTTTAAGGTAATCAAACCCTCTCAGCCCCGAAGAGGAGCAGAGATATCAAAGGTTGTCTCAGCTTGTTTTTCTCACATTTTCTCCTTGTCTGTTCGCAGCACTGTGTCTCGCAAGGACTGGCGCTGGAGGTTTTGTAGCTGGGTATTACCGCCACACCAGCGGTCACGAGTCATGACGGCAGTCATATTCCAGATGACTATTTAGTCACAGTAATTAGGCTTCTCCAAGCTCTGATGCTGCTGATGGTAATTAGTAGCCTACCAAACTTGTTAACTGCCTGGTACTCAGCACTCTATTGTCCTTCTAATCATTTTGACATCAATGTAAATTTATTCGAAAAGCTAATCAAACACTTCATAAGAGCCCATGAGCAAGATGGCTCCGACAGAGAGGGCCACCTCTCGTCTAGTCCGTAGGAAACTTGTTTTTTTAATGTATACTTTCTTACATTGTTATCCCAGAAAATGTTATGTGTTATAACATACAGCCGGGAAGAACTATTGGATATCAGAGTGGCGGTGACTCACCAGCAACACCATCATTACGACCAGGAATACGACTTTCTCAAAGCGGATTCTTTGTTCGCACCTCCCAAGGCATTTGAACTGATTCCAGAGGCCAATTCAAAACAACGCCACTGGAGGAGAGGAATTCGGAGTGGTCTTCTAGTCAGACTTCGGAGGTGCGCACACCACCCACTGCTTTCAAGTATATTACTCACTAAACGTTCAGTCTCTGACGACATCAGAGCAAGGGTTGCTTTCCAGAGAGACATCAGAGATTGTAACATACTGTGTTTCACGGAAGCATGGCTCTTTCGGGATAAACTGTCGGAATCTGTCCAGCCATCTGGATTCTCAGTGCATCACACCGACACGAATAAACATCTCTCCAGGAAGAAGAAAGGCAGGGGTGTATGTTTCATGATTAACGACTCATGGTGTAATTGTCCTTTTTGTTCACCTGACCTAGAATACCTCACAATCAAATGCCGACCGTATTATCTCCCAAGAGTACTCTCTTCGGTTATTGTCACAGCCGTGTAAATCCCCCTCAAGCATTTATTGTAGCTGGGGATTTTAACAAAGCAAATTTTAGAAAAAGGCTACCTTGATTCTATCAGCATATCGACTGCAGCACTAGTGCTGGAAAAACACTAAACCATTGTTACTCTAACTTCCGGTATGCATACAAGGCCCTCCCAAGCCCTCCTTTTGGCAAATCTGACCACAACTCCATTTTGCTCCTCCCTTCCTATAGGCAGAAATTCAAACAGGAAGCACCCATGCTAAGGACTATTCAACGCTGGTCTGACCAATCAAAATCCACACTTCAAGATTGTTTTGATTACCGGACTGGGATATGTTCGGGTAGCTTCTGAGAATAATATGAATGCGTACACTGAGACAATTACTGAGTTTAACTAGAGGTGCATAGGAGATGTTATACCTACTGTGACTATTAAAACCTACCCTAACCAGAAGCCGTGGATAGATGGCAGCATTCGCGCAAAACTGAAAGCACGAGCCACCGCATTTAACCATGGCAAAGTGATGGGGATTATGGCCGAATACAGAGTAGTTATTCCCTCCGCAAGGCAATCAAACAGGCAAAACATCAGTATTGAGACAAAGTGGAGTTGCAATTCAACGGCTCAGACACAAGATGTGTTTGGCAGGGTCTACAGACAATCACGGACTACAAAAAGAAAACCAGCCACGTCGCGGACATCGACGTCTTGCTTCCGGACAAGCTAAACAGGTTCTTCGTCCACTTTCAGGATAACACAATGCCACCGACGCGGCGAGCTACCAAGGACTGTGGGCTCTCCTGCTCCGTGGCCGACATGAGTAAGACATTTAAACGTGTTAACCCTCGCAAGGCTGCCGGCCCAGACAGCATCCCTAACCGCATCCTTAGAGCATGCGCAGACCAGCTGGCTGATTTGTTTACGGACATATTCCATCTCTCCCTATCCCAGTCTTCCGTCCCCACATGCTTCAAGATGGCCACCATTTTTCTGTACCCAAGAATGCAAAGGTAACTGAACTAAATGACTCACTTCTGTCATCATGAAGTGCTTTGAGAGACTAGTCAAGGATCATATCACCACCACCTTACATGTCACCCTAGACCCACTTCAGTGTGCTTACCGCCCCAATATGTCCACAGACAATGCAATCACCATCACACTGCACAATACCCTATCCCATCTGGACAAGAGGAATACCTATGTAAGAGTGCTGTTCATTGACTATAGCTCAGCATTCAACACCATAGTACCCTCCAAGCTAATCATTAAGCTCAAGGCCCTGGGTCTGAACCCCACCCTGTGCAATTGGATCCTGGACTTCCTGATGGGCTGCCCCAAGGTGGTGAAGGTAGGAAACAACATCTCCACTTCGCTGATCCTCAACACTGGGGCCCCGCAATGGTGCATACTCAGCCTCCTCCTGTACTCCCTGTTCATCCATTGACGGTGTGGCTAAGCACGCCTCCAACTCACTCATCAAATTTACAGACGACACAACAGTAGTAGGCTTGATTACCAACAACGACGAGACAGCCTAACAGGGAGGAGGTGAGTGCTCTGTGGGTGTGGTGTCAGGAAAATAACCTCTCACTCAACGTCAACAAAACAAAGTAGATGGTCATGGACTTCAGGAAACAGCAGAGGGAGCACCCCCTATCCAGATCGATGGGACAGAAGTGGAGAAGGTGGAACGTTTTAAGTTCCTCTGGGTACATATCTCTGACAAATTTAAATGGTCCGCCTCTTAAACCTCAGGAGGCTGAAGAAATGTGGCTTGTCACCTAAAACCCTCAAACTTTTACAGATGCACAATGTAGAGCATCCTGTCAGGCTGTATCACCATCTGGTAGGGCACCGAGAGGTTGACTGATTATGATTTTTCAACACCGATACCGCTACCGATCATTAGAGGACCAAAAAAATCCGATACTGATTAATCGGCCGATTTTTAAAAATATATATATATATTTGTAATAATTAAAATTACAACAATACTGAATGAACAATGAACACTTCTATTTTAACTTAATATCATACATAAATAAAATCCATTTAGTCTCAAATAAATAATGAAACATGTTCAATTTGGTTTAAATAATGCAAAAACAGTGTTGAAGAAAGTAAAAGTGCAATATGTGCCATGTAAAAAAGCTAATGTTTATGTTCCTTGCTCAGAACATGAGAACATATGAAAGCAGGTGGTTCCTTTTATTAACATGAGTCTTCAATATTCCCAGTTAATACGTTTTAGGTTGGAGTTATTATAGGAATTATGACATGTTAACTATTTCTCTCTATACCATTTGTGTTTCATATACCTTTGACTATTGGATGTTCTTATAGGCACTTTAGTATTGCCAGCCTAATCTCAGTAGTTCATAAGCTTGAAGTCATTAACAGCGCTGTGCTTCAAGCATTGCTAAGAGCTGCTGGCAAACACAGTAAAGTGCAGTTTGAATGAATTCTTACAAGCCTGCTGTTGCCTACCACCGCACAGTCAGACTGCTCTATCAAATATCAAATCATAGACTTAATTATAATAAACACACTGAAATATGAGCCTTTTGTCATTAATATGGTCAAATCCGTAAACTATCATTTCGAAAACAAAACGTTTATTCTTTCAGTGAAATACGGAACCTTTCCTTATTTTATCGAACGGTTGGCAACCCTAAGTCTAAGTATTGCTTCTACATTGACCAACCTTCAATGTTAGGTCATAATTATGTAAAATTCTGGCCAATTAATTACGGTCTTTGTTAGGAAGAAATGGTCTTCACACAGTTCGCAACGAGCCATGCGGCCAAAACTTACCCTGACTTTGCTTGCACTGAACGCAAGAGAAGTGACACAATTTCCCTCGTTAATATTGCCTGATAACATGCATTTCTTTTAACAAAATATTCAGGAAAAAAAATATACTTCTGTGTATTTATTTTAATGATGGCATTGATGTTTATGGTTAGGATCGTTTGTGCTTTTTTCACAAATGTGCTTTTGTTAAATCATCACCCGTTTGGAGAAGTTGAAGTAGGCTGGGATTCGATGATAAATTGACAGGCACCACGTTGATTATATGCAACGCAGGGCAAGCTAGTTAACCTCTTGCTCCTACCTGACACGCAGGCGTCCCATCTAGACAACTGGAAATGCAAATGCGCTACGCTAAATGCTAATAGCACTCGTTAAAACTCAAACGTTCATTAAAAAAAAATTGCAGGTGTCAGGACCCGGTTACGAACCCGGGTCTCCGGAGTGAGAAGCAGTCACTTAAGCAACTGAGCCACGAATAGTCGGCAGAACCCAGAAGATGAGGCAGACACAGCAGTACTTGAGACAGTTTATTTAATGAAGTAAAAAAGTGAAGTCCTTCAGGAAAACATGTAACTCCACAACCTCAAAAGGAATTCCACAAAAACAAAGGTAATCCTCCAAGACAAAAAGGAAAATCCACAAGATGGTAGGTATAACATAAAAAACAAGAACAAAAAAACAGAATTCCACAAGAGAGTCCACCGGGATCAACAAGAGTGCACAGAATACTAGGGCTGGGTGCTAACATACAACATACATTTTTATTAAATCGGTCCATATATAGCCTAGATATCAATCTATGAAGAGTGTGTGATCAATGAAAAAAATAGCGTTTTATAACGTAACGTCATTTTTTTAAATTAAAAAAGTCGACGATAAACTTTCACAAAACACTTCGAAATACTTTTGCAACTTTAGGTATTAGTAAACGTTAATAAGCGATCAAATTGATCACGAGGCGATGTATATTCTATAGCTGTACGTCTGGAAATAATGTCCGGGTAAATCTCAACCAAAATATCCGGTCGGAGACCGGAAGAACTGCACTGCCTTGTGTCTGTTTGACCAAGAAACAAATCGTAGGCAAATGACAAGACTGTTGACATCGTGTGGAAGCTGTAGGTATTGCAACCTCGGCCCCATTTAATGTGGATCACGTTTAACAATGGGTTGAAGTGGCACATGGATATATTTTCCCATTTTCAGTGATCAGATTTTCCTGCAGATTTTCCTTTGATGAAACGCACGTTCTGTTATAGTCACAGCCGTGATTTAACCAGTTTTATAAACATCTGAGTGTTTTCTATCCACACATACTAATCATATGCATATACTATATTCCTAGCATGAGTAGCAGGGCACTGAATTGTTGCGCGATTTTTAACAGAATGTTCGAGTAACAGGTTAACCTAGTAATATCATCAACCATGTGTAGTTAATTAGTGATTATGTGAAGAATGATTGTTTTTTATAAGATAAGTTTAATGTACTATTGTAAAGTGACTGTTCCACTGGATGTCATAAGGTGAATGCACCAATTTGTAAGTCGCTCTGGATAAGAGCGTCTGCTAAATGACTTAAATGTAAATGTAAATGTTTAATGTTAGCTAGCAACTTACCTTGGCTCCTGCCAGTCACAAGGTCCTTTTGATGCTACACTCACATAACAGGTGGTCAGCCTGCCACGCAGTCTCCTCGTGAATTGCAATGTTATCGGCCATAATCAGCGTCCAAAAAGGCTGATTACCGATTGTTATGAAAACTTGAAATTGGCCCTGATTTATCGGTCGACCTTTAACGGCAAACTTGCACCACCCACATCCGTAGGTTTCTCCAGAGGGTGGTGCGCTCTGTCCAACACATCACTGGGGGCAAACTACCTGCCCTCATCAAGGACAACAACCACTGCTTGTTCACCCCGCTATCATCCAGAAGGTGAAGTCAGTACAGGTGCATCAAAGCTGGGACCGAGAGACTGAAAAACAGCTTCTTTCTCAGGCCATCAGACTGTTAAATAGCCATCACTAGCACAGAGAGGCTGCTGCCAACATACAGACTTGAAATCATTGGCCAGTTTAATAAATTAAACACTAGTCACTTTATTAATTTCACTTTCATAGTGTTTACATATCTTGCGTTACTCATCTCATATGTACAGTGGGGCAAAAAAGTATTTAGTCAGCCACTAATTATGCAAGTTCTCCCACTTAAAAAGATGAGAGAGGCCTATAATTTTCATCATAGGTACACTTCAACTATGACAGACGAAATGAGAAAAAAAATCCAGAAAATCACATTGTAGATTTTTAATGAATTTATTTGGAATATTTGTTTCTCACACAGAATAGAATAGGTCATTTTTTGTACTATGGGGGATGGTAGATTGACATAGGCTAGTGCTTTTGCTGTTCGTTAGGCCTACTCGTCTTGTTGGCAGGTGAAATGTAAAAGGATAGTTCTTCCAATATCTTCAATATGCACCGCAGAATTGGATAAGGACACTCACAGTTGCACATCCGGGAGATATTATATTCAGACCAAGGGCACAATGGCCACTGGCCACAAAAAATACATGGATTTTTTAGGGGGCATTACAGCCACACTAAGGGGAGGCATTATCAAGTGTTTGTCAAATTGTGAATGAGAGACTGGTGAAGTGTGTACAGCTTGCGCAAAATGCAAAGCAGAGTTCATGCAACTTTCATGCAACTTTTTTCAAATGATCAATAGAGTCGCACTTTTAAAGAGCTGTAAATTATACATATAGGAGTACCTGTTTCTTTGTTGACTGCTCAACAAAGAATATCCACAGGTGTGCACTCCCTCACTCCCTCCAATTGTATTCTAAATACTATAAAATAACATAAAATAATGCCATGGAATTCTAAGCAAATATTGTCTGCTAAATGAACTACAACCATATGGCATAGCCAGATCAGGGCCTATCATAAGGACAACTCAGAGTATGCTATTAAGTTCTTCTGAAATAAACAAAAAAAAATTATGTCATGTTTCCCTAGACCTGTCTAAAATAAATAAGGGATTTATTGTGATAGGCTAGCCTATATTACATGGATTTATTTTACTTTTTAAAATGTAGATGTTCCAAAGGTCTGCATCAGTGGCTTGTATGCTTTGTGTGGAAGCCAGGAGATGCTAAATGTGTTTGTTAATTAACGGTCAATTACTGGGAGACGGGCAGTTATTTGCTTGACAATCACCGGATGACAAAATGTCATGACCACCACAGCCCTAGTCATGCTTTAGGCATTTGTCAAATAGATTTGAAGGTGAGCCACAGAAAGTTGGAGTTGAGCACAAGGGGTTTTAGTGGCAGCCATAGAACTGTCAAATAATCAGTCAACACTGAGAAGTTATGTCACTCTGCATATGACACCTTTCATTAAATCATGATACAACTAGTCTTAACAGGGAAAAACACAAAGACATATACTTAAAACAGCACAGCATAGTCACCTTCCCGAAGACACATGCAAGCATACTATATGTTATATAAAAAATGGAATGTCTTAGAAGTGTTTGTTTTGTGTTTTTTACAGGGTTCCCTCGGGCCTCCAGGCATCCCAGGTGATGATGGGCTGAAGGTAAGATCATTGTTATAGAGGAAGACCTGATAGATGTGACATAAGTAGATGACATATTTCAATAGCTTTATTTGCAGATTACCTAACCTCATCCCCAAGCTGATGCATAGAGCCCGGTAACAGTGTGAGACTGTTTGGAACTTAGGGGGCGTAGATTTACTGAGTGACATGCTAATGAATTCAAATTCTGAGTGAATCACACGACTATGAGACATTCCAACAAATTTGTCAATATGGCTTGACCATGGTAATTGACCACCCAATGTACCCTAGGAGTTTAGCTTCTTCAACTTGCTCAATGGTCACACCCTTTATACACAACTCCAGCTGAGGTTTAGGTCAGAGCCAAGAATGGGATGTTTCCTCAACAAAGACTATCCTGAAGCTGTGCGCCAGAAGAGGAAACAAATTATCCCAGTTATGAAAGCTGCCAGAGTGCATCAGGACATTGCTTATGTCCGCTATGACAGGCTCATGGTCCACCCTCCCCCCCCAAAAGCCTGGAAGGGATGAGAGAGCCATGCCTGTGGGTTTGTAGTGTCAGCCCCGCAGGACACGCACACTTACACACACACACACTTGATGGACTGCTCTCTCTTTGTTTCTCTCAGCTGATTGGTTGACATACTGTAAATTGAGAAATGTTGTGACTAAACTTAACAAAAGGAAGAAGAAATGACATTACCAAACCAAGATAAATGACATAAAACACAATGAAAATAATTATATAATAACAAATTGGAAGCTGTTTTTTTCTGGATCAAAGGCGCCAAATAAATTGACATTTTGGATATATATGGACAGAATTAATCAAACAAAAGGACCAATTGTGATGTTTATGGGACATATTGGAGTGCCAACAAAAGAAGCTCGTCAAAGGTAGGGCATGATTTATATTTCAATTCTGCGTTTTGGGTAGCACCTGCAGAGTTGAAATATGCAAATCTCTTTGTTTTTTACTGTAGTGCTATCATCAGCTAATAGCTTCTTATGCTTTCGCCGAAAAAGCCTTTTAAAAATCTGACATATTGGCTGGATTCACAATGAGTGTAGCTTTAATTTAGTATCCTACATGTGTGATTTTATGAAAGTTTGATTTTTATATCATTTTATTTGAATTTGCCACACTGCATTTTCCCTGGCTTTTGGCAAAGTGGGAAGCGAGCGTCCCCTATCCTAGAGAGGTTAACACTATGTAACTATTTACTCAATGTTTGATTTGAACATGGCAAAACCTGAAGATGTTTGGAACAGTGCATCACTCCTATTCATGTTAATACTGCTTGGACTTCCAAATACACATGGTTTATTAAACCTTTTAACCAGAGATTGCCTCACCTTGTAGACTTACCTTAAGTTATTCAACTCCATTCAGCTTCCAAGTGATTTTAGGACCAATAGTTGCTTGTCTGAAGGGTTAATGTTGTTATGGGGCTAAAATATAAATGGGCTAATTGTTTCTGGTAACAGATGGAGTCAGGGTTGTTTCTCAATTAGAGACAATCTGCCTAAAGAGGTCAATGGTTGCCTGTATGGATGTATTTTAGAACACCTCAGATAATATCAATCGAATCTAAGTGACTTCTATCCCATCAACAGAGGTGCATCATACAGTACAGTACTGTACATAAAGTGCCACCCTGTGAAAAACCATGGCCCGTAGATACAGTACCAGTCAAAAGTTTGGACACACAGACTCATTCAAGGATTTGTCTTTATTTGTACTATTTCTACATTGTAGAATAACAGTGAAGACATCAAAACAACATATATGGAATAATGTAACCAAAAAAGTGTTTTATTGTACATTTGAGATTCTTCAAAGTATCCACCCTTTGCCTTGACAGCTTTGCATTCTCTCAGTGAGGAATGTTTTTCCAACAGTCTTGAAGGAGCTCCCACATATGCTGAGCACTTGTTGGTGGCCTTTCCCTCACTCTGCAGTCCAACTCATCCCAAACCATCTCAATTGGGTTGAGGTTGGATGATTGTGGAGGCTAGGTCATCTGATGCAGCACTCCATCACTCTCCTTGGTCAAATAGCCCTTACACAGCCTGGAGGTGTGTTGGGTCATTGTCCAGTTGAAAAACAAATGATAGTCCCACGAAGCGCTCACAAGATGGGATGGCGTATCGCTGCAGAATGCTGTAGTAGCCACGCTGGTTAAGTGTGCCTTGAATTCTAAATAAATCACAGAGAGTGTCACCTTCATGCTTCACGGTGTGAACCACCCATGCGAAGATCATCTGTTCACCTACTCTGTGTCTTATAAAGACACGGTGTTTGGAACCAAAGATATCCCATTTGGACTCATCAGACCAAAGGACAGATTTCCACAGGTCTATTGTCCATTGCTCGTGTTTCTTGTCCCAAGCAAATCTCTTATTATGATTTGTTTCCTATTAGTAGGGGTTTCTTTGCAGAAATTCGACCATGAAGGCCTGATTCAAGCAGTCTCCTACTGTCTATTACTTGAACGATGTGAAGCATTTATTTGGGCTGCAATTTCTGAGGCTGGTAACTAATGATTTTATCCTCTGCAGCATTGGTAACTCTGGGTCTTCCTTTCCCGTGGCGGTCCTTATGAGAGCCAGCACTTGATGGTTTTTGCGACTGCAATTGAAGACACTTTCAAAGTTTTTGAAATTTTCCAGAATGACTGACCTTCATGTCTTAAAGTAATGATGGACTGTCGTTTCTCTTTGTTTATTTGAGCTGTTCTTGACATAATACGGACTTGATCTTTTACCTAATAGGGCTTTCTTCTGTATACCACCACTACCTTGTCACAACAACTGATTGGCTCAAATGCATTAAGAAGAAAATAAATTCCACAGATTAACTTAACAAGGCACAACTGTTAATTGAAGTACATTTCAGGTGACTACCTCAAGAAGTTGGTTGAAAGAATGTACAAAGCTGTCATCAAAGCAAAGGTTGGCTACTTTGAATAATCTCAAATATAAAATATATGTTGATTTGTTTAACACTTTTTTGGTTACTATGTGATTCCATGTGTTATTTCATAGTCTTTCCTTTTTAGATTTTATATTTATTTAAGTTATTTTTTTGATTTCACTATACCAATTTGGACTGTTTTGTGTATGTCCATTACATGAAATGCAACAGAATAGGAAAAACGCCAAGGGGGATGAATCCTTTTCAAGGCACTGTAAGTATGTCTGTCAGAGCGATGTACAGTGGGGCAAAAAATTATTTAGTCAGTCACCAATTGTGCAAGTTCTTCCACTTAAAAAGATGAGAGAGGCCTGTAATTTTCATCATAGGTACACTTCAACTATGACAGACAAAATGAGAAGAACATTTTTTTAATGAATTTATTTGCAAATTATGGTGGAAAATAAGTACTTGGTCAATAACAAAGTTTATCTTAATACTTTGTTATATACCCTTTGTTGGCAATGACAGAGGTCAAACGTTTTCTGTAAGTCTTCACAAGGTTTTCACACACTGTTGCTGGTATTTTGGCCCATTCCTCCATGCAGTGATGTTTTGGGGCTGTTGCTGGGCAACACGGACTTTCAACTCCCTCCAAAGATTTTCTATGGGGTTGAGATCCGGAGACTGGCTAGGCCACTCCAGGACCTTGAAATGCTTCTTACGAAGCCACTCCTTCGTTGCCCGGGCGGTGTGTTTGGGATCATTGTCATGCTGAAAGACCCAGCCACGTTTCATCCTCAATGCCCTTGCTGATGGAAGGAGGTTTTCACTCAAAATATCCCATGATACATGGCCCCATTCATTCTTTCCTTTACACGGATCAGTTGTTCTGGTCCCTTTGCATAAAAACAGCCCCAAAGCATGATGTTTCCACCCCCATGCTTCACAGTAGGTATGGTGTTCTTTGGATGGAACTCAGCATTCTTTGTCCTCCAAACACGACGAGTTGAGTTTTTACCAAAAAGTTATATTTTGGTTTCATCTGACCATATGACATTCTCCCAATCTTCTTCTGGATCATCCAAATGCTCTCTAGCAAACTTAAGACGGGACTGGACATGTACTGGCTTAAGCAGGGGGACACGTCTGGCACTGCAGGATTTGAGTCCCTGGCTGCGTAGTGTGTTACTGATTGTAGGCTTTGTTACTTTCGTCCCAGCTCTCTACAGGTCATTCACTAGGTCCCCCCGTGTGGTTCTGGGATTTTTGCTCACCGTTTTTGTGATTTATTTGACCCCACGGGGTGAGATCTTGCGTGGAGCCCCAGATCGAGGGAGATTATATACTTGTATGTCTTCCATTTCCTAATAATTGCTCCCACGGTTGATTTCTTCAAACCAAGCTGCTTACCTATTGCAGATTCAGTCTTCCCAGCCTGGTGCAGGTCTACAATTTTGTTTCTGGTGTCCTTTGACAGCTCTTTGGTCTTGGCCATAGTGGAGTTTGGAGTGTGACTGTTTGAGGTTGTGGACAGATGTCTTTTATACTGATAACAAGTTCAAACAGGTGCCATTAATACAGGTAACGAGTGGAGGACAGAGGAGCCTCTTAAAGAAGAAGTTACAGGTCTTTGAGAGCCAGAAATCTTGCTTGTTTGTAGGTGACCAAATACTTATTTTCCACCATAATTTGCAAATAATTAATTAAAAATCCTACAATGTGATTTTCTGGATTTTTCTTTCTAATTTTGTCTGTCATAGTTGAAGTGTACCTATGATGAAAATTACAGGCCTCTCATCTTTTTAAGTGGAAGAACTTGCACAATTGGTGGGTGACTAAATACGTTTTTTGCCCCACTGTAAGATTGATTATACAGACAATTTGGAATTTTCAACACTAATATTTCTCTTTTTTTTCTTTTTTTAACCGTCATTTAACTAGGCAAGTCGGTTGAGAACAAATAATAATTTAAAATGACGGCAGACCCCGGCCAAACCCGGGCGACGCTGGGCCAATTGTGCGCCGCCCTATGGGACATAAAACAAGAAGCAATGCAGTCAATATTTCTATTAGCCCTTTGGTTACAGTGACAAGCAAGACGTACTGCTCTGTTCTGGGCCAGCTGCAGCTTTCCTAGGTCGTTCTTTTCAGCACCTGACCGTTTAACCGGGCAAGATGTGACAAAACCAGAGCCTGCAGGACTTGCTTGGTAGAATGTGGTGTTAAAAATGCAGAGCCCCTCTTTCTTGCAGACAGACTTCTACCCATCTTTACAACAATAGAGTCAATATGCCTTCACAATGACAGTTTATGGTAACACAAAGAAGTTTAGTTGCCTCTACTTTCATAACAGCCACATCATTCATTACCAGATTCAGCTAACGTCTAGTACTCATGGAATGATTTGTACAATATTATAGCGGACAATATTGCCACTCCTATTTGCCATATCTTCAATTTAAGCCTACTAGAAAGTGTGTGCCCTCAGTGCTGGAGGGAAGCAAAAGTAATTCCGCTACCCAAGAATGGTAAAGCCCCCTTTACTGGTTCAAATAGCCAACCAATCAGCCTGTTACCAACCCTGAGTAAACTTTTGAAAAAATTGTGTTTGACCAGTTCCAGTATTATTTTACAGTAAACAAATTGACAGACTTTCAGCACTCTTTGAGTTAGGCCAGTGTGTCTATGTATGTGGATGTCTCAACGCTATACAGGTCAGCTACTACAGCGACTGAAATGATTGCAACACTTAACAAAAAGTTGCAGTTCGTTTCAGAATGGGTGGCAAGAAAAAAGTTAGTCCTAAATATTTCAAAAACTAAAAGCATTGTATTTGGGACAAATCATTCACTAAACCCTAAACCTCAACTAGATCTTTTAATGGATAATGTGGAAATTGAGCAAGTTGAGGTGATTAAACTGTTTGGTAGCTAAGATGGGGAGAAGTCTTTCCATAATAAAGTGGTGTTCTGCCTTAACAACACAATCAACAAGGCAGGTCCTACAGGTCCTAGTTTTGTCGCACCTGGACTACTCTTCAGTAGTGTAGTCAGGTGCCACAAAGAGGGACTTAGGAAAATTACAGTTGGCTCAGAACAGGGCAGCACAGCTGGCCCTTAAAAATACACGGGGAGCTAACATTAATGATATTCATGTCAGTCTCTCATGGCTCAAAGTGGAAGAAAGATTGAATTCATCACCACTTGTGTTGACAAGCTGAATGACAAGCTGAATGTACGAGCTTTATACTACTAGCACACAGCTTGGACACCCATGCATACATCACAGACATGTCACCAGAGGTCTCGTCACAATCCCCATGTCCAGAAGAGACTATGGGAGCCGCACAGTACTACATAGAGCCATGACTACATGGAACTCTACTCCACATCAGGTAACTGATGCAAGCAGTAGAATCACATTTAAAAAGCAGGTAGATATACACCTTATGGAACAACGGGAACTGTGAAGACACACATGTACATTGAAATATTGTATAATACCACCATATAACATTTTGTATTGTAGATATGTAGTGGTGTAATAATGTTATATGATGTAATGTTTTATCTTGTGTTTGATATGTAATGTAAGTGCCTTAATGTGTTTGGACCCGAGGAAGAAGCAGCAGCTAACAGTGATCCCTAAAAATAAACTCAGCAAAAAAAGAAACGTCCCCTTTTCAGGACCCTGTCTTTCAAAGATAAATTGTAAAAATCCAAATAACTTCACAGATCTTCATTGTAAAGGGTTTAAACACTTTCACATGCTTGTTCAACCAAAAACTATTAATGAACATGCACCTGTGGAATGGTCGTTAAGACACTAGCAGCTTACAGACGGTAGGCAATTAAGGTCACAGTTATGAAATCTTAGGACACTAAAGAGGCCTTTCTACTGACTCTGAAAAACACCAAAAGAACGATGGCTAGGGTCCCTGCTCATCTGTGTGAACGTGCCTTAAGCATGCTGTAAGGAGGCATGAGGGCTGCTGATGTGGCCAAGGCAAAATATTGCAATATCCGTACTTTGAAACGCCTAAGACAGCGCTACAGTTAGTGCTACAGCTAGTTATTTCACTAGCTGTCGATGCTGACATATATAGTGTTGAATTATCTGTAATACTTTGTTTTTCTGGCTTGTGGTAGATCATTAGAAAAATTGAAAGAGTCCAAGACAGCTTTCTTGGAGAATACCACACTTTACATGTTTTACGTTAAAGAAAGCCCTTCATGTTCTATTCGATAAATAATTTTTCAAAAACAAATGATGGTCAATAATATCAAAGGTTGCACAAAAATCTAACAATACAGCTCCCACAATCTTCTTATTATACATGTCTTTCAGCCAAACATTAGACATTTGCATCAGTGCAGTACATGTCAAGTACAATGTTTTTAACATGTTGCTAAGAACTAGCAGCTGATTGATTTGCTGTTAGAGCCAGTAAAGGAAGCGTTACCTTTCTTGGGTACCGGAATCACAAGTGGTTGTCCAGGCTCAGATTTAAGATGTGGCAAATAGGAGTGGTGATGTAGTCTACTACCATCCTCAGTAATTTCCCATATAGGTTGTCAATACCAGGTGGTTTCTCGTTATTGATTTCTCTTTTTCCACCTCTCCCATATGAACTTTACCCAATTCTAAATTACAATGCCTTTTTATCAGTATTAGGTTTTTTATGCATGAATGGCTCACAGTTTGTTGTTGGCACATCATGCCAAAGTTTGCCCATGTTGCCAATGTTGTTGTTGTTTAAATCATTGGCATTGGCAAAAGGTTTTGTTATAAATGAGCCATCTGGTTCTATGAAAAAAAATCAGTTTAATTGGTCTTTCTACCCATAATGTCATTTAAAGTACTCCAAAGCTTTTTCCCATCATACTTTATTTCAGCTATCTTAGTTTCACAACACAATTCATTCTTCTATTTTGTTCAATTTCATCACACAATTTCTCAATTTACAATATGTCTACCAATCACATGAGCAGCCAGACTTATTTGCAACTCCCTTTTCCTCATTTCTCTCCAATGGTTGTGGACACTGCTTTATAAGTCCTACACCAGGTGTAAAAAAAATAATGCACCTGGATGATTTTGTTCCTGTACTATTTGTAAACAATCTGGTAGGTTGATTGATAACCTGAACCATATTACAGACACTGGTTACAGTGAGAAGCTTCCTCTTCAGTGGCCAGCTTGATGAAAACTAGTCTATATCTTGTTTGCGATAGGGGGCAGCATTTTCTCTTTTGGATGAATAGCATGCCCAGAGTGAACTGTCTCCTACTCAGTCCCAGATGCTAATATATGCATCATATATATTATTATTAGTATTGGATAGAAAACACTCTGAAGTTTCTAAAACGGTTTGAATGATGTCTGTGAGTATAGCAAAAACCTGAGAAAAAATCCAAACAGGAAGTGGGAAATCTGTGGTTTGTAGTTTTTGAACTCACCCCTATCAAATACACAGTGGGATATGGGTAATTTTGCACTTCCTACGGCTTCCACTAGATGTCAACCGTCTTTAAAACATTGTTTCAGGCTGCTCATGTAAATGGGGGCCGGATGGGTGCTGTTTGACTAAGGGGTCTGCCTACAGCCTCGTTCTCAGTCACGCGCTTTCACTTGAGAGGTAGCTCTCGTTCCATTGCTTTTCTACAGACAATGGAATTCTCCGGTTGGAACATATTGAACTTTTGTGATAAAAACATCCTAAAGATTGATTCTATACTTAGTTTGACAAGTTTCTTAGACCTATAATATAACTTTTTGAACGTTTCGTCCGCTAAGATATTGGACATAAATTATGGACATTATCGAAAAAAACAAGCATTTATTGTGGAACTGCGATTCCTGGGAGTGCATTCTGATGAAGATCATCAAAGGTAAGTGAATATTTATAATGCTACGTATGAATAATTTTGACTACCCAACATGGAGGTTATTTCTCTAGCTGGTTTGGTCTGAGCGCCGTTCTCAGATAATGCTTTTTCCGTAAAGTTTTTTTAAAAATCTGACACAGCGGTTGCATTAAGGAGAAGTGCATCTAAAGTTCCATGTATAATAGTTGTATTTTCATCAACATTTATTATGAGTATTTCTGTGAATTCATGTGGCTCTCTGCAATATCACTGCATGTTTTGGAATTACTGAACGTAACACGCCAATGTAAAATAAGATTTTTGGATATAAATATGAACTTTACCGAACAAAACATACATGTATTGTGTAACATGAAGTCCTATAAGTGTCATCTGATGAAGATCAAAGGTTACTGATTCATTTTATCTCTATTTGTGCTTTTTATGACTCCTCTCTTTGGCTGGAAAAATGGCTGGGTTTTTCTGTGACTTGGTGGTGACCTAACATAATCGTTTGTGGAGCTTTCGCTGTAAAGCATTTTTTTAAATCAGACACTGTCACTGGATTAATTAGAATTTTATCTTTAAAATGGTGCCTAATACTTGAATGTTTGAGAAATTAGATTTATGAGATTTCTGTTGATTTGTATTTGGCGCCCTGCAATTTCATTGGCTGTTGGCGAGGAACGGAACCCCAGTCCTAGACAGGTTAATTGATGAAAACTAGTCTATATTCAGGTCAGCCAGAAAATATACCTATCTCTTAACATCACACGCATTATCAAGCATTGCACACATATTATCCAGATACTGACTGTTAGCACTTGGCCTATAGCAGCACCCCAAAATAAGAGGCTTTAGATGAGGTAGGTGAACTTGCAACCACAACACTTCGACAGTATTAGACACGAAATCCTTTACACGAATATGGCTCTTAGCATTGTGATATCCTGGGAGTTCTACCCGGGGGGTTGGTGATAGAGTGGAGGTACGTGCCGTGACGTTGACTCCCTCTGCTGGGAGTACCCGACACTGCCGACGTTGACTCCCTCTGCTGGGAGTACCCGACACTGCCGACACTGATCGCACCAATTCGGGGCCAACCAGCTGTGCAGGCCACAGGCCATCAAACAAAATGTTATGTTTATTTTTATATTGCCCAGTAAAGGTGAATTTTCTGACTAGAACCTCCTTGTCTTTGTGTCCTGTATTGCTACTGCTGTATCAAAGGAACTATGCAAGTGAGTCTCAGTGATGGCCGAATGTCTGATGTTAGCACGTTATTGAACAATGTTCTTTTCATGCTTTGTTTTTTTCTCTCCATAATATGTCTCTCCGATAAGCTACCCAGGAAATGGCTAAAAATAGCCCATACTAATGCCCTTTCCTGGGTAGGTTATCAGGGATAACAACGGAAGAAAATAACATTGACTGACTCTATTAGTCAGATAATCAGGCACTTGTGAGTATCAGTTAATGAGTGTGTGTTAAGAGATCTGGGGCTGAAGCTATTGACCCGGAAACTAGGCTTAATCATTCCTTCCACTGAGACTCACTTGCATGGTCCTTCTGTAGCTCAGTTGGTAGAGCATGGCGCTTGTAACGCCAGGGTAGTTGGTTCGATCCCCGGGACCACCCATACGTAGAATGTATGCACACATGACTGTAAGTTGCTTTGTATAAAAGCGTCTGCTAAATGGCATATATTATTAATATTATTATTATTATATATTTTGGGAGGGAGGATGGACAATTAGTGGATATAAGCAATGTCCCCACTCTCTCTGGTAGTTTTCATGGCTGGGATAAGTTATTTTCGCCTCTGGTGCCCAGCTTCCGAATAGACCTCATTGAAGAAGATGTTGGTTCCTCTAAAGTTCCTGGCTCTCTCCAGAGCAGCCATCTTGTCCTTGAACCTTAGGAACTTGCCCACTATTGGCCTTGGTCTGTCCCCTGAGCTGGTTACAGGTTATCCAGTCCTGTGGTAGCCTCCAATTCAATCTTCCTATGATCCATCTGCAGCTTTTCTGTGATAGTTTTTCTCACTTTCTCCCCAGACTCAGTACAGTTCTCATGTGGAGACTCGGGTACGACATCCACAACAATGTTATTACATCTGGATTGTCCCTCAAGAAAATCTGTTTTCCCAGTTAATGATGATTCAGACAGTGCTCCTGTCATCTCTTGTTTGTTGTCATCCTGATGCAAGTCCCTTTCAGGACATCCCAAGGAGAACTGCAAGCTTTAAGGTCGTGGACCTCTCTGGTCAGATCATCCATTATTTTGTTTGTTAAATCCACCATTATTTGAACAAATCTCTTGAAACTATTTTCCTGTTGCTGTAACAACTGCTTGTAGACATATTTTTGTTGATTTAAAAGATCATGCCCAGTGTTGGAGAAACAGTGCCCTCTCCATTAGCTTTGGTAGCAGCATAGGCTAACACTGGTACTCCATACAGTTCCAGCCGGGACAGGTCGCAGGGTATATGGAAAACAGCAACAAACAGAAGAGATTTACACAGCCACAAGCCCGAGACAAGCCCGCGGTCCCAGTCTCAAAGGTTACAGAGTTGCAGACTGTGTTCAAGCTGTCAAGGAAGCTATGCTAGCAGACCAAGCAGCTTCAAACTTGTTGTCAGATAGTAGAGGTCCCAGCAACTGAGGCCAACCACGTCGCGGTGATCTTGGTTGCTCCAAACAATTTAATGGAGCTCTACATTTTGGTCAATTGGTCTTCATCTGGGTTCTCTTTCATTGAGAAACCTACAGGTGATGAAGTTTTCCTTTTTTATGAATCCTGTTTGGAACCATGAGTGCATATACCTATAGTAAATAATTAAATAAGAGCTAAAAATGGTCATAACAATCAACAATGACACCAGGGTTTGGCTGGTTGGCGGCTCTGGCGGATCCTGGCCGACTGGCGGATCCTGGCCGACTGGCGGCTCTGGCGGATCCTGGCCGACTGGCGGCTCCTGGCAGACTGGCGGCTCCTTGCAGACTGGCGGCACTGGTGGCTCTGGACAGGCGGGAGACTCTAGCGCCTCTGGACAGGCGGGAGACTCTAGCGCCTCTGGACAGACGGGAGACTCTAGCGCCTCTGGATAGGCGGGAGACTCTAGCGCCTCTGGACAGGCGGGAGACTCTAGCGCCTCTGGACAGGCGGGAGACTCTAGCGCCTCTGGACAGGCGGGAGACTCTAGCGCTTCTGGACAGGCGGGAGACTCTAGCGCCTCTGGACAGGCGGGAGACTCTAGCGCCTCTGGACAGGCAAGGTGCACTGTAGGCCTGGTACGTGGTGCCGGCACTGATGGTACTGGGCCAAGGTAACGCACCTCAGGGCGAGTACGGGGAGGAGAAACTCCTTGCAGACTGGCGGCTCTGCCGGCTCCTTGCAGATTGGCGGCTCATGACAGACGGGAGACTCTAGTGGCTCTGGACAGGCGGGAGACTCTAGCGGCTCTGGACAGGCGGGAGACTCTAGCGGCTCTGGACAGGCGGGAGACTCTAGCGGCTCTGGACAGGCGGGAGACTCTAGCGGCTCTGGACAGGCGGGAGACTCTAGCGGCTCTGGACAGGCGGGAGACTCTAGCGGATCTGGACAGGCGGGAGACTCTAGCGGCTCTGGACAGGCGGGAGACTCTAGCGGCTCTGGACAGGCGGGAGACTCTAGCGGCTCTGGACAGGCGGGAGACTCTAGCGGCTCTGGACAGGCGGGAGACTCTAGCGGCTCTGGACAGGCGGGAGACTCTAGCGGCTCTGGACAAGCGGGAGACTAGCAGCTCTGGACAGGCGGGGCGCACTGTAGGCCTGGTACGTGGTGCCGGCACTGGTGGTACTGGGCCAAGGACACGCACCTCAGGGCGAGTGCGGGGGGGAGAAACTCCTTGCAGACTGGCGGCTCTGGTGGCTCCTTGCAGATTGGCGGCTCTGGCGGCTCATGAGAGACGGGAGACTCTAGCGGCTATGGTCAGGCGGGAGACTGTCTAGCTCTTCCCAAGTTGTATAGTCCAGATTCTGCTCCCATGTCCAGAAATCCTGACATCGCTGCCTCTCCTGCTCCTGCCCATTACCACGCTGCTTGGTCCTGTTGTGGTGGGTGGTTCTGTAACGGATTTCTAACGTCGAAGTTCATGGTTTTAAATAAGAGAAACTAAACATGAACACAATTACAAAACAACAAACGTGGCAAAACCCGAAACAGTCCTATCTGGTGCAGAGAACACAAAGACAGGAAACAACCACCCACAAACCCCAACACAAAACAAGCTACCGAAATATGGTTCCCAATCAGAGACAATGACTAACACCTGCGTCTGATTGAGAACCATATCGGGCCATACATAGAAACAGACAAACTAGACACACAACATAGAATGCCCACCCAGCTCACGTCCTGACCAACACTAAAACAAGGAAAACACAAAAGAACTATGGTCAGAATGTGACATCTTGTAAAGATGAGATTAAGTCAAATTAAATCAAATCAAATGTATTTATATAGCCCTTCTTATATCATCTGATACCACAAAGTGCTGTACAGAAACCCAGCCTAAAACCCCAAACAGCAAGCAATGCAGGTGTAGAAGCACAGTGGCTAGGAAAAACTCCCTATTAAGGCCAAAACCTAGGAAGAAACCTAGCGAGGTACCACCCCTATGAGGGGTGGCCAGTCCTCTTCTGGCTGTGCCGGGTGGAGATTATAACAGAACATGGCCTAGATGATCAAATGTTCATAAATGACCAACATGGTCAAATAATAATAATCACAGGTCAGCACCTCAGGAGTAAATGTCAATTGGCTTTTCATAGCCGATCATTGATAGTATCTCTACCGCTCCTGCTGTCTCTAGAGAGTTGAAAACACTAGGTCTGGAACAGGTAGCACGTCCGGTGAACAGGTCAGGGTTCCATAACCGCAGGCAGAACAGTTGAAACTGGAGCAGCAGCATGGCCAGGTGGACTGGGGACAGCAAGGAGTCATCATGCCAGGTAGTCCTGAGGCATGGTCCTAGGGCTCAGGTCCTCTGAGAGAGAGAAAGAAAAAGAGAATTAGAGAGAGCATACTTAAATTCACACAGGACACCGGATAAGACAAGAGAAATACTCCAGATAAATAAACTACAGCAGCATAAATACTGGAGACTGAGACAGGAGGAGTCAGGAGACACTGTGGCCCCATTCGATGATACCCCCGGACAGGGCCAAACAGGCAGGATATAACCCCACCCACTTTGCCAAAGCACAGGCCCCACACCACTAGAGGGTTATCTTCAAACACCAACTTACAAGTGTATTGCCTGCCTTGTGAGTGGGAGGAGACTGGGAAAGGTCAAACGAGGCAAGGAGGGAAAAGAAAGTGTTGGAAATAAATTAATCGAAGGCAGACGTCGGGAGGTTGAAGTCGCCAAGTATGAAGAGTCATCGTCAGGAAATTAGTTTATCAAGGTTAAGCTCATTAAGGAACTCTAAGGGGACCTTTTGGGTGATAGATGACAACATTCTTAAACTTGAGTGACATTATGAAATTCAAATGAGGAGATGGACAGGTGAGTGAGGGAGAAAAGAGAAAATGTCCACTTAAGAGAAATTAGTACCCCTGTGCCAGCACCTCAAGAGGGTATCTAAGGCAGAGGAGGCTGGTGGGAGGAGCTATATGAGGACAGGCTCATAGCAATGGCTGGAATGGAATTAATGGGATGGAGTCAAACATGTGGTTTGCATGTTTGTGTTTGATACAATTCCATTCCAGCCATTATAACGAGCCCGTCCTCCCACCAGCCTACTCTGATCTAAGGAGGGACCAGAATTTAACCCCAGATACGATCTGGGACTGCCTGTCATAATTTTCCTTAACTCAACATTCCCACAGCCTTTGTGTGTTTAACACCAGCTGCATTCTTTTCCAATAGGGTGAAATGGGAGAGCGAGGTGAAAAGGTAAAGACTTGATTTTAATTGTCAAACTTCATGTTCAACCCACCCCTCTATGCAAAATTATATTTAGTTTCTTGGGGATATAAAATATATTATGTAATAATGTTATATGATCTTGTGTCAACAGTTTTGTTTTATTGTTCTCAAGGGTTTTTAATCGTGCATGGATGTCAATTGGAGATCTGCACCGGCCGAAACTCTTCCGTTTGTCACTCTACCTGGTAGTTAATTGCACTTCCTGGTGTCCCAGGCCCTGATTAGAAGGAGAGAATGAAAACCAGAAGTGAACACCAAGGATGGAAACCTGGAACCAGGATTGGCCAGCCCTGGTTTAGAGTAACAGTTAACTTAGTTTAGAGTAACAGTGAATTAAACCATCCTTTGGAGTTTAGCGTAACAGTTACCTTGATTTTCCTACTTTACACTGTAGCATTATATAAGTCATGAACAGGCGTAATAACTTGACATGGTCATGACTGCCATTAAACTTACCTACAGTAATTGACTCAAAGTCAAGATAATCAGGATTAGTTTTAAACTGCTCCATTCAATTGGAAGGCAGGTAGCCTAGTAAACAAAAGGTCGTTGGTTTGAATAGCAGAGCAGATTAGGTTAAGAATCTGGCGATGTACCCTTGAACAAGGCACCTAACCCTAATTGCTCTTGTAAGTCACTCTGGATAAGAATGTCTACTAAATGACTAAAACGTGTTTTAAAATTTGCAGTGTTGTCATTTGTAATTGATCGCCTCGATTCAGTCTTGTGTAAAAAAATATATACATGTATATATATATATATATGATATATAAAAATATGAAATTGTGTTTTTTACATTGGTTAAAAGTAGAGACAGAGCTAGAAAATATTGGAACAATGGGAAAGTCATTCTGCTTTGAAAGTTGATAAACACTTTTGAGAAAATGGCCATTGAATGTTTTGGTTCACCTACTGGAGAGCTCTTCTTTGTCTACACCCATTCATCATCATTTAGCCTTAGCCCCACCCATCTCTTTTAGGATTCACATGTGAGGCCATGTGCTAAACAGAGTGAGTAGCTAAGCAAAGATTTCAAGACTAAAAGTGGTAAAGGTAATAGACTACAATAAGGAAAAAAATGTATCTAGTCCTTGGCCTACATCGTAATCTGACTTTGGTGCGGGTTGTTATTCTTCACATTTTTTGTCTCTGGTAAACACACACTATACCAAATTAAAATATACATTTATTTGTCACATGCACAGGATACAGGATACAGAAGATGTAAACGGTACGGTGAAATGCTTACTTGCATAGTAGCAATATCAAAAACAGAAAGTGTTCACATTTCTTTAAGTACAATTTTACAATTATTAGATGATTCTTACCTGACACACTTGTCTAAATTGATATATCATGTGAAGGAAATGCTATAACCACCCCCAGCCACATCTAGATAAGTGGATTGGTCACTGTTGTCTAGACATGTACACATGTTCATGAAATACAGGAGATGGCCGTAATCACCACCAGACACACCTGACACACCTAACTTGATGGGTCATGTAATCATCTGGCTAAGTGGCGTCTTGTTTAAAACAGAAGCTAGCTAAACAATGTACTGGGCATAAACCCAATTTATACTACTACCAATACAAACATTGTCATAGCTGTATTATTAATCTGCAGGTAGCTAAATAGCTAACCAACTAGGTTCAATGTTAGCAAGCTAACATTAGGCTGTAACTATTAAGGCAAATTGATTTTTGATTGAAATAATATTACTACACAGATTATACATGTGATGTTAGCCAGCAAGCTAATGTTTGTTAGTTAGCTAACAGTACATTTTAACTTGCACTTTCTGACACAAAAAAATGTATAATATCTGAAAATGTAAATAGACTTTTATCCATATATATGGATGAATGGCAGACTGGAACCATTTAACTCCATCTTGTTCGCTGGTGTTGTGTCTAGTCACTCCGGTTCACACTGACCGTAGCTTGTGCAGAAAGTAGCCCATCACTTTTTCCAACTGATCTGTTGATAGCACCTGCTAAATTCAGGGCATCAATGTTGTTGAGAAAAGTTACAAAACTTTTGTAGTTCTCGATGGCTAACGTTATATCTTTCAAAAACGGCACATACTGAGTAGCTCACGTTATAGACAGAAGCATGCTACATGGCATTCCAAACTCATCTCCTGGCATGTCCAGCCCATCCATTATCTCAGCCAATCATGGCTAGTGGGAAGGTTCCTGACTTTTTCTGTGACTAGACTCGTAATTGTATTTGTAGTTACAGATGGAATACAAGTTCTCATTAAATCACATGAAATTTCACATTTTCCAAAAGCCATTTCTGCCCCCAAAAAACAAAAAAAAATATGTTAACGTTCAAATGGTTCTCCTGACGTGCAACATATGTCTAGTTTCCTGAAACAAGTCACATTTTATAGAAAGGTTCCATTGAATCACTTTATATCTAAACTCAAGACAAAATTGTGATGTTAGAACCAAACCGTTTTCAGACGGCATGTCACAAATCCCTCGAAGTTTCCAAACATCAGCAGAGTCAATTATGTGGAGTCATTGGACCAAGCTTGTTGCAAGGTCTTTGTGGAACCTAATCAGCCAAGATTTGGAGGCTATGCAGTGGTGATTCTGGGCAAACAAAAGTCCCAGCTCCCTCCCAGTCTAATGATTTGATTTGCTATCATTGGCTGGGTGTGAGAAGGAGGTGAAATCTCTCAACCCGTCCCCTGAGCCAGGGTGGTAGGTGTGGATGTGGTTACTCGTCAGCTCATTGGCACCATCACCCCAATCACAGAGAAGGCCTTATTTACAGTAGCATGCCCAAAGGGACGTGGCCCCTTCTCACTACGTCTCAGCGAAGTGGTACCCTTAGGTCAGGGGCAATCTGTTCAATGCTCTTGAATTTGTCAACAGTTCTGATGTTTCTCATGCTAGTCGAAACTATGGATGAGACTACAAAACCCAAGATGTGAAATCAGCACCAAGGCTCAGTGTGTTACTGAGCCTCGCCTGGTGTCAACTGCCATTTGTTAACAGCTACTATGTACTAGAACATGTGTTCTAGTCTGAATAGCCACAATTATTCTATTTTCAATGTTCTTATCTGTTTGTAAATTATGATTAAGCCATTTCAAGATACTTGGTAAATATAATTGCTTGTCTGCTGTTTTGCACACAGGGTGACATGGGAGAAGATGGGCAAAAAGGTGAAGTTGGGGAGAAGGTATGTAAATTCAACTTCACCTTCCTTTGTGTTTACTCCTGAAACTTGATAGAGAGAGAGCCTGGCTCTAGAAAGGAGCAACAGCTTAATGTGAGCCATTTGTGAAACAGTGGAAAGGAGCTGAAGTAGCTAGTGAAAGCAAAAGCCAAGAAAATAAGGCAGGCATCGTTAACACTTAACACTCTTTCTGTGTAAGTGGTCCTTATTGTTGCACTTCGGTTATTCTACATTTCCTGGTTGGATGCTTTTTGAGTTAATATGGGACCATTTAACATTAAGACAGCTCATCTAGTTATGCTCCATTCCAACAATAAAGGGGCGGGTCTTTGTAGGACGCTTTGTGTCAAACCAGCCCACTGGTTTTCCCATGCCTTTCAAAAACAAGGCATATTTTTCACTCAAACCGTTCGTTTCACACAGTAATCATGATTTTCATAATTTTTGTATTTGTCCCAGATTAGTTTACAGGTGAACAATTCTATGGGAAACATGGTAATACTTTAGAATACTGTTCAGTAATAAACCATTGATAAGGCATTTAGAAACATTTTGCTCACTATTTATTAATGTAAGTAAGTTACTTATTCACACATTTTTTAACAACTTGATGAAGGACCTTATAAACCATTTACTAATCATTAGTAAATTATTGTTGCAGTCTCTAATTTTAGGGATATTTATACTTTATAAATGTTTTGAGGGACCAGTGTAATTCCAAACGAAAATATGGACATTCCAGCAGTACTTATAGGTCTCAAAATGACCTAGAACATATCAGTGGTTAGAAAATAACTACATAATACAGAGGATGTTTAAGGAAATATATAAAAAATGGTATTCAAAAACAGTCACATTGTAGTATTGTGTGTGGAATGCAGTTACTGCTTACAAAAGGTCAGAAAACAAACATCTAAATACATAATTTCGCTGAATTATTCCACTATGTTTAAGGGGTTACTACATTTAAAAGGCCCAGTAAAAGTGCAGCCAAACAAAGCAATGTGAAATTAGGCTGCTGCCAAAGACTTAAAAACTGGAAATATTGAAAGGATATTACTGTTTGCGTAACATTTAGACTTGCAAATACCTTGAAATGTCAATCACATGAAGGAATATAAATCCACTTGAGAAAAACTTGCCGGTCCAAACAGTTGTTGTGTGTTAAATCTCCCTATTTTATGATTAGTTTGCATTCGTGAGGTTTGCAGTTCAGCAGATGTTCTTATCTAAAGCAACTTACAGTATTGAGAGTAGATATTTTTTTACTTGTCCTTCTTGGGAATCAAACCCACAACCCTGGCATTGCAAGTGCCATGCTCTACCAACTGAGCCACATGGGATCGTTAGAAAGACATTTACATTTACATTTAAGTCATTTAGCAGACGCTCTTATCCAGAGCGACTTACAAATTGGTGCATTCACCTTATGACATCCAGTGGAACAGTCACTTTACAATAGTGCATCTAAATCTTAAAGGGGGGTGAGAGGGATTACTTATCCTATCCTAGGTATTTCTTAAAGAGGTGGGGTTTCAGGTGTCTCCGGAAGGTGGTGATTGACTCCGCTGTCCTGGCGTCGTGAGGGAGTTTGTTCCACCATTGGGGGGCCAGCGCAGCGAACAGTTTTGACTGGGCTGAGCGGGAGCTGTACTTCCTCAGTGGTAGGGAGGCGAGCAGGCCAGAGGTGGATGAACGCAGTGCCCTTGTTTGGGTGTAGGGCCTGATCAGAGCCTGGAGGTACTGAGGTGCCGTTCCCCTCACAGCTCCGTAGGCAAGCACCATGGTCTTGTAGCGGATGCGAGCTTCAACTGGAAGCCAGTGGAGAGAACGGAGGAGCGGGGTGACGTGAGAGAACTTGGGAAGGTTGAACACCAGACGGGCTGCGGCGTTCTGGATGAGTTGAAGGGGTTTAATGGCACAGGCAGGGAGCCCAGCCAACAGCGAGTTGCAGTAATCCAGACGGGAGATGACAAGTGCCTGGATTAGGACCTGCGCCGCTTCCTGTGTGAGGCAGGGTCGTACTCTGCGGATGTTGTAGAGCATGAACCTACAGGAACGGGCCACCGCCTTGATGTTGGTTGAGAACGACAGGGTGTTGTCCAGGATCACGCCAAGGTTCTTGGCGCTCTGGGAGGAGGACACAATGGAGTTGTCAACCGTGATGGCGAGATCATGGAACGGGCAGTCCTTCCCCGGGAGGAAGAGCAGCTCCGTCTTGCCGAGGTTCAGCTTGAGGTGGTGATCCGTCATCCACACTGATATGTCTGCCAGACATGCAGAGATGCGATTCGCCACCTGGTCGTCAGAAGGGGGAAAGGAGAAGATTAATTGTGTGTCGTCTGCATAGCAATGATAGGAGAGACCATGTGAGGTTATGACAGAGCCAAGTGACTTGGTGTATAGCGAGAATAGGAGAGGGCCTAGAACAGAGCTCTGGGGGACACCAGTGGTGAGAGCGCGTGGTGAGGAGACAGATTCTCGCCACGCCACCTGGTAGGAGCGACCTGTCAGGTAGACGCAATCCAAGCGTGGGCCGCGCCGGAGATGCCCAACTCGGAGAGGGTGGAGAGGAGGATCTGATGGTTCACAGTATCGAAGGCAGCCGATAGGTCTAGAAGGATGAGAGCAGAGGAGAGAGAGTTAGCTTTAGCAGTGCGGAGCGCCTCCGTGATACAGAGAAGAGCAGTCTCAGTTGAATGACTAGTCTTGAAACCTGACTGATTTGGATCAAGAAGGTCATTCAGAGAGAGATGGCGGGAGAGCTGGCCAAGGACGGCACGTTCAAGAGTTTTGGAGAGAAAAGAAAGAAGGGATACTGGTCTGTAGTTGTTGACATCGGAGGGATCGAGTGTAGGTTTTTTCAGAAGGGGTGCAACTCTCGCTCTCTTGAAGACGGAAGGGACGTAGCCAGCTGTCAGGGATGAGTTGATGAGCGAGGTGAGGTAAGGGAGAAGGTCTCCGGAAATGGTCTGGAGAAGAGAGGAGGGGATAGGGTCAAGCGGGCAGGTTGTTGGACGGCCGGCCGTCACAAGACGCGAGATTTCATCTGGAGAGAGAGGGGAGAAAGAGGTCAGAGCACAGGGTAGGGCAGTGTGAGCA
Source organism: Oncorhynchus gorbuscha (assembly GCF_021184085.1). Classification (NCBI taxonomy): domain Eukaryota; kingdom Metazoa; phylum Chordata; class Actinopteri; order Salmoniformes; family Salmonidae; genus Oncorhynchus; species Oncorhynchus gorbuscha. Next base: position 34,901,630 of record NC_060193.1, on the reverse strand, counting down.
GAACCAGCGGTGCCGTTTGACATAGCAAACGAGGATCGGATGTCGTCGACCTTCTTTTCAAAATGGTTGACGAAGTCATCTGCAGAGAGGGGAGGAGGGGGGAGGATTCAGGAGGGAGGAGAAGGTGGCAAAGAGCTTCCTATGGTTAGAGGCAGATGCATTTAAATTGCACAACAATTCCATGTGAATCTGATAACTAGAATGTGTAGACTTTCCCAGATACAGTTTGTCGTCCTGTCATCAGTCATAATGTCTCAGATGACAGCCGAACTGACATCATATTCATTAAGTACTAACGCATATTTTCAACTGGTTCTATTACCGAAATATGGTTCCTTTCCCCCCACTTGTTTGATGTTCCCAGACTCTCTATGTTTAACAAAGGCTATTCAAGAGTCATTCAGTAGAGTCAGAGAGAGAGGGAAGGGAGAAAGATATTTATGGGGGGTGTTCATAAACCTTACCCACAGGCCAACGTCATGACAGTGTTCTGGTACTACATTGCCAGGTCTCTGATCTCCCCCTATAGGTTGTCTCATCATCATCGGTGATCAGGCCTACCACCGGTGTGTTGTCAACTTAATGATAGTGTTGGAGTCGTGCACGGCCACACAGTCGTGTGTGAACAAGGAGTACATGAGGGGACTAAGCTACACACTCCTGATGGGGCCCCAGTGTTGAGGGTCAGCATGGCGGATGTGTTGTTGCCTACCTCGTCAAGAAGTCCAGGATTCAGTTGCAGAGGGAGGTGTTCAATCCCAGGATCCTTAACTTAGTGATGCGCTTGGAGGGCACTATGCTTAGCTGTAGTCAATGAACAGCATTCTCACATAGGTGTTCCTCTTGTACAGATGGCAAGAGGCAGTGTGGAGAGAAATAGAGAGTTGCATCATCTGTTGATCTGTTGGAGCGGTATGGAGTGTGTCCAGTCTGGGATGATAGTGTTAATGTGAGCTATGACCAGCCTTTCAAAGCATTTCATGGCTATAGATGTGAGAACTATTGACATTTAGACAGGTATTTTTGGTCTGCTTGAAATATCTAGGTATTACAGACCGGGTCAGAAAGAGGTTGAAAATGTCAGTGAAGACACCTGGTCAGCGCATATGGTGAGTACGGGTCCTGGCTATGCGTCTGGCCCTGCAGCCTTGTGACTGTTAACCTGTTTAAAGGTCTTACTCACATCGGCTACAGAGAGCATGATCACACAGTCAGCCGGAAGACCTGGTGCTCTCATGCATGGTTCAGTGTTGCTTGCCTCGAAGAGAGCATAAAAGGCATTTAGCTCCGTCACTGGGCAGCTCCAGGCTGGGTTTCCCTTTGTAATCCATGATAGTTTGCTAGCCCTGCCACAAAATACGACTAGCATCAAAGCCGGTGTAGTGGGATTTGATCTTAGTCCTGAAATTATGTTTTGCTTTTTTGATGGTTTGTTGAAGGGCGCAGAATGATTTCTTATAAGCGGATTAGTGTTCCACTCATTTAAAGTGGCAACTTTAGCTTAATCCGGATGTTGCCCCTTATCCATGGCTTCTGATTTGGATATGTAATCATGGTCACTGTGGGGATGAAACAGGAATTAGGAGGATAGAGTTATGGTTAATTGGTTAAGAGAATGCCAAGAGTGTGCAAAGCTGTCATCAAGGCAAAGGGTGGCTACTTTGAAGAATCTGAAATATAAAATATTTTTTTATTTGTTTATCATGTAGTAAACTTCTCCCAAGGGTTACTACATGATTACAGATGTGTTTTTCATAGTTTTGATGTCTTCACTATTATTCTACAATGTGGAAAACAGTTTAAAAAATAAAATAAAATAAAAACACCTGAATGAGTAGTTGTGTCAAACTTTTGACTGGTACTGTATATTATCCATGTCCTTGTTTAGCCACGACTCAGTGAAACAAAGAATATTACAGTTCTTCAGGTCCGGTTGATAGGATAGTCTCGAACAGAGCTTGTCCAGTTTGTTCTCCAGTGATTGTACTTTCACCAATAGAATGGAGGGCAGAGGCGATTTATATACTTGCCGACTCGGTTTTGTCAGGGTGCCTGAACGTTGGCCTCTTTTATGCCACCTTTTTCTTTTCCGTGTCTCTGGGATTAGGGCATGGTCCGGGGTAAGCCTGCGCCTCCGACTCCGACTCGTTGAAATAGAAATCCTATGTGTGATGTGAGATTGTATGTGATCCTTTGAATGTAAAGTGATGCCAAAGAAAAATCCCTCCTGGATGGACAACAACGTATTATTATATTCTATTAGCCTCTTCAAAGTTTAAACGATGTGTCATCATGAAATTTTATCTTTTCATTTTAAATTTGGCGATTAAGGGCTCTATTTTAATAACAAACCTAACACAATGGTAAATCTAAGCGCATGCGGTAACGCTATAGTGTCAGGTTTGCGTAAATGGCTGTAAGGGAGTCAGGTGCAGGAGAGCAGATATTGGGTAGCCAACGGAGCCTTTTATTTAGGCGAACCAAAAGCACATGGCAAAGTGAACACGAAATAACAAATACGGGTTAACATAACCCAGCGCAAAAGACTCATGTGAGCATAACATGAAACAGAATAAACAATACCACACAAAGACATGAGGGAAACAGAGGGTTAAATACACAACACATAATGAGAGAGGTGTGTGGGAAAACAAGACAAGACAAATGGAAAATTAAAAATGGATCGGTGATGGCTAGAAGACTGTCGACCGCCAAGCACTGCCCGAACAAGGAGAGACATCTGACAGAAGTCGTGACATATAGGTTCAGGTGTGTGTCAGAAATGTTTGTACTATTTTCAATATGACAATTATCGGCTAAATAATCCACACAAGGGGGTGGCTTCATCTCAATGTATTTTTCAATTTTAGGCAATCCAAAAATATATTTAATTCTCCTTCCTCTTGTTTATATTATGCATATTTTTTCTGTCTTTATAATGATAATATGTGCACAAATAATTTGACTGCTGCCCTTGGAGATTATTTATTCCCTTTCATTTATGAAAATAAGTGTAACGGCGTTCGTCTGTTGAAGAAAGAGAGTCGGACCGAAATGCAGCATGTTGGTTACTCATGACTTTAATGAAAGAAAACGCGGCACATTAAATAACTGATACTAAATACAAAAACAACAGAACGGAACGTGAAACTAATTACAGCCTATCTGGTGACTACAACACAGAGACAGGAACAATCACCCACGAAATACAAAGCGAAACTATGGCTCCCTTAATACGGTTCCCAATCAGAGACAACGATAAGCACCTGACTCTGATTGAGAATCGCCTTAGGCAGCCAAGCCTAACAACACCCCTAATCAGCCGCGATCCCAAAACTACAAACCCCAATACGAAAAACAACATATAAACCCATGTCACACGCTGGCCTACCCAAACATATAACAAAAACACAAAATACAATGACCAAGGCGTGACAATAAGATGATACTGGCCTTTATTATTTGCATTTATTTCTGGTATTTTAGCTTCATTAAATATATTTATTATGATGTTTCTATTCCAAAAAAAGGAAAATACATTTTACATTAGCCTGTTTATTGCCTACCTAAAACATCCGTTCATATATTGAAAAAGATTAGACTACAATTGCGGTGGAAAAGCCTTTATACTCAAATATTGATATGTATCATGCCGAGGTAACTTGGAGTTAATAATAAGTTACGTTGCAGCCTAATACCAGCACGACCTGGAAAAGCATGAAGAGTTTATGGGCTATGATTAACTTCACATGGTGGTTAATTGCATGATGAGTTTCATGCAAATTTCCAATAAATATCTAGGGGTATTATGTAACTGCTGGTGACATTGATTATTGGTGCTTTCCTGATTTGAAAGCTTCCTCGAGAAGGAGTGCTTGATGAAGAGGACCATGGATGAATTTGGCAGACGGGTTGCAAAAACGAATCCTTGCATAGCAGGTATCAACTTGATGTGGCAGGTGTATAGTCTCGTGCTGTAGTAGTAGTTGTAGCAGCAGTAGCAGTAATAATAATAAATTATTACAAACTTACTATTCTACCTAGGCTGACACAGACCGATTACACGGAACCCAAACCGGCTACCCGCTTGCGCAATTGTGCAGGAATTTCTTTTCTCCCCCCACACCAAATGCGATCATGACACGCAGGTTAAAATATCAAAACAAACTCTGAGCTAATTACATTAATTTGGGGACAGGTCGAAAATCATTAAACATTTATGGCAATTTAACTAGTAAGCTTGCACTTGCTAGAATTTTTTTCCTATTTAGCTAGTTTGCTGTTGCTAGCTAGCTTGCTGTTGCTAGCTAATTTGTCCTGGGATATAAACATTGAGTTGTTATTGTACCTGAAATGCACACGGTCCTCTACTCTGACAATTAATCCACACATAAAATGGTCAACCGAATTGTTTCTAGTCATCTCTCCTCCTTCTAGGCTTTTCCTTCTCTTGACTTAATATTGCAATTAGCCACTTTCATAAATTCGGTGCATTACCGCCACTGACCTCGTTCGTCTTTCAGTCAAACACGTAGGTATTACCAATGAGAAGATGGCACATGGGTACATACTTCTATAAACCAATGAGAAGATGGAAGAGGCAGGACTTGAAGCGCGATGGTGTTGAGTCATTTTTAGTAGCGGGAAGAGGTTTAATTAATATCTAATTGTGGGGTCTTATGTATTACTGTGAGCCTCCCATAGTCTGTTCTGGACTTGGGGATTGTGAAGAGACCTCTTGTGGCATGTCTTGTGGGGTATGCATACGTGTCCAAGATGTGTGCTAGTAGTTTGTCAACAATTCTTACAATAACAAGCTCTCTGTGTACTTTTACGTGCCAGCTGTGCTGCCCTGTTCTGAGCCAACTGTATTTTTCTAAAGTCCCTCTATGTGGCTCCTGACTAGACTTCTGAACAGTAGTCTCGTTTCGTAACTCTTTTCAGGAAACTATGTGTATGTCGCACTTCACAGGAGTTTTTTGGGCAGAAATGCCTTCTCGAACATCTGAACTTTCATGTGCCTTAAAAAAGCTTAGCTGACAGTTGGCCAGCGATTCTAAAACTTTGGCAAAGGCAAGATAATTTGAAGAAAGACACTTAAAAAGACAGACACTGTTAACACTGACACTGTTAACACTTTATTGCCAAGGTAGCCTGAAGAGTATTGAGATGTAAAGTAGCATCTGTAAACATGTGTATGTGGTTTCTACAACAGATAAATAATAAAAACATAAGTCATTTACAATGAATCACTAGTTACCACATAATGACATAGTTATAGAATGAGGAAGTAATTATGCAGATAGAAAGAATATGCATAAATAAATTTAATATGTATACACAAATAATGGTAAGACATTATACAGGAAATATGCATACATAATAATAAGTCAGGAATGTTTCCATAATAAGTAATGATAAACATAGTGGTTCCTCAATTAAACGTTTCACTCTTACGCCACAACCATTTGTGGTAGATGGTGGTAAATTGCATCATTCTGTCATTGCACCATACCATCACAAGGGGGAGGTAGAACGCTGATCTATTGGTGGTCTGAACTGTGGCACAAATTGATTATCTTTTTGTAAATGAATGGAGTTGTGAATGTTTCAGTCCAACAGCCTATTACATAAACGAAGAGTGGGTGTTGTCATAGCGTTTGCTGTCATTAAATGTGAAGACCGTTATATTATCAAATCAATTCTCTGTGTAATTATTAAATTAATCACGGAATAGTAATTAACTACGAAGTCGGGGCACCATAGGAAAATGTTTATAGAGTCTCTATTTCCCGAATATAACTCTTCAGATATTTTATTATCTTATCGATTAGTCTTCAGTTAATGTATTATTACCTCATCAGTTTCCTTCCTGAATGTCGCAAACCCTTGGATATCTGCACAAACCATAACATAAATCATGAATCAGCAATATAAAAAGTGGCTTAATTATTTTCTAACTAACTAATCAATCACAGAATGACAAACACACACACACACACACACACACACACAATAGTAATACATTGGTTACTGACACTGAAAAGTCCCTAGTGGGCTTTTGACTGCATGGTAGACAAAGGAATGGGGTGGGGCCAGCTCAAGAGCGGGAAAGTCAGAGTGGACCCCGTACATACACTACACTCATGGAAATGCTTATACTTTGAACATGAACAACTGCTAATTCAAAAATACATTCAATATACATATATGCCTTTGTTGTGTATGCCTTTGTTGTCCCTCTCTGTGGTTGCCTGTCCGTCTGCTGGATAGGTTGTCGACAGAAAGTCTGTGGTTTGTCCCACCAGTGATCAAAGTCTTTCTCTGTGGTAACAAAGGGATTCTCAACCTTCATGTTGGCAGAGTGGGGAAAGGAATTTCGGTATTTACTACTGTCATAAAACAGCAGACTTCCCGCTCTACGAGAGAGCGTGTGCTGTAGAGCAGACCCACAGAAGAGTCATGACAATGGTATCTACCACAGTGTGACAGTGCAGCTCAAAATTTCAGATAACATAAGGCCTGCTATTGTGAGATTTTTTTGTGGATCTTGGTGATTTACTCTAGTTCTTTAGTTGTGACATCACTGTACTGTAGCCTGTTTATGTTTATTTACCCTTGCCTTGTGGTTTCCATTTCAAACACATTTTAAAGCATCACATTCCGTTCCACTCATTTACTACAGATGGACTGGATCTTTTCCTCTTGGCCTGTCATCTCAACATCTATTATTGAGCTTCTGTTTAGTACATATAATAGTGAGTTATCACCCACTCCCTAGCTGCTAAAGATCAGTTAGATCAGCGTTTCCCAAACTCTATCCTGGGGACCCCAAATGGTGCACATTTTAGTTTTTTGCCTTAGCACAACACAGATGATTCAATCATCAAGCTATGATTATTTGAATCAGCTGTGTAGTGCTAGGGCAAAATCCAAAACGCACACCCCTTGGGTCCCCAGGGCAGAGTTTTGGAAATGCTGAGTTAGGAATTTTGCCAAGGATATTACCCTCAGATTATATTATACTTGGTCTCATTTTAAAGAAGGTAAAGGGTTTAAGTGTAACCCTGTTTAAAGCTAGAGAGCTCCTACCGCCTAACAGTTTTGCGCATTGGACATATATGTATTGTTGTTGCTCCTACAGTATCTTTATTGTTGTTGCACATAGACATGTTGTTATTATTTGTCTCTTGTAGGGTGATGCAGGCTCCTCTGCTGCAGGCATTAAGGTAGGTAGAATGGGTTAAATGCTGAAATAGTAGGTTCCATGAATAGAGTGCCTTTTATGTCCTTCAGATATTATTTGTGTAAATTCGGATAAAATAAACACTACTTTTACCAGTTGGATCACACATATTGTACATCTATGCTTAAACTAAACTATGTTAAAGGTAGACTCAGCGAGATGACATTGAATACACAAAGTAAACACTGGGTTAATTACAACTAAGAGCGTTAAAACGAAAGGTTAAACCTCACCACTGTTTTGGTCTCGTAGGTATCACGTTGTGGCAGCATGAAGCGCACCAGTGCACATGCTCAGATACTCTGTGTGACTGAGTGGGAGCAAAGTCTTGCATAGTTCTCATCTAAACATCTGTGGTGCTGTTCGTTGCAACATCATCTCGCTGAGTCTACCTTTAAAAACTCCAATACCAGTGTGTTTTCAATAAAATAAGTTATTTGTTTTCTCATTTCGGCATTTCATGGTTGTCCAATTTATAGGAAGATTTTAACACACTTAACCCCAAGTTTTCACCATCATTTTAAAGCTCTATTGTATTTGATGCTTTGGGAGAGATAATTTTAACTTATTTAAAGTGATTGGGGATTCATTTTCATTTGTCCCTTAGGTTTAAGGTCAAACCTGTAATGTGATCTGAACTCTTGTTTTAATCTCTACTGGATTAGTGTGTCTCCCACAGGACAGTTAAGCTAACGTGCGCTAATGTGATTAGCATGATGTTTTAAGTAAAAAAAAATTCCCAGCCCACAGGCAGAAAGCTTAAATTCTTGTTCATCTAACCGCACTGTCCAATTTACAGTAGCTATTTCAGTGAACTAATACCATGCTATTGCTTGAGGAGAGTGCACAGTTATGAACTTGAAAATGTATTAATAAACCAATTAGGCGCATTTGGGCAGTCTTGATACAACATTATGAGCAGAAATACAATAGTTAATTGGATCAGTGAAACAAAAAGACTTTGCACATACACAGCTGCCATCTAGTGGCCAAAATCTACATTGTGCCTAAGCTGGAAAAATACAGCGTGGCCTTTCTCTTGCATTTCAAAGATGATTTCTTTGTATTATCTTTTTCCTGATCTAATGTGTTATATTGTCCTATAATTCATTTCACATTTCCACAAACTTCAAAGTGTTTCCTTTCAAATGGTATCAAGAATATGCATATCCTTGCTTCAAGTCCTGAGCGACAGGCAGTTAGATTTGGGTATGTCAATTTAGGCGAAAATTGGAAGGAAAAAAAATGGGTCCAAACGTCAATTAATAGGGTGAAAATCTTCCTTTAAAATAGAATTTCACTACCCAAAAGGCATATTTAGGTAAGAACCAAGGAAATAATTTCATTCATCGTTATTAATGATCCAAGATGGCGTAGCAGTAAGACGTCCTGTCGTGTCGTGTCCCTTGTATATATTGTTTGTTTTTTTCGTTACATTTTTTTTAAACATATTTTTCTTCAGCATATCTTTTAAAACATTTTGCTAAACCTCATCTTCTAAATACTCTCCTGCAACCCGCCTCACCCAATGTAGCTATTTTTCCTAAAGTATTTATATTTACTTCGAATCCGAAACCCCTCAACTGAAGCTAGCCAGCTAACCATCAGCTAACCTTTAGCTCGGAAAGCTCTCGCCAGTTCGAACAACGCGACTCTAACCAGAGCATAACGGACCCATTAATTTTTTTATCCCCGGATTCCCACCGCAAACGGAACATTTTTCAGCTGGATCTTCACAACTAGCTATCGAGCTAACCGCAACCCCGGATGATTACTCCTGGCTAGCGTTTCCACCCACTTAGCTTGAAGCTAGCCCGGCCAGAGCCCCTGTGCTACCACCGTAGCATACTCCTGGGCTACAATATCCGGACCCACGACCGGTCTATCGATGTCACCGCATGAAGAGGAATAAACAGACTCACCCCATCGCGACGTCCCCCAAAGGCTAACTCTCTAGCCCTTGCTATCTCCTTGCTTGCTAATTCGGCCTGCTAACTGCTAGCTTGTTTAGCCCCGGTCCGCTAACTGCTACCTTGTTTAGCCCCGGCCTACTAACTGTTAGCTTGTTAGCACAGGCCTGCTAACCGTCTGAATCGCCGCGTCCCAAACACTCACTGGACCCATATTTACTTTCTATCTCTTTTCGATTTTTTATTTGTTTATACCTTCCGGTAACCTGCCTCACCCAATGTGATACGGAATCGCTATTATTTTTTATTTTTAGAACACACTCAAGAACCTCCAGAAGCTAACCAGCTAACTAGCTACAAGCTATTTAGTCATTGTTAGTTTTTTTTACCTGGATAACACTCGCCAGTCCAGCTTCCCTGCCCCATCCACCGCTGCCCCCTGGACACTGATCACTTGGCTACATAGCTGATGCATGCTGGACTGTCCATTAATCACGGTACTCCATTCTGCTTGTTTATGTTTTATCTGTCGGCCCCGTTGCCTAGTCAACGCCATTTTACCTGCTGTTGTTGTGCTAGCTGATTAGCTGTTGTTGTCTCACCCACTGTTTTAGCTAGTTCTCCCAATTTAACACCTGTGATTACTGTATGCCTTGCTGTATGTCACTCTCAAATGTCAATATGCCTTGTATACTGTTGTTCAGGTTAGTTATCATTGTTTTAGTTCACAATGGAGCCCCTAGTTCCCCTCTTCATACCCCTGATACCTCCTTTGACCCACCTCCCACACATGCGGTGACCTCACCCATTACAACCAGCATGTCCAGAGATACAACCTCTCTCATCATCACCCAGTGCCTGGGCTTACCTCCGCTGTACCCGCACCCCACCATACCCCTGTCTGCGCATTATGCCCTGAATATATTCTACCATGCCCAGGAACCTGCTCCTCTTATTCTCTGTCCCCAACGCTCTAGGCGACCAGTTTTGATAGCCTTTAGCCGCACCCTCATACTACTCCTTCTCTGTGGAGGTAAAACCAGGCCCTGCATGTCCCCAGGCACCCTCATTTGTTGACTTCTGTGATCGAAAAAGCAATGGTTTCATGTATGTCAACATCAGAAGCCTCCTCCCTAAGTTTGTTTTACTCACTGCTTTAGCACACTCTGCTAACCCTGATGTCCTTGCCGTGTCTGAATCCTGGCTCAGGAAGGCCACCAAAAATTCTGAGATTTCCATACCCAACTATAACATCTTTCGTCAAGATAGAACTGCGAAAGGGGGAGGAGTTGCAGTCTACTGCAGAGATAGCCTGCAAAGTAATGTCATACTTTCCAGGTCCATACCCAAACAGTTCAAACTACTAATTTTGAAAATTACTCTCTCCAGAAATAAGTCTCTCACTGTTGCCACCTGCTACCGACCCCCCTCAGCTCCCAGCTGTGCCCTGGACACCATTTGTGAATTGATCGCCCCCCATCTAGCTTCAGAGTTTGTTCTGTTAGGTGACCTAAACTGGGATATGCTTAACACCCCGGCAGTCCTACAATCTAAGCTAGATGCCCTCAATCTCACACAAATCATCAAGGAACCCACCAGGTACAACCCTAACTCTGTAAACAAGGGCACCCTCATAGACATCATCCTGACCAACTGGCCCCCCAAATACACCTCCGCTGTCTTCAACCAGGATCTCAGCGATCACTGCCTCATTGCCTGTATCCGCTACGGAGCCGCAGTCAAACGACCACCCCTCAACACTGTCAAACGCTCCCTAAAACACTTCTGTGAGCAGGCCTTTCTAATCGACCTGGCCCGGGTATCCTGGAAGGACATTGACCTCATCCCGTCAGTTGAGGATGCCTGGTCATTCTTTAAAAGTAATTTCCTCACCATTTTAGATAAGCATGCTCCGTTCAAAAAATGCAGAACTAAGAACAGCCCTCGACCAGCAATATGCGATATGCAACTGTTCAGGGAAGTCAGGAACCAATACACGCAGTCAGTCAGGAAAGCTAAGGCCAGCTTCTTCAGGCAGAAGTTTGCATCCTGTAGCTCCAACTCCAAAAAGTTCTGGGACACTGTGAAGTCCATGGAGAACAAGAGCACCTCCTCCCAGCTGCCCACTGCACTGAGGCTAGGTAACATGGTCACCACCGATAAATCCATGATTATCGAAAACTTCAACAAGCATTTCTCAACGGCTGGCCATGCCTTCCGCCTGGCTACTCCAACCTCGGCCAACAGCTCCGCCCCCCCGCAGATACTCGCCCAAGCCTCTCCAGGTTCTCCTTTACCCAAATCCATATAGCAGATGTTCTGAAAGAGCTGCAAAACCTGGACCCGTACAAATCAGCTGGGCTTGACAATGTGGACCCTCTATTTCTGAAACTATCCGCCGCCATTGTCGCAACCCCTCTGAGATCCCCAAGGATTGGAAAGCTGCCGCAGTCATCCCCCTCTTCAAAGGGGGATACACCCTGGACCCAAACTGTTACAGACCTATATCCATCCTGCCCTGCCTAAGGTCTTCGAAAGCCAAGTCAACAAACAGATCACTGACCATCTCGAATCCCACCGTACCTTGTCCGCTGTGCAATCTGGTTTCCGAGCCGGTCACGGGTGCACCTCAGCCACACTCAAGGTACTAAACGATATCATAACCGCCATCGATAAAAGACAGTACTGTGCAGCCGTCTTCATCGACCTTGACAAGGCTTTCAACTCTGTCAATCACCATATTCTTATCGGCAGACTCAGTACCCTTGGTTTTTTGGATGACTTCCTTGCCTGGTTCACCAATTACTTTGCAGACAGAGTTCAGTGTATCAAATCGGAGGGCATGCTGTCCGGTCCTCTGGCAGTCTCTACGGGGGTGCCACATGGTTCAATTCTCGGGCCGACTCTTTTCTCTGTATATATCAATGATGTTTCTCTTGCTGCGGGCGATTCCCTGATCCACCTCTACGCAGACGACACCATTCTATATACTTCCGGCCCGTCCTTGGACACTGTGCTATCTAACCTCCAAACAAGCTTCAATGCCATACAACACTCCTTCCGTGACCTCCAACTGCTCTTAAACGCTAGTAAAACCAAATGCATGCTTTTCAACCGTTCGCTGCCTGCACCCGCATGCCCGACTAGCATCACCACCCTGGATGGTTCCGACCTTGAATATGTGGACATCTATAAGTACCTAGGTGTCTGGCTAGACTGTAAACTCTCCTTCCAGACTCATATCAAACATCTCCAATCGAAAATCAAATCAAGAGTCGGCTTTCTATTCCGCAACAAAGCCTCCTTCACTCACGCCGCCAAACTTACCCTCGTAAAACTGACTATCCTACCGATCCTCGACTTCGGCGATGTGATCTCCAAAATTGCTTCCAACACTCTACTCAGCAAACTGGATGCAGTTTATCACAGTGCCATCCGTTTTGTCACTAAAGCACCTTATACCACCCACCACTGCGACTTGTATGCTCTAGTCGGCTGGCCCTCGCTACATATTCGTCGCCAGACCCAGTGGCTCCAAGTCCATGCTAGGTAAAGCTCCGCCTTATCTCAGTTCACTGGTCACGATGGCAACACCCATCCGTAGCACGCGCTCCAGCATGTGTATCTCACTGATCATCCCTAAAGCCAACACCTCATTTGGCCGCCTTTCGTTCCAGTACTCTGCTGCCTGTGACTGGAACGAATTGCAAAAATCGCTGAAGTTGGAGACTTTTATCTCCCTCACCAACTTCAAACATCTGCTATCTGAGCAGCTAACCGATCGCTGCAGCTGTACATAGTCTATTGGTAAATAGCCCACCCATTTTCACTTACCTCATCCCCATACTGTTTTTATTTATTTACTTTTCTGCTCTTTTGCACACCAATATCTCTACCTGTACATGACCATCTGATCATTTATCACTCCAGTATTAATCTGCAAAATTGTAATTATTCGCCTACCTCCTCATGCCTTTTGCACACAATGTATATAGACTCTCCTTTTTTTCTACTGTGTTATTGACTTGTTAATTGTTTACTCCATGTGTAACTCTGTGTTGTCTGTTCACACTGCTATGCTTTATCTTGGCCAGGTCGCAGTTGCAAATGAGAACTTGTTCTCAACTAGCCTACCTGGTTAAATAAAGGTGAAATAAAAAAATCCCCCCCAAAAAATGCTTACCTTAATGGTTAAAAGTGAGCCCTCCTTCTGCCCTCCTACTCGTTGGATATTTGTGCATTGTCGTAACTAGAAGCACAAGCATTTCGCTACACTCGCATTAACTAACCATGTGTATGTGACAAATAACATTTGATTTGTATTACAGGGTGAACCAGGAGAGTCAGGACGTGGGGGATCAAAGGTAAAACTAGCCTGCACTAAAATCCCATGGCATGTTTCCCGTGTTTCAAAATCCTCACGAGAGGAATACTTGTTACATTTCTCAGATTGATATTAAGAATGTGATAAAACATAAATACACCATTACAACATTAGCTTTTAAATCACCAGGATTAACGCCTGCACCAAAAATCTAAGTTGCCCATCCCTGTTCTAGACATATAGCTGGTAAGCCACTCCCATAACATGGCATTCCAGTTAGAAGTATGGGTTTTGATACAGAGACTGGTATATTCCATCAATTGCAGATAGTGGATTTTCATATAGCACATTCAGGAGTGTGTTGGATTTTCCCAGCAGCGTCTCTGATGGAAGGAATTGACACTTGATTTGGAAATGTGCAGTCCCTTGGCCCCATGACCTGTTCAGTTCTGCTGACAAACCTGGCTGAGCGGTCATCCATCGCATGCAATCAGATTTACCATTTCTAAATCAAGTGAAACCATCCACCTGGGACAGCCTACTATGCTAATAAAACACACTTCTGAAAGGACAGTCTGGAAATCCACTACTGTATCTGCACAAATTGATTGTGGCCGGTATTCAGAGTACAGAGTAAAGCACCGGATCCTGACAAAAAGCAAGCCCCATACTTTTGTCTGACCTCTCTTTTCTTGCAACGACATAACCACTTGCTAGGCACAGCCAGAGCTGCTGTCAAGACTGCATCAGAATCCCATTGAATTACACCATTTACTCCCGAGAGCCACACCCCATTAATTCCCCTTTTCTTTATCCTCTCAAGCAGCCCTTTCCTGCTGTGCTGCAAAATATGTCCTGCCCTACACAGTCAGATTTTTATGAAGGTTTTATGGCAGCTCACAGTTGTTCTATTTATTTCCTTTAATACGCTTTCTTACAAAGTTTAATTTCTCTTCCAGTTGCCTATTAGGGAACTGTTGGTCTCGATTAAATAATTCATTTGGGTGATAGTCAGTGGAGCTTGTGAAGTAGGATTTCCAGATGAGCAACTTTTATTCATTACATTTATAATGCTTTCAGGAGACTCAATTGTAATTTACAGGCCTCTCGCTGAGTTCTGAATGCTATTACGCTTGATCATTGTGAGCAGTGCAAAATATATATTCTCATATACCATAAATGTAAGTCTTAAATAGAGCATTCAATTATTCACATAATAATTTATGTGCATTTTACATAGTTCACTCAAACCCAATTGAGTTTCCATCATTTTCTGCATTGTATGCAAGTTCAGAATTCTTCACTTGGGAATGACATTGAAAATCTCAGTAGAAAACAATCCAAACATACTGAATTACATCCCTTTGAAGCCTTTATAGACCTCTTAACTTTATTAGTCAACATAAACAGCACCACAGTGGCCCTAACTAATGATGATTGCATGTAATACTGGTACACAACTCAAGTGCAAGTTGTAATCTTCATCAGGGCCCAGCTCACTGGAGAGCTGTATGGGACCCAATGATAGAGAGGGTAGAGACTGCTGTTGAAGGCCCCAGGACAGAGGCTCAACTCGGCTATAACGTCACATTTTTCCTGTGTAGGGAGAGCCAGGACTTCCAGGGCTGCCTGGACTTCCCGGGATTAAGGTACATTCTGTTGTCCTCATCCCTAAGAATTCCCTGTCTTCCCTGTCCCTTGACTTCCCACCTACTAACATACAGCTAGGTCATACATTTAGATAAATTATATGCAGCACATCGCAGTTGGATGCTGTGGGCTCCAACATGAGGTACAAGTAAGGGGACAATGTGGTGTAAATCTAAGCCTATACAGATTTGTCATTGTTCATGATTCAGTGGTCAAGGGTGAAATGGAAATTATTGCTAAAATTAGAATGGAACATACAGTACAATCAGATTTGTAATTTATGTGTTGGCCAGCTGAAAAGCAGTGCTGATTGATAAATACAACTCTGGCATTGCTGCAATCAGGCATACCACTGAATGATTAGTCACCGACATTTCACTTTGTTCAGTCACACATCATCTGAAAGAGTATCTGTAATGCATTATTCAAGGATTATAATGACGATATGTTGGGCAAAAGAGTACTTAATATTCACTTCAGTGCAGCGGTCAAAGGCACTGCATTGCTGTGCTTGAGGCATCACTACAGACCTGGGTTCTATCCCAGGCTGTGTCACAACCGGCCATGACCGGGAGTCCCATAGGGCGGCACACAATTGACCCGGCATCAACCGTGTTAGGGGTGGGTTTGGCCGGGGGGGCTTTACTTGGCTCATCACGCTCTAGCGACTCCTTGTCGCAGGCCGGGCGCCTGTAGGCTGACTTCGGGTCGTCAGTTGAATGGTGTTTCCTCCGAAACATTGGTGCAGCTAGCTTCCGGTAAGGCGGGCGGTTGTTAAGAAGTGTGGTTTGTTGCAGAGGACGCCGAGCCCGTTGGGGAGTTGCAGCGATGAGACAAGATCGCAATTGGATATCACAAAATTAGAGAGAAAAAAGTGTGTGAGAGGGGGGGTTAATGCCTTGAAACAAACACAGGTTTAGATACGGTATACTCAATGCTCAAATCTGCCATGATGAACACAATTCACAGCATTGTACACTCAGAACAAATGATTGTATTACTGAGCTAAAACGTGTGAATGCAAGGAATGCTAAAACAGGTGTGTGATAATGTTTGTTGCTGTTTTGGTTTGTTTGCTTGTACCACTTTGGTATGCTTGTAACCTGTTGGCCTTGTAAAAATCCTTTCCACTTTATATAACCCTGGTTTTACTTTTTTTTTAAAGGGCTGAATGCTTGTGGAATCTATCAATGTTATAAACTCAGCAAAAAAAAGAAACGTCCTCTCACTGTCGACTGGGTTTATTTTCATCAAACTTAACTTGTGTAAATATTTGTATGAACATAAGATTCAACAACTGAGACATAAACTTAACAAGTTCTCATGATCATTGCAACTCCACAAGGTGAGATCTTTCATGGAGCCCCAGGCCGAGGGAGATTGACAGTTCTTCTGTGTTTCTTCCATTTGTGAATGATCGCACCAACTGTTGTCACCTTCTCACCAAGCTGCTTGGAGATGGTCTTGTAGCCCATTCCAGCCTTGTGTAGGTCTACAATCTTGTCCCTGACATCATTGGAGAGCTCTTTGGTCTTGGCCATGGTGGAGAGTTTGGAATCTGATTGATTGATTGCTTCTGTGGACAGGTGTCTTTTATACAGGTAACAAACTGAGATTAGGAGCACTTGCTTTAAGAGTATGCTCCTAATCTCAGCTCGTTACCTGTATAAAAGACACCTGGGAGCCAGAAATCTTTCTGATTGAGAGGGGGTCAAATACTTATTTCCCTCATTAAAATGCAAATACATTTTTGACACAAGTTTTTCTGGATTTTTTTGTTGTTATTCTGTCTCTCACTGTTCAAATAAACCTACCATTAAAATTATAGACTGATAATTTATTTGTCAGTGGGCAAAATCAGCAGGGGATCATACTGTTTTCCCTCACTGCAGGAGATAAGAAAGTTTTGTTGGTACAAAACTACAGAACCTCCATACTTTCATTCGTTTATATGGGTTACCTTTCAAACTAGTTACCTTCAGACTAGAGCTAAACGGAAAGTGAGAATCTCCCCCTTTCCAGAGTGGTCATAATAGTTTGTAGACCAAACCATTCGGACGCTAGAGACGTTTTTGTGAGAAGATGTCTCATGGTCTGACAAACACCGATGTAGTTCAGCCACATTCCACTTCAGATGCAGAAGGCCGACAAGTCTGCTTGTCGTGGATGCGGTGGATTGAGACACAGCCCATCATGGTACGCAAAATGATGTATTTGTATTTGGCTAAGGTGTATGTAAACTTCTGACTTCAACTGTAAGTAACATATTAACATATATCCCATCAAAATCCGTCAGTTAAAGCTATAGAATGACTTGTGTCATTCACAAAGTAGATGTCCTATCCGACTTGCCAAAGCTATAGTTTGTTAACAAAAAATGTGTGGAATGGTTGAAAAACTCATTTTAATTACTCCATTATGTAAACTTCCGACTTCAACTGTACAGTATATACAGTTAAGCTAAATACACGTAAGTTAGGGCTTGCTTAGACTGCCCTTGAATTGAATTGCGAGAGGAGTGCATGTGTGTGTGTGCACCCATGAGTACCTGTGTACCTCATTTACTCAACCCTTTACAAAATCTTCTTTGTTGAAATAAAAAATAATAACAGAGTAAATTAGCTATTTTATGACACATCTCTTATCTCCTTCCTGATTACAGGGTGAGCCTGGATTCTTAGGACCTCAGGGAGAACCAGGGCTCCCAGGACTACCGGGAACCAAGGTACGTTTCAATTGGATCAATAACAGTCAAATATGGGTCATAAACCATGTATGCCTTGCATATACAGTAGTGTGTGAGTGGATGGCTAACACAAACAGATGGGTGAGTGTGGGTTATTAAAAGAGGGTTATCCGAGAATGCTGTGACAAGGTAAATAAAATGACAGTCACATCTATCACTGTCATTGTTGTGGTCATTTATAACTTAGTAAACTTTAGGAGTCCTAACAAAAGGCCTTACCAAGAAAAACTTCCAAAAGGACTCATTTGAGGCAGTTACTCTGGCTTAACTGTACTACTGAAATAGATTTTGAGCGCAAAGCTAATGATATGTGCGCCAGGTTCGTGCAATGTGGGTATGATATGAGTGTCATTGACTAGGCCTATACCCATGCTAGAGAGACTGAATGTTAAAACCTACTCAATGGCACGAATGGAAACCAGGACAAATCAACCCCATGAATGTTTTTTTTTCACGGACTACAGCCCATGCGACCGTGATCTTGCAGAGTTACTCTACCCCAAGAATTTCATTTGGCGAAAGGCTCGGCACATGCATACTCAGGCTGACAGGCTCTTGTTAAGGCAACTGAGAAATAGTTGCATTCAGTTGCATTCAGGCTATCCGGAGTTACTTTAATTCAGTTGGTGGTACAGTAACCGAAAAAGGTTGGGAACCACTGTAGTAGGAGATACAGTATGTTGCTTGACTCAACATACATTTTTACACATGGAATCCTGAAACCTGAAGATTGGCCAACCCTCCAGTTTGGTTGACCTCTCAGACAAGTGCGTTCATCTAATGATGAGATGGGCATTCCATCCATGGGTAAAAAAGGGTCAGAGAGAGAGTCCTCCAGGCCCCAGTCCCTGAAAGTGTCTTTCTTCTCTTCTGTCTGTAGGGCGAGCGAGGGGAACTTGGCCCACCAGGCAAGGGAGAGCGGGGGCGAGCCTGGACAGGCCGGTCAAAAGGTTAGTGTTGGGGGGGCTGGCCTGGGACACGAGAGAGAGAGAGACCATTCAGTGATGTGATTTGAGCAAGAGATTCAAGCAAGTGCATGTTCTTTATCTAACATTCTAAGCTCTACCTTTTCGATCATTGGTACAGCATTTGATGCTCTCTAGTGGCTTTTATGTTTCCAAACATGTAAGGTGAAGCAAGCCTTTACTTCACAGAAGACTAGGAAGGTTCTGATAAACTAGAAAGAGTCAGTAAATTAAGGTTTTTACAATCTTTGATCAACGTTAGAGGCCTTCCTTATATTACACATTGATCAAGTAAGTACCACAAGTACTACAGTGGTTCTGCTTTGTATGCATTCAGAATATTGGCTTATATTGGGACAGTGACATATTTACATTTACATTTAAGTCATTTAGCAGACGCTCTTATCCAGAGCGACTTACAAATTGGTGCATTCACCTTATGACATCCAGAAACCGTGGATTGATGGCAGCATTCGCGTGAAACTGAAAGCGCGAACCACTGCTTTTAATCAGGGCAAGGTGTCTGGCAACATGACTGAATACAAACAGTGCAGCTATTCCCTCCGTAAGGCTATTAAACAAGCTAAGCGTCAGTACAGAGACAAAGTGGAATCTCAATTCAATGGCTCAGACACAAGAGGCATGTGGCAGGGTCTACAGTCAATCACGGACTACAAGATGAAATCCAGCCCAGTCACGGACCAGGATGTCTTGCTCCCAGGCAGACTAAATAACTTTTTTGCCCGCTTTGAGGACAATACAGTGCCACTGACACGGCCTGCAACGGAAACATGCGGTCTCTCCTTCACTGCAGCCGAGGTGAGTAAGACATTTAAACGTGTTAACCCTCGCAAGGCTGCAGGCCCAGACGGCATCCCCAGCCGCGCCCTCAGAGCATGCGCAGACCAGCTGGCCGGTGTGTTTACGGACATATTCAATCAATCCCTATACCAGTCTGCTGTTCCCACATGCTTCAAGAGGGCCACCATTGTTCCTGTTCCCAAGACAGCTAAGGTAACTGAGCTAAACGACTACCGCCCCGTAGCACTCACTTCCGTCATCATGAAGTGCTTTGAGAGACTAGTCAAGGACCATATCACCTCCACCCTACCTGACACCCTAGACCCACTCCAATTTGCTTACCGCCCAAATAGGTCCACAGACGATGCAATCTCAACCACACTGCACACTGCCCTAACCCACCTGGACAAGAGGAATACCTATGTGAGAATGCTGTTCATCGACTACAGCTCGGCATTCAACACCATAGTACCCTCCAAGCTCGTCATCAAGCTCGAGACCCTGGGTCTCGACCCCGCCCTGTGCAACTGGGTACTGGACTTCCTGACGGGCCGCCCCCAGGTGGTGAGGGTAGGCAACAACATCTCCTCCCCGCTGATCCTCAACACGGGGCCCCACAAGGGTGCGTTCTGAGCCCTCTCCTGTACTCCCTGTTCACCCACGACTGCGTGGCCACGCACGCCTCCAACTCAATCATCAAGTTTGCGGACGACACAACAGTGGTAGGCTTGATTACCAACAACGACGAGACAGCCTACAGGGAGGAGGTGAGGGCCCTCGGAGTGTGGTGTCAGGAAAATAACCTCACACTCAACGTCAACAAAACTAAGGAGATGATTGTGGACTTCAGGAAACAGCAGAGGGAACACCCCCCTATCCACATCGATGAAACAGTAGTGGAGAGGGTAGCTAGTTTTAAGTTCCTCGGCATACACATCACAGACAAACTGAATTGGTCCATTCACACTGACAGCGTCGTGAAGAAGGCGCAGCAGCGCCTATTCAACCTCAGGAGGCTGAAGAAATTCGGCTTGTCACCAAAAGCACTCACAAACTTCTACAGATGCACAATCGAGAGCATCCTGGCGGGCTGTATCACCGCCTGGTACGGCAACTGCTCCGCCCTCAACCGTAAGGCTCTCCAGAGGGTAGTGAGGACTGCACAACTCATCACCGGGGGCAAACTACCTGCCCTCCAGGACACCTACACCACCCGTTGTTACAGGAAGGCCATAAAGATCATCAAGGACATCAACCATCAACCCGAACCACTGCCTATTCACCCCGCTATCATCCAGAAGGTGAGGTCAGTACAGGTGCATCAAAGCTGGGACCGAGAGACTGAAAAACAGCTTCTATCTCAAGGCCATCAGACTGTTAAACAGCCACCACTAACACTGAGTGGCTGCTGCCAACACACTGTCATTGACACTGACCCAACTCCAGCCATTTTAATAATGGGAATTGATGGGAAATGATGTAAATATATCACTAGCCACTTTAAACTATGCTACCTTATATAATGTTACTTACCCTACATTATTCATCTCATATGCATATGTATATACTGTACTCTACATCATCGACTGCATCCTTATGTAACACATGTATCACTAGCCACTTTAACTATGCCACTTTGTTTACTTTGTCTACACACTCATCTCATATGTATATACTGTACTCGATACCATCTACTGTATCTTGCCTATGCTGCTCTGTACCATCACTCATTCATATATCCTTATGTACATGTTCCTTATCCCCTTACACTGTGTATAAGACAGTAGTTTTGGAATTGTTAGTTAGATTACTTGTTGGTTATCACTGCATTGTCGGAACTAGAAGCACAAGCATTTCGCTACACTCGCATTAACATCTGCTAACCATGTGTATGTGACAAATAAAATTTGATTTGATTTGATTTGGAACAGTCACTTTACAATAGTGCATCTAAATCTTAAAGGGGGGGGGATACTTATCCTATCCTAGGTATTCCTTAAAGAGGTGGGGTTTCAGGTGTCTCTGGAAGGTGGTGATTGACTCCGCTGTCCTGGCGTCGTGAGGGAGTTTGTTCCACCATTGGGGGGCCAGAGCAGCGAACAGTTTTGACTGGGCTGAGCGGGAGCTGTACTTCCTCAGTGGTAGGGAGGCGAGCAGGCCAGAGGTGGATGAACGCAGTGCCCTTGTTTGGGTGTAGGGCCTGATCAGAGCCTGGAGGTACTGAGGTGCCGTTCCCCTCACAGCTCCGTAGGCAAGCACCATGGTCTTGTAGCGGATGCGAGCTTCAATTGGAAGCCAGTGGAGAGAACGGAGGAGCGGGGTGACGTGAGAGAACTTGGGAAGGTTGAACACCAGACGGGCTGCGGCGTTCTGGATGAGTTGAAGGGGTTTAATGGCACAGGCAGGGAGCCCAGCCAACAGCGAGTTGCAGTAATCCAGACGGGAGATGACAAGTGCCTGGATTAGGACCTGCGCCGCTTCCTGTGTGAGGCAGGGTCGTACTCTGCGGATGTTGTAGAGCATGAACCTACAGGAACGGGCCACCGCCTTGATGTTGGTTGAGAACGACAGGGTGTTGTCCAGGATCACACCAAGGTTCTTAGCGCTCTGGGAGGAGGACACAATGGAGTTGATCCGTCATCCAGGTGGTGATCCGTCATCCACACTGATATGTCTGCCAGACATGCAGAGATGCGATTCGCCACCTGGTCATCAGAAGGGGGAAAGGAGAAGATTAGTTGTGTGTCGTCTGCATAGCAATGATAGGAGAGACCATGTGAGGTTATGACAGAGCCAAGTGACTTGGTGTATAGCGAGAATAGGAGAGGGCCTAGAACAGAGCCCTGGGGGACACCAGTGGTGAGAGCGCGTGGTGAGGAGACAGATTCTCGCCACGCCACCTGGTAGGAGCGACCTGTCAGGTAGGACGCAATCCAAGCGTGGGCCGCGCCGGAGATGCCCAACTCGGAGAGGGTGGAGAGGAGGATCTGATGGTTCACAGTATCGAAGGCAGCCGATAGATCTAGAAGGATGAGAGCAGAGGAGAGAGAGTTAGCTTTAGCAGTGCGGAGCGCCTCCGTGATACAGAGGAGAGCAGTCTCAGTTGAATGACTAGTCTTGAAACCTGACTGATTTGGATCAAGAAGGTCATTCAGAAAGAGATAGCGGGAGAGCTGGCCAAGGACGGCACGTTCAAGAGTTTTGGAGAGAAAAGAAAGAAGGGATACTGGTCTGTAATTGTTGACATCGGAGGGATCGAGTGTAGGTTTTTTCAGAAGGGGTGCAACTCTCGCTCTCTTGAAGACGGAAGGGACGTAGCCAGCGGTCAGTGATGAGTTGATGAGCGAGGTGAGGTAAGGGAGAAGGTCTCCGGAAATGGTCTGGAGAAGAGAGGAGGGGATAGGGTCAAGCGGGCAGGTTGTTGGGCGGCCGGCCGTCACAAGACGCGAGATTTCATCTGGAGAGAGAGGGGAGAAAGAGGTCAGAGCACAGGGTAGGGCAGTGTGAGCAGAACCAGCGGTGTCGTTTGACTTAGCAAACGAGGATCGGATGTCGTCGACCTTCTTTTCAAAATGGTTGACGAAGTCGTCTGCAGAGAGGGAGGAGGGGGGGAAGGGGGAGGAGGATTCAGGAGGGAGGAGAAGTTGGCAAAGAGCTTCCTAGGGTTAGAGGCAGATGCTTGGAATTTAGCGTGGTAGAAAGTGGCTTTAGCAGCAGAGACAGAGGAGGAAAATGTAGAGAGGAGGGAGAGAAAGGATGCCAGTTCCGCAGGGAGGCGAGTTTTCCTCCATTTCCACTCGGCTGCCCGGAGGCCTGTTCTGTGAGCTCGCAATGAGTCATCGAGCCACGGAGCGGGAGGGGAGGACCGAGCCGGCCTGGAGGATAGGGGACATAGAGAGTCAAAGGATGCAAAGAGGGAGGAGAGGAGGGTTGAGGAGGCAGAATCAGGAGATAGGTTGGAGAAGGTTTGAGCGGAGGGAAGAGATGATAGGATGGAAGAGGAGAGAGTAGCGGGGGAGAGAGAGCGAAGGTTGGGACGGCGCGATACCATCCGAGTAGGGGCAGTGTGGGAGGTGTTGGATGAGAGCGAGAGGGAAAAGGATACAAGGTAGTGGTCGGAGACTTGGAGGGGAGTTGCAATGAGGTTAGTGGAAGAACAGCATCTAGTAAAGATGAGGTGGAGCGTATTGCCTGCCTTGTGAGTAGGGGGGGAAGGTGAGAGGGTGAGGTCAAAAGAGGAGAGGAGTGGAAAGAAGGAGGCAGAGAGGAATGAGTCAAAGGTAGACGTGGGGAGGTTAAAGTCGCCCAGAACTGTGAGAGGTGAGCCGTCCTCAGGAAAGGAGCTTATCAAGGCATCAAGCTCATTGATGAACTCTCCGAGGGAACCTGGAGGGCGATAAATGATAAGGATGTTAAGCTTGAAAGGGCTGGTAACTGTGACAGCATGAAATTCAAAGGAGGCGATAGACAGATGGGTAAGGGGAGAAAGAGAGAATGACCACTTGGGAGAGATGAGGATCCCGGTGCCACCACCCCGCTGACCAGAAGCTCTCGGGGTGTGCGAGAACACGTGGGCGGACGAAGAGAGAGCAGTAGGAGTAGCAGTGTTGTCTGTGGTGATCCATGTTTCCGTTAGTGCCAAGAAGTCGAGGGACTGGAGGGAGGCATAGGCTGAGATGAACTCTGCCTTGTTGACCGCAGATCGGCAGTTCCAGAGGCTACCGGAGACCTGGAACTCCACGTGGGTCGTGCGCGCTGGGACCACCAGATTAGGGTGGCCGCGGCCACGCGGTGTGGAGCGTTTGTATGGTCTGTGCAGAGAGGAGAGAACAGGGATAAACAGACACATAGTTGACAGGCTACAGAAGAGGCTACGCTAATGCAAAGGAGATTGGAATGACAAGTGGACTACACGTCTCGAATGTTCAGAAAGTTAAGCTACGTAGCAAGAATCTTATTGACTAAAATGATTAAAATGATACAGTACTGCTGAAGTAGGCTAGCTGGCAGTGGGTGCGTTGTTGACACTACACTAATCAAGTCGTTCTGTTGAGTGTAATAGTTTCTACAGTGCTGCTATTCGGGGGCTAGCTGGCTAGCTAGTAGTGTTGTTTACGTTACGTTGCGTTAAAAGAACGACAATAGCTGGCTAGCTAACCTAGAAAATCGCTCTAGACTACACAATTATCTTTGATACAAAGACGGCTATGTAGCTAGCTAAGTAGCTAGCTACGATCAAACAAATCAAACCGTTGTACTGTAATGAAATGAAATGAAAATGTGATACTACCTGTGAATGCGACCGGGTTGTTGAGTTCTATTCAGAAGACGTTGGCTAGCGTTGGCTAGCTGTTGGCTAGCTAGCAGAGTCTCCTACGTTAAGGACGACAAATAGCTGGCTAGCTAACCTCGGTAAATTAAGATAATCACTCTAAGACTACACACTCTAAACCTAAACAACACAATTATCTTGGAACGAAGATACGAAGACAGCAAAGACAGCTATGTAGCTAGCTAACACTACACTAATCAAGTCGTTCAGTTGAGTGTAATAGTTTTCCAGGGGAAGCTAATCAGTGGACGTTAGCTAGCTGGCTAGTGAAGACTACGTTAGGACGGCGAAATACGATAATTACGCAATTATCTTTGATACAAAGACGGCTATGTAGCTAGCTGAGAAGAAATTGCTAAGATTAGACAAATCAAACCGTTGTGCTATAATGAAATATAATGAAATGTAAAAAGTTATACTAGCTGCGGGAGCGAAGCGCCGATGCGACCACTCGCTGTTTTGTTGTTTTGATTCTGTACTCAAGCACTTTCGAATTGAAATTATACTTTGAGGTTGAACCGTTTAGAAATTACAGCACTTTTTGAACATAGTCCCACCATTTTAGGTGTTGGGACTACAGTTCCACCATAGGCCCACCATTTTACTGTATGTGTATTAGTAGTATTTGGTCCTATATTCACAGCATGCAATGACTACACCCAAGACATGTTAACCTCTCACCATTACAATAACAGGGTAGGTTAGCATTTTTTGTATGATATATGTGCTTCTGTAACTTTCTCACTCAGTTTTCCACATTTTATTCAGGATTATCCATAATCATCAATGTTTAGAAACAATTACAAACAACTCCAAAATGACACAATACGTTATCTACCATTAATTTCTATTGGGCACAAAATAATCTGAAACATAATCTGAAACAATTAAGTAGAAATGTCGTCCAAAATGTGTAGAGTCACAAGCCTAAACCCTCCATTTGCAGGGACTGGAGTTCAAAGAAAAACATTTTGATTGGATTTCTTTTTATGCCAAAAGGCCGTTAGATTTGATGAAGCAAACATAAAACAATTCATCAACAATACATGTATGGTTACCCTTCCGTGCCACCTTTGGTTTAATATGATATTCCTCTCTTATGTGGACTGGAAAATGTTTTAAGTCAGAGCTTGTAAGATGCTTAGTCATACAAATGCCTATTTGTAGTATGGCCCTGTCTTACAATCAAAAGTGTTTGCTCATACTGAGGGGTCATGTGGTGATTTACTACTCTCCTGATGCTCCTTGTCTGTCTACCTCTCCTGCAGGGGGGGCCAGGAGAGGCAGGGAACCCAGGCCCTAGAGGTTCAAAGGTCAGTGCATGACACCTGATTATTTGTATTTTTTATGACATATCTACAGTTCCACTATGGCTGATGATTAGCCAACACTGATATATTGAGGAATCACTCTTGAGAACAATTACAAAGCGCACACTGCACATTCCCAATGAGTAAATGTTCATGGGGAAAATAAAACAAATGGCATTGTCAGCAAATGGATTATGTATTATTCTACTCTGTTTTAAGTCACTGTAGGTCTGTTTGTGATAAATTACTGTACTCCATGCATGTTCCTACATCTTACAGCCTTTTCTTACTAACTCAGGGAGAGACAGGAGACAAGGGAGACCTGGGCTCTATGGGACCATGGGTGAGTGCACTCAACAGAATATAAAAAAACAACAACATAATATATCAGTAAAGTTACACTTGTTGCACTTGTTACTAGTAGGGCACTGAATACTCAATAAACACTAGAGGACATTGTTCATCCTCATATGTCATATTGAGAACATTTCTATTACACACAACATTGCATACAAAAACAATGAACAATGTACTTTTTGAGTTGCTCTTCCCCCTTGTGCATTGTCAATGAAACTTTGTACTAAAAGCCTAGTATCCACCAGAGGGGAGTGTTGCACTAGTGGCACTATTGATATTGTACTTGTATTACATTATATACTATACCCATATCCTGCTCTGACTGATTTAACTATCAGAGGTGTCAATGTTTCGATAAAGAGTACCAAAAGATGATTTGTCATCTGTTTCTATTACTGCAGACTTAAATCCATGGGCACAAACTTGTTTGAACTATGCAATGAAAATAAACAAACTGTGGGGAAATATAATGCTGAACTCCACCATGCAAATCCTCTGACATGAATTTCATTAAGTTGAGGAGATCAAATACATTAAAATAATCATTTTGTTATTAAATTATTACCTCTGTCAACCTAAGATGCATCCTGGTGTTATCCTAAAGAAAATACAGTAATTAGGCAGGCACCTGATAACTATATAGGCCTATTGTCAAAAGCATAATTACAGCTACTGTAAGTAGGTAAAAGCTGTGTACTGGAAAATGTTGGTAGTGCATGAATTTAGGCCTCGTGTTGCTCATGTGAATTTCCTTGTTTGGGGGGGGGGTTCAGAGCAGCCAAATTTCTAATGTAAAGGGATAGTTCACTCAAAACAATATGTTTTGTATTTTGTTCAAATAAGCCACATATGAACAAATTATGATACAATACTAAAAATAAAATACATCTCCAAATAGAGCACCTTCAAAACTGTGATGATCTGTTTTTTGACATGCAAATAGTTTTGGGGATTGTATTAATGGTGGACAAATGAACTAAATACTAAAGATTGTTTTGAGTAAACTATGCCTTTAAAATATTGTATTGGTGTTTAATTATATTGAATTTGGATTTTAATTAACATCTCAATGTTAAACACACGCAGGGACCCCCTGGGCAGAAAGGTGACCAAGGAGCCACTGAAATCATTGATTACAACGGGAACATCCAAGAAGCTTTACAGGTCAGAAACACGATGGTCTCCAGCTTAAAGGAAAGATTCACCCATTTTGAATGTTATGTTGCTTTTGTGCTTCTCTGAGCGATGTTCTACCGATTCCCGGGGTAATTTCATGTTTTCATGTGTGTATCTGAGCTATTGCCGTTCAAGCTGGCCAGTATGACATGGCATTGCAATAAAGCCGCTCTCACTACTCTGGAAGTTAATAGGATTAAGACTTTTAGAACGCAAAAATGTCTATCATACATGTCAAATTTAAATCTTGGCCGATGTCATTACGCGGGAGGTTGTCTTCTCTCGAATGAGGCATTGATCATAATTTTGCGATATTCCTACCTCAGCAAATATGTAATTTAAAAGAGGGTCCACCATATGTCTGCCATTTGTCTGCCTCTTCAGTCAAGGCACATCGATCTCCAGGTTGAACATAGTGATATTGTAGATCCCTATATTGATCCAGCTTGTTTAGGCAATTATATTGACAATTGTATTATTGTGCCTAACTACAGTGCCTTCAGAAAGTATTCACCGCTTGACTTTTTCCACATTTTGCTATGTTACAAAGTAGGATTAAAATACTCTGTAATGTCAGTGGAAGAAAAAAGGGATCGGTAGCGGCTAGTAGGATGGCGACGACAACCGCCGAGCACCGCCCAAACAGGCAGGGGAGCCAACTCGTGACAGTACCCCCCCCCCACCCCCCACCCCCCGACGCACGGCTCCCGCAGCGCGCCGCCACCGGCCTCGAGGACGACCTGGAGGGCGAGGCGCCGGTCGATCCGGGTGGAGGCGGTGGAAATCTCTCAGGAGAGAAGGGTTCAAAATGTCCCCCACCGGAACCAGGCATCTCTCCTCCGGACCGTACCCCTCCCAGTCCACGTCTCGAGTCCAGAATGCCATGTACTGTGTACGCCCCTCGATGTCCAGAGGGGCCGGAGGGACCTCAGGCATCTCACCTCAGGCACCTCACCTCACCTCACCTGAGGAGAGAACACATGAAACGAGGGGTTAATACGGTAATATCTAGGAAGTTGTAACCTGTAACACACCTTGTTTATTCTCCTCGGGACTTTGAACGGCCCCATACACTGCGGCCCCAGCTTCCGACTGGGCAGGCGGAGGGGCAGGTTTAGGGTCAAGAGCCCGACCCTGTCTCCCGGTGCAAACACGGGGGCCTCACTGCGGTGCTGGTCAGTGCTCCTCTTCTGCCGTTCTCCCGCTAACCTTAGCGATTCCTGGACGGCTTTCCAGGTGTCCTTGGAGCGCTGTAACCATTCCTCTACCGCAGGAGCCTCAGTCTGGCTCTGATGACATGGGGCCAGGACCGGCTAGTAACCTAACACACACTCAAAAGGGGACATTTTTGTTGAGGAGTGGCGGAGGGAGTTATGAGCGAGCTCACTCCAAGGAACATACCTCGCCCACTCACCAGGCCGGTCCCGGCAATATGACTGCAGAAACCTGCCCACATCCTGCTTTACGCGCTCCACCTGCCCATTACTCTCGGGGGAGAAACCCGAGGTTTAGCTGACCGAGACCCCCAGTCTCTCCATAAACGCCCTCCAAACTCTGGACGTGAATTGGGGGCCCCGATCAGAAACGATGTCCTCAGGCACACGATAGTGCCGGAAGACATGGGTAAACAAGGCTTCCGCAGTCTGCAGGGCCATAGGGAGACCGGGCAACGGGATAAGACGACAGGTTTTGGTTTTGTGGGTTATTGTCTATGTGTAGTTGCATGTCAGCACTCGTTGTATTAGCTTCATGTTCGTTTTGCTATTTTGTTAGTTTGTTTAGTGTTCTTCGTTAATTAATGAAGATGTATTCATATCACGCCATATCACACATTTACATTTACATTTAAGTCATTTAGCAGACGCTCTTATCCAGAGCGACTTACAAATTGGTGCATTCACCTTATGACATCCAGTGGAACAGTCACTTTACAATAGTGCATCTAAATCTTAAAGGGGGGGGGGAGAGGGATTACTTATCCTATCCTAGGTATTCCTTAAAGAGGTGGGGTTTCAGGTGTCTCCGGAAGGTGGTGATTGACTCCGCTGTCCTGGCGTCGTGAGGGAGTTTGTTCCACCATTGGGGGGGCCAGAGCAGCGAACAGTTTTGACTGGACTGAGCGGGAGCTGTACTTCCTCAGTGGTAGGGAGGCGAGCAGGCCAGAGGTGGATGAACGCAGTGCCCTTGTTTGGGTGTAGGGCCTGATCAGAGCCTGGAGGTACTGAGGTGCCGTTCCCCTCACAGCTCCGTAGGCAAGCACCATGGTCTTGTAGCGGATGCGAGCTTCAACTGGAAGCCAGTGGAGAGAACGGAGGAGCGGGGTGACGTGAAAGAACTTGGGAAGGTTGAACACCAGACGGGCTCACACCTTGGTCTCCTCACTATGACGAACGTGACAATATGGCTGTAATGTAACAAAATGTGGAAAAAGTCAAGGGGTCTGAATACTTTCTGAAGGCACTGTACATGATGAGATGATTATGGATAAGCAGTCAAGCATCGATCATCATGTCACCAGAATAAGACCCTCCATCTTCATTGGAAAGGAACATCAAGATCACCTTAACTTATTTCATCTGTAGCGTAATAAACTGCATGGTTTCCTGAGTCATAATGTGAGGACCACACACCATATAATCGCGTGACTCCAAGTTTACTTCAATATGATGGTTATTATATCAATATTTGTGCATAAAGGCATTTCACCACCATTTCTTGCATAATACATTTTATTGACAGAAAGAGATCCTACCATGTCGAACGAACACATTATATGTCGGCATTTATACAATTCAAGCGTAACGACCTGTTTCCATCACAGCTGTCGTGATTTCTTTATTATACGTTGTGACTTTACTCGCATAAAAACTGTGGATGGAAACGTGGTTACAGTCAATTATAGGAATTTGTGGTTTTGGGTGGATTTTTCCTTTAAGTTAAACATTAATGTCTGGCCAATTGTGTTGCTTGCTGTACAGTATGTCAGTTTTGAGCTGCATTACTTTTTGAGATAGATGAGTTGTTAGATTAACTAGATGAAGTACTATTTTATTTTTATGTGGCCCCCACCACAATCATGTCAAATTTAAAGCATTAAAATTCCATATTCTTCAATGTTCTTGAAAATGTATAATCTTGTGCCACAGTGGATGTCAGGCAATCTACTACAGTTCCCTTTTAAAGCATTATGACACCTTTACAACAGAGGATCTCATTCTTATCCTACTATCTGACTAATAAAATTGCTTGTGAACCTACATCTGAGTACTGTACAATGCTTTCAAATACTCCAGACAGTTCAAATTCCATCTGGCACAGTTTGTATGCTAGGTTAGTGAAGAGGGAGAACTATAGCATGCTGACAGGTTTATTTCGTGCATAACCAGTTATCTTATCTTTTGCCTCCTCCCTGGCCGACTACAGAAGATTACCACTATTACAGTGACGGTAATTCACCTCTATTCTGTTTAAGTGATGTACCATTGACCCGTCATGAACCCAACCCCACCCTGCCCTTCCCTGCTCATTATCCTCTTTTCCCAGCTAACATGTAACTCCCACACATTGTTGCTTAACACTAAGACAACGATAATTCCTAAATGACGTGTTTGTGCTTCTGTGAGATGGCGTAAGTATTTTCATGTTGGGAGTGGTCACTCAAGTGTGAAAGAAATGTATTGAAGTCCATCACAATGTCGTAAATAATTAAAAGACACTAGACATTAACCCCCACAAACTATCCCAACTCTGAAGAAGTGCATGTGTGTACACCACCATGTTGCTAGTCTGGTCCCAGATCTGTTTGTACTTTTTGGAACTCCATTGCTGTCATTGTCAAGCCAAACTGTTTGGTATTATGACAGGGAATGACAAGGAGTTAGCATGATAGCACAAACAGACTGGCACTCAAGCTACCATGTATCACCTTTCATGGCAATATGTGTAACCTATAAAGTTCACGTGTATTAACAGATTAATATTTAATATTGTAATAATGGTGTTGAACATATTCACATTTCCTGGCTTATGGTGATCTCAGGTTCCTTGGTATCGTCTATTTATATTAAAGTACACCTATCAAATTAACTCTGTAAATAGACACTTACTTTCAGAGGATATGGAGATTGTTTTAAACATCAGAAATAAGATGATCTCCTGATTATGTTAGTTGCAGTTGACCCACACTATCCTTGTGACCTTAGTGAGGGAATTGTTATGATCTCTTTCCATCATCATTGTCATGTTAATGTTCAAGTGATTCGTAACATGTGTAAGGATATGTTTGTGTCTACTCTATTTCAGTCAATTTGAGTGATGAGTTTACAAATTGTCCATTATTTTCTATTTATTTGCAGCATTGACTGAATTGGAGTGGAATTGACACCAACCCTGGCCTATATTCATGTACTACATGTGTATTTTATTTTTATTTAACCTTTAACTAGGCAAGTCAGTTAAGAACAAATTCGTATTTACAATGACGGCCTACCGAGGAACAGTGTGTTAACTGCCTTGTTCTGGTTACTGGCCCAACGCTCCACCACCTGTCGCCCCGTATATGATGGTAATAACAATAGAATATTTATCTTGTGAATATAGGGTCCCCCTGGGCCTCCTGGACTATCAGGACCAGCGGGAATCAAGGTAATCCATCACTCTCTGTGAGCATTCGTATGTGTGTGTGCAGCAAGCAGCGAAATCCATTGCCAAAATCCATTCTCTGTTTCAGGGAGATCAAGGCATGCCTGGCCTCCCTGGACTGGACGGTGAAAGGGTAAGTAGACCCAGATGTCTCAGTACCCAGTCATGCCTAGTAAAGATATAGGCCATCAAAAGCCATTCTTGAAGATTTACATTTTACATTGGAGTTCCTAACTAATCATACATCAAATATGAGGGAGGAAGACATACAGTACTCCAGGAATTTAGTTTGACACCCCTGCAATATATTTTCCCATTCTGATTGTCATTCTGAATACTCTACCTCTGCCCAGGGTTTCAAAGGTTCCAAAGGAGACATGGGAATCCCTGGCACATCTGGAGATAAAGGAACTGTTGGTTTACCTGGTTTACCAGTAAGAGTCTATCGACTAATCTTAACACATATGAAATTATTCCTGACACCAATAAGTGATAGCAAATAGCAGCGTTGACAATAACCACTATAACTTCCTTCTGTAGGACAGCATTTACAGATAAGATATGATGACTGTTGATTTGTCAAGTCTTGAACACTTTGAGCAGCATTCTTTAGAATGTCATAATGAATGTTCTGTTTCTTAGGGTGTCAATGGATTGAAAGGAGATAAGGGTGATTCTGGTCAGCCTGGTCCAGAAGGGCCCTCAGTAAGTTAACTCAAAACATCTACATATGGCAATGCATTTATTCAAGATACCAATAAAGCATCAGGGAGGTTCCTTCACGCTTAGGTTTTCTCACTTCATAGGCCTGAAACGGTCAGTGTATGATCTTACTGTGCTATATGATGACAAAATCTATATAATTGAGATTATGTAACCATTTGAGTAATATTGGTTCAACCTGATTGGATTGTCTCCTCACATGCAGATTATTGGCCAACCTGGAGCACCTGGGCCCCATGGCCCCCCAGGCCCCATGGTGAGTTGTCCCCCTAAATCAAGGTTGGGCAGTTCCAGTCCTCTAGGGCCGTATTTGTGTCACACACACATCTTATTAAACAAATTGTAATTGTGGTCTAAAGTGAAGACTATTAGTTGATGATTTGAATCAGGTGTGTTAATGTTCGGTTGGAGTAAAAGTGTGACACCCTTGAGAACCAGAGCTGCAACCCCTAGCCTAGAACATCCACTACACTCGTAGGAAAAAAAGGGTTCGAAAAGGGTTCTTCGGTCCCCATAGGGGGACCCATTTTGGTTCAAGATAGATCCCTTTGGGTTCCATGTAGAGCCCTCTGTGGAAAGTGTTTTACATGGAACCCAAAAGGGTTCTTACAGGGAATCAAAAAGGGTTCTTCAAAATGGGACAAAAGAACCTTTTAAGGTTCTAGAGAGCACCTTTTTTTCTGAGTGGTAAACAACTAAAATGCATCTCTGGCTCGTCTATGCAGTGGCCAAGAGGCATATTGCCATACAAGGAAATGTAAGTGCACCCAGACAGCCAGTCAGATTTTAGATTGCCGGTGAATTTTGGATTCAGTGTCATGGCGTTTCAGTCTAAGCTGTTATAATGTGTCATGTAGATGAAATAACAAGACCCTGAAGTTATTGTTCATGTTGATGTTATTGTTCATGCAATATGTGTCATAGTTCAAAGAGACAATATGGTACCACCTTTTTCTTAAAGCTGTACATGTCAGAAGATGAGTGTAGCTGGTGCATGAAGTCAGGCGCAGGAGAGCAAAATGAGTAGCAACGTACTTTACTCAAAAATAAAGGCACAGGGGAACAAATACACTTGACCAATAACAAAACGGTAAATATTACACACGGGTGACAACAGCACCCGTCGAGAAACCAGCCATCATGTACTGAAATGAACATAGAAACAATCACGTACAAAAACATGGAGAATGAAAACCAGGTGTGTAGAAAACAAAGACAAAATCAATGGAAAATTAAAGGTGGATCAGCGATGGCTAGAAGACCGGTGACGTCGACCGCCGAATGCCGCACGAACAAGGAGAGGGACCGACTTTGGGGGAAGTCGTGACAGTACCCCCCGTTGACGCACGGCTCCAACAACGCGCCAACACCGGCCTCGGGGACGACCCGGATGGTGAGGCTCAGGGCGATCCGGATGGAGACAGTGGAACTCCCGCAGCATCGATGGTCTAACACGTCCTCCACTGGCACCCAGAATCTCTCCTCCGGACCGTACTCCTCCCACTCCACGAGGTACTGAAGGCCCCTCGCCCGACGCCTCGAATCCAGTATGGATCGAACTGCATACGCCAGAGCCCCCTCGATGTCCAGAGGGAGTGGAGGAACCTCCTGCACCTCAGACTCCTGGAGTGGACCAGCAACCACTGGCCTGAGGAGAGACACATGGATCAAGGGGTTAATTCGATAATCGGGGGGAAGCTGTAACCTACCTCGTTCAGTCTCCTCAGGACTTTGAATGGCCCCACAAATCGTGGGCCCAGCTTCCGGCAGGGCAGGCGGAGGGAGGTTTCGGGTCGAGAGCCAGACCCAGTCCCCCGGTGTGAACACCGTGGCCTCAATGCGGCAGCGATCTGCGCACATTTTCTGGCGCCTCACGGCCAGCTGAAGGCGCACATGAGCGGCGTCCCATGTCTCCTCAGCGTGCCTAAACCAATCATCCACCGCAGGAGTCTTGATCTGGCTCTGATGCTGGTACCCCAGTACGCACTGGGAGGGAGAGAGGTTAGTGGAGGAGTGGCGGAGCGAGTTCTGGGCCATCTCTGCCCAGGGCACGAACGCCGCCCACTCCCCCGGCTGGTCTCCTCAATAGGACTGCAGAAACCTACCCACATCCTGGTTCACTCTCTCCACCTGCCCGTTACTCTCGGGGTGAAAACCAGAGGTAAGGCTGACCGAGACCCCCAGATGTTCCATGAACGCCCTCCAGACCCTTGACATGAACTGGGCACCTCGATCAGATACTATGTCCTCAGGCACCCCGTAGTGCCGGAAGACGTGTGTAAACAGGCCCTCCACAGTCTGTAGGGCTGTAGGGAGACCAGGCAAAGGGAGGAGATGACAGGACTTAGAAAACCAATCCACAACGACCAGGATCGGGGTGTTACCCTGTGATGGAGGAAGATCTGTTAGGAAATCCACCGACAGGTGCGACCATGGTCGTTGAGGAACGTGTAAGTGCTGTAACTTCCCTCTGGGCAAGTGTCTCGGGGCACTGGGAGCACACCAAGCAGGAGGAAACATAAACCCTCACGTCCTTAGCCAAAGTGGACCACCAGTACTCGACCACCAGTACTTCCCAGACAGCGCACTGTCCGACCGATGCCCGTATGACCAGAGGAGGGTGAGGTGTGGGCCTAATAGATCAGTCGTGGACAGCAGACGGAACATCAAGATGCCCAGCTGGACATTGGAGGGGAGTGGGCTCTGTACATAACGCCCGCTCGATGTCCGCGTCCAGCTCCCACACAACCGGTGCCACCAGGAAAGAGGCCGGGAGTTTGGGAGTGTGATCCATGGGCCGTTCCTCTGTGTCATACATCCGGGACAGTGTGTCTGCCTTCACGTTCTGGGAACCTGGTCTGTAGGATAGGGGGAAACAAAATGGGTAAAAAATATGGCCCACCTTGCCTGGCGAGGATTCAGTCTCCTCGCCGCCCGGATGTACTCCAGATTGCGGTGGCCAGTCCAGATGAGAAAAGGGTGTTTAGCCCCCTCTTCGAAAAGAAGACACAGGGGTGGAGCTTTGCTGGCATACCCGAGCGCAGCCTCGGACGCGTCCACTATGAACGCCAAAGAAGGATCCGGATGAGACAGCATGGGAGCCGAGGTAAACAGAGCCATCAGCTGACCAAAAGCCCTGTCCGCTTCAACTGACCACTGCAAACGCACCAGTCCCCCCTTCAGCAGTGAGTTAATGGGAGCCGCTACCTGACCAAAGCCCCGAATAAACCTCCGGTAGTAGTTGGCTAACCCTAGAAACTGCTGCACTTCCTTTACCGTGGTGGGAGTCGGCCAATTACGCACGGCTGACATGCGGTCACTCTCCATCTCCACCCTTGAAGTGGAAATGCGGTACCCTAGGACTGTTGGAAAAACAGACATTTCTCAGCCTTAACGTACAGGTCATGCTCCAACAGTCGACCAAGCACCCTGCACACCAGGGACACATGTAGCGGAGTACAGTATATCAGGATGTCATCAATATACACCACTACACCCTGCCCGTACAGGTCCCAGAAAATCTTGTCTACAAAAGCCTAGAAGACTGATGGAGCATTCATCAAACCATATGGCATGACAAGGTACTCATAGTGCCGTGAGGTGGTACTGAAATCTGTCTTCCACTCGTCTCCCTCCCGGATACGCACCAGGTTGTAAGCGCTCCTGAGATCCACTTTGGTGAAGAAGTGCGCCCCGTGCATTGACTCAATCGCACTGGCTATGAGAGGTAGCGGGTAACTGTACCTAACAAGTGATCTGGTTGTTACCTCGATAGTCAATACACACTTCTTCACAAAAAAGAAACTTGAGGAGGCAGGTGAGGGCCGAATGTATCCCTGTCCCAGGGATTTGGAGACATATGTTTCCATAGCCGCCGTCTCCTCCTGTGACAGGGGATACACGTGACTCCTGGGAACTGCTGCGTCTACCAGGAGATTTGTCACACAATCCCCACATCGATGTGGTGGTAATTGAGTCGCCTTCTTCTTTACAGAAGGCGAGAGCCAAATCGGCATATTCAGATGGGATGCGCACGACGGAGACCTGGTCTGGACTTTCCACCGTAGTCGCACCAACGGAAACCCCTGAACACCTCCCCGAGCACTCTCGTGACCACCCCGTGTGAGCCCTATGTTGCCATGAAATAGTGGGGTCATGACAGGCCAACCAGGGTATGCCCAGCACCATGGGAAACACAGAAGAGTCAATAAGGAAAAAAATGATTTTCTCCTTGTGATCCTCCCACGTCACCATGCCCAGTGAAGTGGTGGCCTCCCTAATTAGCCCTGACCCTAATGGTCGACTATCCGGTCGCCCTACGTGCAACATCTCCCAGCTCCATGGGTGTAGGAGCTGTGGTGCTGGGGGATGGAATCGACAGACCCCTATCTGGACGTCCACTGATAGCCAGCAGGTTATCCAACCGGATGGACAGGTCCACCAGCTGGTCAAAGGTGAGAGTGGTGTCCCTGCAGGCCAACTCCTAATGGACGACCTCGCTCAAACTACAACGGTAGTGATCGATCAGGGCCCAGTCGTTCCATCCAGCGCTGGCGGCCAGGGTCCGAAAGTCCAGAGAGAATTCCTGTGTGCCCCTTGTCCCCTGCCTATGTTGGATGAGACATTCACCCGCCGCTCTACCCTCAGGCGGGTGGTCGAAAACTGCCCGGAAGCGACGGGTGAAATCCTCCAATTTGTCCAACACCGCTTCACCTTCCTACCATTACGGCATTGGCCCACTACAGGGCTTTCCCTGAGAGACAGGAGACGAGGGCGGACACGCTCTCACGGTTGCTAGGCAGAGCTCCAGCTGGAGTAGGAACCCCTGACATCCCGCAGCCATCCCATCATACTCCTTCGGAAGATCGAGCTGAATCCCACTGGTTCCGGGTGAAGGAGGGGTGAGTAGTGGTGCCCTTGGTGGTGCTGGTGGAGGCGCTGGAGGAACTCCTCTTCTCTCCCAGCGATCCATATTCTGCAGGACGCGATCCATGGCGATGCCGAGATGTTGTATCATGGCCGCCTGCTGCTGGATGCACTCCTCGACCCCTAATCCGAGGGTGTTTGCTCCTGCTGAATCCATATGGGTTGGTGCATGATTCTGTCAGAAGGTGAGTGTAGCTGGTGCATGAAGTCAGGCGCAGGAGAGCAAAGTGAGTGAGCAACGTACTTTACTCAAAATAAAGGCACAAGGTAACAAATACACTTGACCAATAACAAAACGGTAAATATTACGCACGGGTGAAAACAGCACCAGTCGAGATACCAGCCATCATGTACCGAAACAACCACACACAAAACATGGGGGAAACAGAGGGTTAAATACATTAACATTTTAATTGGAGGATGAAAACCAGGTGTGTAGAAAACAAAGACAAAACTAATGGAAAATGAAAGATGGATCATCGATGGCTAGAATGCCGGTGAAGTCGACCGCCGAACGCCACCCGAACAAGGAGAGGGACCAACTTCGGCGGAAGTCGTGACAGTATCATGTGATGTATCATGCCTTCCCACTGTCTGGTTGATTCCTGTAGATTACCTGCCCACTCATAACAGCTGACACACTGCCACTCATTACTCAGAGGCATCCACTCAAAATACACTTAACAAAAATATAAACGCAACATGCAACAATTTCAAAGATTTTACTGAGTCATATGAGTGGGTATACAAATAGGCATCTGTTGGTCAGAGATATCTTTTTTGTTTAAGTAGGGGTGTGGATCAGAAATGTGTGCAAATGTGTACCACCATTTGCCTCGTGCAGCACGACACATCTTCTTTGCATATAATTGATCAGGTTGTTGATTGTGGCTTGTGGAATCTTGTCCCACTCCTCTTCAATGGTTGTGCGAAGTTGTGGTATATTGGCAGGAACTGGAACAAGCTGTTGTATACGTTGATCCAGAGCATCCAAACATGCTCAATGGGAGACATGTCTGGTTAGTATGCAGGCCACGGAAGAACTGGGAAATGTTCATCTTCCAGGAATTGTGTACAGATCCTTGCAACATGGGGCCGTGCATTATCATGCTGAAACATGAGGCAATGGCGCCAGATGAATGGCACGATAATGGGTCTCAGGATCTCGGCACGGTATCTCTGTGCATTCAAATTGCCATTGATAAAATGCAATTGTGTTCGTTGTCACCATATACCCCATAATGACAAAGCAAAACAGGTTTTTAGATTTTTTTGCAAATGTATTCAAAACAAAAACCAGATACCTTATTTACATAACTATTCAGACCCTTTGCTATGAGACTCGAAATTGAGCTCAGGTGCATCATGTTTCCATTGATCATCCTTGATATTTTTCTACAAATTGATTGGTGTCCACCTATGGTAAATTCAATTGATTGGACATGATTTGGAAAGGCACACACCTGTCTACATAAGGTCCCATTCTTAAATGGAAGAAGTTTGGAACCACCAAGACACCCGGCCAAACTGAGCAATCGGGGCCTTGGTCAGGGAGGACCCGATGGTCACTCTGACAGTGCTCTTGAGTTCCTCTGTGGAGATGGGAGAACCTTCCAGAAGGACAACCATCTCTGCAGCACTCCACCAATTAGGCCTTTATGGTAGAATGGCCAGATGGAAGCCACTCTTCAGTAAAAGGCACATGACAGCCCGCTTGGAGTTTTGCCAAAAGGCACCTAAAGACTCTCAGACCATGAGAAACAAGATTCTCTGGTTTGATGAAACCAAGATTGAACTCTTTGGCCTGATTGGCAAGTGTCAAGTCTGGAGGAAACCTGGCACCAACCCTACGGTGAATCATGGTGGTGTGTCCTTGTGTGGCCCAGCCAGAGCCTGGACATGAACCCGATCGAACATATCTGGAGAACTGAAAATCACCGCTCACCATCCAAACTGACAGAGCTTGAGAGGATCTGCAGAGAAGAATGGGAGAAACTACTCAAATACACGTGTGCTAAGCTTGTGGCATCATACCCAAGAAGACACAAGGCTGTAATCGCTGCCAAAGGTGCTTCAACAAAGTACTGCGGAAAGGGTTTGAGTACTTACAGTTGAAGTCAGAAGTTTACATACAACTTAGCCAAATACATTTAGACTCAGTTTTTCACAATTCTGGACGTTTAATCATAGTAAGAATTCCCTGGTCAGTTAGGATCACCACTTTACTTTAAGAATGTGAAATGTCAGAAAAGTAGTAGAGAGAATGATTTATTTCAGCTTTTATTTATTTCGTCACATTCCCAGTGGGTCAGAAGTTTAAATACACTCAATTAGTATTTGGTAGCATTGCCTTTAAATTGTTTAACTGGATAAGAGCGTCTGCTAAATGACTTAAATGTAAATGTAAATGTAACTTGGGTCAAATGTTTCAGGTAGCATTCCACAAGCTTCCCACAACAAGTTGGGTGAATTTTGGCCCATTCCTCCAGACAGAAAAGCTCACTAACAGGGATGTAAATAAATTTGTGGCCACAATTTGAGTGTCTCAAATTATGCTGAGAAATATGTTGCACACTGCAGTACCTATCATCCTTGGACATAGACAAAAGTCAAGTAATAGAATTGTATGATTTTGTGGTTTTATTTATCATAAGCAGTGTGACAAAAATGTATGTGTTCTGATTGTCAAACAAACTTGTCCTATTTTTGTCCTATCTTGTCCCAGACACAGATTAAGCCTAGTCCTGGGCTAAAAATATTCAATGAGAATGCTTATTAGTCAGGGCCTAGGCTTAATATGTGTCTGGGTAACTGGCCCGATACCTACTATCCAAAGCCAAGTAGTCACATTTCATGATTTTTTTTATGGTCAGGACTTGTCCTATCTGGAGTGTTAAGGGATTATTGCACCTGAAATACTATGAGTCTGCAATCCACTTTTACTTATGGAAATCCGCTTTTCCCATTATCTGCATGTTCACTCAGCGATTTAGGGCTAGTTATCTTCCCAGTGTTATTCCACAACAATGCCCACATAAACCTACTTAGATCAAACAACAGAGGTACAGTAAAAGTTTATCATGGATCCACTAATAAGATAATGTATTGAGTTTCACAACCGTAGCTTCTTCTGAAGTGAACGCTCATAGCTTGCTCCTAATGCATATTCCTGAAACTGATATTTAGTAGGAAATTACATTAATACCATGTCAAAATGTCATCAGGTCAAATGAATTGATACAACTAATCAAAACACATGCATTTTCTTGATTCTGTTTTTCAGGGACCCCATGGCTTTCCTGGACCAAAGGTAAATCCAGATAAGAAAATTTATTTTGCAATTTTGCAGATAAGACAGCTTGCTTTTGCTGTTATAAAATGCATGCAAAACACATTCAAATGTTAATAGTGTAACCATTAGATACATGTAATACCTTATTATACCTTTCCTTGTTAGGTACTGGCAAACTGTATACCATACTGCAAATTCCAATCTCCTGCACAGAAATCTGGGCTGTCATAGAATAGTTTGGCCCAATCCCAATGCTCTCTACTACCAAATGTTTCATGTAATTCTGCCAGGACAATTAGGCTGGAGAAAATTATATTTGGTGCATTAATAGAGCTATTAATGAATTTGACTCTGGGGCGGTAGGTAGCTCTCTAGCCCAGCACAAATGTGCTGCTTCAGCTAATCAAAGTTTTTATGAGCAGTTGATTAGTTGAATTAGGGGTGTCGATACTGAGCTGGGACAAAAGCCTGCACACCTTATAGTTATCCAGGACCAAGATCTATGGAAATGGAGCGTGCAGCAGTATCTGTCTACTGAATTCTGTCCATCCACGTATTGTTCATCCCCTGCTCCTAAGTCAACCTCTGCCACTCCTCTTGTATTTAGGGGGAGGCTGGGAATCATGGTCTGAAGGGAGTACGCGGGGAGTCAGGGCACAAGGGAGACAGAGGACCCCTGGGCCTCCCCGTAAGTACAACACTCAGTCCTCCATCCAGAGAAATCATCTCACCACCACAACCATGTCCTCCATTTTCCACCCCAAAACCCTCTCCTCTGCTTTCAGCCCCTGGTCTGTTTCCTGCTCTTTGTGTGCATTCCTGCACAGTATATATTTATTTGTGTCTCTTTTGTGTCTGTCTTCTCCTGCGTTTGTCTTTCTCTCTCATTCGCCTGCTTGTGCCAACAGCATTTCAACCTGTGTTTTTCCCTGAGGATTTCTTTCACCAGTGGTGGCAAAGTTAGCGTAGGGTGGGGGACGTGCGGTCTCAGACCAAACTTTTTACAGTCTCTCCTCTTAGCAGCAGAGACAACATTTTGCTCTTTTAAAGCAAATTTCCTGCAATTCTACACAGTGTGTCATGGGGCTGAGAAACAAATTCAGTTTCAAACCTCATTTACGGCAATTCTACACATTTTGCCATTGCTTAATGCCGTGTTCTTATGCTATTTGATTGACTCAAATGTCATAATAAAATCAAAATCATGCCATTTTTTTATTTTTTATTTTCCCTGACTGTCAAGTTTTAATTTAGTTCTCAAAGATGATCTTGTTTAAAAAAATATATATAGCTCCATTATCTTTTCTACATACTTTATACAGTTGAAGTCAGACGTTAACATACACCTTAGCCAAATACATTTAAACTAAGTTTTTCACAATGCCTGACATTTGATCCTGGTAAAAAATTCACTGTCTTAGGTCAGTTAAAATTACTACTTTATATTAAGAATGTGAAATGTCAGAATAATAGTAGAGAGAATGACTTATTTCTGTCAGCGTGTGTAAAAGAGGCGAAGTCAGGTGCAGGAGAGTAGCATGATGTAAACAGGCTCACTATATTAAAGTTCAAAAACGAGAGCAGAACATTTAAAAAATGCACTCAAAAACACGGAGCATAACAAAAGTAAAGCGCGTAAAAAGACACCACAGCAACATGAAACAATTACACACAAAATATGATGGGAAACAGTGGGTTAAATTACAAGTAGCTTAATTGGGGAAATGAAAACCAGGTGTGTAAGGAAACAACACAAGACAAATGGATATATGAAAAATGGAGCAGCGATGGCTAGAAAGCCAGTGACGTCGATCGCCAAACGAACAAGGAGAGGAGCCGACTTCGGCGGACATCGTGACAACTTTTATTTCTTTCATCACATTCCCAGTGAGTCAGAAGTTTACATGCACTCAATTAGTATTTGGTAGCTTTGCCTTTAAATTGTTTAACTTGGGTCAAATGTTTTGGGTAACCTTCCACAAGCGTCCCACAATAAGTTGGGTGAATTTTGGCCCGTTCCTCCTGACAGAGTTGGTGTAACTGAGTCAGGTTTGTAGGCCTCCTTGCTCGCACACGCTTTTTCAGTTCTGCCCCCAAATTTTCTATAGGATTGAGGTCAGGGCTTTGTGATGGCCACGCCAATACCTTGACTTTGTTGTCCTTAAGCCATTTTGCCACAACTTGGGATGGTGTTCTTTGGCTTGCAAGCCTCCCCTTTTTCCTCTAAACATAATGATGGTCATTATGGCCAAACAGTTCTATTTTTGTTTCATCAGACCAGAGGACATTTCTCCAAAAGGTATGATCTTTGTTCCCATGTGGAGTTGCAAACCGTAGTCTGGCTTTTTTTATGCCGGTTTTGGAGCAGTGGCTTCTTCCTTGCCTTTCAGGTTATGTCATTATATGATATAGATACATTTGTACTGGTTTCCTCCAGCATCTTCACAAGGTCCTTTGTTGTTGTTCTGGGATTCATTTGCACTTTTCACACTAAAGTACATTCATCTCTAGGAGCGGTATGATTTTTTTTCTGAGGTCTTGGCTGATTTCTTTTGATTTTCCCATGATGTTTTCCCAAAGAGGCAGTGAGTTTGAAGGTAAGCCTTGAAATACATCCGCAGGTACACCTCCAATTGATTCAAATGATGGCTATCATTCGAGTCAATTAACCTATCTGTCACACCCTGGCCATAGAGAGGCTTTTATTTTCTATTTTGGTTAGGCCAGGGTGTGACTAGGGTGGGCATTCTAGTTTTGGCCGGGTATGGTTCTCAATCAGGGACAGCTGTCTATCGTTGTCTCTGATTGGGAATCATACTTAGGCAGCCTGTTTTTCCACCTTAGTTGTGGGTAGTTGCTTTTGTTATAGTGGCTTGTATAGCCCTAGTAAGCTTCACATCGTGTTTGTTATTCTTTGTTTTGTTGGCGACATTTATAAATACAAATAATTGTTCGCTCACCACGCTGCACCTTGGTCCGGTCATTTCCCTGACGACGTTCGTGACACTATCAGAAGCTTCTAAAGCCATGACATAATTTTCAGGAATTTTCCAAGATGTTTAAAGGCACAGTCAACTTAGTGTATATAAACTTCTGATCCACTGGAATTGTGATACAGTGAATTATAAGTGAAATAATCTGACTGTAAACACTTGTTGCAAAAATGACTTGTGTCATGCACAAAGTAGATGTCCTATTAGACTTGCCAAAAATGAACAAGAAATGTGTGGAGTGGTTGAAAAATTAGTTTTAATGACTCCAAC
The DNA here is from genome assembly GCF_021184085.1 of Oncorhynchus gorbuscha. Classification (NCBI taxonomy): domain Eukaryota; kingdom Metazoa; phylum Chordata; class Actinopteri; order Salmoniformes; family Salmonidae; genus Oncorhynchus; species Oncorhynchus gorbuscha. Next base: position 34,856,968 of record NC_060193.1, on the reverse strand, counting down.
CTAAGTGTATGTAAACTTCCACCTTCAACTGTATTTGTGCATGTAGAGATTTTTGGGGGTATCTGGTTTTAGTCATATAAGTTTACACTGAACATGAGTGTTTTCCCCCCTGTCCCAATAACAACCTTAAACAATAAGTGTTATTTTCACTGTGTTCATCTTGTATTAATTCCGCCTTGTTCATGTCACTCATACATCCATAACGGCAAAGGGAGCCTCCGGCTTTGACAGCAAGCCTGGAATTAGGGTGAGTTTCATGTGAACCAGCGTCACCCCCTCCCCCCCACAAATACTTTTCCATGAGGAAAGGTTGGGGTGGACCATATCAACATTATGGTACAGTATATGGGAATGTAGTCTGACCTGTGTTGTCTTACCTGAGGGTATTGGTTATGATTGTGTCCACCTCTCCACAGGGTATGGACGGGCCTGTTGGTTCCTCCGGTCCAGCCGGGCCAAAGGGGGACAGAGTAAGTGTGTGATAAATTATATGATGTAAGAAAGATGGCCTATGTTGTGAAAATGTGATGCCTATTTGTGCTTCTGTCAGGGTGAGAGAGGAGCTGCAGGTGAACTCGGGCCAAGGGGACCTTATGGACTTCCTGTAAGTGTGCTCTGATAAAAACAAAACCCCAGCCAACACACAATAGAGTTCTAATAACAAACACAATCTTATATCAGTCGTACAAGTTCGTAACTAGCTTAAAACATGTAGTACAGTATCTGAAAAAGCTCTTAGGTTATTCTGTGTTTACTTTCAGGGAGCGGCTGGAACACCTGGCCTTGATGTGAGTGAGGCAGTTTTGTCTGTCCCTGTCAGACCTGTGATATCTGTATCCTATAATGCATGCTGTTATTTCTTCATGTGTTCTTGAAGAGGAGTCATTTCATTTCATCATGAATGTACACTCTGTATCAAAGTACATTCTGCAAATATACTGGATGTATAAGTCTGTCAAAATGACAGCACTAGTCTGTCTTTCTCACTGAGTACCTTAATTTCTTCCATAACGCACGTTCCCTTGTGTTCTTTTTGTATCTCTTTTATTGTCCCTCTCTCTTCCTCCTACTCTTTGTTCATCTTCTTGCCTTTCTAGGATTGTAACATTGTCAGAGAGAGAAGTGACCCTCCTTGGATGTTCTATCTACACTGTTCCTAGATCAGGTCTTATCAGATTCACTCCCCAGGGCACCAGTACTGAACTAGTTGTATTTTGCAGGGGTTGCCAGGCTTAAGGGGAGAGAAAGGCGACCTGGGGGAAAGAGGAGAAAAGGTAGATCTAGATATGCTACCTTGGGGAATGAATGACACCCCCATAATTTTACGTAGGATTACTGGTGTCAATGGACAATGAAGGAAAGGAACTAAGCCTTTTCTTTACAAAGTGGATTCACCAATGAATATCTTTTGAAAATTGAATATCACTTTAATTGAGTGGAGTGGACATATGACAGTTGTTATGACAATGTGAAAGGAGTGGTATGGTATTTGACATAGCTGTAGTGAAATTCATTGGGTTATTGATGACATAATTCATGGGTCTCAGGATGCTTTCATAGTGCTAATGTGCTGTACAAATTGAATGAGCATTTGTATGAGTCATTATGAGGGTCATATGGCAAAGGTGCATAAAGATGTCGGAATTCAAATATGATGTTATTGTTTTACCACTGTCCACTTAGTTTATAAACTATGGCACGCAACATGGTTCAACGCGACAATAAATAAGCACCATTTAGTTTTTCGGTTTCTCAAATTGCCGGCATCCTGGAGCTAAAATTTGATTCATGTATACTTAGCTAATGACGACACAAAAAAAGAGTAAAGGAGAGCAATGTACAATACAGAGATGAGGCATTTGTGGTAAGTGCACAGGTCCATCTTTATGCACCTCCACTATTAGATTAAAGTCCAATTAAAAGGACATTTCAATTTTGAGCTTCATATTTATCATCTCCAGCACCACCCCAACATCAACATAATGTATTTGAAAATGGCACGTTTCTATGTTTTGTTTGAAAAAAGAGGGAAGATAAGTGTTTCCAATGACATCATCAGTGTGCATCATGTGATTTTAATCAATTATGAGTAGGCATTGCCTACTAATTGCCTACTAATTGTCTACTAATTGGTTGATGATGTCATTGGAAACAACTCTCTTCCTCTGTCTTTTTGACTACAAAACATATAAAAATTCATATTATATATATTAATATATTATACTATATTCCATTCTCAATTCTCTCAAATGTCAACTATTGTTATTCACCATTGAATAATTTGTCATTTCATTTATCAAAATCATTTCAATCAAATCACATTTTGAAGCCTCCAAAGATTAAAATAATGGGTCTTTACTTTTTTTGTAAACACTTACATTCACGTAATAAGAATCTGAACATTATAGCAAATTAGACTAAAAGTGAATTGAGAGGTCGTCCATTGACAACAGGCAGTTGTAAATCATCTTTCTATTGGTTTTCTGCAGTTTCCATGCATGAGCATAACCCTTCTAACATCCCATGTTGTGTTCTTTTGCCTGTTGTTGACCCTGCTTGTAGACCTGGTCTTTTTAAATAGCATGTATCATTGACCGTTTGTGTCCGTTTACTGCTTTAGTGTCCCAATGAAACTGTATTACTTATTTTGCCTACGCCAAGGAGGGGCAACTCCAGTCCTGCTTGGTGTCACACATGTTCTAAACTGAAGACCATGAATAGTTAATTATTGGAGTCAGGTGTGTTAGCTGGGGCTGGGGTAAATTTGTAACACCAATCTGGCCTACACAGTGCAATCCTAGCCTAATGCGACCCACTTTAATGCTGTCACACAATCTCTGGCAAATATGAATGACTTAATTTGAATTTCCATGTTCAATAAGCTTCTTCAGACCTAATGCATTCTGAAACCATATACAGTATATATTACGGTTTAATGTAGTCTACAACTTTTGGAAACATGGGTACCTCCATGATTCATGGTTGAGGCTTTTTCCATTGTAAATCAATTCAGGACAATTTTATTCAATACATAAATACTTCCTGAAAATACTTCTTTTCAATGTACTTAATACATTGAATTTCAATGTACTTAATGAATAGACTCCGTGGGAATTAAACAGACCTCAACCCTGATTATGCACTTTTGCAGTGGATTGTGAAAAGGGATAGAGTATTTGCTATTTCTAGTTGGTGGAATGGGGTGTGTTCTGTGCCTCTGAAGGTGTTTTCCCTGCTACTCTTTCTCTTCCCTTGTGCCTTCTACTGTACGTCCCAAGTGATAAGCTCTTTCCTCTCCTCTGCTCCTTCCCGCCGTTCCCCCTCCTCCTATTCTGAGGAATGTTCTGGACTTCCAAATTCCTGGTCCCTAGTTCTGGTACCTCTCCTATCTAACATTGACTACAGTATGTCTTCCCTCCCTCCCTATGTAAGCAATAGCTTCACCTTTAATATATCCCCCTTAATTTGCAGTGTCTTAATGTTCTCAGCTGACAATTGTGACCACTGTGGACCATTGTGGTCTTTGTGTTGATTAATCTATTCAGGGCAATAGGAACCTGTCCAAATGAGAGCTCCATGAAACATTTGAAGAAATACAGTGAGCTACAAAAGTATTGGGACAGTGACCCATTTTAGGTTGTTTTGGCTCTGTACTCCAGCACTTTGTATATGAAATGATACAGTGACTATGAGGTTAAAGTGCAGACTGTCAGATTTAATTTGAGGGTATTTTTTCATCCATATCAGGGGAACTGTTTAGAAATTACAGCAGTTTTTGTACATAGTCCCTTCATTTTAGGGGACCAAAAGCATTGGGACAAATTCCCTTCTATGTTTATTAATGTAGTCAAAAGTTTAGTATTTGGTATTTACAGTGCCGTGCAAAAGTATTCACCCCCCTTGGTATTTTTCTGATTTTGTTGCCTTACAACCTGGAATTAAAATCGATTTTTGGGGTGTTTATATCATTTGATTTACACAACATGCCTACCACTTTGAAGATGCAAAATATGTTTTGTGAAACAAACAAGAAATAAGACAAAAAAATGGAAATTGAGCGTGCATAATTATCCCCCCCCCCCAAAGTCAATACTTTGTAGAGCAACCTTTTGCAACAATTACATCTGCAAGTTTCTTGGGGTATGTCTCTGTAAGCTTAGCACATCTAGCCACTGGGATTTTTGCCAATTTTTCAGGGCAAAACTGCTCCAGCTACTTCAAGTTGGATGGGTTCCTGCTGGTTGACTAGGCAATCTTTGACTAGGCCATTCCAAGACATTTAAATGTTTCCCCTTAAACCACTTGAGTGTTGCTTTAGCAGTATGCTTAGGATCATTGTTCTTCTGGAAGGTGAACCTCCATCCCAGTCTCAAATCTCTGGAAGACTGAAACAGGTTTTCCTCAAGAATCATCCATTATTCCTTCAATTCTGACCAGTTTCCCTGTTCCTGCCGATGAAAAACATCCCCACAGGGATTTTGTTCTCGGGGTGATGAGAGATGTTGGGTTTGCACCAGACATTGCATTTTCCTTGATGGCCAAAAAGCTCAATTTTAGTCTCGTCTGACCAGATTACCTTCTTCCATATGTTTGGGGAGTCTTCCACACACCTTTTGGCGAACGCCAAACGTGTTTGCTTATTTATTTTCTTTAAGCAATGGCTTTTTTCTGGCCACTCTTCCGTAAAGCCCAGCTCTGCCTGGTCCGTGAGTTTTGGTGAGCGGCCCTCTCTTGGCAGGTTTGTTGTGGTGCCATATTCTTTCAATTTTTTAATAATGGATTTAATGGTGCTCCATGGGATGTTCAAAGTTTCTGATATTTTTTTATAAACCAACCCTGATCTGTATTTCTCCACAATTTTGTCCCAGACCTGTTTGGAGAGCTCCTTTGTCTTCATGTTGCCCCTTGCTTGGTGGTGCCCCATGTTTCGTGGTGTTGCAGACTCTGGGGCATTTCAGAAAAGGTGTACATATACTGAGATCATGTGACAGATCATGTGACACTTATATTGCACACAGGTGGAAATTATTTAACTAATTATGTGACTTCTGAAGGTAATAGGTTGCAACATATCTTATTTAAGGGCTTTATATGAGCTTCATGCATGCACCACTTTTCTGTTTAGATTTAGATTTTATTTTTTGAAACAAGTATTTTTTTTTTCATTTCACTTCACCAATTTGGACCATTTTTCATGTCCATTACATGAAATCCAAATTAAAATCTATTTAAATTACCGGTTGCAACAAAATAGGAAAAAAGCCAAGGGGGATTGTAACGGTTCTCTTGTGGTGAAGGAGATTTGGACCAAAATGCAGCGTGTAGATTGCGATCCATGTTTTAATAAACAAACGTAACACGAATCTAAATACAAACACTACAAAAAACAATAAACGTAATGAAAACCGAAACAGCCTATACTTGTGTACACGAACACATAGACAGGAACAAGGACACTAAGGACAATCACCCACGACAAACTCAAAGAATATAGCTGCCTAAATATGGTTCCCAATCAGAGACAACGATAAACACCTGCCTCTGGTTGACTGGCAGATCTGGAAGAGTCTGGTTGACTGGCGGATCCTGGCAGACTGAAAGATCCTGGCTGACTGGCGGATCTGGCAGATCCTGGCTGACTGGCGGATCCTGGCCGACCCTGGCCGACTGGCAGATCCTGGCCAACTGGGAGATCCTGGCCGACTGGCAGTTCTGGCAGATCCCGGCTGACTGGCGGATCTGGAAGAGTCTGGTTGACTGGCAGATCTGGAAGAGTCTGGCTGACTGGCAGATCTGGAAGAGTCTGGCTGACTGGCAGATCTGGAAGAGTCTGGCTGACTGGCAGATCTGGAAGAGTCTGGTTGACTGGCAGATCTGGAAGAGTCTGGTTGACTGGCAGATCTGGAAGAGTCTGGTTGACTGGCGGATCCTGGCAGACTGAAAGATCTGGCTGCTCCATGCTGACTGTCGGCTCTGGCTGCTCCACGCTGACTGGCGGCTCTGGCTGCTCCATGTAGGCTGACAGCTCTGGCTGCTTCTTACAGAGTAGCAGCTCTGGCGGCTCCGTGCAAACTGGCAGCTCCTTGCAGACTGGCAGCTCCTTGCAGACTGGCAGCTCCTTGCAGACTGGCAGCTCCTTGCAGACTGGCAGCTCTGGCTGCGCTGAACAGACGGGAGACTCCAGCAGCGCAGGAGAGGAGAAAGGCTCCGACAGCGCTGGAGAGGCGGGAGACTCCGACAGCGCAGGAGAGGCGCACTGTAGGCCTGATGCGTGGTGCTGGCACTGGTGGTACTGAACCGAGGACACGCACAGGAAGCCTAGTGCGGGGAGCTGCTACCGGAGGGCTGGGGTGTGGAGGTGGTACTGGATAGACCGGACCGTGCAGGCGCACTGGAGCTCTTGAGCACTGAGCCTGCCCAAACTTACCTGGTTGAATACTCTCGGTCGCCCTGCCAGTGCGGCAAGGTGGAATAGCCCGCACTGGGCTGTGCAGGCGAACCGGAGACACCGAGCGCAAGGCTGGTGCCATGTAAGCCGGCCCAAGGAGACGCACTGGGGACCAGATGCGTAGAGCCGGCTTCATGGCATTTGGCTCGACGCTCAATCTAGCCCGGCCGATACGCGGAGCTGGAATATACCGCACCGGGGTATGCACCTGCACTGGGGACACCGTGCGCACCACTGCATAACACGGTGCCTGCCCGGTCTCTCCCCCCGGTAACCACAGGAAATTAGCGTAGGTCCCCTATCTAGCGTAGCCCTACTCCCTATGAGCCCCCCCCCCCCAAAAAAAAATCTTTGGGGCTGACTCTCGGGCTTCCATCCACTACGCCGTGCTGCCTCCTCATACTTGCGCCTCTCAGCTTTCTCCGCCTCCAGTTCTTCCTTGGGGAGTTCTTCCTTGGGGCGGCGATATTCTCCAGGCTGTGCCCAGGGTCCTTTACCGTCCAGTTCGTCCTCCCATGTCCATTTCTCCAGGTAGTGCAGCCTCTGTTGCCTCTCCTGTGGCTCCTGCCTGTTGACACGCTGCTTGGTCCGTTTGTGGTGGGTGATTCTGTAACGGTTCTCTTGTGGTGAAGGAGAGTCGGACCAAAATGCAGCATGTAGATTGCGATCCATGTTTTAATAAACAAACGTAAGCACGAATCTAAATACAAACACTACAAAAAACAATAAACGTAACGAAAACCGGAACAGCCTATACTTGTGTACACTAACACATAGACAGGAACAAGGACACTAAGGACAATCACCCACGACAAACTCAAAGAATATGGCTGCCTAAATATGGTTCCCAATCAGAGACAACGATAAACACCTGCCTCTGATTGAGAACCACTCCAGACAGCCATAGACTTTGCTAGATCACCCCACTAGCTACAATCCCAATATATACACACCACATACAAAAACCCATGCCACACCCTGGCCTGACCCAATACATGAAGATAAACACAAAATACTTTGACCAGGGCGTGACAGGGATGAATACTTTTGCAAGGCACTGTATGCGTCGGTAACTCATCATTAATCATGATTAATTCAGAATTATCCATAATCATTGTAGCATCCACATGAATGAAGAAATGTTTAGAAACATATTCTATTCTCATTTACAATAAAAGTGCCTTCAAAATTACACAATACATCATTTACCATTAATTTCTATTGGGCACAAAATAATCTGAAACAAAACCAAAACTAACAGCAAATACATCCAACATGTTTGTAGAGTCACAAGCTTGATTGTGTGCTAGGAATATGGGACCAAATACTATATGTTTGACTACTTTAATACACAGAGCCAAAACAATAACATATGTGTTACTGTCCCAATACTTTTGTAACTCACTGTAAATTAATCTTTTGTCCCGTCCTTTTGTAGTACTTTATTATATGGTATAGAAATTACCAGGTATGGTAATGGAAACTAAAAGTTTAATCTTTAAGGAGATCTATCCTTAAATGATGCTTAAATTGCTCTACCCAGGATATGTTTCGTAAAATATGCAGTTCAGCCAACAATGTTTTGAGATATCCAAATTGTGAATCAAATGAAGAAAAAAAAGAAACACATGGTTGTTCTCGTTGGACAATATTCACCCTTCATCTCTGAGCGGAAAAATGATTGACCTGACTAAATTATTGTATCCACAGGGGGAGAAGGGAAAGAAGGGGAAAAAAGGGCCTAAGGGGGAGAAAGGAGAACAGGGTGCCCCTGGATTAGATGCACCCTGCCCATTGGTATGTCCAAGCTAAGAGTGATGTAAGACAGTTGGCCCCCAAAAAGGAGGAGCCGCCCTGGCCAACTTGGCACCCACCAGCCATGAAAAAGCCCCGAAAAAGCTTAAAATCACAGAAAATGATTTCTGTCCCTCATGAAATCCTATTGGCAAGTGCTATGACCTGGGCAAAGGACCAGATATCCCACTGAGTACATTATTAGTGTCTGTAGGTCACAGGGTGGCTCCTTCTTCCCCTCGATCGTATCCCCTTAGCAGGGGGATGCATGGGGTGCTCCGTCCACATCTCTCCCAGTAACACTCCCAGGTCATCTTTATGAACAGGGGTTCCGGGGCTTTAAGGGTGAAAAGGGAGAACCGGGGCAACCTGGTCTGGATGGGCTGGATGCCCCGTGCCAATTGGTACAGTATTCCTCTTTTCCTTTACCTCTCCCGTGCATGCTACTGACCTTTGCCACTGACAAATGGCCAATGAGAAGCCACCGTTTTGCTTTCCTTACCCATGCATGGCTTTAGCATGAGGATTGGAGCCACCCACCCAGCCATCCATACCCCCACCAACTCCCACTCCAAATTACAACCAGCTCACATGCTAAATCACCTCTAGGTTTTTCAGACATTTATTATCTATTTTAGTTCATTTTAGTTCAAAACACACTTCTTCTTGACTAACTGTCTGACTGCAAGCAGCCCTTCTTAACTACATATTTATCAGGTACAGACCTACTGCAATCTGCAATTGAATGCCACTGTACGTAAATGTAAAGCACACAAGCAGTGATCTGTTGATATTCTCCCTTGATATTCTCTAACTGAATCCCCCTCCCCTACTTTCTCAATAAGTGTACAGGGACGCTTTCCTATAAAAAAAAACATAATTCCTTAAATGGACTTCCCTTCCAAAGTCCTTTAACATCCCTAGTTCCTAAACAGACTCTAACCATGGCAAGCTATAATCTTTAAATTCCTTCAGTTCTCTTCTTTATTGATGCGTTTCCATGCAATGGCAACATGGACCTTACCTCTCCTACCTTTAACCCCCTCTACCCCTTCTGTATTTGTACCAATTGGGCACATCATGACCAAGGAGAGAAGATGTGAAATCAGTTATTGCCCCAGACCTTTCCAATGCCAACTCAAATTTGTAATTTTTGTTTGGTTTCGGGGAGAAGTGTTGTTTTCTTGTGTGATTTCTGAGATGGTGTTAATGGATGTTGTGTAATGCATGGGACTGATGATTGCTTTTGTGCTAAGGGTCCTTCTTGAGTGAGTATATTAAGCTAGTTTAGATGTATGTTACTGTATAGTGGTATGCGTCCACATATTATTCTTATCACAGAACAAATTACACTCCATGAGTGTAATATGTCATATGTTTGCAATTTCACATATCTTTAGGAGTATAGACCCTACACAATGGCACATGGATTAATCATAACTTTGGATAATTTGATAAAATGTACTAAATATAAACCTAAGGGAGGACCATATATCATTGCATGATGAGATAAATGTCACTGTATGTAACCAGCATGAGTGAGAATTCATTGAAATGTGTTAAAATATTATCAAATGTGAGCATGCCATTACATTTTGGTTGAAGACAAGACAAGCCAATTAAACATGAAACATCTAAATTACACAAGTAATTCAATAAAACATAAGTGATATGTTAAATTTACTGGCAGATCTTTTATAAATGATTATATTGATTAATGTACCATTCTCAACAACAAAAAAATTAATATTATCATGTCTGTCAATGTCTGTGAAGTAGTGTACTGTATTTCCTCTCTCCCTTTTTTATTTTAATTTTATTTATTTCACCTTTATTTAACCAGGTAGGCTAGTTGAGAACAAGTTCTCATTTGCAACTGGGACCTGGCCAAGATAAAGCGTAGCAATTCGACACATACAACAACACAGAGTTACACATGGAATAAACAGTCAATAATACAGTAGAACAAAAGAAAACAAAAAGTCTATATACAGGGAGTGCAAATGAGGTACGTTAAGGAAGTAAATAGGCCGTGGTGGCGAAGTAATTATAATATAGCAATTAAACACTGGAATGGTAGATCGGCAGAAGATGAATGTGCGAGTAGAGATACTGGGGTGCAAAGGAGCAAAATAAATAAATAAATACCAGTATGGGGATGAGGTAGGTAGATAGATGGGCTGTTTACAGATGGGCTATGTACAGGTGCAGTGATCTGTGAGCTGCTCTGACAGCTGGTGCTTAAAGCTAGTGAGGGAGATGTGAGTCTCCAGCCTCAGAGATTTTTGCAATTCGTTCCAGTCATGGACAGCAGAGAACTGGAAGGAAAGACGACCAAAGGAGGAATTGGCTTTGGGGTTGACCAGTGAGATGAATGCCCTGTGTCTGTCAATCAAATATCTTCTATCGAATGCCGATTGCATTCCATCACAGACATGATCATATTTTTGGGAAGCTAGTCTTGAAATAACAACACTGTTTTTGTACATGGGGCTTGTGCTGGAGATGTGTCGGTACACTTCTTCACAGACCTTGTACCACATAATCTGAGACTTAGAGGCACAACATCAAACAAACATTTGTAAACTAATATCAGTTCTGAGCAAAAAAAAAGCATGTTTGTTTCTGTCACCATTTTGTGACACTAACTGGTCATTTCTTCCCTTTCTTCTCCCCTTACTAGGGCCCAGACGGACTACCAATGCCTGGTTGTTGGCAAAAGGTAAGCATTATCTCAGTAATGTAAGCTTTTTAAAATCACAGTACACACACATAGTGTGTACTGTATTTGAGCTTCACTCAGCCTTGGCCATATGCATGTTTTTTTGTCGGTTCACATTAGAGGTCTTCACGGATCCACCTGTACCCGAATACCTGAGACCCAATACGGGACCCAAGCGGGTCCGGATCCAGAATTCTAAATAATGTCAAGGGTCTGGTCGGATCTGATATGATTGTCACGGGTCTCGGGTATGTGTCATTTTAACTGACTTGTCCGGAAGGGCCCATACAGACATACACACGACTGCTGCAGTAGAGAGAGAAATGTTATAATTTATACTGCTGCTCTTGCTTTTGAAGAGAGTGGAGCGTGGCGCGTGTAGCTTGTTGTTGATGTTAACCAATTATAAGTCATCAAGCTATAAGTCAAACAGGCTATAGTTATAGCGCCTCCATGTGTGGCAAAAGTTAGGAGATATAAATCAATAGAAGATGGAATTAAAATGACGGAATTAAAAGTTAAAGGAGAAGGATAGGCTACAACGACCAAGAGACAACAGGTAGGCTGCTACTTAATACTGTATGTGAATGGAGTTGTTGTTATTTGTAACTGTAGGATGGCTTAGCTAGCTAACGTCCACCGGTTTGATTCTGTCAAGATATGTACATGTACTAGGTTATTTGATAATAAATAACCTAGTTATGGTAGCTATTACTCTACTATAGCGTGAGTCGGCTTGGTTTGGTTGCTGTCTCTCTTCCCTTCCTCCCTGCTCCCCATGTCACAAACTCACAGTACGGCCCCTCCCCTGCCTGCTAGAGCTGCACCTCTCTCTCCCTCCTCTCACACTTTATCAGCTCCAGTTAATAAAGTAGCTTAAAAAAATGACTTTTCTGCTGCTTCCCTCACTCGGATCGGATTGTACCAGGTCTTGATCCGACAAGTTCTATACAGAACGGGTCTAGTTGTCATCGGGTCCGTTCGAAACAGGTCTCTATATTTAAAACATTTATTTATGCACATCGGGTACGGGTAGGAATGGTGCATTTCGGAACAGGTCCAATTCTTTGAACCCATGAAGACCTCTAAGTTCACATAAATATTTGAGTGGTGTAAAAAAAAAATGTCAGGCCTAAAAACCCTTACCTAAAAATGATTTCACCCCATTTCTCTCTTACCTCATCTCACTACATCGTTCTCTCTGTTGTTTTTCTTGCAGTGATCAATCTAACCCGAAAGCATGGTTTGTAAAAAAAAAAGTAAAAAAATGTTGTTGGGGTATTTATAATTATTTTTAATGGAAAATATAAAATAAAGAAATCTATGTGTACAATGAAAAAGAGCAAAGGTCCATCACTCCTAGCTGCTTCTACTCACCTCGCTCTGTGTCACTCTCACATCCGCATCTTGGAGTCCAGATCTTTGGCAATCGGCAGAACTTGCACACACAATGATGTTTAGTCCCAGTCCTTGCATGACCAGAGTGCTCGGGCACAGATTGGAACGTCATGGCTAATTCGGATTCAAGGGGAGTAAGGAGGTTGTGACAACAGAGGATGAGGAGAAGGAGGCTTAGGAGGGATCTGAACTGGCTCTTAACAGCTCTAGCTCTCGCATTCACCATCCATTGATGCCATACTACTAGCTTAAAAGATTCCATCCCCAAAAAACACCCTCCACACACCCCAAAAAGCATGATGACTGTCCTAAACTATATTTATATGTATTAATATACATATTTCATTGATGTGGTCGAATTGTATGGCTTCAGCAAAACACTATCTGGCTGTCAATCTTACCTACTCAAAAAAGAAAGCTCAACATTTTTGGTTTTATTTGTTCCTTTTTCTTTTAATGTTCCAAAGGGAGTCACGCCTTGGCTGGTGGCTTGAAAAGAATTGTTCCCCAAGAAGTAAAGTTGGGTTGATTTTCTTTATTGTGGTGAGATCTGCAATGGGTCAATAGATGCAGGTCTTCACAGATGCACTTGTCTTGAGTCCCAGGGCCCTTTCCCTGTCAACGGCCACTTGTTATTGAACTTGGAGAAGAGAATTAGAGCTCAAAGCACTGTGCACAGCCAATCGGAAATGAGCTAGGCTGACAAGGACTTCGGATTGAACAGACTTGTTTGGGATCCCTTGGAGTAGGGGAGACAGTGGGCCTCGGCAGAGAGATTACAATCATCTCTCCTGCCAATCAAGGAGTGCCTGCCTGTAACAATGTTACAGTCACAACACTACAAGGTCAAGAGGGTCAATGGAATTCTGCCTTTTTAGTTGAAGTTTGTTTTTCTACTTACTTTAAAAAAAAGTTTAATGTATAATAGCCTTTGGTGCCTCAAGCTTTTGTTCATTCCTTTCCTTTTTAACCTGCTTTGAGTAATTGGAATGGTGTTTATTGCAGAATGGCAACCTCTTGTAAATTGTTGAAGTATAAAAGCACCTATTTTGCGCACTGTTAGTATGTATTAAACGTTGATATTACTGGGTGTTAATAATATGGCATGTACATTATGTATTCAAATGAACATAAGCTTCTGTGTAACATAAATGGAATTTCAGTTGGTAGCAAAGATGATTACACAGCATCAGCTTTTACACTGATTTGCAAACACCAAGTTTTATAATATTATAATAACACTTGTTCATTGCTGGCCATTAAGTGGAAAATACAGTCGGTGATACAATGTGCTTCACTGCAAGTTTATTGTATCTTTACATTTAAATGCAGTGTTTATTTTCAGCAATATGTGTGCAACAATAAGATTTTTGAACATTATGACCTGGTAATTCAGTAGGGTACATTTGCAGGTAAAAATGCCTTTCGGAAAAATGTATAATTTTTTTACTAGATAATTATTGTTTTTTCCAAATGTCAAACGGCAGTTTGCCTCAACTGGATCATGTCTCCACCACATGCAGCATTCTTCCTTTTCTCTCTCTCTCTATATATATATATTCTTTTTTTACACAATGTAAATGGTGTATTACATGGACAGGCTCAATAGATAACACATTTCATTTCAGTTGAATGACCCTGCTTCCATTTGTAACCCATAATTGTATTAATTGCCATTTACATCACATTCCATAGCAATTTGGAAAGAAAATTTGGAACAGTTATTGTATGATTAGGAATCAATTAGTACAATATGTGCCGGTTTCCCAGACACAGATTAAGCCTACTCCTGGACTAAAAAGCATTTTCGATGGAGAATCTCTATTGAGCATACTTTTTAGTCCAGGACTAGGCTTAATCTGTGTCTGGCAAACTGACCCTCTAGCCCCATTTATACCTGGTTTTAACTTGCGTCCTTTGTCCTGATCTTGTCCACATTCTGATTGTGCCCACATTTTTTAATAGGTGTTGACAATCAAAATCGTGATCCATTGTGATCAGATCATCCTGCCAACCTCTGGAGGCGTTGTGTCTGGATATCTTACAAGTGTAGACAGATCTGTACAGAGAGACCATTTAAATTGTACATTTTCCTGTGAAATCATTGACCGGTGGCACCATTGATTGATTACATCAATATGTGTCTTACAATAAATAAATACATATTATTTTTAAAGAATAACTGTGAAACAATTTTCATAAAGGAAGAGGCCAGGAAATCTGGTCACAATGCAGGCACAGTGGACGGATAACAGACACATTTTAATACAATGTGTAGACACATTTCTGGAAATGCACAATCAGAACGTAGACAAGATCAGGACAAAGGACCCATGTTATTAGCACAATGTATAAATGGGGCTTACATGTAATATTGGCACATGTCCACTCTATAAAAGTTATATTTTTGTTGTTTTTGTGACAAGTTTGACCACTCCACCCCAACTGTACAGGGTTATCAGCTATGTCACAAAGTAAATAGTATGCGTGTGAACAGTAGGTCATCTGTTACAGTGTGGTGTCATTATGGTGCTATCATCTTGTTAGAAAAATCTCTAAAGAGTATTACCTATCCATGACAACCATAAGACAACAGAGGTTTCTTTATAATTTTTCATGTAACAGTTTAAAACATTTTGTGCATATACTTTTTTATATTTGTCTCACTATTTTAAGTGTTACATTATTTATTTTTGTATTTTTTCTTAAAGAAGGCATTTTGGTTTTTAACAGGCATTCCTTATAAAATGGGGGTAGCTTTTGAAGGTCCTGATACCGTTTTTTTCAGCTTTTGTGTATTATAGTGGTGCATTGTCATTGAGATGTCACAGAAGTACATTAGATGTGAAGGACGTTTGTTGTCATTATCATCAAATTGATGTATTGGTCAGGTATTTACAATGCTAGTTCACTCCCAATTTTGCAGGCCTTACCTTGGCATGCAATTGTATTCATAAAACAAGAAAGTGTTGATGGGCTTGGCTAAAATGTTGTCTGTCCCTGATAAGCAGTATAAATATGATAATATTGTTCTTTCTCTATTTCTCTCTTTGCATTGAATGTAGTTTGAATGTAGTATGTATAGTGAATTATACATGTGGAGTTTAATATCTGCTTATTTGACAAAAGTGCAATTTATACTTTGGTTGATATGTGCAGCATCAGAATGCAGATTAATAACAGTTACAGACATTTATTATCAGGACAATATGTTAGTCAATTTGTTTCCCATGAAAAGTACCACTTCACTGGCTTAGAAAAAAATACAAATGTTTTGATTGACAAGTTACATTTTTAGTTACAAACTTGTAAATATAGACTTTCTTGTTATCCATATTTTTATGGCTTGATTTGAATTGATTTATTGTAGCCTCAATTGCTGTCCACAAATCATTTGCTCTTAAGTTGTTAGTAGCGTGATAGAAAACATATAATTTGTCTATGATTTGGTCTGTCTTTTATTTAGAACCTTCGTAAGATTTTGTACTACGATGGTGCTGTGTCTTCAGTTACCGTACAGCTGATTCTTCTTTGTATCTTTGTATCTTTGTTCAATTATATATTATGAAGTTACACACATTTAAAGGCTGGTAGTGGATGGTCCACACATAGTTGATACACACTTCTTTAACCCACCAAGTACCAGGCACCCACTTTTCAACACCACTTTTTTATTTATTTAGTGGCAAATTTACCAGAGCCCTTTTTTCTGACATATATACTGACATTTCTTTTAGCATCCTCCTTACACTATAGCCTATTTCCCTCAGTGCAGTAATGCAACCTAATAGAAGCTGAAAAAGTAAAGATATAACTTCAATTGAACATAGTCTAAGTATTCTAAAACGTAAATGCAATAGCTAAGTCCATCTCACAGCTTTTTAATAACTTACATTTCATTTCTGTTATGTTTTTTTTTTCCTACTCTGCATTTGTATCACTCATTTTTTACAAGTTTGTAAATGAATACAATTTGCTTTCAGATTATGGATACTTCTGCACGCATTATTTCAAAACCATTTCATATGACTGTACTGTTGGAGCCAAATAAATGCAGTCTTTCAAATAACCTTTTACAGTCTTAATTTACAGTCCTTTTAAGTCACTCCTGACACTTCTCTGAATATTAGGGATTCAACAGCTCTTCTTGTACGTTATTTAATTTGACCACTGTTGTTGTTTCAGAGGCCTACACTATCACAATTTTAGAGTTTTGATTATTATGTCAGGTGCTCCTGCCTGTCCGGCGCTGCTGGAGTCTCCCGCCTGTCTGGCGCTGCCGGAGTCTCCCGCATGTCCGGCGCTGCCGGAGTATCCCGCCTCTCCGGCGCTGCTGGAATCTCCCGTCCATTCAGGGCCCATTGCTAGGGTCCCCAGTCTGAGGTCGGCGGAGAGGGTCGCCGCTCGAAAGAGGCCACGGAGGTGGTTGAGGAGGCGGACAAAGACAATGGTGGAGTGGCCCGGGCCAGAGCCGCCACCGTGGACAGACATCCACCCAGACCCTCCCCTATAGGTTTAGGTTTTGCGGCCGGAGTCCGTACCTTTGGGGGGGGGGGGGGGGGGGGGGTACTGTCACGTTCTGACCTTAGTTCCTTTGTTATGTCTTTGTTTTAGCATGGTCAGGGCGTGAGTTGGGTGGGTTGTCTATGTTCGTTTTTCTATCATTTGGGATTTCTGTGTTCGGCCTCGTATGGTTTTCAATCAGAGGCAGCTGTCAATCGTTGTCCCTGATTGAGAATAATACTTAGGTACCCTGGGATCACTTTTGGGTTGTGGGTGTTTGTCTTCCGTGTCAGAGTTTGTTACCATACGGGACTGTTTAGTTTATTCACGTTTATTGTTTTGTTCCAGTGTTCTGTTGTGTTTGATTAAACATTAGGGACACTTACCACGCTGCGCATTCCTCCGATCCTTCTCGCTACTCCTCCTCAGAAAAGGAGGACAAGATCCGTTACAACTTGTGAATTACTACTCATCACTACTACACAAGATTTACACAAAACCTACTGGTTTTATTATTACTATTATTATTATTATCATTATTATTGTTTTACTACTACTGAGAAGTCTAATTAACCAGTAGTGATGTATTTACTATAGTATTTTAAGTAGTAATGAGTGATGAATTAGGATGTTTCACTACTGGTGAACTACATATTTCCTATTCAAATCAGAACATAATTCTCCCTTAATGACTACTGTGTAACTACTGAGCTTTTGGGTATCTACTGTACTACTTAACCTACACATACCTCCACAATTCCTACATGTTCACTATAGAATTACTAAGTATGCCTACATTACTGCTGTATGCCTACTCAGTCCTACTGAATTACTACTACTACTATTACTACTATTACTACTATTACTACTGAATTACTACTGAGTCCCATAGGGCGGTGCACAATTGGCACAGCGTCGGCAGGGGTAGGCCGTCATTGTGAATAAGAATTTGTTCTAAAATGACTAGTGTAGTTAAATTTTGGTTAAATAAATAAAACAACGTTTTGTCAACAGCAGAGTTCCAACAGCAGTCCCAACACGTTACCACTGCTCCACCTGGCTATCAGCGGAGCCTTGTCTGGCTGCCAAACAGTTCATTCAGCCTCATTTACTGTCTTATAAAAACTGTTGAAATTGCTGATTTGCTTAAAAACATGCGGTTTCTACTTGTACAAACTATGGCATGAAGGGATTTCGAGCAGATAATAGGCAATCCGTAATTTCGATCAAGACATTAGTGAGCGAGCTAGGACGGCCATAGTCAATATAACTATTTGTTCAGCACTTTTGAAATGTACAGCGACAGAATTCAGAACATGGACCATACTTAAAGTATTCTCCATGTACACCAAGTCAGAACCGTATGATAAATAAAGGTGACAATGAAAGCTCTTACAATATTCGATTATGACATTTCTCTAAAACAGGCTATAGGATACATGTGCACAACCAAGTCAGAACAGTAGGCTAAGTTATAAAGGGAAAAGGGACCAAATTATTAGGGTGAGTGAGGCACATGCTACTAACAGCTAACACAACATACACTTAATATTACTTTCTTAGCTACAGTATACATATCTCCCTGGCATATTACATAATTTATGCAGCAGCATACAAGACATTTTTGGACTCACCTTGTTGTGCTGTGCTCACTTAAACAGGAAGGTGGCTTGGCGATCGTTCGTGGGCAAATTTTGTCATCAAAGTCTGGCATTCTCTGGATTTATAGTGCTTTCAAGACAACTGGGAAGTTGGAAAAAAACAAGGTCGAATCATGATGATGTCAGTGATCTTCAGGTCGGCGCTCTAGAAAGAGGCCCGAGTTCCCGACTTGCAATTCCGAGTTGGATAACCATTCAAAACGTATTCTCCCAGTCGGAGCTCTTTTTTTTCCAGAGTTCCCAATTGTCTTGAACTCACTGAAGTCTGAGATTTTCCAGTTCCGAGTTTCCAGTTGTTTTGAGCACGGCAGAATGGATACTGGATTGACAGCATGGCCAATGTCTAAAGTTTTCCTTTTAAGCTTGGAAAAGTGACCCTTAAACCCAGACTTGGACTAAACTGTCATGTTTTGTCATATATTGTCTTGTCCTTGTGCTTTCCCTTCTGTTCGTTTCCCCCTGCTGGTCTTATTAGGTTCGTTCCCTCTTTCTATCCCTCTCTCTCCTCCTCCCTCTCTCTCTTCTCTCTATCGTTCCGTTCCTGCTCCCAGCTGTTCCTCATTCTCCTAACTCACTCATTTACTCTTTTCACACCTGTCCCCTATTTTGCCCTCTGATTAGAGCCCCTATTTCTCCCCTTGTTTTCCGCTTCTGTCCTTGTCGGATCCTTGTATGATGTTCGCTGTTCTGTGTCCTGGTCTCGCCCTGTCGTGTTTTGTCTTCTTCAGATGCTGCGTGTGAGCAGGTGTCTTAGTCTGCTACGGTCGGTGCCTTCCCTAAGCAACCTGCAGTCTATGGTCGAGTCTCCAGTCAGTCCTCGCTACTACGAGTGGATTTAAGTTTTTCCTGTTTTGTTTTCTCCTTGTTATATCCAGGATTATTACTTTTGTCTTATACTGGAATAAAGACTCTGTTTTCGTTAAGTCGCTTTTGGGTCCACATTCACCAGCATAACATAAACACACACTCCCCTGAATAGCAGGCGTTGCTTTGCAATTGCTTGCAGTTAGTCACTGTTTCCTTCCGAACCACTCACTGTTGAATTTGCGATTTGCGATTTTGAAAGTATGATGTTGACACGATCAGTCCAATCAAAGATACGGTAGATATAATGTGATTTGATGTTGTTTTATCTGTGGCCAATGACCTTGAACCTTCTTGGATGGGCCCTTCTAATGTCTATGGCAGCACCCAAGGGTCTTGAATTTTCGAACTCTACCCGTAGATTTTGTGGCGACGTGGTGTCCCCATGAGTGACAGAACACTGAGCCAATTATGGCGCAACTAGAGAACATTTCCCCTACTCTGTGTATTTTCCACTGGCTGCCCCACCACAGAAAACACTGAGCTAGGCTGAAACACCTGCATTATGGAGCTGCCTTACTCAAGAGAGCAAAATAGAGACCAAGTTTTTATGCGGCTTAATTTTTTTATATATATATTCTTTTTAATTGCAAACTGATACGTGTCACGTATTAATGACAAAATAACATGCTAAACAGGTGGGGCTCTGCCCGGAATGACGGGTTGCCACTGCACAAAATACAACACAGAAAAATATTTGATAAACAATGTTAATCTTACCAAGGATGGCCATCAGTGTTCTTATGTCGATGGCCTTCTTGGCAACAGGTCAAAAGAGGTAAGTAGAATGGGTAAGTATATGAATATGAACATACTGTACATTTGCATTCAAACACACATACTATTAGCTAGAGTATGTGTGAAAACAGAGTCTACATAGCTACATTTCAATAGGACTAGCAAACAGCAACCAACAATCCTGTTTGTCTTCTTCTGAGGTCAGGAAAAGGCGATGTCGTCTGGCTGTAGTGTTGTGACTACTTATTTATGATCAATATCAAGTATTAAAAACTCTACCTGATTACCATTGAAAGCCTGTGTAGTAAAGCTGTAATGTTTTGACTACTTATTTACTACGACATCAAGTAGTAAAAATCTCTACCTGTTTATTAAAACTTTTGTTTTCCTAATTAACACTACCAAACTCTACTTGTGTATCTTGAGTAGTGCATCAACTACACATTCACTACACAATCCCTACATGTCTTTTCATATTCACTACTGCACGAATAGGTTTCGTGTAGTAATTCAGTACTTTATCATGAGTTACAGGCTAATCATGCGTCACCAGCTGTGACTTGCGGTCAGTGTCCTAGCGTTGCTGTTTTCACAGCAGAAATGAAAATGTGTCTAGAGGGCAGTATTGTGCTGCAAATCCGTGTGCGTGCGTGTGCCTGCGCGGGTCCGTTGCAACGCAATTTCTGGACTGACAAAACGGAGATAAATGAGGGACAACTGATCATTTTCTATGAATGAAAGAACGCCAGGATGTCAGCAGAAATGTTTCCTAAGGAGAAGACCATCGATCTTCGGAAAAAGCACATTGGGTAAGACATCGTTTTTTTAATGCTACTGTGTTTAATAGTCAAATGTCTTCCAAATTCTGCACTGGTTGCTGAGACTATAAGAAAGTATTTTAAATGTAATTACAATAAAGCTATATCACAGGGACTTTCTATTTCGGGAACATTGAAATAATGCCAAAAGAAATGCATGTACTTTTTATCGAATGTGTATGCAATGCCTGACAGAGAACGTGAGTCCTTTCTGGTCTAACTGAAATAGGATACTTTTTAAAGTTTCCTTCTTTTCAACACAATTATATTTTGCGTAAAAGGTATAGGTTGTCGTGACTTTATGTGTGCTATTAGCAACGATAATGATGCTCTTTTATTATATAAACTGACAGGGAAGCCTAAGGATAGTGGTTGGCTATGCATTATTTTGAGACCAACCTTATTCATTTTACTGAATTGCATTTCGAATAAAAAAAGGTTATTTTTGTTTAAGACAACAAGTCAATTTTAGTATCTTTGCCTCCTATATGTAAGTACACTTATTTCTAGTTATGCCTAGATGCCTTGCCCTTTATGGCACAGGAGGTAGTGAGTGCACATTTCCCTGCAACCAAGAACCAGGATGACCACCATGACCACCAATTGCTACAGTATCAATGTATTAAGACTCCGTTCTCTTTCAGTCCATCATGTAAGGTGTTCTTCAGCCATGATCCCATCAAGATTGTGCGGGCCAAAGGCCAGTACATGTATGACGAGAATGGTGTGCGATACTTGGACTGCATCAACAACGTTGCACACGGTGAGCGCAGGCACAAACACATTATTCACTTACATAGACAGTGTCATCACACACTCACTGCAGTGATTTTAGTGTAGAACATGATATGGTCACAGGATCTGATGGAGAAACTGACAGATGTATTGCATACTAAGTTTGCTAGCTTTTGACTGACTAAACCCAATATAAATTAATGTAATGTTTGGACACACCTGCTCATTCCAGGATTTGTCTTTATTTTTACTATTTTCTACATTGTAGAATAATAGTGAAGACATCAAAACTATTAAATAACACATATGGAATCATATAATAACCAAAAAAAAGTGTTAAAGAAATCAAAATAGGTAGAACAGTTCAAATAAGCAAAGAGAAACGACAGTCCATCATTACTTGAAGACATGGTTCAGTCAATACGAAAATGAAAATGTCAAGAACTATGAAAGTTTCTTTAAGTGCAGTTGCAAAAACCATCAAGTGCTATAATATGGACTTGTTCTTTTACCAAATAGGGCTATCTTCTATATACCAACCCTACCTTGTCACAACACAACTGATTGGCTCAAACGCATTAAGGAAAGACATTCCACAAATTCACTTTTAATAAGGCACACCTGTTAATTGAAATGCCCTCCAGGTGACTACCTCATGAAGCTGGTTGAGAGAATGCCAAGTGTGGAAAGTTGTCATCAAGGCAAAGGGTGGCTACTTTGAAGAATCTCAAATATAAAATATATTTTGAGTGCTTTAATACTTTGTTGTTTACTACATTATACTATATGTGTTATTTAATAGTTTTGATGTCTTCACTGCTATTCTACAATGTAGAAAATAGTACAAATAAAGAAAAGCCCTTGATTTAGTAGGTATGTCCAAACTTTTGACTGGTACTGTATTTCCATGCAAGAGCAACACAATTACATTTTGTAAAGTATTACCTATTTCCCTCATCACTACCTAATATCAGGAAGCCAACACTTCTGCAGCCCAGCAGAATGATACAAAAAAATTGAGCGATTTCAATTATATGATTGCCATTAACTTGAAGACCAATTCTATGGTTGTGTGCTTGACTCCCCAGTGGGTCACAGTCACCCAATGGTGGTGAAGGCTGGGGCTGAACAGATGGAACTACTGAATACTAACTCACGCTTCCTGCATGATAACCTTGTCCAGTACGCCCAGAGGCTGCAGGCTACTCTACCTGAAAAGCTCTCTGTTTGCTACTTTGTCAACTCAGGGTATGTACATGGTCATTTCAGTCAATGTTTTTAAACAGTGCCTTCAGAAAGTGCTCCCGAGTGGCGCAGCGGTCTAAGGCACTGCATCTTAGTGCTTGAGGTGTCACTACAGACACCCTGGATTGAATCCAGGCTGTATCACAACCGGCCGTGATTGAGAGTCCCATAGGGTGGCACACAATTGGGCCGGTGTTGGCAGTCATTGTAAATAAGAATTTGTTCTTAACTGACTTACCTTGTAAATAACATTATAAAAAGACTATTAACAACCCTTGCCTTTTTCCAATTGTTGTGTTACAGCCTGAATTTATAATAGATTAAATTGCATTGTTTTTTGTCACACACAATACCCCATAATGTCAAAGTGAAGCTATGTTTTTCCAAATTTTTCCAAATGAATTAAAAATTAAAAGTCAATAGGTATTTAAGCCCTTCATTATGGCAAGCCTAAATAAGTTCAGGGGTAAACATTTGCTTAACATTTGCTTAATAAGTTGCATGAACTCACTCTGTGTGCAATACTATTGTTTAACAGGGTTTTTGGATGACTACCTCACCTCTGTACCCCACATATACAATTATCTGTATGGTCCTCAGTCGAGCAATTAATTTCAAACACAGATTAAACCACAAAGACCAGAGAGATTTTCCAATGCCTCGCAAAGAAGCCTCCTGCTTGTAATAAGTCACTAAAGTAAAACAGCAAAAAATGTGGCAAAGAAATTAACTTTATTTCGTGAATACAAAGTGTTATGTTCAGAGCAAATCCAACACAACACATCACTGAGTACTACTCTTCATATTTTCAAGCATAGTGTTTGCTGCATCATGTTATGGCTATGCTTGTTAGGGTTTGGGGGGGCTTTAGGATTAAAAAGAAAAGGAATGGAGCTAAACACAGGCAAAATCCTAGAGGAAAACCTGGTTCAGTCTGCTTTACACCAGTCACTGGGAGATGAATTCACCTTTCAGCAGGACAATAACCAAAACACAAAGCCAAATCTACACTGGAATTGCTTACCAAGAAGACAGTGAATGTTCCGGAGTGGCCGAGTTACAGGTTTTACTTAAATCTACAACCTGAAAGTGGTTGTAAATGATTAACAACCAATTTGACAGAGCTTGAATAATTTTGAAAATAATAATGGCAACCATTTCTAAAAACATGTTTTCACTTTGTCATTATGTGGTATTGTCTGTAGATGGGTTAGGGAAAGGAAATCTATTTAATACATTTGAAATTCAAGCTGTAATACAACAAAATGTGGAATAAGTCAAGGTATATGAATACTTTCTGAAGGCACTGTATATCTCTGCAGGTGATCTTTCTATCTGGTCAAAATCACTGATACAGATCCCCCTCCACCCTCTGGTGGTATGGATAACATATTATTATGTCTCCAGAGAAACCTATATTCAAATAAAGGTCCTATCTATCAAATTACTAAAACGGAATTAGGTGGACTTTAAAAAAAAATCATATTGTGCTCCTGAGTGGCACAGTGGTTCAAGGCACTGCATCTCAGTGCAAGAGGTGTCACTACATTTACATTTAAGTCATTTAGCAGACGCTCTTATCCAGAGCGACTTACAAATTACAGACCCTGGTTCAATTTCAGGCTATATCACAATCAGCTGTGATTGGGAGTCCCATAGGGTAGCGCAGAATTGGCCCAGCGTCGTCCCGGCTGGGGTAGACCGTCATTGTAAATAAGTATTTGTTCTTAACTGACTTGTCTAGTTACATTAAATAAAAAGATTGGTACAGAAACACTAAACAATTATTTAGATTAATGAAGAACAAGTTAATTGACAAAGTCATGAAACATTTGAACAATTTAATAAACCACTATTCAGCCATGATATCAAAATGCCTCTGGGGTCAAAATGATAGTATGAGGGTGGTTTGTGAACACAAACATTGTATCTACTTCTTGTGAACAATTACCATTTTTTGCATCAAGAGCTCAGCTCAATAACAGATAAGCACTGAGCCAAAGGTGGTAGAATTTGCAAACACTCACTGGCATTTTGAAATATGGCTTCTCCATTACAAAAATCAAGGTGTCCAAAGTTACAGTAACATGTGTGTGTAAACATGCAGATAGAGACAGACATACAGACAGACTGAAAGACAGAGTTCAGCAGGATAGAGAAGCCAACCAGTGCAGATCTTCTATGAGGTCTGGAACAGTGTCAAGTCCCAGCTATGGGCTTTGGAATGCACACACGTGCAATTTTTAGGACACCTCTCAGAACTGGTCTAGACACCGCGTCCTTGCACGTGACTGGTAGGGACAACCTGTTATTCTGCAAAAATAAGACCTTTGACCTGTATTCATAACAAAGTACAGAGTAAAAGATAAAAAATACCCTTAATGCAATCAAAACTTTGAAACTGATACTTTGATGTTTTCTGATTTTAGTTTAAACAACACTCTTTTTGCTCCAAGGCAAAACCATGTTTGAATAATGCCGCGTTCATGTGCTAGTCTGAACTAGGAAACTCATACATGTCTGTTTTGCTAACTGTTTGTAGTTATACAATGTTCAACCAGTTAGCAAGTTGGAAATGTCAGTTTCTCCAGTTTTGACTAGCACGTGAATGAATCATTGGTATCCAGTTGAGTTTCTTTTACTTCGACACGGTAAATATTGCTTTATTGATTGAATGAATCTAAGCACATATCCCTAGTGAATTTTTTTTTTTTTTTTTGCTTGCTAAACTTTCACAAACTGGCTTTGACTTGGCAAAAATAGTTGAAAGTGTATAAATTGGCCCTATTCATCTCAAGAAGTACTAGATGGAGAACCAGTGCCAGCACTCTGCTACCTCATATCCACATGTAATTGCTACATACAGTGCCTTGCGAAAGTATTCGGCACCCTTGAACTTTGCGACCTTTTGCCACATTTCAGGCTTCAAACATAAAGATATACAACTGTATTTTTTTGTGAAGAATCAACAACAAGTGGGACACAATCATGAAGTGGAATGACATTTATTGGATATTTCAAACCTTTTTAACAAATCAAAAACTGAAAAATTGGCCGTGCAAAATTATTCAGCCCCCTTAGTTAATACTTTGTAGCGCCCCCTTTTGCTGCGATTACAGCCGTAAGTCGCTTGGGGTATGTCTCTATCAGTTTTGCACATCGAGAGACTGAAATTCTTCCTCATTCCTCCTTGCAAAACAGCTCGAGCTCACTGAGGTTGGATGGAGAGCATTTGTGAACAGCAGTTTTCAGTTCTTTCCACAGATTCTCGATTGGATTCAGGTCTGGACTTTGACTTGGCCATTCTAACACCTGGATATGTTTATTTTTGAACCATTCCATTGTAGATTTTGCTTTATGTTTTGGATCATTGTCTTGTTGGAAGACAAATCTCCGTCCCAGTCTCAGGTCTTTTGCAGACTCCATCAGGTTTTCTTCCAGAATGGTCCTGTATTTGGCTCCATCCATCTTCCCATCAATTTTAACCATCTTCCCTGTCCCTGCTGAAGAAAAGCAGGCCCAAACCATGATGCTGCCACCACCATGTTTGACAGTGGGGATGGTGTGTTCAGGGTGATGAGCTGTGTTGCTTTTACGCCAAACATAACATTTTGCATTGTTGCCAAAAAGTTCAATTTTGGTTTCATCTGACCAGAGCACCTTCTTCCACATGTTTGGTGTGTCTCCCAGGTGGCATGTGGCAAACTTTAAATGACACTTTTTATGGATATCTTTAAGAAATGGCTTTCTTCTTGCCACTCTTCCATAAAGGCCAGATTTGTGCAATATATGACTGATTGTTGTCCTATGGACAGTCTCCCACCTCAGCTGTAGATCTCTGCAGTTCATCCAGAGTGATCATGGGCCTCTTGGCTGCATCTCTGATCAGTCTTCTCCTTGTATGAGCTGAAAGTTTAGAGGGACGGCCAGGTCTTGGTAGATTTGCAGTGGTCTGATACTCCTTCCATTTTAATATTATCGCTTGCACAGTGCTCCGTGGGATGTTTAAAGCTTGGGAAATCTTTTTGTATCCAAATCCGGCTTTAAACTTCTTCACAACAGTATCTCGGACCTGCCTGGTGTGTTCCTTGTTCTTCATGATGCTCTCTGCGCTTTTAACGGACCTCTGAGACTATCACAGTGCAGGTGCATTTATATGGAGACTTGATTACACACAGGTGGATTGTATTTATCATCATTAGTCATTTAGGTCAACATTGGATCAATCAGAGATCCTCACTGAACTTCTGGAGAGAGTTTGTTACACTGAAAGTAAAGGGGCTGAATAATTTTGCACGCCCAATTTTTCATTTTTTGATTTGTTAAATTTTTTTGAAATATCCAATAAATGTCGTTCCACTTCATGATTGTGTCCGACTTGTTGTTGATTCTTCACAAAAAAATACAGTTTTATATCTTTATGTTTGAAGCCTGAAATGTGGCAAACGGTCGCAAATTTCAAGGGGGCCGAATACTTTTGCAAGGCACTGTAGTGATATCAATTACAGACAGCATATTTTGTAAGTCGTTTTTAAGATTAGCCATTGTGGTGGACAAGGCTGCTATTTGTGTATAAATATTATGTTAAACCCAGCAACATGTTCAGAAGACCACTACGCATGTGAGTGTTAATAGTACCCAGCTGTACAAAAAAGCTTTTACTCTAATGATACAATGTTTCTATCTGTCATTTGCTGTAACAAAACCACAATGTAAACATAAACTAGGATTTATATTACATCTATATTGTTTATATGCATCTAAAGCTGTTATGTTTTAATGTCCCATTTGATTTTCCTGTGTTTTATGTACAGTAATTTGCCATACTATGAGGTTGGAATAATACTGTGAAATTTTGAAAATTATGATAATACCCTTTTAGTGTAAGAGCTGTTTGAATAGACTGCCTGAAATTTCAGCCTGTTTTGGTGAGATGGAGTTTTGGCCTGCCTGTTGACAACACCAGTTGGTAAATTAGTTAAAAAAGCAATAAGAAAGAGTGTTCCAAATCTCTCAGCCAAGATCAGCTCGTTTTCAGTTTTCCCCTCCCCACACAGACCACTCCCACCCTAAATTCTTGCTTGAGAAATTGCTCTTTGCTAAGAAGCTGTTTTTGGAAATTTTTATTGAAAACAGGCATATTTTTTTGATATTGAGATAAAAGTTTGATATTACGATTTAAAAAACTGCTTCATTTGCCCTTTAAGCCAATTTCCTGCAATTCTACAATTTATCTATGTAGCTGAGATAATTTTTCTATTATAAAGCAAATTTCATGAGATTTTACATATTCTGCCATGGAGCTGAGAGAAAATGTAAAAAAAAACATTTGGTCATTTAGCAGACACTCTTATCCAGAGCAATTTACAGGAGCAATTACTGCCTTGCTTGAGGGCACAGACCAATTTTTCACAGAGTGGGCTCAATGATTCAAACCAGCAACCTTTCCATTACTGGCCCAAGACTCTTATCCACCACCCATGTTGCAATTTTAAAGCACATTTCCTGCAATTCTATGCATTTTGCCATGGATAATGCTGTGTTCTTATGCTCAAGCATAATAATGAAATCAAAACTGCTAAATTCATTGTTTTGGGAATTTTGAATTCTAGCTTTTATTTTGGTGATTGTTTAGTTCTCAAAGATGATATTATAAGACATATATAGGTCTATTATATTTTCTACATACTTTATATCTAGTTTTAGTTTAAGTTTACAATGAAAGAGCATTTCCATCCCAAAAATGTATAAAAAAATCATATTTAAAAAAAACTTTGTTTGTAAAAAATTCTTAGGTGGCCCGCCCAAATATTGCAATGGCAGAAAAATCCCTGTAATGTGAAGATGGTATGGTTATCCAATATTTTGCAACAATAGATGGCCATTCTATCCCTTTATGCAGGGCTGTTAAATATAAACTCTTGTTACTCTTAAACTCTTAACTGTGATATCCAGGGCCAAGTCTGTGTATTCTGTGGTGACTGTGTAACTGAAGTGAACTTTACCCTTTGAACTTCAGCTCTGAAGCCAACGACCTGGCACTCAGACTGGCCTGGGAGTACACAGGCCACAAAGACGTCATAACGTTGGACAAGTAAGTCAACACTGTGGGTGTAGGCATTTGTGTTTGCGACAAGTGAAAAGTTTGCACCTGTTATATTATAGGGAGAATAAAACATAAAAGAACAGAAGGTAAAATTATAACCAGGATCTGATCTTAATGTAAAGAAGAAGTGTAAATACAACGTTGTCTCTCTCCAATAATAACATCTGCATACTTTGCACAGTTGCAAATTCTTTGTAAGTTGTTCTCTCTAGAGCAGTAAAAACACTAACTAACCCAGACTCGTCTTAGATAATATGCCATCTGGTCCAAATGTTAATTATTCTGCTCATGTGATTTTTTTTGTGTGCCCTAAATGTGCATATGTGTTAGAGAGTTCTATGATCAATGTTCACTTATAACATGTCATTAACCAAATTTACTCTAGATTTCATTGAGAATCTGGTATTTCATCTGTCACCATCAGTGTTTCCATGTTCCTCTATTTGCAGTGCCTATCACGGCCACGTGTCATCGCTCATTAACATCAGCCCTTATAAATTTCACCAGCTGGCCAATGCAGAGCAGAGCAAATCTGTTCACGTGGTAAGTATCCCGGTCCGTCTGCCACCGCAGAATGAAAACATCATGACTCAACATGCTCCATTGGATTTGACAGGGTAGTGTGTGAAACAGGCACAGTAAAGTAGGAAGCAATCCCACAGGTCATGTTCCTGTTCTTATTCTGATAAGATACATACTGTTTTAAGTGGCTGTTTCTCTTTGATGCAGCGATAAAGTGGCAGAGTATATTCCTAAGATCAGTCACCTTGATATTATAGATGAAGTCTGATGTGGCTGATTGTAGGATATCCTACTATAATGTTACATGCTATGTGAACTACGTCAGCCTGTCTCACCACCTTATATGGATTATGAATGTGGGTTGATATGAGAAATTGTCTCGCTAAACTGAGAACCGGAAAATCTAGCATCACTTATTTTCAACCGCAAGATAGAATATGTACATACTGTATCTCAAGTTTGTACTAATGTAATTACTTACCAACTCAAATTTGTAGCTTGCTTGTTTAACAGTAACATGCCTGGTCTCAGTTCTTTTTGAGCCATCACGTCTCACTCCTTGTCACTCATTTGTCAGGAGTTGACATCATAGCACAAACAGATCTGGAACCGTGCTAATGTTTGAATAGCCTACCCAGGAGTGAAAGTAAGCCGGTACGGATTTACCGGCAAAATAAGTAGTGGGTGTACATCACACCGGTAAAACATGAGCATATCACAAGAATTGAAACAAAGATGGCAAGAAATCTGTAGGCTATTACACCATCATTTATCATTACCACCTATTAGTCACATGAACATTTTTAGAATGTACTTGAAAATGGGTGGTATACGCTCCAAAATGAAGTGTGGTTCAACGTAAACAATCCAATTTTGCCAAGACAGAGAGGACTGGCCGGAACCGAGATGCACATAGACAGCAGTGGACGCATCAATCAATTCAGGCTACAAGTGTGCCTAATGGAAATCGCCAAATGTCATTTCACTTTTTGGTGTTTTAATAGACGTCTCTTTCCATTCAGCAAATGGCAGGTGCACAGTGAACTGTTTTAGATAGTGGACTTATTTTAGAGTGGTGAATGTTCGCAGGTAGCCTACTTTTTTAAGTTATTTATTTGACAATCAGATGAAAACATCATGCCTGGTTGTGTTCATGTCACATTAAAAGTTATACATTTTTACAGTTAAATGACGTCTTTTAAAAGAAAATCTGTACATGCACACATACAGTTCGGAAGTTTACATACACTTAGGTTACAAACACTTGTTTTTCAACCACTCCACACATTTCTTGTTAACAAACTATAGTTTTGGCAAGTCGGTTAGGACATTTAGTTTGTGCATGACACAAGTCATTTTTCCAACAATTGTTTACAGACAGATTATTTCACTTATAATTCACTGTATCACAATTCCAGTGTGTCAGAAGTTTACATACACTAAGTTGACTGTGTCTTTAAATAGCTTGGAAAATTCCAGAAAAGAATGTCATGGCTTTAGAAGCTTCTGATAGGCTAATTGAAATGATTTGAGTCAATTGGAGGTGTACCTGTGGATGTATTTCAAGACCTACCTTCAGACTCAGTGCCTCTTTGCCTGACATCATGGGAAAATCTAAAATGAATCAGCCAAGACCTCAGAAAAAAATGTGTATACCTCCACAAGTTTGGTTCATCCTTGGGAGCAATTTCCAAACGCCTGAAGGTACCATGTTCATCTGTACAAACAAAAGTACGCAAGTAAACACCATGGGACCACGCAGTCATCATACCGCTCAGGAAGGAGATGCGTTCTGTCTCCTAGAAATGAACATACTTTGGTGCGAAAAGTGCAAATCAATCCAAGAACAACAGCAAAGGACCTTGCTGGAAAAGGAAACCGGTAGAAACGTATCTATTTCTACAGTAAAACGAGTCCTATATCGACATAACCTGAAAGGCCGCTCAGCAAGGAAGAAGCCACTGCTCCAAAACCACCATTAAAAAGAAAGCCAGACTACGGTTTGCAACTGCACATGGGGACGAAGATCCTACTTTTTGGAGAAATGTCCTCTGGTCTGATGAAACACAAATAGAACTGTTTGGCAATAATGACCATCGTTATGTTCAGAGGAAAAAGGGGAACGCTTGCAAGCTGAAGAACACCATCCCAACCGTGAAGCACGGGGGTGGCAGCATTATGTTGTGCGGGTGCTTTGCTGCAGGAGGGACTGGTGCACTTCACAAAATAGATGGCATCATGATGCAGGAAAATTATGTGGATATATTGCAGCAACATCTCAAGACATCAGTCAGGAAGTTAAAGCTTGGTCACAAATGGGTCTTCCAAATGGACAATGACCCTAAGCACACTTCCAAAGTTGTGGCAAAATGGCTTAAGGACAACCAAGTCAAGGTATTGGAGTGACCATCACAAAGCCCTGACCTCAATCCTATAGAACATTTGTGGGCAGAACTGAAAAAGCGTTTGCGAGCAAGGAGGCCAAGAAACCTGACTCAGTTACACCAGCTCTGTCAGGAGGAATGGGCCAACATTCACCCAACTTATTGTGGGAAGCTTGTGGAAGGCTTCCCGAAACATTTGACCCAAGTTAAAACAATTTAAAGGCAATGCTACCAAATACTGATTGAGTGTAAGTAACCTTCTGACCCACTGGGAATGTGATGAATGAAATAAATAATTCTCTCTACTATTATTCTGACATTTCACATTCTTAAAATAGATTGGTGATCCTAACTGCCCTAAAACAGGGAATTCTTCCTGGGATTAAATGTCAGGAATTGTGAGAAACTGAGTTTAAATGTATTCAACTGGAGGAGTTCCAGTACCGGGAAGAAATTAAATCTACTCTCATTCCTGAGCCTACCTCAAAATTCTCATAGTGTTTGATGATGCACACTATGCTGCTGTATGCTAGATCCAAGCATCCCTAAATTCATTGCTCTTTAGACTGATTGCTCAGTTGGTTTTTCACATGCTGTGCTTTTATAAAATATGTTCCAACTGTGTTCTTTTCCCCCATTCCACTAGGCTCTGAGCCCTGACCTCTACAGAGGCAACTATAGACAAGACCATCCAGACCCCGCCACAGCATATGCAGATGACGTCAACAATCTTATACAGAAAGCCCATGAGAAAGGACACAAGGTACAAAATAAAAATGGTGTCATATTCTGGGTTACCTAACCAAGAGTATCTGATGCCT
This sequence comes from Oncorhynchus gorbuscha, assembly GCF_021184085.1. Classification (NCBI taxonomy): domain Eukaryota; kingdom Metazoa; phylum Chordata; class Actinopteri; order Salmoniformes; family Salmonidae; genus Oncorhynchus; species Oncorhynchus gorbuscha. The sequence goes on along the minus strand of NC_060193.1, from coordinate 34,824,209 downwards.
ACAAATAGGGCTGGGCGATGTCGCCTAAAAATCATTTCACAATTTGGTCAAATTTATGGCCGATTCACAATATGAATTTGAAACAATGTAACATTTTCTCTAAATAAGCTTTGATGCAAAACATTAAAGGTCAGTACACTGCATGTCAAATTATACCTCGGCTAAATATATCATTTCCACAACAATAAGACCCACTGATAATTGTGTTATTTTATCAAAATAGTTTAACCTGCTTTTTTGCAATAATCACTGATCTAACTTTCAAGTCTGTTATCAAAATAGTTTAACCTGATTTTTTTGCAATAATCACTGATCTAACTTTCAAGTCTGTCTATGAAAATGCCATTTCTGTTACAAATCTAACCAGAACCATGCACAATGCACTTCTTGTAGCAGGCATTATAGAAAATGAACACAGATACCATAAACAATCTCTCAAGTACAAGCCCACGTGCTAGGGAGTAGCCAGCTAATCTTTATATTTAACGTCAACTTGTATCTATTTGCTTGCTAACAAGGTATAACAGTTGAACTGTTATGAATACACCCTCCTGTCCTCTCCAACTGTTTGAACAACATAGCCCGTTCACTTTGTTAAGATATTTGTTAAGATAAGTTGTCTACCTGGTTATGATGCTTATTTTTCAGAATGAGAACAAATTTCCAATTCCTGATATAAATGCATCTTTAAATGCTATTGCGCATTCATAAAACACAGACTAAACAGCTAGCACATGACAGTCTGTGGCTAAAATGCTACTAGCAGTGATTATACATTTTCCACAATCATGTTCATTGATACTCTCGATATGGTGTACCACAGTATGAGTCATAATACCCATAAAACCTAGCGGTCAAACAGGGAAATGGTTCTAATTGTTTTTCCACCATTAATTTTTCCCATAAGGGATTTTAGAAACATTTAAAATAAGGGCTGTGTTTCGTGTAGACTTACCCTGGCGTGACATTTTGATAACTGTGTAAATCTCTCTAGGACAAGGTAAAATATCAATATATTTGCCTGTATTTACCCCCCCCCTCCCCCCCAAATGAATTAGCTTCTAATGTAGTTATCATAAATAACTACAAATGCCATGACAATCTGGACCAGACTGCAGAATCTAGGCAAAATCAAAAAATCTCTGGATGAACTATCTGATGTTCCCTAAATGTAGTAATTAATGTAGCTCCCTTCAGTAACCACGAGCGCTACCGTTCCTTGATTTTAACTGGTGGCTTTATTCTGTAGTTTTAGTCAGAATTATCACCTTCCATGAGAACTATAAAGTAAATGAAAATACAGTTAAGCACACTCTTACAACCTTATCTTACGAGTGACTTATCAGCTTGGTATAACTCTGAAGTGCTTACATACATAACAGTTTAACCGCGTTATAACAGGTTCAGATTAACACATGAATAAAGGAACAAATACCTCATTGGCTGCTTATTACAGAAGGGAGGAAATCAAACTTCACACTTATTATTCCTTGCATGAATTCACACTTCATCCTAACATACACTCTTCAACTTTTATGAACTACACCCGATGACATGAAAACTTAGCTAACGCAGCGCAGGATTGCCTTCCCTCCAAAAGTGTGTTGCTACAATAAACATCCCCGTTACAACAGTATTAGCTACGTAGTTCCGCTTGTATTATCATTTCCCCCGCACAGCGGACACATAAACAATTCAAACAAAAGACAACGACATAACCTGTAAGTCTAACTGTCAGTTACACTCCCACCAATCACCGGTGATTTCTGTGAAAGGGGTCTGCAGGTTTCTTGATCGGCTTCCAGGAGGGTGACTGTCTTATGGATGGGCCTCTCCAGATAGGTGGGTTTGGTGATGCATTTACCTCTCTCATCTAGGGTTGAGTCGCTGATCAGTAACTTGAATCTTCTCACCCGGCCATCCTGTCCCGGGTACACTTCTGTAACCTTTGCCAATTTCCACTGGTTGCGTGGTGCAGTATCATCTTGCAAAATGACAATGTCATTAATCCTTGCGTTTCTTCTGTCTTTACTCCATTTCCGTCTGTGTTGGAGGTTTAATTGTTCTGAGGTATGAGCACTCTCCATAACCTGAGGTACTAGCGTCGGAGAAGTGATGGAGCTCATAACTCTGCACCTCCTTGAAACTTGATGGCAAGTAGCTTCGTTGGATCCTTACTTCAGACAAGTTTTGTAGACCTTGGAGCCAGAATTCCCACTGGGAACGTAGGTCATCTGGAAGGGGGTCATCCCAGTCGATTCTGTCACGACACATCCGCTGCAAGATCTGCTTCCCCACCAGGACAAAGGGTGCCACAAACCCAAGCAGATCATATACAGAGGCTACTGTAGACAACACTCCTCTGCTTGTGAGTGGGCGTTCCTTGACAACTACTCTAAACTGGAACTCGTCTCATGCGACACACCACAGTACACCAAGCGCTCTCTCCATGTGTGGTTCACCCAGAGCCATGTCCAGGTCTTTGGCACCCTTGGCACGTTCTTCCTTGGGAATTGTGGCTATAACATCCTTGCTGTTAGAGATAAACTTGTGCAACCGAAGTTTGCCGATGCTGCAAAGCTCTCTTGCTTCTTTCCCCAGCTGGGCCACTTCAGCTTCAGACGATACGCTCGTCAACCCATCATCAACATAAAAGTTCCTTTCTATGAACTGGATAGACTTCTCGCTGAAGCTTCCTCGTCCTTCGGCAGCAAGATGTTTGAGACCATAGTTGGCGCAACCAGGAGATGAAGCTGCACCGAACAAGTGGACCTTCATACGATACGCTGAGGGTTGAGACTCTAGATCTCCGTTCTCCCACCAAAGGAACCGTAGATAATCTTGGTCTTCTGCTTTCACATGAAACTGGTGGAACATGCACTCTACGTCACACATGATTGCAACTGGACCCTTACGAAAACGACAAAGGATGCCCAGCAATGTGTTTGTCAACTCTGGACCGGTAAGGAGATGATCATTCAAGGACGTCTCTCGAAACTTAGCTGAGCAGTCAAAGACGACTCGTATCTTCCCAGGCTTTTGTGGGTGATAAACTCCATGGTGCGGGATGTACCATGCTGGATGATTGTTAATTTCCTCTTTAGAGACCTTCTCAGCATCTCCACAAGTTATAGTCTCTTCCATGAATGCCGTGTAGTCCTTGTAGTACTGCTTGTCTCTCCTTAGCCTCCTTTCCAGGCACTTGAGTCGGTGAACTGCGCATGTTTTATTGTTCGGCAGATTGGGTCTTTCTTCCTTAAACGGCAGCGGCATCTCATAATGTCCATTGTCCTTGCGTCTCATGCCCTCTTTCATTTTCTTCAGGAACGGGATATCCTCTTGAGATATGAGGTCCTCTTCTGCAGCTCTCTCGTTGAAGTCAGATTCAAGCGTCTTGATAATGTCCAGTGTTGTGATTACCTCTCTTACATGTGTTCTACAAACATAGTGTACTTGATTTGTGAGGTTGGAAGAAGATTGAAGGCTTGGCATCACCTGTCTAACGATAACCCGATGACTCACTCCAATAGGGTCGCCATAGTCGATACATGGATTTCCATAGCCGACTATGCTCCAGCCAAGATCTGTTCTCTGAGCAAAAGGCTGATATCCCTTACCAGACACAATTTCTCTTGGAAGGAGAGCCTGGGAGCAGTTGTAGCCAATTAAGAGACCGACATCACAGCTCTGTTGAGGAGCAATCTCCTCTGCAATGTGTTCAAGATGAGACCATGCTCTTGCAGTCTCTGGAGTAGGAATATGATCTCTGTTTGCAGGAATAAACTCTCTCGAGTAGGTCGTTGGCAGAGGGATTTTCTTCTCCAAGTAAAACCCTCTAACCTGCAAACCAGACAGCTTCTGGCAGGGCACAGTGGTATTTCTTGAAGCCATTGTAGAGAGTTTCAGTTGGACTGGCTCCTTCCTTGTATTGAGAGCCTTTGTTGTCTCTTCAAGGATAAAAGTGGTGTCGCTCTGGGTGTCAAGAAGTGCATACACAAGAACCTCACGATCTGGCTCACTTGTGGTTGACACCCATACTGGAATGATTGTGGAGGTGTGAGTGTTAATGTCCCTTACGACTCTGTTAGATATGGCCTCACTTGACGCTCTTGTCCCCTTATCTCGTGGGGGCTCTGTCTTCCTATCCCTTAACCTTTCTTTAGTACGATCTTCGTGCAGGCAGGATGGATGCCTCCTCTGACACGTGTCGCAGGTGTTCCTGTTATCACAATCTTTCGATCGATGCACAGGCCTTAAACAGCCAAAGCACAATTTATTCTCTTGAACAAACTTCTGTTGCTCTGCGGTGGGCTTATCCATGAACTTCCAGCATTTGTGGAGACTGTGACCTGACTTCTCACAGAAGACACAACTAGTAACAGTATCTTTCTCATCAGAGTTAGTTGCTAATACCCTTGCTCCGGGGTTTTGAATCCTTGGCTTCTTAAGTTTCCCATCTTCACTTGGTTTCAAAGCATGAATGGATGTTACAGGATTGCAAGCAATCTTGGCTTCTCTCGTGAGAAACTTCGCAAACTGACTGAAGCTAGGAAAGATCTCCGTTTCTTCTAAGATGTCTGTGACCTTTCTATTCCATCTTGAAGTTAGCCAATCTGGAAGTTTAGCGAGGATCTTTTGGTTTTCATTACAGTCATTAAGCACCTCCAGGCCCTTATTCTGAGACATAGCAGCTTCACAGCTGCGAAGAAAGTCTACAAGGTCTCTAAGTTCAAGACTGTCCTTGGATCCTATCGTAGGCCATGCATTGAGCTTATCTCTGAAAGACTTGGCGATGAAGAATTTGTTTCCGTACCTTTCTTCAAGAATGTTCCAAGCAGCATGGTAGGCTGATTCTGTTCCTAACATAAAGTAACTTTCGATGGCTTTCTTGGCAGGCCCACCGACATATTTTCTTAAGTAATATATCTTCTCAGTTGTTGGTATGTTCTTCCTGTCTATCAGAGTCTGAAAAGAGACCTTCCAGTCAGTGTACGAGAGAGGCTCTCCATTGAATGTTACTGGTTCTGGTATGGGGAGGCGGCTTTCACTGATTGATTCCGCTAGTAACCTGAACATGGTCTTGGTGCCATCTTCTTGCTGTGTGCTTGTCACAACATGTTGTGGTGAGAGACTGTGAAATGAGCCACTTCTGTGCGTGACTTCTTTCACAGATTTGCAGTTAGAGAGTAGTTCTCTCTTCTCGTCCTCTGAGTTTTTATCTTGCTCATACACTTGCATTCGCGCCTTGGCAGCATTTAGTTTCTTGAGCACTTCTAGGCGCTCTAACTCTCTACGCTTGTCTTCTAGTGTCCTTCGTCTGGCAGCATTTTCTACCTCTAACTTGACTCGCAGCCTAGCTTCTTCTAAGCTGCGTTTCACAGCCTCAGCTTCTTGCTCCGCTGTCCTCTTCTTATCTTCATCTTCGAGTTGCTGAAGCTCTTCTAGTTGGCGTTCTTGCTTAACCATTACTTCTAAAGCTGCTTGGTTAGCAGCAACTTCCGCCGCAGCCTCTTGTCTCTTGACAGATGACACGCTTGAGCGTCTGGAGTTGACCTTTGAGTTGCTTTGAGACTGGGAGGAAGCACTTGAGGGCTGATAGTTGAGACTTGACTTATGTGAGAGTTCAGACATGCACAAGGAATTGCTGTCCTTCCAGTGCAACTCTATCTGGTTACTTTGACCTTCTTCCCTGCCTTTTAAATGACACCTTACAGTCTTGATAATAGACATTGTAACTGCTTCACAAGTATCAACTCTGCGTCGTATATCGTTGTCGGGAATGTCGATTTGACGCAAATTTACATAGACAAGGTTTAGCTCTGTAGAGGTATGGCTAATCTTGTTTAAGAGGTCTTCTAGTAGGTCTTCAGAGCAACAGCCTGTCAGTGACAGTTTTGCTTCCTTTACCAGAGCCTTCCACTTCTCATAGCTGACCCTGAAACGATGTTCGAGCTGTCTCCACCTTTCGTCGCGCAGTTCTCTGCCCTTTTCAGTTAACCTGTGGACCCTCTCACCTTTTCGTGGCTCTTGTTGTGCTATCTCATTAGCAGCCTCTGTATCATCATTCACTGGCCGAAGTGACTCCACACCAGTCTGGGCCTCTTCCTGCTGTTCTGTTTGTTCTGATGAAGGCTCGAAGTTTGCGAGGTGTTGCTGCAGCTGCTCAACTTGACCCACCCCATCTCTATCACCTTTAGTGAAACTACCTCTTTCTGACATTCTAAATCAAGTCAAATCAATTCTAGCTAAGGTTTGGATAAGTGAGTAGGTAATTTATACTCTAATTCACTGTCATTTAAAACTCAGTACGTGGTATAAACATGTATAAGGCTGGTAACAAAGGCTTGAACAAACACCTTACCAAACAATTACACTATTAACTTACAGGTGAATATATAATTAATAGGTGTACGCTGACCCTTAATGTTTGTGACTATATATATTTTTTTAGTAAGTATCAAATAATATTTTTCAGTAATACACATACCAGTGATACTTTAAGATAGAAAGAGCAAATGCATAATACCAGAGTCTTTATGAAATAGACAACTATCTCCAGTCCTTACGAATTGTAATCTTAAAGTCTCTTATTAGCTGTTCACAAGGCTAGGACCACCTTCAAACACCTTGACTTGTACTTGCGTGTCTGACTTTCCTGTTAGTCTTGACCTTATGTTGCCTCAAGATGCTTCCTTATGTGGAGATGTTCTTCTTAGTTTGCAGTTAGGTGCAAAACTCTTATCTGGCAGATGACAGGGTCTACCAGGATTTGGGAATCTTGTAGACGTTTTACAGCTGGATGTGATTCTTCTTTCTCTCTTGCTCGTGAAGAGCATTGAGTTCTCACTGTAGCTCCCTTCAGTAACCACGAGCGCAACCGTTCCTTGATTTTAACTGGCGGCTTTATTCTGTAGTTTTAGTCAGAATTATCACCTTCCATGAGAACTATAAAGTAAATGAAAATACAGTTAAGCACACTCTTACAACCTTATCTTACGAGTGACTTATCAGCTTGGTATAACTCTGAAGTGCTTACATACATAACAGTTTAACCGGCGTTATAACAGGTTCAGATTAACACATGAATAAAGGAACAAATACCTCATTGGCTGCTTATTACAGAAGGGAGGAAATCAAACTTCACACTTATTATTCCTTGCATGAATTCACACTTCATCCTAACATACACTCTTCAACTTTTATGAACTACACCCGATGACATGAAAACTTAGCTAACGCAGCGCAGGATTGCCTTCCCTCCAAAAGTGTGTTGCTACAATAAGCATCCCCGTTACAACAGTATTAGCTACGTAGTTCCGCTTGTATTATCATTTCCCCCGCACAGCGGACACATAAACAATTCAAACAAAAGACAACGACATAACCTGTAAGTCTAACTGTCAGTTACAATTAATACACTTCTACTCTTCTTTAAATAGACAATTCTGTGAACTGTCATGTGCAAGTTTTAAATTGACACAATACTTATTAGCAAAGGTGTCAGCAAGAGATGACGTGCAGGAGCTTGCAGGGATTTGTAGTTTTGCATGATGTCTACTATGATGTTAATTAGCATTTTCAAATCTGTAAATAGAGCCAAATACCAGTATACAATGCTTTCGGAAAGTATTCAGACCCCTTGACTTTTTCCATATTTTGTTACCTTACAGCCTTATTATAAAATGGGTTAAATAAATAAAAATGCTCAGCAATCTACACACAATACCCCATAATGACAAAGCGTAAACAGGTTTCTAGAAATGTTTGCACATTTATAAAAAAACAGAAATACCTTATTTTCATAAGGATTCAGACCCTTTGCTATGAGACTTGAAATTGAGCTCATGTGCATCCTGTTTCCATTGATCATCCTTAGAGATGTTTCTACAACTTGATTGGAGTCCACCTGTAGTAAATTGAATGATATCACATTTACATACAGTACCAGTCAAAATTTTGGACACACCTACTCAGTCCAGAGTTTCTTTATTTTTACAATGTTCTACATTGTAGAATAATAGTGAAGACATCAAAACTATGACATAACACATATGGAATCATGTAGTAACCAAGAAAGAGTTTTATTTGATATTTGAGATTCTTCAAGTAGCCACCCTTTGTCTTGATAAATGAATCACGCTTCACCATCTCATAGTCAGAGAGACGAATCTGGGTTTGGCGGATGCCAGGAGAACGCTACCTGCCCCAATGCATAGTGGCAACTGTAACGTTTGGTGGAGGATAGATAATGGTTTGGGGCGTTTTTTCATGGTTCGGGCTTGGCCCCTTAGTTCCAGTGAAAGGAAGTCTTAACGCTACAGCATACATGACATTCTAGATGATTCTGTGCTTCCTACTTTGTGGCAACAGTTTGGGGAAGGCCCTTTCCTGTTTCAGCATGACAATGCCCCCGTGCACAAAGCGAGGTCCATGCAGAAATGGTTTGTCGAGGTCTGTGTAATAACTTGACTGGCCTGCACAGATCCCTGACCTCAACCCCATCAAACAACTTTGGGATGAATTGAAATGCCGAGCCTTAATCACCCAACACCAGCAATAATTCAACATTTAGTAGAAAGCCTTCCCAGAAGAGTGGAGGCTGTTATAGCAGCAAAGAGGGGCCAACTCCATATTAATGCCCATGATTTTGGAATGAAATTCTCGACGAGCAGGTGTCCACATATTTTTGGTCATGTAGTGTATATTGATAAAAGTCACCTAGACCACGAGAGATTTACATGTTTGTCAAAACTTCACGCCAGGGTAAGCCTATACGAAATACAGCCCTTATTTGAAGTGTTTCTAAAATTTATGGTGGAAAAACGATTAGAACAATTTCCCTGTTTGACCGCTAGGTTTTATGGGTATTATGACACCTCCACTTTGGGGCTCTATAGTAGGATCTGCTTTGTTTTACATTTTGGGAGTTGAGACATAAAAAGGGTATCGTTATAAAGGTCAAGTTCTCGTCTATTACAGTAAAATAATGTCTTAAGTGTTTCTGTGTCCATATGACCGATTCTGTTGGACCAAACCTCAAATGCAAATATGAAGTTTAAACTGCTTGTTGTCTTTCATCTTTGTTGTTGTGAGTGGCAGGGGGAGGGGCTTGGTGTTAGTGTAGGAAGGTGCACAGTCCAGACAGCACCGAAGGAGCGAAGGAGACGAGACCAAAAAGACAGAATGCTCATAAAAACAACAAAAAATACAAACTTTGATTCTTGCGATACAGGAATTTGGAACATTGTGCTAAAACACATTCAAATGAATTAATTATGTATATTTCCCAGCCCTACCTGCAAATCTACTGAAAATATCTCATAATTATAAACAGTAATTGCTGAACTTAAAGGCGCAATATGAAGATATCAATCCGCCATTGTCTGGTTGCTAAAATTCTAAAATGTTCGCCTAATTTCAGTTTATGTTGCCAAACAAGCAATGTTACTATTTATCATTGTACCTTTATTTTAACAACATTTGAGACCAAGGCCTCTTTTACAAGGGATACCTGCATATGCAAAATGTAGAATGAATAGTGTAAAGAATCATTGTACCATCTCTAAACCGCTGTGAAATATATTTTCAAACGCCAATAATATCATATTTTCAGCTGTTTGAAGCTGGTGTACAAAACCGAAAGTAAAAATACACAAAAACGAAGCATAGAATGGATCTTTCTTATCAGACTTGCTTTCAATGAGAATGACTGATCTTTAACTCACATTTCTTTGTGAATGTGTTTGGTCACGCACAAAGCTACATTTCACCCCTTTAATATTTGTGACTCACCACATGGATTTGGTCTTATGTAGCATAATGTGAAATTGTGTTTTTTATGTTTGATAAAAGTAGAGACTAAGAGCTACAAAATGGTATATACACTGCATTTGAGGAACAATGGGAAAGTAATTATGCTTTGAAAGTTGATCAACTTGTAAGCTCACTTTTGAGAAAATCACCTTTGAATGTTTTGGTATCTCGTGAAAAGCACTTTTTTGTCTACACCCATTCAGCATCGTTCACACCCTCTTAAGCTTTAGCCCCACCCATCTTGTTTCCCTTTCGGAGTGCACACTTGACACACTGACCGATGATTTGTTTACATCTGGATAACATGAAAACAGCCTAACCAGCACTGCTGGAAACAATTTCATTACTCTTTTTTTTACGTTTACTGACACCGGCCATATTCAACAGGTGTTGTACACACGTCACATAACGTTAGCTAACAAGCCAGCCAGCTAACGTTAGCTAGTTAAACAACAATGAACAAAGTTCCAACAATGCCTAACATTAGGCTCTAATTAGAAAAGCAAACATCTCTGGGAAATGAATAATAACCTCCGTGAGGGAGCCAGGCAGCTAACGTTAGCTAGCTAACTAACAGTACCATTTAGCTTAAGACATATAGCAAGCTAGGTAAACAACGTTTAAGATCACAGATGTCACCTAACGTTAGCTAACAAGCCAGCCAGCTAACGTTAGCTAGTTAACTTCTTGACGCTACCCATCCCTGTCACGGAATCATTTTCGTCAGCAACTGCTGAATAGCAAATAATATTACTAAAAAATATTCATGAAATCACAAGTGCAATATTGCAAAACACAGTTTAGCCTTTTGTTAATCCACCTGTCGTCTGCTTTACAGCGAAAGCAATCCAAGCGTTTGTGTAAGTTTATTGATAGCCTAGCATTACATTATGTACACTTAGCATCAGGAAGCTTTATCACGTAAAATCAGAAAAGCAATCAAATTAACCGTTTACCTTTGATGATCTTCAGATGTTTTCACTCACGAGACTCCCAGTTACACAACAAATGTTCCTTTTGTTGCATAAAGATTATTTTTATACCCAAAATACCGATGTTTGTTTGTCGCGTTATGTTCAGAAATCCACAGGAAAGAGCGGTCACGACAACGCAGACGGAAATTCCAAATAGTCTTCATAATGTCCACAGAAACATGTCAAACGTTTCTTTTAATCATTCCTCGGGTAGTTTTTAAAATATATATTTGATAATATATCAACCGAGTGTGTAGGTTTTTCAATAACAGCGGGAGGAACAATGGAGGCTTTACTCTGTAGCGCAAAAACTCACTCTGAGAGCCCCCACCTATTCACTTACGCAATGTGATCTTTCACGCTCATTTTTCAAAATAAAAGCCTGATGTTGACACCTTAGGGAAGCCAGAGAAAACGGGATCTGGTTGATATCCCTTTAAATGGAGGATAGACATGCATAGGAACAGAAGGGTTTCAAAATAAGAGGCACTTCCTGATTGGATTTTCATCAGGGTTTCACCTGCAATATCAGTTCTGTTATACTCACAGACAATATTTTGACAGTTTTGGAAACTTTAGAGAGTTTGCTATCCTAATCCATCAATTATATGCATGTTCTAGCATCTGGTCCTGAGAAATAGGCTGTTTACTTTGGGAACGTTATTTTTCCAAACATAAAAATAGTGCCCCCTAGCTTCAAGAGGTTTTAAACAACAATGAACAAAGTTCCAACAATGCCTAACATTAGGCTCAAACTAGAAAAGCAAACAGCTCTGGGAAACAAATAATAACCTCCGCTAGGGAGCCAGCCAGCTAACGTTAGCTAGCTAACGAACAGTACAATTTAGCTTAAGACATATAGCTAGCTAGGTAAACAATGAACCAAGCTAGGTAAACAACGTTTATAAGATCACACGTCACCTAACTTTAGCTAACTAGCGAGCCAGCTAACAAACACAGCTAAAAAAAGCCGTGTTCAACAGGATTACCAACACAGATTGACGAGCTCAAATAGACAGAAGCCTTGAATAATTGTTAGTGGAATTTCTAAATTCCGATATGTTTTATAGCCAAAATCAATTTCGCACTCTCTCTAGTTCATTAATGAGGTGTAAGTTCATTAATTATGCATGAAGTAGATCAAGACCAGTCTTAAAAGCCAAAGGTAACAGCGTTTAGTACTAAACACATACACATATTTCCACAGGTTATAAACTGAAAATGACGTCAGCGTTTTCTAAACGTTCTATCTATTTCACAAGTAGAGGGGCCCTCTAGCTCTCGAGCCTTCGCGTTATCAGCACGAAGTCAAGGTCAGTCAGTATAAATCAACATTCTAGACAGTCTGGAGATGGGCCGTTCCTGCCACCTGGAGATTGTACAAATGAATGAACTAAGGAACAGACCTTCATTGTTACTAAACTCCTGACTACATTATATACAATTGGGAATGGGAGCAAGAGAGAAAATTCACATGTACAGTACATTATAGCATTTGGACTAGTCAGTTCTGATTGGAATGTATACATAATTAGTCATTTCAACCATAATTTCCTCTTAACAATATGGCAGACCAATTCAAACTCCTCTCTCGGTATGTCCAGCCCACTCATTATCTCAGTCAATCATGGCTAGTGCGAAGGTTGCAACTTTTTCTGTGGTTTAACCAATAAGGCTTGCAATTTAGCAATTGTATTCGTATTTACAGATGGCATACAAGTTTGTAATTCATTAAGGCACATGGAAGTTCACATGTTCCAGAAGGCATTTCTGCCAAAAAACGCATTTTGACCCAAAAAATTGTTTTACGTTCAAACGGCTCTCCTGTGAAGTTGTGACTTGTGACACACACCAAGTTTCCTGAATAGGGTCACATTTGTGACACACTACCTGGATTCGGGCCTATGTAGCAAAATTTGAAATTGTGTTTTTTACATTGGATAAAAGTCGAGACTCCGAGCTAGAAAATGGTATATCATACACTGCAGTTGAGGAACAATGAGAAAGTCATTATTCTTTGAAAGTTGCTAAACTTGTTACCCCACTTTCGAATGTTTTGGTACACCTACTGGAGAGCTCTTCTTTGTCTACACTCATTCAGCTTTGTTCACACCCTCTCTTTAAGGATTCACAGTGTAGTAAACAACCAACGATTTCAAGACTAAAAGTTGTGAAAGTAGTAGCAAAAATATGTACTACAAATCAACTTTATCTTGTCCTTGGCCTATGTCATAATCTGACTTTGGTGCAGGTCATGTTGTTCATCCCATTACCGTCTCTGGTAAACACACACTATATCAAATAAAATCTAAGTTTATTTGTCACATGCAAAGGATACAGAAGGTGTAAACGGTACAGTGAAATGGTTACTTGCATAGTGGAGTCTTTTGTTTAGACATGTAGCTAGCTAGCTCGCTAAGGAATTAACCATAACCTCGAATAGCGAGCCAGCCAACTAACTTTAGCTTGCTAGTTAACAGTACGCTTTAACTTGCAATTAAAACAACTTTCTGACTAAATTAGAAATGTATAATATCTGAAAATGTAGCTAGATTCTTACCTGTAAACATGGATGAACGCTCCTACCTCAGTCATGGATGCCATGATTTCCCTTAGTTTGAAGATGCAATCTGGAGACAGGTATTTTATACAACTGCCTTCTTTCTGTGTTCTCTTTGTGAACTCTCCGCATTTGGCAATCATCTCTCTGCTTCCACTGGGCATTCCACTGATTTCAAAACTCGGTCAACTTCTTCCGTGACAACGACACCGTTTCTTCCCCACCATTGTCATCAAACGACTCTACCATGTCAAATAAAATCCAATCAAAATGTATTTGTCACTTGCTCTGAATACATCTTACAGTGAAATGCTTACTTACAGGCTCCAACCAATAGTACAAAAAAGGTATTAGGTGAACAATAAAACAACAGTAAAAAGACAGGCTATATAGAAGTAGCGAGGCTACATACAGACACCGGTTAGTCAGGCTGATTGAGGTAGTATGTACATGTAGATATGGTTAAAGCGACTATGCATATATGATGAACAGAGAGTAGCAGTAGTGTAAAAGAGGGGTTGGCGGGTGGTGGGTGGGACACAATGCAGATAGCCCAGTTAGCCAATGTGCGGGAGCACTGTTTGGTTGGCCCAATTGAGGTAGTATGTACATGAATGTATAGTTAAAGTGACAATGCATATATGATAAACAGAGAGTAGCAGCAGCGTAAAAAGAGGGGTTGGGGGGAGCACACAATGCAAATAGCCATTTGATTACCTGTTCAGGAGTCTTATGGCTTGGGGGTAAAAACTGTTGAGAAGCCTTTTGTCCTAGACTTGGCACTCCGGTACCGCTTGCCATGCGGTAGTAGAGAGAACAGTCTATGACTGGGGTGGCTGAGGTCTTCGACAATTTTTAGGGCCTTCCTCTGACACCACCTGGTGTAGAGGTCCTGGATGGCAGGCAGCTTAGCCCCAGTGATGTACTGGGCTGTACGCACTACCCTCTGTAGTGCCTTGCGGTCAGAGGCCGAGCAATTGCCGTACCAGGCAGTGATGCAACCAGTCAGAATGCTCTCGATTGTGCAGCTGTAGAACCTTTTGAGGAGCTCAGGACCCATGCCAAATATTTTTTGTTTCCTGAGGGGGAATAGACATTGTCATGCCCTCTTCACGACTGTCTTGGTGTGTTTGGACCATTCTAGTTTGTTGATGATGTGGACACCAAGGAACTTGAAGCTCCCAACCTGCTCCACTACAGCCACATCGATGAGAATGGAGGCGTGCTCGGTCCTCCTTTTCCTGTAGTCCATAATAATCTCCTTAGTCTTGGATACGTTGAGGGATAGGTTGTCTCTGACTTCCTCCCTATTAGGCTTAGGCTGTCTCGTCGTTGTCTGTGATCATGCATACCACTGTTGTGTTGTCTGCAAACTTAATGATGGTGTTGGAGTCATGTGGCCATACAGTCGTGGGTGAACAGAGAGTACAGGAGGGGCCTAAGCACGCACCCCTGAGGAGCTCCAGTGTTGAGGATCAGCGTGGCAGATGTTTTGCTACCTACCCTCACCACCTGGGAGCGGCCCGTCAGGAAGTCCAGGATCCAGTTGCAGAGGGAGGTGTTTAGTCCCAGGATCCTTAGCTTAGTGATGAGCTTTGAGGGTACTATGGTGTTGAACGCTGAGCTGTAATCAATGAATAGCATTCTCACATAAGTGTTCCTTTTGTCCAGGTGGGAAAGGGCAGTGTGGAGTGCAGTAGAGATTGCATAATCTGTGGATCTGTTTGGGTGGTGTGCAAATTGGAGTAGGTCTAGGGTTTCTGGGATAATGGTGTTGATGTGAGCCTTTCAAAGCACTACAGACGTGAGTGCTACAGGTCTGTAGTCATTTAGGCTGGTTGCCTTTGTGTTCTTGGGCACAAGGACTATGGTGGTCTGCTTGAAACACGTTGGTATTACAGACTCAATCAGGGACATGTTGAAAATGTCAGTGAAGACACCTGCCAGTTGCTCAGCACATGTCCGGAGCACACGTCCTGGTAATCCATCTGGCCCTGCAGCCTTGTGTATATTTCCCTGTTTAAATGTCTGGTTCAATGAAAATGTTTTTACCTAAATCAGGGATTTACTCATTGTCTGATTCATTTTCAGAGAGAGTCAGCATGGCAACGACCATCCTCCAGAAAGTAGTCCATCACAATGTTTTCCCACTGTGCTTTATTGATAGTGCTATTAACTTCAAGGCAGCAATGTTGAGAGCAGTAGCAAAACTTTTTCAGTTTTTCATGATATCTTTCAAAAAAAATCACATACTGAGCAGCTCATGTTATAGACAGAAGCACGTTACATAGCAGACCAATCCGAACATCTCTCAGCATGTCCAGCCCATCCATTATCTCAGCCAATCATGGCTAGCAGGAGGGTTCCTGTATTTTTCCATGGCTAAACCAACTAGGCTCTTTATTTAACAATTGTATTTTGTATTTATAGATGGCATACAAGTTTGTTATTAAGGCACATAAAAGTTCACATGTTCCATAAGGCATTTCTGCCAAAAAACATATTTATATGCCTCTCCTGTGAAGTAGTGATGTGAGACATACACAGAGTTTCTTGAAACGAGTCACATTTATCTACAGTAGATGGCAGTCTGTCTAGGCTTTAGGTACTTGTACAGGATGTCTGCAAGATGTGGTCTTCAAATCTGGACTGTACTTCTAAGGTATTCTAATGTTTTGTAGTCCAGTGTTGATTTTCTTTACATGAAATAACTATTTACCCATCACACAATGTAGAACATTTGAGGTGCTCAGTTCTGGTGAGCTCCTGCCGAAATCAAGCACTGCCCATACACAAAGGAAGTTGCCTGTTTTTGCCCGTTTTTCCCCCCCAACACAGGCAATAACAATTGTATCTTCCACCCCTCCTTCTTCCCCCCCCCCCCCCCCCGTCATTCCTATCTCTTCTCTTGCTGTTTCTCCCACTCTCAGGTCAGGGACGAGAATGGGCTGCATAGAGGAACTCCACAGATCTGCCTGTCCCCTGGTTACACTGATTTACAGGGGCTCTTGTGGGGCTTCCCAGGGCCAATGACACTGGCTGGATTAACCCTCTGTTCCAGGAAAAACCTGGGAGATCCACAGCCAAATCCAATGGAAGGTCCCATCTTTACTTTCTGACATCAGTCATTCCCAGTTCAGTAGCAAGATGGAAGTGATGGCCGCCCTAGAAGGCAAAGAGATGGAAATCGATGGATTTACAATGCAGTTCTCCCAGAAGACAAGCCAGCCTAACGGACCTTTTTCTGTATGATGCAGTCTCATCTTATGCCTTTAACCATATCTTTTTCATCTTGTTGCTATTGTGCTTTAAGGCGTAGTGAGATTGTTTTCTTCCTGGCTGGGAATGGCTAAATGTTAGCCAAAAAGTGAGACTCCACTGTTATGAAAAAGGGGAGAGAGGAATTCACAGGTTCATAGATCTGGGACACTACCTGGGACAAGTCTTTCCCCTATCTGTGGGTCTTGACATAAGGGGAGACATGGTGTTGGGTCTGATGTGCTCTTCTCTTGTGCAGGTTGCTGCTTTTATTGCAGAGTCGCTGCAGAGTTGTGGTGGGCAAGTCATTCCCCCTGCAGGCTACTTCCAGAAAGTGGCACAGTATGTACCAAGAGACTGCATTTACTCACTATAAGACCCCATTTACACCTGCTATTTGTGGATTGCGATTGGCCCATCGCCACACTGAAATTGGGTGTTATAAGATGCACTGTGATCTGATTGGCAATCGTATAAATTTTTGGTGGTAATTGGCTAACATTTACATTATTGTTATTTATGAAAGAGCACAAGAGGCAACTTTTAATTTGATTTATTTTTGTGTTGCAAGTAAATACATTTGTTGTTTTGTAGCTGACAAATTGCAGCAGTGTGTGTGTGCACGAGTACTTCCATACCAGTGCACTGTTCCTCTCCCCCACAGACATGTTCGCCAGGCTGGTGGCCTATTCATCGCTGACGAGGTGCAGGTGGGATTTGGCCGTGTTGGCACCCACTTCTGGGCCTTCCAGCTACAGGGAGAAGACTTTGTGCCTGACATTGTCACCATGGGCAAGCCCATCGGCAACGGGCACCCCATGTCATGTGTGGTCACCACAAGAGAGGTAGCAGAGGCCTTCAAGAACTCTGGCATGGAGTACTTCAACACGGTAAGAGGATTAGCAACCAAGTGGTTACATAAACTGTCAAACGTTAACTTAACTGTTCCTAATGTTTGTACACTGTATTTACAATTAGTTAGCTTCACACTTGCTACCTACCAACCACTCCTTCCTTCATGCTTGGAGGCGAGAAGGAAGGAGTGTTTTGTAGCCAGCAAAAGAGTGAAGCTAACTAATTGTAAATACACTGAGTGTACAAAACATTAGGAACACATTCCTAATATTGAGTTGCTCCCCCCCCTTGGCCCTCAGAACAGCCTCAATTCATCGGGGCATGGACACTACAAGGTGTCGAAAGCATTCCACAAGGATGTTGGCCCATGTTGACTCCAATGCTTCCCATAGTTGTGTCAAGTTGGCTGGTTGTCCTTTGGGTGGTGGACCATTCTTGATACACACAGGAAACTGTTGGGCGTGAAAAACCCAGCAGTGTTGCAGTTCTTGACACTACGATACCCTGTTCAAAGGCACCTAAATATTTTGTCTTTCCCATTCACCCTCTGAATGACACACATACACAATCCATGTCTCAATTATTTCAAGGCTTAAAAATCCTTATTTGACCTTTCTCCTCCCCTTCAACAACACTGATTGAATTGGATTTAACAAGCCAATAAGGTATTATAGCTGTCACCTTGATTAACCTGGTCAGTCTATGTCATGGAAAGAGCAGGTGACCGTAATGTTTTATATACTCAGTATAAATGTAAATAGGTGAAATTTAGCAAATTTCGCCAATTCCCAGCAGATTTGTCTTCCAGTTGTACATGACCTGACTGTTTTCTGCAACTTGGATTTCCCAGTTTGGCGGTAACCCTGTGTCCTGTGCCATCGGCCTTGCTGTGCTGGACGTGATTGAGAAAGAGGATCTCCAAGGCAACGCGCTACGAGTGGGGGGCTACCTGATGCGACTGCTGGAGCAGCAGAAAGAGAAGCATCCACTAGTGGGGGATATCAGGTACACACACACACGCACACACTGCACCTTCCATAACCGCAGGGCTTTCCAGAGGGTGTTGCGGTCAGCACAACGCATCACCGCACTGCCAGCCCTGGACATCTTCGGCACCCACTGTCACAGGAAAGCCAAGAAGATCATCAAGAACATCAGCCACCTGAGCCACGGCCTGACCTATCGTCCAGAAGATCAGTACAGGTGCATCAAAGCTGGGACCAACAGACTGAAAAACAGCTTCTATCGCAAGGCCATCAGACTATTAAATAGCCATCACTAGCCGGCTTCCACCCAGTACCCTGCCCTGAACTTAGTCACTGTCACTAGTTGGCTACCATCCGGTTACTCATCCCTGGACCTTAGAGGCTGCTGCCCTATGTATTTCAAATCAGGTGTAGACCTTAAAGTGAATTGCTTACTTACAAGCCCCTAACCTGCAATGCAGTTAAAAAAATATGAATAAGAATAAGAAATTGAAAGTAACAATTAGTTAAAGAGCAGCAGTAAAATAACAATAGTGAGACTATACAAAGAGGGTACCGGTACAGAGTTAATGTAGTCGAGGTAATATGTACATGTAGGTAGAGTTATTAAAGTGACTATGCATAGATAATAACAGAGAGTAGCATCAGTGTAAAAGTTGTGTGGGGGGTGGCAATGAAAATAGTCTGGGTAGCCATTCAATTAGATGTTCAGGAGTCTTATGCCTTGGGGGTAGAAGCTGATTTAGAAGCCTTGTGCACCTAGACTTGGTGCTCCGGTACCGCTTGCAGTGCGGTAGCAGAGAGAACAGTCTATGACTAGGGTGTCTGGAGTCTTTTGATAATTTTTAGGGCCTTCCTCTGACACCGCCTGGTATAGAGGTCCTGGATGGCGGGAAGCTACCCTCTGTAGTGCCTGGCGGTTGGAGGCTGAGCAGTTGCCATGCCAGGCAGTGATGCAACCAATCAGGATGCTTTCCATGGTGCAGCTGTAGAACCTTTGGAGGATCTGAGGACCCATGCCAAATCTTTTCAGTATCCTGAGGGGGAATAGGTTTTGTCGTGCCCTCTTCACGACTGTCTTGGTGTGCTTGGACCATGTTAGTTTGTTGGTGATGTGGACACCAAGGAACTTGAAGCTGTCAACCTGCTCCACTACAGCCCCGCCGATGAGAATGGGGGCATGCTTGGTCCTCCTTTTCCTGTAGTCGACAATCATCTCCTTTGTCTTGCTCACATTGAGGGAGAGGTTGCTGTCCTGGCACCACACGGCCAGGTTTCTGACCTCCTCCCTATAGGCTGTCTCCACTGTGTCATCGGCAAACTTAATGATGGTGTTTGAGTCGTGCCTGGCTGTGCAGTCATGAGTGAACAGGGTGTACAAGGGGGGACTAAGCACGCACCTCTGAGGGGCCCCTGTGTTGAGGATCAGCGTGGCGGATGTGTTGTTACCTACCCTTACAACCTGGGTGCGGCTCGTCAGGAAGTCCAGGATCCAGTTTCAGAGGGAGGTGTTTAGTCCCAGGGTCCTTAGCTTAGTCCCATAGTCAGCCTGGTACGGCAACTGCACCGCCCTCAACCGCAAGGCTCTCCAGAGGGTAATGCGGTCTGCACAACGCATCACCGCGTGGCAAACTACATGCCCTCCAGGACTCCTACAGCACCCGGTGTTACAGGAAGGCCAAAAAGATAATCAAGGACAACAACCACCCGAGCAACTGCCTGTTCACCTCGCTATCATCCAGAAGGTGAGGTCAACACAGGTGCATCAAAGCTGGAACCGAGAGACTGAAAAACAGCTTCTATCTCAAGGCCATCAGACCATTAAACAGCCATCACTATAACATAGAGAGGCTGCTGCCAACATACAGACTAAAATCACTGGCCACTTTAATAAATGGATTTAATAATGGTGTGTTTGGGATCATTGTCATGCTGAAAGACCCAGCCACGTTTCATCTTCAATGCCCTTGCTGATGGAAGCAGGTTTTCACTCAAAATCTCACGATACATGGCATTCTTTCCTTTATACGGATCAGTCGTTCTGGTCCCTTTGCAGAAAAACAGCCCCAAGGCATGATGTTTCCACCCCCATGCTTCACAGTAAGTATGGTGTTCTTTGGATGCAAATCAGCATTCTTCTTTATTGTGTTTTTTTTGTTGGAATTTTACCCCCTTTTCTCCCCAATTTCATGGTATCCAATTGTTTTTAGTAGCTACTATCTTGTCTCATCGCTACAACTCCCGTACGGGCTCGGGAGAGACGAAGGTTGAAAGTCATGCGTCCTCCGATACACAACCCAACCAAGCCGCACTGCTTCTTAACACAGCACGCATCCAACCCGGAAGCCAGCCGCACCAATGTGTTTGAGGAAACACTGTGCACCTGGCAACCTTGGTTAGCGCGCACTGCGCCCGGCCCGCCACAGGAGTCGCTGGTGCGTGATGAGACAGGGACATCCCTACCGGCCAAGCCCTCCCTAACCCGGGCGACGCTAGGCCATTTGTGCGTCGCCCCACGGACCTCCCGGTCGCAGCCGGTTACGACAGAGCCTGGGCGCGAACCCACAGTCTCTGATGTCACAGCTGATCACTGCGCCACCCGGGAGGCCCTAACTTAGCATTCTTTGTCCTCCAAACACGACGAGTTGAGTTTTTACCAAAAAGTTATATTTTGGTTTCATCTGATCATATAACATTCTCCCAATCTTCTTCTGGATCATCCAAATGCTCTCTAGCAAACTTCAGACGGGCCTGGACATGTACTGGCTTAAGCAGGGGGACACATCTGGCAATGCAGGATTTGAGTCCCTGGCGGCGTAGTGTGTTACTGATGATAGGCTTTGTTACTTTGGTCCCAGCTCTCTGCAGGTCATTCACTAGGTCCCCCTGTGTGGTTCTGGGATTTTTGCTCACCGTTCTTGTGATCATTTTGACCCCACGGGGTGAGATCTTGCGTGGAGCCCCAGATCGAGGGAAATTATCAGTGGTCTTGTATGTCTTCCATCTCCTAATAATTGCTCCCACAGTTGATTTCTTCAAACCAAGCTGCTTACCTATTGCAGATTCAGTCTTCCCAGCCTGGTGCACGTCTACAATTTTGTTTCTGGTGTCCTTTGACAGGTCTTTGGTCTTGGCCATAGTGGAGTTTGGAGTGTGACTGTTTGAGGTTGTGGACAGGTGTCTTTTATACTGATAACAAGTTCAAACAGGTGCCATTAATACAGGTAACGAGTGGAGGACAGAGGAGCCTCTTAAAGAAGAAGTTACAGGTCTGTGGGAGCCAGACATCTTGCTTGTTTGTAGGTGACCAAATACCTATTTTCCACCATCATTTGCAAATAAATTCATTAAAAATCCTACAGTGTGATTTTCTGGATTGTTTTCCCTCATTTTGTCTGTTGTAGTTGAATTGTACCTATGGTCAAAATTACAGGCCTCTCTCATCTTTTTAAGTGGGAGAACTTGCACAATTGGTGGCTGACTAAATACTTTTTGCCCCACTGTATATACTGTATTTCATACCATCTTTTGCATCTTGCCTATGCCGCACCACCATCGCGCATCCATATATTTATATGTGCATATTCTTATTCCATCCCCATACATTGTGTGTATAAGGTAGTCGTTGTGAATTTGTTAGATTACTTGTTAGATATTACTGCATTGTCGGAACTAGAAGCACAAGCATTTCACTACACTCGCATTAACATCTGCTAACCATGTGTATGGTCAAATTTGATTTGATAAGTGTGCCTTGAATTTAAAACAAAGCACCCCCACACCATCACACCTCAACTTCAGGAGGCTGAAGAAATTTGTCTTTTCACCTAAACCCTCACAAACATCGACAGATACACAATTGAGAACATCCTGTCGGGCTGTATCCCCGCCTGGTATGGCAACTGCACCGCCCTCAACCGCAAGGCTCTCCAGAGGGTAGTGCGGTCTGCACCATTTCAGTTTGTCCGTGATGTGTACGCCGAGGAACTTACACTTTCCACCTTCTCCACTACTGTTCCGTCGATGTGGATAGGGGGGTGCTACCTCTGCTGTTTCCTGAAGTCCATGATCATCTCCTTTGTTTCGTTGAAGTTGAGTGAGAGATTACTTTCCTGACACCACACTCCGAGGGCCCTCACCTCCTCTCCTGTAGGCTGTCTCGTTGTTGTTGGTAATCAAGCCTACCACTGTAGTGTTGTCCACAAACTTGATGATTGAGTTGGAGGCGTGCATGGCCATGCAGTCATGGGTGAACAGGGAGTACAGGAGAAGGCTGAGAACGCACCCTTGTGGGGCCCCATTCTTGAGGATCAGCGGGGTAGAGATGTTATTTCCTAACTTCCACCTGGAGGCGGCCCGTCAGAAAGTCCAGGATCCAAATGCACAGGGCAGGGTCGAGACCCAGGGTCTCAAGCTTAATGATGAGTTTGGAGGGTACTATGGTTTTGAATGCTGAGCTGTAGTCAATGAACAGCATTCTTACATAGGTATTACTCTTGTCCAGATGGGTTAGGGCAGTTTGCAGTGTGATGGTGATTGTATCATCTGTGGACCTATTGGTGGCGGTAAGCGATAAGCCATCCCACCTGGTTTACGCTTAGTGGGACTATCATTTGTTTTTCAACAGGACAATGACCCAAAACACACCAGGAGAGTGATGGAGTGCTGCATCAGATGGCCTGGCCTCCACAATCAACCGACCTCAAACCAATTGAGATGGTTTAGGATGAGTTGGACCGCAGGAAAAGCAGCCAACAAGTGCTCAGCATATATGGGAACTTCAAGACAGTTGGAAAATCATTCCTCATGAAGTTGGTTGAGAGAATGCCAAGAGTGTGCAAAGCTGTCATCAAGGCAAAAGGTGGCTACTTTGAAGAATCTAAAATCAAAAATATATCATATCTCAGAACAAGAATAGACTGATGAGTTTCAGAAGAAAGTTCTTTGTTTCTGGCCATTTTGAGATTGTAATTGAACCCACAAATGCTAAAGAAGGCTAGTTTTAATGCTTCTTTAATCAGAACAACAGTTTTCAGCTGTGCTAACATAATTGCAAAGGGGTTTTCTAATGATCTAATGATCACTTAGCCTTTTAAAACTTGGATTAGCTAACACAATGTGCCATTGGAACACGGGAGTGATGGTTGCGGATAATGGGCCTCTGTACGCCTATGTAGATTTTCCATAAAAAATCTGCTGTTTCCAGCTACAATAGTCATTTACAACATGAAAAATGTCAACACTGTATTTCTGATCAATTTGATATTTGTTATTTTAATGGACAGAAAATGTGCTTTTCTTTCTAAAACAAGGACATTTCTAAGTGGCCCCAAACTTTTGAACGGTAGTGTATGTATTCATACTCCGGACATTGCACATCCTAATATTTCTCCATTTCTTAATTCCATTATTTTACTTTTAGATTTGTGTGTATTGTTAGATATTACTGCACTATTAGAGCCAGGAACACAAGCATTATACTACACCCACAATAACATATGCGACATATGTGTATGTGACCAATAACATTTGATTTGATTTGATTTGACACACACAGGGAAAAACATCCACTGGCAAGAAATATCAAGTAGGTCTACTCACTTAACTAAGGGGGAGAGAGACATCATCTGAGCCTGATACTGACTCCCTAATATTGCAATAGCTTAGAGCTCTACACATTTACCATTGATCATGTATTTGGGTGTCACAGTTGTGTTTCAGTATTTGCAGATATACAACATCAATAATGTTTTTAGTCAGAATTTTTTTTTTGGCGGGGGGGGGTTTAAACAATATGGTATTGTAAAGTATTAGGCAAGTAATAGCTGTAAATTTACACTGAATAATTAGACTTAAGTAATTACAAAACATTTTGTGCACACTGAAGAAATTAGACTTAAGTAATTTTTAAGTATATACAAATATACACAATACCAATGCTTTTACCACTAGTAGTGATGGGCACCAATATCAATAATTTGACATGGCAAGGCATATTGTGATATCGATTGATCCGTCCTGTTATCCTTCCCATTATGTAAAAATGCTAACTGCTACTGCATGCACAAAACCCTTCTCACAGGCTCTCAACTTAGCATGCTGATGTGCAATCAACGGTAGATAGGCTTCCCATTGTATTCAAACGGGTTGAGTAGGTTTTAGGCTCCTTTAGGAAAAGTCCATACTTATATCAGTTGCATTTTTCTAGTTGGTGCCTATCACTCACCACTACAATATGCCAATGTACATATCCAGTGTCAAATTACCCTGAAACCTATAGAGGATTCTTAGAAATGCAGCTGGTAACGTTCAACATGACAGAGGTTCACAAAAGCTCTGTGTGTGTGTCAGGGTTCAGACTGTGATGATGTAATGTCTGATAGGGGTCGTGGCCTGTTTGTTGGGGCGGAGCTTGTGAGAGATCGGGTGAAACTGACCCCTGCTACAGCGGAAGCTCAGGACATCATTTACAAGTGAGTGACTCATTTAGGCCATTTTATAAAACATACTTAGTTTTTATACGGCATTTTAGCATATGGTCAGTTCTTAAAGTGAGATTAAACACAGTTTATAAAAATGTCTGCACATTTATTAAGCCGTGTAAATCACACATAGAAGCATGTTTTATCAATTAGAATCATGTTAAATCAAATAGCACATTTTCAAATCAAGTATAAGGTTTTTAATTCACAATTTGCCATGGATTCTGACTTGTTTTTTTAGGATCAAGTTCTGTGAGTATTTTTGAGGCCCATGTTGGTTTAGGTTTCAAACATCACATGATACCGGTGATGTGTCGTATTGTAATGATCTCAATCAAAGTTTATAAATTGAGTAATGCAGAAGCACACATAAACTAAGTGCAGTTATATAAGCATATTAAGACCAAAAATCGTTGGGCACCTCCTCCTAGTTGTAGTGTTAACACAACAGTTATGTAAATGTTTTGGCATACTCGTCATTGACAGCCATTGTCTCAACCCCAGTATAAACGTGGCTGTACTATAGTAACCTAAACTATAGTTCAGCACTTGGGGGATGGCCTCAAGTGAAGAAACATATCTTCTCTTGAAAATCTTAATTGTAATTTATCCAGAAGAGACTTGTAGACCCAGAACAGATATTGCAGTATGCTTGTTTCATTAGGACAAATATGGAGTTCCAAACTCTGTTTCCCCAGACTGAAGGAACAACACATCCTTCTAAGTGCAGATGGTCCTCATCGCAATGTCCTCAAGTTCAAACCACCCATGTGCTTCTCTGAGGAGGACGCCGACATGGTCGTGGAAAAGATTGACCAGATTCTCACAGGTACTCTTAATGCCCCTCTGAGTTTGTGAGCTGTTGTCTGGAAAGTAGGAGAAACCACATTCTTCTTTCTCTTGTCCATTATTCAAAATGCTTGTAGTGTCATGTCACTGTGGTACCATGGCAAGAAGTTTTATTATGAGTATTATTATTTTTTTACAGACATTGAGAAGGCGTTGGGGTTACAAATGCCCTCCACAGTACATACAGAGAATGGAAGCCATAAGAGAAATGTAAGTCTGGCCCAGGTCATATAGGCCCAAGCTCCTTCCCATCAATCTCTTTGGCATTCACAGATCTAATTTTAGCAGTACCAGTGTGTCGCCACTGATTATGTTAATGTCTTGTGATAATGTTTTGGAACTGAGTTTCCATAGCTAGGGCTGACACTTAGGACTTGAGAAGAGCAGAACCAATGAACTCTGCATCATCAATACAGTTGCTCTGTGAGAAGGTGTTAAACCATGTGCACAGTTAGCCATTGTTATTTAAATGCTGGCTGAAAAGTACTAGTGGCCTCACCTTGGTTCCTAGTCAGGGCAAGTCATCGGAGGCCATGGCCCAGTGAGTCACTCTCTGGAGCCGGGCAGTGGAAGTGGAAATACAAAAGTCTGAG
The DNA here is from genome assembly GCF_021184085.1 of Oncorhynchus gorbuscha. Classification (NCBI taxonomy): domain Eukaryota; kingdom Metazoa; phylum Chordata; class Actinopteri; order Salmoniformes; family Salmonidae; genus Oncorhynchus; species Oncorhynchus gorbuscha. The sequence goes on along the minus strand of NC_060193.1, from coordinate 34,797,839 downwards.
CCTTTTTAGTAAAACACCAGGGTAAATCCTCAGTGGAAATTCACCATAATGATGCATTTATATGAAGGACTTACCACACACCAGGGTGTCATGTGCTTCTAGGATTCTGCGATCGCCAATTATTTTTCAAAATTAACAATTTCCTGCATATTATGCGAAGGCTCGCAATTTTAACCAATCACTGCCCAGTTACCACATAATTTGGTTGAATCAAGCCAAACATGAAACTTTTTCCCACGTCAGCGCATTTCTGTGACAAATTGGAGAAAATCATTGCATATAATCAATTAGCCTTTTAAAATTATAAACTTGGATTAGCTAACACAACGTGCCGTTGAACACAGGAGATTGCTGATAATGGGCCTCTGTATGCCTATGTAGATATTCCAATTACAAATCTGCCGTTTCCAACTACAATAATAATTTACAACATTAACAATGTCTACACTTATTTCTGATCAATTTTATGTTAATGTAATGGACAAAAGATGTTCTTTTCTTTCAAAAACAAGGACATTTCTAAATGACCCCAAACTTTTGAATGGTAGTGTACAGTCGTGGCCAAAAGTTTTGAGAATGACACAAATATTAATTTGCACAAAGTTTGCTGCTTCAGTGTCTTTAGATATTTTTGTCAGATGTTCCTTTACAAACTGAGGCAACAGACTTTGTGAAAATTAATATTTGTGTCGTTCTCAAAACTTTTGGCCACGACTGTATATATCTATATATATTTAAAAAATATAAACGCACAAAAATATAAATGCAACATGCAACACTTTTTATGATTTTACTGAGTTACAGTTCATATAAGAAAATCTGTCAATTTAAATATATATATTTGTCCCTAATCTATGACTTTCACGTGACTGCGCAGGGGCGCCAGGCCCACCCATCGGGGAGCCAGGCTCAGCCAATCAGCCACAAATGGGCTTTATATTACAACCAGAAATATTCCTCAGTTTCATCATCTTTCCGGGTGGCTGTGGTTGTGGTCAGTAGTTGTGTGTGTATGGCCGACTAAATGTGGTTAGCAGTAGTGTGTTTGTGATCAGTAGTTCTGTAGTTGTGTCAGAAGTTGTGTGGTGTGGTTTGTAGTTGTGGTTGTTGTCAGACAATATGTGGTTGTGGTTACTAGCTAGCTACTCCCAGGACCAGCGCTGGACCAGAGCTAGTGCAGACCATAGCAGAAGTTTGTGTTTGTATTTATTATGGATCCCCATTAGCTGCTTCCAAAGCAGCAGCTACTCTTCCTAGGGTCCAGCAAAATTAAGGCAGTTTATACAATTTTAAAAACATTACAATACATTCACAGATTTCACAACACACTGTGTGCCCTTAGGCCACACCGATACCACATATCTACTGTACTAAATCCATGTGTATGTATAGTGTGTATGTTATCGTGTGTGTGTGTATGCATGTGTCTGTGCCAATGTTTGTGTTGTTCCATAAGGTGTTTTTTTATTAATTGTTTTAATAAAATGTAAATGCTTGCGTCAGTTACTTGATGTGGAATAGAGTTCCATGTAGTCATGGCTGTGGTCAGCCATGTTGTTGTGGTCAGTAGTTGTGGTCAGCGGTTGTGTTTCTGGGATCATTCGTTGTAGTCGTTATTTTTATGTCAGTAGCTGTGGTTAGTAGTAGTGGTCAGTAGTTGTGTGGTTGTGGTCAGTAGTTGTGGTCAGTAGTTGTGTTTTTGTGGTCATTAATTGTAGTCATTATTTTTTGTCAGTAGTTATGGTCATTAGTTTTGTGGTTGTGGCCAAAAGTTGTGTGGTTGTGGTCAGTAGTTAGATGTGTGGACAGCAGTTGTTTATGTGGTCAGAAGTTACGTGGTTGTGATCACTAGATGTGGTCAGCAATTGTGTAGTTGTGGTCAGATATTGGGTGGATGGGGTCAGTTGTTGTGGTCAGTAGATGATTGGTCAGTGGTAGAGGTCGACCGATTAATCGGAATGGCCGATTAATTAGGGCCGAATTCAAGTTTTCATAACAATCGGAAATCGGTATTTTTGGATGCCGTTTTTTTTTTACACCTATATTTAACTAGGCAAGTGTGTTAAGAACACATTCTTATTTTCAATGATAGCCTAGGCACGATGGGTTAACTCCCTTGTTTTAGTATGGTCGGGGCGTGAGTTGGGGTGGGTAGTCTATGTTCTTTTCTCTATGTTGTGTTTATGTGTTTGGCCTGGTATGGTTCTCAATCAGAGGCAGGTGTTGTTCGTTGTCTCTGATTGAGAATCATACTTAGGTAGCCTTTTCCCACCTGTGTTTTGTGGGTGATTATTTTATGTCTAGTGTTTTTCTACACCTTTCAGGACTGTTTCGGTTTTCGTTTATTTCACGTTGTTATTTTGTTGTTCAGTTAATAAACCTCATGAACACATACCACGCTGCGCATTGGTCTGACATTTCATACTCCTCGACAGAGGAGGACGAAGAATTCCGTTACAGATTCAATCTTGCAACCTTACAGTTAACTAGTCCAACGCTCTAACCACCTCCCTCACGAGGAGGCCGCCTGTTACGCGAATGCAGTAAGAAGCCAAGGTAAGTTGCTAGCTAGCATTAAACTTATCTTATAAAAAACAATCAATCAATCAATCATAATCACTAGTTATAACTACATATGGTTGATAATAGTACTAGTTTATCTAGCGTGTCCTGCGTTGCATATAATCGATGCAGTGCGCATTCGCGAAAAAGGACTGTCGCTGCTCCAACATGTACCTAACCATAAACATCAATGCCTTTCTTAAAATCAATACACAGAAGTATGTATTTCTAATATTTCTGCATATTTAGCTAAAAGAAATCCAGGTTAGCAGGCTATATTAACCAGGTGAAATTGCGTCAGTTCTCTTGCGTTCATTGCACTCAGAGTCAGGGTATATGCAACAGTTTGGGCCGCCTGGCTCATTGCGAACTAATTTGCCAGAATTTTACGTAATTATGACATAACATTGAAGGTTGTGCAATGTAACAGGAATATTTAGACTTATGGATGCCACCCGTTAGATAAAATATGGAATGGTTCCGTATTTCACTGAAATAATAAATGTTTTGTTTTCAAGATGATAGTTTCCGGATTCGACCATATTAATGACCTAAGGCTCGTATTTCTGTGTGTTATTATGTTATAATTAAGTCTATGATTTGATAGAGCAGTCTGACTGAGCGATGGTAGGCACCAGCAAGCTCGTAAGCATTCATTCAAACAGCACTTTCGTGCGTTTTGCCAGCAGCTTTTCGCAATGCTTCAAACAGTGAGCTGTTTATGACTTCAAGCCTATCAACTGCCAAGATTAGGCAGGGGGGTGCGGGGTGCACGCTAATAGCGTTTCAAGTGTTACTCGCTCTGAGACTTGGAGTAGTTGTTCCCCTTGCTCTGCATGGGTAACGCTGCTTCGAGGGTTGCTGTTGTCGATGTGTTCCTGGTTCGAGCCCAGGTACACATGGCGAGGAGAGGGATGGAAGCTATACTGTTACACTGGCAATACTAAAGTGCCTAGAAGAACATCCAATAGTCAAAGGTATATGAAATACAAATGGTATAGAGAGAAATAGTCCTATAATTTCTATAATAACTACAACCTAAAACTTCTTACCTAGGAATATTGAAGACTCATGTTAACCTCTTACCTCCACCCAAAACGCAGGCGTCCCATCTAGACATCTGGAAATGCAAATGCACTACGCTAAATGCTAATAGCACTCGTTAAAACTCAAACGTTCATTAAAACACACATGCAGTGTACTGAATTAAAGCTACACTCGTTGTGAATCCAGCCAACAAGTCAGATTTTAAAAATGTTTTTCGGCGAAAGCATGAGAAGCTATTATCTGATAGCATGCAACACCCCTAAAGACCCGCAGGGGACGTAAACAAAATAATTAGCATAGTCGGCGCTACACAAAATGCAGAAATAAAATATAAAACATTCATTACCTTTCACAATCTTCTTTGTTGGCACTCCTAGATGTCCCATAAACATCACTATTGGGTCTTTTTTCCGATTAAATCGGTCCATATATAGCCTAGATATCGATCTATGAAGACTGTGTGATCAAGGAAAAAAACAGCGTTTTATAACGCAACGTCATTTTTTTAAATTAAAAAAGTTGACGATAAACTTTCACAAAACACTTCGAAATACTTTTGTAATGCAACTTTAGGTATTAGTAAACGTTAATAATCGATCAATTGATCACGGGGCGATGTATATTCTATAGCTCTACGTCTTGAAATAATGTCCGGATAAATCTCAACCAAAATATCCTGTTGGAGACCGGAAGAAATGGGCTGTCTCTTGTTCGTTTGACCCAAGAAACAAATCCTAGGCAAATTACATTTACATTACATTTAAGTCATTTAGCAGACGCTCTTATCCAGAGCGACTTACAAATGACAAGACTGTTGACATCGTGTGGAAGCTGTAGGTATTGCAACCTTGGCTCCAGGTAATGTGGTTTCTATTCAACAATTCATTCAAGTGGCGCATTGATATATTTTCCAGTTTTTAGTGATCAGATTTTCCTGCGCTTTTCGATGAAACACACGTTCTGTTATAGTCACAGCCGTGATTTAACCAGTTTTAGAAACATCGGAGTGTTTTCTATCCACACATACTGATCATATGCATATACTATATTCCTGGCATGAGTAGCAGGGCGCTGAAATGTTGCGCTATTTTTTACAGAATGTTCGAAAAAGTAGGGGGGTAGGATCAACAGGTTAAAAGGAACCACCAGCTTTCATATGTTCTCATGTTCTGAGCAAGGAACTTAAACGTTAGCTTTCTTACAAGGCACATATTGCACTTTTACTTTCTTCTCCAACACTTTGTTTTTGCATTATTTAAACCAAATTGAACATGTTTCATTGTTTATTTGAGGCTAAATTGATTTTATTGATGCATTATATTAAGTTAATATAAGTGCTCATTCAGTATTGTTGTAATTGTCATTATTACAAATACATTTTTTTAAATATATATATGCTTTTTTATATATATATATATATATATATATATATATTTTTTGTAAATCGTCCGATTAATCTGTATTGGCTTTTTTTGGTCCTCCAATAAATCGGTATCAGCGTTGAAAAATCATAATCGGTCGACCTCTAGTCAGTGGTTGTGTGGTTGTGGTCACTTGATGGTCAGAATTTGTGTGGTTGTGGTCCATAGTTGTGTGGTTGTGGTCAGATGTTGGTTGTTTGCAAAAAAGTTACAGAAAATGTTGTTGACGCGGTTACTAAAATAGCTATATTTTTATAGATCTGTACTAGATATTTCTGTTATTATTTCAGAATTGAATAACAGAAAAGTAGACCAATATGTCATACAGTCTGTCTTTATGGAAAAGTGGTCAAAGTCGATGATTTGTGTCAAATGTATTTTTGCATTGACAGTGAATGGCAGTTGAAAATGATGATGTCACAATGGGGAGCAAAAAAGGACAAACAAATGTAGAACAGAAAAAGTAAAAGATAATCAAAACATTTTATGCAAGCAACCCGAGTGAGACCATTCTGCACATTTTAAAAGTTTGAACGGCGTTTCTAGCTGAAACAGTGTAGGAGGAGTAGCATGCCAAATAATAATAAGGAGTATGTTGAATATTGAAGCTGGGGTTTTGCTGTGCAAGCCCCTCAATAAGAAGTATGTCATAGACTAAAGCTGGGGCTTTTGATGCGCAAGCCTCACAATAACCTTTGACATCAAACTTCGTACGTTGATATGTAGTAACAGCCCAATACCTCTGCGAAAACATTCGGGGTATCCACATTTGTTATATTTTAAATAATAGCACTGGACGAGTTTACCACAGTCGGTTTCCCGATTGGGCTAACAGTAACAGGGTGGCAGGTAGCCTAGTGGTTAGAGCGTTGGGCCAGTAACTGAAAGATTGCTGGCTCGAATCCCCGAGCTGACAAGGTAAAAATCGGTCGTTCTGCCCCTGAAACAGGCAGTTAACCCACTGTTACCCGGTAGGACGTCATTCTAAATAAGAATTTGTTCTCAACTGACTTGCTTAGTTAAATAAAGGTACATTTAAAGAACAGTGGAATACAAATGTGTGGTCACAAGATTATTACAGACTATGCCCCTGGAAATATGGTTATCTGTAGCAGTACGATGATAACGCTGTGAAATAGTGGGAATGAGATGAGTTACCTGAGCAGGGGTTTGGCTGTATTTGAGTCCAAATTTTATAAGATAAATTTTGCCCTTTTCATATTTGAATGCAAGCCATCCCTCTTTTAAAACTGGGGCTTCTCACAAAAGTGGTCAAAATTGTGAATGTACTCCAAATCCATTGAGAAATTGTAGCATTTAAGGCAGAAGAGATGACTAAAGCATTCCATTCCGTGACCTATTCTTGGTAGCGGCCCGGAAATGAGAACCCACTTGCCTGTCTCCTTTAACCTGCCTATCAGCCCTCTGAAGTAATCTTTTACTAACATGAATGACTACTGTGGGAGCATTCAGGTGCTTCTCCATCACCACAGGGACCTGGTATTATTATAGTATAGTATTATCTTTTCAGATCTGTGGACACAGAAGGTTTGTGGCAGCGTAAGTTTGTGGCAGCTTAATTGGGGAGAACGAGCTCGTGATAATGGCTGGAGTGTAATCAGTGGAACGATATCAAATACATCAAACACATGTTTTCCAGGTGTTTGATGCCATTCCATTTGCTCCATTCATTATTATGAGCCCTTCTCACCTCAGAAGCCTCCTGTGGTGGACACTGAAAGGGTGGGTGCTAGGGGAAAGAGCTAAAGGATATGAAACCAGGAGAGAGAATGATGATACTGAGAATGCAGCAAAATGTTACACATACTCTTTGCCTTCACATTCATTGCTCTCATCATGTTAATTTGATCACAAGGTTCAACCTGAGGAAAACGGATGTCATCATTCAAATGGAATAGGCCATAGCCGTGATACGTCTCAACAGCATGCCTCTCAGCAAAACAAAAGGCCTTAATGGACTTGTGGAGTTTTGCTACTGTCTTATAAGTCCTGAATAGTGTGCCCTGCACACTTACATGTTTCAATGGATAAATGAAGCGACTTCATCCTCAAACCTATAATTACTTTTTGTAAGCATTTATAATATGTTAGTTACACATTGATGTTATAATCCTAATCTCAGGTACTTTGAAATGTGATTGGAAATTTGGCCAGGCATGTATAAGGGCCTGCTGTTCCTCTGTATACAGACAAATGCAGATGAACTAGAAACCCAGATTGACAGTGAGGAACAAACTTAATGTGCTAATGTCCAGGATGTCTTTAGAGTCATGCATTGATCCCTCACTGTGACTTCATATTAAATAGTAAATGACAATGATTACAAATGCTAACTTTTTCAAAGTATCATTATGAAATATAAAGAACATGCCTACTGAAAAGACTATAAAGTAGTATTGGCCATTGTAATATATAATAATAATATAATAATATATGCCATTTAGGAGACGCTTTTATCCAAAGCGACTTACAGTCATGTGTGCATACATTCTACGTATGGGGTGGTCCCGGGGATCGAACCCACTACCCTGGCGTTACAAGCACCATGCTCTACCAACTGAGCTACAGAAGGACCATTGTCATGTTGTTGCCCACATTTAGAGGTTCTTCAATGAAAGCGTTGTTCTACAAAAATGTCAAATAAACAATGCAGACAGAGGGAACGGAATTGTTTATCTTTGTGTCTAGCAGCCTCTCGTGTACATTGAAAGAAAATGCTGAGGAGCAGAGTTGGCTACACAGAAACCTTGGACAATACATGGTACACTGCTATGCTAATTGTGGCAAGAACAAGTACCAAAAACACTTAGTTAATAGCCCTGGCGTTTATTTGCTTAAATCACGGAACACAACAGGCGCTTATTAGAGACAGGCTTCTATTTTAGCTTTTGCTCATTTGTATAGTTAATTGTTTAATACCAGCTTTTCTTGTACTAATATGTTATAATTTGCACACGGTGTCACATTTCTTTTGTCTTAGTATGCCTGTATAAAATAAAATACAACTTTTCCTTGACAGGATAATCATTGACCTCCGACTGTGCCTTTCCGGCAGTTCGTACTTTCACTACTAGAGGGCGATCTGCCAATTTCTAGTGGTCTGTACTCCCAAAATAGTTTTTGTGCTTGCCAGTTAGCAAGCAGTTCTCAGCTCTAGCAGTGTCTTACAGCCGATAAAAATGGATGATTGCCATAATATTTGTATATTTACTGAATTATTTAATGTTAACATATCAAACATTAAACCTCAAACAATTAACACCTTTAGATCCAGCGTTAATTTGAAACGGGTGTTTATTTGCTGAAATGTGAAATTGGCATGGCTATTAAATGAGACGGGGCTATCTGAGACTCAGCAAGTTAAGTTACATCAGGTTCCTATTGCCCAATATGCTAAAGTTTGGTCAATGCAACACTGAAGTGTAGGGGATATTTGTCCTAAAATATTGTTTTTGTCTTTGGTGAAGATTCTCCCAGGGTTCTTTTTTGTTCCCATTTTTGTATATTTTATAAGTTCTTACAGACTGTAAATTAAATGTTCCTATGACAGCCCAGGTCAGCCTTCTGCAAAATGACCAGAAACACCATTGCCCAGTCCTAGATGACTTTGTCTAGTGATGTGATAGATCACATTTAGGGCCTCTTTGCACGACATAACTTTGATGACAAACTAGGTGCAGGATAGATACTTGTGTAGTGTAAAGAGAGATAGATACAAATCTCTCTTTAAAGACATGCTCCAGAACTTTGGCAACTAGTTAGTACTTTTTAAACTTCCTGCTTTGGGCTGGATGTGTCAATGTGTAGTTCATACATGTATAATGTATGAGCAGAATTACTATTTTACCTCAATTAGCCAAGAGTGTGCAAAGTGGTCATCAAGGCAAAGGGTGGCTACTTTGAAGAATATTAAATATATTGTGATTCGTTTAACACTTTTTTGGTTGCTACATTATTCAATATGTGTTATTTCATAGTGTTGATTTACATTACATTTACATTTAAGTCATTTAGCAGACGCTCTTATCCAGAGCGACTTGATGTCTTCACTATAATTCTACAATGTATAATATAGTAAAAATAACTACAGTTGAATTCAGAAGTTAACATACACTTAGGTTGGAGTCATTAAAACTTGTTTTTCAACCACTCCACAAATTTCTTGTTAACAAACTATAGTTTTGGCAAGTCGGTTAGGACATCTACTTTGAGCATGACACAAGTAATTTTTCCAACAATTGTTTAGATGTGTTCACTGTATCACAATTCCAGTGGTTTACATACACTAAATTGACTGTGCCTTTAAACAGCTTGGAAAATTCCAGAAAATGATGTCATGGCTTTAGTTTTTGTTAGGCTAATTTACATAATTTGAGTCAATTGGAGGTGTACCTGTGGATGTATTTCAAGGCCGACCTTCAAACTCAGTGCCTCTTTGCTTGACATCATGGGAAAATAAAAAAATATCAGCCAAGACATCAGAAAAATAATTGTAGTCCTCCACAAGTCTGGTTCATCCTTGGGAGCAATTTTCAAACGCCTGAAGGTACCACGTTCATCTGTTCATCTGATGTCAGCTTCAATATATCCACATAGTTTTCCTGCCTCATGATGCCATATATTTTGTGAAGTGCACCAGTGCCTCCTGCAGCAAAGCACCCCCACAATATGATGCTGCCACCCCCGTGCTTCACGGTTGGGATGGTGTTCTTCGGCTGGCAAGCATCCCCCTTTTTCCTCCAAACATAATGATGGTCATTATGGCCAAAAATATAGGGCTTGTTTTACTGTGGATATAGATAATGTTGTACCTGTTTCCTCCAGCATCTTCACAAGGTCCTTCCTTTGCTGTTGTTCTGGGATTGATTTGCACTTTTTGCACCAAAGCACGTTCATCTCTAGGAGACAGAATGCATCTCCGACCTGAGCGGTATGATGGCTGCGTGGTCCCATGGTGTTTATACTTGCGTACTATTGTTTGTACAGATGAACTTGGTATTTTCAGTCATTTGGAAATTGCTCCCAAGGATGAACCAGACTTGTGGAGGTCTACAATTATTTTTCGGAGGTCTTGGCTGATTTCTTTTGATTTTCCCATGATGTCAAGCAACGAGGCACTGAGTTTGAAGGTAGCTCTTGAAATACATCCACAGGTACACCTCCAATTGACTCAAATGTCAATTAGCCCATCAGAAGCTTCTAAAGCCATGACATCATTTTCTGGAACTTTCCAAGCTGTATAAAGTCACAGTCAACTTAGTGTATGTAAACTTCTGACCCACTGGAATTGTGATACAGTGAATTATAAGTGAAATAATCTGTCTGTAAACAATTGTTGGAAAAATGACTAGATGTAGATGTCCTAACCAACTTGCCAAAACTATAGTTTGTTAACAAGAAATTTGTGGAGTGGTTGAAAAATGAGTTTTAATGACTCCAACCTAAGTGTATGTAAACTTCCGACTTCAACAGTATCTGATCATAAATGACTATTTCTTGCACTTTAGACAATATACTCAAAATAGACACAGGTCTATAGTTTTGCCCTTCTTGTGGTAAATGCACTCCAAGTCACTTATTTTAATGGGTATGTCATCAAATACCAGGCCTAGATCCTATGTGTTGTTGAACTGTTACATTTTCTGTATAGAGAAAATAGTGGTCAATGGAACACCGCTGCATGTTTTTTATTAATCATTGCGGTTGTTCACCGAATTTACTGGCTGGCACCTACGATTTTGTGCAGGGAAATCGGTTTCCAGATCTGTGTTTATATTAGTGGCAAGTTCAACACAGATCTCCTGCCCCCATGCACTTCTCTCAATTTGAGCTGTGATAGGGAAAGAGCACCACCTTTTGGACAAACGGATCTCCAAACAGAATTCACAGTTTCACTAGCATGAATTCAGTTTGGATTCAATATTACCACACATTGTATAATCTTTGGCATTACTTCATTTATACAGAGAACCCACATTTAGACCAGGGTCTCATTTTCAATGGTGTGTTCAAATAATAACAAATCTAAACACCTTAAACAGAGAATTACAGAGAAAAAAATAATATATAGGGGGAAAAAACACAGTACCAGTCAAAAGCTGACACACCTATTTCATTTTTACTATTTTCTACATCGTGAAGACATCAAAACTATGATATAACACATATGGAATCATGTAGGAACCAAAAATGTTAAAAGTTAATGTGGAATTTCTTTACCTCTTATTGCATTTGAGCCAAGTTGTGTTGTGACAAGGTAGGAGTGGTATACCAAATAGGGATAAGTCAATATTATGGCAAGAACAGCTCAAATAAGCAAAGAGAAACAACAGTCCATCATTACTTGAAGAGATAAAGGTCAGTAAATCCGGAAAATATCAAGAACTTTGAACCTTTCTTCAAGTGCAGTTGCAAAAACCATCAAGCGCTATGATGAAACTGGCTCTCATGAGGACCTACACGAAAAGAAGACCCAGAGTTACCTCTGCTGCAGAGGATAAGTTCATTAGTTACCAGCCTCAGCCATTTAGGATCTTGAATACAAGACATGCGTCGGTGTATCGCACAAGATTTTCCCAACTCAGGAGCTCATGCTTTCTGAGGATGTAACAATGATGATGGCTATTGGGCTTCCTATCAAGAACTTTGAGAGGCTGTTTGTAGACAGACTGAATAGGTTTTAATGTTGTACAGCAAGCTTGGGCCCAAATCAAGCAGTATGTTAAGTAGGGGAGTATCATAGATTTGAAGGACAGTTTGCTACCTCGGTAGTCAAACACTTTTGTATAAATCGGAAATTAGCTAGGTTGAATTTGGTTTATATGAATTACCTTTTTCATATGCTTTTTAAAAGAGGTTAGAATCAAGTATGATGCCAAGGTACTTAAAATCAGATACCACCTGGAGCTTCTCCATTGACACATAGACATCTGGCTCAGTAGCATCTGTTGCCCTCTTTGTGAAGAACATGCAAACAGTTTTTTTCAGATTGAGATGAAAACACGAGTCACTGAGCCACTTTGTGACTTGGACCATTACAGTAGTGAGTTCTTGTGCAGCTTGTTATTTGCTCTTTGCATGCTGTATCACTGTATCATCTGCATACATTTGAACATCAGACCTAGTACAGACAGAAGGCAGATCATTAATGTACAGGCTGAACAGGAGGGGCCCCAGTATTGACCCTTGGGGCACGCCCACATCATAGCTAAGTGTGAGCGACAGCTCATTATGACACACTGAGTTCTGTCTTCAAGGTATGATTTCATCCATCTCAAGGCATCGGGGGAAAAGTTGAACTTGGACAATTTTGTGATGAGATGGTTAACAGTATCAAAAGCCTTCCTGAGGTCCAGAAACATAGCCCCAAAAACACCCCCTTTGTCAAACTTGTACTTCACATTTTCCAGAAGAAAGCAGTTGGCCGTTTCTGTGGAGTGTTTCGCTCTGAAGCCAAACTGCATGGAGTGTAATGTGAAGGGGCTGTTGTTGAGGTGGGCAATCAGTTGTTCTGCTACACACTTTTCAACAACCTTTGACACCACAGGTAGTATACAAATGGGCCTGTAGTTACCCACATCAGCAGGTTTGCCCGATTTAAAGATGGCCGTTATTATGGCCGACTTCCATACCCTTGGAAACACCCAGATACCAATAGATGTGTTGGTGACCTTAGTAATGGGGCCAATGAGTGACACTTTGTAGTTTTTAGGAAAGGTATGCCCAGCCCAAACACATCTTTGGCTTTAGAGTTCTTTCGTGAGCTAATCACCTTGTTCACCTTTGACTCAGAAACCTCCCTTATGAAGACAGAATGAGTGTCATTTACTAGCACTGAGCCCAAGAAACCAGTGGAGGGTTTCTGTGTCAGTACCCTGACACAGTCAATAAAGTAGGAATTGAAGGCTATTGCTATTTTGACTGCATCCTGTGTTAGATTGTTATTAACCATGATTTCTAGTCTTTTTGCAGTGTTACTATGGTCTTTCCCTGTTAACTTTTTTAGATTCTCCCAGATCAATTTAGAATTTCCCTTTATGTCAATCAAAAAAGTTTGCCTTGGCCTGTCTGATTTCTTTCATCACCTTATTTCTCAACATGGTAAACCTACGTCTGTCATGCTCTAATTTGGATATTAGGGCTATTTTCAGAGCATAATCTCGTTCTTTCATCAATTTCCAGATTTCGCCATTTAGCTAAGTAAGAGTGCTCTTTTGGCCAGGTTTGGATTTGATTTTCTTTAGGAAACCACTTATTGTAGTCTGGATTGTGGATAGAACAACCTGACTATCAGCTTCCACATCTGTATAGGACAAAAGATCATTCCAGTTAATTCTCTTAATTGCGTTTTCAAAATACTTTAATTCACTCTTGGGTATTCTTAGTTGATCCCGCTTTCTAACTGTAGAGAGGTTAAACCTGCTCTTAGACAGCTTTCTGGCTATAAGTGTCAGATTATGATCAGATAGCCCAGTAACCATATTGAATGATTTAGGCACTCTGGTTTTTTACTGAACACCAAATCAATCTGTGTTTTAGAGCAACAACTCACCCTGGTTGGCCCTTTAACTAGCTGTGTAAGGTCAAAGGTACAAGTGAGCCGTTTGACGGTTTTCCTACAAGACTTGTCTTCACAATTAATATTAAAATCTCCAATTAAGATGACCTCTTTCCCAAAATCACATTCCCGAAGCATGTTATTAAACTGATCAAAAAACACACTTTTGGTGGAAGGTGGCTTATACATTCCAAAAAGGTAATAAAAAAAACATTTGGGGAGACAGTGTTACGTTCAGGCCAATACATTCTAGTTCATTATCACATGACCACTCAATTGGTTTACATCGGATATGTTCTTTAATGTAAATCATAATAATTTCCAAATAAATTCATTAAGAATCCTACAATGTGATTTTCCGGATTTTTTTTCTTCTCATTTTGTCTGTCATGGTTGAAGTGTAGCTATGATGAAAATTACAGGCCTCTCATCTTTTTATAGTGGGAGAACTTGCACAATTGGTGGCTGACTAAATACTTTTTTGCCCCACTGTACATGCTTACAGTTGAAGTCGGAAGTTTACATAAACTAGTTTTAATCAAATCAAATGTATTTATATAGCCCTTCGTACATCAGCTGATATCTCAAAGTGCTGTACAGAAACCCAGCCTAAAACCCCAAACAGCAAGCAATGCAGGTGTAGAAGCACGGTGGCTAGGAAAAACTCCCTAGAAAGGCCAAAACCTAGGAAGAAACCTAGAGAGGAACCATGCTATGTGGGATGGCCAATCCTCTTCTGGCTGTTCCGGGTGGAGATTATAACAGAACATGGCCAAGATGATGCACCTGACTGTGCTGCTGCTCCAGTTTCAACTGTTCTGCCTTATTATTATTCGACCATGCTGGTCATTTATGAACATTTGAACATCTTGGCCATGTTCTGTTATAGTCTCCACCCGGCACAGCCAGAAGAGGACTGGCCACCCCACATAGCCTGGTTCCTCTAGGTTTCTTCCGAGGTTTTGGCCTTTCTAGGGAGTTTTTCCCAGCCACCGTGCTTCTACACCTGCATTGCTTGCTGTTTGGGGTTTTAGGCTGGGTTTCTGTACAGCACTGAGATATCAGCTGATGTACGAAGGACTATATAAATCAATTTGATTTGATTTGGCATCATGAGGCATGAAAATGATGTGGATATATTGAAGCAACATCTCAAGACATCAGTCAGGAAGTTAAAGCTTGGTCGCAAAAGGGTCTTCCAAATGGACAATGACCCCAAGCATACTTCCAAAGTTGTGGCAAAATGGCTTAAGGACAACCAAGTCAAGGTATTGGAGTGACCATCAAAGCCCTGACCTCAATCCCATAGAAAATGTGTGGGCAGAACTGAAAAAGCGTGTGCGAGCAAGGAGGCCTACAAACCTGACAGTTACACCAGCGGTCACGAGGAATGGGCCAAAATTCTTATTGTAAGAAACTTGTGGAAGGCTACCCAAAACATTTGACCCAAGTTAAACAATTTAAAGGCAATGTTACCAAATACTAATTGAGTGTATTTGAACACATCAATCCTTATTTCACTATATAGCATACACATTGAGGGAGATTGTGCATTATACATTAAGAATTTTACCACCCTGCATCCCACTGCTGGCTTGCTTCTGAAGCTAAGCAGGATTGGTCCCTGGATGGGAGACCAGATGCTGCTGTAAGTGGTGTTGGTGGCCCAAAAAATATCCTAATGCCCCAGGGCAGGGATTAGCGTGCAGTCTTTCAGATGGGACGTTAAACAGGTGTCCTCACTCTGTGTGGTCACTAAAGATCCCATGGCACTTATTGTAAGAATAGGGGTGTTAAACCCGGTGTCCTGGTTAAATTCCCAATCTTGCCCTCATACCATCATGGCCACCTACAGTAATCATCCTCAGCATACAATTGGTTTATTCATCCAAGGTAACTATTCCCCAGGTTGTTGCTGCTCTCTTAGAATGTGTTCTCAGTCAACTTCTTTCAAAATAATAGATTAAAAATATTTATAAATCAGGGGGAACCTAAATTATTTTCCAATCATTTCGTTCTGAACAGAGCCATTTGTTTTTTAGTTCCGTTCTACTGTTCCAACCAGCAAGATAAAGTCCTGAACAGGTTCGAACCCCCCAAAAAATGTACCGGTTTATATCGTTCCTTTCAGTTAATTTTAAACCTCTGAAATAAATACTTTTAAAAAACATTTAGATCAACATTAAAATTTCTATATCAGTGAGGATAGAACGCCTTGCGGCTAACCATTTCATCTTCATAGGAAAGTTAAGAGGCAATGGTATTTTGCCATGACAGCATGGTTTAATCATAATGAAAGACAAACACTGTGCTGCCAGTCACTATGGAGAGAAGTGTGGGGCGCAAGATGCGACTGAAATTTTGCGGGTGGGGAGAGATCAAGAGAGGGTGGAGGCTTGGCTTGCATTATCGGAGTTATGCCCACATAATTATACCTATGGAGGAGAGGCTTCGATGTAGGATCTTTGAACCTCCGAGAATAGCCTTAACTAGCTGGAATTAAAAAACCCTCTTACCTTTTTAGTAACGCCAATGTGAAACCTAACTATAGTCTCCTTTTAACTAGCATTGAAAAAGTGAATCCATTCTTTTCTAATTAAAAATCTCTAACGGAGCTGCAGGGAGTCAGGCAGCAGATGGTGACTTTAACAATAACAAACATGAAGCGATACAAAATAAGAAGTGTAGCCTACTCAGGTAGCCTACTCTCACACGGTCCAATTGTGCGCACCCTATGGGACTCCGTCATGGCCAGCCTGGGATCTGTGCCTTAGACAGCTGTGCCACTCAGGAGGCCTCGAATGTCCGATTTGTCTGTCCATGATCTATTTGCCGGCCATTAAAAAGGGCAGTAATTTGAAAATGTATAGCTCCATTATAATTTATAAATATTTTGTCTGGCTTTAGACATGTAAATGTAACCTGGAGTGAAATGAGTCATCCATATGATGGAAATCTGTCGCAGTGACGGAGAACTTTAACCCGAGAATTATGATCTTACCTCAATTGCTGGTATGCCAGCAGCATACCACCCTGCATACCACTGCTGGCTTGCTTCTGATGCTAAGCAGGGTTGGTCCTGGTCAGTTCCTGGATGGGAGACCAGATGCTGCTGGAAGTGGTGTTGGAGGGCCAGTAGGAGGCACTCTTTCCTTTGGTCAAAAAAAAAAAAAAACTTGTGTCCTGGCTTAAATACCCAATCTGGCCCTCAAACCATCATGGTCACCGAATACTCCCCAGTTTACAATTGGCTCATTAATCCCCCTCTGTAACCATTTCCCAGGTCGTTGATGCAAATGAGAATGTGTTCTCAGTCAACTTACCTGGTAAAATAATGGATAAATAAAAAGAATTGCCACAAAATACCTAGTTTAAAAGTTTTTCTGGAAGCTGTGCTGCACCATTTTCCCCTACGTGGGCCAGCCAGTAGAAATTTGAGTTCACCAAGTAGCTTCAGCCCCTCGCCATATGACTGACCGCTAGCAAGATGCGCACACAGCAGAGCAATGACGTAGTGGTCCACTTTTACCTTCAGAACTACTGGTTAAAAAGATTACAAAAGTACCGAAGAATTACTGAATATTACTAGTATATTATAACAAAAATGTGATTAGAGAATGACAAGCTTTCTAGAAATAACATTTATTTAAGTTCCTAATAGACACACAGTGACATGTTGGAAGGCATTTAGGAAGATAGAATGGTCTACAAAACATTACTTATCAATAACCCCAAAAACCCACAAATTTACTGCTCATTCAGATTTATAATCAGGAAAGTGTCCCTCCTTCCAATGGGTGCATCTCAATGGTCTATAGTGGCTTTGTCTCCACATTCTCGCCATCTGCATTACTGAACTGAAGACAGGTTTGCAATACAGCCTGTAAGGGAATTCCATCGCACAATTTAGTGGAAGGAAAGGAGACGAGGATAGGAAGCCTCGACTATTGAGATGCACATTGTATTAAATGTCACATCACTCAAACATGGTCAAAGGCTTATTGCCAGGGACAGATGTTACTGTCAATTCTTTATTTGCAATTTAAATGTGTTATCATAACATTTTAGGCTAGCTTAAATCAATTGAAGCTTAAATCTTTGGCAGTCCTTCACCATTCTGTCTTCGTAATGTGTTGTGGCCATCTTCAACCCATGAGGTACCCACTGAGAAATATAAAGGAAAGGTAGAAACAGATTAGAGTAGGCTTCCAACATAGGTACAGTGAAAATAGAAAAGGTAGACCCTGAACACAACACTTGACACATTTATCTGCAGTTCAGGTAAATAGCTGACTGATATCATAGACCTTAAATATGAGCATCACATTCTGCTAATGCAACTCACATGTAAATGACAGCTCTAATTTTGAGGACAACACCGAGTGCCTTGACGAGGGGATGTTTCACTCAAAATGCAACCTAAATCGACAAGTTTATAATATAGACCTATATTCTGCATACTTATGTATTTGATAGTTTTAGTTTTCAGCCCAAATTATATTAATGGTATTGCTTTAGCGCAACAACTGGACGTCTTTGGGATCAATTAGCATGCTAGCTGATCCTGAACACTTCCAATCATTGCGCTAAACACTAGTTCAAGCTGCACGCAGAGACAAGGAAACTGGTATCCATGAGTCTGACTACGTAGAAAATGTGCTTTAAAAAAAAATCTTGCACTATCCCTTTAAAGCTGCATTAGGGGAAACGGCACCACTGGCTGCACCCAGGAGCATTTGCTGCCTTTGTTATTTTTAAGACAGTGGAGAGAAGCATCAAGGTACAAAAAACAGACGTGGAAGTTTCACCACATCTACATAAAGCTTTATGTTCCTCGCCGTACACATTACTGACAATCTGAAAAATGGTCCAGCCACAAAGAAAGTGGTGAAGGCGGTGCAACAGCGTTGAAGTGTACCTATGATGAAAATTACAGGCCTCTCATCTTTTTAAGTGGCAGAACTTGCACAATTGGTGGCTGACTAAATACTTGTTTGCCACACTGTATATTTACACTTCTATCCTACAGATATTCTAAATATTCTATCCACATTCTGTCCATACATCCAATCACACATTTATATACTGTATATTTTAATACTTTTTAAAATTGAACCTTTATTTAAACTAGGCAAGTCTTAAGAACAAATTCTTATTTAATGACAGTATGATATTACTGCACTGTTGGAGCTAAGAACAAGCATTTCGCTATGCCCACAATAACATCTGCTAAATATGTGTATGCGACCCAAAAAATGTGATGACAACAAATTTCAAAAGAGGGTTGTCCTGCAAGACTTTACAAAACTTTCAAAGACAAGGGTGTGTTCAGTACAACAGAACAGTGTTCAACATTTAATTGAATGGAAACAGTTCTGTACTGAATGACCAGTTGAAGAATGATGCGATTATGGTGGCAATCTGCAGTTCAAACCACAACATAGAGGTCACCTCGCCACCTTTTCGGGTAAACCGCTTAGGGATGGGGTTGTAAAAATGTAACCACACTTCCATTCAGACAGAGCTATGAATGCAAGGACTAACCATCCATGATATCAGCATGATAGTTTTAAATATGTTTTGAAGCTCTACTGTGTTTAAAATTGAACAAACAATAGTGTGAAACAAGCTTATATTTGGGGTTTTGGAGGGATTAAACCAGGGGTCGGCAACTTATGACTGGAAGAGTCATGTCAGTCGATAGGGAACCTAACATTCTACAAATATGTCATACAGAATCTCGCTTCTACGAACTAGTTTACCACCTTGATTAAAAACTTGAGTTTATTTTCAAGTGAAGACAAACAAAAGTTACCTAGCCATCTTCCACCTCAACCAATGCTCTAAAAAGATGCGCTCTAAAGCCGACCTAATTGTCACAATACAAATACAATACAAACAACTCGATAGGATAGTCCCAAAGCCTGGCTAAAGTGCATAATTGTTGCCTTTTGGAATGATTTTAGTAGCCTGCAGTATTTAAAATAGTTGGGTATGAGCATTTTTTTCTGGGGGGGGGGGGGTAAAAATACTTTAGTGCTTTTTCTTGACTACATCCCTCAAGGAAATAGTGTACATTTTACTCCATACATTTTCCCTGACAGCGAAGAGTTCATTACATTTTGAATGTTTAGCAGGACAGGAAAAGGGTCCAATTCACACACTTATCAAGAGAACATCCATGGTCATCCCTAGCGTCACTGATCTGACGGACTCACTAAACAAAAATGCTTCGTTTGTAAATGATGCGAGTGTTGGAAAGTGCCTCTGGCAAGCCGCAAATAAATTTTAAAAACATCAAAATTGTGCCGTCTGGTTTGCTTAATAAGGAATTAGCAATGATTTACACTTACTTGATACATAAGAATATTTTATCAATTACATTCACTTGATATTTAAGTGAATTTAAAACCAAATACGTTTAGACTTGTACTCAAATAGTATTTTACTGGGTGACTCACTTTTACTTATGTAATTTTCTATTAAGGCATCTTTACTTTTACTCAAGTATGACAATTAGGTACTTTTTCCACCGTCTACTACCAATTCTGAAATAAAGATTTTTTTTTAAAGTATATATTGTATTTACTTTTATTCAAACAGGGAAGTCCTATTTTTTTAAAAATTGCCCTGCACAATACAAAAACAAGTATAAATAAATAAAACCAGACTAGGGCCGTCCCCGACAAAAAGAAATTGGTCAACTGAAAGTCTGTTCTCTCGACCAATGACCAATTGATTGGTTGAAATGTTAAAGTATTCAGACCCCTTCCCTTTTTCTACATGTTATTACGTTACAGCCTTATTCTAAAATGGATTAAATAAATGTTTACTCAATCTACACACAATACCCCATAATGACAAAGCGAACAGATTTAGACATGGTTAGAAATGTACAAAAATATATATATATTGCTATGAGAATAGAAATTTTGTTCAGGTGCATCCAGTTTCAATTGATCATCCTTGATGTTTCTACAACTTTGAGTCCACCTGTGATAAATTCAATTGATTGGACATGATTTTGAAAGGCACACGTGTATATATAAAGTCCCAGTGTTAACAGTGCACGTCAGAGCAAAAACCAAGCAATGAGGTCGAAGGAATTGTCTGTAGAGCTCAGAGACAGGATTGTGTCGAGGCACAGATCTGGGGAAGGGTACCACAAAATGTCTGCAGCATTGAAGGTCCCCAAGAACACAGTGGCCTCCATCATCCTTAAAATGGAAGTTCGGGAACCACCAAGAATCTTCCTAGAGTTGGCTGCCTGGCCTAAAGGACTCTCACACCATGATAAACAAGATTCTCTGGTCTGATGAAACCAAGATTGAACTCTTTGGCCTGAATGCCAAGTGTCACATCTGGAGGAAACCTGGCACCATCCCTACGGTGAAGCATGTAGCAGCAACAAGCTGTGGGGATGTTTTTCAGTGGAAGGCACTGGGAGACTAGTTAGGATCGAGGGAAAGATGAACGGAGCAAAATACAGAGATATCCTCAGGACCTCAGACTTGGGTGAAGGTTAACCTTCCAACAGGACAACAACCCTAAGGACACAGCCAAGACAACGCAGGAGTGACTCCAGGACAAGTCTGAATGTTCTTGAGTGGTCCAACCAGAGCCCGGACTTGAACCCGTTCGAACATCTCTGGAGAGACGTGAAAAAAGCCGTGCAGCAACGCTCACAACCGGAGAGCTTGAAAGGATCTGCAGATAAATGGGAGAAACTCCAACTACAGGTGAGCCAAGCTTGTAGTGTCATACCTTAGAAGATCCGAGGCTGTAAAACGCTGCCAATGGTGCTTCAACAAAGTACTGAGTAAAGGGTCTGAATTATTTTACTGTTATTTATTTCACCTTTATTTAACCAGGTAGGCTAGTTGAGAACAAGTTCTCATTTACAACTGCGACCCGGCCAAGATAAAGCAAAGCAGTACGACACAAACAACAGAGTTACATATGGAACAAACACAGTCAATAATACAAAATAAAGTCTATACAGTGTGTGCAAATGAGGTAGCATAAGAGGTAAGGCAATAAATAGGCCAAAGTGGCGAAATAATTACAATATAGCAATTAAACACTGAAGTGATAGACTTGTGCAAGTAGAGATACTGGGGTGCAAAGTAGCAAAATAAGTTTAATTTTTTTTTTTATACCTTTAAACTAGGCAAGTCAGTTAAGAACTAAAGATCGGGTCTCTTTTTTTCAACGTTTTGTTAAAAATCACGCAATATTTCAACGTCCTGCTACTCATGCCAGGAATATAGTACATGCATATGATTAGTATGTGTAGATAGAAATCATGTCTGTGACTATAACAGAACGCGTTTAGCAGGCAAAAGCCCAAGGAAAACTGTTCACCAAAAAAGTAAAAAATATCCCTCCGCCAGTTGCCTGTATTGTCTATGGCAAGGGAAAATAGATAGCGACCAGTTTACAATGCCTACAGCTTCCACACGATGTCGCCAGTCTTGGCAATTGGGTTGAAGTTAATCATTGGTGAAATGAGTAATAG
The DNA here is from genome assembly GCF_021184085.1 of Oncorhynchus gorbuscha. Lineage (NCBI taxonomy): Eukaryota > Metazoa > Chordata > Actinopteri > Salmoniformes > Salmonidae > Oncorhynchus > Oncorhynchus gorbuscha. The sequence goes on along the minus strand of NC_060193.1, from coordinate 34,775,713 downwards.
GCACTTCCTGTCATCGAGTACACAGGAGGAAGTTTTGAAAGAGAGAATATGGACCATGATTTCAAGACTTGCTGCTATTGAATACAGATCGCCCCGTGATCAATTTGATCGATTATTAACGTTTACTACTACCTAAAGTTGGTTTACAAAAGTTTATAGGCAACTTTAATTTTTTTAAATGACGTTGCGTTTTGGAAAGCTGCTTTTTCCTGGATCAGACGGGCTTCATAAATGGACATTTTGGGTATACATGGACGGATTTAAATCGGAAAAAAAGACCCAATTGTGATGTTTATGGGACATATAGGAGTGCCAACAAAGAAGCTCGTCAAAGGTAATGAATGTTTTATATTTTATTTCTGCGTTTTGTGTAGCGCCGGCTACGCTAATTCTTTTGTTTACATTCAGGTATTTCGGGGGGGGGTTGCATGCTATCAGATAATAGCTTCTCATGCTTTCGCCGAAAAGCATTTTAAAAATCTGACATGTTGGCTAGATTCACAACGGGTGTAGCTTTAATTGAGTACCCTGCGGCAGCGTGGCCTAGTGGTTGGGGCGGCAGCGTAGCCTAGTGGTTAGAGTATTGGACTAGTAACTGGAAGGTTGCGAGTTCAAACCCCCGAGCTGACAAGGTCATTCTGTCGTTAACCCACTGTTCCCAGGCCGTCATTGAAAATAAGAATTTGTTCTTAACTGACTTGCCTGGTTAAATAAAGGTAAAAAAAATGTGTTTTAATGAAAGTTTGAGTTTTAGCGAGTACTATTAGCATTTGGCATTTGCATTTCCTGTTGCATTTCCCTTAAGAGGTTAAGAACAAATTCTTATTTTCAAAGACGGCCTAGGGACAGTGGGTTATCTGCCTGTTCAGGGGCAGAACGACAGATTTGTACCTTGTAGGCTCGGGGATTTGAACTTGCAACCTTTTGGTTACTAGTCCAACGCTCTAACCATTAGGCTACCCTGCCGCCCCTTTTAATGTCTACATGAACATAATGATAAGTAGTAAAACTGTCTCCTGTGAAAAATGAAGGGCGCTATGATAAAACGACAGTCACTGACGTTTAATAAATACAAAAAAAAAACACATTTAAAAATGTCCTGCTCCTTCCATGACCTTTGCTACATTTATTTCCTTCTGCTCATTTGTCAGAGGGAGCCTTTACCTTTTTTTATGACCCTATTCCTAACTTAACCCGCCAAGACAATGTGCTGTTGGACGTTGGTACCCAGCCAGGCGCTAATGAGTCTCTCTTCTCACTGCATGGATGATAAATTGTGCACCTTAATTCACAATTTAATTTAAGCCTAACTGAATGATGGTGAAGAGGTTGATTTGATTTTGAAAGACAAGTGTAATGAGTTAGTGTTATGCCTATTTGTCAGCAGCAAATAATTTGACCACACGTTTTGGGGGTTGACCATTCTTTTATATTTTACTTTGTAAAAATAAACTATGGGACTGTTTTATTTACTATAACTGTATTACTAATCAAATTTATTGTAAGGAAATTAAAACATGGTACATGTTGCAGTAGGCCTTCAGAATAATGCAAAACATATCCTTGACTCTATCCAGTGAAGCAATTGATGCCAGCCCACTGAATGGCCAATGGACGATACTGCACCTCACTTCCCAATTTAATTTAAAAATTAGGCCTAACTGGGTGAAGAGGTTGATTTAATTTATAAAGACAATAGTGTAATGAGTTTATGTTATGCCCGTTTATCAGTGTTAGCGCTCATGTTAATACATTTGACTGCGTGCATGCCTTGCGGGTTGATACCATACTCACATTTTAAATTTGTAAAAAGAAGCCGTTCCTGGACTGTTTTATTTACTATAACTGTTTTACTAATTAAATGTATTGTCAGGAAAACGAACACATGCTATGACCGCTCTGGCTACTAATTAAAAATCAAATTAAAAAGTTATTCTGTCGTCAATGGATGAATGGGCGATAGAAACTGATAATGGTGCACGTGACTTAAATTAACTGAATGATACGGGTGAAGATGATTGAATTTAGAACAATAGTGTACTGAAGAATTGTGGGTAGTCTAATTATTTTATTATGAAATGCTGGAAATTGTATATAATCTCCCCAGACACCGAGTACAACATTCACAATGGCAAGCCGAACCAAACTAAGGGACGCACTGACAGCGTTGCAAATGCTGCAGAATTTCAATGAGTTGGAGTCAGATGGAGAATCAGATATTGTGCTTGAAATCAAAGTTGCTGATGAAGAGTCATCCGATTCTGATGTTTACTTCGAGCCTCGGCCTCCGATGCCTGAGCCTCGCCGCAGAAACAGAACAGATCCCAAGTGCCACGTGAGACAGGAGTCTGGGAGGGATGGCACGGTTTGGGTAGAAAAGAGACGAGATCCCAACAGGAAGGCGGCCTCACCAGAATATTCACAAAGAGCAGGTTCTACACCTCATGCAGAGACAAATTGCCAGAGTACTCAATTCTTTGTTTGTGACATGCAGATAGTACAGTCTCTGTGCTGCAACATCACTCATTTGCACAGAAAAGGAAACAAAACACGGAACATGTGTATGAATGAACTGAATGCAATTATTGCACTCTTGTATGTCCACGTAGCATAAGGCGGAAAGAGCATGGATGTGGAGTCATTAGTCTGATAGGTATGGGGTGGACTTTTTCCAGAGAGACCATGCCACGCAACCGCTTCAGAGAGATCATGAGACACCTGCGTTGATAACAAGGAGATGAGACCAATAGATGTGCAGACAGACACATTTGCCGCAGTCTCAGACACCTAGAAAAGTGTTGTGAAGAATTGCACTGCTTGTTACAAGCCAGGAGACATAACGGATGAGTAACTGTCCCCAACAAAAGCTCGGTGCCATTTTACCCAATACATGGTCAACAAACCAGACAAATTTGGAATTGATTTTTAGTTGGCCGCCGATGTCAAAACCAAGAACTTGCTCAATGGCTTTCAAAATCGAAACCAGGCCAGTGGGTGAGCGACTGTTTGAGACTGTTGTTGAGACTCGTGGAGCCTTACATTGGCAAAGGCAGAAATGTTGCCATGGCAGACAAGTTGATTGCAAAGACGACTAGCCTGCTTGGAATAGTGAACAAACAAAGGCGGGAGCTGCCCCTCTGCGCAAAACATACCAGCAGAGCTGTACTCCACAGTGACGGAAAGTGGTAAAGCAACACTTATGGTGTACAGATGCAAAAGAAAGTATTTGCATCCTCAGTACCATGCATCCCACTGTTGCCATTGGCAGTGACCAGAAAAAGAAACTGGAGACAGACGACTATCGCACAAAGGTATACATCTCTGCTATATACATATATCGTTTCCATCTGTCAAACACCAAATATATTCTTATATGACATGAATGTTATTACTATTCAAACCTTTATTTTATGTAATAGGTTGGTGTGGATGCACTGGACCAGATGGCAAGACTATCTTCTTTTACAGAGTACACTCACCTCTGGCCTGTTGCGGTGTTCTGCAACTTGCTCGACATGGCTGCTATCAAAGCGCACGTTGTACAAGCAATGTCTTGACAAGACAGTCAACAGGAGCGATTTCATCATGGATCTGGCATGTGAGCTTCGTGAGAACCACATGACCATCAAGAAAGAAGCTACAGCCGCCAAGCAGCAGCACATCCTGCTCTCCCTCTTCCCCAAGCACCACTGCTCCCTCTCGGGAAAAGGAAGACCATGTCAAGTCGGCAGGGGCACACAAAACAAGGCCCATGAAAACGGTGTGCAGTGCAACCGATTTGTTTGTTGGGCTTGCTCCCGAAGCTGTGTGCTGACCCGAAGCATAAAGACGAGAGAAGACGAGATTGATTCATGCGTAAAGGTATGGGTAAAAAGGGCACAATACAGTGTCCGATATAAAAACTGTTATTTGTTGATTGTATCTGGTCATGAACACATTTCCACAAATATTTCTTCATGCAATTCATCCTTTACAATTCTTCATGCGCTGGTTCTTTTGTTTAGGAATACAGCAAATCATTTCACATGCGCACCTGGCTAGTTATTATTATCATTATCTTTTTCGTTATAACTTTGTCAAAAGATTTTACTACAACTCCATTACTAATTAAATCTACAAATAAAGTTGATCAAATGGATTACACTAATGTTTTGTAAAGAAAATGCATAGGTAAAAAGGCCTACTTCTTTTCTAGGACTTAATAGAATTATACAAAACATATCCATAACTATTGTTTTTAAATTATTAATATATTTCCACTAATTTCTTCATGCAATTAATCCTTTACAATATGATTGTTGATGCACTAGTTATCAAGCGTTGGTGCTTATGTTTGCTGCACCTTGTGGGTTGATATGCATCTGATGCATTTGCTGCATAAGGACAACATTCTCTTGTCTAGCAGGTGCTAATATATGTATGCAGGGTATTTGTATGCATGACCTCGTTCGATTACAGAACCATCTGATGAGTGAAGATGTAATCCAGCCAAGGCAATCTTACGAGAACTTGAAAACAGCATGCATTTAGTTTTGCCTGTATTAAGCACACGTTTTAAAAATCAGTAATGGCTACCTGTACAGATGCAAAATCAGACTGTTGCCTGGTAAAATCCAGGTCAGCAGTCAGAGCAATTGCGTACATATTAGTATCATACGCATATTGATGAAATGTCAATTCTTTAAAAGATTGACCAATAGCATTTATATAAATAGTAACAAAAACAGGTCCCAGAACAGACTCCCGCAGAACACTTATGTACTTCAAGAAATTCGGACTTAACCCCATCAATCACCATGGCCTGAGTTGTGTCACTAAGAGAATCATGAAACAATGAGCAGGTGTCAGAACCCAGCAAAGTTTCTTATTTACCATAGATTCAAGAATTTTAGCTAGACACAAGCCTAGAGATGGGACAATAATTATCAAGATCACTACGATCCCGTCCTCATGGAGTAGCAGCATGTTAGCGGTTTTCCATACTTTAGGTATATTTCCTGACAATGTTAGCTTTAAGATATGGGTTACTGAGCCAGCAATGAGGTGGCAGCACACTTGAGCATACAGTGCATGATGCTACAAGCTTGGCACACCTGTATTTGGAGAGTTTCTCCCATTCTTCTCAGCAGATCCTCTCAAGCTCTGTCAGGTTGGATGGGGAGTGTCGCTAAACAGCTATTTTCAGGTCTCTCCAGAGATGTTTGATGGGGTTCAAGTCCGGGCTCTAGCTGGGCCACTCAAGGACATTGAGACATGTCCCGAAGCCACTTCTGCGTGGTCTTGGATGTGTGCTTAGGGTCGTTGTCCTGTTGGAAAGTGAACCTTCGCGCCAGTCTGAGGTCCTCAGCGCTCTGGAGCAGGATTTCATCAAGGATCTCTGTACTTTGCGCCGTTGATTTCTCTCTCGATCCAGACTAATCTCCCAATCCCTACTGCTGACAAACATCCCCACAGCATGAAGCTTCCACCACCATTCTTCACCGTAGAGATGGTGGCAGGTTTCCTCCAGACATGATGCTTGTCATTCAGACCAAAAGTTGAATCTTGGTTTAATCAGACCAGAGAATCTAGTTTCCCATGGTCAGAGTCTTTAGGTGCCTTTTACAGAGGAGTGGCTTCAGTCCATTCTACCATTCTATCATTAAGGCCTGATGCTGCAGAACTGGGAGAACCTTTCAGAAGTACAACCATCTCCACAAAGGAACTCTGGAGTTCTGTCAGAGTGACCATCGGGTTCTTGGTCACCTCCCTGACTAAGGCCCTTCTCCCGATTGCTCCGTTTGGCCAGGCGACCAGCTCTAGGAAGAGGTGGTTCCAAACTTCTTCCATTTAAGAATGGAGGCCAGTGTGTTCTTGGGGACCTTCAATACTGCAGAAATATTTTGCTACCCTTCCCCAGATCTGTGCCTCAACACAATCCTGTCTCGGCGCTCTAAGGACAATTCCTGGTTTTTGCTCTGATATGCACTGTCAACTGTAGGACCTTGTGACTAATCAGGAAACTAGGTGTATGCCACACATCACTACTTCACAGGAGAGCATTTTGAATGCAATTGTATTTTATTTGATCAAAAGAAATACCTTCTGGAACATGTAAACATTTTCATGTGCCTTTAACAAACTTGTATGCAATCTAAATACTAATACAATTGTTAAATTACGAGCCTAGTTGGTTTAGCCACAGAAAGAGAGCAACCTTCCCCCTATCCATGATTGGCTGAGATAATGAGTGGACTGGACATGTCGAGAGACGAGTTTGGATTGGTCTGCCATGTGGCACACTAATGTCTATAACATGAGCTGGTCAGTATGTGTCGGTAATTCTTTCTAACACAGCTTTAAAAAAATATATATCATGCAGTAGAACTGCGTAAGTGTTGGTCTCCACTTTCCAGAGGACCGAGTTTTGAAATTAGCTAAGGAGATGGAGAACATTCTGGCATTTGATAGCAAATGAGTCAAAAAGAGAACAAAAGGCTGTTGTAATCCAGAGACATGTGTTTTACACATCTTCAAACTAACCCTAACCCATTTTTTATTTAACTAGGCAAGTCAATTCAGAACAAATTCTTATTTACAATGACAGCCTAGGAACAGTGGGTTAACTGCCTTGGTCAGGGGCAGAACGACATTTTTACCTTGTCAACTCAGGGATTCAATTCAGTTACTGGCCCAATGCTATAACCACTAACCCTAACTCATGGCATCCGTGACAGAGGGAGAAGCATCCATCCATGTATATGGGTAAGATAGTCTATCTAGCTACATTTGCAGTTATTACACATTTCTAATTTTCTCAGAAAGTCACTTTAAATTTGAAGTTAAATTACATTGTTAGCTAGCTAACGTTATGCGTATGATCTGTGTAGTAATATTATTCGTACCTCAAGAGCTATTTGCATTGCTAGTTATAGCCTAATGATAGCTATCTAACATTGAACCTGGTTGGTTAGCTACCTGCAGATTCATGCAGGGTAGTAACGTTATGAGTTGGGATTATGGTTCATTGTTTAGCTAGCTAGCTGCATGTCTCAAAAGACTCCACTATGCAAGTAACCATTTCAATAGAATGTTCATGTCACTGACAACTGTCAATAGACATAGCTGGGGGGAATGGAATTATTTTATTATGACTTTTTTTCCTCGGTCGGGGGTCACTCCGAGATCAGTCTCGGTTCACTAACCTCAGGAGGCTGAAGAAATTTGCCGTGTCACCTAAAACCCTCACCAGCTTTTACAGATGCACCATTGAGAGCATCCTGTCGGGCTATATCACCGCCTGGTACAGTAACTGCACCGCCCACAACCACAGGGCTCCTCAGAGGGTGGTGCTAGCTGCACAACGCATCACCGGGGGCAAACTACCTGCCCTCCAGGACCCCTACAGCACACAATGGCCAAAAATATCATCAAGGACAACATCCACCCGAGCCACTGCCTGTTCACCCCGCTACCATCCAGAAGGCAAGGTCAGTACAGGTGAGGTGAATCAAAGCTGGGATCGAGAGACTGAAAAAACAGCTTCCATCTCAAGGCCATCAGACTGTTAAATAGCCATCACTAGCACAGAGAGGCTGCTGCCTACATACAGACTTGAAATCATTAGCCACTTTAATAAATGGATCACGAGTCACTTTAATGTTTACATATCTTGCATTACGCATCTCATAGTATAGAATACAGTATAAATATATCTATTGCATCTTAGCCCATGCCACTGACATTACCTTATCCATATATTTATATATTCTTATTCGATTTCTTTACTTAAGATGTGTGTATTAAGCATTTGTGGAATTGTTAGATATTACTGTACTGTCGGAACTAGAAGCACAAGCATTTCGCTACGCTCGCAATAATATCTGCTAACCAAGTGTATGTGACCAATAAAATATGATGTATCTGTTACTATCAAGAGTGTTACTTGTGTTGATGATTAGGTCCCCTTTAAACCAGACAAACAAATGTATAAAAACACAGCAACTTGATGGTTTTAAATGGGAGCAGTAGGGTGGAGAAGGGTTTTGTTGCGCTGTCCATCCTAAAAGTAGCAAACTTCTCCCCACCCCACAGTTTCATGTGTTTTAGGTTGGGGGACACGATTGGAAATTTTCACAAGAGAGTAGACTTACGGCAGTTTCATTCTCATGAACACTCTGGCCATGAAGAAGCTGAGCAGGACACTGACAAAACCGATGAACAACAGAAGAAAGCGGTTGAGTTTAGGGATGTTTGGGGCATTCGAGCGATCTAGGATTATGAAGCCCAAGCCTCCCATGGTGAAGAGGAAACTGGAGGCCAACCCTTCCATGATGTACTGGCCATTCACTCTTCATAGGAAAGAGAAAAAAAAAGATGGTTATGTGACTACCCCTCTCAAATTTGTGCAATACAATGCAGATAATGAATGGAGTAAATAATAGCCCCAGGCATTGACAATGCAGAAACAGCATGTGTTAGCTCTCAAGATCCCAAAGGGGATTACAGTTGAAGGGTTCTCAGTTGAACATATGGACGACAGCTGGCCAAATGTGTACTACAGTCCCAAAGCTGTTTTAACATTTAGAAACTTGAATAATCCTTGCTTGCAATGCGGTTTTGGAAACATTTGGAACTGAACCTTCATATAAGCAAGAAATCATTTTTCAAATATAAGCGAAACACTTTCTATACATCGTTTCAGCACAGTTGCACAGAGCAATTTCCATTAGAGTGCAACTGGGTAGGATATATTGTACGTTGGCTGGAAGCATGCGTTATTCAAAACACAGCCACTTGCAACTGTGCCAAAACTGGGTACAGTAAGAGTATCTTTCGTATAAAAAAGAAATTGCACTGATATGAAATTTCGAAATGTTTCCAAAACTCATAACACAAGCAAGGCGCTTTAACACTAGCATTAGTCTACTGTACATGAATGGGCAAGGAAAGGTGTTGCGTACTTACCTGTATGCCAAAAAGGCGACAGGCCGCTGGTGCCCATGTTCATCGGTCATTGAACCCACACTAGGTGGTTCCACAATGACATCGTAGATGATGCCTGCAGATGGGAGAGACACAAGGAAATCAGTTAGCTAACTAGCTAGTAGCAAGAAGGAAAATCAACAGTTACGCACTGGCATAATAATATGAATTGGGATGGTAAATGCCATGTGTAAGGGTAAAGGAGGGTGCAAAGCTAGCCCATACCAGCTGAGCTGGCTTAGTAGTTTGCTACATGTTAGCCTACTCAAATCGGCTAATAAATCAATCAAAATCTTTAGCCACAGTATTGTGAAAGCTACTCTGAAAATAGTGTTTACCAAGCTGCTAACAATAACGTCAATGTCACTAAGTTACTTTGAAAACATACACTACATGAGCAAAAGTATGGGGAGAACTGCTAGTCAAACACCTCGTTAAAATTTTTTTTTTAATCACAGGCATTAACATGGAGTTGGTCCCCCCTACAGCACTTCGCGGCCCTGTTCAGTGAGGCCACACAAGCGGAGCTTTTGTTGCTCCTAGATGTTTCCACTTCACAATAACAGCACTTACAGTTGGCCGGGCCAGCTCTAGCAGGGCAGAAATTTGATGGACTTGTTGGAAAGGTGGCATCCTATGATGGTGCCATGCTGAAAGTCACTAAGCTCTTCAGTAAGGCCATTCTACTTTGGCTATGGAGATTTTATACCTGTGGCTGAAATAGCCGAATCAACTAATTTGAAGGTGTCCACATACTTTTGTATGTATAGTGTAGTTCATTACCTACTGTAAAATGATCATATCTAAATCTGAAATGTCATACATATGATCATTTTTAAGAACATGGCACTGGACTCAGATGTAAACAGAATGCTTTTTTTTTTAAAGCCTGATAAACCTGATATCCTGACCTGATCTTTAATTCTGAATGTGCAAATTCTTGTGATTTTTCTCGTGATCTGTGCTATCCGGGATCCTTGGGACGTTCCTACCCCCACCTCCATTGAAATTAATTTTAAATGGTCAAGATAAGGCTTAAGGTTAGGGTTTAGGGAAGCGACGTCCCAAGGACTCCGGACTGCACTGTACTTTTTCCTCGTGCCGAAAACGGAGATATAGATATAAAATGCCAAAAGATGATTTTCACAAAGTCACATAGCAAAAAACCCTCAATAGCCAATACAATGTCAAAACATGGTCCTGTCATGAGTTCAGTACCATTTGCGTGATTGTGCAGACCCATGACAGAGTCATATACAATACCTTTTTTAATACCTTTTTTAAAGGTATTAAGGCAGCTACTCTTACTGGGGTCCAGCAACATTAAGGCAGCGATATACAATTAGAATGACACATTACATTTCATAACACTTTTCACAACACAACCTCAAGGATTGGACCCCCCTGTGGCGTACTGCATAAGCGTCAAATAGCCCCGGCGATATGAAACCAGGAAGTGGGAAATCTGAGGTTGGTCAATTTTGAACTCACCCCCTATTGAAGTTAGTAGGATATTGGTAATCTCGCACTTCCTAAGGCTTCCACTAGATGTCAACTATCTTTAGAAACTTGTTGGAGGCTTCTACTGTGAGGTGGAGCCGAATGAGAGTGGATTGAGTCAGAGGTCTGGCAGCAGTCACGCACATTTCACATGAGGTATCTCCCATTCCTTTTCTGAAGACAAAGTAATTCGCCGGTTGGAATATTATTGAAGATTTATATTAAAAAACATCCTAAAGATTGATTCCATACATCGTTTGACAAGTTTCTACGGTCTGTAACGGAACTGACATTTCATCTGCAACTATGAAAGCGCTTAGAGAGTTTTGATTTGTTTACCGAACGCGCTAACAAAAGTAGCTATTTGGACATAAATGATGGACATTATCGAACAAATCAAACATTTATTGTGGACCTGGGAGTGCAGTCGGTTGACTCCATCATGGCGGATATATGTATTTGTTCTCTGAGCGCTGTTCTCAGATTATAGCATTGTTTGCTTTTTCCGTAAAGCCTTTTTTAAAATCTGACAGCATTAAGGAGAAGTATATCTTTAATTCCATGTATAACACTTGTATTTTCATCAACATTTATGATGAGTATTTCTGTAAATTGTTGTGGCTCTGAAAATTCAACGGATGTTTTTGGAACTACTGAACATAATGCGCCCAATGTATACTGAGATTTTTTAAATACAAATATGAACTTTAACGAACAAAACATGCATGTATTGTGTAACATGAAGTCCTATGAGTGTAAGCTGATGAAGATCAAAAGTTAGTGATTAATTTTCTCTCTATTGGTGTTTTTTGTGACTCCTCTGTTTGGCTGGAAAATGGCTGTGTTTTTCTGTGGCTTGGCTCTGACCTAACAATCATTTGTGGTGCTTTCGCTGTAAAGCCTATTAACAACAAGATTACCTTTAAAATGGTATAAGATACTTGTAATGCTTGAGAAATTTTATTATGAGATTTGTTGTTTTGAAAAATGGCGCCCTGCACTTTCAGTGGCTGTTGTCATATTGATCCCTTTAACGGGATTGCAGCCCTATGAAGTTTAAGGACAACAAAGTCAAGGTATTGGAGTGGCCATCAAAAAGCTCTGACCTCAATCCTAAAGAAAATGTGTGGGCAAAATTGAAAAGGCGTGTGCAAGCAAGGAGGCCTACAAACCTGACTCAGTTACACGAGCTCTGTCAGGAGGAATTTGCCAAAATTCACCCAACTTATTGTGTTAAGATTGTGGAATGCTACCTGAAACATTTGACCCAAGTTAAACAATTTAAAGGCAATGCTACCAAATACTAATTGAGTGTATGTAAACTTCTGACCCACTGGGAATGTGATGAAAGAAATAAAAGCTGAAAACTCATTCTCTCTACTATTATTCTGACATTTCACATTTTTTAAATAAAGTGGTGATCCTAACTGACCTAAGACAGGGTATTTTGACTCGGATCAAATGTCAGGAATTGCGAAAAACTGAGTTTAAATGTATTTGGCTAAGGTGTATGTAAACTTCTGACTTCAACTGTATATGACTAAAGAATCACAAATACAGGTATTTACCTTTTCATGGTAGGAAGATGGAAAGGTAAATACCTGTCTTATTTGTAAAGAATAATTAATCAGGGGGATATTTTGTTATTTTGTTAGTCATATCCCAACCCATTTAATTAATTATGGCCCTGGTTACACTGTACACCTTTAATAAAAATATTCCCTCTATTTGGAACGACAAGCCAGAACAATATTAAACAGACCTATTCATATTAATTTGCATGGAATGTCCGAGTCATGTGCAAGTATTTTAAACAATTACATTGATAGAACTCACAATCTACCCCTCCCCCCAAAACAAAAATAAAATAACTATGGGGCGCTGTTGAGGGAGAAGCAGCGAATCAGCTTCCAAAATGTATGTTTGTGACACAGATTGGCACAAGGGTCAGTCAGATCTGGCACTGGATGAATGTGTATTAATCCTGAGGTGCGTTCATGAACGTTTTCCCCGTCGCTGCAACTCCCGTACGGAATCTGGAAAGGTCAAGAGCGATGCGTCCTCCGAAACAAGCCACACTGCTTCTTGACGCTGCTCCCTTAACCCGGAAGCCAGCTGCACCAATGAGTCGGAGGAAACACCGTACTAGAGATCGACCGATTAAGTTTTCATAGCAATCGGAATTTTTGGACACCGATTTGGACAATTTATTTTTATTATTTGGCCACCTTTATTTAACTAGGCAACTCAGTTAAGAACACATTGTTATTTTCAATGACTGCTTAGGAACGGTGGGTTAACTGCCTCGTTCAGGGGCAAAACGACAGAATTTTACCTTGTCAGCTCGGGGGATTCAAACTTACAGTTAACTAGTCCAACGCTCTAACCACCCGCCGCTCTTTGCACTCCACGAGGAGGCTGCCTGTTAAACGAATGCAGTAAGCCAAGGTAAGTTGTTAGCTAGCATTAGTCTGGTAAAAAACAATAAAAATAACTACACATGGTTGATGATATTACTAGTTTATCTAGCGTGTCCTGCAGTCAGTGTATATGCAACCGTTTGGGCAGCCTAATTTACCAGAATGTATGTAATTATGACACATTGTACAACCCTCAATGGTGTAACAGCAATATTTAGACTTATGGATGCGACCCGTTAGATTAAATACGGAACGGTTCCGTATTTCACTGAAAGAATAAACGTTTCGTTTGAGATGATAGTTTCCGGATTCGACCATATTAATGACCTAAGGCTTGTATTTCTGTGTGTTATAATTAAGTCTATGATTTGATAGAGCAGTCTGACTGAGAGATGGTAGGCACCAGCAGGCTCGTAAGCATTCATTCAAACAGAACTTTGTGCGTTTTGCCAGGAGCTCTTTCGCAATGCTTCAAGCATTGAGCCGTTTATGACTTCAAGCCTATCAACTCCCGAGATTAGGCTTGTGTAACCGATGTGAAATGGCTAGCTAGTTAGCGGGGTTTGCGCTAATAGAGTTTCAAACGTCACTCGCTCTGAGACTTGGAGTAGTTGTTCGCCTTGCTCTGCAGCTTTTGTGAAACGATGGGTAACGATGCTTCGATGGTGGCTGTTGTCGATGTGTTCCTGGTTCGAGCCCAGGTAGCGGCGAGGAGAGGGATGGAAGCTATACTGTTACACTGGCAATACTAATGTGCCTTTAAGAACATCCAAATAGTCAAATGTATATGAAATACAAATTGTATAGAGAAATAGTCCTATAATTTCTATAATAACTACAACCTAAACTTCTTACCTGGGAATATTGAAGACTACCAGCTTTCATATGTTCTCATGTTCTGAGCAAGGAACTTAAACATTAGCTTTCTAACATGGCACATATTGCACTTTTACTTTCTTCTCCAACACTTTGTTTTTGCATTATTTAAACCAAATTGAAAGAGTTTCATTATTTATTTGAGGCTAAACTGATTTTATTGATATATTATCTTAAGTTAAAATAAGTGTTCATTCAGTATTGTTGTAATTGTCATTATTACAAATAAGTCAAATTTAAAAAGTTAAAATTGCCTGATTAATCGGTATCGGCTTTTTTTGGTCCTCCAATAATTGGTATCGGCATTGAAAAATCATAGTCGGTCGACCTCTACACCGTACAGCTGGCGACCAAAGTCAGTGTGCATGCAGAATGTTTGCTATGTTGCGAAACAGTTTGTTCTGAACGACACATTTCCCCAAAACGTTCTTGAACAGACTGGTTGGTATGTTTGCTCCTTTTGGTGAGTGTGGCGAGGTGTGGCTTGAAGCAAAGATTTAAAAGGCAGTGCCAAGCTGACAGCTTTCCAACCCCTCCCCTTTATTCAACTGGACTTTCAGTTCAGCACAGTTCAATGAAACATTCCAGAACATAATGAATATAGGACTTATTACGGCAAGCACCAGCAGATCAAACAAATAACTAAAATGAAAACTTAGCAGGGTAAGCCGACACAAAACAAAAACCTAATTTTAAAGTGTTTCTAAAATCCCAATGGGAAAAAAATGTATGGTGAAAAAAACAATTGGAACCATTTCCCTGTTTGACCGCTAGGTTTTATGGGTATTATGACTCATGCGGTGATACTCTATGTTCGTAAATACACTCTGGCTATCTACTCCGATTTCAGAGCACTCGTCTGAGTGTAGCAGAGCACAGAATAACCAATAGTTTACTTACGCTCAACACCCGTTCAAAATGGTGAATGTCAGTAAAAGTCGTCAAAAAAAATGTAATTGAATTGTTGCCAGCAGCAGTTACAGTCACCAACGCTCTGGATAGCATGAGCACCCCAATTCACCCTAGTTCTGCTAGGGCGAGTAAAATAGTCAGTGAGATTATCTAATTTGCGTCTGTAAATAGTTTGCTGATCTTAGTTTGGGTGCTTGACTGCCGTTGAGTTCAGAACACTCGAATCAACCCTACTCCTAGGCCAGAGGGTTCAGTGTGCGCTCTGAACTCTGAATTTAGGAACGGAAGATCTGACAACGGTCTGAATTTACACGCAGAGCGCACTCTGGCACTCCAGATTGAATTGACGAACACACCCTATAACAAACAATGCCAAGATCATTGTGAATGTCAAACTTTAATTATTTTGCCAAATAAACAAATGTATTACAGTAACTGATGGAATTCATTTTTCCGCTATACCGTAAACGAGTGTGACCCTAAAACCACTGTACTGAACCGTGGGTTTGGTGAACAGTTACACACCTAGCTAGTACTAGCTAGCTAATTAGTTAGCTACACAATAGCCAACTCCTCCGTACTCGGCCCAACACTGATTAGCCGATTGAATAAGTCTGACTGCATAAAATACGTGTGACGGGTGAAGACGTTGAATCATATTTTAGTAGGCAATACATGTACCTAATGTTAGCTATTTAGAAGCCGGATGTAACTTTAAACATTAACAGACAAGTCCTGTATCGAGGCTTTACAAAACCATCGGTTACAGCTACCTAGTTAAACTGGCATGACAGCTAACGACGCTGCAGTGTTCGACAACTTACCTCCAGTGATGAGAAAGTACGATACAATAACAATCGCATAGACTGTCATAGCCGACGGCATGTGCAGCCATGATGGCTTTTTGAGTTTTATATTAGGACATTCCAACACTGCGAAAGGTACACCGTATAATGTCTCCATTGCTAATTCAATACGAATTTACTCTTCAGGTAAACTGAGATGTCTGGCTGCTACGACGACGTGTCCAGGAAGTACCGAAAATCTAGTTAGTAGATAAACACTTCGAAGCAAATACTATACTTTTTAATCACAAATAATGAATTTCATGCACTGAAATGTAATTTCATATTTAATATAACTATTCTATATACACATCTTGAAGACAATCTGAACTGACATATGACCAGTTTATTATCCTTCAAATGTTTCGCTTTCCTGCTAAGACCTTTAGTGTTGACGTAGTTATTGTGCGACACTCAAACAGGTTCTAGAAAAAAGGAACTCCCGCCTGCAGCGAAACGAAATATTCCTTCGAGGACTCTCCCAAGCCCATGCGCTCTCAGCAACGCTTCCACCGGCTCGTCATTACGCCGCGTGCACTGCACAATGTGTGACACGCGCGGTATTAATCACCCAACTTCTTGCAAATTCTTTAAATAATAGTCCTGTACAAGGTATTTCCATAGCTGGTAAAGAAATTATTATAAGCCAGCTGGCTGACGATACTACACTTTTTCTGAAAGACGCTAACCAAATTCCCATATCGATCAATGTGATTACAATCCTTTTCCAAAGCGTCTGGTCTATATCTTAACATTAAGAAATGTGAACTCATGGCTGTTGTAAAGAATTGCTATTTTCTTATGCAAGTGATCAGCCTACTGCTAAATACATGGCTACAACTCACAGTAAAGCCTGTGGGGTCCCCTACAGGATAGCTCCCACATTACACACTGACTGCCAAACCAGCGCACACACATAGTCTCCTTTAGCTGAACATTGTGTGACGGCGGGATTCTAGAGTGACGGATGTGACGGCGGGATTCTAGAGTGACGGACGGCCCAGCTGAGCCGATGGCGGAAGACTACAGACTACACCCCAGCTGAACCAATCCAAAGATCCGATCTCCCAGGATCAACCTACTTTCTGTTTTGTATAAATTGTATTGTAACGGTTCACTCTTTCTCTTTTCCTGCTGTTCTGTGCGAGCGAATGGGAGAGCCGTATTTACGTGTACCAGATATTCTCACTCTGAAATAAACTGTCGCTTGTCGCACAATTTTAACACCTTGTCTGAATCGATTCTTAACCGGCTCACCCTTCTAATATCCTTTTATCAACACTGTCAAAGATTGTGTGACACCTTCATATTATGGTATTCCAGTAAAAGAAGAACTTACATATTTAGGCATAACCATTACAAAGGATCAGAAGTCTAGAGGCTTACTAAATTTTAACCCTCTTATTAAAAAAACCCAGAAGAAACTAAATCAATGGCTACAGAGGGACTTATCTTTAAAAGGTAGAGTCCTAATAACCAAGGCTGAAGGTATCTCTAGACTAACATATGGTGCTCTATCTTTATATCTTGACCGTAAAATAAGCAAGGAGATAGACCAGATGCTTTTCAACTTTCTTTGGAGAAACCGTACCCATTACATTAGGAAAACTGTTGTAATGAACACTTATGAGAATGGTGGACTGAATTTTCTGGATTTTACTACTTTAAATAATACTTTCAAGATCAATTGGATAAAACAATTCCTAAGACCCACTTCTATCTGGAATTGTATTCCTCATCATGTCTTCTCTACTTTTGGTGGCCTTAACTTCATGTTGTTTTGCAATTATAATATTGACAAAGTTCCAGTGAAACTTTCTGCTTTTCATCGGCAGGTTCTCTTGTCATGGTCCTTAATTTATAAACACAATTTTTCTCCACACAGATATTATATATGGAATAATCGGGATATATTGTATAAAAATACCTCTGTTTTTAGAATATTGGTTCAGAAATAATATCCTATTGGTGAGCCAACTGGTAAATGCAGAGGGTCTTTTACTCAGTTATAAATAATTCTTATCACTTTACAAGGTCCCTGTAACACCTAAAGATTTTGCAATTGTTTTAGATGCCATTCCCTCAGGTGTTGCTATGTTATTCAGGAACATGTCAAGACCTGACCCTCAGAGCCTACCTTCTATTGACCCTGTTGACTCATCAGTAGGAAATGTTATGCAGGTGAGTGAGGACCCAAAAGCGATATAACGGAAACAGAGTCTTTTAATGTCCAAACAGGGAAAACATAAATCCTCAATCATTACAGGGGAAGTCCAAACAGGGAAAACACAAATCCTCTAGTTTAACAGGAGAGTCCCCCTTCTAGTTGTTGAGGAGAGTTGCAGGGCTAGCGGCAACAGACTGCAGGTCCCTTCGGGTAGGCGCGGGCCGTAGAGGATAGAGACACCTGCTCACACGTAGTATCTGATGACGAGGCAGAATATAACTGGACTGAACAAAAGCAAAGCAAACAGCAAACAGCAAACAAGAATCCGACAAGGACAGAGGCAGAAACCGAGAGAGAAATAGAGACCTAATCAGAGGGCAAAAATAGGGGACAGGTGTGAAAGAGTAAACGAGGTCGTTAGGAGAATGAGGAACAGCTGGGAGCAGGAACGGAACGATAGAGAGAGAGAGGAATAGAGAGAGAGAAAGAAACCTAATAAGACCAGCAGGGGGAAACGAAGAGAAGAGAAAGCACAGGGACAAGACATGACAATACAATACATGACAGGAAAGACTTGTTTCTCTTTTGGTCCATTCAACAACAGAGCGATACGATCCTTGTTTCAGCAGGATGTTGTATCTATACCTTATGTCATGCCTTATTGGAATGGATTTATTGATAATATCTGTTGGAAAAAAGTTTGGATGTTGCCACAAACATACCTACTTGTTAACAAAATTAAGGAAGTTTCCTTTAAAATTATTCATAAATATTACCCCGCCAACCACTATATGAAGAAGTTTAAGGAAAACATCAACTCAAATTGCTCCTTTTGTAATGACCACCCAGAAACAGTTGTGCATCTTTTTTGGCATTGTATGCATGTAAGAAAACTGTGGCAAGACATCAGTAGGTTTATAATTGAACACATTTATGAAGATTTTACACTATTGTGGAGAGATGTACTGTTTGGATTCTTTACATACAATAGAAATAAGCGGAATCATTTTTATGTAATTAATTTCATTATTCTTTTGGCCAAATTTCATATACACAAATGTAAATTTACAAACAGAAAACCACATTTTCGTATCCTACAAAAAGAAATTGAACTGTATTTTAAGACGGTTAAATGCTCTACTAACAAAAAAGCTGTTAGAATTGTAAGTATATGCATGTCCCTTAAGGTCCTTGTGTAATTGTAATGTGATATTGTACCCCCTAGCTCGATTGTCCATTGTTTGTAATCTATGTATGCTTGTGTTCCCTCATGTGCTTTATGTATTGATTTGTTGTTAATAAAAAATAACAAAATAAAATAAAAAATAAATAAAAATTTTAAAAAGTGTGACACGCGCGGTGAAACACCGAGTCCCATTCATTTTCAGTGGATGAGAAGCGGAGAGGGCAGGGGACCATTGAGCGGCGTGATGTTAGACCTTTCCCAGCTTTATGCAAATCACCGGCGGCGACTGCTAGGCAGTGACCAGTCATATATATTTTATTTAACCAGGCAAGTCAGTTAAGAACACATTCTAATTTACAATGGCGGTCTACCCCGGCCTAACCCCCTTTTTTATATATTTTTTATTAATAACAAATCCATAAATAAAGCACATGAGGGAACACAAGCATACATAGATTACAAACAATAGACAATCGAGCTAGGGGGTACAATATCACATTACAATTACACCAAGGACCTTAAGGGACATGCATATACTTACAATTCTAACAGCTTTTTTTTGTTAGTAAAGCATTTAACCGTCTTAAAATACAGTTCAATTTCTTTTTGTAGGGTACGAAAATGTGGTTTTCTGTTTGTAAATTTACATTTGTGTATATGAAATTCGGCCAAAAGAATAATGAAATTAATTACATAAAAATGATTCCGCTTATTTCTATTGTATGTAAAGAATCCAAACTGTACATCTCTCCACAATAGTGTAAAATCTTTCCCCGGCCTAACCCCGACGACGCTGGGCCAATAGATTTAAACAACGTAGTAACGCCCACTTCCGCTCAACTTCTTACCTGATACATAGCTTCCTGTCACCATGATAGTATTCATACTAGCTTCTAAGTCGCGCGTTTTATCATTACCTCAGTATATTAATGTAATCATTTTTTCTATTGCGTTTAAAAATATATATTATTGTTGAAAATTGTGTTTATCCGTTCAGTTAGTGATTTTTGTCTCGTTTAGCTAGCTATTAACGCGCTAACCATTAAGGTGGCTAGTAATTAGTCAACACCCCTGCTTACCATGCCGTTGTTTTACACAAGGTGCTTGAAGAGCTGCCAAAGGTAACAGTGACGGGTGTACATCGTCTGGCCAAGACAATTAGCAAAGCACCGACCTCCAAGTTGGAAAAAGGTTTAAAACTTTGTCTCCAGTTACCTTTTCTACTATGAAGGTAGGTGTAGCCAAGTTGCTTATCAGACCAGACAAGGACATTTACTCAAAGCTGTAACGTATTTTAAAACATGCCTTTTACAGTAGCTAGCTAACATTATGATTGCTCATTCATTTTTTTTCTAAACAGTTTTGAACAGTGATAAAATTACAGGAGAGGTCAGCATAAGAGCTTGCTGCTACAAGTTCATGAGGAAAAATGAGAAACCACACAGTTTGAGTGTAGGGTGGAAAGTCAGCTGTTTGTGACACACTACATGCCGGTTATACAGTCAGATAAAGCCTAGTCTCAGGCTAAGAAGTTCCTGTCAATGGAGATCTGCATTATGAGGCATTGCTTAGTTTAGGACCAGGCTTAACCCATGTCTATGAAACCGTTTTTAGTTTAGTAACTGTTTAGGCGTCTTCGTTTCTGTAAACTCTCATGTTGGACGCATTTGATTAAGTTTAACAAGGACATATGACCTTAATATAAATGTTTAAACCCATATTGTTGTAATGAATTTAATGGCTGTTGTATGTTGCACCAGACACTTCTGTTTGCTGGTCTTAACTCATGTTGAGTGATTTTATAGTCTAATCATTTTCTTTTTATATCCCCACGTAGGTTGTACTGAAGTGTCATTGTTTCTGGCTCAGAGCGCATCACTGTTCATGTGTTGCTGGCACTGCATTATGCAACCACACAGTTGCATTACTATTCCAGTCTGCACACTATTCCCAGGTGGGAACATCAGTCATCCCACCTGTGCACAGAGGCCAGGCAGCAGTGTCATAAGCACAGGACTATGGTATGTTTTAATAGCTATACCACATATAGGACTATGGTATGTTTTCATAGCTATTGTTATGCAGGTGAATGAGGACCCAAAAGCGACTTGGCGAAAACAGAGTCTTTAATCCAGTAAAGTAAATATACAATCATAAAGCACAATTCCACTCGTAATGACGAGAACAGACTGGAGACTCGATCATGAACTGCAGGTTGCCTCGGGAAGGCACTTGACCGTAGCAGACTCAGACACCTGCTCACCACGCAGCATCTGAGGGAAACACGACACGACAGGGCGATACACAGACACAGCACGGTGAACAATAGACAAGGATCCGACAGGGCAGAAACGGAAAACAAGGGGAGAAATAGGGACTCTAATCAGGGAAAAAGATAGGGAACAGGTGTGGGAAGACTAAATGATTGATTAGGGGAATAGGAACAGCTGGGAGCAGGAACGGAACGATAGAGAGGAAGGGAGAGAGAAAAAGGGGAACGAACCTAAAAAGACCAGCAGGGGGAAAACGAACAGAGGGAAAAGCAAAATGACAAGACAATATAAGACAAAACATGACAGTACCCCCCACTCACCGAGCGCCTCCTGGCGCACTCGAGAGGAATCCTGGCGGCAACGGAGGAAATCATCAATAAGTGAACGGTCCAGCACGTCCCGAGACGGAACCCAACTCCTCTCCTCAGGACCGTAACCCTCCCAATCCACTAAGTATTGGTGACCCCGTCCCCGAGAACGCATGTCCATGATCCTACGTACCTTGTAAATAGGTGCGCTCTCGACAAGGACGGGAGGGGGAGGGAAGACGAACGGGGGTGCGAAGAAAGGGCTTGACACAGGAGACATGGAAGACAGGATGGACGCGACGAAGATGTCGCGGAAGAAGCAGCAGTCGCACAGCGACAGGATTGACGACCTGGGAGACACGGAACGGACCAATGAACCGCGGAGTCAACGTAAGAGGAAGGTTACGAGTGGAAAGCTGTCTTGGACTCTTAATCCTACGTTTATTGGCGGCTCTCACAGAGGAAGGTCCAGGTGCGCTCACAACGTTGGACAAAGCCACTGGACTCGGCAAGCTGGGATGAGAACAGAGGAGGCTGGCCAGCTGAAACAATACCGTATTCTGGAGCTGTTCTGCCCAAGACGCAGGGTTTTAATCCTACGTTTAGACTGGGGATGGCGACAGAACTCCCTCAAAACAGTCTGTGCCCTGTAACGGCACGGGAAGTGAATTCAGACCTCACCCTCCGGAAGGAAGTTTCCAGGTGCTTAGAGAACCTATCGACAACCGTAA
This sequence comes from Oncorhynchus gorbuscha, assembly GCF_021184085.1. Classification (NCBI taxonomy): domain Eukaryota; kingdom Metazoa; phylum Chordata; class Actinopteri; order Salmoniformes; family Salmonidae; genus Oncorhynchus; species Oncorhynchus gorbuscha. The sequence goes on along the minus strand of NC_060193.1, from coordinate 34,753,531 downwards.
GAATCACGTCTTTGGACAAACGACCGGTAATGAAGTCTGAGCGATGTGAGGGTCGGGAAAGCGTCTGGACTCGGCAAGCTGGGATGAGAACAGAGGAGGCTGGTAACCCAAGAGTGCCTCGAACACCGGGATGACCAGCTAACTTGGCAGAGTGAGCCCACTGAAGAACAGCCAAACGAGTGGAAACAGGAACGAAAAGAAGGTTACTAGGACAAGCGCGCGGCGACGCAGTGTGCGTGAGTGCTTGCTTAACCTGTCTTTCAATTCCCCAGACTGTCAACCCGACAACACGCCCATAAGGAAGAATCCCCTCGGGATCAGTAGAAGCCACAGAAGAACTAAAAAGACGGGATAAGGCATCAGGCTTGGTGTTCTTGCTACCCGGACGGTAAGAAATCACAAACTCGAAACGAGCGAAAAACAACGCCCAACGAGTTTGACGAGCATTAAGTCGTTTGGCAGAACGGATGTACTCAAGGTTCTTATGGTCTGTCCAAACGACAAAAGGAACGGTCGCCCCCTCCAACCACTGTCGCCATTCGCCTAGGGCTAAGCGGATGGCGAGCAGTTCGCGGTTACCCACATCATAGTTGCGTTCAGATGGCGACAGGCGATGAGAAAAATAAGCGCAAGGATGAACCTTATCGTCAGACTGGAAGCGCTGGGATAGAATGGCTCCCACGCCTACCTCTGAAGCGTCAACCTCGACAATGAATTGTCTAGTGACGTCAGGAGTAACGAGGATAGGAGCGGACGTAAAACGTTCTTTTAGAAGATCAAAAGCTCCCTGGGCGGAACCGGACCACTTAAAACACGTCTTGACAGAAGTAAGAGCTGTGAGAGGGGCAGCAACTTGACCGAAATTACGAATGAAACGCCGATAGAAATTAGCGAAACCTAGAAAGCGCTGCAACTCGACACGTGACCTTGGAACGGGCCAATCACTGACAGCTTGGACCTTAGCGGAATCCATCTGAATGCCTTCAGCGGAAATAACGGAACCGAGAAAAGTAACGGAGGAGACATGAAAAGAGCACTTCTCAGCCTTCACGTAGAGACAATTCTCTAAAAGGCGCTGTAGAACACGTCGAACGTGCTGAACATGAATCTCGAGTGACGGTGAAAAAAATCAGGATATCGTCAAGATAGACAAAAACAAAGATGTTCAGCATGTCTCTCAGAACATCATTAACTAATGCCTGAAAAACAGCTGGCGCATTGGCGAGACCAAACGGCAGAACCCGGTACTCAAAATGCCCTAACGGAGTGTTAAACGCCGTTTTCCACTCGTCCCCCTCTCTGATGCGCACGAGATGGTAAGCGTTACGAACGTCCAACTTAGTAAAGCACCTGGCTCCCTGCAGAATCTCGAAGGCTGATGACATAAGGGGAAGCAGATAACGATTCTTAACCGTTATGTCATTCAGCCCTCGATAATCCACGCAGGGGCGCAGAGTACCGTCCTTCTTCTTAACAAAAAAAAACCCGCCCCGGCCGGAGAGGAAGAAGGCACTATGGTACCGGCGTCAAGAGACACAGACAAATAATCCTCGAGAGCCTTACGTTCGGGAGCCGACAGAGAGTATAGTCTACCCCGAGGAGGAGTGGTCCCCGGAAGGAGATCAATACTACAATCATACGACCGGTGAGGAGGAAGGGAGTTGGCTCGGGACCGACTGAAGACCGTGCGCAGATCATGATATTCCTCCGGCACTCCTGTCAAATCGCCAGGTTCCTCCTGAGAAGTGGGGACAGAAGAAACGGGAGGGATGGCAGACATTAAACACTTCACATGACAAGAAACGTTCCAGGATAGGATAGAATTACTAGACCAATTAATAGAAGGATTATGACATACTAGCCAGGGATGACCCAAAACAACAGGTGTAAAAGATGAACGAAAAATCAAAAAAGAAATAGTCTCACTGTGGTTACCAGATACTGTGAGGGTTAAAGGTAGTGTCTCAAATCTGATACTGGGAAGATGACTACCATCTAAGGCGAACATGGGCGTAGGCTTGTCTAACTCTCTGAAAGGAATGTCATGTTTCCGAGCCCATGCTTCGTCCATGAAACAACCCTCAGCCCCAGAGTCTATCAAGGCACTGCATGTAGCACCCGAACCGGTCCAGCGTAGATGGACCGACAAAGTAGTACAGGATCTAGATGGAGAGACCTGAGTAGTAGCGCTCACCAGTAGCCCTCCGCTTACTGATGAGCTCTGGCTTTTACTGGACATGAATTAACAAAATGTCCAGCAAGTCCGCAATAGAGGCACAGGCGGTTGGTGATCCTCCGTTCCCTCTCCTTAGTCGAGATGCGAATACCTCCCAGCTGCATGGGCTCAGTCTCTGAGCCAGAGGAGGGAGATGGTTGCGATGCGGAGCAGGGAAACACCGTTGACGCGAGCTCTCTACCACGAGCCTGGTGACGAAGATCTACCCGTCGTTCTATGCGGATGGCGAGAGCAATCAAAGAGTCCACACTTGAAGGAACCTCCCGGGAGAGAATCTCATCTTTAACCACTGCGTGGAGTCCCTCCAGAAAACGAGCGAGCAGCGCCGGCTCGTTCCACTCATTAGAGGCAGCAAGAGTGCGAAACTCAATAGAGTAATCCGTTATGGATCGATCACCTTGGCATAGGGAAGCCAGGGCCCTAGAAGCCTCCCTACCAAAAACTGAACGGTCAAAAACCCAAATCCTCTCCTCTTTAAAGTTCTGGTACTTGTTAGAGCAATCAGCCCTTGCCTCCCAGATAGCTGTGCCCCACTCTCGAGCCCGGCCAGTAAGGAGTGAAATGACGTAAGCAACCCGAGCTCTCTCTCTAGAGTATGTGTTGGGTTGGAGAGAGAACACAATATCACACTGGGTGAGAAAGGAGCGGCACTCCGTGGGCTGCCCGGAGTAGCAAGGTGGGTTATTAACCCTAGGTTCCGGAGGCTCGGCAGGCCAGGAAGTAACAGGTGGCACGAGACGAAGACTCTGGAACTGTCCAGAGAGGTCGGAAACCTGAGCGGCCAGGTTCTCCACGGCATGGCGAGCAGCAGACAATTCCTGCTCGTGTCTGCCGAGCATGGCTCCTTGGATCTCGACGGCAGTGTTACGAGCGTCTGTAGTCGCTGGGTCCATTCTTTGGTCGGATCCTTCTGTTATGCAGGTGAATGAGGACCCAAAAGCGACTTGGCGAAAACAGAGTCTTTAATCCAGTAAAGTAAATATACAATCATAAAGCACAATTCCACTCGTAATGACGAGAACAGACTGGAGACTCGATCATGAACTGCAGGTTGCCTCGGGAAGGCACTTGACCGTAGCAGACTCAGACACCTGCTCACCACGCAGCATCTGAGGGAAACACGACACGACAGGGCGATACACAGACACAGCACGGTGAACAATAGACAAGGATCCGACAGGGCAGAAACGGAAAACAAGGGGAGAAATAGGGACTCTAATCAGGGAAAAAGATAGGGAACAGGTGTGGGAAGACTAAATGATTGATTAGGGGAATAGGAACAGCTGGGAGCAGGAACGGAACGATAGAGAGAAGAGAGAGAGGAAGGGAGAGAGAAAAAGGGGAACGAACCTAAAAAGACCAGCAGGGGGAAAACGAACAGAGGGAAAAGCAAAATGACAAGACAATATAAGACAAAACATGACAGCTATACCACATATAAACATCATATGGTCATAATCATATCATAATGCTAAGAAATTATATAATGAACACTTAAATCATCTCATGATTAGATTTAGAATAGTGCCCTTGTACTCTCTATTTACAGGGTCTGAAACCTGGGCCAATAGGCAAAATGACCATCACCAAGCCCACCAAAAAGTGCATGGCAGAAAGAGGGATTAGGTGAGTATTCCCTAATAGCCAGTATAGTAGGTAGTAGCTGGTCATGTCCTATTACACTTTGACTATATAAAATGATTTAATTTCAGGTGGTTTCAAGTACGTTGTTTAGATTGGCTAACCACAGCGGCTGCTTTGCTTTGCAGAAGTACACTCTACAGTGCCCTTCTTGGACCGCTCCCTGACCTCTCAGTTCTTCAGATAGAAGAGGCATAAAATAACTTTGACCCTCTATCCAAGCCATTGATCTGCAGCATGGGGATGTCTGCTGAAAAGCTTTTAGCCAAGGAAAGGTGCAAGTGGGGAGGCTCCTGTCTTATCAGCAGCCACCAATCACAATGCAACACATAGTTCACCATAAGGAGACACCACCATTCCCTTCACTGCCCCTGGATTTCTACAGACTGGAGAACAACTTTCAAGGCTGCACATTTGTGTTCAGTGAAGGAGACCAGCTTCACATAGTCTCTTCAGGTGAGCTTCGCAACAGCCCATAAAATAGAGGAAGCTACTAGAGAACAGAGTGCTTTCTCCGACTGGCAGGTGCTACGGAAATCAAGACTGACCTCGTCACGGTTCTGAGAGGCTTGCCATGTGAGAGTGCCTGCGGATGTCTGCCATCTAGCTGAAAGGATCCTCAAAGGCACAGCACCAACAGCTGACATGAAGAGGGGACTGGAGTTGGAAGCAGCCAGTGACTACTGCAAGATGCAGAATGTCAAATTCTCACCCTGAGGCCTCCTCATACATCCTGACATCCCTTGGTTTGCTTCTTCTCCTGATGGCCTGGTCTACAACCCTCTCGAGCATCCACCTTTTGGCCTAGTTGAGATTAAGTAAACGTAAAAGATTTTGTGGATTTTGAAGTACGTTCACATGCATAACGGTGAACCTTCCCTGAAGAGGCATCATACCTACTACTGGCAAGTTCAAGGTCAGCTCTACATCACTGAGTTGGAGTGGTGTGACTTTGTTGTCTGTGGACATGAGGACATTCTGTTTGAGATAGTACAGAGACCCAGTGGTGTTCACACTAATTAGAGTGAAGGGTGACTGGTACTACTTATATGTGTACATGCAAAAGTTATTAGGCAGGAAAGCCTAAATAACTCCAGACAGGCTCCTGTACCTTTTCAATTAATGAAAGAGAAACAAACTAACAAATCTGTCTGTGCAATTAATTAATGAATAAGTCATTTTAAATAATTCAGTAACATTTTTTTCAGTTCTCTTGTCACTGTAAATACATATTCTGTCCAACATTTTGTGTTTGGAGTATAAGCAGTGGTGTTTATTATCAATACATGGACTACAGGGTGTTAGACAATGTGGATGGTCACAGCAAAAAAGGAAAGATGCATTGCAGTTGTAGCTCACTGCACCTTGGCCCACCTTGGCTCACAAGAGGCCCACACTGGTAGTTTGTGAGAAGCAAGCCACAGCCCAGATGCAGTTGATGCTTCCCATCAGTCACTTGGGGATCTCTGACTGAAACGGCTTGTTCAGTTTAATTCTGCCAATTAATCTCTCAATGTGGACTCTATAAGATGAGCAATCTCTTGCGTTTTGATGGACCTGTGCTGCTGGCATTTGGTTCCGTTTAGACAAAGGGTGGACGGTATAAAACCTTGTCTGGCACACAGTCATCAATCATGAACCTCTTGTCTGCTATTACTGCCATGTCTTCAGTGAGCAAATCAAACAGCCTGATTTTTTTTTTTTTTTTTAATATCTCTTTGTTGCTGATGGAGCCCGCATACAATTCTGACACTACAGTAACTGCTCCATGTGATGCCATGGGGCTTTCAAGATGCAGTGGGACTTGTAATGACTGTGTAGAGGGAGACTGGCTGGCTGTTGGCATTTCAACTTGGTACAGTCAATAATGACTTGGGTGCCTGGATACCTACTGAGCTCCTTCGGCAACACATCATGGACAAACTGAATTGGTCCACACAGACAGTGTTGTGAAGAAGGCGCAGCAGCGCCTCTTCAACCTCAGGAGGCTTTTGAAATTAGGCTTGTCACCAAAAGCACTCACAAATTTTTACAGATGCACAATCAAGAGCATCCTGTCGGGCTCACCGCCTGGTACGGAAACTGCTCCGCCCACAACCGCAAGGCTCTCCAGAGGGTAGTGAGGTCTGCACAACGCATCACCGGGGGCAAACTACCTGCCCTCCAGGACACTGTTAGATTTGCGTCAATTCGAATCTGGTATAAGGATAAATATGACTATGAGTCACCGATTGTATACTATGTATTTTTTATTAGCTAAGCAATAAGTGGTAAATGCAATTTTCGTATATACGGGCTCTCTCCCACCTCGCAGGACAAACAGAGAACTGACTTGTTCCTGACAAAGATATTATAATATACCCTGATGACAGTAGTAGTTCCTGCTTCCGAGCCGGCCTGTCAGAGTAGAGACTGGGCGTGGTTTAAACTCACCCAGCCTATCGTTGATTGTTGTCGTACGAGCTGGTACCAGCCCCCGGGCGCTCCAGTTGATAGATGTAACTTGCTGTGTCGAGTATCTATGTCATTCCCTACATACCGTTATCACATATCTGGTTTCTGTTATTGTTAAGTTTGAGTTCTAACAAAAACAGTCTGTGGTTTGCTACACTACGTTCTGTATGTGTCCGTTTTTATGTTATTCTGTATTTTTCCATCATGAGAAAGGCCCATGGCCCTGAAACTGTTAACAATGTTTCAAGTCAGCTATGTTGCATAACACCTACATACATCCACACAAGCCAACAGCAGATAATATTCAATCACATATATGGTAACGGGCTATAGTGCATAACACAGAATCCTCATAACACCTACACCACCCGATGTCACAGGAAGGCCATAAAGATTATCAAGGACAACAACCACCTGAGCCACTGCCTGTTCACCCCGCTATCATCCAGAAGGAGAGGTCAGTACAGGTTCATCAAAGCAGGGACCAAGAGACTGAAAAACAGCTTCTATCTCAAGGCCATCAGACTGTTAAATAGCCACCACTAACATTGAGTGGCTGCTGCCAACATACTGACTCAACTCCAGCTCACTTTAATATTGGAAATTGATGGAAATTTGATTTGATTTGACATCTTCCAAAGACATCCATAAAGAGACAGACCCCAGCAGAATGTAAAGGTAGTTGGCCCATGTGACAGTAGGCTATAGCTTTTAGCTAAAGTGAAAAGTAACTTTGGTAAAACAATACAGTTCATCAGAAACGGGAGAACTTACTGAGTGGGTACATGGAAGTGTCACCTCATTTCTCAGCATGGCTCTCATTGCTCATGTGACACAGACAATATTGGCAGTTAACGGTTCGATGAGAGACCAAAAAGCCATCAGATGGTCATGTTAGCACTAACGTTAGCTATGTACTGGACAGATAAACACGATTTAAAAAATGGCTGACAGAAAGATGGCTGACAGAAATACTAGGGAGAGACGGGGATGGTGGTTGGAAGAGTGCACTTGGTTGAAATTGAAAAGTGTCATGTGAAAAAGTCAGCACTTCTATTGCAACTTCGTATTTCGTCGTCCTAACGTAGTCTACACTGCTATCTGCCCAGCAGCTAGCCAGCTAGCAAACGTCCACCGTCTACCGAATAGCAGCACTGTAGAAACTATTACACTCAACTGAACGACTTGATTAGTGTAGTGTTAGCTAGCTACATAGTTGTCTTTGCTGTCTTCGTATCCAAGATAATTGTGTAGTTTAGAGCGTGTAGTCTTAGAGTGATTATCTTAATTTATCGAGGTTAGCTAGCCAGCTATTTGTCGTCCTTAACGTAGGAGACACTGCTAGCTAGCCAACAGCTAGCCAACGTCTACTGAATAGAACTTCCGCACTCAACAACCCGGTCGCATTCTGCTTCGCTCCACAGGTAGTATCACATTTTTCATTTCATTTCATTACAGCACAACGGTTTGATTTGTTTGATCGTAGGTAGCTACATAGCTAGCTACATAGCCGTCTGTGTATCAAAGATAATTGTGTAGTCTAGAGCGATTTTCTAGGTTAGCTAGCCAGCTATTGTCGTTCTTTTAACGCAACGTAACGTAATCAACACTGCTAGCTAGCCAGCTAGCCCCCGAATAGCAGCACTGTAGAAACTATTACACTCAACGGAACGACTTGATTAGTGTAGTGTCAACAACGCAGCCACTGCCAGCTAGCCTACAAAGTCAACAACGCAGCCACTGCCAGCTAGCCTACTTCAGCAGTACTGTATCATTTTAATCATTTTAGTCAATAAGATTCTTGCTACGTAAGCTTAACTTTCTGAACATTCGAGACGTGTAGTTCACTTGTCATTCCAATCTCCTTGCATTAGCGTAGCCTCTTCTGTAGCCTGTCAACTATGTGTCTGTCTATCCTTGTTCTCTCCTCTCTGCACAGACCATACAAACGCTCCACACCGCGTGGCCGCTGCCACCCTAATCTGGTGGTCCCAGCGCGCACGACCCACGTGGAGTTCCAGGTCTCCGGTAGCCTCTGGAACTGCCGATCTGCAGCCAACAAGGCAGAGTTCATCTCAGCCTATGCCTCCCTCCAGTCCCTCGACTTCTTGGCACTGACAGAAACATGGATCACCACAGATAACAATGCTACTCCTACTGCTCTCTCTTCGTCCGCCCACGTGTTCTCGCACACCCCGAGAGCTTCTGGTCAGCGGGGTGGTGGCATCGGGATCCTTATCTCTCCCAAGTGGTCATTCTCTCTTTCTCCCCTTACCCATCTGTCTATCGCCTCCTTTGAATTTTATGCTGTCACAGTTACCAGCCCTTTCAAGCTTAACATCCTTATCATTTATCGCCCTCCAGGTCCCCTCGGAGAGTTCATCAATGAGCTTGATGCCTTGATAAGCTCCTTTCCTGAGGACGGCTCACCTCTCACAGTTCTGGGCGACTTTAACCTCCCCACGTCTACCTTTGACTCATTCCTCTCTGCCTCCTTCTTTCCACTCCTCTCCTCTTTTGACCTCACTCTCTCACCTTCCCCCCCTACTCACAAGGCAGGCAATACCCTCGACCTCATCTTTACTAGATGCTGTTCTTCCACTAACCTCATTGCAACTCCCCTCCAAGTCTCCGACCACTACCTTGTATCCTTTTCCCTCTCGCTCTCATCCAACACTTCCCACACTGCCCCTAATCGGATGGTATCGCGCCGTCCCAACCTTCGCTCTCTTTCCCCCGCTACTCTCTCCTCTTCCATCCTATCATCTCTTCCCTCTGCTCAAACCTTCTCCAACCTTCTCCAACCTATCTCCTGATTCTGCCTCCTCAACCCTTCTCTCCTCCCTTTCTGCATCCTTTGACTCTCTATGTCCCCTATCTTCCAGGTCGGCTCGGTCCTCCCCTACCGCTCCGTGGCTTGACGACTCATTGCGAGCTCACAGAACAGGGCTCCGGGCAGCCAAGCGGAAATGGAGGAAAACTCGCCTCCCTGCGGACCTGGCATCCTTTCACTCCCTCCTCTCTACATTTTCCTCCTCTGTCTCTGCTGCTAAAGCCACTTTCTACCACTCTAAATTCCAAGCATCTGCCTCTAACCCTAGGAAGCTCTTTGCCACCTTCTCCTCCCTCCTGAATCCTCCTCCCCTCCTCCCTCTCTGCAGATGACTTCGTCAACCATTTTGAAAAGAAGGTCGACGACATCCGATCCTCGTTTGCTAAGTCAAACGACACCGCTGGTTCTGCTCACACTGCCCTACCCTGTGCTCTGACCTCTTTCTCCCCTCTCTCTCCAGATGAAATCTCGCGTCTTGTGACGGCCGGCCGCCCAACAACCTGCCCGCTCGACTCTATCCCCTCCTCTCTTCTCCAGACCATTTCCGGAGACCTTCTCCCTTACCTCACCTCGCTCATCAACTTATCCCTGACCGCTGGCTACGTCCCTTCCGTCTTCAAGAGAGCGAGAGTTGCACCCCTTCTGAAAAAACCTACACTCGATCCCTCCGATGTCAACAACTACAGACCAGTATCCCTTTCTTTTCTCTCCAAAACTCTTGAACGTGCCGTCCTTGGTCAGCTCTCCCGCTATCTCTCTCAGAATGACCTTCTTGATCCAAATCAGTCAGGTTTCAAGACTAGTCATTCAACTGAGACTGCTCTTCTCTGTATCACGGAGGCGCTCCGCACCGCTAAAGCTAACTCTCTCTCCTCTGCTCTCATCCTTCTAGACCTATCGGCTGCCTTCGATACTGTGAACCATCAGATCCTCCTCTCCACCCTCTCCGAGTTGGGCATCTCCGGCGCGGCCCACGCTTGGATTGCGTCCTACCTGACAGGTCGCTCCTACCAGGTGGCGTGGCGAGAATCTGTCTCCTCACCACGCGCTCTCACCACTGGTGTCCCCCAGGGCTGTGTTCTAGGCCCTCTCCTATTCTCGCTATACACCAAGTCACTTGGCTCTGTCATAACCTCACATGGTCTCTCCTATCATTGCTATGCAGACGACACACAATTAATCTTCTCCTTTCCCCTTCTGATGACCAGGTGGCAAATCGCATCTCTGCATGTCTGGCAGACATATCAGTGTGGATGACGGATCACCACCTCAAGCTGAACCTCGGCAAGACGGAGCTGCTCTTCCTCCCGGGGAAGGACTGCCCGTTCCATGATCTCGCCATCACGGTTGACAACTCCATTGTGTCCTCCTCCCAGAGCGCTAAGAACCTTGGCGTGATCCTGGACAACACCCTGTCGTTCTCAACTAACATCAAGGCGGTGGCCCGTTCCTGTAGGTTCATGCTCTACAACATCCGCAGAGTACGACCCTGCCTCACACAGGAAGCGGCGCAGGTCCTAATCCAGGCACTTGTCATCTCCCGTCTGGATTACTGCAACTCGCTGTTGGCTGGGCTCCCTGCCTGTGCCATTAAACCCCTACAACTCATCCAGAACGCCGCAGCCCGTCTAGTGTTCAACCTTCCCAAGTTCTCTCACGTCACCCCGCTCCTCCGCTCTCTCCACTGGCTTCCACTTGAAGCTCGCATCCGCTACAAGACCATGGTGCTTGCCTACGGAGCTGTGAGGGGAACGGCACCTCAGTACCTCCAGGCTCTGATCAGGCCCTACACCCAAATAAGGGCACTGCGTTCATCCACCTCTGGCCTGCTCGCCTCCCTACCACTGAGGAAGTACAGTTCCCGCTCAGCCCAGTCAAAACTGTTCGCTGCTCTGGCTCCCCAATGGTGGAACAAACTCCCTCATGACGCCAGGACAGCGGAGTCAATCACCACCTTCCGGAGACACCTGAAACCCCACCTCTTTAAGGAATACCTAGGATAGGATAAAGTAATCCTTCTCCCCCCTTAAAATATTTAGATGCACTATTGTAAAGTGGCTGTTCCACTGGATGTCATAAGGTGAATGCACCAATTTGTAAGTCGCTCTGGATAAGAGCGTCTGCTAAATGACTTAAATGTAAAAATGTAAAATGTCATGGTAGCTTTTGATAAAGCATAACATCAAGACAAAGCAGCCGCATTGTAAGTGGGATGCACTGTTGAGCGCTACATCCCGAGGGGTTCGTGCTAATTGTACGGAGATTGTGACAGCCGGTTAAATGGCGTCCCTTGAGAAAGCAAAAACAAGATGTATGTCAGGAGAAGTGCAGTATTATAATAAGGAGGCGTATACTTGGAATACAGAGGAGGAATGGAGGGAAAAAGAGACACAGGAGGTCTAAGAGTGAGGAAGACGTGAGCCTGTTAGTTAAAACTGGGGGGGGGGGTAAAGAAGAATGGTAGAAAGTGTAAGCAGAGTGAGCTGAAGAAGACAGGAGGAGAAAAGGGAGTGAATGAGGGCGAAGTATCAGAGGTGGTAGTTGTGGTGAAGTTCTCAGAGCCCAAGGCTTGCACCGAGGGTCAGGATAAAGATGAGTCACAGAAGTGAAGTATTTGGAAAAGTGGAACCTTGTCTTTTGGCTGATCCATTTGTGGTTTCAGGGTGGGTGAAAACAGAGTTGGGTGCTGTGGAATCAGTAAAGTGGTCTTGTGATAATTGTTTGTGTAACTGTTGGTCAGAGGGAGAAGGTGCTCTGCGTTAAACAAATGGGGGAAAGAAATGTGAATTGTTTGGCTCTCAAGAAAAGGGTGCAATTGAAAGGAGTGATTTACTGGGGTAGCAGTAAATGTAAAAGTTGACCAACTGAAGGGAAAGAATCCAGGTGTTTGATGCTCGTGGTTTGGTGCGACGCAGACAGGTTGGCGAGAGTGGTGAAATAAGTCATTCTCTGTTCTTTTGAGTTTTGATGTTGAGTCTTTGCCCGACAAAGTGATGTTAGGATAGATAAGTTATCCTGTACGAGCTTTTGTGCCGAATACATTACGTTGTTACAGGTGTCAAGCTTATGGGCATGTGGCAGCAGTGTGTCGGAGTGTGCAGAGTGTGCAGAAGAGCAAGAGACAAAGGAATGTGTAGCATCGGGGAAAGTAGTGGTATGTGTTAATTTTAGGGGTGCCTATATGGGGCTGGGGATCAGAAATGTCCCGTGCAAGAGAGGCAGGTTGAGGTTTCCAGGGTTCGAGTAGTGCAGAAGTTGTCATATGCTGAAGCAGTGTAGAAAGTAGAGGAAGATGAGTCAAGGGGGAGGTATCCTGAAAGGAGTGGTGTGAGTAGTAGATCTGTACCAGTACAAAGGGATAGGCCAACAAGTGATGCATGTTTCAGAAAGATTGAATTTCAAGCATTTATAGCAATGGTTATCAACTGTACTGCAGGGATGGAACGTAAGTCGCAGAAAATTGAGGTTTTGGTGGCAGCTGCAGAGAGGTATTTGGGTTTGCGGGACTTGACATCAGAAGAGTTACAGGGTGTGGTGTCCCATCCTTTCAGGTTGTTGGCATGAGATAGGACTAAATATATTTAAATAGTTAAGTAGGGTGGTGCTATTTTTTGTTTAGTGTTGTGTTAGATGGTAGGGTATTTGTTTACTTATTTCAAGCAAGGTTTAAGGAAGTTATACTCCAGTCTAGTAGGTGGCGGTAATGCAACATATTGGATGCCAACTGCCTTTAAAACTCAGCGAAGAGGAAAAATACTACTCAAAATGCCCTAACGGAGTGTTAAACGCCGTTTTCCACTCGTCCCCCTCTCTGATGCGCACGAGATGGTAAGCGTTACGAAGGTCCAACTTAGTAAAGCACCTGGCTCCCTGCAGAATCTCGAAGGCTGATGACATAAGGGGAAGCGGATAACGATTCTTAACCGTTATGTCATTCAGCCCTCGATAATCCACGCAGGGGCGCAGAGTACCGTCCTTCTTCTTAACAAAAAAGAACCCCGCCCCGGCCGGAGAGGAAGAAGGCACTATGGTACCGGCGTCAAGAGACACAGATAAATAATCCTTGAGAGCCTTACGTTCGGGAGCCGACAGAGAGTATAGTCTACCCCGAGGAGGAGTGGTCCCCGGAAGGAGATCAATACTACAATCATACGACCGGTGAGGAGGAAGGGAGTTGGCTCGGGACCGACTGAAGACCGTGCGCAGATCATGATATTCCTCCGGCACTCCTGTCAAATCGCCAGGTTCCTCCTGAGAAGTGGGGACAGAAGAAATGGGAGGGATGGCAGACATTAAACACTTCACATGACAAGAAACGTTCCAGGATAGGATAGAATTACTAGACCAATTAATAGAAGGATTATGACATACTAGCCAGGGATGACCCAAAACAACAGGTGTAAAAGGTGAACGAAAAATCAAAAAAGAAATAGTCTCACTGTGGTTACCAGATACTGTGAGAGTTAAAGGTAGTGTCTCAAATCTGATACTGTGAAGATGACTACCATCTAAGGCAAACATGGGCGTAGGCTTGTCTAACTGTCTGAAAGGAATGTCATGTTTCCGAGCCCATGCTTCGTCCATGAAACAACCCTCAGCCCCAGAGTCAATCAAGGCACTGCATGTAGCACCCGAACCGGTCCAGCGTAGATGGACCGACATAGTAGTACAGGATCTAGATGAAGAGACCTGAGTAGTAGCGCTCACCAGTAGCCCTCCGCTTACTGATGAGCTCTGGCCTTTAACTGGACATGAATTGACAAAATGTCCATCAAATCCGCAATAGAGGCACAGGCGGTTGGTGATCCTCCGTTCCCTCTCCTTAGTCGAGATGCGAATCCCTCCCAGCTGCATGGGCTCAGTCTCTGAGCCAGAGGAGGGAGATGGTTGCGATGCGGAGCAGGGAAACACCGTTGATGCGAGCTCTCTTCCACGAGCCCGGTGACGAAGATCTACCCGTCGTTCTATGCGGGTGGCGAGAGCAATCAAAGAGTCCACATCTGAAGGAACCTCCCGGGAGAGAATCTCATCCTTAACCACTGCGTGGAGTCCCTCCAGAAAACGAGCGAGCAGCGCCGGCTCGTTCCACTCACTAGAGGCAGCAAGAGTGCGAAACTCAATAGAGTAATCCGTTATGGATCGATCACCTTGGCATAGGGAAGCCAGGGCCCTAGAAGCCTCCCTACCAAAAACTGAACGGTCAAAAACCCGAATCATCTCCTCTTTAAAGTTCTGGTATTTGTTAGAGCAATCAGCCCTTGCCTCCCAGATAGCTGTGCCCCACTCTCGAGCCCGGCCAGTAAGGAGTGAAATGACGTAAGCAACCCGAGCTCTCTCTCTAGAGTATGTGTTGGGTTGGAGAGAGAACACAATCTCACACTGGGTGAGAAAGGAGCGGCACTCAGTGGGCTGCCCGGAGTAGCAAGGTGGGTTATTAACCCTAGGTTCTGGAGGCTCGGCAGGCCAGGAAGTAACAGGTGGCACGAGACGAAGACTCTGGAACTGTCCAGAGAGGTCGGAAACCTGAGCGGCCAGGTTCTCCACGGCATGGCGAGCAGCAGACAATTCCTGCTCGTGTCTGCCGAGCATGGCTCCTTGGATCTCGACGGCAGTGTTACGAACGTCTGTAGTCGCTGGGTCCATTCCTTGGTCGGATCCTTCTGTCATGCAGGTGAATGAGGACCCAAAAGCGACTTGGCGAAAACAGAGTTTTTAATCCAGTAAAGATACTTTACAAAACAAAAAGGCAGAATACTACTCGTAAAGACGAGAACAGACTGGAGACTTGATCAAGAACTGCAGGTTGCCTCGGGAAGGCACTTGAACCTAGCAGACTCAGACACCTGCTCACCACGCAGCATCTGAGGGAAACACGACACGACAGGGCAATACATAGACACAGCACGGTGAATATTAGACAAGGATCCGACAGGGCAGGAACGGAAAACAAGGAGAGAAATAGGGACTCTAATCAGGGAAAAGGATCGGGAACAGGTGTGGGAAGACTAAATGATGATTAGGGGAATAGGAACAGCTGGGAGCAGGAACGGAACGATAGAGAAAAGAGAGAGCGAGAGAGGGAGGGGGAGAGAGAGGGATAGAAAGAGGGAAAGAACCTAATAAGACCAGCAGAGGGAAACGAATAGAAGGGGAAGCACAGGGACAAGACATGACAATCAATGACAAAACATGACAAGCCAACTAGCTGGCTAACTATGGTGTTGTGACATCAGTTTGAAATTGTAATTCTGGTTGTTTAATGTTTTAGGGACTCGTGAAACAACCATTGGATGTAAAGAATCTAGCTAGCTAGCTAAAGCATTTACTGCAAATTGATTGTACAATTTTGTAAGCTTGCCTTGCTGATATTTGCCATGTAATCCATCTGAAGTAACATAGGAAGCGAACTATTTTGTTGCTTATTGTACAGTGGAGGATTAAAATACCTGTATGCCTATGGATGTGTAGCTAGCTATGTAGGCGATATGTGTATTGACCCTAAAACGTTCGGTACATTAGTTCAGAACCTAGCTATGAACATAGCTAGCCAATTGTATCAACTTCATTCATGACGCCTATGGATTGAGTAGAATATAATAGAACTTTGTGCCAAGGATGCTGGTCGAATATACATGTAGTTATTACCATACATGATATCCCGACATTGTAGCCTGTACATTTGATATATTCACTGATCATGTACTCTACTTTGGCAAATAAAGGTGCAGTTCAAGTATGAATTTCTGTGATATTATTTTTCAGTCATATCCAATACCAGGAGTGTCAAACTCCATTCTTTGAATGATGCTTTGTCTGCATGTATGTATTACAATTATACACTTCAACCGTGTTTACCAATCCTGGTCTTGGGACATCAATGGTTACACATTGTAACTATGCAATAGACTAGAAACATTTAACTAGTTAAATCTTTGTTATTCATAAATATAATTTTTTAAACAGTACACTACACTTCCTATGCATCATGTAAATACTGTAAAATACTGTAAAACCAGTTAATCTCAATCTAATTTCCTTCATCTGCATTGATCTGATACACAGGATAGGTGTTGTATTTCATCACATGAGGAACTTCATTATCCAAGGGTTATAAATACATAATCCATGCATTATAAATATAATTGTAATATATTATAATACAAGTTCAATCTGTATTTCAATGCACATCTGGTGTGCATTATAAAAACAGTGTAACGATGTGCGCTGGGGGTCGGGAAGCAAGTTCAGGCAGTGAGTGTTTTAATACATAAAACACAAACAACGCACAGACATGACACTGGAACAGAAACAATAAGGCCTGGGGAAGGAACCAAAGGGAGTGACATATATATATATGGAAGATAATCAGGGAGGTGATGATGTGCAGGTACGCGCAACGATGGTGACAGGTGTGTGCCATAACGAGCAGCCTGGTGACCTAGAGGCCGTAGAGGGAGCACAGTGACACAGAGGAAGAAAGAGGTGGCGAGAGAGGTGTAAAAGACAGGGAAAGAGGTAAGAACAGGAGCAGGGAAGATGGCATATGATTATTGAATCACAGTGCTACCCTAATATTCTCTCAGTTCATCACAATTACATAAGTGTCTTGTGGTGTCCCCGAATCAGCCTTGGGCTCCCAGTCGGCCCAAAGGTTATTTTAAGAGCATGGCGATGACGGGACTGGGCTTGTCATCCTCTCTCACATCAAAACATACCTGCAGACGAGAGACAGATGGCTTTTCATTTTTTTAAATTCTAACACCGTCAGTCATCATAATCATGAGGTGAAATGCAAAACTGAACTTGGATCATTAAATCTGGGACTACTACTACAACTATCTTTATTTCAATATAAAGCACCTCTTTAATAATACTTCCTGTTGACCCAACCAAGACCTCTCACCTCTGATCATGCTGCCCCCTCTATGTAGCCAGTTCATATGAGGGAGGGGTTCATTGACACAGCTGATATAACCTAGATGATTTAGGGAGGAGAAATTGTTATTGAGAAAAAAAGGTAGTTAAAGAGAGTTTTCTACAGGAATCTGTGTGGCCTCACCTGGAGTCCACACTGAGTGGATGCAGAGTACTTTATGCTGAAAAACATGCACAGACACACAACTTAAAATAGCCTGTTTTGTTTTTGTGCAGACATCGCACCCGTACCTAAACAGCACCCTCACCTGAGAAGTAGAAATCAAAGGGAGAGAAACTGGGAATTGAATAAATGCAGTTGACATTGGTAAGTAAATGGAAGAATACTGTTATTGCAATGTGGATGGCTTATAAATATCCTTTGGTTGTGCATAGTGTAGTCTATGATGATGTCAGGGTACAGAACCCTCTTCGAAGAAGTAGGAGGTGAAGATGTCCCGCACACGGATTGCCTCTCCTGCTGCATTGTTGGGCCCCATCCTTCAAACATCCTGCAGAGCAGCAGACTTCTCCTCTGGCACACGGCGGCGAGCTGCAGATCCCCTCCTGGTCCTCGTGTCCATCCTCATGACGTTATGCAGGATACAGGTAGCCTTCACATGCCTGAATTCCCCCAGGAGGCATTCCCAGATAGCACTGGTCACCCAACCTTGCAGTGCCCTACACGGTAACTAGGCAATCATTCTGTAGGTATCTCCAGTTACAAGGTATCCGTCTTCCATATTCCGACAATCTCATTATTCAATTTTTACATCACCAGGTCATTGTGGATTATTAAAGTATAATATCCCTTATAGCAAATCATGATAACATTGGATAGATAGATGCATGTGCACAGAAGTGCATGTGACAATAGCAGGATCATATCAAGGATAGCATCACAAATTAATACATAAATACCACTTGACACTTGATGATGAGTTGATCATTTGAATCAGCTGCGTAGTGCTAAGGCAAAAACAAAAATGTGCACCCCTTTGAGTCCCCAGGACCAGGACTGAGAACCACTGCTATTTATTGGGACCTCTTAATCTGCAGACAGGCTTTCACAGCTCTCTGTATGTGAGGTCAGAAAACCTCACAAGAAGCAGACTTAATTATACTTAAATTAGACGGCACTGAATATGATGTTACTATCCGTCCTCACTTCTAGGGACTGGAACTACACAAAAGTACCTGCCCTATCCAGAATAACCTACTCTCCACTTTGACAGTTGGCGCAGCCATCCTTTCACCCTCCTCCATGGCTGTTAGCTAGCTAACTACAAATGCATTTGGAGTTTTTTTTTTTTTACAGTCATAGAGATAGCTAGCTAATATGAAGTTAGTTTGCTGGTGATATTTAATTCACTTAGCAAGTTATCTATCTATACACTATGTAAGAGATAGCCAGCTAGCTACGTTAGCAGCTCATTTGAGTTAGCCTGCCCTGTAGCTAGTTAGCTAATAATACATCGTTTTTTAAAAACATTTTCGAAATGTATTGTAATGAAAGAGCATGGAGCAGGTCTCGAACCCTCGACCTTCGAGCCCGAGGTCCAGCGCGCTATCGACTGTACCGCAAAGGCATGCACGTGCGGGAAGGTCGATTCCGCGCTTATAAACCCAGGATCGTTACAGTATTCAGTTACTTCAATAGGTTCTCCCAGCCATGTGGACGATTGGAAACAGGGCAGCAAATTGTGTTTGTCACCAGAGCGTTTTAAAGCATGTTACTATTTAACTGTGAATAAATTAATGAAATGGAGAATGGATTAAACTATTTATCCATTTATTAACCAGTCCTTCATACAAACATGATGCACAATCAAACGTGCTGCTATATGCTTACCTGCAAGCCACTCTGGGCGGCATAAGCGGCGCGCGGCAATTTACCACCTGCTAGTGTACACAAGCCATCAGAGGAAACGCCATCTGCCCTCTGCATCCAAAGCGGCAAAGAAGCTACTGTCGGCGTCGGAAGACTTTCCAGAAATTCAGCGAGCTCCAATTGTCTGACAGATATCGAGCTAGCTAACAAATTGGATAGGATTACGAGTAGAATTACATGTTTTAAGATGCATAACTACAGTCATGCTGATGGTGGACTAGATCTCCCACTTTCAGTCTTGTGCATTGTGTCCTGCCACCATTTATCAAATTCAATTTTATCAAAATGTATTTATCAAATGCGCGGAATACAACAGGTACCGTGAAGTGCTAATAGTTTTAAGAAAATAGAGTTAAGATATTTACAAAATAAACTAAAGTAAAAAAATATAAAAGTAACACAATAAAATAACAATATACAGGGAGAACCAGTACCAAGTCAATGTGCCGGGATTAGTCAAGGTAATTTGTACATGTAGGTAGGGGTAAAGTGACTATGCATAGATAATAAACGAGAAGCAAGACTGTAAAAAAAGAAGAAGGGGGTAAGCAGAGAGAACAGTTTGACTTTGGTGACAGGAGTCTTTGACAAATTTGGGGCCTTCCTCTGAAACCGCCTAGTATATCGGTCCTGGATGTGTTAGCTAGCTACATAGCTGTCTTTGCTGTCTTCGTATCATCGTATCATCGTATCCAAGATAATTGTGTTGTTTAGGTTTAGAGTGTGTAGTCTTAGAGTGATTATCTTAATTTACCGAGGTTAGCTAGCCAGCTATTTGTCGTCCTTAACGTAGGTGACTCTGCTAGCTAGCCAACAGCTAGCCAACGCTAGCCAACGTCTTCTGTATAGAACTCAACTACCCGGTCGCATTCACAGGTTGTATCACATTTTCACTTCATTTTCATTACAGTACAACGGTTTGATTTGTTTGATCGTAGCTAGCTACTTAGCTAGCTACATAGCCGTCTTTGTATCAAAGATAATTGTGTAGTCTAGAGCGATTTTCTAGGTTCGCTAGCCATCTATTGTCGTTCTTTTAACGCAACGTAACGTAAACAACACTGCTAGCTAGCCTGCTAGCCCCCGAATAGCAACACTGCAGAAACTATTACACTCAACGGAACGACTTGATTAGTGTAGTGTCAACAACGCAGCCACTGCCAGCTAGCCTACTTCAGCAGTACTGTATCATTTTAATCATTTTAGTCAATAAGATTCTTGCTACGTAGCTTAACTTTCTGAACATTCGAGACGTGTAGTCCACTTGTCATTCCAATCTCCTTTGCATTAGCGTAGCCTCTTCTGTAGCCTGTCAACTATGTGTCGGTTTATCCCTGTTCTCTCCTCTCTGCACAGACCATACAAACGCTCCTCACCGCGTGGCCGCGGCCACCCTACTTTGGTGGTCCCAGCGCGCACGACCCACGTGGAGTTCCAGGTCTCCGGTAGCCTCTGGAACTGCCAATCTGCGGTCAACAAGGCAGAGTTCATCTCAGCCTATGCCTCCCTCCAGTCCCTCGACTTCTTGGCCCTGACGGAAACATGGATCACCACAGACAACACTGCTACTCCTACTGCTCTCTCTTCGTCCGCCCACGTGTTCTCGCACACCCCGAGAGCGTCTGGTCAGCGGGGTGGTGGCACCGGGATCCTCATCTCTCCCAAGTGGTCATTCTCTCTTTCTCCCCTTACCCATCTGTCTATCGCCTCCTTTGAATTCCATGCTGTCACAGTTACTAGCCCTTTCAAGCTTAACATCCTTATCATTTATCGCCCTCCAGGTTCCTCGGAGAGTTCATCAATGAGCTTGATGCCTTGATAAGCTCCTTTCCTGAGGACGGCTCACCTCTCACAGTTCTGGGCGACTTTAACCTCCCCACGTCTACCTTTGACTCTTTCCTCTCTGCCTCCTTCTTTCCACTCCTCTCCTCTTTTGACCTCACCCTCTCACCTTCCCCCTACTCACAAGGCAGGCAATACGCTCGACCTCATCTTTACTAGATGCTGTTCTTCCACTAACCTCATTGCAACTCCCCTCCAAGTCTCCGACCACTGCCTTGTATCCTTTTCCCTCTCGCTCTCATCCAACACCTCCCACACTGCCCCTACTCGGATGGTATCGCGCCGTCCCAACCTTCGCTCTCTCTCCCCCGCTACTCTCTCCTCTTCCATCCTATCATCTCTTCCCTCCGCTCAAACCTTCTCCCACCTATCTCCTGATTCTGCCTCCTCAACCCTCCTCTCCTCCCTCTCTGCATCCCTTGACTCTCTATGTCCCCTATCCTCCAGGCCGGCTCGGTCCTCCCCTCCCGCTCCGTGGCTCGATGACTCATTGCGAGCTCACAGAACAGGGCTCCGGGCAGCCGAGCGGAAATGGAGGAAAACTCGCCTCCCTGCGGACCTGGCATCCTTTCACTCCCTCCTCTCTACATTTTCCTCCTCTGTCTCTGCTGCTAAAGCCACTTTCTACCACGCTAAATTCCAAGCTGCTGCCTCTAACCCTAGGAAGCTCTTTGCCACCTTCTCCTCTCTCCTGAATCCTCCGCCCCCTCCCCCCTCCTCCGTCTCTGCAGATGACTTCGTCAACCATTTTGAAAAGAAGGTCGACGACATCCGATCCTCGTTTGCTAAGTCAAACGACACTGCTGGTTCTGCTCACACTGCCCTACCCTGTGCTCTGACCTCTTTCTCCCCTCTCTCTCCAGATGAAATCTTGCGTCTTGTGACGGCCGGCCGCCCAACAACCTGCCCGCTTGACCCTATCCCCTCCTCTCTTCTCCAGACCATTTCCGGAGACCTTCTCCCTTACCTCACCTCGCTCATCAACTCATCCCTGACTGTTGGCTACGTCCCTTCCGTCTTCAAGAGAGCGAGAGTTGCACCCCTTCTGAAAAAACCTACACTCGATCCCTCCGATGTCAACAATTACAGACCAGTATCCCTTCTTTCTTTTCTCTCCAAAACTCTTGAACGTGCTGTCCTTGGCCAGCTCTGCCCGCTTATCTCTCTCTGAATGACCTTCTTGATCCAAATCAGTCAGGTTTCAAGACTAGTCATTCAACTGAGACTGCTCTCCTCTGTATCACGGAGCGCTCCGCACTGCTAAAGCTAACTCTCTCTCCTCTGCTCTCATCCTTCTAGATCTATCGGCTGCCTTCGATACTGTGAACCATCAGATCCTCCTCTCCACCCTCTCCGAGTTGGGCATCTCCGGCGCGGCCCACGCTTGGATTGCGTCCTACCTGACAGGTCGCTCCTACCAGGTGGCGTGGCGAGAATCTGTCTCCTCACCACGCGCTCTCACCACTGGTGTCCCCCAGGGCTCTGTTCTTGGCCCTCTCCTATTTCGCTATACACCAAGTCACTTGGCTCTGTCATAACCTCACATGGTCTCTCTTATCATTGCTATGCAGACGACACACAATTAATCTTCTCCTTTCCCCCTTCTGATGACCAGGTGGCGAATCGCATCTCTGCATGTCTGGCAGACATATCAGTGTGGATGACGGATCACCACCTCAAGCTGAACCTCGGCAAGACGGAGCTGCTCTTCCTCCCGGGGAAGGACTGCCCGTTCCATGATCTCGCCATCACGGTTGACAACTCCATTGTGTCCTCCTCCCAGAGCGCCAAGAACCTTGGCGTGATCCTGACAACACCCTGTCGTTCTCAACTAACATCAAGGCGGTGGCCCGTTCCTGTAGGTTCATGCTCTACAACATCCGCAGAGTACGACCCTGCCTCACACAGGAAGCGGCGCAGGTCCTAATCCAGGCACTTGTCATCTCCCGTCTGGATTACTGCAACTCGCTGTTGGCTGGGCTCCCTGCCTGTGCCATTAAACCCCTTCAACTCATCCAGAACGCCGCAGCCCGTCTGGTGTTCAACCTTCCCAAGTTCTCTCACGTCACCCCGCTCCTCCGTTCTCTCCACTGGCTTCCAGTTGAAGCTCGCATCCGCTACAAGACCATGGTGCTTGCCTACGGAGCTGTGAGGGGAACGGCACCTCAGTACCTCCAGGCTCTGATCAGGCCCTACACCCAAACAAGGGCACTGCGTTCATCCACCTCTGGCCTGCTCGCCTCCCTACCACTGAGGAAGTACAGCTCCCGCTCAGCCCAGTCAAAACTGTTCGCTGCCCTGGCCCCCAATGGTGGAACAAACTCCCTCACGACGCCAGGACAGCGGAGTCAATCACCACCTTCCGGAGACACCTGAAACCCCACCTCTTTAAGGAATACCTAGGATAGGTTAAGTAATCCCTCTCACCCCACCCCCCCTAAGTTTTAGATGCACTATTGTTAAGTGACTGTCCCACTGGATGTCATAAGGTGAATGCACCAATTTGTAAGTCGCTCTGGATAAGAGCGTCTGCTAAATGACTTAAATGTAAATGTAAATGGATGGCAGTAAGCTTGGCTCCAGTGATGTGCTGAGCAGTACGCACTACCCTCTGTAGTGCCTTATGGTCGGATGCCGAGCAGTTGCAATACCAGGCGGTGATGCAGTCCGGTCAGGATGTTCTCGATGGTGTAGACGCCTCACAAGTCCTCAACTGGCAGCTTCATTAAATAGTACCCGCAAAACACCAGTCTCAATGTAAACAATGAAGAGGCAACTCTGGGATTCTGGCCTTCTAGGCAGAGTTCCTCTGTCCAGTGCCTGTGTTCTTTTGCCCATCTTAATCTCTTTTTTTTATTGGCAAGTCTGAGATATGGCTTTTTCTTTGCAACTCTGCCTAGAAGGCCAGCATCCCAGAGTCGCTTCTTCACTGTTGACGTTGAGACTGGTGTTTTGCGGGTACTGTTTAATGTTGCTGCCAGTTGAGGACTTGAGAGGTATCTGTTTCTCAAACTAGACACTGTAATGTACTTGTCCTCTTGATCAGTTGTGCACCGGGGCCTCCCACTCCTCTTTCTATTCTGATTAAAGCCAGTTTGCCCTGTTCTGTGCACAGCGTTGTACCAGATCTTCAGTTTCTTGGCAATTTCTCGCATGGAATAGCCTTAATTTCTCAGAACAAGAATAGAGTAACGAGTTTCAGAAGAACTTTGTTTCTGGCCCTTTTGAGTCTGTAATCGAACCCACAAATGCTGATGCTCCAGATACTCAACAAGTCTAAAGAAGGCCAATTTTGTTGCTTCTTTATACAGGACAACAGTTTTCAGCTGTGCTAACATAATTGCAAAAGGGTTTTCTAATGATCAGTTCACCTTTTTAAATTATTAACTTGGATTAGCTAATACAATGTGCCATGTAGATATTCCGTAAAATCTGCCGTTTTCAGCTACAATAATAATTTACAACATTAACAATGTCTACACTGTATTTCGGATCAATTTGATGTTATTTTGATGGACAAATCTTTGAAAAACATGGACATTTCTAAGTGACCCCAAACTTTTGAACAGTGGTGTATATGAATTACAAATAAGCCTTTAACTAGTTAAATCATGTGTTCTAGTCTATTGCATAGTTACAATGTGTAACCATTGATATCCCAGGACCAGGCTTGGTAAACACTGTTGAAGAGTATAATTGTAATACATACATGCAGACACAGCATCATTTAAAGACTGGAGTTTGATACTCCTGCTATTGGATATGACTGAAAAAGAATGTCTCACAGACATGCATACTGGAACTGCAACTTTATTTGCCAAGGTACAGAACATGATCAGTGAATATATTCAATGTACAGGCTACAATGTGGGAAACTCATACTTGATAATAACTACATGTACAGTTGAAGTCAGAAGTTTACATACACATTAGCCAAATACATTTAAACTCAGTTTTTCACAATTCCTGACATTTAATCCTTGTAAGAATTTGCCTGTCTTAGGTCAGTTAGGATCACCACTTTATTTTAAGAATGTGAAATATCAGAATTTTAGTCGAGAGTGATTTATTTCCGCTTTTATTCCTTTCATCACTTTCCCAGTGGGTCAAAAGTTTGTATTTGCAAGCATTGCCTTTAAATTGTTTTACTTGGGTCAAACGTTTCGGGTAGTTTTCCACAAGCTTCTCGGAATAAGTTGGGTGAATTTTAGCCCATTCCTCCTGACAGAGATGGTGTAACTGAGTCAGGATTGTAGGCCTCTTTGCTCGCACACGCTTTTTCAGTTCTGCCCACAAATGTTCTATAGGATTGAGGTCAGGGCTTCGTGATGGCCACTCCAATACCTTGACTTTGTTGTCCTTAAGCCATTTTGCCACAACTTTGGAAGTATGCTTGGGGTCATTGTCCATTTGGAAGACCCATTTGCGACCAAGCTTTAACTTCCTGACTGATGTCTTGAGATGTTGCTTTAATATATCCACTTCATTTTCCCACCTCATGATGCCATCTATTTTGTGAAGTGCACCAGTCCCTCCTGCAGCAAAGCACCCCCACAACATGATGCTGCCACCCCTGTGCTTCACGGTTGGGATGGTGTCCTTTGGCTTGCAAGCCTCACCTTTTTCCTCCAAACATAACAATGGTCATTATGGCCAGACAGTTCTATTTTTGTTTCATCAGACCAGAGGATATTTCTCCAAAAAGTAAGATCTCGTGCAGTTGCAGTTTATGGCGGTTTTGGAGCAGTGGCTTCTTCCTTGCTGAGCGGCCTTTCAGGATATGTCGATATTGTACTTGTTTTACTGTGGATATAGATACTTTTGTTTGCTCCACCCAACGGTCCCCCACCTACTCCGCTTCTCACCGCTTTCCGTTCACTGAAAATGAATGGGAAGTGATGTCTCACCACTGGTGCAACCAGTAGTGTACATGGGCTGGTGCTGGGCAGTGGCTCTGATGAGTGTGCTGTGTGTCTGGACTTTGTGTTTAAAGTTTTTAAGAGCACAGTGGTCTCCATCATTGGGAAATGGGAAAAAATACACAGCTGGTTAAATAATAAACAAATTATTAAGCAAAAAAATGTGCACCCCTTAGGGTCCCAGGACCAAGTTTGGGAAACGCAGCATTATAGGATATTGTGTGTAGATATTTGTTTTGAATTCAGGCTGTAACACAACATAATTTGGAATAAATCAAGGGGTATGAATACTTTCTGAAGGAACTGTATGTACCGAGCAGGAGTGGTGCCCTCTTTGCAGAGGCCGGATCAAGGCCAGTGAGCTGGTGGAGTTTCATCGGGAAGAAAAGGAGAGCAACCTCTCTGAGAACTGGAGGAGCAGCTCCGAGGTGGAGGCTCAGACTGCAAAGTGAGGACAGCAGAATCGAGGCTCTGGTTGTCTCTCAGTTCACAAGCTTCCTCACTCTACTGGAGGTCCAACTCAGGGAGGAGGGTTTCAGGTTTGTGTGTCTGGACAGCACTATGAGCCAGAAGAGGTGGGTTCAGATCATCCAGAGCAACGCACCCAGCAGCCCATTGATTATACTGCTGTCTCAAAGCCGGAGGGGTGGGGCTAAACCTAGACAGTGGGGCAAAAAAGTATTTAGTCAACCACCAATTGTGCAAGTTCTCCCACTTAAAAAGATGACAGAGGCCTGTAATTTTCATCATAGG
The DNA here is from genome assembly GCF_021184085.1 of Oncorhynchus gorbuscha. Classification (NCBI taxonomy): domain Eukaryota; kingdom Metazoa; phylum Chordata; class Actinopteri; order Salmoniformes; family Salmonidae; genus Oncorhynchus; species Oncorhynchus gorbuscha. Next base: position 34,727,048 of record NC_060193.1, on the reverse strand, counting down.
TACACTTCAACTATGACAGACAAATTGAGAAACAAAAATCCAGAAAATCACATTGTAGGATTTTTTATGAATTTATTTGCAAATTATGGTGGAAGTATTTGGCCCTCCCATGGCGCACCTTCCCACTCGTTAAATCCATAGATTATGGCTTAATTCGTTTATTTAAATTGACTGATTTCCTTATATGTAACTCAGTAAAATGGTTGCGGTTACACTTCATCCCCATCAGTCAAACTACTAAAGAGCAGTACATAGCAATGAACAAAAGCCAAAATAATTCGCTCTATTATTCTGACATTTCGCATTCTTAAAATAAAGTGACCTAAAACAGGGAATTTTTACTATATAAGGAATTGTGAAAAACTGTTTAATGCATTTGGCTATGGTGTATGTAAACTTCAAGTGCTGCCAAGGCAGCAGCTACTCCTCCTGGGGTTTGGTGAAATTAAGTCAGTTATACCATTTTTGAAAACACAATATTCATTACAGATTTCACAAGTGTGTGCCCTCGGGCCTATACTCCACTACCACATATCCACAACTCAAAAACCATGTGTACGTGTATGCATTGTGGGCATGTTGCTTTACAGTCCCAGCGGTTCCATAACATGTATTTCTTACCTGCTTTTTACTCGTCCTTCAACCGTCAGTGCAGACTGAATTATCACCGGCGTAAAAAAAAATTACAGGTCGATCTTATTTCAAAACTGGTTTGTTTGGAGTGTTGTGACAGGTTTACATTGTATTGGCCAACAAAGAATATCTATGCATACATAAAAATAATCTCACCTTCAGAATGCAAGCACATGCTGCACCATCCTAATATTTCATGTCAACTGCCTGAGAATCTTGAGTAAAAATACAAAATTCCTGGATGTAATGTAAACACTTTCTCAAAGTCCATATGTCAATAATCAGTAGCCCAGTCTTCAAACTCCACTCATTCAAAACTACAAAATGACACAGGGGCCGATAGGTAAAGCTTAAAGAGCAGTATGCAGGTACTCTTTCCCCTCTTATTCAACAGTTACCACGCACCTGCAAAAAAAGAGCCCAGATGTGCGAGTTCCTTTCAAATTACATTGAGAAACAATTAAATTAAACGTCAAATTTTGAAATATTATGGCCAGTAATACAAACATGTCAGGACACTGGACTTGAATGACTTTTATTGTAGCAGTACAAATACACAATTACTTAGATTTCTGACTCTGTGCCTGTGCCTTAAGAACCTTGACAACGATCTTCTGTTCCTCAATAAGGAAAGCTCGCTTGATCCTGTGGTAGACAGAAGGGTGAACGTTAGTTGATCAGGTAACAGTTGTTCGGGCATTGTTTGCTTGATACAAATTCTGACCAAATATCAATAAATGTAAAGCAAAATCTAATGAATCATGTCGCAAAGACCAATGCCTTCAATGTAGATTGTAGAAACATAACCCTGAATTACTTGCACATAGGAAGCTTCACCACCCCAGGATACATCTCAATTAAATGGAACAAAACAATTGTTACCTCTAGAGCCTAAGATGTTGGGGGGGGATCGTACTATGGATCATTTAGCTATTTGATTTGAGGACCCCTTTAGGTATACGTTTCTTTATAATATTTTTTGTTTGTTGAATTTGTTACTACTATGTGGTCCTTCTGTAGCTCAGTTGGTAGAGCATGGCGCTTGTAACGCCAGGGTAGTGGGTTCGATTCCCGGGACCACCCATACGTAGAATGTATGCACACATGACTAAGTCGCTTTGGATAAAAGCGTCTGCTAAATGGCATATATTATTATATTATAGACCAGAGAAACACAATTCATAAATTGCAAAGACAGTCTAAATCAACCACAAAACATGGTTTAAAAGGGTCTACATCTAGGAGACTAAGAAAGCATAGGAGATGTATATATATATATTTTTTTTTAAAACACATTTTTTTACCCCCTTTTGGGTAGGCACGTCATCCAATATAAACACTTTTTCTACAAAGGCGGTGTTGGGGATATGCTTTCTTACCGGTCGCGCACACACTTGGCACACATGGCTCCACCGTAAGCTCTGCTGACGTGCTTCTTGGTTTTTGAGAGCCTCATCAGAACCTGGGGTCTCACCGCCCGGATCTTTAAGACAAAGAAATGCTTGTGAGCACAGACAACACACAAACCTGAACCCAGGGTTATATTCAGGAGAAACCAGTGTTGCACAGTATACCGAAACTTTGGTAATTCAACCTGAAACTGTTCGGTACTAGGGTGTATTCCTCTTAGTACTTGTGTCAAATGTGTCTCATGTATTCTACTGATTGAGTGAGGATCGAGTCCATCAGCACAGTCGATGTCCCCTTAGCACAAGAACATCATACCTGCTCCACTTACTCATTGCTAACTCTAGCCTGTCCTGAGGAACCAATGCACTCACTGGGAATTTGGACTGTGTCACCACTTATGTTGCACAGAAATTAACACGCTTGAACAAATGTTGAAAATGTAAATTACTGTTCACAAAACAATGTCCCATTACAGGCTCAAACACTTTACAATGCAAGATAACAGTAGCTTCCAGCTTTGTACACCAACTTACCTTACTAGTAAACAGCTGAAGCTAACATCAATTTACTTCCCTAGTACCTTGTTTGCGATAAACCATTTCAAAGCTGATTGTAAACCAAAAACGATTAATTAACTTCATCTCCCCGTCACGTCTCTCCCAGTCAAGACCTTTGCTCGAGACTCAAACTGAGTGTGTGTGGGAATAAATATAGATCTTAGAGAAAGTGTACACTTTAATAAAAGAGATTGTTTTTATGCAAGTGTTGAGAAGTACAATAAAATAAGTTGAAGGGATATATACTTATCTGTAGCCCCATGAAATAAGCCAAAACAAGCTCGTCAATGCACACCTGTTGAATATGCATGCACCTGTACTAGAAATTGATTTCCCCAGTTAATCAATAGACTAGATTTAACATTCAAATAACTGATTACAATACCATCATGTTACGTAGTTATATTTGTAAAAAACAAAGTAAAATTGACTGCATGTATTGAGTAGCTTGGATGAATAAGGTGCCCAGAGTGAACTGCCTGCTACTCTGTCCCAGATGGTAATATATGCATATTATTAGTAGTATTGGATAGAAAACACTGAATTTTCTAAAACTGTTTGAATGATGTCTGAGTATAACAGAACTCATATGGCAGGTGAAAACCTGAGACAAATCCAACCAGGAAGTGGGAAATCTGATGTTTGTAGTTTCATTTAAGTGATTGCCTATCCAATATACTGTGTCTATTGCACTTCCCAAGGCTTCCAGCAGATTGTCAGTTTTTAGAGAGTTGTTTGAGGCTTCTATTGTGGAAGGGTGCCGAATAAGAGCTGTTTCAACAAGTGGACTAGGTTGAGGCCAATCAGTTGTTTACTGCGCGGTCACGCAGTTCCTTCTTTTTCCTCTTTAATGAATACGCTATTGTCCGGGTGGAATATTATTGAAGATTTATTATAAAAAAAGCCCTAAGGATCGATTGTAAACATCCTTTGACATGTTTCTACTTTTCCATTTCTGCTTTTTGTGATCTCTTTGGTTGGAAAATGGCTGAATGCTGTCTGTGACTAGTTGCTAACCTAACATAATGATATGTTCTGCTTTCCCCGAAAAGCCTTTTTGAAGTCGGACACTGTAGTTGGATTAATGAGAAGTGTGTCTTTAAAATGGTGTAAAATACTTGTATGTGTAACAGATGTATATGTACTCTTCATGAGTTGTGTTTTCTCAAAATAAATCACTTCGGCCAGTGGTCCCAGTTGAGCATTTATTTCTGTTGTTAAATGGGAAACAGCACGTCAGTTGTGCAGGGCTTAACTGTATTGATGGCAAAATCCCTTGCATCACATTTTCATACTGGGAAGACCTGACGTTCGCGATCTCCCCCTATTCATGCTATCAGGAGCTCCCTGAGAATTCCACTTGTGCAGAATGCGAAACCTAGGCCTCTGGCGTGCATCAGCAACCACAGTACTTCTTGAAGCCGGGTCTCCGATCCCTCCACATGACGTCCGGCGAAGACAAGTCACGTCACCAGTGTAACAGTATAACTTTAGAGCGTCCCCTCGCCCATACCCTGGCACGAACTAGGGACCCTCTGCACACATCAACAACAGTCACCCATGAAGCATCGTTACCCATCTCTCCACAAAAGCTGCAGCCCTTGCAGAGCAAGGGTAACCACTACTGCAAGGTCTCAGAGCAAGTGATGTCACTAATTGAAATGCTATTTAACGAGCACCACCGCTGACGAGCTAGTTGTTTCACATCCGTTACATATGGTCGAGGAATTTTAATTATGAGATTTGTCGTTTTGAATTTGGCTCCCTGCAATTTCACTGGCCTTTGGCGAGGTGGGACGCTATAGCGTCCCGAACGATCCCAGAGGAGTTAATGCATGCAAAAACCAAACATTTCACATGCAATGAAATTAAACTCAAGATCGGTCTGGATCAAGTGCCATTTTGGCATTCGACGTAGTGCTTTCACCCATCCTTAGGGCACATTCAAACCAATGTTTAAAAATGACAGGTTAAGTGGAAGCAGTGCGTTGGGGGTGGCTAATATTGTGTTGTGCTCAGCCTGAAAAGTTGTGATGTATTATCAAATAATTTCTCCCCACCCAACCACACTGACATGCATTTTGGTTGAGGTACTTTTATGCACAGTTCAGACACAGAATTTATGGCGAGTCGAACTGAATAGAAATTAAGAGTGGACTGGCACAGTTAAGAGCTTTACTTACTCCGCGCAGTCTACCAGGGCAGATTCCGCATGCGGACTTGGGGGCCTTGCCCACCTTCTTGGTGTACAGGTACACAATGCGGTTACCAGGAGTCCGGGACCTGCAAGCAGGGTCATACACAATGCAAAGTTGTCCACAATATTTAGAAAGGGATAAAACACCAGTTCCTACTTCCTATTTAAAAGCAATAACTAGGTATAATTGTGCAAACCAGTACAACTTACTAGGAACTACCAATTAGTTTAGGCCATGTGAAATGCCAGGCAATGTAATAACTAACAATGACAAAGAAGCTAAAGAAATGTCGTAGCAGACAAGGGAATTGCAATGCAATTAGTAGATAAAGATCATGTTACTTACAGCCTAGTTTTGTTGGAGGCAGTGTTGTAGGACAACCTACGACGGTAAGTCAAGCGCTGGACCATGTTGATACCTGTAAATATATAACAGATTGCAGGACAGTAGAATACATTGTTCACCGATTGATTTGCTACATAACTCGATAGCTAAATAACGAACTAGTTAGCTAGCTTGGGGACTGCGGATGGAGTCAACATTACTGATCAATGCTACTAGCAAAAATGCTTAATACCCAAAAAAAGGAATCAATGAAGAAAGAACATTTTACTTGCATGTATACACCCTGCCTTGGCAATTTCAACAAGACTACCTCCGGTAGTAAAACCACTTAAATGGTAATGCGTTTTGGTACCAAAATTGACATCTCTGCTTTGGGCTAAACGTTACTGAAGGCATGATACTAAGAAACGACAAGACAGTACTAGGATAAGAATAAATCATTAAATACTTTCAATAATGTGTTTACGGTTTCTAACACTGTGGAAATATGGTATTTGAAATACTTCTTGTCATATTATAACAACAGATTACAGCAGATTATTTTGATATAAAATGTGCGAAGAAATGTCGGCCTCCATACCTGCTATTACCGTTACCGGAAGAGGAAGAACCAAAGAAGTTGCTCTGAAATGTTAAGTTTTCTAACCACCGGATATTTCCTCAACTTCTTATAATATGCTGCCACCTAGTGACGATTGTGTGACCTCCCGTTGAGACGCCCACAACATTGATTTTAGATGACTGAAACGATTATAATTAAAAGTTCCATGTAGCCAGTTATTTAACTTGTGGTGTAGTATGATCTAAAATAAGGACGCGCGACAATGAGGTTCTAGCTCCAGCCTGTTTATTAAGCTAACCCTCGCATGTCCTACATAGGCACGGATACCCTCAAGGGACATCCTACTACAGTGGCCCGCCATCCCAACTATCAAATCAAATCCAACTTTTGTGGTCACATACACATGGTTGGCAGATGTTAATACGAGTGTAGTGAAACGCTTGTGCTTCTAGTTCCGACAGTGTAGTAATATCTAACAAGTAATGAACCATTTAACAACAACTATCTAATACAAACAAATGTAAAGGGATGGCTGTCTCTGTATTAGTGATGGCTATTTAACAGTCCGATGGCCTTGAGACAGAAGCTGTTTTTCAGTCTCTCGGTCCCCGCTTTGATGCACCTGTACTGACCTCGTCTTCTGAATCGTAGTGTAACAGTATAACTTTAGTCTGTCCCCTCGCCCCTGAACGGGCAGTGGCTCGGGTGGTTGTTGTCCTTGATGGTATTCTTGGCCTTCCTCTGACATCGGGTGTTGTAGGTGTCCTGGAGGGCAGGTAAGTTTGCCCCCGGTGATGCGTTGTGCAGACCACACCACCCTGTGGAGAGCCTTGCGGTTGTGGGCGGTTCAGTTGACGTACCAGGCGGTGATACAGCCCGACAGGATGTGCAGATATAAAAGGGGGGGTTCTAGGTGACAAGACTAATTTCTTCATTTCTGCGCCTTCTTCACTACACTGTCTGTGTCTTTCAGTTGGTTTGTGATATGTTCGCAGAGGAACTTAAAACTTTCCACCTTCTCCAATACTGTTCCTTCAATGTGGATGGGGGTAGGGGGGGTGGTGCTCCCTCTGCTGTTTCCTGAAGTCCATGATCATCTCCTTTGTTTTGTTGACATTGAGTGAGAGGTTGTTTTCCTGACACCACACTCTGAGTGCCCTCACCTCCTCCCTTGTAGTTGTTGGTAATCAAGCCTATAAGCTATAAAGGGATAGTTTCCTCAAAATACAAATCAACAAGATTTCCCCACTTACTTTGGCTCACCAAGGCAGTTTTTTTGGCGGGTTTACATTCCCTCAGGCCCATCCCTCAGCTGTATACCAAAACATGTGTAAGCGGTCATTTTGCTGAATAACGAATCCTAGACTGTAGCTTTCATTCTTGTTTGATTGTATATTATTTTCTATTAGTTTGTATAAAGTGTATTGTAGGGTGAATTCAGGAAAAGCGGGACATTATTTAAACTGGGATAGCTTAATCCTTCCTCATGCCTATATTTCTTGGTCTGACAAGTGTGCAGAGACTTTTTCCTGTTTCTCCAGTTTGGCCTTTTGCCTTCAGCACCTTCACAAATCAGATTTGGGTCTGTAGTTGAGATGCTCTGCCCCGTCTATGATGTAACAGCAATGAAGTGATATTGATCATATGGTTTCTCTGCAAAAAGGGTTTAGTAACAATAGTTTTGATTTTCACTTGTCAGACCAATAAATAGATAGGGAAAAACCTTCAAACAAGTAGCAAACCCCAAAAGACACAGTAAGATCAGTGGCACAGCTTTTTTCTGTTTTGTTGATAAGGTTATGAAACGGTCATCAATAGTTCACTGTACAAAATAATGATGCAAATGTGCATACTATGTAGGCTACTGGAGAGTTGCCAAATTTCTGTTGAAATTTTGTAATTCAGTCATTTTGTTGTTGTTGTCCCACGTTACCAACCATAGATGCTCAAATAAGACAGCATGGAGTAGCTAAAGTGATACATCCCTGCGACAAACAAATGCATGTTTTGGCACAAGGCCACATCTATAACAAACACTCTAACATTTTGAGGATATGCCACAACAGTCAATTTCACATATACAGTGCCTACAGAAAGTATTCACACCCCTTGACAGCCTGCATTTCAAATGTATTACTTTCAGAGTTTTGTCAATGGCTTATACACAAAACCCCATAATGTTAAAGTGGAAATATGTTTTTAGAAATTGTACAAATTCATTAAAAGCTGAAATGGCTTGAGTCAATAAGTATTCAACCCCATTTTTATGGCATGCCAACTGTCACAGTCGTCCTCCTCTTCATCTGAAGAGGAGAGGCGAGAAGGATCGGAGGACCAAAATGCGGCGTGTTATGTGTTCATCATGAATTTTAATAAAGAAAACACTGAACACTGAAACACACTATACAAAAACAATAAATGAAATAACGACTGTGACGCTAATGAGAACTGTGCTGACACAAGCAATCAACATAGACAATCACCCACAAACAAACAGTGCAACCCAGGCTACCTAAGTATGATTCTCAATCAGAGACAACTAATGACACCTGCCTCTGATTGAGAACCATACCAGGCCAAAACATAGAAATCCCCAAATCATAGAAATACAAACAGACTTACCATCCCAACTCACGCTCTGACCATACTAAATAATGACAAAAACAACAGAAATAAAGGTCAGCACGTTACAGTATCCCCCCCCCCCCCCAAAGGTGTGCAAAACCTTAACCTATAGGGGAGGGTCTGGGTGGGCATCTGTCCGCGGTGGCGGCTCTGGCGCGGGACGTGGACCCCACTTCACCATAGTCTTCGTCCACCTCATTGTTCGCCTCCGTGGCTTCCTAACCACGGCGACCCTTCTAAATGACCCAACTGGACAGAGGGGCAGCTCGGGACAGAGGGGCAGCTCGGGACAGAGGGACGGAAGCTCTGGCAGCTCGGGACAGAGAGACGGAAGCTCTGGCAGCTCGGGACAGAGGGGCTCTGGCGCCTCTCCTTCGACACAAGAGAACCGTTACAGAATCACCCACCACAACAGGACCAAGCGGCGTGGTGACAGACAGCGGCTGCAGGAGCAGCGCGAGGAGTACTGGACATGGGAGGATGAGTTGGATGGAAAAGGACCCTGGGCACAGCCTGGAGAATATCGCCGCCCCAAAGAAGAGCTGGAGGGGGAGAAAGGCGGAGAGGCGCTGGTATGAGGAGGCAGCACGGCGGCGTGGATGGAAGCCCGAGAGTCAGCCCCAAAACTTTCTTGGGGGGTAGCACACAGGAAGTGTGGCGAAGCCAGGTAGGAGACCTGCGCCAACTTCCTGTGCTTAACGGGGGGCTAGAGAGACCGGGCAGGCACCGTGTTATGCTGTCAAGCGCACAGTGTCCCCAGTGCGGGTGCATAGCCCGGTGCGGTACATACCAGCTCCGCGTATCGGCCGGGCTAGAGTGGGCATCGAGCCAAGTGCCATGAAGCCGGTTCTACGCATCTGGTCTCCAGTGCGTCTCCTTGGTCCGGCTTACATGGCACCAGCCTTGCGCATGGTGTCCCCGGTTCGCCTGCATAACCCAGTGCGGGCTATTCCACCTCGCCGCATTGGCAGGGCGACCGGGAGCAGTCAACCAGGTAAGGTTGGGCAGGTTCGGTGCTGAAGAGCTCCAGTGCTCCTGCACGGTCTAGTCTATCCGGTACCACCTCCATGCACCAGCCCTCCGGTGGCAGCACCCCGCACCAGGCTGTCTCTCCGTCTCATCCCTACAGGTGCTCCCGCCTGTCCAGTGCTGCCGGCCCCTCCCTCCTCTCCGGCGCAGACGGAGTCTCCCGCCTGTCTGGCGCTGCAGGAGTCTCCCGCCTGTCCGGCGCTGCCGGAGTCTGAGGTGCCAAAGCCCCTCAGCCCAGAGGCGCCAGAGCCCCTCAGCCCAGAGGCGCCAGAACCCCCGCCCCTCTGTCCCGAGCTGCCAGAGCTTCCGCCTCTCTGTCCCGAGCTGCCAGAGCTTCCGGCCCTCTGTCCCGAGCTGCCCCTCTGTCCCGAGCTGCCCCTCAGTCCAGTGGGTTCATTTAGAAGGGTGGTTAGCATGCCAACTGTTAGCAGGCCACGGAAGCGGACAATGGGGTGGATTAAGACTATGGTGAAGTGGGGCCACGTCCAGCACCAGAGCCGCCACCACTGACAGATGCCCACCCAGACCCTCCCCAATAGGTTCAGGTTTTGCTGCCGGAGTCCGCACCTTGCTGCCGGAGTCCGCACATACAAAGTTTGCTTTGTATGTTTCTATGCTTTATTTGGTCAGGGTGTGATCTGAGTGGGCATTCTATGTTGTGTGTCTAGTTTGTCTGTTTCTGTGTTTGGCCTGATATGGTTCTCAATCAGAGGCAGGTGTTAGTCATTGTCTCTGATTGGGAACCATATTTAGGAAGCCTGTTTGGTGTTGGGTTTTGTGGGTGATTGTTTCTGTCTCTGTGTTTGCTCCAGATAGGGCTGTTTTGGTTTTTCACATTTCTGGGTTTTGTTAGTCTATTCATGTATAGTTTCTTTATTAAAGAACCATGAATAATAACCACGCTGCGTTTTGGTCCGCCTCTCCTTCGACACAAGAGAACCGTTACACAGGGTCCCTCTCCGTTCAATATCTCCTCCCATGTCCAGGAGTCCTGTGATGCTGGCCGCTGTTGTTGCTGCTGCTGCTTCTGTCGTCGCTGTCTTTTACCACGCCGCTTGGTCCTTAGTTGGTGGGTGATTCTGTCACGGTCGTCCTCCTCTTCATCTGAAGAGGAGAGGCGAGAAGGATCGGAGGACCAAAATGCAGCGTGGTATGTGTTCATCATGAATTTTAATAAAGACAATACTGAACACTGAAACACACTATACAAAAACAATAAACGAAATAACAACCGTGACGCTAATGAGAACTGTGCTGACACAAGCAATCAACATAGACAATCACCCACAAACAAACGGTGCAACCCAGGCTACCTAAGTATGATTCTCAGAGACAACTAATGACACTTGCCTCTGATTGAGAACCATACTAGGCCGAAACATAGAAATCCCCAAATCATAGAAAAACAAACATAGACTGCCCACCCCAACTCACGCCCTGACCATACTAAATAATGACAAAAACAACAGAAGGTCAGAAAAGGTCAGAACGTGACACCAACATTTAATTTTTTAAATTTATCCTTTATTTAGCTAGGCAAGTCAGTTAAGAACAAATTCTTATTTACAATTGTAATATTCATATGTGTAAACATACTGAATTGTAATTGGATGCATTTTACCGCCATATCATACTGTGCTATGATTGGTTAAGACCATCCAAATGCTTAGGTCATGGGCAGTTTGATCCTGGTTGGCGATACGTGAACATGCCAATTATAGCTAGCTAATAAAGAGCTACTTTAAGAAATATCCTGTAGTACTGCATTTTATTATTTTGTACAAAGTGTGAAAAACAAGACATGGTGTCAGAGTAAAAGGTCTTAAAAGATAGATTTTTCAGGAGTTACTTCACCTCGAATGGACTGGGAGTCTACAAACTTACCCAATGCATGGCGTAAGTACAAACAACATGTGGAGCTAATGTTCACGGGTCCTCTGAAACACAGAGGAGAAGAGGAAAAATGCAGCTACCTGCTCCTCTGGATCGGTGAAAAGGGGAGAGATATTTACAACACATGGACACTTGCCGAGGCTGAATCAAAGGTACTGTAAACGTACTACAATAATTTTGAAGCATATGTTGCGCCGAAGACCAATACGATTTTCGCTAGGTACAAATTCCATGAGAAAGTACAGGGAGCTAGCGAGTCTTTTGAACAGTTTGTGACAGAACTGTGTCTGCTTGTGAAAGACTGTGATTATGCAAACAAGGATGAGATGGTCAGGGACCGTATTGTATTTGGAATACACTCACCGCGAGTGAGAGTGAACCTTTTGAATGTTGGGTCTGAGGTAACGCTGGACAAAGCTATCACCATAGCCAGATCTCACAAGCTAGCACAGCCACAGAAGATCTCAGCCATAAAAGAAATGGAGCCACCAAAGAACCATGCAGAGCTTGGCATGGTCAATTACTTAGCCAAGTTGGCACCCAGCCTCTCCAATGCTAATGCACCCATGCAGCAACTGCTAAAGCAGTCCAGGGAGTTCCTCTGGGAAAAGCAACATGGCATTGCTTTCCAGAATGTGAAAGATTTGATCACGAGAGAACCATGACTAATCCTTGCCTACTACGACCCCGACAAAGAGCTCAGACTCCAAGTGGACGCGTCGAAGTATGGAGTAGGTGCAGTGCAACTGCAAGAAGGAAAGCCTATCGGCTACGCTTCCAAATCTCTCACAGACTGTGAAATCAACTAGGCTCAAATTGAAAAGGAACTCTACGCCATTCTGTTCGGATGTAAAAGTTTCCATCAGTACATATATGGACGACAAGTCATTGTGGAATCTGACCACAAGCCCCTTGAGTCAATTATGAGGAAACCACTAGCTGCAGCCCCGCCAAGGCTACAGAGAATGATCCTTCAAAACTACAAAAATACGACTTCACAATCACTCACCGTCCAGGCAAAGACATCCCTGTCGCAGACACTCTCTCCGGGAAGTTTCTTACCTATAAGGACAGTAGTCTCAGTGAAGGCATGGACATGCAAGTGCACACTGTGTACAGCAACTTACCAGTTAGTGACACAAAACTGAAGGAGATCCAAGCAGAAACAGAAAAGGACACACAACTCGCACAGCTGAGGAAAGTCATACAGGATGGATGGCCTGAGGAGAGGAGAAAATGCCCTCAGCATTTCAGCATCTCAGAATTCTGGAACCATCGTGATGAACTATCACGATCAATGGAATAATTTTCAAAGGAGAGAAAACCATTATTCCTACCAGTCTTAAAGAAGAGATTTTGACCAAGATGCATGCTGGACACATGGGCATGGAAAAGTGCAAACAGAGAGCATGGGACATCTTGTTTTGGCCCGGAATGTGCAAATAAATAGAGGACATTGTTGGTAAATGCGCCATATGTCTTGAACGACGACCCTCAAACACCAAAGAGCGAATGTTACCTCACTGTATCCCAGATTGACCCTGGCAGGCCATGGCAACTGATCTGTTCACCTGGAACAACGAGGACTACATCGTAACAGTGGACTACTACAGCAGATACTTCAAGGCACCACATCTGCAGCTGTGATACACAAGCTGAAAGCAGCCAGGCATGACATTGTAGAGACTTTAATATCTGACAGTGGGTCCCTGTGGTGACGTGTAAAAGCATGGGAGTTTACACGTCACCACAAGCCCACATTACCCTTAAAGTAATGGCTGATAATTCTGTGCAGATTGCTAAATCACTCATGGATAAAGCAAAAAAAGACAAGAGAGACCCCTAACTCAGTCTCCTTGAATACCGCAACACTCCAGTTGACAACTTCAAATCACCAGCCCAGCTGTTGATGAGCTGCAGACTTCGCTCCACCCTTCCCAGCACCAACCAGCAGCTGCAACCTGAGGTCGTCAGCTACGAGGAAATGCATGACAAACGTGCACAGAGACAACAACAACAAAAGCAATACTACGACAGGTCAGCTAGACCACTGCCACCACTGATCGACGGAGAGTCAGTTAGAATCCAGGAGCATGGCCTCTGGAAGCCAGCAGTCATCATCCAGCCAGCTGACACTGAACGTTCATATCAAGTCCGCACCGCAGAAGGAGTGGTGTACCACCGCAATCGTCATCACCTACTGAACACAAAAGAACAACACACTGATGAGATGAATTGTTCCCCTGAAAGAGAACTTGATGAACTAAACACACACACAGCACAACAGACACCATACTTACCTGCAACACCACAAGAACTGTTGACTGACACAGAAGCATGCTCAGCATCATATCGCACAAGGTTAGGAATAGAGGTTAAGCCCAGAGCTGTCCTCGACCTGTGAAACGTCAAAGGGTGTAGGCGGATCGCTGCCCAAAAAGAGTTCCAGACTGTAAACTTGTTATTGAAAGTTCACTTGAAATGCTTTGGTATTGTATTTATTTGAAATGTTAAGATGTTATTTCTACAGTGAAAGTTGAGTTGCTGAGAATCCCTTGTTTGAAAAGTAACAGTATGTTGGAATTATTGTTTCAGAGTCTATGTTGATTCAGTTGGTGTAGTATGCAATATAAATAGTTACTTACCTTGAGTTCAAACTACAGAGCATGTATTCAAAAGAAAAGCTTAGAATATGTAAACATTTTTGTTTTAAAAGAAGGGGGTTGTAATAGTCATATGTGTAAACATACTGAATTGTAATTGGATGCATTTTACCACCATGTCATACTGTGCTATGATTGGTTAAGACCACCCAAATGGTTAGGTCATGGGCAGTTTGATCCTGATTGGTGATACGTGAACATGACAGTTATAGCTAGCTAATAAAGAGCTACGTTAAGAAATATCATGTAGTACTGCATTTTATTATTTTGTACAAAGTGTGCAAAACAAAACAACAATGACAGCCCACCCCGGCCAAACCCTCTCCTAACCCGGACGACGGCCAATCGCGTGCTGCCCTACTGTAAGTTCAGGAGTACAAATATGCTTAAGAAGTCACATAATAAGTTGCATGGACTAAGTCACATGCAATAATAGTGTTTAACATGATTTTTGAATGACTACCTCATCTCTGTACCCCACACATGATCTGTAAGGTTCCTCAGTCGAGCAGTGAATTTCAAACATAGATTCAACCACAAAAACTAGGGAGGTTTTTCAATGCAAAGAAGGGCACCTATTGGTAGATGGGTTAAAAAAGCAGACATTGAATATCCCTTTGGGCATATAAATTCCAGGTAGGTGAATACGTTATCAGAGCGCACAACAGGACATTGTACTGTCTACACTCTGTGATTTTAATCCGAACTAAAGTTTCTAAGGATTTCATGATGCGGTTCCTTTAAGGCTGGGACTGCAAGTTTGTGTTCCTTTTTTTGCGTGGATTCCATGAGTGCTAGCTGGCTGTGCTACAGACACCTGTCGTTGCCGTGGGAAAGACTCATTGTTATATTTTCGTAAAACAAATGGTTGCAGTAAAGAGCCAATCTGGACACTAAGGAGATCCTGAGGTAAATTGACAAGTACCAACAGCTTTACGTTATAGAGGAACAACACACTCCTTCATGGAAAGATCCGACCACCTCATAAAATAACTTTAACCCTACAAAAAAAGAAAAACAGATTAATCTACAGACATGGACGATTTACTTACCATTGAGGTAGAGGCTAGTGCTCTGGCTGGAGTCCATGCAACACTGGAAATGTTGTGTGAGGAGGTAGCAGGGCTGAGGGAGAGTTTGGAGTTCAGCCAGAGTGAAATTCTCACAATCCAAAGAGAAAACAAGACACTCACAGCCAAGGTAAAAATCCACGATTCTAACATGGATTGTCTACTCAGGGAAAACAGGGTGATGAAGGAGTCACCACTAGACATACAAAGTCATAACATCTGTGAAAATCTATTTTTTTCCCGAGTTTTCTGAGCAGGCATTCAATAATCCAGAGGGCACGATCAGAGAATTCATGCAAT
This sequence comes from Oncorhynchus gorbuscha, assembly GCF_021184085.1. NCBI lineage: Eukaryota > Metazoa > Chordata > Actinopteri > Salmoniformes > Salmonidae > Oncorhynchus > Oncorhynchus gorbuscha. The sequence goes on along the minus strand of NC_060193.1, from coordinate 34,711,763 downwards.
CCTCCTTGAAACTTCCTACAGAGACTGAAAACAAGGTGGCTTTCCACCGAGTACACAGACTTGGAGCTCAGAGCAACAAGACCAAGTGTCCCTGACCGATCATTTGCAGAATTTGAACACTACCAACTACCACTACCAAGGAGCTGATCAAAAGCAGATGAAGGGAGCTTAAAGGGACCAAATTCGGTCTCAATGACCAATTTCCAAGGGAGATAAAACGAAAGTCGTAAGAGAATATCCGGTACAAAGACAACAAAGGAAGAAGGGTAGGCGTGTCTTTATCATTGTGGACAAACTCTTTATGTCACGCGGGACTAGGTGAGTGAGGTAAGAATCAGGCGCAGAGAGCAGAGAGTTCCTGTCGTGGAGGATCGTTTCAAAATATAACACTTACAAGAACTTGTGAATTCAATATATGCTTTCAATACAAACATATCAGAAGCCTAGATAGTCCGCGGAACACACACTTTTCCAGAGCACTGGCTCTGGTATTTATACACACACAGTATATGTTAAGGAAGTTACTTCCCTCAGGTCATCTGCCACCATTATCTTTCAGTTCAGGCTTCCTATTTGTTCATGCCCAATAACGCCTGTATCCACTCTTGATTAGATTACAATGGTGGCAGGACCCTTTCTTGTCCTGAGAATAATATATGTACTATGTCTATATTCCATCAGTTGGTCATTTGGCTGACCCCTCCTTTGTGTGTCCCTCTGACCTAGGTATGTCCAGCTGTCCTATGCTCTCATGGCCTTACTTTGCTTTCCTGTCCTATACAATAGACAATGCATTTTACCCTAAACATAATGCATTTTATGGCTTTGGCCATTACATCTGTTATTTCTTGGTTTCCTGTTTTTACCAGAATGGCAAATGCACTCTAAGTGTATCTTCCTCTTGTGGTCTAATGTACACCTTTGCTCGACAGTATTATGTTTGTCCCTATATGTACAGCTTGCTCCCACATTCCAAAGGGAGAAGTGCACTTTAATATGGCACTAAAATACAATGCCCAAAACACAGGGCACAAAAAAATACGGACCAACCCCAAACACAGGGTACCCGGTCTGGAGCACGACCACACCCAACAACACAACACGTGACACAAGAATAATCCTGCACAAAACAAGGGTGGGTTTACTAGCCTTAAATAAGGAAGCCCATCAGGAACACACAATTAGACACAGGTGCAACTAATAAGACATAACAAACAGAAAAAGGAAAAGGGATCGGTGGCGGCTAGTAGACCGGTGACGACGACCGCCGAGCACCGCCGGAACAGGCAGGGGAGCCAACTTCGGCGGAAATCGTGACAGTACCCCCCCCCCCCCCCCCGATGCGCGGCTCCCGCAGCGCACCACCACCGCCACCGGTCTCGAGGGCGACCCGGAGGGCGAGGCGCCGGGCGATCTGTGTGGAGGCGGTGGAAGTCTCTCAGGAGTGAAGGGTCCAAAATGTCCCCCCCCGGTACCCAGCACCTCTCCTTCGGACTGTACCCCACCCAGAAGGGGTGGAGGGACCTCAGGCCCCTCACATTCTTGAAGGGGACCAGCCACCACCGGCCTGAGGAGAGACACATGAAACGAGGGGTTAATACGATAATAAGTAGGAAGTTGTAACCTGTAACCTGTAACACACCTCGTTTATCCTCCTCATGACTTTAAATGGCCCCACACACTGCTGCCCCAGCTTCCGGCAGGGCAGGCAGAGGGGCAGGTTTCAGGTCGAGAGCCTGACCCGGTCCCCCGGTGCGAACACGGGGGCCTCACTGCGGTGCTGATCAGCTCTCTTCTTCTGCTGTCCCCCCGCCAGTCTCAGCAATTCCTGGATGGTTTTCCAGGTGTCCTTTGAGCACTGTACCCATTCCTCTACCGCAGGAGCCTCAGTCTGGCTCTGGTGCCATGGGGCCAGGACCGGCTGGTAGCCCAACACACACTGAAAGGGAGACATGTTCGTTGAGGAGTGGCGGAGGGAGTTCTGAGCGAGCTCAGCCCCACGAACATACCTCGCCCATTCACCCGGTCGGAAAAACCTGCCCACATCCTGGTTTACTCGCTCCACCTGCCCATTACTCTCGCAGTGGAAACCCGAGGTCAAGCTGACCGAGACCCCCAGTCTCTCCATAAAGCCCTCCAAACTCTGGATGTGAATTGGGGGCCCCGATCAGAAACCCCATAGTGCAGGAAGACATGGATAAACAGGGCCTCCGCAGTCTGTAGGGCCGTAGGGAGACTGGGCAACGGGATGAGACGGCAGGACTTAGAAAACCAATTCACAGCAACCAGGATTGTAGTACGGGGGAAGGTAGGTGAGGAAGTCCACAGACAAGTGTGACCACGGCCGTTGTGGAACGGGGAGGGGCTGTAACTTCCCTCTAGGCAAGTGTCGAGGAGCCTTGTTCTGAGCGCACACTGAGCAGGAGGAGACATAAAATCTCACATCCTCAGCCAACGTGGGCCACCAGTACCTCCCCCTAAGACTCCGCACTGTCCTCTAGATGCCAGGATGACGCGAGGAGGGTAGAGTATGAGCCCAACGTATTAATTTATCATGGACACCCCTCGGCACGTACTGAGCCCCTGATGGACACTGAGGGGAGGGCCGGCTCTAACCGTGATGCCCTCTCTATCTCCGCGTCCACCTCCCATACTACTGGTGCCACGAGACATGAAGGTGGAAGGATGGGGGTCGGCTCGACGGACCGCTCCTCGGTATCATAGAGGTGGGACAGCGCGTCGGCTTTAGTGTTTTGGGAGCCTGGCCGGTACGAGATGGTGGAGCGAAACCAGGTAAAGAACATGGCCCATCTAGCCTGACGCGGATTCAGTCTCCTCGCTGCCTGGATATACTCGAGATTGCGATGGTCAGTCCAGATGAGAAAAGGGTGCTTAGCCCCCTCAAGCCAATGTCTCCACACCTTCAGAGCTTTGACTACAGCTAACAACTCCCGGTCCCCCACGTCATAGTTTCGCTCCGCCAGACTGAGATTCCTCGAAAAAAAGCACAAGGGTGGAGGTTTGGTGTCGCGCCCGAGCGCTGGGACAGCACGGCCCCTACCCCAGCCTCGAACGCGTCCACCTCCACTATGAACGCTAAAAAAGGGGTCCAGACTCCGAAAAAGGGCACATCGCGCACCACTTCCCAGTATTCTTCTTGCCAATGTCCAGTCTCTCGACAACAAGGTTGATGAAATCCGAGCAAGGGTGGCATTCCAGAGGGACATCAGAGACTGCAACGTTCTTTGCTTTACGGAGACATGGCTCACTGGGAAAACGCTATCCAGGGCGGTGCAGCCAACGGGTTTCTCCACGCATCGCGCCGACAGAAACAAACATCTCTCTGGTAAGAAGAGTGGCGGGGGCGTATGCCTCATGACTAACGGGACATGGTGTGATGAAGGAAACATACAGGAACTCAAATCCTTCTGTTCACCTGATTTAGAATTCCTCACAATCAAATGTAGACCGCATTATCTTCCAAGAGAATTATCTTCGATTATAATCACAGCCGTATATATCCCCCCCCAAGCAGACACATCGATGGCTCTGAACGAACTTTATTTAACTCTTTGCAAACTGGAAAACATTTATCCGGAGGCTGCATTCATTGTAGCTGGGGATTTTAACAAAGCCAATCTGAAAACAAGACTCCCTAAATTTTATCAGCATATCGATTGCGCAACCAGGGGTGGTAAAACCTTGGATCATTGTTACTCTAACTTCCGCGACGCATATAAGGCCCTGCCCCGCCCCCTTTCGGAAAAGCTGACCACGACTCCATTTTGCTGATCCCTGCCTACAGGCAGAAATTAAAACAAGAGGCTCCCACGCTGAGGTCTGTCCAACGCTGGTCAGACCAAGCTGACTCTACACTCCAAGACTGCTTCCATCACGTGGACTGGGACATATTTCGTATTGCGTCAGATGGGAATATTGACGAATACGCTGATTCGGTGTGCGAGTTCATTAGAACGTGCGTCGAAGATGTCGTTCCCATAGCAACGATAAAAACATTCCCTAACCAGAAACCGTGGATTGATGGCAGCATTCGCGTGAAACTGAAAGCGCAAACCACTGCTTTTAATCAGGGCAAGGTGTCTGGCAACATGACTGAATACAAACAGTGCAGCTATTCCCTCCGTAAGGCTATTAAACAAGCTAAGCGTCAGTACAGAGACAAAGTGGAATCTCAATTCAATGGCTCAGACATAAGAGGCATGTGGCAGGGTCTACAGTCAATCACGGACTACAAGATGAAATCCAGCCCAGTCACGGACCAGGATGTCTTGCTCCCAGGCAGACTAAATAACTTTTTGCCCGCTTTGAGGACAATACAGTGCCACTGACACGGCCTGCAACGGAAACATGCGGTCTCTCCTTCACTGCAGCCGAGGTGAGTAAGACATTTAAACGTGTTAACCCTCGCAAGGCTGCAGGCCCAGACGGCATCCCTAGCCGCGCCCTCAGAGCATGCGCAGACCAGCTGGCCGGTGTGTTTACGGACATATTCAATCAATCCCTATACCAGTCTGCTGTTCCCACATGCTTCAAGAGGGCCACCATTGTTCCTGTTCCCAAGAAAGCTAAGGTAACTGAGCTAAACGACTACCGCCCCGTAGCACTCACTTCCGTCATCATGAAGTGCTTTGAGAGACTAGTCAAGGACCATATCACCTCCACCCTACCTGACACCCTAGACCCACTCCAATTTGCTTACCGCCCAAATAGGTCCACAGACGATGCAATCTCAACCACACTGCACACTGCCTTAACCCACCTGGACAAGAGGAATACCTATGTGAGAATGCTGTTCATCGACTACAGCTCGGCATTCAACACCATAGTACCCTCCAAGCTCGTCATCAAGCTCGAGACCCTGGGTCTCGACCCCGCCCTGTGCAACTGGGTACTGGACTTCCTGACGGGCCGCCCCCAGGTGGTGAGGGTAGGCAACAACATCTCCTCCCCGCTGATCCTCAACACGGGGCCCCACAAGGGTGCGTTCTGAGCCCTCTCCTGTACTCCCTGTTCACCCACGACTGCGTGGCCACGCACGCCTCCAACTCAATCATCAAGTTTGCGGACGACACAACAGTGGTAGGCTTGATTACCAACAACGACGAGACGGCCTACAGGGAGGAGGTGAGGGCCCTCGGAGTGTGGTGTCAGGAAAATAACCTCACACTCAACGTCAACAAAACTAAGGAGATGATTGTGGACTTCAGGAAACAGCAGAGGGAACACCCCCTATCCACATCGATGGAACAGTAGTGGAGAGGGTAGCTAGTTTTAAGTTCCTCGGCATACACATCACAGACAAACTGAATTGGTCCACTCACACTGACAGCGTCGTGAAGAAGGCGCAGCAGCGCCTATTCAACCTCAGGAGGCTGAAGAAATTCGGCTTGTCACCAAAAGCACTCACAAACTTCTACAGATGCACAATCGAGAGCATCCTGGCGGGCTGTATCACCGCCTGGTACGGCAACTGCTCCGCCCTCAACCGTAAGGCTCTCCAGAGGGTAGTGAGGACTGCACAATGCATCACCGGGGGCAAACTACCTGCCCTCCAGGACACCTACACCACCCGTTGTTACAGGAAGGCCATAAAGATCATCAAGGACATCAACCACCCGAACCACTGCCTGTTCACCCCGCTATCATCCAGAAGGCGAGGTCAGTACAGGTGCATCAAAGCTGGGACCGAGAGACTGAAAAACAGCTTCTATCTCAAGGCCATCAGACTGTTAAACAGCCACCACTAACACTGAGTGGCTGCTGCCAACACACTGTCATTGACACTGACCCAACTCCAGCCATTTTAATAATGGGAATTGATGGGAAATGATGTAAATATATCACTAGCCACTTTAAACAATGATACCTTATATAATGTTACTTACCCTACATTATTCATCTCATATGCATATGTATATACTGTACTCTACATCATCGACTGCATCCTTATGTAACACATGTATCACTAGCCACTTTAACTATGCCACTTTGTTTACTTTGTCTACACACTCATCTCATATGTATATACTGTACTCGATACCATCTACTGTATGCTGCTCTGTACCATCACTCATTCATATATCCTTATGTACATGTTCCTTATCCCCTTACACTGTGTATAAGACAGTAGTTTTGGAATTGTTAGTTAGATTACTTGTTGGTTATCACTGCATTGTCGGAACTAGAAGCACAAGCATTTCGCTACACTCGCATTAACATCTGCTAACCATGTGTATGTGACAAATAAAATTTGATTTGATTTGATTTGAATTGGGTCGCCTTCCTCTTACTGAAGGCGATAGCCAAATCGGCATATTCAGAGAGAATGCGCACAGTGGAAACCTGGTCTGGACTCTCCACCGCAGTCGCACCAACGGGAACACCTATACACCTGCCGGAACACTCCTCTGACCACCCTCTAAGAGCCCCCTGTCACCATAAAATCACCGGGTTGTGATGAGTTAGCCAGGGAATTCCCAACACCACTGGAAACGCAGGTGAATCAATAAGGAATAGACTAATCTGCTCCTTATGACCGCCCTGCATTACCATGTCCAGTGGCACCGTGGCCTCCCTGACCACTCCTGACCCTAATGGTCGGCTATCTAAGGAGTGCGCAGGGAAAGGTAGGTCTAACGACACCAGGGGAATCCCTGGCGAGCCCACGAACCATGAAGTTCCCAGCTACGCCTGAATCGACTAGCGCCTTATGCTGTAGAGAGGGAGAAAACCCAGGAAAAGAGGTTAACACAAACATATGACAGAAAGGAAGCTCTGGGTGAGTCTGGTGCTGACTCACCTGGGGTGACCGAGTAGTGCTCTGCCTGCCCTCCCGACTCTCAGACGAGCTCCTCCAGCACCGGTCGGCCGTGTGTCCTCGCCGACCACAACTGGTGCAGGAGGAAACTCCTCGGCGGGTGAACTCCGGGTAATGATCCCTCGCCGAGTCTGGGCCATTCCACACTGCGTTAGCCCACTCCAGGGCTCGTCCCATCAGACAGGAGACGAGCACGCTCATGCTCTCCTCCCCTGAGGGAGTAGGACGGACGGTCGCCAGGTATAGTTCCAGTTGGAGGAGGAACCCCTGACACCCAGCCGCCGTCCCATCACACTCCCTAGGGAGCGCCAGACGCAGGGCCCCGGAGCCGGATGCTGAAGCAGGGGTAGGAGGTGCTGGTGGAGGGGGTGCTGGAGATGAGGTGGGAAGGCCACTCCTCTCCCATCGATCCATCCTCTCCATCACTAGATTCATTGTCGATCCTATTCGGTGGAAAATGGTGGTGTAATGGAGGACCTTCTCCTTACATGCTTGCTTACACATACGGACTTATACAGTACGTACACACACACACACACACCTGATCTCGCTCTCTTCTCTCTCTCTCTCTACCTCTTTTCTCTTCTCTCCCTCTCTCTCTCTATTGTCGAGAACTGTTTGCCTATATTTTTTATGTATTTGTCTACAAGTTTATATATGTTTACAACAAGCAAGGGGAAGATATCAGAATAGGGGCATTGGGGAATAATAACATATAGTAAGGAATACATTTGTACTGTAGTGAAGTCGTCTCTAGAGTAATATGGAAGGTCTCTTTCATGATCATTTGAAACGTCAATTGCTTTGGAAATGCTGGGATGTGTTTTTCAATTATGTTAAAGGTAATTAATGATGCAACTATGATGGTGATACTATATGGATGACAATTATCATCATGAAAATTAAGGCTATACGCACTACATGTTACAAACACAGCCACTCAACCATGCAAATTGGCAGAGTTATTTGGACATCACACATTATAGTCTTACTCTTATACAGACATCGTGTACATTCTCACTATATCAAATCCAATATCATACACATCAACCTACTCAGATTTGTTACACACATAATATCTTGTCTCAATTTTCTAACATCTGTGGCATTGGTTCACAGGCAAACAGGCAAGGGAATAAATCAAATATTGCTAGAACCTATTTCTTGAATTCTAAATATCAGACATTTGAAAGCTCTAGTTTTGACCTTCATAATAACTCTGATGGCAGTAACTTTATAAGCACTAATTATGGTCAATTTAGACTGAGAATAGTATCTAGTTATGGTAAGGGGTGAAATAAGTATAGCAAGTTATACTTGTAACAGTTTAGCAGATTATAAAAAAGAAGATCATGGCTAAAATGAATATAACATATACTGTTTACAGGAATCTTACTCTACATCCTTAGATGAAGTTGTGTGGAAAAAGAAATGGGTTGGTGAAATAATTTTCTGTCATGGACAAAGGAACTCAAAGGGTGTGAGGATATTAATTAACAAAAACTTTGATCTGAATGTGCAAATAGTCAGGAATGATTCGCAAGGAAGGTGGATCGTTTTGAATATGAAAGTGGACGAAAAGAGATTTGGCTCATTAATAGAGTCCAAATCAGGATGATCCACACTTCTTTGAAAACATTTATACCAATTTATTGAAACTTACAGGCAACAAATTACCTAATCGTTATTGTAGGAAGACTATAACACCTCAATGGAACGTAAAGGTAATCACTCTACAAACAATCATCACCGTGCCCTTAAGGAAATCACAAATATTATGGACATATTAGAAATAGTGGATATTTGGAGACTGAAAAACTCTGACCTAGTGAGATATACATGGAGGAGAATCAAGCCAGTCATCTTGACTACCTTCTTGTCTCTCTTACAACAAAGGTTAAAAAAGTTTTAATAGGAGACAGATTGCGATCAGATCATCATCTAATTGGCATTCACATAACTCTTATAGATTTCCACGTGGACAGGGATATTGGAAATTTAATCAAGTTTACTGGAGGACAACTTAGTTAAAAAGACAATATAATGTATAACTTGTCACGACTTCCGCTGAAGGTGGTCGTCGTCACCGGCCTACGAGCCACCACCGATCCCTTTTTCCTTTGTCTGTTTGTTTTGTCTTTGTGTTACGTGTGTGCTTTTAGGTAGAGGTGTGTAATTTTCTGGACTTGGCACCCTGTGTTTTGGGTAGTCTCATTTACTGTCCACGCCCTGTGTTGTTGGGGTTGTCTATTTTGTGCCATATTTGTGCCATAAACAATGGAATCAGCAGGAGCAGCCGCACCTCCTCTCCCATTGATGGAGGAAAGGGTCCTCCATCATACCAGTGTTCTCAACCGGATTGGATCAGCGATGGATCTAGTGATGGAGAGGATGGATCGATGGGAGAGGAGTGGCCTTCCCACCTCATCTCCAGCTCCCCCTCCTCCAGCACCTCCTACCCCTGCTACTGCATCCGGCTCCGGGGCTCTTCGGCTGGCGCTTCCACGGGAGTATGATGGAACAGCGGCTGGGTGTCAGGGGTTCCTCCTACAGCTTGAACTTTACCTGGCGACTGTTCATCCTACTCCCTCAGGAGAGGAGAGCGTGAACTCGTCTCCTGTCTGACGGGATGAGCCCTAGAGTGGGCAAACCCAGTGTGGAAAGGCCCAGACTCTGCGAGGGATCACTACCCCGAGTACACCCGCCCATTCCGAGCTGTATTCGATCACCCACCAGAGGGTCGTGCGTCAGGAGACGAGAAGCGTGCTGGACTTTGCCCTGGATTTCAGGACCTTGGCTGCAGGAGCGGGGTGGAACGGCAGGGCTTTGATAGACCATTTCCGATGTAGCCTCAGGGAGGACGTCTGCAGGGAGCTAGCGTGTCGGGACACCACCCTCACGCTGGATGAGCTCATCGACATGTCCATCCGTCTTGACAACCTGCTGGCTGCCCACGGGCGTTCGGAACAGGTCCTGTCGTTTCCTCCTCCCGGCCCTCCTGCTCCTATCCCCATGGAGTTAGAGGGGGCTGCTTCGATGGGGGACCAAAGGAGGAATTTACTCCTGCACCAGTTGTGGTCGGCGAGGAGACACTGCCGACTGGTGCTGGAGGAACTCGTCTGGGAGTCGGGAGGGCAGGCGGAGCACTATTCGGTCATCCCAGGTGAGTCAGCACCAGACTCACCCAGAGCTTCCTGTCGGTCATATGTATGTGTTAACCTCTTTCCCTGGGTTTTCTCCCTCTCTACAGCATAAGGCGCTAGTCGATTCAGGCACAGCTGGGAACTTCATGGATCGTGGGCTCACGTTAAGGCTAGGGATTGCCCTTGTGTCGTTAGACCTACCTGTCCCCGTGCACTCCTTAGATAGCTGACCATAAAGGCCAGGAGTGGTCAGGGAGGGTTACGGTCCGGACGAGAGATGCTGGGTTCCGGTGGGGGACATTTTGGTTCCTTCTCTCCTGAGAGACTTCCACCGCCTCCACCTGGATTGCCCGGTGCCTCGCCCTCCCGGTCGCCCTCAAGGCCGGTGGCGTCGCACTGCGGAAGCCGCGCGTCAGGGGGGGGTACTGTCACGACTTCCGCCGAAGTTGGCTCCCCGCCTGTTCGGGCGGTGCTCGGCGGTCGTCGTCACCGGCCTACTAGCTGCCACCGATCCCTTTTTCGTTTGTCTGTTTGTTTTGTCTTTGTGTTACATGTGTGTGTTTAGGTAGAGGTGTGTAATTTTCTGGACTTGGCACCCTGTGTTTTGGGTAGTCTCATTTACTGTCCGCGCCCTGTGTTGTTGGGTTTGTCTATTTTTGTGCCATATTAAAGAGCACTTTTTCCCAGTGGAACTCTCTGCGCCTGATTCCTTCCTCACCCATCTAGTCCCACGTGACATAACTGAATTTTTCCAGTATAATATAGGTTCAACAAATCCCCTTATTGTTTGGGATACCTTAAAATGTACCTTCAGAGGTCATTCAATTCAATATGCATCAATAATAAAAAAGCAGTTTCTGGCTAAAGAGACAAGGCTAACAAGGGAAATCCATGAACTAATAGTACATGTAGATATACAAAAAGAACTTGAGGAACTTTTTCAAGAGTGATTTAATATAATCTATAACAAAAATAAAGCAAACAGGATGGAATATGGAGAAAAATGCACAACATTATTCCTGAGTCTCCAATACAGGAATGCTAACAAAAAGAATTTGCAGAACCTCGTTACTGAAGACAAATCAAATCAAATCAAATTTTATTTGTCACATACACATGGTTAGCAGATGTTAAATGCGAGTGTAGCGAAATGCTTGTGCTTCTAGTTCCGACAATGCAGTGATAACCAACAAGTAATCTAACTAACAATTCCAAAACTACTGTCTTATACACAGTGTAAGGGGATAAGGAACATGTACATAAGGATATATGAATGAGTGATGGTACAGAGCAGCATACAGTAGATGGTATCGAGTACAGTATATACATATGAGATGAGTGTGTAGACAAAGTAAACAAAGTGGCATAGTTAAAGTGGCTAGTGATACATGTGTTACATAAGGATGCAGTCGATGATGTAGAGTACAGTATATACATATGCATATGAGATGAATAATGTAGGGTAAGTAACATTATATAAGGTATCATTGTTTAAAGTGGCTAGTGATATATTTACATCATTTCCCATCAATTCCCATTATTAAAATGGCTGGAGTTGGGTCAGTGTCAATGACAGTGTGTTGGCAGCAGCCACTCAATAAAGACGGAGTCATCTATGATTCTCTGAATAATATTTTAAAAGAGGCAGCTAATTATTTTAGGCAGATGTTCTCTTTTCCATCTCATCCTTTCCTACTGAATGATTATGGTAAGGAATTCTTTCCAAATATTATATAACATGGAAAATTAACAAATGTATAGAAAGATAAGTGTGAAGGCCAAATTACAGAGGAATAACTTTGAGGCAATGAAATCCTTTCAGTCTGGAAAAAACTCAGGGCTTTATGGCATACCGGTAGATTTAGCAGGTTTTCCTACTTACAAAGCATGTAGAGGTATGCAATTTTTATCATATCTTTATATCATATCTTTATCAGGTACAGTTCAACTGTGAGAGATGGAATCTAAAACAAAAATCCAGAAAATCACATTGTATGATTTTTAAGTAATTAATTTGCATTTTATTGCATGACATAAGTATTTGATACATCAGAAAAGCAGAACTTAATATTTGGTACAGAAACCTTTGTTTGCAATTACAGAGATCATACATTTCCTGTAGTTCTTGACCAGGTTTGCATACACTGCAGCAGGGATTTTGGCCCACTCCTCCATACAGACCTTCTCCAGATCCTTCAGGTTTCGGGGCTGTCACTGGGCAATACAGACTTTCAGCTCCCTCCAAATATTTTCTATTGGGTTCAGGTCACTTCAGGACCTTGAGATGCTTCTTACGGAGCCACTCCTTAGTTGCCCTGGCTGTGTGTTTCGGGTCGTTGTCATGCTGGAAGACCCAGCCACGACCCATCTTCAATGCTCTTACTGAGGGAAGGAGGTTGTTGGCCAAGATCTTGCGATACATGGCCCCATCCATCCTCCCCTCAATATGGTGCAGTCGTCCTGTCCCCTATGCAGAAAAGCATCCCCAAAGAATGATGTTTCCACCTCCATGCTTCATGGTTGGGATGGTGTTCTTGGGGTTGTACTCATCCTTCGTCTTCCTCCAAACACGGCGAGTGGAGTTTAGACCAAAAAGCTCTATTTTTGTCTCATCAGACCACATGACCTTCTCCCATTCCTCCTCTGGATCATCCAGATAGTCATTGGCAAACTTCAGATGGGCCTGGGCATGCGCTGGCTTGAGCAGGGGGACCTTGAGTGCGCTGTAGGATTTTAATCCATGACGGGCGTAATGTGTTACTAATGGTTTTCTTTGAGACTGTGGTCCCAGCTCTCTTCAGGTCATTGACCAGGTCCTGTCGTGTAGTTCTGGGCCCCACGAGGTGAGATCTTGCATGGAGCCCCAGACCGAGGGTGATTGACCGTCATCTTGAACTTATTCCATTTTCTAATAATTGCACCAATAGTTGTTGCCTTCTCACCAAGCTGCTTGCCTATTGTCCTGTAGCCCATCCCAGCCTTACACAGCTCTCTGGTCTTGTCCATTGTGGAGAGGTTGGAGTCTGTTTGATTGAGTGTGTGGACAGGTGTCTTTTATACAGGTAACGAGTTCAAACAGGTATAGTTAATACAGGTAATAAGTGGAGAACAGGAGGAGTTCTTAAAGGTAAACTAACAGGTCTGTGAAAGACAGAATTCTTACTGGTTGGTAGGTGATCAAATACTTATGTCATGCAATAAAATGCAAATTAATTACTTAAAAATCATACAATATGATTTTCTGGATTTTTGTTTTAGATTCCGTCTCTCACAGTTGAAGTGTACCTATGATAAAAAATTACATACCTCTACATGCTTTGTAAGTAGGAAAACCTGCAAAATCGGCAGTGTATCAAATACTTGTTTTTCCCACTGTATATCAAGTATTTTCTGATACACTAAAAGCTCCTTTGTTAGATTGTTTTAACTACTCCTATAGAAATGGTAGTCTGTCAGGTGCTCAGCAAGAAGGTCTGATTTATCTATTATTGAAACAAATATAAAGACCCAGTCTATCTAAAAAAACTGGAGGCCCCTTACACTTCAATGTTGTGAAGCAAAAACACTAGCAAAATGCATAGGACTCATAGCACTCTTTTTCAAACAAGCATTGCAGAGCTGGCTACAATTTCAATTTCATCCCCCTTAAAATATTATGGCTGAATGTCCTGGTTGTCAAATGTCCTGGTTAATAAAATACCTGCATTTATGGGAAGATGTTTGAAAAGGGTATTTTGTACTTAAATTATATTGTAAATTGGAATGGTAGAGTTATGTCCTTCATGGAGTTATCAGAATTGTACGGAAAGGTCTGCTCAATTCAAGAGTACAACCAAATGATTACAGCATTGCCCCAAAAATGGAGGAGGCGGGTGGCAGCGGGAGGAGGTAGGGAATTGGTCTGTCTGCCCAATATAAAGGATCAAAACTGGCAGAGGAATAAAAACAGCATAAATAGGAAAGTATACCAGTTTCATTTGAGGACCAGAATGTTGACAACTGTGCCATGCAGATTGCAAAATTGTTGGGAATTGATTTTTGATGTACCGATTCCATGGTACAGGGTGTATGAGTTGATATATAAAACAACGCAAGATTCAAGACTTCGAGATTTTCAGCTAAAATTATTATATAGAATTCTTGCCACCAACAAAATGTTGAATATTTGGGGCATAAAATCATCGAAGCTCTGCAGATTTTGTTGTGAGGATACAAAATCAATAGACCATTTATTTTGGTATTGCCCTCAGGTAGCCTGTTTCTGGTCTCAGGTTCCGGAATGGCTGAAAATGCATAGCATTGATCTAAAATTGACCCTAGAAATAGTACTGTTAGGAGATCTGGAGAGACCGCGTCGGTCAATTACTAATACTCTTAGAAAAAGTATTTATCTTCAACTCGCAATCTGTGGATTCTATTCGATTAGATAGATTGAAATTGTACGTTAAACATCACAGCCTAGTTGAAAGATATGTGTTGCATAGAAACCCGAAGTGGGTGGCCAGCAGAGGTAGATGGGATGGGCTGAGGGAAGCTGAGGGTTGGTATTTTGGAAGTGGAGACAAGTGGGAGGGGTTGCTGTGTGAGAGAGATAATGATGGTCAAAGATAAAGTAATAAAGAAGAAAAAGTCCAAATAAAACATAATAAAAAGTACATTTGAATGACACTAAGTGGCAGTGTTTTTAAAACTAATGCCGGTGTGCCTGAGGCTGATGCCGTGCAGGTGTTTGTACACATGCATATACACACACTCTCATTCAAATAAATACATACAAGAACACACACATACATGTAATAGTGCCAGACATGGACACAAACATATACAGTTGGCATTGCTGTTATGATTTTAGTTGTCCTTGATGTCCTTCTATTTTAAATGAATCATTTATATATATTGCATTGTTTGCTGTTTTATTCTTTCTTCTTTCTTTTCCTTTTTTCTCTTTAGTTCATTCTCTTGGTTGTTGGTGCATTAGGGGGGTTCTTGAAGGTGAATGGAATTACTTGTATTTTTTATTTTTTTTTATTCTTCCTAGCGCGGTGGTGGTGACTGTGGGAGGGGTCTCGAATGGTTCAGGGACAGCTATTGGGGAACTGTGGAGGGGATCTTGGAGGGTTCAGGTTCACGTTTTTGGCCTGGTGGTAGATCGGTCAACATGCCCTTGAGCAGGGCATTGACCCTGGATGCTTCTGTGTGTTGGCTTGATTACCAACAACGAAGAGACGGCCTACAGGGAGGAGGTGTTATGCAGGTGAATGAGGACCCAAAAGCGACTTAGTGAAAACAGAGTCTTTATTCCAGTAAAAGGCAAAAGTAATAATTCTGGAACACTCAAGAAGAAAACAAAACAGGAAAAAACTTAAATCCACTCGTAGTAACGAGGACAGACTGGAGACTCGACCATTGACTGCAGGTTGCTTCGGGAAGGCACCGACCGTAGCAGACTAAGACACCTGCTCACACGCAGCATCTGAAGGAGACAAGACACGACAGGGCGAGACAAGGACACAGCACAGCGAACATCATACAAGGATCCGACAAGGACAGAAACGGAAAACAAGGGGAGAAATAGGGACTCTAATCAGAGGACAAAATAGGGGACAGGTGTGAAACGACTAAATGAGTGAGTTAGGAGAATGAGGAACAGCTGGGAGCAGGAACGGAACGATAGAGAGAAGAGAGAGAGGGAGGGGGAGAGAGAGGGATAGAAAAAGGGAACGAGCCTAATAACCTAATAAGAAAAACCGCAATAGAGGCACAGGTGGTTGGTGATCCTCCGTTCCCTCTCCTTAGTCGAGATGCGAATACCTCCCAGCTGCATGGGCTCAGTCTCTGAGCCGGAGGGAGGAGATGGTTGCGATGCGGAGAGGGGGAACACCGTTAACGCGAGCTCTCTTCCACGAGCTCGGTGACGAAGATCTACCCGTCGTTCTATGTGGATGGCGAGTGCAATCAAAGAGTCCACACTGGAAGGAACCTCCCGGGAGAGAATCTCATCCTTAACCTCTGCGTGGAGTCCCTCCAGAAAACGAGCGAGCAGCGCCGGCTCGTTCCAGTCACTAGAGGCAGCAAGAGTGCGAAACTCTATAGAGTAATCCGTTATGGATCGATCACCTTGACATAGGGAAGCCAGGGCCCTAGAAGCCTCCCTACCAAAAACTGAACGATCAAACACCCGTATCATCTCCTCTTTAAAGTTCAGGTAATTGTTAGAACAATCAGCCCTTGCTTCCCAGATAGCTGTGCCCCACTCTCGAGCCCGGCCAGTAAGGAGTGAAATGACGTAAGCAATCCGGGTTCTCTCTCTTGAGTATGTGTTGGGTTGGAGAGAGAACACAATATCACACTGGGTGAGAAAGGAGCGGCACTCAGTGGGCTGTCCGGAGTAACATGGTGGGTTATTAACCCTAGGTTCCGGAGACTCGGCAGACCAGGAAGTAGCTGGTGGCATGAGACGAAGACTCTGAAACTGTCCAGAGAGGTCGGAAACCTGAGCGGCCAGGGTCTCAACGGCATGACGAGCAGCAGACAATTCCTGCTCGTGTCTGCCGAGCATAGCTCCCTGGATCTCGCTGGGTCCATTCTTGGTCGGATCCTTCTGTTATGCAGGTGAATGAGGACCCAAAAGCGACTTAGCGAAAATAGAGTCTTTATTTCAGTAAAAGGCAAAAGTAATAATTCTGGAACACTCAAGAAGAAAACAAAACAGGAAAAAACTTAAATCCACTCGTAGTAACGAGGACAGACTGGAGACTCGACCATTGACTGCAGGTTGCTTCGGGAAGGCACAGACCGTAGCAGACTAAGACACCTGCTCACACGCAGCATCTGAAGGAGACAAGACACGACAGGGCGAGACAAGGACACAGCACAGCGAACATCATACAAGGATCCGACAAGGACAGAAACGGAAAACAAGGGGAGAAATAGGGACTCTAATCAGAGGACAAAATAGGGGACAGGTGTGAAAAGACTAAATGAGTGAGTTAGGAGAATGAGGAACAGCTGGGAGCAGGAACGGAACGATAGAGAGAAGAGAGAGAGGGAGGGGGAGAGAGAGGGATAGAAAAAGGGAACGAACCTAATAAGACCAGCAGGGGGAAACGAACAGAAGGGAAAGCACAAGGACAAGACAATATATGACAAAACATGACAGGAGGTGAGGGCCCTCGGAGTGTGGTGTCAGGAAAATAACCTCACACTCAACGTCAACAAAACTAAGGAGATGATTGTGGACTTCAGGAAACAGCAGAGGCAACACCCCCCTATCCACATCGATGGAACAGTAGTGGAGAGGGTAGCAAGTTTTAAGTTCCTCGGCATACACATCACAGACAAACTGAATTGGTCCACTCACACAGACAGCATCATGAAGAAGGCGCAGCAGCACCTCTTCAACCTCAGGAGGCTGAAGAAATTCGGCTTGTCACCAAAAGCACTCACAAACTTCTACAGATGCGCAATCGAGAGCATCCTGGTGGGTTGTATCACCGCCTGGTACGGCAACTGCTCCGCCGTCAACCGTAAGGCTCTCCAGAGGGTAGTTAGGTCTGCACAACGCATCACCGGGGGCAAACTACCTGCCCTCCAGTACACCTACACCACCCGATGTTACAGGAAGGCCATAAAGATCATCAAGGACATCAACCACCTGAGCCACTGCCTGTTCACCCTGCTATCATCCAGAAGGCGAGGTCAATACAGGTGCATCAAAGCTGGGACCGAGAGACTGAAAAACAGCTTCTATCTCAAGGCCATCAGACTGTTAAACAGCCACCACTAATATTGAGTGGCTGCTGCCAACACACTGACACTGACACTGACACTGACTCAACTCCAGCCACTTTAATAATGGGAATTGATGGGGACTTATGTAAATATATCACTAGCCACTTTAAACAATGCTACCTTATATAATGTTACTTACCCTACATTATTCATCTCATATGCATACGTACATACTGTACTCTATATCATCGACTGCATCCTTATGTAATACATGTATCACTAGCCACTTTAACTATGCCACTTTGTTTACATACTCATCTCATATGTATATACTGTACTCAATACCATCTACTGTATCTTGCCTATGCTGCTCTGTACCATCACTCATTCATATATCCTTATGTACATATTCTTTATTCCCTTACACTGTGTATAAGACAGTAGTTTTGGAATTGTTAGTTAGATTACTTAGTTGGTTACTTGGTTATTACTGTATTGTCGGAACTAGAAGCACAAGCCTTTCGCTACACTCGCATTAACATCTGCTAACCATGTGTATGTGACAAATAAAATTAGATTTGATTTGATTTGATTTGGTGTCGCTCTGAATAGGAATCTGGTGGATGACTGGTATGATGTAGTTATTGAGCGGCTTTACTGCAAGTATATTGTATGTTTCAAACATTCAATAAATAATAATAAAAAATATTATAAATTACACTTGATGGTGTATCAATTCAACCAGTCACTACAAAGACGCAGATGTCCTTCCTAACTCAGTTGCCAGAGAGGAAGGAAACCATGCCAATGGTCGACTTTAAAACAGTTACAGAGTTTAATGGCTGTGATAGGATAAACTAAGGATGGATGAACAACATTGTAGTAACTCCACAATAATACCTAATTGGCAGAGTGAAAAGAAGGAAGCCTGTACAGAATTAAAATATTCCAAAACATGCATCCGGTTTGCAGCAAGGCACTAAAGTAATAGCAATTCCCTTTTTGTCCTGAATATAAAGTGTTATGTTTGATGTAAATCCAATACAACACATTACTGAGCACCACTCTCCATATTTTAAACCATAGTGGTGCATCATGTTATGGGTATGCTTCTCATCTCCAAGGACTAGGGAGTTTTTCATGCAATTTGTTTTTACAGAATGGAGGTAAGCACAGGCAAAATCCTAGAGGAAAACCTTGTTCAGTCTGCTTTCCACCAGGCTTTGGGAAAGAATCACCAGGACATTAACCTTAAACACAATTCCAAATATACACTGTAGTTGCTTATCAAGAAGACATTGTTACATGTTTGACTTAAATCAGGCCTGAAAATCTATGGCAAGACCTGAAAATGGTTGTCAATAACCAACTTGACAGAGCTTGAAGAATAATAAAATAAATAAAAATGCAAATATTGTGCAATCCAGCCCTTAGACTTACCCAGACATACTCACAACTGTAATCACCGCCAAAGGTGATTCTAACCTGACTTGGGGGTGTGAATACTTATGGAAATGAAATATTTATGTATTTAATTTTCAATACATTTGCTAAAATGTCTAAAAACATATTTTCACTTTGTCTTTATAGGCTATTGTGTAGATAGATGTGTGAGAGAAAAAAAGTATTTTGAATCAATTTTGAATTCAGGCTGCAACACAACGACATGTGGAATACGTCAAGGGGTTTAAGTACTTTCTGAAGGCACTGCAGGTTACTGGTTCTTGCAGTACTGTTATCCTGTTCAGTTTTGGCACCAAGCAGAACAATAGTTGGGTAAATTTTGAAAAAGTGGGAAACTTTTTGCGTTTCTGTCATTGTAACCTCTTTTGACATCTATCCAACATATTAGCCCAACACATAATACATTTCTGAAATCCTGAAGTTGTTTCCTAATCACACACAATTGAATTGAATTGTCATAGTGGTACAATTATAATTATCCCATTTTATCGAACCTGCTGTCCCAGTTTACAACATGCAAACTGAAAATATAGTTTTGGCTCAGTGTACAAAAATGGGTGTGTCATGCCTCCTGTGAATGTGATACCAACATTTGTCCTTTTTGTATGATTAGGACACCTTTTGAGGATTTCAGAAATCATGTGTTGGGCTAATATTTTGGATTTATGTCGAAAGAGGTTGCAGAAGAAGGAAATGCAAAAAGTGTCCCACTTATTCCAAATTCCCCCTACTGTTTGAAGTTTCATTCAATTATTTGATTTTGGACAAAATATAGTAACCAGGCCTGTTTCCTTTCAAAACAACCTATTATTGTTCTAGGCAATTGTCTAAAAAAACATTTCTTGTCCTTGTTTCATTTCCTTGTCTACACTGATTGGAAAAGACATGACAAGTGAAAACCATATGTCTGAAGCTTATCTATCATTGGCCTGGCTTCAAAAAAAAAAAAAATTAAACTGGTCAGTTCTTTCTGATCAGAGAACAATAAATGACCAGAAAACAGAACTGTGTCCATTTCACACACCACGTGGTATATTACTTATTTTCCAGTGAGTGGAAAGTGTTTGAATATTGTTCAGCTGTACATTAATGTTGAAGGCTCTCTTGTTGCCCCCAACAATGAGATCTCTCTTCTCCTGCCCATCCTTATATTCCAAAACTCATATCCAAAACAAAAAAAAATTATATTGTGGCACACACACCCCCTCCTTCAATTGCTGTAAAAGCATGGTGCTTCAGACTTGATATGGTTGCACACCTGGCAAGTGCATAGAACGCCAAATAACTTTCTTAACCACCTGCCCCGCTTAACCTCTGGGGTCTCATCCCTGAGCAACAGCAAGCACAAGGGCTTGCAGAGGTCTCCTGGTTGATAGATTCACTGCTCTGTCCTAATAAAACCATAATGAGCTCTCTCTTTTTGAGTAATGAGAAAAGGTATCTACATGGGCACCTCTTGGTATAGGATTAATATTGGAATTGGAATTTCCAAAAAGTGCAAGGTCATCTTGAAATTAGCATGTTTAACATCCTAAATGCTGTAAGTCACCTTCAATTCCCTTTTCTAAAAAAGCTTTTTAGGTGTTTATCAATATGAGTTTTTTGTTAATGTGAGAGAAAACAAATCCCTTACTCTTGTGCCTTACATAATGCAGGCCACTACCGGTAAGCCATATTTGCATTTACATTTACATTTAAGTCATTTAGCAGACGCTCTTATCCAGAGCGACTTATGAGGTTGATAAAAAAAGAGATGCCACAAGAGTTCTCTTCACAATCCCCAAGTCTAGAACAGACTATAGGAGGCACACAGTACCTCATAGAGCCTGAACTACATGGAACTCTTTTCCACATCAAGTAACGGATGCAAGCAGTAAAATTAGATTTCAAAAACAGATGAAAAAAACACCTTATGGAACAGCGGGGACTGTGAAGCAACACAAACATTGGCACATACACTTGCATATACACACACACGATAACATAGGTCCTATACATACACATTAGTACTGTTGGAGTAGGGGCCTGAGGGCACAAGGTGTGTTGTGAATGTATTGTAATGTTTTTTAAATGGTATAAACTGCCTTAATTTTGCTGGACCCCAGGAAGGATTCATAATAAATACAAATACAAATGTTTTATCAGCAATCTGCTGGCCATATGTACTGTAAATTATAAGAATAATAGCTCAAAATGGTTCCTAATATTAGCTCCTCAAAACTGCTTTGTCACAGGCAGAAATTTTCCAAATTCTGCCAACAGCTTGGCATCCTTTACATTTCTTGTAAAAGCACACGTCACTGAGCTGTGACACCATTGGCACATTGAAAGGTCTATTCAACTAAGCTCACTGTGAGGATTCTCCTTATATTTGGCATGACCAGGTGTAAGTACTAGTACTTTGATAAATGTTTTATATCCAGCACTTGCTCTTAGTCAATGGATGTGCATATGCAACCTCATTAGCACTTTATTATGTATAAACTGGATGAGCTCCATTCAAGACTATCCTACCAACGGGACATTAAAAACTTTAATATCTCATGTTTCACCGAGTCTGGCTGAACGACGACATAGACAATATACAGTTGGCTGGGTTTTCCGTGCACTGGCAAGACAGAACAGCTACCTCTGGTAAGATGAGGGGTGTGCCTATGTCTATTTGTCAAAAGAGCTGGTGCTCTTAACTCTAGGTTTTGCTTGCCTGGGGTAGAGTTCCTTATGATAAGCTGATAAGATGACCCCACTATCTATCCACCAAGATAATTTTCATCTATATTTTTTGTAGCTGGTTATTAACCACCACAAACCGACCTCAACAATCTGTATAAGGCCATAAGCAAACAAGAAAATGCTCATCCAGAAGCGACGCTCCTAGTGGCCAGGGAGATTGATGCAGAAAAACATACATTTGTTTGACCTCATTTCTACCAGCATGTCACATATGCAATCAGAGGAAAAACAAACTCCAGACCACCTTTACTCCACACACAGAGATGCATACCAAGCTCTCCCTCGCCCTCCATTTGGAAAATCTGACAAAAATGATATACTCCTGATTGCTCCTTACAAGCAAAAACTAAAGCAGGAAGAAGTACCAGTGACTTGCTCAATATGGAAGTGGTCAGATGATGCAGATGCTAAGCTACAGGACTGTTATATTAGCACAGACTGAAATATATTCTGGGATTCATCCGATAGCATTGAGGAGTATACCATCTCAGTCACTGGCTTCATTAATAAGTGCACCGATGACATCGGTCCCCAAAATGACCGTACGTACATATCCCAACCAGAAGCCATGGATTACAGGCAAAATACACACATAGCTAAAGGCTAGAGTCTGCCGCTTTCAAGGAGGAGGACACTAATCCGGACGCTTATACGAAATCACAATATGCCCTTAGACAAACCATCAAACAGGCAAAGCATCAATACAGGATAAGATTGAATCCTACTACAACGGCTCGGATGTGGCAGGGCTTGCAAACTATTACAGACTACAAAGGGAAACCCAGCCGTGAGTTGCCCAGTGACGTGAGCCTACCAGACGGACTAAATGCCTTTTATGCTCGCTTCGGCAAGCAACACTGAAGCGTGCATGAGTGCACCAGCTGTTCCGGATGACTGTTTGATCACACTCTCCGTAGCTGATGTGAGCAAGATCTTAAACAGGTCTACATTCACAAGGCGGATCAACTGGCAAGTGTCTTCACTGACATTTTCAACCTCTCCCTGACCGAGTCTGTAATACCTACATGTTTCAAGCAGGCCCAAGAAGGACAAGGTAACCTGCCTAAATGACTACCACTCACGTCTGTAGCCATGAAGTGCTTTGAAAGGCTAGTCATGGCTCACATTAACACCATCATCCTGGAAACCCTAGATCCACTCCAATTTGCATACCGCCCCAATAGCTCCACAGAGGACGCAACCTCAATTGCATTCCACACTGCCCTTCCCCACCTGGACAAAAGGAACACCTACAGTGGGGAGAACAAGTATTTGATACACTGCCGATTTTGCAGGTTTTCCTACTTACAAAGCATGTAGAGGTCTGTAATTTTTATGATAAGTACACTTCAACTGAGAGAGACGGAATCTAAAACAAAAATCCAGAGAATCACATTATATGATTTTTAAGTGATTAATTTGCATTTTATTGCATGACATAAGTATTTGATCACCTACCAACCACTAAGAATTCCGGCTCTCACAGACCTGTTAGTTTTTCTTTAAGAAGCCCTCCTATTCTCCACTCATTACCTGTATTAACTGCACCTGTTTGAACTCGTTACCTGTATAAAAGACATCTGTCCACACACTCAATCAAACAGACTCCAACCTCTCCACAATATCCAAGACCAGGGAGCTGTGTAAGGACATCAGGGATACAATTGTAGACCTGCAAAAGGCTGGGATGGGCTACAGGACAATAGGTAAGCAACTTGATGAGAAGGCAACAACTGTTGGTGCAATTATTAGAAAATGGAAGAAATTCAAGATGACGGTCAATCACCCTCGGTCTGGGGCTCAATGCAAAATCTCACCTCGTGGGGCATCATTTATCATGAGGAAGGTGAGGGAGCAGCCCAGAACTACACGGCAGGACCTGGTCAATGAGCTGGGACCACAGTCTCAAAGAAAACCATTAGTGACACAATACGCCGTCATGGATTAAAATCCTGCAGCGCACGCAAGGTACCCCTGCTCAAGCCAGCGCATGTCCAGAAGTTTGCCAATGACCATCTGGATGATCCAGAGGAGGAATGGGAGAAGGTCATGTGGTCTGATGAGACAAAAATAGAGCTTTTTGGTCTAAACTCCACTCGCTGTGTTTGGAGGAAGAAGAAGGATGAGTACAGCCCAAGAACACAATCCCAACCGTGAAGCATGGAGGTGGAAATATCATTCTTTGGGGATGCTTTTCTACAAAGGGGACAGGACGACTGCACTGTATTGAGGGGAGGATGGACAGCCTCCTTCCCTCAGTAAGAGCATTGAAGTTGGGTTGTGGCTGGGTCTTTCAGCATGACAACGACCCGAAACACACAACCAGGGCAACTAAGGAGTGGCTCCGTAAGAAGCATCTCAAGGTCCTGGAGTGGCCTGGCCAGTCTCTAGACCTGAACCCAATATAACATATTTGGAGGGAGCTGAAATTACGTATTTCCCAGCGACAGCCCTGAAACCTGAAGGATATGGAGAAGGTCTGTATGTAAGAGTGGGCCAAAATCCCTGCTGCAGTGTGTGCAAACCTGGTCAAGAACTACAGGAAACTTATTATCTCTGTAATTGGATCACTACCTCAAGCTGAACTTCGGCAAGACGGAGCTGCTCTTCCTCCCGGGGAAGGACTGCCCGTTCCATGATCTCGCCATCACGGTTGACAACTCCATTGTGTCCTCCTCCCAGAGCGCTAAGAACCTTGGCGTGATCCTGGACAACACCCTGTCGTTCTCAACTAACATCAAGGCGGTGGCCCGTTCCTGTAGGTTCATGCTCTACAACATCCGCAGAGTACGACCCTGCCTCACACAGGAAGCGGCGCAGGTCCTAATCCAGGCACTTGTCATCTCCCGTCTGGATTACTGCAACTCGCTGTTGGCTGGGCTCCCTGCCTGTGCCATTAAACCCCTACAACTCATCCAGAACGCCGCAGCCCATCTAGTGTTCAACCTTCCCAAGTTCTCTCACGTCACCCCGCTCCTCCGCTCTCTCCACTGGCTTCCAGTTGAAGCTCGCATCCGCTACAAGACCATGGTGCTTGCCTACGGAGCTGTGAGGGGAACGGCACCTCAGTACCTCCAGGCTCTGATCAGGCCCTACACCCAAATAAGGGCACTGCATTCATCCACCTCTGGCCTGCTCGCCTCCCTACCACTGAGGAAGTACAGTTCCCGCTCAGCCCAGTCAAAACTGTTCGCTGCTCTGGCTCCCCAATGGTGGAACAAACTCCCTCACGACGCCAGGACAGCGGAGTCAATCACCACCTTCCGGAGACACCTGAAACCCCACCTCTTTAAGGAATACCTAGGATAGGATAAAGTAATCCTTCTCACCCCCCCCTTAAAATATTTAGATGCACTATTGTAAAGTGGCTGTTCCACTGGATGTCATAAGGTGAATGCACCAATTTGTAAGTCGCTCTGGATAAGAGCGTCTGCTAAATGACTTAAATGTAATGTAAATGTATTGCAAACAAAGGTTTCTGTACCAAATATTAAGTTCTGCTTTTCTGGTGTATCAAATACTTATGTCATGCAATAGAATGCAAATTAATTACTTAAAAATCATGCAATGTGATTTTCTGTATTTTTGTTTTAGATTTAGTCTAAAGTGTACCTATGATAACAAATTACATACCTCTACATGCTTTGTAAGTAGGAATACCTGCAAAATCGTCAGTGTATCAAATACTTGTTCTCCCCACTGTATGTGAGAATGCTGTTCATTGACTACAGCTCAACTTTCAACACCATAGTGACCACAAAGCTCATCACTAAGCTAAGGACCCTGGGACTAAACACCTCCCTCTGCAACTGGATCCTGTACTTTCAGACTGGCCACCCCCAGGTGGTAAAGGTAGGCAACAACACATCTGCCACGCTGATCCTCAACACCGGGGCCCCTCAGGGGTGCGTGGTCAGTCCCCTCTTGTACTCCCTGTTCACTCATGGTTGCGTGGCCAAGCACGGCTCCAGGGCCTCTATACTAGGCGGTGTCAGTGGAAAGCCCCAAAATTGTCAGACTCCAGCCACCCAAGTCATAGAATGTTATTTTTGCTACTGCACAGCAAGTGGTACTGGAGTGCCAATTCTAGGTCCAAAAAGGCTCCTTAACAGCTTCTATCCCAAGCCATGAGACTGCTGAACAATTAATCAAATGCCTAAACTGCTGCTACTCGCTGTTTATTATCTATAGTCACTTTACCCCTACCTATATGTACATATTACCACAACTAAGTCGCTCTGGATAAGAGCGTCTGCTAAATGACTTAAATGTAATGTAATGTAATGTAACCTGTTCCCCCACACATTGACTCAGTAGCAGTACCTCCTGTATATAGCTTCGTTATTGTTCTTTTTATTGTAACTATTTTTTGTATGATTTATTTTTACTTTAGTTTCTTTAGTAAATATTTTCTTAACTCTAATTTTCTTAAAACTGCAGTGTTGGTTAAGGGCTTGTAAGTAAGCATTTCACGGTAAGGTCTAAACCTGTTGTATTCGGCACGTGAAAAATAACATTTTATTTTGATTTGAGATTCCTAATATTTAATCAACACGTCGCACGTTTCAGTATATAATAAATAGCATGTTGAGTGATGCTTGGTTCAACGTTGTGGGCAACTATAGTCAATGTTTTCTAGAGAATATGTTTCAAAGTGTAGGGGTGTCCAAAATGACTGGATCAACTTTGGGTCAACATTTAAATAGTATGCAGATGGTCTTGCAAGGCTAAGAAATCGACTCTTTGGAAATCGACTCCAAGAAATCGACTCTTGTGGCATCATGTTGTATAAGTGTCACTATCCCCAAAAAGTAATGACATCAGTGATCACTGTCCTATTGCACGTATAAGAGATACAAAAGAGAGAAACATTGATCCTCGTATAATTAGGAAGATCAAACTCCTTAAAAAATATGTTTATTGTTACATACTGTACACAGGATAGATGCACTGAAATGTGTTGTTTTACAGGGTCAGCCATAGTAGTACGGTGCCCCTGGAGCAAATGATGATTTTTGTGCCTTGCTCAAGGCCACAATCAACAGATTCTTCACCTTGTCTGCTCGGGTATTTGAACCAGCGACCTTTCACTAATTGAATAGATTGCCCCTGTATTGTAACATGTTTCATCCACTAGATGGCAGTAATGTGCCAACACTACTGAAAATTGACAGATTACACTTGTATGAAGTTAGCTATTTCAAAGATTAAAGCCTATTTTCCAATTGTTTTTTGTCTCAGAGCAAAACAAAGTAAAATAATAATCCCAGTCCCATTTTCAATGGAGAAAATCCTGCTAATTTTCCCCAGGTTGGAAAACTGAGCCATATTATTTACTGTTAAAACAAAAAAACACAAACACAAGAATTCAAGTGTTCAATACATTTGATTTGTGAAGTGCCTTTGTAACAACATTGAAAGAGAATGCTGTAAGAGCTTATTTTTATACCAACAAAATGAAAACACACATACCCCAACCAGCAAGAGGCATGGTCAGCAAGACATGCTTCAAATGATGAAAACATCAGTATCCTTAACATCCTTAAAAGCGCCAAGTGTGCTTGATAAATAGTGAAAAACAGCACAAAACAATAATGTCATTACAATCACAATGTGTTGCGATCGACTGGTTAGTTACCACTGGAATAGATCAATCAAATAGAAAGGCCTGCCCTGTTCTTCAGTCACAATTGGTGATTACATAATTATGCATCGTTCGATTCCCCTCGCTCATCAACTCACCCATTCTCCTCCTTTCTCCCCCATCAATCACAGTTTCAATAATCCATGCCATGCCAGGGAGCACAGAAGCTACACAAATATACACAGCCATCTGTAGGATGTCAATAGACTGTTTGGTCAAAAGAGAGTTGGGGTTAATACCATACCACATAAACTCACTCAACTAAATTCATAAATAAGAAAATATGTAGAGGATATTCATAATGGGATTTTTCTTATAATTTAATTGAGTTTCTATGCATTCCCACGAGTTGAATGAATTAAGTGATCCAAAAACCGTCGTAGCAAATACATTTTACTCCCTGTCTTCCTTCCAGGGTGGGACAGCTTCGTCTGAATGGCGACCACAGAAAGGAGGACTGTATCACCTTAAGTGCACTTGATTACACAAGCTCACTGGCTCTCTGCCTCTCCTTAGGCCTGGCGTGTAATCTGTTGAGATTTAAACCTGCTGCTTCTGTTTAATAAATCCCACTGTGATTAAAATAGGATTAGAGCTCTGCTTTCACCTCTAATAACATTTCAGCATGAAACATATTTAGATTTCTCCCTCATTTTTTTCACTCATTGACATTGCTCATGACAGGGACGGACTTCCTGTTCTTGGCCTATACCTCCTCTCTCCTCAGTGGCCCAGCAGGTCAATCTATAGTAGTCAGTCCATAGTAGGGTGGTCTAATGGAGATTAACCTTATAATACAGTGCACACTCTGTATCAATTCAGCTGCCACTCACAGCAGACTTTTCAATGAGAGATAACGTCCACAGAGAATATGGAGATGGATTTGATGGCGTTTGTCCATCCATGTAAGATGATATATAAACTCAGCAAAAAAAGAGACGTCCCTTTTTCAGGACCCTGTCTTTCAAAGATAATTTGTAAAAATCAAAATAACTTCACAGATCTTCATTGTAAAGGGTTTAGACACTGTTTCCTATGCTTGAACAATGAACCATAATAAATGAATGAACATGCACCTGTGGAACGGTCGTTAAGACGCTAACAGCTTACAGACGGTAGGCAATTAAGGTCACAGTTATCAACATTTTGGACACTAAAGAGGCCTTTCTACTGACTCTGCAAAAGGTCCCTGCTCATCTGCGTGAATGTGCCTTAGGCATGCTGCAAGATGTGGCCAGAGTAATAAATTGCAATGTCCATACTATGAGACGCCTAAAACAGCCCTACGGGGAGACAGGACTGACAGCTGATTGTCCTCGCAGTGGCAGACCATGTGTAACAACACCTGCACAGGATTGGTACATCCAAACATCACACCTGCGGGACAGGTACAGGATGGCAGCATCAACTGCCCGAGTTACACCAGCAACGCACAATCCCTCCATTAGTGCTCAGACAGTCTGCAAATAGGCTGGACTGAGGGCTTGTAGGCCTGTTGTAAGGCAGGTCCTCACCAGACATCACTGGCAACAATGTCGCCTATGGGCACAAACCCATCGTCGCTGGACCAGACAGGACTGGCAAAAAGTGCTCTTCACTGACGAGTCATGGTTTTGTCTCACCAGGGGTGATGGTCGGATTTGCGTTTATCGTCGAAGGAATGAGTGTCACACCTTGGCCTGTACTCTGGAGCGGGATCGATCTGGAGGTGGAGGGTCCGTCATGTGGTACCCTTCCTGCAGGCTCATCCTGACATGACCCTCCAGCATGACAATACCACCAGCCATACTGCTCGTTCTGTGCATGATTTTCTGCAAGACAGGGATGTCAGTGTTCTGCCATGGCCAGCAAAGAGCCCGGATCTCAATCCCATTGAGCACATCTGGGACCTGTTGGATCGGAGGGTGAGGTGCTAGGGCCATTCCTCACAGAAATGTCCGGGAACTTGCAGGTGCCTTGGTGGATAAGTGGGGTAACATCTCACAGCAAGAACTGTCAAATATGGTGCAGATCAAATCGAATCAAATCAAATCAAAGGTATTTATATAGTCCTTCGTACATCAGCTGATATCTCAAAGTGTTATACAGAAACCCAGCCTAAAACCCCAAACAGCAAGCGATGCAGGTGTAGAAGCACGGTGGCTAGGAAAAACTCCCTAGAAAGACTAAAACCTAGGAAGAAACCTATAGAGAGGAACCAGGCTATGTGGGGTGGCCAGTCCTCTTCTGGCTGTGCCGGGTGGAGATTATAACAGAACATGGCCAAGATGTTCAAATGTTCATAAATGACCAGCATGGTTCAATAATAATAAGGCACAACAGTTGAAACTGGAGCAGCAGCACGGCCAGGTGGACTGGGGACAGCAAGGAGTCATCATGTCAGGTAGTCCTGAGGCATGGTCCTAGGGCTCAGGTCCTCCGAGAGAGAGAAAGAAAGAGAGAAAGAGAGAATTAGAGAGAGCACACTTAAATTCACACAGGACACCGAATAGGACAGGAGAAGTACTCCAGATATAACAAGATGAACTGCAGTACTTAATGCAGCTGGTGGCCACAGCAGATACGGACTGTTAATTTTGATTTTGACCCCTCCCCCCTTTGTTCAGGGACACATTATTCCATTTCTTGCTATGTACATACAAATATTTACACATGTTAAGTTGAAAATAATGATGAAAATAAACGCAGTTGACAGTGAGAGGACGTTTCTTTTTTTGCTGAGTTTATATACACTACTGTTCAAAAGTTTGGGGTCACTTAGAAATGTCCTTGTTTTCCATGAAAACATACATGAAATTAGTTGCAAAATGAGTAGGAAATATAGTCAATATGGTGACGTTATATAATGATTTTTAATTTAAATAATAATTGTGTCCTTCAAATGTTGCTTTCGTCAAAGAATCCTCAATTTGCAGCAATTACAGCCTTGTAGACCTTTGACATTCTCGTTGTCAATTTGTTGAGGTAATCTGAAGAGATTTCACCCCATGCTTCTTGAAGTACCTCCCACAAGTTGGATTGGCTTGGGCACTTCTTACCATACGGTCAAGCTAGGGTTGAGATCCCGTGACTGTGCTGGCCACTCCATTAAAGACAGAATACCAGTTGACTGCTTCTTACCTAACTAGTTTGTGCGTAGTTTTAAGCTGTGCTTTGGGTCATTGTCCTGTTGTTGTCATGCAGGTGAAAGAGGACCCAAAAGCGACTTGGCGAAAACAGAGTCTTTAATCCAGTAAAGTAAATACAAACAAAAAACACAACTTTCACTCGAAATGACGAGGACAAACTGGAGACTCGATCTTGAACAGCAGGTGAACAGCAGGTTGCCTCGGGAAGGCACTTGAACCAGACAGACTCAGACACCTGCTCACCACGCAGCATCTGAGGAAAACACGACACGACAGGGCGATACACAAACACAGCACGGTGAATTCTAGACAAGGAACCGACAGGACAGGAACGGAACACAAAGGAAGAAATAGGGACTCTAATCAGGGGAAAGGATCGGGAACAGGTGTGGGAAGACTAAATGATTGATTAGGGGAATAGGAACAGCTGGGAGCAGGAACGGAACGATAGAGAGAAGAGAGAGCGAGAGAGTGAGAGAGGGAGGGGGAGAGAGAGGGATAGAAAGAGGGAAAGAACCTAATAAGACCAGCAGAGGGAAACGAATAGAATGGGAAGCACAGGGACAAGACAAGATAATAAATGACAAAACATGACAGTACCCCCCCCACTCACCGAGCGCCTCCTGGCGCACTCGAGGAGGAATCCTGGCGGCAACGGAGGAAATCATCAATGAGTGAACGGTCCAGCACGTCCCGAGACGGAACCCAACTCCTCTCCTCAGGACCGTAACCCTCCCAATCCACTAAGTATTGGTGACCCCGTCCCGAGAACGCATGTCCATGATCTTATGTACCTTGTAAATAGGTGCGCTCTCGACAAGGACGGGAGGGGGAGGGAAGACGAACGGGGGTGCGAAGAAAGGGCTTAACACAGGAGACATGGAAGACAGGATGGACGCGACGAAGATGTCGCGGAAGAAGCAGTCGCACAGCGACAGGATTGACGACCTGGGAGACACGGAACGGACCAATGAACCGCGGAGTCAACTTACGAGAAGCTGTCGTAAGAGGAAGGTTGCGAGTGGAAAGCCACACTCTCTGGCCGCAACAATACCTTGGACTCTTAATCCTGCGTTTATTGGCGGCTCTCACAGTCTGTGCCCTGTAACGGCAAAGTGCAGACCTCACCCTCCTCCAGGTGCGCTCACAACGTTGGACAAACGCTTGAGCGGAGGGAACGCTGGACTCGGCAAGCTGGGATGAGAACAGAGGAGGCTGGTAACCCAGACTACTCTGAAACGGAGATAACCCGGTAGCAGACGAAGGAAGCGAATTGTGAGCGTATTCTGCCCAGGGAGCTGTTCTGCCCAAGACGCAGGGTTTCTGAAAGAAAGGCTGCGTAGTATGCGACCAATCGTCTGATTGGCCCTCTCTGCTTGACCGTTAGACTGGGGATGAAACCCGGAAGAGAGACTGACGGACGCACCAATCAAACGACAGAACTCCCTCCAAAACTGTGACGTGAATTGCGGGCCTCTGTCTGAAACGGCGTCTAACGGGAGGCCATGAATTCTGAATACATTCTCGATAATGATTTGTGCCGTCTCCTTAGCGGAAGGAAGTTTAGCGAGGGGAATGAAATGTGCCGCCTTAGAGAACCTATCGACAACCGTAAGAATCACAGTCTTCCCCGCAGACAAAGGCAGACCGGTAATGAAGTCTAGGGCGATGTGAGACCATGGTCGAGAAGGAATGGGGAGCGGTCTGAGACGACCGGCAGGAGGAGAGTTACCCGACTTAGTCTGCGCGCAGTCCGAACAAGCAGCCACGAAACGGCGCGTGTCACGCTCCTGAGTCGGCCACCAAAAGCGCTGGCGAATAGACGCAAGAGTGCCTCGAACACCGGGATGACCAGCTAACTTGGCAGAGTGAGCCCACTGAAGAACAGCCAGACGAGTGGAAACAGGAACGAAAAGGAGGTTACTAGGACAAGCGCGCTGGGCGCAGTGTGCGTGAGTGCTTGCTTAACCTGTCTTTCAATTCCCCAGACTGTTAACCCGACAACACGCCCATAAGGAAGAATCCCCTCGGGATCAGTAGAAGCCACAGAAGAACTAAACAGACGGGATAAGGCATCAGGCTTGGTGTTCTTGCTACCCGGACGGTAAGAAATCACAAACTCGAAACGAGCGAAAAACAACGCCCAACGAGCTTGACGGGCATTAAGTCGTTTGGCAGAACGGATGTACTCAAGGTTCTTATGGTCTGTCCAAACGACAAAAGGAACGGTCGCCCCCTCCAACCACTGTCGCCATTCGCCTAGGGCTAAGCGGATGGCGAGCAGTTCACGGTTACCCACATCATAGTTGCGCTCAGATGGCGACAGGCGATGAGAAAAATAAGCGCAAGGATGAACCTTATCGTCAGACTGGAAGCGCTGGGATAGAATGGCTCCCACGCCTACCTCTGAAGCGTCAACCTCGACAATGAATTGTCTAGTGACGTCAGGAGTAACGAGGATAGGAGCGGACGTAAAACGTTCTTTTAGAAGATCAAAAGCTCCCTGGGCGGAACCGGACCACTTAAAACACGTCTTGACAGAAGTAAGAGCTGTGAGAGGGGCAGCAACTTGACCGAAATTACGAATGAAACGCCGATAGAAATTAGCGAAACCTAAAAAGCGCTGCAACTCGACACGTGACCTTGGAACGGGCCAATCACTGACAGCTTGGACCTTAGCGGAATCCATCTGAATGCCTTCAGCGGAAATAACGGAACCGAGAAAAGTAACGGAGGAGACATGAAAAGAGCACTTCTCAGACTTTACGTAGAGACAATTCTCTAAAAGGCGCTGTAGAACACGTCGAACGTGCTGAACATGAATCTCGAGTGACGGAGAAAAAATCAGGATATCGTCAAGATAGACAAAAACAAAGATGTTCAGCATGTCTCTCAGAACATCATTAACTAATGCCTGAAAAACAGCTGGCGCATTGGCGAGACCAAACGGCAGAACCCGGTACTCAAAATGCCCTAACGGAGTGTTAAACGCCGTTTTCCACTCGTCCCCCTCTCTGATGCGCACGAGATGGTAAGCGTTACGAAGGTCCAACTTAGTAAAGCACCTGGCTCCCTGCAGAATCTCGAAGGCTGATGACATAAGGGGAAGCGGATAACGATTCTTAACCGTTATGTCATTCAGCCCTCGATAATCCACGCAGGGGCGCAGAGTACCGTCCTTCTTCTTAACAAAAAAGAACCCCGCCCCGGCCGGAGAGGAAGAAGGCACTATGGTACCGGCGTCAAGAGACACAGACAAATAATCCTCGAGAGCCTTACGTTCGGGAGCCGACAGAGAGTATAGTCTACCCCGAGGAGGAGTGGTCCCCGGAAGGAGATCAATACTACAATCATACGACCGGTGAGGAGGAAGGGAGTTGGCTCGGGACCGACTGAAGACCGTGCGCAGATCATGATATTCCTCCGGCACTCCTGTCAAATCGCCAGGTTCCTCCTGAGAAGTAGGGACAGAAGAAACGGGAGGGATGGCAGACATTAAACACTTCACATGACAAGAAACGTTCCAGGATAGGATAGAATTACTAGACCAATTAATAGAAGGATTATGACATACTAGCCAGGGATGACCCAAAACAACAGGTGTAAACGGTGAACGAAAAATCAAAAAAGAAATAGTCTCACTGTGGTTACCAGATACTGTGAGGGTTAAAGGTAGTGTCTCAAATCTGATACTGGGAAGATGACTACCATCTAAGGCGAACATGGGCGTAGGCTTCTCTAACTCTCTGAAAGGAATGTCATGTTTCCGAACCCATGCTTCGTCCATGAAACAACCCTCAGCCACAGAGTCTATCAAGGCACTACATGTAGCACCCGAACCGGTCCAGCGTAGATGGACCGACAAAGTAGTACAGGATCTTGATGGAGAGACTTGAGTAGTTGCGCTCACCTGTAGCCCTCCGCTTACAGATGAGCTCTGGCTTTTACTGGACATGAATTAACAAAATGTCCAGCAACTCCGCAATAGAGGCACAGGCGGTTGGTGATCCTCCGTTCCCTCTCCTTAGTCGAGATGCGAATCCCTCCCAGCTGCATGGGCTCAGACTCTGAGCCAGAGGAGGGAGATGGTTGCGATGCGGAGCAGGGAAACACCGTTGATGCGAGCTCTCTTCCACGAGCCCGGTGACGAAGATCTACCCGTCGTTCTATGCGGATGGCGAGAGCAATCAAAGAGTCCACATCTGAAGGAACCTCCCGGGAGAGAATCTCATCCTTAACCACTGCGTGGAGTCCCTCCAGAAAACGAGCGAGCAGCGCCGGCTCGTTCCACTCACTAGAGGCAGCAAGAGTGCGAAACTCAATAGAATAATCCGTTATGGACCGTTCACCTTGGCATAAGGAAGCCAGGGCCCTAGAAGCCTCCCTACCAAAAACTGAACGGTCAAAAACCCGAATCATCTCCTCTTTAAAGTTCTGGAACTTGTTAGAGCAATCAGCCCTTGCCTCCCAGATAGCTGTGCCCCATTCTCGAGCCCGGCCAGTAAGGAGTGAAATGACGTAAGCAACCCGAGCTCTCTCTCTAGAGTATGTGTTGGGTTGGAGAGAGAACACAATCTCACACTGCGTGAGAAAGGAGCGGCACTCAGTGGGCTGCCCGGAGTAGCAAGGTGGGTTATTAACCCTAGGTTCTGGAGGCTCGGCAGGCCAGGAAGTAACAGGTGGCACGAGACGTAGACTCTGGAACTGTCCAGAGAGGTCGGAAACCTGAGCGGCCAGGTTCTCCACGGCATGGCGAGCAGCAGACAATTCCTGCTCGTGTCTGCCGAGCATGGCTCCTTGGATCTCGACGGCAGTGTAACGAGCGTCTGAAGTCGCTGGGTCCATTCCTTGGTCGGTTCCTTCTGTCATGCAGGTGAAAGAGGACCCAAAAGCGACTTGGCGAAAACAGAGTCTTTAATCCAGTAAAGTAAATACAAACAAAAAACACAACTTTCACTCGAAATGACGAGGACAAACTGGAGACTCGATCTTGAACAGCAGGTGAACAGCAGGTTGCCTCGGGAAGGCACTTGAACCAGACAGACTCAGACACCTGCTCACCACGCAGCATCTGAGGAAAACACGACACGACAGGGCGATACACAAACACAGCACGGTGAATTCTAGACAAGGAACCGACAGGACAGGAACGGAACACAAAGGAAGAAATAGGGACTCTAATCAGGGGAAAGGATCGGGAACAGGTGTGGGAAGACTAAATGATTGATTAGGGGGAATAGGAACAGCTGGGAGCAGGAACGGAACGATAGAGAGAAGAGAGAGCGAGAGAGTGAGAGAGGGAGGGGGAGAGAGAGGGATAGAAAGAGGGAAAGAACCTAATAAGACCAGCAGAGGGAAACGAATAGAATGGGAAGCACAGGGACAAGACAAGATAATAAATGACAAAACATGACAGTTGTAGGAGGAAATTGGCTCCAATTAAGTGCTGTTCACAGGGTATGGCATGGCGTTGCAAAATTGAGTGATATCCTTCCTTCTTACCCTGAACAAATCTCCCGCTTTAGCACCACCAAAGCACTCCCAGACCATTACATTAACTCCACCATGCTTGACAGATTGTGTCAAGCACTCCTCCAGCATCTTTAAAAAAAATGCGTCTCACGAATGTTCTTCTTTGTGATACGAACACCTCAAACTTAGATTCGTCTGTCCATAACACTTTTTTACGATCTTCCTCTGTCCAGTGTCTGCGTTCTTTTGCCCATCTTAATGTTTTCTTTTTATTGGCCAGTCTGAGATATGGCTTTTTCTTTGCAAATCTGCCTAGAAGGCCAGCATGCCACAGTCGCCTCATCACTATTGACGTTGAGACTGGTGTTTTGCAGGTTCTATTTATGAAGCTGCCAGTTGAGGACTTGTGAGGCATCTGTTTCTCAAACTAGACACTCTAATGTACTTGTCATCTTTCTCAGTTGTGCACTTCCACCCCTCTTTCTATTCTGGTTAGAGACAGTTTGCGCTGTTCTGTGAAGGGAGTACTACACAGCGTTGTACAAGATCTTAAGTTTCTTGGCAATTTCTTGCATGGAATAGCCTTAATTTCTCAGAACAAGAATAGAGTGACGAGTTTTGGAAGAAAGTTATTTGTTTTTGTCCATTTTGAGCCTGTAATTGAACCCACAAATGCTGATGCTCCAGATACTGTAAGTCGCTCTGGATAAGAGCGATGACTTAAATGACTTAAATGTAAATGTATACTCAACTAGTCCAAAGGACAGTTTTATTGCTTCTTTAATCAGAACAAGAGTTTTCAGCTGTGCTAACATAATTGCACTGTTTTGGTTAGTGATTATTTTCTTATTTCACTGCAGAGCCCCGAGCCCTGTCGAATATGCCTTAGATAACCCTTTTGTTCCACCCCCCACGCATGCAGTGACCTCACCTGGCTTAACTGGTGCCTCTAGAGACAAAACATCTCTCATTATCACTCAATGCCTAGGTTTTCCTCCACATCCTACCATACCCTTGTCTGTACATTATACCTTGAATCTATTCTTCCGCACCCAGAAATCTTCTCTTTTTACTCTCTGTTCCGAACGCACCAGATGACCAGTTCTTATAGCCTTTAGCCGTAAACCCTTATCCTACTCCTCCTCTGTTCCTCTGGTGATGTAGAAGTTAACCCAGGCCCTGCCGCGCCCAGCACCACTCCCATTCCCCAGGCGCTCTCATTTGTTGACTTCTGTAACCGTAAAAGCCTTGATATCATGCATGTTAACATTAGAAGCCTCCTCCCTAAGTTTGTTTTATTCACTGCTTTAGCACACTCCGCCAACCCTGATGTCCTAGCTAATCATGGCTTAGGAAGGTCACCAAAAATCCTGAAATTTCCATCCCTAACATCTTCCCACAAGACAGAACTGCCAAAGGGAGCGGAGATGCAATCTTCTGCAGGGATACCTTGCAGAGTTCTGTCACAAAATTCAGGTCTGTACCCAAAGAATTTGAGATTCTACTTTTAAAAATCCACTTTTCAAGAAACTAGTCTATCACCATTGTGTCTAGCCCCAAACAAGTCTAGCCCCAAACTGTGCCCTGGACACCATATGTGAATTGATTGCTCCCCATCTATTTTCAGAGTTCATACTGTTAGGTGACCTAAACTGGGATATGCTTAACACCACAGCGGTCCTACAATCTAAGCTTGATGCCCACAATCTCACACAGATTATTAAGGAACCTACCAGGTGTAATCCTAAATCCATAACCATGGGCACCCTCTTAGATATCATCCTGACCAACTTGTCCTCTAAATACACCTCTGCTGGAACCAATATACTCAGTCAGTTAGGAAAGCAAAGGCTAGCTTTTTCAACCAGAAATGTGCATCCTGTAGCACTAATTCCAAAAGGTGTTGGGACACTGTAAAGTCCATGGAGTAAGAGTACCTCCTCCCAGCTGCCCACTGCACTGAGGCTAGGAAACACTGTCATCACCGATAAATCTACGATAATCAATTATTTCAATAAGCATTTTTCTACGGCTGGCCATGCTTTCCACCTGGTTAGCCCTACCTACTTGAAAGCCATGTTAGCAAACAGATCACTGACCAATTCGAATCCCACTGTACCTTCTCTGCTATGCAATCTGGTTTCAGAGCTGGTCATGGGTGCACCTCAGCCACGCTCATCAAGGTCCTAAACGATATCATAACCACCATAAAAGACAGTACTGTGCAGCCGTCTGTGCATACTGTGCAGACCTGTCCAAGGCTTTCGACTCTGTCAATCACCGCATTCTTATTGGCAGACTCAACCGCCTTGGTTTCTCAAATGACTGCCTTGCCTGGTTCACCATCTGCTTCTCAGATAGAGTTCAATGTGTCAAATCGGAGGGCCTGTTGTCCGGACCTCGGGCAGTCTCTTTGGGGGTGCCACAGGGTTCGATTCTCAAGCTGACTCTTTTTCTCTGTATATATCAATAATGTCGCTCCTCCTGTTGGTGATTCTCTAAGCCACCTCTACGCAGACGACACCATTCTGTATACATCTGGTCCTTCTTTGGACACAGTGTTAACAAACTTCCAAACGAGCTTCAATGCCATACAACACTCCTTCCGTGGCCTCTAACTGCTTTTAAATGCTAGTAAAACTAAATGCATGCTCTTCAACCGATTGTTTCCTGCACCCGACCACCCGACTAGCATCACTACTCTGGACGGTTCTGACTTAGAATATGTGGACAATTACAAATACTGGAAGGAAGCAGATTCTGGATTTAATTTTGGATTGGAGATGCTTAATGTTTGTCTGGAACATCTAACCAGACACCTAGGTATTTGAAGTTGTCAACATATTCTAAGTCAGAACCGTCAACCCACAACCCTGGTGTTGCAAGCACCATGCTCTACCAAGGCCAGATATTGTGTTGATATTATGAAAACTATTTGGAATGCCGGTTATATTACATGTGCGATCTTCTAGGACACGCAAAGTGACCTCAGTGTTTCCTCATGCAGGTGTAATATTAGGACATACTTACTTTCATAGAGGAAATTCATTCACCCACTGTAGAAGGAGAAGTTAAGTGAACAGACTCGAAAAACGCATTGTTGGTCAATTGAGTGCTGAGCTAAATTATAAACTGGCAAAAACGACAACTGTTATAGTGGTTCCCAAATGTGTTTGTGCTATGACACATCATAAGCTCTGTTTGAGTAAACTAAACAAATGTCTCTGATCACAAACCAGTCTTCAACTATTCCCTGGAGGAAAGAAATTATCTATGAGTCCCACCCAGTTCCCTATAGCTATAGAAGATGAGAGAAGTTGTCTGAAAAAACTCCTGTGTGGTGGATCAGTCCTGCGGTCTCTCCACTAAACTCATGAAGGGATAGGTGGCTCAGTGTCTTGGTGGCTTACCCAATGTTTACATGCCTCTGTTTCACTTATGACTGAAATATCCTTCACCTAGTGAAGAGACAAGAACTGTAATATCAGAATCTACAATCCAAAAGTAGATTGTTCTTTACATTGAAAATTGGTATAACAACTTGTATCATCATGTCAATGTGTATGGGGCTGTATAAGTCGCACCTGACAACGCCCCTGGAAGTGATGACTATTGTCCCTATTACATTACCATGGGCATACTCTCATAACAATAATGGACACATATGTAGATTGACATATAACAGAGTGTGTAAATTGAAGAGTATTTGGGGTATAGTGCTATAGTGTTCGTGCAAGCTTTTTATTTATTTACTTTTCTGCTCTTTTGCACACCAATATCTCTACCTGTACATGATCATCTGATCATTTATCACTCCAGTGTTAATCTGCAATATTGTAATTATTCGCCTACCTCCTCATGCCTTTTGCACACATTGTATATAGACTCCCCTTTTTTTCTACTGTGTTATTGACTTGTTAATTGTTTACTCCATGTGTAACTCTGTGTTGTCTGTTCACACTGCTATGCTTTATCTTGGCCAGGTCGCAGTTGCAAATGAGAACTTGTTCTCAACTAGCCTACCTGGTTAAATAAAGGTGAAATAAAAAATAAAATAAAAATAAAAAAGCTCTTTATGTGCATCATGATGACTTTTTATGAGGTGTGAGTGAGAGCTGGTCTCTCACTTTCCATTGTGCTGTGGTCTAATCAACCCCTGGATTTACCGGTAAAAGACCTGCTTGTGGATTATTGTTCCCCTGATCTCTTTAGAGGGAGGACTAAAATTAATATTCACATTTCATTCCCTCTCTGCTCATATTTTTTGCTGCTCCATTCCAAATATGTATATTATACTTCTGCTCATACTGAGCAAACATCTCCACTCTGTTCAAACTTCAAATATCAGGTGAATAGAGTCAATCGTACACCTAAACAGGCAGCTAAGGTGCAGGAAGATACATCTTTTAGAGGGAGAAGGCAGCATATACTGTCATGTTTTGTCTTATATTGTCTTGTCATTTTGCTTTTCCTTCTGTTCGTTTTCCCCCTGCTGGTCTTTTTAGGTTCGTTCCCCTTTTTCTCTCTCCCTTCCTCTCTCTCTTTCTCTCTATCGTTCCGTTCCTGCTCCCAGCTGTTCCTATTCCCCTAATCAATCATTTAGTCTTCCCACACCTGTTCCCTATCTTTTCCCCTGATTAGAGTCCCTATTTCTCCCCTTGTTTTCCGTTTCTGCCCTGTCGGATCCTTGTTTATTGTTCACCGTGCTGTGTCTTTGTATCGCCCTGTCGTGTCGTGTTTCCCTCAGATGCTGCGTGGTGAGCAGGTGTCTGAGTCTGCTACGGTCAAGTGCCTTCCCGAGGCAACCTGCAGTTCATGATCGAGTCTCCAGTCTGTTCTCGTCATTACGAGTGGAATTGTGCTTTATGATTGAATATTTACTTTACTGGATTAAAGACTCTGTTTTCGCCAAGTCGCTTTTGGG
This sequence comes from Oncorhynchus gorbuscha, assembly GCF_021184085.1. Taxonomy (NCBI): domain Eukaryota; kingdom Metazoa; phylum Chordata; class Actinopteri; order Salmoniformes; family Salmonidae; genus Oncorhynchus; species Oncorhynchus gorbuscha. The sequence goes on along the minus strand of NC_060193.1, from coordinate 34,670,686 downwards.
TCCTCATTCACCTGCATAACAGAAGGATCCGACCAAAGAATGGACCCAGCGACTACAGACGCTCGTAACACTGCCGTCGAGATCCAAGGAGCCATGCTCGGCAGACACGAGCAGGAATTGTCTGCTGCTCGCCATGCCGTGGAGAACCTGGCCGCTCAGGTTTCCGACCTCTCTGGACAGTTCCAGAGTCTTCGTCTCGTGCCACCTGTTACTTCCTGGCCTGCCGAGCCTCCGGAACCTAGGGTTAATAACCCACCTTGCTACTCCGGGCAGCCCACGGAGTGCCGCTCCTTTATCACCCAGTGTGATATTGTGTTCTCTCTCCAACCCAACACATACTCTAGAGAGAGAGCTCGGGTTGCTTACGTCATTTCACTCCTTACTGGCCGGGCTCGAGAGTGGGGCACAGCTATCTGGGAGGCAAGGGCTGATTGCTCTAACAATTACCAGAACTTTAAAGAGGAGATGATTCGGGTTTTTGACCGTTCAGTTTTTGGTAGGGAGGCTTCTAGGGCCCTGGCTTCCCTATGCCAAGGTGATCGATCCATAACGGATTACTCTATTGAGTTTCGCACTCTTGCTGCCTCTAGTGAGTGGAACGAGCCGGCGCTGCTCGCTCGTTTTCTGGAGGGACTCCACGCAGTGGTTAAAGATGAGATTCTCTCCCGGGAGGTTCCTTCAAGTGTGGACTCTTTGATTGCTCTCGCCATCCGCATAGAACGACGGGTAGATCTTCGTCACCAGGCTCGTGGCAGAGAGCTCGCTTCAACGGTGTTTCCCTGCTCCGCATCGCAACCATCTCCCTCCTCTGGCTCAGAGACTGAGCCCATGCAGCTGGGAGGTATTCGCATCTCGACTAAGGAGAGGGAACGGAGGATCACCAACCGCCTGTGCCTCTATTGCGGACTTGCTGGACATTTTGTTAATTCATGTCCAGTAAAAGCCAGAGCTCATCAGTAAGCGGAGGGCTACGGCGTTTAAGGCATTAGTTAATGATGTTCTGAGAGACATGCTGAACATCTTTGTTTTTGTCTATCTTGACGATATCCTGATTTTTTCACCGTCACTCGAGATTCATGTTCAGCACGTTCGACGTGTTCTACAGCGCCTTTTAGAGAATTGTCTCTACGTGAAGGCTGAGAAGTGCTCTTTTCATGTCTCCTCCGTTACTTTTCTCGGTTCCGTTATTTCCGCTGAAGGCATTCAGATGGATTCCGCTAAGGTCCAAGCTGTCAGTGATTGGCCCGTTCCAAGGTCACGTGTCGAGTTGCAGCGCTTTCTAGGTTTCGCTAATTTCTATCGGCGTTTCATTCGTAATTTCGGTCAAGTTGCTGCCCCTCTCACAGCTCTTACTTCTGTCAAGACGTGTTTTAAGTGGTCCGGTTCCGCCCAGGGAGCTTTTGATCTTCTAAAAGAACGTTTTACGTCCGCTCCTATCCTCGTTACTCCTGACGTCACTAGACAATTCATTGTCGAGGTTGACGCTTCAGAGGTAGGCGTGGGAGCCATTCTATCCCAGCGCTTCCAGTCTGACGATAAGGTTCATCCTTGCGCTTATTTTTCTCATCGCCTGTCGCCATCTGAACGCAACTATGATGTGGGTAACCGCGAACTGCTCGCCATCCGCTTAGCCCTAGGCGAATGGCGACAGTGGTTGGAGGGGGCGACCGTTCCTTTTGTCATTTGGACAGACCATAAGAACCTTGAGTACATCCGTTCTGCCAAACGACTTAATGCTCGTCAAGCTCGTTGGGCGTTGTTTTTCGCTCGTTTCGAGTTTGTGATTTCTTACCGTCCGGGTAGCAAGAACACCAAGCCTGATGCCTTATCCCGTCTTTTTAGTTCTTCTGTGGCTTCTACTGATCCCGAGGGGATTCTTCCTTAAGGGCGTGTTGTCGGGTTGACAGTCTGGGGAATTGAAAGACAGGTTAAGCAAGCACTCACGCACACTGCGTCGCCGCGCGCTTGTCCTAGTAACCTCCTTTTCGTTCCTGTTTCCACTCGTCTGGCTGTTCTTCAGTGGGCTCACTCTGCCAAGTTAGCTGGTCATCCCGGTGTTCGAGGCACTCTTGCGTCTATTCGCCAGCGCTTTTGGTGGCCGACTCAGGAGCGTGACACGCGCCGTTTCGTGGCTGCTTGTTCGGACTGCGCGCAGACTAAGTCAGGTAACTCTCCTCCTGCCGGTCGTCTCAGACCGCTCCCCATTCCTTCTCGACCATGGTCTCACATCGCCCTAGACTTCATTACCGGTCTGCCTTTGTCTGCGGGGAAGACTGTGATTCTTACGGTTGTCGATAGGTTCTCTAAGGCGGCACATTTCATTCCCTTCGCTAAACTTCCTTCCGCTAAGGAGACGGCACAAATCATCATCGAGAATGTGTTCAGAATTCATGGCCTCCCGTTAGACGCCGTTTCAGACAGAGGCCCGCAATTCACGTCACAGTTTTGGAGGGAGTTCTGTCGTTTGATTGGTGCGTCCGTCAGTCTCTCTTCCGGGTTTCATCCCCAGTCTAACGGTCAAGCAGAGAGGGCCAATCAGACGATTGGTCGCATACTACGCAGCCTTTCTTTCAGAAACCCTGCGTCTTGGGCAGAACAGCTCCCCTGGGCAGAATACGCTCACAACTCGCTTCCTTCGTCTGCTACCGGGTTATCTCCGTTTCAGAGTAGTCTGGGTTACCAGCCTCCTCTGTTCTCATCCCAGCTTGCCGAGTCCAGCGTTCCCTCCGCTCAAGCGTTTGTCCAACGTTGTGAGCGCACCTGGAGGAGGGTGAGGTCTGCACTTTGCCGTTACAGGGCACAGACTGTGAGAGCCGCCAATAAACGTAGGATTAAGAGTCCAAGGTATTGTTGCGGCCAGAGAGTGTGGCTTTCCACTCGCAACCTTCCTCTTACGACAGCTTCTCGTAAGTTGACTCCGCGGTTCATTGGTCCGTTCCGTGTCTCCCAGGTCGTCAATCCTGTCGCTGTGCGACTGCTTCTTCCGCGACATCTTCGTCGCGTCCATCCTGTCTTCCATGTCTCCTGTGTCAAGCCCTTTCTTCGCACCCCGTTCGTCTTCCCTCCCCCCCTCCCGTCCTTGTCGAGAGCGCACCTATTTACAAGGTACGTAGGATCATGGACATGCGTTCTCGGGGACGGGGTCACCAATACTTAGTGGATTGGGAGGGTTACGGTCCTGAGGAGAGGAGTTGGGTTCCGTTTCGGGATGTGCTGGACCGTTCACTTATTGATGATTTCCTCCGTTGCCGCCAGGATTCCTCCTCGAGTGCGCCAGGAGGCGCTCGGTGAGTGGGGGGTTACTGTCATGTTTTGTCTTATATTGTCTTGTCATTTTGCTTTTCCTTCTGTTCGTTTTCCCCCTCACATTTCATTCCCTCTCTGCTCATATTTTTTGCTGCTCCATTCCAAATATGTATATTATACTTCTGCTCATACTGAGCAAACATCTCCACTCTGTTCAAACTTCAAATATCAGGTGAATAGAGTCAATCGTACACCTAAACAGGCAGCTAAGGTGCAGGAAGATACATCTTTTAGAGGGAGAAGGCAGCATATACTGTCATGTTTTGTCTTATATTGTCTTGCCATTTTGCTTTTCCTTCTGTTCGTTTTCCCCCTGCTGGTCTTTTTAGGTTCGTTCCCCTTTTTCTCTCTCCCTTCCTCTCTCTCTTCTCTCTATCGTTCCGTTCCTGCTCCCAGCTGTTCCTATTCCCCTAATCAATCATTTAGTCTTCCCACACCTGTTCCCTATCTTTTCCCCTGATTAGAGTCCCTATTTCTCCCCTTGTTTTCCGTTTCTGCCCTGTCGGATCCTTGTTTATTGTTCACCGTGCTGTGTCTTTGTATCGCCCTGTCGTGTCGTGTTTCCCTCAGATGCTGCGTGGTGAGCAGGTGTCTGAGTCTGCTACGGTCAAGTGCCTTCCCGAGGCAACCTGCAGTTCATGATCGAGTCTCCAGTCTGTTCTCGTCATTATGAGTGGAATTGTGCTTTATGATTGAATATTTACTTTACTGGATTAAAGACTCTGTTTTCGCCAAGTCGCTTTTGGGTCCTCATTCACCTGCATAACATATACATTTATATACACTACCGTTCAAAAGTTTGGGGTCACTTAGAAATGTCCTTGTTTTTGAAAGAAAAGCATGTTTTTTTGTTCATTAAAATAACATAAATTTAATCAGAAATACAGTGTATGTCACATCCTGACCTTAGTTCCTTTTGTATGTTTCTATTTTAGGTTGGTCAGGGCGTGAGTTGGGGTGGGCATTCAATGTTTTTGTTCTATGTTTGGTATTTCTATGCGTTTGGCCTGGTATGGTTCCCAATCAGAGGCAGCCGTCAATCGTTGTCTCCGATTGAGAACCATACTTAGGTAGCCTGTTTTCCCACTCTTGTTTGTGGGTGGTTGTTTTCTGTTTAGTGTATGTCACCTTACAGAACTGTTTCGTTTCGTCCATTTTTCACTTTGTTATTTTGTTTTGTGCGTTCAGTCAATAAATTATGACGGACACTTACCACGCTGCATATTGGTCCGATCCTTCTTACTCTTCCTCAGATGAAGAGGAGTTTCGCTACAGTGTAGACATTTTCAATGTTGTAAATGATTATTGTAGCTGGAAATGACTGCAACTATCTTTCCTGTGTTCCAATGGCACGTTGGGTTAGCAAATCCAAGTTAATAATTGAAAAAAATCAGAATTTGTGGGTTCGATAACAGGTTCAAAATGGCCAGAAACAAAAAACTTTCTTCTGAAATTCGTCAGTCTATTCTTGTTCTGAGAAATGAAGGCTTTTCCATGCGAGAAATTGCCAAGGAACTGAAGATCTCGTACAACGCTGTGAACTACTCCCTTCATAGAACAGCGAAAACTGGCCCTAAACAGAATAGAAAGAGGAGTGGGAGGCCCCGGTGCACAACTGAGCAAGAGGACAAGTACATTTTAAGTGTCTAGTTTGAGAAACAGATGCCTCACAAGTCCTCAACTGGCAGCTTCATTAAATAGTACCTGCAAAACACCAGTCTCAACGTCAACAGTTAAGAGGCGACTCCGGTATGCTGGCCTTATAGGCATAGTTCATCTGTCTAGTGTCTGTGTTTTTTTTTGCCCATCTTAATCTTTTATTTTTATTGGCCAGTCTGAGATGAGGCTTTTTCTTTGCAACTCTACCTCGAAGGCCAGCATCCCGGAGTCGCCTCTTCACTGTTGATGTTGAGACTGGTACTATTTAATGAAGCTGCCAGTTGAGGACTTGTGAGGCGCAATACGCAAGCACCTATGCTCCTCTGGCCTCTCCTTAAAAACGCAGGAAAAGCTAGAGTCAAACAGCTTGTTGGACATAATTTTCTTTAGCATTTATTATACCAATAGACTATTCGAACAAGGACGCAAGCTCTGTTTTGCTGAATGTTAAATACAGCAGCCAATAGAACTCCTGGGTAGTTTGAAGAAGAGTGAACACACGATGGCGGTAGGCTATAGCAGTTATTCATTCAGACCCATAACCATTCAATCTTCATGAAGAGAAGTGAAAGCCTCCTGCATCAAATTATAGTCCTATATTTTTCAAGGTTTTCATTAGGATGATGAAGATAAGGACAACGAAACGTATTTGTTTTTCTGTTGTGCGTAATGTGCAGCAGCCTATGTCATATTTGTATTGGATAATGCCACAATCCTTTGAGCTTTTTGGGCTCATTCAATGTTGTTAATGTAGGGCTCTTAAAATGTATTTAATATGTGGCTCATCAGGCTCAGGTAGCGTCAGGTTTGAATTGTTAGGCTGATCAGAACTCTAATAAAATCTAGACATATTTTTATGTTTTATAATGCTTTTCATAGAGACTTCAGGGTTTGGCGGGAAATACCGGGTTACCCGGCAGAAAAGTGATTTATTCTCGGGATGGAACATTTGTAAAATACCGGGAAAATGTTCATCCCTGGTGTACCCAGAAAGCACAGCCGGTCTCTTATAGGCCAATCCAATCCTTTTTGGTCAGTATTGTGGTGGAGGAGGGGGATTAGCCTACAGCAGATGTTAGGGCATCATTTAATCTCATCCCAGAGTCTTCCAGAAAAAAAACTATTTGGATGACCCTACACTTGTAATGTTTCGACCACCAACCCGCAAACCTTCGGCAATAATTGTGGTTAGTCAGTTTAAATTTGCTTTGGTGGCAGCTGCATCTCTCCCTTTTTGGTGGAGAACCCCCTATGTTTCACACAAAAGCATGAATTTGGCTGCTGGCCCAAACTGAGGGTGGTATGGGTGGTAGGGCCTGGGTGGATCATTCTGTTCTTTGACTTCATACAGATTTCAGACAAATCAAAACAAGCCCAATGACCAGTCATACATTTTATGCTGGAGATGCAGCCAGGTATGTGCAACTCATGAGGAGAAGGCTGGGGACCCATTTTGGAAAAAGAGCTGACAATGTCGGGGGATCTCATTTGATAGGTAAAATCATTGCCACATATCCAACCTCATGTGAAGAGGGGCTGGTTGTAGTCAAGTGTTGTAGTCAAGTGTTATGCAAACACATGCCATTGGCCTTTGTTACTTTATAAGGTTTTCTAATTTAACAATAAAATGATTCATTCATATGGGGTGAATGGGGTTAACATCCCAAGATGTAGTCTTCAGAGACAAAATGTAATTGTGCACAGACTAAATTCACCAAACTTGAATACTGACAGGTGAACAAAAAACTGCTTCCTGCACAGTAAATATTCTGCAACGATCTGATTGATCACACAGCATACGTATCTATCTATCCATCCATCAATCAAACGCTAATTTTAATGAACTTGTCTAATGGATGAAGACACACTCTGAGTAAAAAACTTTGGAGTCGGATGGCTAGGGACACTGATTGTGAGAGGCAGTGCCCAATTCATTTGGAGGAGTGCACGCCACTGCATAATGGATCATGCAAAGCAATACACTTTGAAACACTTTGCAAGTAAATTAATGGCCCAGTAGGTTTTTACATCTTTCATTTTGTATTTTTTAAATGTAACCTTTACTTAACTAGGCAAGTCAGTTAAGACCAAATTCTTATTTACAATGACAGCCTACCAAAACGCAAAAGGTCTCCTGCGGGGGCTGAGATTAAAAATATAGGACAAAACACACATCACAACAAGAGAGACAACACAACACTAGATAAAGAGATACCTAACACAACAACATAGCATGGTAGCAACACAACATGACAACAACATGGTAGCAACACAACATGGCAGCAGCACAACATGGTAGCAGCACAAAACAGGGTACAAACATTATTGGGCACAGACAACAGCACAAAGGGCAAGAAGGTAGAGAGAACAATACATCACGCAAAACAGCCACAACTGTCAGTAAGAGTGTCGTCCATGGTTAAGTCTTTGAATGAAGAGATGGAGATAATACTGTCCAGTTTAAGTGTTTGTTGCAGCTCGTTCCAGTCGCTAGCTGCGTCGAACTGAAAAGACGAGCGACCCAGGGATGTGTGTGCTTTGGGGACCTTTAACAGAAGAACACATTGGTTTGTCCCAGGAAGAACTTAATGATATTACACACAATAGGTATTTCTAAAGAAGTATTGATAACACTTTCAATCAGACGTGGGACCAAGTCATTGTTTTTACAAGTTACAAGTAAGTCTCAAGTCTTAGCACTCAAGTTCCAAGTCAAGACAGGCAAGTCCGAGTCAAGTCTCAAGTCAAGACCGACAAGTCCCCAGTCAAGTCTCAAGTCCTAAACTTTGAGTTTCGAGTCCTAAATAAGTCATAATGTGCTCTTCACCAAATGTAATACCATTTCATGTTTTAACAAGAGTTAGTATATTATATTTACGCAAAACATGAATGCTTTTAAATATATATATATATTTATTATTTTCCAAATAAACTTTATATTTCCATGGCAATACATGGGTAGCCATGAGAAAGACAGACCAGTATGACAACAAAAACAAAATATTGGAGTGCTCTCTCTCTCTCCAGATATACTCTTGACACCTAAAACAATCCTGCCATAAAGTTACAATCATTTATTAAAAGGTACATCAGAACAATTGCTATTGAACTTCAAGTTGACCTACAATTTGAACACTGGCATGAATGTCTGAGAAAAAAATACAGATCCCAAAGATGGGGGATAAAACCTGAACATGGAGACTACGTGTGTGTGTGTGTGTGTAATGCATAAACAGTTTACTTTTTTCTCTTATCTCAGGGCCCTATGATGCATTGCATTTACAAAATACAAAATTTTATAAAAGTCTGACAGTCATTTGTGCACGATGAGGCCGCAGTTTGATGCCAAGATGGCATAAGACATGCTCCACCGGAGCACTGGAGGCAGTAACTGCCAAGACCCTGATGGCCACTCGGGACAGTGAAGGAAGAGCCTTCACATTCATTGCCCAGAACAAGAGGGCATTCTGTCCTTCGCATATGTAAAGGTAGTGACTTAGCTGTAGTGATCCCAACAGCTTTCTTCTGCCTCTTACAGTATGCTGCAAACAGCTCTTCTTCTTGTCCAGGACTATGGTCCTCTCGCTCTTCCTCATCAACAAGAGGCACGGCTTGCTCAGTCCCTGCAGCATCTTGCAGAATCAGTTCTGGCAAAACATGTAAAAGCATAGCAGAAACAAAAAGGTCGGTATTAAAGTATTGGTGATGCAGTGGATTAAACAAAAAATATTATTGTTGCAGTCAATTGGATTAAATTATGAGAAAAAGTTACATTAAACTCAATAATATTTACCTTTCACTCTTTGTGCCACCTCCTCCTTGACCAGCACACCTGCTCCAACCACATCAGAGAAAAAGCCGGATCCAAGGCAGCTGATTTGAGGTAGACTGAATCTGAAAAGGAGGCAGTGATTCCATCTTGTGTCTTGGCCATTTTCACATGATGATGAAGATTCCAAGAAATCTTTTGTTCAGGGATGCATGGAGACTTCTGACCAGGCCGCTCAGGAAATGGACTTGATTCTTCCGCTGCTCCAGGTGGTGATTTAGGGACAGGACAGAGGGAACAACAGAACTGATTGTGACTATCTTCTCCCCTGTGTCATATCTGTTGCTACAAATGGCTTCAGCATGTCCACCAACTCCTTTAACTTATTCCACTCCCGTACTGTGAACAACAACTCCTTGTGCCCAGCCTTTTCTAGAACATGACAAAGCTTTAGATGGTCACATTGGATTACTGCCTTCACTTTACTCAGTGTTGAGTTCCATCTTGTGTTGACAGCAGTAGACATGCCTCTTTCCCCAAATTTGAATGTTGTGCTTGTATGCAGCAGTGAGCTGATTTTTGATAACTTTGAAAGAGAAGGAGTCATCACTTTTGTTTCTTTCAAGCCATCTCCCACCACCAGCTGGAGAGTGTGGGCAAAACACTGCGAGCGCTGTTTTCTTTTTGCAATAGCAGCATCCACTGTTTGCTGGTCTTCCAGGTTTAGGTCATTCCAGAGCTCTGGGTCATCAACGTGATCTTCATCATATACTCCATCATCCTGTTCAATGGAGAAGCACACCGTTAATGCTTTTCTCATGTTGGCAGCATTGTCACTACTGATGTAGTCCAATTTATCTTTAATGCTGTACTCATCACATACGGCCTCAAATTGCTCACAGATTCTTTCGGCCATGTGTGGGCCTTTGAAGCGGTCACAGGCCAAGAGATTGGACTTGAGCTGTATCCTCTCTCCATCTTTCTCCATACAGTGCACAGTGACACCAAGAAACCACCTCATCTTTTGGTCGGACCAAATGTTCACTGTGACTGAAACATGGTCTGTATCGCTCAAATGAGTTTTCAGTTTTTAACATCTCTCTGTAGCGAGGTTCTCTACTTTTGATGTCAATGTTCAGCGACACACTGGGCTGTACTTACTGTCAACCATTGACAGAAAGTGACGAAAACTTTTTTTCCACAATAGACAGAGGCAAGTTGCAATCGATAACCAGGTTGGACAGTATTGCTTTGTTGATAGCTTTCTGCTGCGGATGATTCATGCTGTACTGCTCTACACGGGTCTCCATGAACTGTGAGATGGTTCACTTCTGACACTTTTGTTCTTCTGGAATTGTTCAAATCTGTAAGAGGTAAGCATATCAACAAATTATTGAGCCGCTGCAATAGCACCCCCCCCATAGGGATCGACTATCGAGGATCGCTATGGGGCGCATAGGAGCGATGTAGGCTTGTACACAATCACCCGACACACACACACACACACACACACACACACACACACACACACACACACACACACACACACACACACACACACACACACACACACACACACACACACACACACACACACACACACACACACACACACACACACACACACACACACACACACCCTCTCTGTCTGTGGTTACAGTAGGCTAACATATGTCAATGGTTTTAGGAACAGCAGTAACATCAGGCAGGATTTAGGCTACCAACTGCCTAACCAGTTGTAGCTCAATCTTGTGTGCAATGATTACGTTCCCGCACTGAATTACTGTGTGGAGGCTCATTGATTTAACATTACGTTAGCCTACATGCTACACTAGCAAAGTTATATATAGCTGTCGGCAATATTAGCCACGACTTACCGTTCTTTGTGCAACTTTGTCAAACAAAATTGGAAGTTGTTGCGCCTCCTTCTATAATTTTCCTCCCGCATGTTTTGCAAGTTGCAATCCATTTTTTGGTGACTACAGTATTGTCTTTATATCCGAAAATAATAATTTGGGGTATCATCTTTTCAAGGGCTCCATCTGAATTCACCCGCCAACGTTCCTCTGCACTGCCATGCGAAACTTTTTCTCTGCTGGCACAATTGATTGGCTGCTGTCCGATTCAAACTGTAATCCGTTAAATGATGAGTTGATGTGGTGCATTTTCTTTTAATAGCATCATTTTTCATATTTGGGCATGGGGAGGGTATCAAGTCAGTTCGAGTCAAAAGGCTCAAGTTTAGTCACGAGTCATTGGTGTTAAAGTCAAGTTGCAAGTTATCATATTTGGGACTCGAGTCTGACTCGAGTCCAAGTCATGTGACTCGAGTCCACACCTCTGCTTTCAATTAACCCCATTTAGATAATGCATTAAACAGAGAGAAAAATGGGTTACAATTTCCCCACTTCCGCTGCCAAATAGCTAGTTTTAAGGTGGCACATCTGGTAAAAAACTTTGGGAAGACTGTCACGTGTGTTTGCGAGGCTGAGGTCCTGAGTTCAAGCCTTGGTATGATCTGAATCAGGGGGAAGCGGTACTTGCTAAGCAAGCAGCATGCTGTCCTTTATAATGGTGCTGTGACCCGGTTCAGCAGTTACGCTTAGCTCAATGCCGGGGTTGTTGGGGGGTGAATGTAACAGATTGGGATCTGTGAAACTCACTCCCCAGCCTGAAGTGTCCTCACCGAATAGCTAGCTTTCGGTGGTGCAACTTGTAAGACTCTTCAGGAAGACGGGCACGTGTGTTTGCGAGGCAGAGGTACTGAGTTCGAGCCTCGGTATGAGCCGAATCAAGGGGAAGCAAGCAGCGTGATTTCCTTTACACATTTGAGTGACTTCATTAATCCAGTTCATCCCTCAGCTCTTTACCAAAACAGTGGCAGGGTGACACTTTGTTGTTGTTGGAATTTCAGATTGCCCCTTTTATGTAAAGTATGCTTACAAACTATGAGAAGTTATACATTTTTCAGAAAACTGCACCTTTAAATCAATCAAAACTAAACAATGTCCTTCCTGTAGTGCAGGGATCATCAACTAGATTCAGCCAAGGGCCAATTTTTTCTTGAGTGGATGGTCGGTCGGGGGTCCTGAACATATTTTTTTGTTTAAATGTTAGACTGCAAATTGATCGCAAGAAGCCTTAACAGGGGCCTTAATAACAAGGCACTGCATCGCCTTGTGGGGCAGCGCACAATTGGCCCAGTGTGGAGGTTTTGGCCAGCAGGGATGTTCTTGTCCCATTGTGCTCTAACAACTCCTGTGGTGGGCCGGGTGCAATGCATGCATGGCGTGTTTCCTCTGACACATTGGTGCAGCTGGCTTCCGGGTTAAGCGGTCATTGTGTTAAGAAGCAGTTTGGCTCGGCTGGGTTGTGTTTTGGAGGAAGCGCGGCTCTCGACCTTTGCTTCTCCCGAGTCCGTACGGGAGTTGCAGTGATGGGACAAGACTGTAAACTACCAATTGGATACCACGAGAAAGGGGAATTTAAATACATTTTAAAAATCCTTAAAAAATATAATATTTGACTGAAACATAATAATTTCAAACCTTCATTTACATTTGGGGACATTCTTTTGGATGAGATGTTAAAATCGGTGTCCTGACTCTCTGTGGTCTTTCAAAATCCCATGGCGCTTATTGTAAGAGTAGGGTTGTTCACCTCTGTGTCACGGCTAAATTCCCAACCTGGCCACATTCCATCATGGCCACCTAATCCTCCACCTCATTCCTCAAGGGTATATAATCACTCTTCATCACCCCAACTAATAGCTGATGTGTGGTGAGAGTTCTGGCACAAAAATGGTCGCGGTGCATCACTGAAGTGGGTGAAACACATTGATGGTGGAGGAGGTGAGCTTCCCTCTACTATGTAGCTCAGTTGGTAGAAAAGTGCTATATAAATCCAATCAATTATTATTAATTATCATTATTTATATACGATCACACGTCTCTCTATTATCCGTGGGAATACTTGGGAACAGATTTCTGATATTAAAATCACTTTTTGCTGATTTCCTGGTGTTGTTACAGTCTTTTATGTCCAAATATAAAAATAAAAAGTACATGTATCTCTATTAATTGCTCAGAAAACTTGTGGGGCCAAATATAACCACCGGCGGGCCAAATTCGGCCTGTGGGACTCCAGTTGGGAAACCCTGCTGTAGTGGATGCCGCAAATGATGTGTCAGTTAGGAAAAAAGCTGACGGTCCTGCAAGAGTATACACACTGGCTTCAACTGAGAAGGTATGAAGTATCAGGAGCATTACAATCATGTGTTATTTCTTATTTCAGGAACAATATTCTAATTCATAGAATTTCATATATTCAGTTCATATGATATTTTCCAATCATTATTTTCCACATACTGTACAGTCAGGTCCAAAATTATTGGCACCCTTGAAATACTGAGCTATATTGTATGCAAAAAAAGAAAGGGAAATCATATTATGTTATACTCATACAATTGCTCACAGAAGGAGATTTTGATTAACAGGTAAAATACGCATATATATATTTTTAAAAGGATGCATGAGCAGAAAATAACCCCCCTACTTACTGTAAAATATGGTGGTTGATCTTGCCTACACTGGTCCTGGGGCCCTAGTTTAGGTCAACGGCATCATGACCTTTACCTAGTACCAGGACACTGTAGCCAAAAACCTGGTTGCCTCTGCCAGGTGTCTGAAACTTGGAGGCAAGTGGATCTTCCAGCAAGACAATAACCCTAAGCACGCATCAAAATCCACAAACAAATGGTTAATTTAACACAAAATCAACATTTTGCATTGGCGATCTCAGTCTCCGGACTTGAACACAATTGAATATCTGTCGTTTGAATTTAAGAGGGCAGTCCATAAGCACAGACCAGGGATATCAAGGATCTGGAAAGATTATGTATGGAGGAATGGGCTAAGATCAATCCCAGCGTGTTCTCCAATCTCATACAACATACTCGTCGCAAGATGAGTTATTGAAAGGTATTAAAAACAGCGGTGCCAATAATTTCCCGTATTGATTTGAGAATAGAAAATATGACTTGATTAACAAAACATATTTACCTGAACAATTGTATTAGTATAAAATAATATTTTTGGGGGGGAGCATACAAAATAGCTCAATATTTGTATTATTTATTTTATACAATATTTTTTGCTCATCTTTATCAAACAAAAAGAAGTGGGCCTCCACCCCAAAACCCCCATGCCATTCCCCCAACCCCACCCCTGTGTTTAATTTATTCTTAGGAAATGTTCACATGGTATATGTAAAAGTATTTTGTTTATATATTTCTTTGACCACTTATTTACTTTAATCATGCAATTGTACTGTGAATGGTTTGTCCTCTGACAAATCAACTGTAAATTTCGGTGTTCCTCAAGGTTCCGTTTTAGGACCACTATTGTTTTCACTATATATTTTACCTCTTGGGGATGTTATTCGAAAACATAATGTTAACTTTCACTGCTATGCGGATGACACACAGCTGTACATTTCAATGAAACATGGTGAAGCCCCAAAATTGCCCTTGCTAGAAGCATGTGTTTCAGACATAAGGAAGTGGATGGCTGCAAACTTTCTACTTTTAAACTCGGACAAAACAGAGATGCTTGTTCAAGGTCCCAAGAAACAAAGAGATCTTGTGTTGAATCTGACAATTAATCTTAATGGTTGTACAGTCGTCTCAAATAAAACTGTGAAGGACCTCGGCGTTACTCTGAACCCTGATCTCTCTTTTGAAGAACATATCAAGACCATTTCAAGGACAGCTTTTTTCCATCTACGTAACATTGCAAAAATCAGAAACTTTCTGTCCAAAAATGATGCTGAAAAATGAATCCATGCTTTTGTCACTTCTAGGTTAGACTACTGCAATGCTCTACTTTCCGGCTACCCGGATAAAGCACTAAATAAACTTCAGTTAGTGCTAAATACGGCTGCTAGAATCCTGACTAGAACCAAAGTATTTGATCATATTACTCCAATGCTAGCCTCTCTACACTGGCTTCCTGTCAGAGCAAGGGCTGATTTCAAGGTTTTACTGCTAACCTACAAAGCATTACATGGGCTTGCTCCTACCTATATCTCTGATTTGGTCCTGCCGTACATACCTACACGCACGCTACGGTCACAAGACGTAGTCCTCCTAATTGTCCCTAGAATTTCTAAGCGAACAGCTGGAGGCAGGGCTTTCTCCTATAGAGCTCCATTTTTATGGAATGGTCTGTCTACCCATGTCAGAGACACAAATTCGGTCTCAACCTTTAAGTCTTTACTGAAGACTCATCTCTCCAGTGGGACATATGATTGAGTGTAGTCTGGCCCAGGAGCGGGAAGGTGAAAGGAAAGGCTCTGGAGCAACGAACCGCCCTTAGGAAAGGCTCTGGAGCAACGAACCGCCCTTGCTGTCTCTGACTGGCCGGTTCCCCTCTTTCTACTGGGATTCTCTGCCTCTAACCCTATTACAGGGGCTGAGTCACTGGCTTACTGGGGCTCTCTCATTCAAATTGATTTAATTGTATTTTTTTTGTCAAGGATCTTCACAAAATACTCTGTAATGTCAAAGTTTAAGAAAAATTCTAACATTTGTCTTTCTGGAAAAGTCTTAAAGAGCTTTCCATGCCTGGATTGTGCAACATTTGACCATTTCAAAATTCTACTATCTCTATCTTCTTCTACTATCAAATTGACCATTGATCACAGCTAGACATAACTGTAACTCAGCCACTCAGAAACATTTACTGTCTTCTTTGTAAGCAACTCCGGTGTAGATACGGACTTGTGTTTTAGGTTATTGTCTTGCTGAAAGGTAAATTCATCTCCAAGTGTCTGGTGGAAAGCAAACTGAACCGGGCTTTTCTTTAGGATTTTGCCGGTGCTTATTGCCGTTCCGTTGATTTTAATCCTGAAAAACTCCCCAGTCCTTACAAGCAAACCCATAACATTAAGCGTGTTAACCCTCAGAGCAAGGGCCGAATAGCTGGCTGGCTGGAGACATATTCAATCTCCCCTTGTCCCAGACTGCTGTCCCCAAATGCTTCAAGATGTCCAACTTTTTATTTATTTATTTATTTCACCTTTATTTAACCAGGTAGGCCAGTTGAAAACACGTTCTCATTTACAACTGCGACCTGGCCAAGATAAAGCATAGCTGTGCGACACAAACAACAACACAGAGTTACACATGGAATAAACAAACGTACAGTCAATAACACAATTGGAAGAAATTTATATACAGTGTGTGCAAATGAGGTAAGATTAGGGAGGTAAGGCAATAAATAGGCTGTAGTGGAAAGTAATGACAATTTAGCAATTAAACACGAGTGATAGATGTGTAGAAGATAAATGTGCAAGTAGAGATACTGGGGTGCAAAGGAGCTGAAAAAATAAAT
This sequence comes from Oncorhynchus gorbuscha, assembly GCF_021184085.1. Lineage (NCBI taxonomy): Eukaryota > Metazoa > Chordata > Actinopteri > Salmoniformes > Salmonidae > Oncorhynchus > Oncorhynchus gorbuscha. The sequence continues at coordinate 34,654,561 of NC_060193.1, read as the reverse complement.
CAATAACAATATGGGAATGAGGTAGTTGGATGGGCTATTTACAGGTGCAGTGATCTGTGAGCTGCTCTGACAGCTGATGCTTAAATTTAGTAAGGGAGATAGGAGTCTCCTGCTTCAGTGATTTTTGCAATTCCTTCCAGTCATTGGCACCAAAGAACTGGAAGGAAAGGCGGCCAAAGTAGGAATAGGCTTTGGGGGTGACCAGTGAAATATATCTGCTGGGGAGCGCGTGCTACGTGTGGGTGCTGCTATGGTGACCAGTGAGCTGAGATAAGGCGGGGCTTTACCTAGCAAAGACTTATAGATGACCTGGAGCCAGTGGGTTTGGCGACGAATATGAAGCGAGGGCCAGCCAAGGAGAGCATACAGGTTGCAGTGGTGGGTAGTATATGGGGCTTTGGTGACAAAACAGATGGCACTGTGATAGACTGCATACAATTTGCTGAGTAGATTGTTGGAGGCTACATTATAAATTACATCACTGAAGTCAAGGATGGGTAGGATAGTCAGTTTTACGAGGTTATGTTTGGCAGCATGAGTGAAGGATGATTTGTTGCGACATAGGAAGCCGATTCTAGATTTAATTTTCGATTGGAGATGCTTAATGTGAGTCTGGAAGGAGAGTTTACAATCTAACCAGACACCTCGGTATTTGTAGTTGTCCACATATTCTAAGTCAGAACCGTCCAGAATAGTGATACTGGATGGGGAGGCAGGTGCGGGCAGCGATTGGTTGAAGAACATGCATTCAATTATACTTGCATTTCAGAGCAGTTGGAGGTCACGGAAGGAGAGTAGTATGGCATTGAAGCTCATCTGGAGGTTAGTTAACACAGTGTCCAAAGAAAGGCCAAAAGTATACAGAATGGTGTCGTCTGCGTAGAGGTGGATCAAAGAATCACCAGCAGCAAGAGCAACATAATTGATTTATACAGAGAAAAGAGTCAGCCCGAGAATTGAACCCTGTGACATCCCCATAGAGACTGCCAGAGGTCCGGACAACAGGCTCTCCGATTTGACACACTGAACACTGTCTGAGAAGTAGTTGGTGAACCAAGAGAGGCAGTCAGTTGAGAAACCAAGGCTGTTGAGTCTGCCGATAAGAATGTGGTGATTGACAGAGTCGCAAGCCTTGGCCAGGTCGATGAATATGGCTGCACAGTATTGTTTTTTTTATCGATGGTGGTTATGATATCGTTTAGGACCTTGAGCGTGGCTGAGGTGCACCCATGACCAGTTCAGAAACCAGAATGCATAGCGGAGAAGGTATGGTGGAATTCAAAATGGTTGGTGATCTGTTTGTTAACTTGGCTTTCGAAGACCTTAGAAAGGCAGGGTAGGATAGATATATGTCTGTAACCGTTTGGGTCTAGAGTGTCTTCTCCTTTGAAGAGGGGGATGACCGCGGCAGCTTTCCAATCTTTGGGGATCTCAGATGATACGAAAGAGAGGTTGTACAGGCTAGTAATAGGGGTTGCAACAATTGTGGTGGATAATTTTAGAAAGAGAGGTCCAGATTGTCTAGCCCAGCTGATTTGTGGGGGTCCAGATTTTGCAACTCTTTCAGAACATCAGCTGTCTGGATTTGGGCGAAGGAGAAATGAGGGAGGTTTGGGCTAGTTGCTGTGGGGGGAACAGGGCTGTTGACCAGGGTAGGCGTCGCCAGGTGGAAAGCATGGCCAGCAGTAGAAAAATATTATTGAAATTCTCAATTATTGTGGATTTATCGGTGGTGACAGTGTTTCCTAGCCCCAGTGCAGTGGGCAGCTGGGAGGAGGTGCTCATATTCTCCATGGACTTTACAGTGCCCCAGAACGTTTTTGAGTTTGTGCAACAGGATTCAAATTTCTGTTTGAAAAAGCTAGCCTTTGCTTTCCTAACTGCCTGTGTATATTGGTTCCTAACTTCCCTGAAAAGTTGCATATCGCGGGGGCTATTCGATGCTAATGCAGTATGCCACAGGATGTTTTTGTGCTGGTCAAGGGCAGTGAAGTCTGGAGTGAACCAAGTGTGTATCTGTTCCTGGTTCCATTTTTAAAAAATGGGGCATGCTTATTTAAGATGGTGAGGAAAGCGCTTTTAAAGAATAAGCAGGCATCCTCTACTGACGGAATGGATACCTGGGCCAGGTCGATTAGAAAGGCCTGCTCGAGGAAGTGTTTTAGGGAGCGTTTGACAGTGATGAGGGGTGGTCGTTTGACCGCAGACCCATTACGGACGCAGGCAATGAGGCAGTGATCGCTCAGATCTTGGTTGAAGACAGCAGAGGTGTATTTAGAGGGCAGGTTGGTCAGGATGATATCTATGAAGGGTGCCCGAGTTTACAGATTGAGGTTGTACCTGGTAGGTTCATTGATAATTTGTGTGAGATTGAGGGCATCTAGCATAGAATGTAGGACGGCCGGGGTGTTAAGCATGTCCCATTTTAGGTCACCTAACAGTACGAGCTCTGAAGATAGATGGGGGGGCAATCAATTCACATATTGTGTCCAGGGCACAGCTGGGGGCAGAATGTGGTCTATAACAAGCGTCAACAGTGAGAGACTTATTTCTGGAAAGTTGGATTTTTAGAAGTAGAAGCTTGAATTGTTTGGGCACAGACCAGGATTGTATGACAGAACTCTGCAGGCTGTTTCTGCAGTAGATTGCAACTCCGCCCCCTTTGGCAGTTCTATCTTGCCGGAAAATGTTATAGTTATGGATGGAAATTTCCGGATTTTTGGTGGCCTTCCTAAGCCAGGATTCAGACACGGCTAGGACATCAGGGTTGGCAGAGTGTGCTAAATCAGTGAGTAAAACAAACTTATGGAGGAGGCTTCTAATGTTAACATGCATGAAACCAAGGCTTTTGCAGTTACAGAAATCAACAAATGAGAGTGCCTGGGGAATGGGAGTGAAGCTAGGCGCTTCAGGGCCTGGATTAACCTCTACATCACCAGAGGAACAGAGGAGGAGTAGGAGAAGGGAACAGCTAATGGCATTCTTTCTGTACCAAAGAAAGCAAAGGTAACTGAACTAAATGACTCTCCCCATAGCACTCACTTCTGTCATTATGAAGTGCCCTTTAGAGACTAGTCAAGGATCATATCACCTCAACCTTACCTGCTACCCTAGACCCACTGCAATTTTCTTATTGCCCCAATAGATCCACAGACGATGCAATCTGTTGGAAGAGGTTAATAGATAATGCTATTGAAGTGTTATTTAATTTGTGTTCTCTTTATGAAAGCAATACAGGCCTTTTTGTGAAATGTGAAACGAGAGTTTTGCTTATTTGGTAGGCTATGCATGATTTAAAAAATATATATATAACAAGCCACAATGGAAGTGCACATTGTGTTGGTTGGAATAGTATAGAAGAGTTTGAGAAATCATGTCATCCTTCTCAATTCATAGTTCTGAGCTTCTAACATTGTGGGTGCATGGGTCAGTGTGAATTGTTCATGCACATGTCTGTCTTTCAATGATAGGCCTAAGTGGATATTGATAACACGAAGGCAGACAAGTTTCTATCTGTCTATGTTCCCATTTTGGGTTGATTGCAGGCAGGGAAAGAAGGGAGGGCAATCAATGAGGTCAGTGAATCGTGATTTATTACCTACCACGAGGGCATTAGTGTCACACATACTTTCCCACTGCACACATACGTCAGTTCAATGTTTAGTTTTGATTTACATTTGGTTGAGTTGTCAACTATTGTGAATTCAATGTGAAATCAACAAAACATGTCACCATGTCATTCAAGGTTAAAAGTTTAGGTTAAAGGTTAGGTGAAAAAAACATGAAATTCCCTGACGTTGATGACTCTGCAAATCCAATTAGTTTTCCTACATTTATTTTTGGGGGTTGAAATTATGTGGAAACAACGTTGATTCAACCATTTTTCCCCCAGTGGGTTGTCATGCTGTGCAGAGACTGCTGTCTTTATCCAACACGGCTTGTTTGGCATGTCTGCTAATGCTAAGCCCTGGTGGGGATTTTGATGTAAGAGGAATGAAAAGTAAACATGAGCAGCAGGTTCGTAGAGATGAATGTAACTTCAACCGAAGGCTGAGCAACAGACAAATCCCACAACACCAAATCCCACTGATTTCATAGAGCACACACTATTTGACCTTGAAATCATGACTGCATTCCTTTATGGATCTTATGTCCCAAAATGCCCTGATGTTTTTCAACCTAGTGATAGATTAGGAGTGCTGATTTAGGAATAAAGTCCCCCCCTCTTATTCCATATGGTTTAAAAGGCTAACCTGATCCTAGCTCTTCCACTTTTTGAATAAAGCACCGGTTTAGCTTCATTTGGGCGACTCCCCTTCTGTGACCTTCAAACCTTCTATCTACATATGAAGGATCATGTGTAGGCCATTAAGTAACATCATTGAATGTTATTTCAAACATGCACAAGTATATCCATCTATATCAGCCCTATCTGTATAGTTGAAATGGTGCCATTGCTGTAACCACGGCAACTCCATCAAGGTCTAGTCTATCTTGTTATGGCATATGACGGCTTCCACTGTTGTGAACTATAACCTTCCTATTCACGTGGTTAGACCGACCTTACCTTAGGTTCCAGTCGTTTCTTTTAGATTAGCAATGTATTTTAGACTAGAACGATTTCTCAGTGAGATGGGAGGGATGATGTTGAGGTGAGCGCAGTTTGCAACCAGTTTGTCGGAGCTCCTCCTCAATCGTCGGATAGGGTATGAACATCACATTTGCTCAATGAGAGCAAGGGAACACAAAAGACGGAACCGAATTTCGACCTGGTGTGTTACGGTTGCCGTTCTATTTACCGCTATATAAGGTAAGACATTCATATTAATGACACATTTGTCAATGTTACATATTTTGCGCAAATTACGACAACTGAGTAGTCTACCCACTGGGCACAGACCCCAGTGCAATGTCTAGTTTTTATTTACATGTGGTTGAGTTGTCAACTAATGTGAATTCAAGGTTAAATCAGCAACAACAAAACATCTCCATGTTTTTTTATCTAGTTTTAAAAGTCGGGGGAAAATACAAAATTCCCTTACATTTCCACGTTGATTCAACGTCATCACATTGCATTTTTTGGGGGGGGGTTGAAATGACGTGGAAACAACATTGAGTCAACCAGTTTGTGCACAGTCGGTAATAATCACGCAGCTTTGACGTGTTATGTTTCAATGTTAAGCGGCTGGGAGATTTTACTGCAGGACAGAGGCGCACGTTGCAACAGACGTTTGTCTGTTCCTCATATAAATGAAGACATACCATGCGGATATTTCAATGCACGGTGTAGGCTACGCTAGAGAAGGCCAGTAGCCTATTTTTTTTGTGTGTAGACTATTTCATTTAAACGCCAATAGCCGTTAATATTTTTTATATTGTAAAAGTATTTAGATTTCCGTGACTCAAGTAGAATCTGTCAGTTAACCACGTTTGCGACACAAAACAAGTCTGCGCAACAAAAATATTACATTATGCCGAGAATAGATAGCCTAGCCCATGCAGAACAAACGCACATATGATTTGCTTTGGCTACGTTTGATCTGCTTCAAACGCCGCAATCCAATCATATAGTAACTATAACCGGTATAAAGGTGCCATTGAAGTTCGTTTTTAGGTCTGGGGCATTTGGTGCATCACATACCGAGTAGGCCTATAATATTGTGGAATTTGGTTATTTGCAACAATTCTACCTGGATACCATACCATTAGTAGGGCGAATCTTTATTATAAATATTTTCTAATGAATCCTCTATCCGAGTAGGCCAAATTGGTGAATTATTTCCTCATTTCACATACATAGCATGGTAACTACAGTGCATACATTCCTGTCCCTATTAATATGTAGTGTCATCTATATTTTTCAGAGGAAATAGCCTACCCGTTTTCCATGTTGTTATTATTAGCCTTTATACAACTATTGGGTGTAATCCTGAATGCTGGTTGGTTAAAACCGCATTCCAGCCGGTGTCTATTCCACAAATTACCATTTGACTGCGCAATTCACTCTCATCAACTCAGCCAGGAAATTTATAAACTTGGCCTTCTCTATAGAAAGCATCTAAACATTATCTCACATTTCTTTTAGCCTAACGTTTAGTTTTCAACAGCAGAGATTTGTATAAACCTTGCTGTCTGTCTCTCTGACATTTGCAACATTGTTTCAATATTCAAATCTCCAGCTGTCTCATAGTGATGAATGTGTCGGGACGAGACAGCCAGGCTTGCAGCTTTTCTCAGCCCGTCGAAATCAGGGATCAGCTGGTATCATTTTTTTATGGCTATATACAAAGAAATGTCAATTGAAAAAAGCTCAAACTAAACGAAGTGCAGTTAGTTTACAGTCTTTCCAGCTTCAGTTTGAAGTGATTTGAATATGTTGGTAACTCGTTGTATAAAAGCGATAATGCCCTCAAAGCCGATGTTTGGAGGATATATTTTAGCTCGGGTTAAAAAACCAGTGCCAAAGTATTCTCCAAACACTGGCATCTCGGGCTTTATCACTTTAATATCTGGGTGTAATTTCCAATGCATGTGACAAGCAATGATTAGTCTATTATGAATTCAAACATTTGAAGATTTTTCCTCTGTTATTTGCTTATTTCTGAAAAGATAAAGTAAGATCTAGCTATTCCCTCAATTTCTCTGCCTCTGAACCCACGTATTGCTGGTATATCTGTATCATAGCATAGGCCTTAATACCACAATGAAACATCAGAACATTGAAATGTAAAAATAATCTTCAAGGAAATTGGTCAGGACTAGGCTACATTGTGGTGTTAAATCCACTACAGAATTGAGGTGACAGCTAACAGTTTGTTGCTGTGTGTAAATTCTACATGTTGTTGCTGTGTGTAAATTCTACATGTTGAAGCTTCCTCCTTTTTCTCTTCAATTTCTATTCAAATCCTGTTTTTAGAGGCTAATATGAAGACATCGTTTGGCAAGCCAGACCCTGGAAAGCTTCAGGAATACTCCCATGTTGTTTGAAGCCCACGGCAGCACCATGCGTTGTGTCTGGTAACAAAAACCAGCTCACCCTCTTTCCAGCCAACCATTGAGAGTATAGAAACACACACAGCACATCACATCACAGTGATGGGTTTGGACCAACCCTGCTTGGATATGGTGGTGCAAAGGCCCTTTCTGGATGCATCGTGTAAGAGGCACCGTCACCAGAACCTGCTTAGAAAGCTGAGGCCCATACGAATCCTGGGTTTTGTGTTCAGCCTGGTAGCCATAAGTGCTATCTCCTTTTCCTTCAGCGCCTTGACATGGAGCTCAGGGACCCACTCAGAGCTGCTCCTGCCTCAAGAGGCCCTCCTTCAGTCTGGTCCTGCTCCCCACAGGACTCTACTTTCCACTCAACACCAGAGGGATCCCAATGTCTCAGCCAACATGCCCGTGGCCATGAGGTCTTCGGCAGACGGCAACGAGAGCCAGGGGGACTACCCCACGGACCTGTTCACTCTGGAAGAGAGGCGCCAGGGTGCTGTGGTGCTCCACATGTTTGGGATGCTGTACATGTTCATCTCTTTAGCCATTGTGTGTGATGAATTCTTCGTGCCCGCTCTGACAGTCATCACAGAGAAGCTGGCCATCTCTGATGACGTGGCGGGGGCCACCTTCATGGCGGCAGGCGGGTCAGCTCCCGAGCTTTTCACTTCTGTCATCGGCGTATTCATCTCCCACAGCAATGTGGGTATCGGAACCATTGTGGGCTCAGCTGTCTTCAACATTCTCTTCGTCATTGGAATGTGTGCCATCTTCTCCAGGGAGATCCTCAATCTGACCTGGTGGCCCCTCTTCCGTGACGTCTCCTTCTACATCATAGGCCTGATCATGCTCATATGTTTCTTCCTGGATAACTACATCTCCTACTGGGAAAGTATTGCTCTGCTCTCAGCCTATGCCACCTATGTGATCTTTATGAAGTTCAACAGCAATGTTGAGGGCTTTGTGAAAGGCTGCATGAACAAGAATCAAGTGGTGGAGGTGGAGGTTCAGCCGAAGGTGAGTCTCTTTCCATTCATATATTTTTCTTTATCTCTCTTTCCTCTCAGAGTTTCATCAACATTTCCTCTGCCTCCCTTTCTTATGAATGTGACCATTTCAATCTAGGCCAATTGTGCGCCGCCCTATGGGACTCCCAATCACTGCCGGATGTGATGCAGCCTGGATTCGAATCACATACTGTAGTGACGCCTCTTGTACTGAGATGCAGTGACTTAGGCCACTGCGCCGCTCAGGAGCCCCCCTATGTTGTATCCCATAAAAAGTCAAGTCTATCCGTTGCCTGGTAACATGCACTATATAAATGAATTCAAATCTAAGTCAGTCAGTTTTTGTACTTAATTGTTTCATTTAACCTTTATTTTAACAGGGAAGACCCTGTATATACAACATAAATATACATATTATACCCAAAATATATACAGTACTCCCGAGTGGTGCTCTTGAGTGGCACAGCAGTCAAAGGTACTTACATCTCAGTGCTAGAGGTGTCACTACAGACCCTGGTTTGATTCCAGGCTGTATCACAACTGGCCGTGATTGGGAGTCCCATAGGGCAGCGCACAATTGGCCCAGTGTCATCCGGGTCATGGTTTAGCCGGGGTAGGCCGTCAATGTAAATAAGAATTTGTTCTTAACTGACTTGCCTTGTTAAATAAAGGTAAAAAAATATATATACAATACCAGTCAAAAGTTTAGACACACCTACTCATTCAAGGGGTTTTCTTTATTTTTTACTATTTTCTACATTCAGAGGAGACTGCGTTGAATCAGGCCTTCATGGTCGAATCAGGCCTTCATGCTCATAACTTCTTTGGTTACCACATGATTCCATATTTGTCATTTCATAGTTTTGATGTCTTCACTATTATTCTACAATGTAAAAAAATCCCAAGAATGAGTAGGTGTATCCAAACTTTTGACTGGCACTGGATATGGCGAACATGCATAAAGATGGCAGCCACACATGTACTTACCACAAATGCCTAATGGGCTAAGTTCACTGTATAATACAGTGTTACCCATTACTATTTTTTTTGTACTTGCATTAGCATAGTAAACTTGATCCCAACTCTAGCTCAAAGATGGAAAAAAAGTACATTGTGCTGATTTATTGGCACATTGAACCATATTGCTATAGTTAATAAATTCTGCGGGTTGTGCTAAAACAATGTTAAATCTGAATTCCTCCATCTTTATACACCTTTTCCATCAGGAAGTGATTTGAATCTAACATTTTAAATAACTTTTTCTTTTCAGTTTATTAGTAAATAATTTGAAGTGGTTATTTTTCACTTATTGAATTGGAATTTCAGGTTACTTCCTGAATTGACTGACTTGACTGACTATTTGGTTTCGATATTTATACAATTTTGGGCTTGCCCAGTCCATGAACTTTAGTCAGCAGGTGTCGTTTGAATGCTTACCCTGTGCTCTGAAATGAAAATGTTTTATTTCATAATACCTCTTTAAATTGTGCTCAATTACAGTGCCTTCGGAAAGTATTCAGGCCCCTTGACTTTTTCCACATTTTGGTAGGTAAAAGCCTATTCTAAAATGTATTAAATCTTTTTTTCCCTCATCTACACACAATACCCCATAATGACAAAGCAACAACAGGATTTTATAAATGTTTGCTAATTTATATAAGTATTCAAACCCTTTACTCAGTACTTTGTTGAAGCACCTTTGGCAGTGATTACAGCCTCATGTCTTCTTGGGCATGAAGCTTGGCACACCTGTATTTGGGGAGGTTCTCACATTCTTCTCTGCAAATCCTTTCAAGCTCGGTCAGGTTGGATGGGGATTGTTGGTGCACAGCTATTTGCAGGTCTCTCCAGAGATGTCAAATAAAATTTTATTGGTCATATACGTGGTTAGCAGATGTTATTGCAAGTGGAGCGAAATGCTTGGGCTTCCAGTTCCAACAGTGCAGCAATATCAAACATGTAATCTAACAATTCCACAACAACTACCTAATACAAACAATACTAAGTAAAGTAAAGGAATATAATAATATACATATATACGGATGAGCAATGACAGAGCAGCATAGGCAAGATAGTATAAAATAGAGTATATGAACTCAAAAGCAAAAAAATAAAAGTCCTCTCACTTTCAACAGCATTTATTTTCAGCAAACGTAACGTGTAAATATTTGTATGAACATAACAAGATTCAACAACTGAGACAGAAACTGACCCCACTCTTCCACCAAGGCACCTGCAAGTTCCCATTCCCATTTCTGGGGGGAATGGCCCTAGCCATCACCCTCCGATCCAACAGGTCCCAGACGTGCTCAAAGGGATTGAGATCCGGGCTCTTTGCTGGCCATGGCAGAACACTGACATTCCTGTCTTGCAGGAAATTGCACACAGAACAAGCAGTATGGCTGGTGGGTTTGTGGCCATAGGCGACGTTGTTGCCGGTGTTGTCTGGTGAGGACCTGCCTTACAACAGACCTACAAGCCCTCAGTCCAGCCTCTCTCAGCCTATTGCTGACAGTCTGAGCACTGATGGAGGGATTGTGTGTTCCTGGTGTAACACAGGCAGCTGTTGTCATCCTGTGCCTGTCCCGCAGGTGTTATGTTCAGATGTACCGATCCTGTGCAGGTGTTGTTACATGTGGTCTGCCACTGCGAGGACAAACAGCTATCCGTCCTGTCTCCCTGTAGCGCTGTCTTAGGTGTCTCACAGTACGGACATTGCAATTTATTGCCCTGGCCACATCTGCAGTCCTCATGCCTTCTTTCAGCATGCTTAAGGCATGTTCACGCAGATGAGCAGGGACCCTGGGCATCTTTCTTTTTGTGTTTTTCAGAGTCCGTAGAAAGGCCTCTTTGGTGTCCTAAGTTTTGATAACTGTGACCTTAATTGCCTACTGTCTGTAAGCTGTTAGTGTCTTAATGACTGTTCCACAGATGCATGTTCATGAATTGTTTATGGTTCATTGAACAAGCATGGGGAAACCGTGTTTAAACCCTTTACAATGAAGATCTGTGGAGTTATTTGGATTTTTACAAATGATCTTTGAAAGAGGCAAGTAGGCAATTAAGGTCACAGTTATCAAAACTTAGGACACCAAAGAGGCCTTTCTATGGACTCTGAAAAACACAAAAAGAAAGATGCCCAGTATTCTGCCCTTGAGTTGCGTTCCCATGCAAAACTAGACAGATAGCTAACAACTAAGTCTTCAATAAAACTCCCAAGGCGTGACTTTTCTTGAATGAATATATTGAAACGTTTATGTTGTGAAACTGCAAAATACAGAAAAGAATATACTTTAGTGTTCAATTCACACCGACATACTACCGACATACTGTAGATGTACATTAAACATTTGAAGTTGCATAAATACAAAGCACGCGCTAAGGTACAATGCATCTGGCATGATGCCAAACCATATAGCTAATTGTTAACCATATGGTAATTGCTCCTTTCATTACTCTAATAATGTATAACCATCTATGTAGAATAACAAAGCATATTACACTAGAAACAGTAACAAAACTACAGTATTGTATATTTTACAATTCGTTTGCATGACGCATGAGCAAAGTAATACAGCTAACGACATACACAAAAGGCATTGCAATTTGTGAGTAAATGCAACCAACATTGATATGTAAGAAACTCTATCAATAACAAGATTATTATCATTAGCTAAATGCTTGAATTGAACTTACAAACAAATATTTTTCCAAGGCTGAAGCGTGACAAGAAATAACTACATTGAAAGACCTGCACCGTAGCGTTGTCTGTAGCTGCTTCTATGCGTGCAAAACCAATTCTGAACTTCCCGTTTGCGTTGTCTTTCTAAGTACCAGAAAGCACCACTAGGGGGCAAATAACACCATTGAACACAATGAAAATCTAATTTAACCATTGTAAGAAAATAATCTGTTACCTTCTAACAGGATGGCAGCACACCCAGGGTCCCTGCTCATCTGCGTGAACGTGCCTTAAGCATGCTGAAAGAAGGCATGAGGACTGCAGAGGACTCCTGAAAAAGGGACTTTTCCCTTTTTGCTGCGTTTACATATGAGATGAGTAAAGCAGGACATGTAAACATTATTAAAGTGACTAGTGATACATTTATTAAAATGGCCAATGATTTCAAGTCTGTATATAGGCAGCAGCCTCTGTTAGTAATGGCTGTTTAACAGTCTGATGGCCTTTATAGAAGGTGTTTTTCAGTCTCTCGGTCCCAGCGTTGATGCACCTGTACTGACCTTGCCTTCTGGATGGTAGCAGGGTGAACAGGCAGTGGATCGAGTGGATGTTGTCCTTGATGTTCTATTTCACCTTCCTGTGACATCAGGTGCTGGAGGTGTCTTGGAGGGCAGGTAGTTTGCCCGCGGTGATGCCTTTAGCAGACCGCACCACTCTCTGGAGAGCCTTGCAGTGCAGTTGTCGTACCAGGCGGTGATACAGCTCGACAGGATGCTTTCAATTGTGCATCTGTCAAAGTTTGTGAGGGTTTTAGGTGACAAGTCAAATTTCTTCAGCCTCCTAAGGTTGAAGAGGCACTGTTGTGCCTTCTTCACCACACTGTCTGTGCGGGTGGACCATTTCAGTTTTTCTGTGATTGCTCAGTTTGTCCGGGAGGCCAGCTCTAGGAAGAGTCTTGGTGGTTCCGAACTTCTTCCATTTAAAATATGATGGAGGAATTGTGTTCTTGGGGACCTTCAATGCTGCAGAAATTGTTTGGTACCCATCCTCAGATCGGTGCCTCGACACAATCCTGCCTCGGACCGCTACGGACAATTCCTTCAACCTCATGGTTTGAGTTTTGCTCTGACATGCACTGTCAATTGTGGGACCTTATATTGACAGGTGTGTGCCTTTTCCAAATCATGTCCAATCAATTGAATTGATCACAGGTGGACTCCAATCAAGTTGTAGAAACATCTCAAGGATAATCAGTGGAAAATTGATTTCACCTGGTCTCATAGCAAAGGGTCTGAATACTTATTTAAGTAAGGTATTTCTGGTTTTAATTTGTAGTACATTTGCTTTGTCATTATGAGTTATTGTGTGTAAATTGAGGATTGGATTTTATTTAATCCATTTTAGAATATGGCTTTAATGTAACAAAATGTGGAAAAAGTCAAGGGGTCTGAATACTTTCCAAAGGCACTATATATGGCTTTACATGCTGTACATTGAATACACCATTTTCTGAGTGGGATTTCAAGTAGTTTTAGAGTTATGATAAATTGTACAACCAATACGGCTTTTGTGTTAAACGCTTTACGACAAAGCTTTCTTAGTGTCCATCAGGCTTTCTCTACCCTTCACCTTGTTCTGAACACCTCCAAAACAAAGGTAATGTGGTTTTGTAAGAAGAATGCCCTTCTCCCCTCCGGTGTGATTACTACCTTTGAGAGTTTAGAGCTTGAGGTGGTCACCTCCTACAAGTACTTGGGAGTATGGCTAGACGGTACACTGCCCTTCTCTCAGCACATATCAAGGTTTCCTCTATCATAATCGCTCCTCTTTCACCCCAGCTGCCAAACTAACCCTGATTCAGATGACCATCCTACCCATGCTAGATTACGGAGACGTCATTTATAGATCGGCAGGTAAAGGTGCTCTCGAGCGGTTAGATGTTCTTTACAATTCGGCTATCAGATTTTCCACCATTGCTCCTTATCGGACACATCACTGCACTCTATACTCTTCTGTAAACTGGTCATCTCTATATACCCGTCCCAAGACCCCAACGGTTGATGCTTATTTATAAAACCCTCTTAGGCCTCACTCCCCCATATGAGATATCTACTGTAGCCCTCATCCTCCACATACAACACCCGTTCTGCTATTCACATTCTGTTAAAGGTCAAAGCACACACATCTCTGGGTCGCTCATGCAGCTAGCGACTGGAACAAACTGCAACAAACACTCAAACTGGACAGTTTTATCTCAATCTCTTTATTCAAAGACTCCATCATGGACACTCTTACTGACAGTTGTGGTGGCTTTGCGTGATGTATTGTTGTCTCTACCTTCTTGCCCTTCGTTGTTGTCTGTGCCCAATAATGATTGTACCCTTTTTTATGCTGCTACCAGTTTGTGCTGCTACCATGTTGTGCTGCTACCATGTTGTGCTGCTACCATGTTGTGCTGCTACCATGTTGTGCTGCTACCATGCTGTGTTGCTACCATGCTGTGTTGTCATGTGTTGATGCTATGTTGTCTTAGGGATATCTTTATGTAGTGTTGTCTCTCTTGTCGTGATGTGTGTTTTGTTCTATATTTTTATTTAATTCATTTTTATTTTTAATCCCAGCCCTCGTCCCCACAGGAGGCCTTTTTCCTTTTGGTAGGTCGTCATTGTAAATAAGAATTTGCTCTTAACTGACTTGCCTAGTTAAGTTAAAATAAATAAATACCAAAGTATTGTGAAAATGCAGTTAGAGCTCGCTCAACTCCCTCTACATGTTATTTGCTTGAAGTGCAAATAAAAACAAATCTGAGTCTGAGGAAAACATGGACATTTTGTATATTATTTGCACTCAAATTACCCATCACAGTCTCAGTCTTTCTATTTCTGATTTTTCATTTAACTACCACAGCCTGTACCAACCTTCTTGTAAAATAATTACATATTTAGCTTTTTCTACAACAAAGTAAATCAGTTTTTCCTCCACATTCCTCTAGGGACATGACACGACAAATTTTCTCAGATGTTTTCAGACTTCAAAAGTTTTCTTCTGTTTAGATGACACTAGCCTGCGTCATCCAAGCTGCCATAAAGTGTTCCTTTTTGGGATTAATAAAAATGTCAGTATCATTTTAGGTTAAGCTGGACATGTGTCCCAGTTTGACAAACAAATCCCTGAAAATTTAAGGAATCCCTACAAAACATACTTCAAGGTATGGTCTGTTTTGAAAATGTATTTTTTTTCTTCAAATATCTTAGATCTCAGTCCTCAAAGTATGATAAATAACACCTATTAGGAGACATTTACTGTGAAAAACCTTAAACCAGTATTAATACTTTCCGCATGATGATTACAGTCCTCATTGCAAGGAGGAGTGGTACCTGTACACAGAATTTCTACTGTGGTACAATGGTCTTATTCCATCTGTCTCAGACATTCTCATTAAGAAATTCTAAGAAGCTTGAAATACTCCCTCGGGTTAAATTATGCTGTAAGATATTTTTGGTTTATTCACCAAGAATGACTGGGATCTTCCTTGTGATACATGTATAAGAAATCCATTGATTCAAAGCATTACTTCACAGAGTATAGAATGCTATGCTCAATGACACTGGAGGGCAAAGGGAATATATTCCAGAGTAATTTGATACCGTTGTTGAGATTATCCTGATGGATTTAGGTTACTTTGTGACACGAGATGGATATTAATTTTGGTGATACTATCTCAGTATCTGTATTTAAAACTAAGTCAGGATTTACTTTAGGTACATAAAGGATATTTCATTAGAGGTCACATAATACTGGGCATTGAACATCCAAGAAACTGAAAGATTTGCATAGCTTTCAAGGAAGTGAGATTCTAATAACAAAGCTTTCAAAATGTAAAGAGGTCTTGAATTTGTATTTTGGTCTCTGGCTGCTTCTAATGAGGGAAATAAACCTCATAAAAATACAACAGGGAGTTCCAGAGCAAAGAGATTCTATTGACCTTGAGCTGCAATGCATGCTGAGCACCCGAATAAGACTACTGGAGAAAATAACAGAAAAACAAATCAAAAAAGGAGGGAGACCGATAAGTCGATCAACCTGGCTTGTGGAGCTGAGAGCAGACACATCTCTGTCATCACACATTTATGTCTTTCCTATCACAGTCTGCTGAGTAATGCCCCCACCCCCCGGCTACAGACCAAGTGTAGGAAAGGGAACAGAAGATGCCTCGTCAATTGTACAACTCAAAGCATTCAACTGATATGTTTTCAGCATTTATCCCAACCCCTCTGAGCGGTGCGGGGGGCTGCCTAAATCGACATCCACGTCATCAGCGCCTGGGGAACAGTGGGTTAACTTCCTTGCTCAGGGGCAGAATGACAGATTAGATTCTCACATTCAGGATCTATCTTTTATGTTTATAAATTTACAGTTGACATTTTTACATTTTTTGCTTCATTATATAACTAGGTATTAGTGATATGATCAACTGTAGTTGTATTTGGATGTTACAGTGGATATGAGCTATCAGGTAGCCTCTTTTTATTTTAACATGATGGAGCCGACTGAGATGGCAGCATCGTGCCTAGCTATTTTTTACGTCATTAGCTCAGGAATCATTTTTGTGTCATTGCACACAGCCTGGAAGAACTACTGGATATTAGAGCGGCGGTAACTCACCAGAACTTCCAGCATTACTACCAGGATTACGACTTTCCTGGAGCGGATCCGTTGTTTTCTCTCCCCAGAGCAATTGAACTTATTTCAGAGGCTGACCCAAAACAATGCTGGCGGAGAAGAGGTACTCGAGGCAGTCTTCTTGTCCGACTTCGGAAGAATGCCCACAGCTCCTGAGTATTTTACTCGCTAATGTCAAATATTCGGATAATAAAGTAAGGACACCAGGGATTGTAACATACTATGCTTCACAGAAACATGGCGCTCTCGAGATATACTGTTTGACTCTGTAAAGCCAGTTGGGTTCTCAGTACATCGCGCCGACAGGTACAAACATCTCATCCGGGAAGCAGAAGGGTGGAGGTATATGTTTTATGATTAGCGACTTATGGTGTAACTGTGATGCCATACAGGAGGAACTAAAGTCCTTCTGTTCACCCGACCTAGAATATCTCGCAATCAAATGCCGACCGAATTATCTCCAGAGATAATTTTTGTCAAAAATAGCCTCTAGTGGTCTATATCCCCCCCCCCCCCAAGTGGATACCACGACGGCCCTCAAAGAACTTCACTGGACTTTCTAGGGAGTTTTTCCTAGCCACCGTGCTTCTACACCTGCATTGCTTGCTGTTTGGGGTTTTAGGCTGGGTTTCTGTACAGCACTTTGAGATATCAGCTGATGTACAAAGGGCTATATAAATAAATTTGATTTGACTTTATGCAAACTGGAAACCACATATCCTGAGGCTGCAGTTATTGTAGCTGGGGATTTTAACAAAGAAAATTTAAGGAAAAGGCTCCTGAAAAGGCTCCAACATATTGATTGTTGTACTCGTGCTGCTAAAACCCTTGACCATTGCTGTACTACCTTCCAGGAATGCATATAAGGTCACCCCCCCCCTCCATTCGGCAGATCGGACCATGATTCCATCTTGCTCCTCCCCTCTTATAGGCAGACACTCAAATAGGAAGCATCCGTGGTGAGGACTATTCAACTCTGGTCTGAACAATCGGAATCCACCCTTCAAGATGGTTTTGATCACGTGGACTGGGATATGTTCAGAGTAGCTTCAGAAAATTGTAATATCCTACGTTTCGCGGAATCGTGGCTGAATGATGCCATGGATATTCAGCTAGTGGGATATACGCTGCATTGGCAAGATGGAACAGCACACTCCGGTAAGACTCGGGGGTGGGGCTGTCTGTGCAGATTTGTAAACAACAGCTGGTGCACGAAATCTAAGCAAGTCTCTAGATTTTGCTCGCCTGAAGTAGAGTATATTGTGATAAATTGCAGGCCACACAACTTGCCTAGAGTTTTCAGCTATACTTTTCGTGGCTATTTATTTAACACCACAGACAGATGCTGGCACTAAGACCGCACTCAGTCAGCTGTATAAGGAAATAAGCAAACAGGAAACCACTCACCCAGAGGCGGGGCTCCTAGTGGTTGGAGACTTTAATGCAGGGAAACTTAAATCAGTTCTACCAAATTTCCATCAACATGTTAAATGTGCAACCAGAGGGAAAAAAATTCTAGATCACCTGTACTCCACACACAGACGCGTTCCAAGCTCCCCCTCGCCCTCCATTTGGTAAATCCGAGCACAACTCTATCCTTCTGATTCCTGCTTACAAGCTCAAATTAAAGCAGGAAGCACCAGTGACTCGGTCTATAAAAAAGTGGTCAGATGGAGCAGATGCTAAACTACAGAACTGTTTTGCTATCACAGACTGGAACATGTTCCGGGATTCTTCCGATGGCATTGAGGAGTATACCACATCAGTCACGGGCTTTGTCAATAAGTGCATTGAGGATGTCGTCCCCACAGTGACCGTATATACATACCCCAACCACAAGCCATGGATTACAGGCAACATTCGCACTGAGCTAAAGGGTAGAGCTGCCGTTCTCAAGGAGCGGGACTCTAACCCTGAAGCTTACAAGAAATCCTGCTATACTGTGCAACGAACCATCAAACAGGCAAAGCATCAATACAGGGCTAAGATTGAATCACCGGCTCCATCGCTCGTTTTATGTGGTAGGGCTTGAAAACTAATACAGACTACAAAGGGAAGCACAGCCACGAGCTGCCCAGTGACACAAGCCTACCAGACGAGCAAAATCGCTTCTAGGCAAGCAACACTGAGGCATGCAAGAGAGCATCAGCTGTTCCCGACGACTGTGTGATCTCGCTCTCCGTTGCCGACGTGAGGAAGAACTTTAAACAGGTCAACATACACAAGGCTGCGGGGCAAGACAGATTACCAGGATGTGTGCTCCGGGGATGTGCTGACCAACTGGCAGGTGTCTTCACTGACATGTCCCTGATTGAGTCTGTAATACCAACATGTTTCAAGCAGACCAACATAGTCCCTGTTCCCAAGAACACAAAGGCAACCTGCCTAAATGACTACAGACGTGAGCACTCATGTCCGTAGCCATGAAGTGCTTTAAAAGGTTGGTAATGGCTCACATCAACACCATTATCCCAGAAACCCTAAACCCACTCCAATTTGCATACCGCCCAAACAGATCAACAGATGATGCCACACTACTCCACACTGCCCTTTCCCACCTGGACAAAAGGAACACTTATGTGAGACTACTTTTCATTTACTACAGCTCAGCGTTCAACACCATAGTACCCTCAAAGCTCATCACTAAGCTAAGGATCCTGGGACAAAACACCTCCCTCTGCAACTGGATCCTGGACTTCCTGACAGGCTGCCCTACGGGGGTGAGGGTATATATCAATACATCTGGCACGCTGATCCTTAACACTGGAGCTCCCCAGGGGTGTGTGCTCAGTCCCCTCCTGTACTCACTGTTCACCCACGACTCCACAACAGAACAGTGGTAGGCCTGATCACCGACAACGACGAGACAGCCTATAGGGAGGAGGTCAGAGACCTGGCCGAGTGGTGCCAGAAAAACAACCTCTCCCTCAATGTAAACAAGACTAAGGAGATGATTGTGGACTACAGGAAAAGAAGGACCGAGCACGCCCCCATTCTTATCGACGGGGCTGTAGTGAGGCAGGTTGGGAGTTTCAAGTTCCTTGGTGTCCACATCACCAACAAACTAGAATGGTTCAAACACACCAAGACAGTCGTGAAGAGGGCACGACAAAGCCTATTCCCCCTCAGGAAACTGAAAATATTTGGCATGGATCCTGAGGTCCTATAAAGGTTCTACAGCTGCAACATCGAGAGCATTCTGACTGGTTGCATCACTGCCTGGTACGGCAATTGCTCGGCCTCTGACCACAAGGCACTACAGAGGGTAGTGTGTACGGCCCAGTACATCACTGGGGCTAAGCTGCCTGCCATCCAGGACCTCTACACCAGGCGGTGTCAGGAAGGCCCTAAAAATTGTCGAAGACCCCACCCACCCCAGCCATAGACTGTTCTCTCTACTACTACTGCATGGCAAGTGGTACCGGAGTGCCAAGTCTAGGACAAAAAGACTTCTCAACAGTTTTTACCACCAAGCCATAAGACTCCTGAAATGGTAATCAAATGGCTACTCAAACTATTTGCATTGTGTGCTCCCCCAAGTTACTCTCTGTTTATCATATATGCATAGTCACTTTAACCATGTTTACATGTACATACCTCAATCAGCCTGACTAACCGGTGTCTGTATGTAGCCTCACTACTTTTATAGCCTCGTTACTGTATATAGCCTGTCTTTTTACTGTTGTTTTATTTCTTAACTTACCCATTGTTCACCTAATACCTTTTTTGCACTATTGGTTAGAGCCTTAAAGCATTCCGCTTTAAGGTCTACACCTGTTGTATTTGGCGCACGTGACAACTTTGATTTGATATAATATCTACATATATATATATATATATATATATATATATATATACATACATACATACATACATACATACATACATACATACATACATACATACATACATACATACATACATACATACATACATACATACATACATACATACATACATACATACATGCACTGCTCCAATAAATAAAGGGAACACTAAAATAACACTGAATGAATGAAATATTCTTATGAAATACTTTTTTCTTTACATAGTTGAATGTGCTGACAACAAAATCACACAAATTATCAATGGAAATCAAATTTATCAACCCATGGAGGTCTGGATTTGGTGTCACACTCAAAATTAAAGTGGAAAACCGCACTTCAGGCTGATCCAACTTTAATGTAATGTCCTTAATAATATCCTTTTGTGACTAGGGGGCAGTATTTTCATTTTTGGAAAAATAACGTTCCCGTAGTAAACAGGATATTTTGTCAGGACAAGATGCTAGAATATGCATATAATTGACAGCTTAGGATAGAAAAGACTCTAAAGTTTCCAAAACTGTAAAAATATTGTCTCTGAGCATAACCGAACTGATATTGCAGGCGAAAGCCAGAGAAAAGTCCAGGCTTTCATCTTTTGAAAGCTCTGCGTTCCAATGCATCCCTATTGAGCAGTGAATGGGCTATCAACCAGATTACTTTTTCTCCGTATTCCCCAAGGTGTCTACAGCATTGTGATGTAGTTTTACACATTTATGTTGAAGAATACCCGTAAGCGGCTACATTGCGCAAGTGGTCACCTGATGGCTCTCAGAGTGATTCTCACGTAAAATACAGAGGTAGCCATTATTCCAATCGGTCCTGCTGAAAAACAATTGCCCCGGTGGATATATTATCGAATCGATATTTGAAAAACACCTTGAGGATTGATTATAAACAACGTTTGCCATGTTTCTGTTGATATTATGGAGCTAATTTGGAATATTTTAGCTATATTAGCTAATTGATATTTTTTGAGTTTTTGTGACTGCAGTTTCTGGGCGATTTCTCAGCCAAACGTGAAGAACAAACGGAGCTATTTCGACCTACAAAAATTATATTTTTGGAAAAAAGGAACTTTGGCTATCTATCTGGGAGTCTCGTGAGTGAAAACATCCAAAGCTCATCAAAGGTAAACGATTTAATTTGATTGCTTTTCTGATTTCCGTGACCAAGTTACCTGCTGCTAGCTGGACAAAATGCTATGCTAGGCTATCGATAAGCTTACACAAATGCGTGTCTAGCTTTGGCTGTAAAGCATATTTTGAAAATCTGAGAAGACAGGGTGATTAACAAAAGGCTAAGCTGTGTCTCAATATATTTCGCTTGTGATTTTCATGAATAGGAATATTTTCTAGGAATATGTATGTCCTTTGCGTTATGCTAATTAGTGTCAGTCGATGTTGGGGAGTCACTAGAGGGGCTGCCGGCCCAGATGGTATCCCTAGCCGCGTCCTCAGAGCATGCGCAGGCTGGCTAGTGTGTTCACAGATATATTCAATCTCTCCCTATCCCAGTCTGTTGTTTCCACATGCTTCAAGATGGCCACCATTGTCCCTGTATCTAAGAAAGCAAAGGTAATTGAACTATCCCTCCGTAGCACTCACTTCTGTCATCATGAAGTGCTTTGGTCATTTCAATTCTTGATATTTACCCATTGATTCTTGAAGACTATAATTTATAAATGCCTCATGAGCATAGCTCAGCTGTCGTTCTCTATAAAACACCAAAATATAAGGTTGTTTTTAGTCCATTGTTTAAAGACAAGAACGTAAACAAACAATGTGAAGTTTTCTAAATATGTTTAAAACAAACTACTGACAGTTGATGTCATGGACTGGCAGTCCTTGCATCTAGAGCTGTCTATGAATTTAAGAGGGTGTAATATTCCCTTTGTCCCATCTCTTAATTGTATAACAAAACAAGTGGCAGGGCTGCAGTTTTGTTGTTTTCGAATACCACATGTAGTTTTAATGAAGCATTCATAAAAGACCTGCATATACAGTGCATTCCGAAAGTATTCAGACCCCTTGACTTTCCCACAGTTTGTTGCATTAGTCTTATTCTAAAATTGATTTAAAAAAATTCCCCCTCATCAATCTTCACACTATACCCCATAATGTCAAAGAAAAAGCACATTTTTGCAAATGTATTATAAATAAAAACTGAAATATCACATTTACTAATAGGTGCCCTGCTTTGCGAGGAATTGGAAAACCTCCCTGGTCTTTGTCATTGAATCTGTGCTTGATATTCATTGCTGAACCGAGGAACACTACAGATAATTCTATGTGTGGGGTACAGAGAAGAGGTAGTCATTAAAAAATCCTCTTAAACACCATTATTGGGCACAGAGTTAGTCCATGCAACATATTATCTGACTTGCTATGCCCATTATTACTCCTGAAGTTATTTAGGCTTGCCAGAACAAAGGGATAGAATACTTATTGACTGAAGACATTTCAGCTTTCCATTTGTTATACACATTTCTAAAAACCTACTGTACATCCACTTTGACATTATGGGTTATTGTGTGTAGATCAGTGACACAAAATCAAAATTTTAAATTTGTGCTGTAACGTAACAAAATGTGTAAAAAGTCAAGGGATGTGAATACTTTCTGAATGCACTGTATAAGGGTGATATCAACATGTCATTAAATCGGGTGATTTGCAGATTGTGGCATAAATCTTTTTGCCAACCTTTTATAGTATGTCATTCTTTTACAAATGTGATTCATTGATGTAGGCCGTATAAGGGCGTATGGGAACTTTGTAGATTTTTAAGATGAATTTTGTACTGAATCTGAATGTCAGTCTGAAAATCTCAAATACATCTCAAACTATTTAAGAAAGTATATTATGCCCGTTTGTGTAAAGTGAGGAAGTCCAGTTTTCATTATACACCAATATTGTTTTGTTTCTATAGCCAGGTCTCCATCCATTTGGTGACTTTAATGGTGATTTTAATGTGAATATAAAAAATCCACATAAAGAAAAATGCACATTTTCCCACCGCTGGTGTTTCCACCAAACTGACTTATTGTGGATACAATTCAGTACGGGATGACGGTACTTTTTTGCAGACAAGCATCGTTCATCCTGTCACCAGAATAAGACCCTCAATATTTATTGGAAAAGAGCATCAAGCTCACCCCCGTGTGAAGTTCATCCTAACTTTATTAATTTGCTGCCTAATAAACTGTGTGGCTTCCTGAGTCGTAGGGGGAGGATCATGCACTATATAATCTTGTGACTCCAAGTTTACTTCGATATGATGATTATTATATCAATATTTGCGCATAAAGGTGTTTCCGCTGCCATTTCTCACATAATTAATTTCACATATACAAAACATCCCACCATGTCGAAGAACAAATTATGTCAGCATTTAGAAAATTGTACCACACCTTCCTCTTTCCATCACACTTTTTTTTATATACGGTATGACTTTACCGTATAAACTTGACTGTGCACATTACTCTAGGTCTGGGTTCATAAAATGGAGAAAGCCAGCTGTCGTTGTCGATCACTAGACGAGTCAGATATGCAACACAATTTAGCCCTGAGGGTCAATACTTCAAACTGTCTGTTCCCAGTTCTGCTTTGTGTGCTTGCCTCTGCAAATTGCATAGGAGAGAAACAATTTGGAGACTGTATGCTCTTTCTAGGCCTTTGTAAGCACATTTCAATCTTTGAGAAAATCCTATAGCAAACCTTTAGTAACAGTTTCCCGCTGCTGACAACACATCAGTCTTGTTGACATGCATATCTTGCATAACCTGTGGAGAAGGTTGATCAGTTGGAAATTGATTTTAGAATCAGCTGATGCATACTAGCAAAATGCACAAGAATGTGTACCAATTATGTACCATGTCCTTCTGTAGCTCAGTTGGTAGAGCATGGCGCTTGTAACGCCAGGGTAGTGGGTTCGATCCCCGGGACCACCCATACATAGAATGTATGCACATGACTGTAAGTTGCTTTGGATAAAAGCGTCTGCTAAATGGCATATATATTATGTTTAAAAAGACGTGACATGATTGGCATCTAATCAGAAAGCACCCACCAATCAAAGCATTCCCTCTTAAAACTCTACGGGATCGGTGTCCCACCCGCAGGACGGTTGAGCTAATATAGGCTAATTTGATTAGCATGATGTTGTAAGTAACAAACAAAAAATCCCAGGACATAGACATATCTAATATGGGCAGAAAGCTGAAACTCTTGTTAATCTAACTGCACTGTCCAATTTACAGTAGCTATTACAGTGAAATAATACCATGCTATTGTTTGAGGAGAGTGCACAATTATGAACTTGAAAATGTATTAATACACCAATTAGGCACATTTGGGCAATCTTGATGAAACAGTTTGAACAGATATGCAATGGTTCATTGGTTCAGTCTAAAACATTGCACATACACTGCTGAGATCTAGTGGCCAAAATCTAAATTGCGCCTGGGCCTTTCTCTTGCATTTCAAAGATGATGGTACAAAAAAAAAATACATTTTTTTTCTTTTTATCTTTTACCAGAACTAATTTGTTATATTCTCCTACATTCATTTCAAATTTCCACACACTTCAATGTTTCCTTTCAAATGGTATCAAGAATATGCATAATATTGCTTCAGGTCCTGAGATACAGGCAGTTAGATTTGGGTATGTCATTTTAGGTGAAATTTGTAAAAAAAAAGGTTGGATCCTTATTAAGCTTGTCCATTACAGATTATATTATATTATATACTGAGTGTACAAAACATTAGAAACACCTGCTCTTTCCATGACGTAGACTGACCAGGACAATTCAGGTGAAAGCTAAGATCCCTTATTGATGACACCTGTTAAATCCACATTAATTAGTGTAGATGAAGCAGGAGAAGACAGGTTGAAGAAGGATATATATATTTTTTTACCCTTGACACAATTGAGTATGTGTGCCATTGAGGGTGAATGGGCAAGACAAAAGTTTTAAGTGCCTTTGAATGAGGTATGGCAGTTGGTTCCAGGCGCATCAGTTTTAGTGTGTCCTTTGAAACTTTATAAACTAGTGACCCACAGTGTTTGTCATTATACTATGATGAAGACAGCTTGTCTGTCGAAACAATGGTTATTTCATTTTTGCATCTGAGCTCTTAGAGTTTTTTGGTCATTTGTTTATTTTTTTAAACAATACAAAACATACACATATAAAAGATAACATACAAACATCAACAACATCACTCCTGCCCAGACTCGCCTGTTCTCACCATTTCACCAACGACTCTCAACATGTCCTCAAAATGCACCATTTTTTCCTCTCTGTCGCCCACACTATTTCAATATTTAGATAATGAAGCACATGATTGTTCCATTGTCTTAACAATGGAGGATTGGTTCATTTCCAAGTTTGTTAAAATCAAAATATATTTTAGATTCTTGGAAGTAGCTACCCTTAGCCTTGATGACAGCTTTGCACACTCTTGTTATTCTCTCAACCAGCTTCACCTGGAATGTTTTTCCAACCGTCTTGAAGGAGTTCCCACATATGCTGAGCACTTGTTGGGTGAGTCCATGTATTGACAGGGGTAGCATTTTATATTGAAAGTCAAGTGTTTTTTTTCTCCAATAGAGTGATCAGGGACATGCAACTATAGTTTTCCTTCACATAAAATACATTAGTGCAACACATTCAGCAGAAAATAGCTTGCTTTTCATCAGATGACAATAGAAGCGCAACTCTATTTGTCTGGCAGCCACACAAGTAAATGAGCTCACAATGAAAAAGCAAGGTATTGTTTTGAAGAAATTATGCATGGCCATCATATTACTAATGTTTATCGTGGAAAGAATGTTCCAAATTCCAAATGTTTTGCTAATCTTGCATATTACCCGAGACCGGTAGACTGGCTACACCAGGAAAAGTACCGGAGAAAAGTAGCTACACAGCTGTCTGCTGATAGATGAGAATTCACAAACTGGCATTTTGAGTGGAGAAGTGCAACTGAAGCACAAAATTAGTCTGATGCTGAACAGAATTTACAATATGAAGCAGTTTAGATCTACGTTTACATGTATAACTTTGTCTTTGCAATTTGTTTATTTTAGTTTGCACTCGTTAGCAGATTTAGCTAGCAGCCTCCATGGAAATGTGCTATTACGTGTGCTAATTTTGTTAGCATTTGCATTTTTGGGCGCCCCCTTGTGTATTAAGCCGGTAATACCGTAAATCCCAGGAGGAGAGAAGGACGGTATGACAATATGAAAATCTGGATGCCGCCTGACCCTAAAGTCAATGCACAGCTGACCCTGCTATGTAGGAGGAAATCTGTGTCATCACAGATCTCATTCTCCGCGGCTCTTGGGACGCTCTTGTGACCTTAGCAAAAGATTTACGTTAGTAGGAAAGAGGGTCCTTTGGCTGGACTTTGTCAGTCTTATGGTCAAGGAAAAATCTGGGCTCTTGGATGCCCCTATTATACCCATTGGGTTTTTGTGCAATCTGTCACTGACATTCGTCAGAAATGCAAAATTCTTCGAACGGACGACAAAGGTTTTCAACTTCTGCATACCCACAGACCCGGGCCCCATGATGGCTCGTTGGGTCCTGCACTAAAACACACCATAGGGAACACCGGATAAGCCTCGAGCCCTAAAGCCCCTGGCCTCACAGACGACTGTTAATACCCAGGCGAATGCCCAGAACCAGGGCAGACCCGGACACAAACAGTCCTTCACTGCTATCACAGTGAAATTCCGACCTCTCAAGCCCTCTGGTGGCCTGAAAGACCGGAAAGGCTAGTGAGCGACTACTAGGCTATGAGAGAACCAGTGCACACAGCACTCAGTGCTCTCTGCCCTACCCTCTCTCTAGTTCAGTGTAGACATCTCTCCCCACCCGTTGATTTGGAAGAATCAATTCATGTTGATTTTACCAAGCCACTATACTCTTATTTTTGCCCTTGTTACACAGTGATAGTGTTGGGAGTTGCACTTCACCCCTCCAAGTGCCCTCCCGTTCACAGCTCTATCCGACTGCATTATTCCAGAAGTTGACATGTTCACTCTCCCTCGTTGTCAACTGAGTTCAGACAGAAGATGACATTGCCCTTGAAGCACTATCCCCGTTCGTGCTTAACACTACCGCTCATAAAACGTTTCTCTGTTGCATCCAGGCATCTTGCCAAGGGTACAGAGCACCTTACAACATTTTAAGAGATGACTGGCAATTCTTGCCTCAGGCATACAAGAGTCTCAGTACCACCATCCGGAGAAGATTTGCTGCGCAGTCTCCCCATGGACGCTATACTTGGTTGCTTGGGAAACACAGGCTTCAGCCCATTGCTAAGGGATGGCGCTGCATCCTTTATGAGAGCTCACACTACAAGGGGTAGGGGACATAGTTATCTGGCTTTTAATTCGCCCACAGTGCATCACACATCACCGTCCCCTTCCTTTCTACCTGCGCTTGGTTCACGCAAATAGGGCGACTATCTGTTTTGTTCTTTTTCATGAGAACAAGCAGGAAGAAGGGTGCGGCAACAGGTGGCTGCACTCCTTGTCCACCTGCCTCGGGGCTCACCCTCTTGAGTGGATTTTTCTCCTCCTGGCCGTCAACATCCTTAACAGGCACGGCGACAGGGGGAAAGAGAGGAATACCTCAGATGTGGAGGTTCAAGCCGGCGTTCATCCTATTAGGACCCGCTTGGGCTGGTCCTAATAGCATTATTATAGGCACCCGTCAGCTGTTTTGTAATTTTTGTTTTGCCGATGGCCACCGCGAGGCACTATACTTAGTCTTATTAATATAGCTAAACGAATCTCCCGGGGAAGATCTGAACTTTCTATGGACGGTGACAATGTAGACAATAGGACTTAGTTTGGGTTTTGGTTGTAAAAAGAGAGGAGACTAACCGATTTGGACAGCGAGTTCGGGTTCAACTATCATTCCTGAGATCTCCTCTGACAGTCTCATCTCATGCAAGGCCAAATCCACTGTAAAGCTGTTAGACAGAGGATGAGTAAGAAGATTTGCTCCACAATTTTTCTTAAACTGGCGCCTGCTTCCTCTCCAACCTCTTCCATCACAAACTCAGAAACCTCCTTATTTTGTTGATACGAGTTTGTCTACACCTGCTAATATCTAGCAGAAAACAACATTTTGACATTTCTCATTCTCAACTCCTGTGGCTGGACGCCACTCAGGCCTTATGGATGTATCGCCACCTTGTCATCTGTCCCTATCCAAATGGCCTGTGCCACCTGGAACTTGCCTGCCAAGGATGTCATCTCCATCTGCTTCTCCTCCTCCATCTTGTAGTGGAGTAGACGGAGAACAGCGCTGGTCCCATGTCACAAGTCATGGAAACTGAAGCCAGCGGAATGATGCGAGAGGTTTGGAGCAGATTGACATAAGAAATAGCTTTGCCACGCCTGCTCTACCTGCGCCTCCATTGCTGGGATTATCTGTGTCCTCGACAGCTATACTGACTTCAACTACGCTGACTCCAGCAGCGGCTTCGTCGTTGAGTTCGACTCCTTTCCCTCTCTGGATCTGATGGGGCACTGCCTGCTGTGGGAAGTCTAGACCTATTCTCGGGAGCAGCTATCCTTCTTCTCTTGGGCCCGTGAATGGTTAAATTAATTGTGTGAGAGGTGGGCCATTGTATTTGGCAGTTCAATGGTGAGAAATGTCTCACTCCCTAGAGGAAAAACATTGTGCTATCCAGGAGTATGAGTACAGGACATCAATAAGCTGCTCCCAAATATTTTAAACCTGCATCATCTGGAAATTGAATCTATTATAGTTTGTGTGGGATTCAATGACATTATGAAGAGCAGTTCAGAACAGCTGAAGATGGATTTTAAAGAACAGATTGGGTCGCTGCTTGTTACCAACAAATGCCACAAATAAGGACATGTGCCTTCCTTAAGTCATGGAATTTTTATGTTTCAGCAGACTTTTAGCCCTCCATAACTGACATTTACCCCGCCATAACTGGCTATGAAACTATTGCAGCTCTGTGGGTGTAACATTTTTTTGACAATTTTGATACCTTCTGGAAGCAAAGCTCATATTATAAGGAGGATGGGATGCGCCCAAAACATTTGAGTTCTTGGATCCTCTCACATTATAAGGCTGTGTTGAGACAATGACTTACCCAAGCCCAACTCAGTTGTTCCCTACCA
This sequence comes from Oncorhynchus gorbuscha, assembly GCF_021184085.1. Taxonomy (NCBI): domain Eukaryota; kingdom Metazoa; phylum Chordata; class Actinopteri; order Salmoniformes; family Salmonidae; genus Oncorhynchus; species Oncorhynchus gorbuscha. Next base: position 34,625,204 of record NC_060193.1, on the reverse strand, counting down.
TTGTGTCGCTGAGTTATCATGACACCTCAGCAAATGTACATTATCCCAGGGGTGTTGGAAGACACAATGTTAGTAACCTAACTGATGTCCCTCTTACTGCCCTGAATGCCTCTGCTGATCTCACAGCTATTGTATGCCGTAATCATGTGACTATGAACCAGAGTTATGTGCCTTAGTAGGAAGTCTACGGTGTGCAGCTCACCCTGCACTAACATAAATAACATGAGCATATCTACTTCTGCTTAGCTTCCCAGTAAAGCAATGTAAACAATCAAGCAACCCAGAAAAGTGCTAAAAAATAGCTCATGTTAACATATAAAGCATATAACATATGAAGATTAAGAAAGAAGGTTCATTTGGACTATCTCCAGCCCTCAAAGAACTTCACTGGACATTATGCAAACTGGAAACCACATATCCTGTGGCTGCATTTATTGTAGCCTGGGATTTTAACAAAACAAATCTGAGGACTAGGCTGCCAAAGTTCTATCAACATATCGACTGTCCTACTTGCGTTACGAAGTCTCTCGACCATTGCTATTCAAACTTCCCAACCCTTCTTTCGGCAAATCTGAACACGACCCCATTTTGCTCTTCCCATCTATAGGCAGAAACTCAAACAGGAATTGCACGTGCTTCGTACTATTCAACGCTGGTCTGACCAATCGCAATCCACGCTTCAGGATTATTTTGATCACGTGTACTGGGATATGCTCAAGGTAGCTTGCGAAAATTATCTAGATACATACATGGATACGGGGACTGAGTTCATTAGGAAGTGTATAGAAGATGTAGTACCCACTGTGACTAAAATGTACCCTAACCAGAAACCGTGGATGGATGGTAGCATGGCGCAAAACTGAAAGCGCGAACCACTGCATTTAACCATGGCAAGATGACTGGTAATATGGCAGAATATAAACAGTAAAACATTTAAACGTGTTAACCCTCGCAAGGCTGCCGGCCCAGACGGCATCCCTAGCTGCGTCCTCAGAGCTTGCGCAGACCAGCTGGCTGGTGTGTTTACGGGCATATTCAATCTCTCCCTATCCCAGTCTGCTGTCCCCACATATTCAAGATGTCCACCATTGTTCCTGTACCCAAGAAGGCAAAGGGAACCTCTGTCATCATGAATTGCTTTGAGAGACTCATCAAGGATCATATCAACTCTACTTTACCTGCCACTTCAATTTGCTTACCGCCCCAATAGATCCACAGGCGATGCAATCACCATCACTCTGCATACTGCCCTATCCCATCTGGACAAGAGGAATACCTATGTAAGAATGCTGTTTATTGACTATAGGTCAGCATTCAACACCAAGCATTCAACATTAAGCTCGAGGACCTGGGTCTCGACCCTGCCCTGGCAACTGGGTCCTGGACTTTCTGGCGGGCCGTCCCCAGGTGGTGAATTTAGGAAACATCACTTCCTCTCCGCTGATCCTCAACACTGGGGCACCACAAGGGTGCGTGCTCAGCCCCCTTCTGTACTCCCTGTTCACCCATGACTGCTTTGCCAAGCACGCCTCCAACTCAGTCATCAAGTCTGCAGACGACACAACAGTAGGCTTGATTGATTGACGAGGCCGCCTACAGGGAGGAGGTGAGGGCTCTGGGAGTGTGGTGTCTGGAAAACAACCTCAACAAAACAAAAGGAGATGATCGTGGACTTCAGGAACCAGCAAAGGGTGCACCCCCTATCTACATCGACGGGACCGCAGTGGAGAAGGTGGAGAACTTCAAGTTCCTTGGCGTACACATCACTGATATTCTGAAATGGACCACCCACACAGGCAGTGTGGTGAAGAAGGCACAACAGAGCCGCTTCAACTTCAGGAGATTGTGACGGTATGTTAGTCACTTAATGTTTACATATCTGGCATTACTCATATCTTATGTATATACTGTTTTCTATACTATTCTACTGTATCTTAGTCCGTTACGTTCTGACATCGATCGTCCATATGTATATAGTCTTATTTCGTACCTACTGAGATTTGTGTGTATTTGGGTATATGTTGTGTAATTTGTTCGATATTACTTCTTAGATATTACTCCACTGGCGGAGCTAAAAGCACAAGCATTTCGCTCCACCCGCAATAACATCTGTTAATCACGTGTATGTGACAATCAAATTTGATTTGATTTAGAAGTTAGCACTGCAGTCGCAGACACAGATAGTCCCAGCGATGAAGGCGCAGGTAGATCAGGAACCAGTGCAGCGAACCTCTTGCAGTCACTCTCGTCCGCTTAGCAGCATGCAGCTGGCTTCGGTTTACACGACTTGTGACATTGGACATTCTTGCTGTTCTCCGTCTACTTCACTACAGGATAGAGGAGGAGAAGCAGATTGAAACGACTTCCTTGGCAAGCAAGCTCCAGGTATCACAGGCCATTCGGATAGGGACAAATGACAAGGTGGGGAAACACCCATTAGGCCTGAGTGGTGTCCTGCCATAGGAGTTGAGAAAGTTCCAATCTGCGTTTTCCCCATAAGTTTGTGCACAATTGAGATTTGTTTGCTAAGCATAGCCACCTCATTCCGGTAATCCTCCGCAAGCAAACCATTTCCTCATGTCCTGTCTCAGCCACTGCCTGTCATGAAGGGAATACACTAAGGCTCAATTCTAGGCCACACACTCTTCTCAATTTATATCAACAACATATTTATTTGATTTAACTAGGCAAGTCAGTTAAGAACAAATTCTTATTTACAAGGACAGCCTAGAAACAGTGGGATTTTGACCTGGTCAGCTCTGGGATGCTCTAACCACTAGGCTACATGCCACCCCAACATAGCTCAAGCAGTAGGTAGCTCTCTCATCCATTTATTGCAGATGATAGTCTTATACTCAGCTGGCCTCTCCCCGGATTTTGTATATGCTCTACAACAAAGCTTTCTTAGTGTTCAACAAGCTTTCTCTGAACACCTCTAAAACAAAGGTGATGTGGTTTGGTAATAAGAATGCCCCTCTCCCCTCCGGTGTGATTCCTACCTTTTTGAGGGTTTAGAGCTTGAAGTAGTCACCTCATACAAGTACTTGGGAGTATGGTTAGACGGTACACTGTCCTTCTCTCAGCACATATCAAAGCTGCAGGCGAAGATTACATCTAGACTTCGTTTCATCTATCGAAAACGCTCCTCTTTTACACCAGCTGCCTAACGAAGCCTGATTCAGATGACTATCATACCCATGCTGGATTACAAAAACATAACTTCTAGATCAGCAGGTAAGGGTGCTTTCGAGCGACTAGATTTCCTTTACCATTTGGCCATCAGATTTGCCAGCAATGCTCCTTGTAGGACAAATCACTGCACTCTATACTCCTCTGTAAACTAGTCATCTCTGTATACCCGAGGCATGACCCACTGGTTGATGCTTATTTATAAAACCCTCTTAGGCCTCACTCCCCCCATCTGAGATGCTTACTGCAGCCCTCATCCTCCACAAGCAACACCTGTTCTGCCAGTCACATTCTTTTAAAAGTCCCCAGAGCACACACATCCCTGGGTCGCTCGTCTTCTCAGTTCGCTGCAGCTAGCGACTGGAACGAGCTGCAACAAACACTCAAACTGGACGGTTTTATCTCAATCTCTTCAGTCAAGGACAATCATGGACACTCTTACTGACAGTTGTGGCTGCTTTGTGTGATGTATTGTTGTCTCTACCTTCTTGACCTGACTGTGCCCAATGTTTGTACCATGTTTTGCGCTGCTACCATGTTGTGTTTCGACCATGCTGTTGTTATGTTGTGTTGCTACCATGCTGTGTTACGTGTTGCTGCCTTGCTATGTTGTTGTCTTCAGTCTCTCTTCATTTAATGTTGTGTTGTCTCTCTTGTTGTGATGTATGTTTTGTCCTACATTAATTAAAAAAAATCCTAGGCCCCTGTCCCCACAGGAGGCCTGTTACCATTTGGTAGGTCATCATTGTAAATAAGAATTTGTTTTCAACTGACTTGCCTAGTTAAATTAAAATTAAATGTCTGTCCAATAATGTTTGGGCTGCTGCCATGTTGTGTAGCTACCATGATGTTGTCTTGTTGTGTTGCTGCCATGCTGTGTTGTTGTCAGGGGTATCTCTTTATGTAGTGTTGTGTAGTGGTGTCTCTCCTGTCGTGATGTGTGTTTTGTCCTACATTCATTTTTAAAATCCCAGCTCCTGTCCCCGCAGGAGGCATTTTGCCTCTTGGTATGCTGTCATTGTAAATAAGAATTTGTTGACATATTGGCATTGCTTAAAGATACATTAATCACCCTCATATAGAAATATTATCATAGTTGTCCAAAACTATAGACTAAAATAATGAAAGTCGTAGGTTGTATTGGAGGTGTTGGTGGTTATCATCATATTTGTTCATATTTGTTCATGTCATACCTTAATGTCATGTTGTGACATCTATCACCATCGTCAAAACAATGATCTTTGAAGGAGTGTCTTTGTACTGTACGTTAGAGAGGTCTTATCATTTGAAGCGCTAGCCAATCATCTGTATGGCTTTCCCATTCTTATCTTGTTATCTTGCGGCTCTCATTGTTTGGGTGATGAACTGACTGGATGCTTTTGAAAATACTGGGTCTGGCAGATTAGATTACTCAGCACTTTGCTCATGATGGTTTTATGGAAGACAGTGAGAACCATTTTGCACAAAATGGTACGTCTGACCTTTGTATGAAGGTCGATATACCAAAAATCACATTACAGTGTGTTCATATTATATCACACTGTTAATATAAAAACATGTTGGTACAAGATTTAATAAAATGACCTTGAAACGGGACTTTTACATGATGATGTAGGCTGGTAAAAAGTATCTGCATATATTGACTGCACAAATGTATCAGATAACTTTTGTCCTAGAAACAACATTAGGATGAATCTCTTGATTGAAATGGAACATGATATTAAGTCCTAGAATCTAGTTAGTTGACTTAACTATTTAAAAAATAAAAATAAAGCATATAGCGTACCTGCCAACAGTACACGCTAGACAGTATGTCATCTGGATTAAGTCAGGCAATTTACAATCTATGGAAATCTTGATAAAGTACAATCAATTATCTCATATTAAAATATAGACGGGCTTAACATTGTTTGTTTTTTATAAAATGGGGTTGGAGAAATATGCAATATGATTGGCTGAAATGCAGTTCAAATACATTAAACAGTAAAGGCAAGTTGATATAAGAGCATCTAAGACAAGAAAATTGAAGTCTTTGAATAAGATGGAAAGCTCATTTAGGAAAGACAGGCAAAAAAGGAGGGGAAAAAACGGACAATATGTTTTTATCCTCACAACGGTGCTAAGTAGGATTCCGTGCCTAGACACAATATTAGATGTCTGTGTCCTCCATGTTGGATAAGCTGGTGTACTGAGGCAGATGTTGGTGCAGTGATGGAAGGTGTGACCTCCGATGCATTACCAAGCTATAAATAGAGGCACAGAGGCAAGATCCACCATCAGGATGCGCTTCAAAGAACAGTTACAAAGGGGATTGTGTGCAAACACAGCAGACAGTTTGCAAATTCCTTCTGCGGATTTAGAAATTTGGGAACTGGTGTTGATGTTGTTTGAGTTCCACAAACAGTTGAAGTTGGAAGTTTACATACACTTCGGTTGGAGACATTAAAACTAGTTTCTCAACCACTCCACAATTTCTTGTTAACAAACTATAGTTTTGGCAAGTCGGACTCTACTTTGTGCATGACACAAGTAATTTTTCAACAATTGTTTGCAGACATATTATTTCACTTATAATTCACTGTATCACAATTCCAGTGGGTCAGAAGTTCACACACACTAAGTTGACTGTGCCTTTAAACAGCTTGGAAAATTCCATAAAATTATGTCATGGCTTTAGAAGCTTCTGATTGGCTAATTGACATCATTTGAGTCAATTGGAGGTGCACCTGTGGATGTATTTGAAGGCCTACCTTCAAACTCAGTGCCTCGTTGCTTGACATCATGGGAAAATCAAAAGAAATCAGACAAGACCTCAGAAAAGTATTGTTAGACCTCCACTAGTCTGGTTCTTCCTTGGAAGCAATTTCCAAACGCCTGAAGGTACCACGTTCATCTGTAAAAACTTTAAGCAAGGATAAACACCATGGGACCACCCAGCCGTCATACCACTCAGGAAGAAAGACGTTTACTGTCTCCTAGAGATGAACTTACTTTGGTGGGAAAAGTGCAAATCAATCCCAGAACAACAGCAAAGGACATTGTGAAGATGCTGGAGGAAATGGGTACAAAAGTGTCTATATCCACAGTAAAACGAGTCCTATATCGACAATCTGAAAGGCCGCTCAGCAAGGACGAAGCCACTGCTCCAAAACCGCCATAAAAAAGCCAGACTACGGTTTGCAACTGCACATGGGGACAAAGATCGTACTTTTTGGAGAAATGTTCTCTGGCCTGATGAAACAAAAATAGAACTGTTTGGCCATAATGACCATCGTTATGTTTGGAGGAAAAAGGGGGAGGCTTGCAAGCCAAATAACATCATCCCAACGGGGGTGGCAGCATCATGTTGTGGGGGTGCTTTGCTGCAGGAGGGTCTGGTGAACTTCGCAAAATATATGGCATTATGAGATAGGAAAATTATGTCGATATATTGAAGCAACATCTCAAGACATCAGTTAAAGCTTGGTCGGAAATGGGTCTTCCAAATGGACAATGACCCCAAGCATACCTCCAAAGTTGTGGCAAAATGGCTTAAGGACAACAACATCAAGGTATTAGTGGCCATCACAAAGCCCTGACCTCAATCCCATAGAGGATTTGTGGGCAGAACTGAAAAAGCGTGTACGAGCAAGAAAGCCTACAACCCTGGCTCAGTTACAACAGCTCTGTCAGGTGGAGTGGGTCAAAATTCACCCAATTTATTGTGGGAGGCTTGTGGAAGGCTACCCAAAACATTATACCCAAGTTAAACAATTTAAAGGCTACCAAATACTAATTGAGTGTATGTAAACTTCTGATCCACTGGGAATGTGAATAAATAAATAAAAGCTGAACTAAATCACTCTTTACTATTATTCTGACGTTTCACATTTTTAAAATAAAGTGGTGATCCTAACTGACCTAAGACAGGGAATTATTACTTGGATTAAATATCAGGAATTGTGAAAAACAGGATTTAAATGTATTTGTCTAAGGTGTATTTAAACTTCAGACTTCAACTGTAATTATGCAATAAGTCCCGAGGAGGTGTGGTGTATTGGCCATATACCACAAACCTCTGTGGGTTTGCTATTATTGCTATTTTAAATTGGTTATCAACATAAATAGAACCGTAAACAAGTGTTTTTGCGTCATACCTGTGGAATATTGTCTGAAATGCACTTGGCTGAAATGCTGCTATTATAAACTGGGTAGTTTGAGTCCTGAATGCTGATTGGCTGAAAGCCATAGTATACGAGACTGTATACCACCAGTATGTTGTGTCTGGACTATCATTAAATGTGAATAGTTATATCATATCAGTTCTATAGGTTTAATTATTATGTGATTAAACTAATCATGTAAACATGAATTAACTAGGAAGTCGGGGCACCATGGAAAATGTTGAGATTTACAGAGTCATAATTTTCCGAATATAGCTCTTCAGATATTTTAATATCTAATCAATTAGTCTTTTGTTAACTAATTCTTCTTATTATTATTACCTCATCAGTTCTCATTACTGAACATCGCAAACCCTTAGATATATGCACGAACCCTAGTTTCCATAATGAAACAGAATTATACAAATTGGGTTAATTATTTATTTACTAACTAAGTAATCACAGAAATACATAACAAACAAACAGTAGATATCGGTTACTCACAATGATAGAAAAGTCCCTAGTGGGCTAAGCCGACATGGCGGCTTGGTAGACAAAGGAAAGGGGTGGGGACTGAGAGAGTGGGAAAGACTAAATGGATTCACGACATACAGCGGATAATTATAATCATTGAAATGCTAATCCTTTGCACATGAACGGCCGCTCATTCGAGAATATCTACAATGTATATATTTACAACCATATGTCGTTGTTGTCTTCTCTGTTGGAATCCGGTCAATCTGCTGGAGAGTCAGTTCATCAAAGAGTCTCTGGTTAACATCCCCAGAAGTCCCAATGTCCTTAGTGGTTGTATGTGGTTAGAAGCTATACTTCAGAGTACCATTCGGAAATGTTCTAATAGATAGATGCTTTGGCGGTTGTCTGTATTCTCATTCTAGGTTACTTAATTTCTAGCTGCAGACTAGTAATTTGTGTCATCTACAATTGGCTCCTTCTGTAGTGAATCGATAGTCTCTCATAGTTGAACCTATTGTAGCCATGTAGCCAAAACTACGGCTGTATGGTCTCCGTGGTCTATAGAATTGTAGCCATTCCAACGTGGGGACTCTGTCCCGACGTTCTCTGACTTAATGTACAGTGCCTTGCGAAAATTTGCACGCTCAAATTTTCAGTTTTTGATTTGTTAAAAAAGTTTGAAATATCCAATAAATGTCGTTCCACTTCTTGATTGTGTCCCACTTGTTGTTGATTCTTCACAAAAAAATACAGTTTTATATCTTTGTTTGAAGCCTGAAATGTGGCAAAAGGTCGCAAAGTTCAAGGGGGCCAAATACTTTCGCAAGGCATTGTGTATATGTTGTAGGAAGTGGGTTTTATACTCTGTGAAAGGGGCAGTTCTATGATGCCTAATGTGATGTCTGAGCTCACAGGGGTGTGGCTACTGACTAGTTAATCTTTATATGAAAATCCATACTCTCATTTAAAAGGTTAACATCACATTACATCTTTTCACAAATAGTTTCATGTTTCGTAACATTCGTTTCACAATATTTAGATGTAAACCTGACAGCTGGGAAATGTAAACTTTAAGAGATACAGTTGTGTGTTTCCTGTCCTTCATGAGATCACCAAATGAAACATACTCGTCACAACTATCCCTTAAGTGTCTATGGACCATTCCCACATTCTCAAAAGTAGAAACATTATTTACTTCTCCCATTTTGGGGATTAAGAGTTTGGCCAAGTCTCTTAATGTTCTCTCTCCCTCAATATTGCATGTCCAAAGGGGAGAGGGTCTCTTCCAGGAATGTACAACCTGTCGTTAAGTCATAAAACTGTGGAGAGAGTTTTATGATCCCCCCCCCAAGGACAGTCATGACAGTCCCCCCCTGGTGGTTGAATCTTGTGATTATCCTGCAAGTTGCCAACCAACATAAAAAGGACCACGTGATGTCCTGGTTGTGGATCATCTTTGCGGTCCCCTTCTGGTAGTTGACCTTGGTATGCTATCTGAAAGCGGAGCAGTCCACCACAAGGATGGGCAGTGGAAGTCCGGTGGGTGATCGCTGTTGCGGTCCCCCTCTGGTGGTTTACCTTGGTAGGTTTTCTGGAAGCTGCAAAGTACCACAGGAATGGCCAGGGGATGATCACCATTGCAGTCCCCCTCTTGTGGTCGACCCAGGTAGGATTTCTGTAAATGGAACAGCCTGCCACAAGGATGGGCAGTGGATGTCCGGATTGGGAAGGCCGTTCCAGACCCGTCGTCTGGTTGTCCAGACTGGAAGATCTGGGCAGTAACTGAGGCAGATGTTAACAACACACACACGCACAAAATATATAATTACATTTCTTCCCAAATGAGAGGTGTTGTGGCACTAAGTGATTCTCCGTCTAGGGAACTGTCTGCTCCTCATTGTTCTCATAGGGGAGTTTACAACTATATTTGTTTTCTGCTCTGGCAGCCTCATACCATGCTGCACATGGTCTCGACCTCCCCACTGGCCTCTAAGGCTCATCATGGGTCTGGGCTACTATTCCTCCCCTTTGTGGCTTGGGAACCCCCCCAGCGGTTGGTGTTGGTATCCGAGGTACAAACGAGAAGGTCGGGCCCTATGTACGAGTTGTCAGCGGCCGCGTTCTAATGAGAATGGCTGTAACCTTTCAACCAAATCTCCTGGTGTTTGTGCTTCAAAATGCCCAGTGGCTGTCGAGGCCTGTCAGTCCCCACAGCGTCCGCATGTGGCAACCTCTTCAGTACCTGTGAACTGAGATGAGGATATCTGTCTGATATCGCAAGGTGTCTTACCAGTGGGAATCAGTGGGTCAGTTGCGGTACTGATGCCATTAGTGTCATTGTAAGGGGTGAAAGTCCCCCCCAAAGTGGAAGATGTATCATTGGAAGTACGCATCAATGTTTTTCTTGCTGAGATGGCCGCAGTGCTTGAGGAAGTGTCCGAAGGGCAAGAGAATTTAATCTCAACTACAGTATTGCACGACTTCAAGGAGGAGGGACGTTGCTCATTCACAGAGACTGCTAGCTCTGAATCATGAAAAGAATGGTCAATCAGGTTTGCTGATGTAATGTTGCGAGATTGTAGTATCTCCTTGGATCAGATTCTGTGCCAAGTGGTTTCGAAACATCTTTTTCCCAAGGGGTGCTTTAGACAGATACCCCTCGTGGATGACTGTGTTGCAGCTCGCGTTAGGGGATGACAGCGTGGTCGGTGGAGAAGGCACTGTGACGTACATGGTTGGTTTTCCAATCCATCAGTGGGACTAACCGATCCATCAAGTCTGCTCTGAGTAGCAGGGGTTCAGATTCGAGGTTTGTAACATAAACAGGGTGAATGAGTGATACGTCCTAGAAGTGTAGTTTCAGCATGACTGTGAATGTGAGAGGCGAGGTAGTCTGAGTGAAACCTCAAATGGTGTAGTGTAGCATCGTTCCACTAATAACCAACGTTTAGTTGGCTTCAACGCGCTTTTGAGATCATCAAACAATGTTTGAGAGAAACCATTCAGTTACAGGCCCAATGCTCCTAACCGCTAGGCTACCTGCTGCCCTATTGATGTGTATTCACACCCCTTGACCCCTGATCTAGACACTCTTTCTCATAGTGGTGGTAACCCAACTAAGTTCTGGAAAATTATTAAATCTCAGAAACATCCCACTGGGTACAGACATCAATTTAATGTCTATTCCACATCAACGTAATTTCATTGTGTGCCCAGTGGGATAGCTTTGCCCCGTCACTGACCCCAAAAATCATGTACGTTTCTGGACTCATCACTGACAAATTAGAAATATAGTTCCTTCAGAAAGGATTCACAGCCCTCGACTTTTTCCACATGTTGTTGTGCCTGCATTTTAAAATGTATTAAATTAAATAATTCCCCATAATGTCAAAGTGGAATAGTTTTTTTCCCTCTAAATCTTTACAATAATTTAAAATTAAAAGCTGAAATGTCTGAGTCCATGTTATGGCAAGCCTAAATAAGTTCAGGAGTACAAATGTGCTTAACAAGCCACATAATTTGCGTGGACTCACTCCATGTGCAACGACATTTAACAATTTTTTTAATGACATCCTATTTTCCGGCTCCACATGTAAGGTCCCTCAGTCGAGCAGTGAATTTCAAACACAGATTCAACCATAAAAACCAGGGAAGTTTTCCAATGCCTCGCAAAGAAGGTCACCTATTGGTAGATGTGTTTAAAAAAAATCTCACGTTGAATATCCCTTTGAGCATGGTGCAGTTAATAATTACATTTTTTGATGGTTTGTCCATACACCTATTCACTACAAAGATACAGGCGTTCTTTCTAACTCAGTTGCCGGAGAGGAAGGAAACCATTCAGGGATTGCCACCGCGAGGCCAATGGTGACTTGAATACAGTTACAGAGTTGAATGGTTGTGATAGGAGACAATTGAGCATGGATCAACAACATTGTAGTTACTCCACAATACTAACCGAACTCACAGATGGAAAAGGAAGCCTGTACAAAATAAAAATATTCCTAAACATACATCCTGTTTGCCACAAGGCACTAAAATAATACTGCAAAAAGCATTTACATTTTTGTCCTGAATACAAAGTGTTATGTTTGGGGGAAAATCCAATACAACATATTGCTGAGTACCACTCTCCATATTTTCAATCATAGTGCATCATGTTATGGGTATGCTTGTAATCATTAAGGACTGGGGAGTTTTTCAGTGTAAAAAAATACATGGAATGGAGCTAGGCACAGACAAAATCCTAGAGGAAAACTTTGTTCAGTCCAGAGACTGGGAGATCAATTCACCTTTCAGCAGAACACCAACTTCAAACACAAGGCCAAATATACACTGGAGTTGCTTACTAAGAAGACATATAATGTTCATAACTTGCCGAGTTACAGTAATACTTAAATCTGCTTGAAAATCTATGGCAAGACTTCAAAATGGTTGTCTAACATTGATCAACAACGAATTTGAAAGAGCTTCAAGAATTTTGAAAAATATTATGGGCAAATGTTGCACAATCCAGGTGTGGAAAGCACTTAGAGACATACCCAGAAAGACTCACAGCTGTACTTGCTGCCGAAGGTGATTCTAACGTGTATTGCCCACTTAGGGGGTTGTTTAGTAACCAAGATATAATAGTGTTTTATTTTTCATGATTCTTTTTTACAAATATTAGAATTTTTCTTCCATTTTGACATTAGAGTATTGTCTGTAGAATTTTGACCAAAAATGACAATTAATTTCATTTTAATCCCACTGTGTAACAAAAGAATGTGTAAAAAGTCAAGGGGTGTGAATACTTTCTGAAGGCACTATAGTGCATTCGGAAAGTATTCCGCCCCCTTTCGTGTTTCTACATTTTGTTATGTTACCACCTTATTCTAAGATGGATTAAAAAAAAAGAACCCTCATCAATCTGCACAAAATACCCCATTATGACAAAGTGAAAACAAGTTTTTAGAAATTGTTGTAAATTTGTGACGGACCGGCTCAAATTGGTCTTATGTAGCAACATTTGAAATTGTGTTTTTTTTAATACATTGGATAAAAGTAGCGTCTCAGAGCTACATGTGCTAAACAGTGAGTAGTGTAGGAAAGATGAAGACTAAAAGTGGTAAAAGCCGTAGCCTACAATAAGGAAAAATTCCAGGTAAATAGAAAGTGTAGTGGGGGGATGTAGAAAGGGGGGGATGTAGTGAATGACCTGCAGAGAGCTGGGACCAAAGTAACAAAGCTTACCATCAGTAACACACTACGCCGCCAGCGACTCAAATCCTGCAGTGCCAGACGTGTCCCCCTGCTTAAGCCAGTACATGTCCAGGCCCGTCTGAATTTTGCTAGAGATAATTTGGATGATCCAGAAGAAGATTTGGGAGAATGTCATATGGTCAGATGAACTCAAAATATAACTTTTTGGTAAAAACTCAACTCGTCGTGTTTGGAGAACAAAGAATGCATCCAAAGAACACCATACCTACTGTGAAGCATGGGCGTGGAAACATCATGCTTTGGGGCTGTTTTTCTGCAAAGGGACCAGGACGACTGATCCGTGGAAAGGAAATAATGAATGGGGCTATGTATCGTGAGATTTTGAGTGAAAACCTCCTTTCATTAGCAAGAGCATTGAAGATGAAACATGGCTGGGTCTTTCAGCATGACAATGATTCCAAACACACCGCCCGGGCAACGAAGGAGCGGCTTCGTAAGAAGCATTTCAAGGTCCTGGAGTGGCCTAGCCAGTCTCCAGATCTCAACCCCATAGAAAATCTTTGGAGGGAGTTGAAAGTCTGTGTTGCCCAGCAACAGCCCCAAAACATCACTGCTCTAGAGGAGATCTGCATGGAGGACTGGGCCAAAATACCAGCAACAGTGTGTGAAAACCTTGTGAAGACTTACAGAAAACACTTGACCTCTGTCATTGCCAACAAAGGGTATATAACAAAGTATTGAGATAAACTTTTGTTATTAACCAAATACTTATTTTCCACCATAATTTGCAAAGAAATTCATTAAAAATCCTACAATGTGATTTTCTGGTTTTGTCTGTCATAGTAGAAGTGTACCTATGATGAAAATTACAGGCCTCTCATCTTTTTAAGTGGGAGAACTTGCACAATTGGTGGCTGACGAAATACTTTTTTGCCCCACTAAGTATTCAGACCCTTTGCTATGAGACTTGAAATTGAGCTCAGGTGCATCCTGTTTCCATTGACCATCCTTGAGATGTTTCCGCAACTTGATTGGAGTCCACCTGTGGTAAATTCAATTGATTGGACATGATTTGGAAAGGCACATATCTGTCTATATAATGTCCCACAGTTGACAGTGCATGTCAGAGCAAAAACCAAGCTATGAGGTCGAAGGAATTGGCAGTAGAGCTCCGAGACAGATGTGGAATAGAGTCAACACATTGTCCAACACTTTTATAAGTCATCAAATGTGCGTTCTCCCTACATCCACAACCAGCACTGCAGCTGCAATGAATGAGTATAGCGGTGTTTAGATAAGCTTGCATTGTTATTATTAGCGGCTTGTCTTTTTTTTATATCAAGTAATATTTAACTTTTTCTGGACATCGGATTAACAACATTTTAATGGTAGATGAGGAAGAAATAATGCAGTGTGACGAGTTTTGCCATCAGCTGGAAGACAGTGTTCCCTTTTCTCAGCATAGGGAGGGAGAGCGTAGGGAATGTTGAGTCAAGTGAGAGGCCTCAAACTGACCATCAGTCCAGTAAAATGCTCACTCAGCAGTGCCTCAAAAGTTATACAACAAATGATCTATTAGTGTGATCACATTCAAATATTATTTCAAAATGGTCTGAGAAGAACAACATTGCAGGGCAATTCAAGCATAGACAATTCATATTGGGCATACAGCATCCAACAAACCTCATTGGTACAGAACTGTTTTTAGTAGGTTAATGTTGCATCAGCTTACTTCTAAGTAATGTTTAAAAACAGAACTGAGTGGTAGATCTCGACTTGCATTTTGTCTCAGAAAGTGATCTTGACTCAAAGGTTGTTGACCACTGAACTACACCATCACAATAAATCTATTATTTAATCTAAACAGGTCTAAAGAAACATGATATGCAGAAAATGTTAGGCCCTGATCTGGCTATGCCATATTGCTGTGGGCTACACTAGTTAATTTAACAGACAAGTCAAATATATACACTACCGGTCAAAAGTATTAGAACACCTACTCATTCAAGGGTATTTCTTTATTTTAACTATTTTCTACATGAAACTATGAAATAACACATATGGAATCATGTAGTATGCAAAAAAAGTGTTAAACAAATCAAAATATATTTTATAGTTGAGATTCTTCAAATAGCCACCCTTTGCCTTGATGACAGCTTTGCACACTCTAGGCATTCTCTCAACCAGCTTCACCTGGAATGCTTTTCCAACAGTCTTGAAGGAGTTCCTACATATGCTGAACACTTGTTGGCTGCTTTTCCTTCACTATGCAGTCAGACTCCTCCCCAACCATCTCAATTTGGTTGAGGTCGGGGGGATTGTGGAGTCCAGGTTTTCTGATGCAGCACTCCAATTCTCTCTTTCTTGGTAAAATAGCCCTTACACATGCTAGAGGTGTGTTGGGTCATTGTCTTGTTGAAAAACAATGATAGTTCCATAAAGCCCAAACCACATGGGATGGTGTATCGCTGGAGACTGCTGTGGTAGCCATGCTGGTTAAGTGTGCCTTGAATTCGAAATAAAATCAGACAGTGTCACCAGCAAAGCACCCCCACACCATAACACCTCCTCCTCCATGCTTTATGGTGGGAAATACACATGCGGAGATCATCCATTCACCCACACTGCGTCTCACAAAGACAGCGTTCGGAACAAGAAATCTCCAATTTTGACTCCAGACCAAAGGACAAATTTCCACCTGTCTAATGTCCATTGCTCGTGTTTCTTGGTCTTATTATTTGTGTCCTGTAGTAGTATTTTCTTTGCAGCAATTTGACCATGAAGGCCTGATTCACACTGTCTCCTCTGAACAGTTGATGTTGAGATGTGTCTTACTTGAACTCTGTGAAGCATTTATTTGGGCTGCAATTTCTGAGGCTCTAATGAACTTATTCTCTACAGCAGAGGTAACTCTGGGTCTTCCATTCCTGTGGTGGTCCTCATGATAGCCCATTGCATCATAGCGCTTGATGGTTTTTGTGACTGCACTTCAAGTCAAATCAAAATGTATTTGTCACGTGCGCAAAATACAACAGACCTTACAGTGAAATGCTTACTTACAGGCTCTAACCGATGGTGTGAAAAAAAAGGTTTGAGTGTGTGTGTAGGTAAGTAAAGGAATAAAACAACAGTAAAAAGAGTATCAAGGCTATATACAGACACCTGTTAGGCAGGCTTACTGAGGTAGTATGTACATGTAGGTATCGTTAACTATGCATATATGATGAAAAGAGAGTAACGGAAGCGTAAAAAGAGGGGTTGGCGGGTAGTGGGACACAATGCAGATAGTCTCTTTAGCCAATGTGCGGGAGCACTGGTTGGTCGGGCCATTTAGGTAGTATGTACATGAATGTATAGTTCAAGTGACTATGCATATAAGATAAACAGAGTAGCAGCAGAGTAAAGAGGGGTTGGGGGGGCACACAATGCAAATAGACTGGGTAACCATTTGGTTAGATGTTCAGGAGTCTTATGGCATGGGGTAAAAACTGTTGAGAAGCCTTTTTGTCCTAGACTTGGCACTCTGGTACCGCTTGCCATGCGGTAGTAGAGAGAACAGTCTATGACTGGGGTGGCTGGGGTCTTTGACAATTTTCAAGGCCTTCCTCTGACACTGCCTGGTGTAGAGGTCTTGGATGGCAGGCAGCTTAGCCCCAGTGATGTACTGGGCCGTACGCAGTACCCTCTGAAGTGTCTTGCGGTCGGAGGATGAGCAATTGCCGTACCAGGAAGTGATGCAACCGGTCAGGATGCTCTCGATGTTGCAGCTGTAGAACCTTTTGAGGATCTGAGGACCCATGCCAAATCCTCCTGAGGAGGAATAGGCTTTGTCGTGCCCTCTTCACGACTGTCTTGGAGTGTTTGGACCAATCTAGTTTGTTGTAGATGGGGACACCAAGGACTTTGAAACTCCCAACCTGATCCACTACAGCCCCGTTGATGAGAATGGGGGCGTGCTCGGTCCTCCTTTTCCTGTAGTCCACAATCATCTCCTTAGTCTTGGTTACGTTGAGGGATAGGCTGTTATTCTAGCACTACCCGGCCAGGTCTCTGACCTCCTCCCTATAGGCTGTCTCGTCGTTGTCAGTGATCAGGCCTACCACTGTTGTGTCATCAGCAAACTTAATGATGGTGTTGGAGTCGTGCTTGGCCATGCAGTCGTGGGTGAACAGGGAGTACAGGAGGGGACTGAACACACATCCCTGGGAGCTCCAGTGTTGAGGATCAGCGTGGCAGATGTGTTGCTACCTACCCTCACCACCTGGGGGCGGCCTGTCAGGAAGTCCAGGATCCAGTTGCAGAGGGAGGTGTTTAGTCCCAGGATCCTTAGCTTGGTGATGAGCTTTGAGGGTACTATGGTGTTGAACGCTGAGCTGTAGTAAATGAACAGCATTCTCACATAGGTGTTCCTTTTGTCCAGGTGGGAAAGAGATTGCATCATCTGTGGATCTGATTGGGCGGTATGCAAATTAGAGTGGGTCTAGGGTTTCTGGGATAATGGTGTTGATGTGAGCCATTACCAGCTTTTCAAAGCACTTCATGGCTACGGACATGAGCTCTACGGGTCTGTCGTCATTTAGGCAGGTTGCCTTTGTGTTCTTGGAAACAGGGACTTTGGTGGTCTGCTTGAAGCATTTTGTTATTACAGACTCAATCAGGGACATGTTGAAAATGTCAGTGAAGACACCTGCCAGTTGGTCAGCACATGTCCGGAGCACACGTCCTGGTAATCCGTCTGGCCCCACAGCCTTGTGTATGTTGACCCGTTTAAAAGTCTTACTCACGTCGGCTATGGAGAGAACAGCTGATGCTCTCATGCATGCCTCAGTGTTGCTTGCCTCGAAGCGAGCATAGAAGTGATTTAGCTCGACTGGTAGGCTCGTGGCTGTGCTTCCCTTTGTAGTCTGTAATAGTTTGCAAGCCCTGCCACATCCGACGAGCATTGTAGCAGGTGTAGTATGATTCAATCTTAGCCCTGTATTGACGCTTTGCCTGTTTGATGGTTGGTCGCAGGGCATAGCAGGATTTCTTTTAAGCTTCTGGGTTAGAGTCCCGCACCTTGAAAGTGGCTTTTTTATTTATTTTTTATTTTACCTTTATTTAACCAGGCAAGTCAGTTAAGAACACATTCTTATTTTTAATGACGGCCTGGGAACAGTGGGTTAACTGCCTGTTCAGGGGCAGAACGACAGCTCGGGGGTTTGAACTTGCAACCTTCCAGTTACTAGTCCAACGCTCTAACCACTAGGCTACGCTGCCGCTGGGGTATGTACGAGAGGTCTACCGATTAATCGGAATGGCCCCTCTAGCCCTGCTCATTATATCTTATCCAACGTTTCAGTTCCACCACCCACACATGTGATGACATCACCTGGTTTCAATGATGTTTCTAGAGACAATATCTCTCTCATCATCACTCAATACCTAGGCTTACCTCTCACTGTATTCACATCCTACCTTATCTTTGTCTGTACATTATACCTTGAAGCTATTTTATCACCCCCAGAAACCTCCTTTTACTTTCTGTTCTAGACGACCAATTCTCATAGCATTTAGCCGTACACTTATCGTAATCCTCTTCTGGTGATGTAGAGGTAAATCCAGGCCCTGCAGTGACTGGCTCCACTCCTAGTCCCCAGGCGCTCTCTTTTGATGACTTCTGTAACCATAATAGCCTTGGTTTCATGCATGTTAACATTACAAGCCCCTCCCTAAGTTTGTTTTATTCACTGCTTTAGCACACTCTGCCAACCCGGATGTTCTAGCCGTGTCTGAATCCTGGCTTAGGAAGGCCACCAAAAATTCTGAAATCTCCATCCCAAACTACAACATTTTCAGACAGGATAGAACTGCCAAAGGGGGCGGTGTTGCAATATACTGCAAAGATAGCCTGCAGAGTTCTGTCCTACTATCCAGGTCTGTACCCAAACAATTTGAACTTCTACTTTTAAAAATCCACCTCTCAAAAAACAAGTCTCTCACCATTGCCGCCTGTTATAGACCACACTCTGCCCCCAGCTGTGCTCTGGAAACCATTTGTGAACTGATTGCCCCCCATCTATCTTCAGAGCTCGTGCTGCTAGGCGACCTAAACTGGAACATGCTTAGAACCCCAGCCATCCTACAAACTAAGCTTGATGCCCTCAATCTCACACAAATGATCAATGAACCTACCAGGTACCACCCCAAAGCCGTAAACACGGGCACCCTCATAGATATCATCCTGACCAATTTGCCCTCTAAATACACCTCTGCTGTTTTCAACCATGATCTTGGCGATCACTGCCTCATTGCCTGCATCCGTAATGGGTCAGCGGTCAAACGACCCCCACTCATCACTGTCAAACGCTCCCTGAAACACTTCAGAGAGCAGGCCTTTCTAATCGACCTGGCCGGGGTATCCTGGATGGATATTGATTTCATCGCGTCAGTAGAGAATGCCTGGTTATTTTTTGTAAATGCCTTCCTCACCATCTTAAATAAGCATGCCCCATTCAAGAAATGTAGAACCAGGAACAGATATAGCCCTTGGTTCTCTCCAGACCTGACTTCCCTTGACCAAAAAAAAAACATCCTATGGCGTTCTGCATTGGAGGTGTGCATGGCCACGCAATCGTGGGTGAACAGGGAGTACAGGAGAGGGCTCAGAACGCACCCTTGTGGGGCCCCAGTGTTTAGGATCAGCGGGGTGGAGATGTTGTTACCTACCCTCACCACCTGGGGGGCGGCCCATCAGGAAGTCCGGTACCCAGTTGCACAGGGCGGGGTCAAGACCCAGGGTCTCGAGCTTGATGAAGAGTTTGGAGGGTACTATGGTGTTAAATGCTGAGTTGTAGTTGATGAACAGCATTCTCACATAGGTATTCCTCTTGTCCAGATGGGTTAGGGCAGTGTGCAGTGTGGTTGAGATTGCTTCGATTATCAGACTCACCTGGACTCTATCACCCCTATTTATCAATGTAGAGTCAGTGCTACTTAAAAGTTTGTTTTGGACAATAATTTTCTCCTCAAGTTTAGATGGATGTCATATTTTATTTGTGTCTCCTGTTCTTGTAGGTCTATCATATGGACAACGTAATTTTTATTGATCTGTTTGTCAGCACTCAGCATAGTAGGCTACCCTGTATTCTGCTGTTTCCAGTCGTATAAAGTGTAGTAGAATTGCATGAAATGCGTTTATATAAGGCCAAGTTTTTAACCGTTTATGAAGCGGATTAATGCGCTTAATTTTAAGAACTGAGCAATAAATATAGCAGCATGATAAAGCTGGGATCCTCCTTTAAATAGTGGCCAGTCAAAACAATGAATGGGCTTACAAGAACACATTTCACTAGGCCCTGTAGGCGATGTGCTCTTCAGGGGTCCTAAACCTACAGGCTACATTTGGAGTTTTGGCCACTTTAGTTGTCATGCAAACCTCATCAAAACATATCGGCTTATGGGCTAGGCTACATGTGTGCGACTATGATTTGAAAAAGTCAGAAAAAGCTGGCCAGCATTCACATGTAATGTAATATTATCACCCATCAGACTATTTTCAATTTAATTTTGTCTTTACAAATGCTAAGTAATATATGTGTGAAATTAGTTTTGATTGAGAATGGACCATTATCATGCTCCGAACAGTGAAACAACAAAAAAACTTGTCAAGTATAAACTTAAATAGAAAATGGAGGATGCTTTCCCCTTGGCTCATTTTCATGCCAGCCAGGTAAGCTACTCCTGTTGTGAAGAGAAGCAATGTGCTTAATATTAGGAAAGTTGAGAAATAGATAAAGTAGGCCTAGCCTATAGAAAGCTGATGAGATCCTCTTCTTTTTAATAGAGGCCACAAAAACTCTGTTTTATCACGTAATTGCATAGCCTATAGAAATGTTGAGCAACATGAGCTCATCATGGGTGTTTGATTTGATTTTCGATTGCATTTGTCCCACCTGCTCCCGCTCTTCCCCCCTGGTGCTAGAGGGCGCCAGGCTCCCCAGCATTGCGCACTTCTACCACCATCATTACGCACACCTACCTTTCCCACGTCACACGCATCAGCGATTATCGGACTCACCTGGACTCTTATCACCCCTGTCATTACCTTCCCTCTATATGTCTGGTTCCCCCCTCTGTTCCCTGCTTCAGCATTGATTGTCGTATGTCCTCGTTTACCCGTGTTCCGACGCTGTGCCTGTCTTGTTATCTGTTTGTTCCTGATTAAATGTTTACTCCCCATACCTGCTTCTCATCTCCGGCGTCAGACCTTTGACATTGATGTTAGAGTGATTAGAGGGACAATAGAGCGCTGAGTACCAGCCCAACTAGCACAGTGGAAATGGGACGATTCTCGGCTGAGATTCAGACTCGGCCGACGTCATCTGGCCCGAGTCTGGGCCGCTTTCGGCAGTTTTACTATTGGCTAGGATGAGGGGATTGAACTCGGGCCAATTCCGGCTGGCCCAAATGTAAAAATCAGCAAAAAAAGAAATGTTCTCTTTTCAGGGTCTTTCAAAGATAATTTGTTAACATTCAAATAATAGATCTTCATTGTAAACGTTTTAAACACGGTTTCCCATGCTTGGTCAATGAACCATAAACAATTAATGAACATGCACCTGTGGAATTGGTCGTTAAAACACTAACAGCTTACAGACTGTAGGCAATTGAGGTCACAGTTATGAAAACTTAGGACATTAAAGATGCCTTTCTACTGACGCTGAAAAACACCAAAAGAAAGATGCCCAGGGTCCCTGCTCATCTGCGTGAATGTGCCTTAGGCATCCTGCAAGGTGGCATGAGGACTGCAGATGTGGCCAGGGCAATATATTGTGATGTCCGTATTGTGAGACGCCTAAGACAGCGCTACAGGGAGATAGGACGGAGGGCTGATCATCCTCGCAGTGGCAGACCACATGTAGCACATGTAACAACACCTGCACAGGATCGGTACATCCGAACTATCACACCTGCGGGACAGGTACAGGATGGTAACAACCAGGAATGCACAATCCTCCATCAGTGCTCAGACTGTCCGCAATAGGCTGGACTGAGGGCTTGTAGGCCTGTTGTAAGGCAGGTCCTCACCAGACATCACCGGCAACAACGTCGCCTATAGGAGAAAAAAAGAGTGCTCTTCACTGACGAGTCGCGGTTTTGTCTCACATGGGGTGATGGTCGGATTGGCGTTTATCATTGAAGGAATGAGCGTTACACTGAGGCCTGTACTCTGGAGCAGGATCGATTTGGAGGTGGGGGGGGTCCATCATGGTCTGGGGTGGTGAGTCACAGCATCATCGGACTGAGCTTGTCATTTTTATATTTTATTTTACCTTTATTTAACTAGGCAAGTCAGTTAAGGACAAATTCTTATTTTCAATGATGGCCTAGGAACAGTGGATTAACTGCCTTGTTCAGGGGCAGAACGACAGATTTTTACCTTGTCATAATTAATTAATATTTCATTATTTATTTTTTCCATATTTTCTCATTGTTTCTGTGATCAAAAATACTATTGTGCACGCAAACTCGGTCACCAGGTGTACGGTGTTTCCTCCGACAATTTTTTTTTTGTGGATGGGGTTTGGTATAATTTGTATGTATAAAATGTTTAACCTGTTACTCCTACCCCCTACTTTTTCAAACATTCTGTTAAAAATCGCGCAACATTTCAGCGCCCTGCTGCTCATGCCAGGAATATAGTATATGCATATGATTAGTATGTGTGGATAGAAAACACTCAGACGTTTATAAAACTGGTTAAATCACGGCTGTGATTATAACAGAACATGCGTTTCATCGAAAAGCGCAGGAAAATCTGATCACTGAAAATGGAAATATATATCCATCCGCCACTTCAACCCATTGATAAAGGCGAACCACAATAAATGGGGCTGAAGTTGCAATACCTACAGCTTCCACACGATGTCAACAGTCTTGTCATTTGCCTAGGTTTTGTTTCTTGGTCAAACGAAGAAGAGACAAGCCATTTGTTCAGGTCTCTGACCGGATATTTTGGTTGAGATTTACCCGGACATTATTTCCAGACGGACAGCTAAAGAATATACATTGCCTTGTGATCAATTTGGTCGCTTATTAACGTGTACTAATACCTAAAGTTGCATTACAAAAGTATTTCGAAGTGTTTTGTGAAAGTTTATCGTCGACTTTTTTAATAAAAAAAATGTTACGTTATAAGACGCTATTTTTTTCAGTTTATCACACAGTCTTCATAGATCGATATCTAGGCTATATATGGACCGATTTAATCGAAAAAAGACCCAATAGTGATTATGGGACATCTAGGAGTGCCAACAAAGAAGATGGTCAAAGGTAATGAATGTTTTATATTTTATTTGTGCGGTTTGTGTAGCGACGACTATGCTAATTATTTTGTTTATGTCCCCTGCGGGTCTTTTGGGGTGTTACATGCTATCAGATAATAGCTTCTCATGCTTTCGCCGAAAAGGCATTTTAAAAATCTGACTTGTTGCCTGGATTCACAACGAGTGTAGCTTTAATTCAATACCCTGCATGTGTATTTTAATGAATGTTTGAGTTTTAACTAGTACTATTAGCATTTAGCGTAGCGCATTTGCATTTCCAGATGTCTAGATGGGACGCCTGCGTGTCAGGTAGGAGCAAGAGGTTAATGGTAATATTTAAGACTAAAATTGGGTAATTTTGTATTAATTTATAAAATGTTGCATTGGTCTGCTTCTGTGGGGATTCTGGTAAGATGGCGGCAAAATTTGCTGAATTCTGGTATATGGGCCAATTCTGGGCAGTCATTCATTTTTTATTCCAGGCCGAGTCTGACACCCGATTCTGGGCCGATTTAGTCAGTTCCGGCCCCCCGGGAAGAGGGCCGGTTCTGGGCCGATTCCTCATTGTGAGCTGGGAGTCCATTAGCGAGGGGCAGTTAGCAGGTTTGGTAGGCTACTAATAACCATCAGTGGCATCAGAGTGCAGTTTTGGAGAAGCCTTGTTACCTTTTTTATTTCACCTTTATTTAACCAGGTGGGCAAGTCATTTACAATTGCGACCTGGCCAAGATAAAGCAAAGCAGCTCGACACATACAACGACACAGAGTTACACATGGAGTAAAACAAACATACAGTCAATCATACAGTATAAACAAGTCTATATACGATGTGAGCAAATGAGGTGAGATAAGGGAGGTAAAGGCAAAAAAAGGCCATGGTGGCAAAGTAAATACAATATAGCAAGTAAAACACTGGAATGGTAGATTTGCAGTGGAAGAATGTGCAAAGTAGATGGGTGCAAAGGGTTGCAAAGGAGCAAAATAAATACAGTAGGGAAAGAGGTAGTTGTTTGGACTAATAACCTTGACTGATAGTCATATGGAATGTGTGGTGGAAATGGTCACCATAACAGTCCTTACCTTACTTCATTTTTAAATTACAGACAAAGGAGTCACCAGACCCGATCACAGAGATGACTAATTCTAGAGGTCCTGTTGGTCACTACGGAATTAGGTAAATCTGCATTCCGTTTTTTTTGCACCCGGTGTATGGAATCTCCTGCCGAGCTCACTGTATCTTCAAGATCTTAATGGAGGACCTCATTGCTGAGGAATGTGTTTGCTTCTTAAATTGCTTGTAGTATTGTTTGTTCTTATGACGGTGTATGTTTGAATGTTATACATTTTATAAATTGTGTTCATGCAGGGCTCCCTTGGAAAAACGGCTATAGTCTCAAAGGGAGTCCCTGCGAAAATAAAGGTGAAATAATTAATGTAATTTTTGGGGGATACATCCAAAACAATGGCACAGATAAGTTGCTGTCTAGTCAGGACACGCACTGTTGATTACAGTAGTCGAGGAGATTGCATTGCAAATTAAAAACTAGACTAGAAGCTAGCTAAATAGTTTATTGCTAGCAAATCTGCCAGTATGACAACCAAATTCAAAAATATCAGTTGCTGAAAACATCTGGGCAAACCAATAGGGTCTAGCTTCATTAGATAGCCCTCCCTCACAAGGAAAGCTGATGTGTGTGATGCAGTTCAGTCAGCTCTCAGCTGCGCAACATATGTTGTTGATTTGTTCACCAGGAGTGTCCGTATAGCCTCTCCCTACAAATTGTCTTCATGTCCAGAATGCACCGCAGAGCAGCTGGAGTCAAACAATCGCTGCCTTTCTACGTATTCTGCAAAGGGCCCAATCTTTTCTTCATAACCATGGACAGCAGCCCCATAGGGGTGGCTCTTGTACTGCCTGGAAAATTTTCCCCATTGCAAGGTTAGAACTGTTTAAATCCTATATGGTAATTTTAAGGCAACCAGAGGACTATTCAAACAGGTCAAATCACTTGGCCTGTAAAGGCAACCAACTATATGGTCTGCTGGACTCCAGCTCCAGCAGAGAATCGAATCTGAATAGGTCCAGACCGTGAGCCGCTTCTCTCCCTTTGATGCTTAATGAGTGTGTGTTCTGAAGTGGCCTAGGAGTGGGGGCCTGCTCATGAAGAACATTGCCTTAAGTTTAAATTGGCGTCTTTAATGGAGGCCGTTTCAATTGATTGTTTCAATGCCCTGAAATTATACTTTAACTGTTTGCAAGTCTAGCAAGAAGTAGGCTAGATAAACCCTGGATTGCAGGCAATCCTCCTCCATTTATAATGTTATATCAAATTCTGTGTCTACACAATGATTTTGGTTTAATTGTGCAGGTTCATCATGGTATTTGTATTAATTAGGGATCCCCAAGGCAGCAGCTACTCTTCCTGGGGTCCAAACACACCAAAGCATCCACATTATACATATAAAACAAAAGATAAAAAACAGTGAACTGTGTTTGTACTGAATGAGGTGAAGATAAAACAGTACATCATTTAACATGCCTACACCACCACATATCCACAACACAAAATGTTCAGTACCACCATACAACAATATCACAATGTGTGCATATACATGTGTCTGTACCTTTTGTATGTGTGTCTTCACAGTCACCGTTGTTCCATGATGTGTATTTTTACCTGCTTTTTAAATCTGAATCTACTGCTTGCATCAGTTACCTGATGTGGAATAGAGTTCCATGTAGACATGGCTCTATTTAGTACTGTGCACCTCCCATAGTCTGTTCTGGACTTGGGGACTGTGAAGAGACCTCTGGTGGCGTGTCTTGTGGGGTATGCAACACCTATTACAAAAACAAGTAATGATAAGGTCAATCTCTCTTCCACTTTGAGACATGAGAGACTGACATGCATGTCATTAATGTTAGCTCTACGTGTAATTTTAAGGGCCAGTCATGCTAGACTGTTCTGAAACAACTGCAACTGTGGTCAGGTGCCTCTTTGTGGCACTTGACCACACTACTGAACAGTAGTCTATGTGCGACAAAACTAGGGCCTGTAGGACCTGCCCTGTTGATACTGTTGTTAAGAAGGTAGAGCAGCAACGCTTTATTATGGACAGACTTCTCCCCATCTTAGCTACTGTTGTATCAATATATTATGACCATGACAGTTTACAATCCAGGGTTACTCAAAACAGTTTAGTCACCTGAATTTGCTCAATTTCCACATTATTTATTACAATATTTAGTTCAGGTTCAGGGTTTAGTGAATGATTTGTCCCAAATACAATGCTTTTAGTTATAGAAATACCTAGAATGGGTGGTAATAAATAAGTTAGTCCTAAAATTGGCTGCAGCCCCATTTTAAGTATCACAGTGAATTCACTCACTGTATTAGCTGAAATGTACAGTGTTGAGTAATCTGCATACATAGACACACAGGGTTTACTTAGAGCCAGTGACATGTCATTCGTAAAGATTTAAAAGAGTAAGGTGTCTAGACAGCTGCACCGGGGAATTCCTGATTCTACCTGGATGGTGTTGGAGAGGCTTCCATTAAAGAATACCCTCTGTGTTCTGTTCGACAAGGAACTCTTTATCTACATATAGCAGGAGGTGTAAATCCATAACAAGTATGTTTTTCCAGCATCAGACTATGATCGATAATGTCAAAAGCTGCACTGAAGTCTAACAAGACATCACCCACTATCATTTTATCATCCATTTGTCTGAGCCAATCATCAGTCATTTATGTAAGTGCTGTGCTTGTTGAGTGTCCTTCCCTATAGGTGTGCTGAAAGTCTGTTGTCAATTTATTTACTGTGAAATAGCATTGTAACTGGTCAAACACAATTTTTGCCTGAAGTTTACTAACAGTTGGTAACTGGTCGGCTATAGGCTGATTGGTCAGCTATTTGAGCCATTAAAGGGGGCTTTACTTTTCTTGGGTAGCGGAATGACTTTAGCTTCCTTCCAGGCCAGAGGGCACACACTTTCTAGTTGGCTTAAATTGAAGATGTGGCAAATCGTCCACTATTATCCTCAGTAATTTTCCATGCAGATTGTCAGACCCCGGTGGCTTGTCATTGTTATTATTGATAGACAATAATATTTTTTTCACCTCTTCCACACTGACTTTACAGAATTCAAAAGTACAATTCTTGTGTTTCATAATTTGGTCAGATATACTTGAATGTGTAGTGTCGGCGCTTGTTGCTGGCATGTCACCCATAAGTTTGCTTATCTTGTCTTAAAAGTTATTAAAGGAGTTGGTGATATCAGTGGGTTTTGTGATGAATGAGCCATCTGATTCAATGAATGATGGAGCCGAGTTGGCTTTTTCCCCACAAAATTTCATTCAAGGTGCTCCAAAGCTTATTACTATCATTCTTCATGAAATGCATCTTTGTTTCATAGTATAGATTATTTTTATTTAGTTTCATCACATGATTTGCCATACCTTTTGCCTCATCAGTCTCAACCATATCACAATGTACTGTATACCCAAACATCAAACACTGGACCAGGGTGATACAAATGCATTTTTGACTGCTTCATCTCAGAATAACCTTGGAATATCTAATCTTGATTAGATCTAAGACAAGACACTACAGTGCAATACAGAAATCCATAATTTTAGACAGTAGGCAGACCGTATTGGCTATTTCTCACAGGGCACAGACATCAATTCAACGTCTATTCCACATTGGTTCAACGTAATTCATATGACAGAGAGGCAGGGCCTCTCTTCGATAATTGTATTTCAAATCAAACGGGAAATGTCAAATAGATCATAACATCCAGATTTAGTTGCGCTAGCCTCTTAGATGCATGTAAAGCAATCCTGTCGGCCTGGGTATTTTTTTCAAGTTTTAGCGTCACATGTGGCAAGGATACTCAAGGTGAAGAACCGAGACGAATGAGAAACTGGACGCTCAATCGATGCTGACTATTTTGAAAGCCTGGTCGTATTAGCTAGTGTAGCCACTGTAAAAGCATCATGGAAGGACACTATTATTCTCCACACTATTATTCTTTGAAATGGGGGGGGGGGTTGTACTGTACGTGGGGGGGTGGGAGGGGATTCTAGGTGGGTTCGCATGATCAGTGTTCATCACGAAGGGATTTTGTGCTGTAATTCTGTCTGCCTCGCTAAACTGCTGAGAGAGAGTGTTAAGCAGCACCTCTAACACTTACGTCTCAAGTCGTGGTTCAAATCACCTCAGTTTAGAATATGCAATAAATTGTTCCCTGCATAGCACTGAACACAGTGGGTTTTACAGTATTAGACTGACCTGACATTGCTGCTAATGGGAAACCAGTCAGGATTTGTTGCTGAGATTAAATTAAAAGGTCCTCACTTTCATACCCTTAAAAATGCATGACTCTAATGAGCTAATTAGGAGAAGAACAATTCTGTAAATTAATCTACTTTAAGCTCTCCTTGTCCAATAGGCCTCCACTCATTTGGTTAGTCTAAAAATGGGAGCAGGTGGTCTACTTTAAGGTGACACGAAAGGGCTGCATCAGCATGTTGCCATGTCTATAGTAAGTGCTATATTGTAGTGTGTGACACGAGTCTCTGCTGCTGATAGAGACAGATATGGGCTTCCTGGTGTTTCCTCTGCGCTGAGGTAAGGTTTGTTATCTGCAACCCGACCCGGTTAGTGGTAAAGTATAGAGGGAGACAGGGTTAGTAGGGGTGAAGACGGGGCTCAAAACCCGCCGCCAGGGGGCTTGTGTGGTCCGGAGATGAGAGCGTTGCCAGTAGACCACACTTTGCTAACAAGGCAGATACTCTTGGGTCAAATAACCAACAACAATTAATAGAAAAGTAATATTATAGCCCTAACTAAAAAGGTGGAACAACAGCTCAACAGTGCAAGTGGAGGCTGGCCATTGAAAGGATACCTTGCATGCACCTGAGGCACAACTTAGATCTTCTTCAGGTAGGGATATGTCAGGACAATGGCCCTGAATGATGATTGTGAGAGAATGAGCATTTAGTGTTCCAACCTGAACACCACATTTGAAATCCTTGAAGACTTCTGTTTTATCTCCCACTGACTTTGTTTATGCATTGAAATCACTGTCATTCCCATGTAGTTCAACCTCCTTTTTTAGTAGTAGTAGTAGTAGTAGTGTTAATATCAGGAACAACAACAGTAGTAGTATTAGTAGTAGGGCAATTCCACAATAATGGAATTACACTTTGAATCAGATTTTCCCACTTCAAAATGTATACCAAACAAAAAGCATTGATTTAAAAGTTTAAACAATTTACACAGAAAATGTATTTCACAAAAACAAATTTACTGGAAAAACTGTAGATGCAAAGTTTGGTAACAGAATCACATTAAAATCTCCCGTTTTTTTTTATGCAACCACCTCAGTTAAATATCTGCTCCAAATTAAGATTCAAAGATGTCTGCAGAAAGAATGGGGTGTCAGCTATGAGTTACAAAAAATTGACTAATTGAACTACAGTAGGCAAATTTTGCCACATTTGGTTGGTCTGCTACACCCTCAGTAACATTTGCTAAATATGTGAATGTGACCAATACATTGGATTTACATTTTTATTTGATTTGGTCAAATCTGAAACAATAAGTTTGGACACTACAGTAGAGCAGAAAGAGAAAGATCAGTAAAAATGCTATAACTAATTGGTAGGTTTAGCTTTACTTGTTATTCTGTGAACATTCATTATCCTCCCTCATAAGGGAGAGAAATTTGAAAATATTATCAAGATGTGTGGGTTTTTGTTAATGGAATTACAAGGCAATGGTGCTTAAACTTATAGAAGGAAAATCATATCTCCAAAACTAAATGTTTGTTGATATTAGTTGGTAGGGGTCTTTACTTCGACATTGTGTTTTGATGTATTTCTATGACCTTTTAATACTTTTGCTGGTAAGACCACTTTTTCCATCTGTTTTGACCAGATATCAAAGCCATATATATATATATATACACTGCTCAAAAAAAAATAAAGGGAACACTAAAATAACACATCCTAGATCTGAATGAATGAAATATTCTTATTAAATACTTTTTTCTTTACATAGTTGTATGTGCTGACAACAAAATCACACAAAAATTATCAATGGAAATCAAATTTGTTAACTCATGGAGGTCTGGATTTGGAGTCACACTCAAAATTAAAGTGGAAAACCACACTACAGGCTGATCCAACTTTGATGGAATATCCTTAAAACAAGTCAAAATGAGGCTCAGTAGTGTGTGGCCTCCACGTGCCTGTATGACCTCCCTACAAAGCCTGAGCATGCTCCTGATGAGGTGGCGGATGGTCTCCTGAGGGATCTCCTCCCAGACCTGGACTAAAGCATCCGCCAACTCCTGGACAGTCTGTGGTGCAACGTGGCGTTGGTGGATGTGCTCAATTGGATTCAGGTCTGGGGAACGGGCGGGCCAGTCCATAGCATCAATGCCTTCCTCTTGCAGGAACTGCTGACACACTCCAGACACATGAGGTCTAGCATTGTCTTGCATTAGGAGGACCCAGGGCCAACCGCACCAGCATATGGTCTCACAAGGGGTCTGAGGATCTCATCTCGGTACCTAATGGCAGTCAGGCTACCTCTGGCGATCACATGGAGGGCTGTGCGGCCCCCCAAAGAAATTCCACCCCACACCATGACTGACCCACCGCCAAACCGGTCATGCTGGAGGCAGCAGAACGTTGCAGGCAGCAGAATGTTCTCCACGGCATCTCCAGACTCTGTCACATCTGTCACATGTGTTCAGTGTGAACCTGCTTTCATCTGTGAAGAGCACAGGGTGCCAGTGGCGAATTTGCCAATATTGGTGTTCTCTGGAAAATGCCAAACGTCCTGTACGGTGTTGGGCTGTAAGCACAACCCCCACCTGTGGACGTCGGGCCCTCATACCACCCTCATGGAGTCTGTTTCTGACCGTTTGAGCAGACACATGCACACTTGTGGCCTGCTGGAGGTCATTTTGCAGGGCTCTGGCAGTGCTCCTCCTGCTCCTCCTTGCACAAAGGTGGAGGTAGCGGTCCTGCTGCTGGGTTGTTGCCCTCCTACGACCTCCTCCAAATCTCCTGATGTACTGGCCTGTCTCCTGGTAGCACCTCCATGCTCTGGACACTACGCTGACAGACACAGCAAACGTTCTTGCCACAGCTCGCATTGATGTGCCATCCTGGATGAGCTGCTCTAACTGAGCCACTTGTGTGGGTTGTAGACTCCGTCTCATGCTACCACTAGAGGGAAAGCACCGCCAGCATTCAAAAGTGACCAAAACATCAGCCAGGAAGCATAGGAACTGAGAAGTGGTCTGTGGTCACCACCTGCAGAACCACTCATTGATTAGGGGTGTCTTGCTAATTGCCTATAATTTCCACCTGTTGTCTATTCCAGTTGCACAACAGCATGTGAAATTTATTGTCTATCAGTGTTTCCTCCTAAGTGGACAGTTTGATTTCACAGAGGTGTGATTGACTTGGAGTTACATTGTGTCGTTTAAGTGTTCCCTTTATTTTTTTGAGCAGTGAGATATATATATATATATATATATATATATATATATATATATATATATATATGATATATATATATATATATATATATATATATATATGTATATATATATGTATATAAAGCATGCACACATACAGTGGCAAGGAAAAGTATGCGAACCCTTTGGAATTACCTGGATTTCTGCATACACAGTCTGTTTAAACTAATAACATAAACAATTATACATGCCTATTGAACACGCCGTGTAAACAATCACAGTGCAGGGTGGAAAAGTATGTGAACTCTTGGATTTAATAACTGGTTGACCCATTTTCTGTAGTTGCGGATCAGACCTGTGCAGAAAGATTTTTGGACCATTCCTCTTTACAAAACTGTTTCAGTTCAGCAATATTCTTGGGATGTCTGGAGTGAACCGCTCTCTTGAGGTCATGCCACAGCATCGCAATTGGGTTGAGGTCAGGACTCTGACAGGGCCACTCCAGAAGGCGGATGTTCTTCTGTTGTTGATTTACTTCTGTGTTTTGGGTCATTGTCCTGTTGCATCACTCAACTTCGGTTGAGCTGCAATTGGTAGACAGATATCCTTACATTCTCCAGCAAAATGTATAGATTAACTTGGGATTTCGTTTTCCCACAATGATAGCAAGTTGTCCAGGTCCTGAGGCAGCCCCAAACCATGATGCTCCCTCCACCATACTTTATAGTTGGGATAAGTTTTTGATGTTGCTGTGCTGTGCCTTTTTTTCTCCACACATAGTGTTGTGTGTTCCTTGCAAACAACTCAACTGTAGTTTTATCCTTCCACATAATATTTTGCCAGTAGTGAAAATCCAGGTGCACTTTTGCAAACTTCAGACATGCAGCAATGTTTTTTTACACAGCAGTTGCTTCTTCTGTGGTGTCCTCCCATGAACACCATTCTTGTTTAGTGTTTTACGTATTGTAGACTCATCAACAGAGATGTGAAATGTTCCAGATATTTCTCTAAGTCTTTAGCAGACACTCTAGGATTCTTCATAAACTCATTGAACATTCTGTGCTGTGCTCTTGCAGTGATGTTTCCCTTACGGCCAAACCCTAAGGATAGTAGTAACATTGATGAACTTTCTCCATTTATAGACAATTTGTCTTACCGTGGACTGATGAACATCCAGGCTTTTAGAGATACTTTTGTAACCCTTTCCAACTTTATGCAAGTAAAATGCTTTATCTTAGGTCCTATGAGATCTCTTTTGTTTGAGGAATGGTTTATATCAGGCAATGCTTCTTGTGAATAGCAAACTCAAATTTTGTGAGTGTTTTAATTAGGGCTAGGCAGCTCTAACCAACATCTTTAATCTCATCTAATTGATTGGACTCAGGTTAGCTGACTCCTGACTCCAATTAGCTTTTGGAGAAGTAATTAGCCTAGGTGCTCACATACTTTTTCCAACCTACACTGCGGATGTTTAAATTATGTATTCAGTATAGATAAGAAAATACAATCATTTGTGTGTTCTTAGTTTAAGCACACCGTGTTTGTCTATTGTGACTTAGATGATGATCAAATATCATTTGATGACCAATTTATGCAGCAATCCAGGTAATTCCAAATGGTTCACATACTTTTTCTTGCCACTGTGTATGCCTTCATTTAAAAAATATATAGACTGTTAGCTTTTATTTGACACCCAATTTGACATGCTCATATGAACTTCATATGTTGGTGCTCATTGGTCCTTTTAGATGGAAATGTCCAGTAGCAGTGGTGGGAAAAGTATCCAATTGTCATACATAAAAGCAAAGATACCTTAATAGAAAATGACTCAGATAAAAGTAAAAGTCACCCAGTAAAATTCTAGTTGAGTAAAAGTCTAAAAGTATGTTTAGAATATTTAAAATATATTTAAGTATCAAAGTAAATGAAATAGCTACACACTTATCAACAGAACATCCCTGGTCATCCCTACGGCCCCTGATCTGGTGGACTCATTAAAACACACATGCTTCGTTTGTAAATTGTATCTGAATGTTGGAGTGTGCCCCTGGCTATCCATGAATTTAAAAAACAAGAAAATGGTGACATATGGTTCGCTTAATATTAGACTCCCCAAAATTACTTAATTAGTACTTTAAAGTATTTTTTACTTAAGTAATTTTACACCACTGCCCAATAGTAATAGTAATAGTTGTATAAAGTGTTATTATCCCCTAGGGGAAAATAGGTTTTGCAGCAGAATCATCCATAAAAACAGCAACATCAACCAATTTATTGCCTGTGAACTAATATACTAATACAGTTCATACTGATCAATAAATGTATTTACTTGAAGCATGCATTTGTGAAAATGACAGTGTTATTTATCTGGCCTCCAATCAACAAGAGCAGCCTGATTGGAGGGAGAGCAATTTGGATTAGTTCTGTGGGCATGTGGAGCATTGCCTTGTGGGAAATCAGTGATGTGGCATCTCCTGTAATTAGTTGTGCTTTTTAGAAAATTGAAGGGTCTACTAATTAGCAAGTGGGTAGCTTCTTGACTTGTTGTGCCTTTCCTTGAAGATCATTATTATTATCTTCTCAAGGCAAATCTAAGAAGCCTTGTGGCAGAGGCGAAAAACAGCTCAGTCTTGCTGCTCAACAGCTTCATGCCTATGTGTGTAGTTTAATGTGTATATTTTATTTTGATATGTATAGGTGTGCTAAACAGGGCTCATCTGGAAAATAGACCTTGGTCTCAGCGTTGACTCGCTGTCAAAATAAGGGTTAAATAAAATAAAAAAATGCAGATGCAGCGCATCTAGATAGTTCTTATGCATCCTCCGAAACACAACTCAACTAAGACGCACTGCTTCTTGACACAATGCCCATCCAACCCTGAAGCCAGCCGCACCAATGTGTCGGAGGCAACACTGTACACCTGGCGACCGTGTCAGCGTGCACTGCGCCCGGCCCGCCACAAGAGTCGCTAGTGCTGGCCAAACCCGGACGGCGCTGGGCCAATTGTGCGCAGCCCCATGGGCCTCGCGGTCACGGCCGGCTGTGACAGCCAGCCTGGAGTCGAACCCAGAATCTCTAGTGGCACACTGTGCCACTCGGGAGGCCCTTCTTTCCATTTTTTAATAATGGATTTAATGGTGCTCCATGGAATATTCAAGTTTCTTTTTTTTATAACCCAACCCTGATCTGTACTTCTCCACAACTTTGTCCCTGTCCTGTTTGGAGAGCTCCTTGGTCTTCATGGTGCCGCTTGCTTGGTGGTGCAGTCCCTGGGGCATTTCGGGACAGGTGTATATATACTGAGATCATGTGACAGATCATGTGACACTTCGGTTGCACACAGGTAGACTTGATTTAACTAATTATGTGACTTCTGAAGGTTGCATCAGATCATATTTAGGGGCTTCATAGCAAAGGGAGTGAATACGCACGCACCACTTTTGCATTTTTTTTAAAGTAATTTTTTTTATACAAGTATTTTTTTTCATTTCACTTCACCAACTTGGACTATCTTGTGTATGTCAGTTACATGAAATCCAAATAAAAATATATTTAAATTACAGGTTGTAATGCAACAAAATATGAAACACGCCAAGAGGGATGAATACTTTTGTAAGGCACTGAAGTGACAAAAAAATTACCTACAGTTGCATAAATCGTTCAATCCACATTTTGGTTTCCAAGCTGTGTGTATTGGTCCATTTCTCTGTAACATTCTTTGTTGAAACCAGGCCAGGAATAGAATATAACTGGGGGGTGCTTACTTTCAAAATTATCACTTGTTGGCGATCAAAAATCCTTATTGCCTTCAATTGGGGAGCTGGTTGATTGAAACAAACTTTCTTTTGCACTGATCCGGGTTGTAATATGTGTTGAGTTTATCAATAACCTGATTAAGTGTATGCACACTTTTACGATTAACTGGTCTGTGCTGTACTTTCCAACACTGTTGAATATTAACTGACTGTAAATACACTTTAACATCCAGAACAACTTTTACTTCTTCACCCAGCTCTTTTTTTGGAAGACACAAAATAAGAACATAGGCTATTGGCCATTTGTGTCATTGAATTTGTCTGTAATTATGGAGATGCTTTTTCATTTGTTTTATTTCTTGACTTCAGATGGCGGTCTATTGCACAGTTTATTTTTTAGTCTAAGGTATTGTAATAGTTTTGCAGCATATACTGTATTGTTACCTGCAACAAGCACCCCAGCAGGGTATTGACACTTTTTTTTTCAAGCGATATTCTGATCTTGAATTAGCCTATCTATTCTTTTCTTTGTACTTCCATGGTTGGTTTCACTGACTTTTTACAATTTCCAATGACTAGAGATTGAGTTTGTTGGAGAGGATCAGCGTAAGCAAAGTGAGGTGGAGAATCACGAATCTACAAATACTACACAAACAGACATTGATTGATTAATTGATTGGAGACACGAGCGGGATAATGCTGTAAATACACAGTGCCTCATTTAATTGCCCAAAACACAGAACCCTATACATGGTATCAGAAAACAGCAGCCTTCCAGCTGTCAGTTCAGTTCCATTCTTGTGTCGCACGGCCCCGTGCTTGAAAGAGCAAACGGAAGTCCTCCTCCCTAAGCTCTAGGCTACTGCTGTCCCACGAGCTAATCCCCTCATATTTGAATGAGTGGATGTGAAATTCAGATCACTACGATTCTTCTACTTTTAGGACTTTTAATGGATAGCAGAAGTTGCACAGGAGGAACAGGTCAGTTTTACACATAATAATCCATAATCCTTTTCCAGGAATGATCCTGATGTGACATTACATAAGAACTGGGACCAGAGCTGTCGGGATTAGCACGCACAGTGACTCCAGAGGACATTCTAATATCTCCCTATGTGATTATTAGTCATGATATTTAACACTGGCAAAGCAGTATTATCTGGCATATTTTCCTGTTCCATCTGCCTCTCTGGGTTTCCTTTAACGAAGGTACAGAGAATTTAAGTGGATTTATTCTAAATCAGGGATTATTCAACAGATATGGAATGACTAAGGAAGGTTTTAGCAGTTCAGTCCTGATGAATCTGGACTAAAAGGGAGCTCTAGGTCCTTTTGTTAGATAAAATGTTTAGGTGTTGGAACCCTGTGATGGTGATGCTCATTCGATCCTCGCATGAGCCCTACACACTTTTACATTTACATTTACATTTAAGTCATTTAGCAGACGCTCTTATCCAGATCGACTTACAAATTGGTGCATTCACCTTATGACATCCAGTGGAACATTCACTTTACAATAGTGCATCTAAATCTTAAAGGGGGGGGGGTGTGAGAGGGATTACTTATCCTATCCTAGGTATTCCTTAAAGAGGTGGGGTTTCAGGTGTCTCCGGAAGGTGGTGATTGACTCCGCTGTCCTGGCGTCGTGAGGGAGTTTGTTCCACCATTGGGGGGCCAGAGCAGCGAACAGTTTTGACTGGGCTGAGCGGGAGCTGTACTTCCTCAGTGGTAGGGAGGCGAGCAGGCCAGAGGTGGATGAACGCAGTGCCCTTGTTTGGGTGTAGGGCCTGATCAGAGCCTGGAGGTACTGAGGTGCCGTTCCCATCACAGCTCCGTAGGCAAGCACCATGGTCTTGTAGCGGATGCGAGCTTCAACTGGAAGCCAGTGGAGAGAATGGAGGAGCGGGGTGACGTGAGAGAACTTGGGAAGGTTGAACACCAGACGGGCTGCGGCGTTCTGGATGAGTTGAAGGGGTTTAATGGCACAGGCAGGGAGCCCAGCCAACAGCGAGTTGCAGTAATCCAGACGGGAGATGACAAGTGCCTGGATTAGGACCTGCGCCGCTTCCTGTGTGAGGCAGGGTCGTACTCTGCGGATGTTGTAGAGCATGAACCTACAGGAACGGGCCACCGCCTTGATGTTGGTTGAGAACGACAGGGTGTTGTCCAGGATCACGCCAAGGTTCTTAGCGCTCTGGGAGGAGGACACAATGGAGTTGTCAACCGTGATGGCGAGATCATGGAACGGGCAGTCCTTCCCCGGGAGGAAGAGCAGCTCTGTCTTGCCGAGGTTCAGCTTGAGGTGGTGATCCGTCATCCACACTGATATGTCTGCCAGACATGCAGAGATGCGATTCGCCACCTGGTCATCAGAAGGGGGAAAGGAGAAGATTAGTTGTGTGTCGTCTGCATAGCAATGATAGGAGAGACCATGTGAGGTTATGACAGAGCCAAGTGACTTGGTGTATAGCGAGAATAGGAGAGGGCCTAGAACAGAGCCCTGGGGACACCAGTGGTGAGAGCGCGTGGTGAGGAGACAGATTCTCGCCACGCCACCTGGTAGGAGCGACCTGTCAGGTAGGACGCAATCCAAGCGTGGGCTGCGCCGGAGATGCCCAACTCGGAGAGGGTGGAGAGGAGGATCTGATGGTTCACAGTATCGAAGGCAGCCGAT
The DNA here is from genome assembly GCF_021184085.1 of Oncorhynchus gorbuscha. NCBI lineage: Eukaryota > Metazoa > Chordata > Actinopteri > Salmoniformes > Salmonidae > Oncorhynchus > Oncorhynchus gorbuscha. Next base: position 34,586,958 of record NC_060193.1, on the reverse strand, counting down.
AGATCTAGAAGGATGAGAGCAGAGGAGAGAAAGTTAGCTTTAGCAGTGCGGAGCGCCTCCGTGATACAGAGGAGAGCAGTCTCAGTTGAATGACTAGTCTTGAAACCTGACTAATTTGGATCAAGAAGGTCATTCAGAGAGAGATAGCGGGAGAGCTGGCCAAGGACGGCACGTTCAAGAGTTTTGGAGAGAAAAGAAAGAAGGGATACTGGTCTGTAATTGTTGACATCGGAGGGATCGAGTGTAGGTTTTTTCAGAAGGGGTGCAACTCTCGCTCTCTTGAAGACGGAAGGGACGTAGCCAGCGGTCAGGGATGAGTTGATGAGCGAGGTGAGGTAAGGGAGAAGGTCTCCGGAAATGGTCTGGAGAAGAGAGGAGGGGATAGGGTCAAGCGGGCAGGTTGTTGGGCGGCCGGCCGTCACAAGACGCGAGATTTCATCTGGAGAGAGAGGGGAGAAAGAGGTCAGAGCACAGGGTAGGGCAGTGTGAGCAGAACCAGCGGTGTCGTTTGACTTAGCAAACGAGGATCGGATGTCGTCAACCTTCTTTTCAAAATGGTTGACGAAGTCATCTGCAGAGAGGGAGGAGGGGGGGAGGGGAGGAGGATTCAGGAGGGAGGAGAAGGTGGCAAAGAGCTTCCTAGGGTTAGAGGCAGATGCTTGGAATTTAGCGTGGTAGAAAGTGGCTTTAGCAGCAGAGACAGAGGAGGAAAATGTAGAGAGGAGGGAATGAAAGGATGCCAGGTCCGCAGGGAGGCGAGTTTTCCTCCATTTCCGCTCGGCTGCCCGGTGCCCTGTTCTGTGAGCTCGCAATGAGTCATCGAGCCACGGAGCGGGAGGGGAGGACCGAGCCGGCCTGGAGGATAGGGGACATAGAAAGTCAAAGGATGCAGAGAGGGAGGAGAGGGGGTTGAGGAGGCAGAATCAGGAGATAGGTTGGAGAAGGTTTGAGCGGAGGGAAGAGATGATAGGATGGAAGAGGAGAGATTAGCGGGGGAGAGAGAGCGAAGGTTGGGACGGCGCGATACCATCCGAGTAGGGGCAGTGTGGGAGGTGTTGGATGAGAGCGAGAGGGAAAAGGATACAAGGTAGTGGTCGGAGACTTGGAGGGGAGTTGCAATGAGGTTAGTGGAAGAACAGCATCTAGTAAAGATGAGGTCGAGCGTATTGCCTGCCTTGTGAGTAGGGGGGGAAGGTGAGAGGGTGAGGTCAAAAGAGGAGAGGAGTGGAAAGAAGGAGGCAGAGAGGAAAGAGTCAAAGGTAGACGTGGGGAGGTTAAAGTCGCCCAGAACTGTGAGAGGTGAGCAGTCCTCAGGAAAGGAGCTTATCAAGGCATCAAGCTCATTGATGAACTCTCCGAGGGAACCTGGAGGGCGATAAATGATAAGGATGTTAAGCTTGACTTCTATTCCCTCGATTCCAGCCATACTAAACAAGCGGATCACGGTCTTTCTGAGGTCTTGGCTGATTTCTTTAGATTTTCCCATGATGTCAAGCGAAGAGGCACTGAGTTTGAAGGTAGGCCTTGAAATTCATCCACAGGTGCACCTCCAATTGACTCAAATGATATCAATTAGCCTATCAGAAGCTTCTAAAGCCATGACATAATTTTCTGGAATTTTCCAAGCTGTTTAAAGGCACAGTCAACTTAGTGTATGTAAACTTCTGACCCAGTGGAATTGTGATACAGTGAATTATAAGTGAAATAATTTGTCTGTAAACAATTGTTGGAAAAATGACTTGTGTCGTTCACAAAGTGGATGTCCTAACCGATTTGCCAAAACTATAGTTTGTTAACAAGAAATTTGTGAAGTGGTTGAAAAATGAGTTTTAATGACTCCAACCTAAGTGTATGTAAACTTCCGACTTCAACTGTATGTCTCATTTACAAATGCACCTTGTATATACAACATAAATATACACATTTTACCCAAACTATGCTGGAAGAAAATATAAACGCAACATGCAACAATTTAAGTTACAGTTCATATAAGGACATCAGTCAATTTAAATAAATTCATTAGACCCTAATCTATGGATTTCATATGACTGGACAGAGATGCAGCCATGGGTGGGTCTTGGAGGGCATAGGCCCACTCACTTTGGAGCCAGACCCATCCAATCAGAATGAGTTTTTCTCCACAAAAGGGCTTTATTACAGACAGAACTATTTTAGAGTGGCCTTTTCCCCAGCACAATATGTGCAGTGTGTGTTGTCCGTGTATGTTCCAATCTATATACGCCTAAAATTAGGTGTAATGATCATGCTGTTTAATCAGCTTCTTGAGATGACACACCTGTCAGGTGGAGAAATGCTCATTAACCTCTTAGTCCGCCCCATCCCGGATCCGGGATCGTGACTACAACCTCAACCTCATTACCATAACGCAAAATTAGCGATTTCTGAAAATTGCAAATTAAACTAAATAAATATGCCTATCCTCAAGCTTATCCTTTTCTTAACAATCCTGTCGTCTCAGATTTTCAAAATATGCTTTAGAACCAGAGAAAATCAATAATTTGTGTAAGAGTGGTGATAGCTAGCTTAGCATTTAGCGTTAGCATTTAGCACGCAACATTCACAAAAACCAGCAAAGGGATCAAATAAAATAATTTACCTTTGAAGAACTTCAGATGTTTCAATGAGGAGACTCTCAGTTACATAGCAGATGTCCAGTTTTTCCTGAAAGATGCTTGTGTAGGACACAACGTTCCGTTTTGTTACTATGCATTTGGCTACCGAAACTAACCGAAAATTCAGTCACCTACACGTCAAACTTTTTTCCGAATTAACTCCATAATATCGACTGAAACATGGAAAACGTTGTTTGAATCAATCCTCAAGGTGTTTTGTCATATATCTCTTCATTGAAATCCCTTCCCTGGAAGCGTGCATTCTTCTCTGATTCGGATGGAAAAATACTGGTACCTGACTTTTGCTCACCAATTTCCACGCAGACACCGTGCGGGACACTTGGTAATTGTAGGCTCTTATGGTCAATCTTCCAATGATATGCCTACAAATACGTCACAATGCTGCAGACACCTGGGGGAAACGATAGGAAGTGCCCGTTCATTCCTGTCGCATTCACAGCCATATAAGGAGATCATGGAAAACGTGCCTCCAGAAATCCTGTTGATTTCCTGGTCACTCAAACATCTTGGTTTTGCCTGTAGATTCTGTTCTATGGCACTCACAGTGAAAATCTTTACAGTTCTGGAAACGTCAGAGTGTCTTCTTTCCAAAACTATCAATTCCAAGCATAGTCGAGCATCTTTTCGTGACAAAATATTGCGCTTAAAACGGGCATGTCTTTTTATCCAAAAATGAAATACTGCCCCTAGAGTATTAACAGGTTAACAGGGATGTAAACAAATGTGTGCACATCATTTTAGAGAAATAATCTTTTTGGGCATATGGAACATTTCAGGGATATTTTATTTCAGCTCATGAAATGTAACAACATGTGGAAAAAATCAAGGTGTCTGAATATTTTCCAAATGCAAGTTTTATATACAGTACCGGTCAAAAGTTACTCATTCAATGATTTTTCTTTATTTTTACTATTTTCTACGTTGTAGAATAGTAGTGAAGACATAAACTATGATAACACATATGGAATCATGTAGTAACCAAAAAGCCATTCAAAATATAAAAAGTAGCCACATTTGCCTTGATGACAGCTTTGCACGCTCTTGGCATTCTCTCAACCAACTTCACCTGCAATGCTTTTCCAACAGTCTTGAAGGAGTTTCCCACATATGCTGAGCACATGTTGGCTGCTTTTCCTTCACTCTGCGGTTCAACTCATCCCAAACCATCTCAATTGGGTTGAGGTCAGGTGATTGTGAAGGCCAGGTCATCTGATGCAGCACTCCATCACTCTCCTTGGTCAAATAGCCATTTACATTACATTTAAGTCATTTAGCAGACGCTCTTATCCAGAGCGACTTACAAATTGGTGCATTCACCTTATGACATCCAGTGGAACAGTCACTTTACAATAGTGCATCTAAATCTTAAAGGGGGGGGTGAGAAGGATTACTTATCCTATCCTAGGTATTCCTTAAAGAGGTGGGGTTTCAGGTGTCTCCGGAAGGTGGTGATTGACTCCGCTGTCCTGGCGTCGTGAGGGAGTTTGTTCCACCATTGGGGGGCCAGAGCAGCGAACAGTTTTGACTGGGCTGAGCGGGAACTGTACTTCCTCAGTGGTAGGGAGGCGAGCAGGCCAGAGGTGGATGAACGCAGTGCCCTTGTTTGGGTGTAGGGCCTGATCAGAGCCTGGAGGTACTGAGGTGCCGTTCCCCTCACAGCTCCGTAGGCAAGCACCATGGTCTTGTAGCGGATGCGAGCTTCAACTGGAAGCCAGTGGAGAGAATGGAGGAGCGGGGTGACGTGAGAGAACTTGGGAAGGTTGAACACCAGACGGGCTGCGGCGTTCTGGATGAGTTGTAGGGGTTTAATGGCACAGGCAGGGAGCCCAGCCAACAGCGAGTTGCAGTAATCCAGACGGGAGATGACAAGTGCCTGGATTAGGACCTGCGCCGCTTCCTGTGTGAGGCAGGGTCGTACTCTGCGGATGTTGTAGAGCATGAACCTACAGGATCGGGCCACCGCCTTGATGTTAGTTGAGAACGACAGGGTGTTGTCCTGGATCACGCCAAGGTTCTTAGCGCTTTGGGAGGAGGACACAATGGAGTTGTCAACCGTGATGGCGAGATCATGGAACGGGCAGTCCTTCCCCGGGAGGAAGAGCAGCGCCGTCTTGCCGAGGTTCAGCTTGAGGTGGTAATATATAATAATAATAATAATAATAATATAATAATAATATAATATAATATATCCACACTGATATGTCTGCCAGACATGCAGAGATGCGATTCGCCACCTGGTCATCAGAAGGGGGAAAGGAGAAGATTAATTGTGTGTCGTCTGCATAGCAATGATAGGAGAGACCATGTGAGGTTATGACAGAGCCAAGTGACTTGGTGTATAGAGAGAATAGGAGAGGGCCTAGAACAGAGCCCTGGGGGACACCAGTGGTGAGAGCGCGTGGTGAGGAGACAGATTCTCGCCACGCCACCTGGTAGGAGCGACCTGTCAGGTAGGACGCAATCCAAGCGTGGGCCGCGCCGGAGATGCCCAACTCGGAGAGGGTGGAGAGGAGGATCTGATGGTTCACAGTATCGAAGGCAGCCGATAGGTCTAGAAGGATGAGAGCAGAGGAGAGAGAGTTAGCTTTAGCGGTGCGGAGCGCCTCCGTGATACAGAGAAGAGCAGTCTCAGTTGAATGACTAGTCTTGAAACCTGACTGATTTGGATCAAGAAGGTCATTCTGAGAGAGATCGCTGGAGAGCTGGCCAAGGACGGCACGTTCAAGAGTTTTGGAGAGAAAAGAAAGAAGGTATACTGGTCTGTAGTTGTTGACATCGGAGGGATCGAGTGTAGGTTTTTTCAGAAGGGGTGCAACTCTCGCTCTCTTGAAGACGGAAGGGACGTAGCCAGCGGTCAGGGATGAGTTGATGAGCGAGGTGAGGTAAGGGAGAAGGTCTCCGGAAATGGTCTGGAGAAGAGAGGAGGGGATAGGGTCAAGCGGGCAGGTTGTTGGGCGGCCGGCCGTCACAAGACGCGAGATTTCATCTGGAGAGAGAGGGGAGAAAGAGGTCAGAGCACAGGGTAGGGCAGTGTGAGCAGAACCAGCGGTGTCGTTTGACTTAGCAAACGAGGATCGGATGTCGTCGACCTTCTTTTCAAAATGGTTGACGAAGTCATCTGCAGAGAGGGAGGAGGGGAGGGGGAGGAGGATTCAGGAGGGAGGAGAAGGTGGCAAAGAGCTTCCTAGGGTTAGAGGCAGAAGCTTGGAATTTAGAGTGGTAGAAAGTGGCTTTAGCAGCAGAGACAGAAGAGGAAAATGTAGAGAGGAGGGAGCGAAAGGATGCCAGGTCCGCAGGGAGGCGAGTTTTCCTCCATTTCCGCTCGGCTGCCCGGAGCCCTGTTCTCTGAGCTCGCAATGAGTCGTCGAGCCACGGAGCGGGAGGGGAGGACCGAGCCGGCCTGGAGGATAGGGGGCATAGAGAGTCAAAGGATGCAGAAAGGGAGGAGAGGAGTGTTGAGGAGGCAGAATCAGGAGATAGGTTGGAGAAGGTTTGAGCAGAGGGAAGAGATGATAGGATGGAAGAGGAGAGAGTAGCGGGGGAGAGAGAGCGAAGGTTGGGACGGCGCGATACCATCCGAGTAGGGGCAGTGTGGGAGGTGTTGGATGAGAGCGAGAGGGAAAAGGATACAAGGTAGTGGTCGGAGACTTGGAGGGGAGTTGCAATGAGGTTAGTGGAAGAACAGCATCTAGTAAAGAGGAGGTCGAGCGTATTGCCTGCCTTGTGAGTAGGGGGGGAAGGTGAGAGGGTGAGGTCAAAAGAGGAGAGGAGTGGAAAGAAGGAGGCAGAGAGGAATGAGTCAAAGGTAGACGTGGGGAGGTTAAAGTCGCCCAGAACTGTGAGAGGTGAGCCGTCCTCAGGAAAGGAGCTTATCAAGGCATCAAGCTCATTGATGAACTCTCCGAGGGAACCTGGAGGGCGATAAATGATAAGGATGTTAAGCTTGAAAGGGCTGGTAACTGTGACAGCATGGAATTCAAAGGAGGCGATAGACAGATGGTTAAGGGGAGAAAGAGAGAATGACCACTTGGGAGAGATGAGGATCCCGGTGCCACCAGCCCTTACCTGTAGGTGTGTTGGATCATTGTGCTGTTGAAAAACAAAGGAAAGTCCCACTAAGCGCAAACCAGATGGGATGGTGAATTGCTGCAGAATGCTGTGCAGGTTAAGTGTGCCTTGAATTCTAAATAAATCACTGACAGTGTCACCAGCAAAGCACCCCCACACCATCACACCTCCTCCTCCCTGCTTCATGGTGGGAACCACACATGTGGAGATCGTTAGTTTACCTACTCTGCGTCTCACAAAAACGTGGTGTTTGGAACCAGAAATCTCTGATTTGGAGTCATCAGACCAAAGGACAGTTTTCCACCTGTCTACTGTCCTTTGTTCGTGTTTCTTCACTCTTCTTCTTCTCCGTTAGTCGTGGTTTCTTTTTAGCAATCCGACCATGAAGGCCTGATTCACGCAGTCTCCTCTAAACAGTCGATGTTGAGATGCCTGTTACTTGGAATAATTATTTCATAGTTTTGATGTAAAAATAAATAAAAATCCTTGAATGAGTAGGTGTGTCCAAACATTTGACTGGTACTGTACATTTTACCCAAGTTGGGTAACGCGTCTAGTCTGTATCTTACTTGTTGATATTCAATGGCCAATCACAGTCTCCGTGGATTAATAAATAGGTGAAAATAAATGGATAAGAAACTATTCCATTAATTTGCCTGAAATCATCCCACAGGCACATTTCTAAGGATAATTTTTTCAATTTTCGCCTAAAATGACATACCCAAATCTAACTGCCTGTAGCTCAGGCCCTGAAGCAAGGATATGCATTATTATTGGTACTATTATTGGTACTATTAGAAGGGAAACACTTTGAAGTCTGTTGAAATGTGAAAGGAGTGTAGGAGAATATAACACAATAGATCTGATTTAAAGATAATACAAAGAAAAAACCAACTGTTCTGTTGTATTTTTTTATACCATCATATTTGAAATGCAAGAGAAAGGCCATAATGTATTATTCCAGCACAGGTGCAATTTAGATTTGCAGTGTAATGTGCAATGTTTTAGACTGATCCAACGAACCATTGCATTTCTGTTCAAAATGTTGTATCAAGACTGCACAAATGTGCGTAATTTGTTTATTAACAACTTTTCATGTTCAAAATTGTCCACACTCCTCAAACAATAGCATGTTATTTCACTGTAATAGCTACTGTAAATTGGACAGTGCAGTTAGATTAACAAGAATTTAAGCTTTCTGCCAATGTCAGATATGTCTATGTCCAGGGAAATGTTATTTTTACTTACAACCTCATGCTAAACTCATTAGCCTATGTTAGCGTAACCGTCCCGCGGAACACCGATCCCGATGAAGTTATTAACACAAATTGTAGCCTGTAACCTTGTGGTAAAAAAGTAGCTTAAACATTTGTGTAAATCGTTCACTCCCTATTTTTTTGTTGCATGTTTGTGTATAGGTCCAGGTCTAGGCAAAGGATAGAAGATACGAGGAGGGTGCTTAGGCTACTGTCAGGATGCTTACTTTGATTAAAACAAACTTTGTTGGTGGACTGATCCGGGTTGTAATATGAGTTGAGTTTACACTGATTGTATAAAACATTAAGAACACAAATATTGCCCTCAGAACAACCTCAATTTGTTGGGCATGGACTCTACAAGGTGTCGAAAGTGTTCCACAGGTATGCTGGCCCATGTTAACTCCAATGCTTCCCACAGTTGGTGTCAAGTTGTCTGAATGTCCTTTGGGTGGTAGACCATTCTTGATACCCACAGGAAACTGTTGAGTGTGAAAACCACAGCAGCGTTGCAGTTCTTGAAACAAACCGGTGTGCCTGGCACCTACTACCATACCCTGTTCAAAGGCACTTAAATCTTTTGTCTTTCCCATTCACCCTTGGAATGGCACACATACATAATCCATACACAATCTGGCCTGTTGTCCGGACATCTGGCGGTCTCTATGGGGGTACCACAGGGTTGAATTCTCGGGCTGACTCTTTTCTCTGTATATATCAACGATGTCGCTCTTGCTGCTGGTGATTCCCTGATCCACCTCTACGCAGACGACACCATTCTGTATACATCTGGCCCTTCTTTGGACACTATGTTAACTAACCTCCAAATGAGCTTCAATGCCATACAACACTCCTTCTGTGGCCTCCAACTGCTCTTAAACGCTAGCAAAACCAAATGAATGCTTTACAACCGTTCGTTGCCCGAATCCGCCCGCCCGACTAGCATCACTACTCTGGACTACTCTGGACTAGAGGTCGAGGTATGATTTTTCAACGCCGATACTGATTATTGGAGGACCAAAAAAGCTTGAACATCTCTGGAGAAATCTGAAAATAGCTGTATAGCGACGCTCCCCATCCAACCTGACAGAGCTTGAGAGGATCTGCAGAGAAGAATGGAAACTCCCCAAATACAGGTGTGTCAAGCTTGTAGCGTCATACCCAAGAAGACTCAAGGCTGTAATCGCTGCAGATTGTGCTTCAACAATGTACTGAGTAAAGGGTCTGAATACTTATGTAAATGTAATATTTCTGTATTTTTTTAAAAGTAATTTGCTAACATTTCTGAAAACCTGTTTTTGCTTTGTCATTATACGGTATTGTGTGTAGATTTGATGAGAAAACAAACTATTTAATTCATTTTAGAATAAGGCTGTAACATAACAATATGTGGAAAAAGTCAGGGGGTCTTAATACTTTCTGAATGCACTGTATATCTGAATTTGTATCAATACTTTTGGTCCCCTAAAATGGGGAACTATGTACAAGAAGTTATGTAATTTCTAAATGGTTCACCAGATATGGCTGAAAATACCCTCCAAATTAAAGCTGACAGTCTGCATTTTAACTTCATAGTCATTATATCATTTAATGTCCAAAGTGCGAGAGTACAGAGCCAAAACAACAACAAAAATGGTCACTGTCCCAGTTCTTTTGGAGCCATCGTACATCCCCTGGTCATGTCAAAGGTCAGTTCTATTTTAATAGCTTGTATTAGAGAATTTTAGGTTTAACTTAACCTAGTAGAAACCCGAGTGTCTGTTATGGGTTTACTCACCAAATTATGGCAGCCAAGTTGTGCTTTGCTGTATGGCACCAATCAGGCTCAATGGTGAAGTACTGAAGGTGCATAAGGATGGAGGAATTCAGATATGACTGGGAATTAACAGGGACCTCACGATATGATTTTTATCACAATTCTTAGTTGATATGATATGTATTGCGATTCTCACAATTTTCACGATTCTATATGTATTGCGGTTCAATACGGCAATTTCATTGCAATTTCATGTTCCAAACATTTTGCTCACTGTATCGATTTTAATAAATCAGCCCAATCCACTTTTTATTTTTTTCAAATTGTTGTTGTCTGCTGCAGAGATGCTTGAGAAGTTCGTTTTGATAAGTCTTGGAAATAAAAGTGATGACAACATGTTGGCTCACTATTTAAAACAAAACCATAGTTTTGGAGCAGGTACAGCTGACTAGCGCTTGCTAACTCTACTTAGCATTTTTTACAGATAGATACTTGGAGTCAAAGTATCGATATAATATCGGCCAAAATAATATTGCGATATGTAACTATCGATTTTAATAAATCAGCACAATCTACCTTTTCATTTTTTTTATTGCTGCCGTCTTGGAGCTAGAATTGGGATCATGTATGCTAAACAATGCTGATACAAAAAAAGCAGAACGGAGAGCAATGTATAATTCGGCAAACTTAGCAAATGAGGCAACCATGGTAAGTACATGGGAGCGGCCATCTTCATGCATGTCCGCCATTACTATAACCCCTTTTTCCCCATGGATTTGCCCTTAGCTTGAGTGGATTTCCATGTGGCTGATAAGAAACACGTTTTTTAATCAGGAGCCTATCTTGGTCAGCTATATAATGACTGATATACAGTAGACACAGCACTGCAGTGGTTGTAAGTCGCTCTGGATAAGAGCGTCTGCTAAATGACTTAAATGTAATGTAAATGTGTCAGTCTCTTGAATCCATTCTCGTCAAATCATCATCACTATGACACTAATGTCTCTCTACTGTCTTCATCTGCCTGTCTCTGGATTGTAGCATGCTTCACATCTATGTGCTCTTTTTCTTTCTCCCTCTCTCTTTTCTTCGATGTGAAGGCTGTGAGTCCCGGGGCACCAGAGGATGAGAGCAAGCTGTCGGTAGGTCCTGTCTAGTTTGTCTATGTTTATGTCTGTGTCTATATGGCTAGTCTAACTTCTTTCTTTCCTTCCATACTGTACTCAAGAACCACGCGTTCTCTGTTTTATGGGTCCAACCTGCCTGTAGTATCTCTGTCTTAAAACTTTTTTATTGAACCTTTATTTAACTAGGCAAGTCAGTTAAGAACAAATTCTTATTTACAATTGACGGCCTACCTCGGCCAAACCCAGACAACACTGGGACAATTGTGCGCTGGCCAATAGGACTCCCAATCACGGCCGGATGTGACACAGCCTAGATTCAAACCAGGGACTGTAGTGACGCCTTTAGCACCGAGATGCAGTGCCTTAGACCGCTGCTCCACTCGGGTCTGTCTTTGCAATTCAAATATTACTCTCTCAGTACATCACTAGTGCTACTGTGAGTTATTATATAATGATGCCTACAGTTTCAAACACTTGAAGACCAGTTAATATATCCAAAATTCTAAAACAACGTTTTTGATCAGAGTGTTTTGCTAAAAGTCATTCATAACCAATATAGGCAACAATGAAATATTTACATTACATTTTGTCCAAAAAGGCCCCAAAACTGTTTTGAACAGCAAAATAACAATTCTCAGCGGATTCCTCTAAGCTGCATACTTATGGCCTTTCACAAACAGCGCAGACAGTCTTGTGCGTCCCAACCCGCACACAACCATATGGCCTTGAGAATTAGCAGCTGACACCTCCAGATTGGGCCGAAGCATCACCACAGGCCAGCCAAAGCGGGCACACTCAAAACAGCTGCCTATTTACATTTACATTTACATTTAAAACAGCTGACAAATTGGTGCATTCACCTTATGACATCCAGTGGAACAGCCACTTTACATGACGGTGGCCGATATCCCACATATCTCAAGTTCAGCTGAAACCACCAGAGTAACCTTGGCAAGGCTATTTTGGCGATATCATGATGACCACTTTAGCTGTAATCGGTTGCTTTAACCTATGGAGTGGTGCATTCTGTCTGATACCTTGTGCCTGTTTCAGCATTAGCTACTATTGAATTAAGCTTACATTTAGCATGAAAGCTTGTGGATTTCATGCAAAGGATGAACGGTGAATCATATGCAACAGAGTCTCATTAAAGATTATGCTATTGGGCACAGTAGACCTGTCAGAAGGGGCTTTGATTGCTGTGTTGGAGGTGGAACTGCGTTAGAGCTGTCAAATACACAAGCGGCTCCTGACAATATATTGTACCTAAAGCGGACATTGCCATTGGCTGCATGGAGTTGCATTAACAGAAATCCCATGAAGACTTGTTGACGAAATATGTTTTTCTAGCCACAGTTACAATCCATTTTTCACATTGGAATTTTACAAACATTCACGTTAATTGTGTGTTTGGTGTAGGCTTACCTTGTCCTGACAGTTTTAATAGCCGTGTAATTCTCTATCAGAAAAGTTGAGAATTCCCTGTCAAGTAGAGAGACAAGGAAGCCCAGCTGGCTTAGCTAGCCTACACCTACATTTTCTTTCTCTTCTACCTCAGTAGCCGAACATCGCTCTGGCCTGGTAGAAGTGTCGCTGCCGTGTCGGCTCTCTATAGCCGACTGGCCGGTACTCTGCAGGGATCCCTCCCCAAAGGAGTCTTCCCCTTACCTAGAGTTAGTAGGATGCTCCTGAATTACTTGGTTTTCAATCCTACCAACCAGCCATGGATATATGTCACTTACCGTGGAAGTTAAAAACAGCCACCTCTGGCAACAGGGGGCCTACTTGTCGAAGTTAAGCCCGGACTGGACTCTAGACTGGAGTCTAGAAACAGCTTCGCTGCCCTGGATCCAGAGGTTCTGACGCCTTCTTCCCTGGGGGCTTCTGATATGAGATTGGATCCGGAGGTACCTGCGCCGTGTGTTCTGTCTCCCTCTCCTGTGGCTTCTACCTCAGGTTCAGATCCTCAGAGATCCCCCTATCCTCAGAGATGCCCCTAATACTCCATCTCATTCATTATCCACAATGTATACTACAGCTGGCTCGGGTCCTTCGGGTTCCACCGTCCTTCAGTCCTCGAGAGGTTTGCGAAAGAACGGCCGGACCTCGTCGGCCATTGCACTAGCTGTCGTCATCGGCAGCTTTATGATAAGAAACATCTCAGTTCCTGGGGCAAAAACCCTTTGCTATCCTGGAGCAAAACAAGGCTGCTTCCAACCATTCTGCGACAGCTGCCGGGAGCTGACACAGTCATAGTCTATGTGGGGTCAAACGACATTAGGAGGGCTAACTCGGAACTGCTGAAAATGAATTTTAAAGGAGGATTAGCTCTGAAAACTTCCGTGGGGCCGTGGGTGTGAAAGATTTAGCAGGCTACTAGCATTACACACCTGGCTAAAACTTTCCTGTAGCTCTGTTGGAATATATTTTATAGATAACTTTGACACCTTTTGGAAACCGAAGATGCTCTACATGAATGATGGAGTCCATCCAAATTATCTTCGCTCCTAGACTCTGTCTACACATTTCAAGGCTGCGTTGAGACAATGACTTATCAATGACTCAACCCCAGGTTAGATAATCCCTACCATTGTAATGGTGAGTTGTAGTAATGCTGGAAAAAATTTACATAATCCCAGGTGTGTTGGCAGTCACAATGAAAGTAACTTTTATGTCCCTCTAACTCCCCTGAATGCGTCTGTCGATCCTATAGCTATTGTATACAGTAATCATGTGTCTATGAACCAGCGTTATATTGTTAGCACTGAGGCGGTGTGCCCTAGTAGGAAGTCCACTGTTTGAAGCTCACCCTGAACTATCAGCTCAAACATACAGTAAATAATAATAAGCTTCATAGTAAAGCAATATAAAACATCTAGCATTCCAGAAAAGTGATAAAAATAGCCTACAATGACATATATAGCCTAGGTGACAAGGTTCATGTAATCAATAACTTGGTAGTAACAGATGACATTCATATTCTGACTTTCTGAAACTCACTTAGATAATACATGTAATGACACAGTGGTAGCAATACATGGCTTTAACATCCACAGAACAGACAGAAACGCCAATGCGGTGTTGCAGCCTATATTCAGAGACAGATTCCTGTAAAGCTTAGAGAGCATCTCATGTTAAATATTATTGAAGTAATATGGCTACAGGTTCATTAGCCTCACCATTCTTGAGGGAAGCTGCTATAGACCATCAAGTGCTAATAGTTAGTTTCCGGATAATGTGTATGAAATGCATGTGATGTTCAACAGAGAGGTATATTTTCTGGGTGACCTTAATATTGACTGTTTTCATCAAGCTGCCCACTCAATAAAAAGCTTCAATCTGTAACCAGTGCCTGAAACTTGGTTCAGGTTATCAGTCAACCAACCAGGGTATTTACAAACAACACAGGAATTAAATTAAATCATGTATTGATTACATCTTTACTAATGATGCAGAAATCTGCTTTAAAGCTGTATCCAAATCCATCGGATGTAGTGATCACAATATAGTAGCCATATCTAGGGAAACCAAAGTTCCAAAAGCTGGACCTAATATAATATATACACAAGGTCATTCAATACGTTTTGTAATGATTCCTATATTGAGCATATAAAGAATATTTGCAGGTCTGTGGTGTGTAATGAGGAGCAACCAGATGCTGCACTTGATACATTTATGAAATTGCTTGTTCCAGTTACTAATAAGCATGCACCCATTAAGAAAATGACTGTAAAAACAGTTAAATCCCCGTGGATTGATGGGGAATTAAAGAGAGGGATGAGGCAAAAGGAATGGCAAATAAGTGTGGCTGCACGACCGATTGGCAAATGTACTGCAAATTGAGAATTCATATGATCGGTCTGTAAACAATTGTTGGGAAAATTACTTGTGTAATTCACAAAGTAGATATCCTAACCAACTTGCCTAAACTATAGTTTGTGAACAAGAAATTTGTGGAGTGGTTGAAAAATGACTTTTAATGACTCCAACCTAAGTGTATGTAAACTTCTGACTTAAACTGTACGTAAATTGTGTGCCCTCAGACCTAAAGGGAAGCAAAAGTAATTCCGCTACTCAAGAATAGCAAAGCCCCCTTTACTGGCTCAAATAGCAAACCAATTCAGCCTGTTACCAACCCTTTGTAAGCTTTTGGATAAAATGTTGTTTGACCAGATACAATGATATTTTACATTAAACAAATTGACAGTCTTTATGCATGCTTATAGGGAATATTTAACACAAATGACTGGCTGAGGTTTGGCTGAGAGTCTGGGAGAAATTTGCTGAGAGTAATGGATTATAAAAAGATTGTGGGAGCTGTTTTGTTAGCTTCAGTATGGCTTTTGACATTATCGATCATAGTCTGCTGATGGCAAAACATATGTGTCATGGATTTACACCCCCTGCTATATTGTGGATAAAGAGTTACCTGTCTATATTGTGGATAAAGAGTTACCTGTCTAACAGAACACAGAGGGTATTCTTCAATGGAAGCCTCTCCAACACAATCAAGGTAGAATCAGGAATTCCCCAGTGCAGCTGTCTAGACCCCTTACACTTTTCAATCTTTACTAATGACATGTCACTGGCTCTAAGTAAATCCTGTGTGTCTATGTATGCGGATTACTCAACACTGTACATGTCAGCTAATACAGTGAGTGAAATCACTGCAATACTTAAAAAGGGGCTGCAGCCAGTTTTAGAATGGGTGGCAGTAAATAAGTTAGTCCTAAGTATTTCTTTAATTAAAAGCATTGTATTTGGGACAAATCATTCACTAAAACCTGAACCTCAACTAAATCTTGTAATAAATCATGTGGAAATTGAGCAAGTTGAGGTGACTAAACTGCTTGGAGTAACCCTGGATTGTAAACTGTCATAGTCAAAACATGTTGATGCAACAGTAGCTAAAATGGGAAGAAGTCTGTCTATAATAAAGCTCTGTTCTGCCTTCTTAACAACACTATCAACAAGGCATGTCCTAGTTTTGTCACACCTGGAATACTGTCCAGTCGTGTGACCAGGTGCCACAAGCCTTTGTCCTTCAGGTATTTCCTTAGGGGAAGAGCCAAGGACTTGAAAGGATTGTGTAATGGTGCCATTGTTTGTTTGACAGCGTTGACCTCCTTTTGCAGGCTAGGCCACGGCTCCAGAGAGGTGGCAGCTCAGCCTCCCTGCACAACAGCCTGATGAGAAACAGCATCTTTCAGCTTATGATCCACACACTGGACCCACTCAGTGAAGGTAAGCAGTTATCCAACATACACAACACTGTTTCTCTATTCTTGTCTTGCTACTAATGTTTACACAAAGCGACATGGTATGCCTTGTTTTTCTCCACTTCCACTTCCATACAGTGACAGAAAGTTAACGGGTGTTCATAATCCCGGTCCTCTTCAGGTTAACCCAGGACTTTCTGTCACTCGACCAAAGCTCAATGGAGAGAGGATGAGTTGTTGCACATACGTTTTTGCAATTAGATGGACTCTAATAGAACCATGTTCTTCATGGCCTTTTGATAAATAAATATAGGTTAAACCTGTTGCTTGGGTCCTATACTTTATATTGTGATTTATTGTAGCAGAATTTTGCTTGTTATTTCAGACCAGGGCTCTGTGAACATATACAGTACCCCATAGGAGCCTAGTGAGGGCAGGATAGTTCATAATAATGGCTGGAATAGTGAATGGAATGGTATCAAACACATGGAAAGAACAGAAAGGCCCACGCACTGTACATCCCCCTAAATACCACCTTTAATATATGCCATTTAGCAGACGCTTTTATCCAAAGCGACTTACAGTCATGTGTGCATACATTCTACGTGTGGGTGGTCCCGGGGATCGAACCCACTACCCTGGCGTTACAAGCGCCATGCTCTACCAACTGAGCTACACAGGACCACCTACCTTTCAAATCAAACTTTATTTGTCACGTGCGCCGAATACAGCAGGTGTAGACCTTACAGTGAAATGCTTACTTACAGGCTCTAACCAACAGTGCAATTTCAACAAACAAAAAAAGTATGAGGTGAACAATAGGTAAGTAAAGAAATAAAAACAACATTAAAAAAGACAGTGAAAAATAACAGTAGCGTGGCTGTATACAGTAGCGAGGCTATATACAGGCACCAGTTAGTCAGGCTGATTGAGGTAGTATGTACATGTAGATATGGTTAAAGTGACTATACATATATGATAAACAGAGAGTAGCAGTAGCGTAAAAGAGGGGCTGGCGGGTGCTAGGTGGCGGGACACAATGCAGATAGCCCAGTTAGCCAATGTGCGGGGGCACTGGTTGGTTGGGCTAATTGAGGTAGTATGTACATGAATGTATAGTTAAAGTGACTATGCATATATGATCAACAGAGAGTAGCAGCAGCGTAAAATAGGGGTTGGGGGGGCACACAATGCAAATAGTCCGGGTAGCCATTTGATTACCTGTTCAGGAGTCTTATGGCTTGGGGGTAAAAACTGTTGAGGAGCCTTTTTGTCCTAGACTTGGCACTCTAGCACTGCTTGGCATGCGGTAGTAGAGAGAACAGTCTATGACTGGGGTGGCTGGGGTCTTTTTTTTAGGGCCTTCCTCTGACACCGCCTGATGTAGCGGTCCTGAACGGCAGGCAGCTTAGCCCCAGTGATGTACTGAGCCATACGCACTACCTTCTGTAACGCCTTGCGGTCGGAGGCCGAGCAGTTGCCGTAACAAGCAGTGATGCAACCATGCTCTCGATGTTGCAGATGTAGAACCTTTTGAGGATCTGAGGACAAAGCCTTTTCCCCCTCAGGATACTAAAAAGGCGTTACAGCGAAAGCATACCATGCGATTATCTGAGGACAGCGCCCAGCACACAAAACATTACAAACAGTTACCAGCCAAGTATTGGAGTTACAAAAGTCAGAAATAGCAATACAATTAATCACTTACCTTTGATGATCTTCATATGGTTGCACTCACAATGATTTTCATATGGTTGCACTCACAAGAAACTCCCAGTTTCACAATAAATGTTCGTTTTGTTCGGTAAAGTCCCTCTTTATATCTAAAATCCTCTGTTTTGTTGGCGCGTTTTGTTCAGTAATCCAATGGCTCAAAGGCAGTCACAACAGGCAGACGAAAAATCTAAATAGTATCCATAAAGTTTGTAGAAACATGTTAAACGATATTTATAATCAATCCTCAGGTTGTTTTTAGTCATAATGATCGATAATATTTCAACCGGACAATAGCTTCGTCAATATGAAAGAAAAACAAGAAAGGCGTGCTCTCGGTCGGGCGCAGCAAACAGGTCTGGGGACTTTCCACTGTCCACTTACTCAGAGTGATCTTACTCCCTAACTTTTCAGAATACAAGCCTGATGACATCTGGTGGAAGCCATAGGAAGTGTAATTTGAGTCCTAAGTCATGGGATACTCTATAGGCAGTCAATGGAAAACTACAAACATTTAAAAAATCCCACTTCCTGGATGGATTTTTTTCAGGTGTTCGCCTGACATATCAGTTCTGTTATACGCACAGACGTTATTTTAACAGTTTTAGAAACTGTAGAGTGTTTTCTATCCAAATCTACCAATTATATGCACATCCTAGCTTCAGGGCATGAGTGACAGGCAGTTTAATTTGGGCACGCTTTTCATCCAGAGGTGAAAATAGTGCCCCCTACCATAGTGAGGTCAAATATGTTTTTTTCCACCTATCTACACACCCATCTTTCACCCATCCCCATAATAATTCACCCATCCCTGACACTGAAGCATCCCCATAGCATGAAGCTGCCACCACCATGCTTCATATTAGTGAGGGCGTTAGATGGTAGGGGGTAGAAGTGCCTGGTTTTCTCAAGCCATAGCACCTTGCATTCATGCCAAATAGTTACATTTTTTTCTCATCAGACCACATAATCTTTTGCCTTATTCTCTCATAGTCTTTCACGTGTCTTTTTTCAAACTCCAGACGTGCTGCCATATGCCTTTTTCTCATGAGTGGCTTCCATTTACCACTCTACCATAAGCCCAGATTGGTTCAGTGCTGTGCTCTCATCTCAGTCAAGAAACTCTGTAGCTCTGTCAGAGTTGTCAATCAGTTCTTGGTTACCTCCCTGACCAAGGTCCTTCTTGCCCGGTTGCTCAGTTTGTTCGGACAGCCAGTTCTAGGCAGAGTCTGGGTAGTTATATATATTTTTTATTTCTCAATGATGGAGACCACCGTTCTCTTGGAAACTTCCAACACTCCAGAAATGGTTTAATACCATTCCCCAATTCTATCTCAGAGATATACGGATAGTTCCTTTCTGCTCTGACATGCACTGTCAACTGTGGGACCTTGTATAGAAAGGCTTGTTTCTGTCTAAAATGTTTGTCTAAAATGTCTAAACAATTGAATTGGCCACAGGTGGACTCAAATCAAGTTGTAGAGACGTCTCAAGGATGATCAAAGGAAATTGGATGCACTAGAGTTCAATTTGGAGTGGCATAGCAAAGGTGTGTAATAGCTACGTAAATTACATTTCTGTATTTCATTTTTAAAAATAATTAAATGTTTTCACTTTGTCATTGTGAGATATTGTGTTGATGGGTGAGAAAATATATTTTTGAAATACATTTTGAATTCAGGCTGTTACACAGCAAAATGTGGAATAAGTCAAGGTATATGAATAGTTTCTTAAGACACTGTATGTCATGGTGGGAGTCCATATAATGGGACTTTCACAAACACTATTAGCCCACTGATATGTGTAATGCTTTTATCCTAATAAATGGCTGCTTATGGAAACATCTTAAATGTAATGTGAGGTCAGTGTAATATCGGGAATCTAGTGAAGGAGAGCGCTGATTTATTTGAATCCAAGTTGAAAACCTATTAGCTATTTACAGAGAAATTATAAATGGCATCGCGTCAGGGCTGAATATGCTAATTCAGTGGGGAGGTACAGTGTCATTCCAATCTAATACCGTCAAGGGAGTAGGGTGAAAATATCACCCAATTTTGCAATGCAAATAGAAAGGCAAGGAACTTAAGGATGCCCTGAATGATTTGCGTTCCAAAGGATTCTCCATATTAAAGCTTAGATGGAGATTTTTGAAGTTCAGAGAAACATAGCAGCCATGTTTTTATATGTGGGATGAATGTAGTTGAGCATTTCCATTTTTTTTTAAATAAGTGAGTGCCAAATAAATGTTTGAAATGTAGGTGTGAAGAAATATTGTCAATAGTTTAAAGGAGTAAATGACTAGTGTTGTTGACCTGTAAAATGGTCTGCTGTTCTGAGGACTGGTTGTGTAGTTAATTGTACTGGGAGTTGTAGTTGGACTGGAATGATTTAATCTTTTACAGTCTTCACTTACCTGGAAGCTGAGCCTTCAATTAAACGATTCAAAAATAATATTAATAAATTGTGCCCTGCCTGACTGATTGCTAAGTGACTATTACAATGCATGACCTCCTAGTCACACTCCTAGATGCCCCATTACCACATTACCCACCATTATTTACATTTAGTCGTTCCATCTGGCTGATAAAGTTCTAAATCACAGTCTGGTATGGGAATATAAATGTGTGAGGGCGTAGTGTGACGTAGAAATAAATGCAACCATCCAACCTTCTCCATCTCGCAGTTTGTTTAGCAGCCAACTGTATGTGGTTCTCAAATAGATTTCAAATACTTACCATCTGGTGGTTAAATCATTTTGTACCATGTGACCTTTAATTAAGGGATTTGAAACATTGTGCAGTTCCTTTAAAAGATAATGGAATGTTGTTAAGATTATAAATTATTCTGACCAGTCTCAGTCAGTGTTTTCCATATTCTTTACATGGAAAGATCCTGACTATGCAAAGTAGCCTTTATTACTAAACTAAATCAATTTAAAGTTCATTCGTCATATACACAGGATACATCAGGGTATAAACAGTGCAATTAAATGTTTACTTGAGAGCTACCTCTCAACAGTGTAGTGAAATATAGTAAAAATAAAACAACAATAACACAATAAGGCAATAAGTGGTAAACAAATATTAAAAAGTATAAAAGTAGTAGTAAAATTAGCAGCAGTGGAGCATTAAGATGTGGTGGGAAATATACACTGAGTATACCAAACATTATGAACACCTTACTAATATTGAGTTGCACCCTAACCTTTTGCCCTCCGAACAGCCTCAATTCGTCGATGCATGTACTCTACAAGGTGTCGAAAGCGTTCCACAGGAATGCTGGCCCATGTTGACACCAATACTTCCCATAATTGTGTCAATTTGGCTGGATGTCCTTTGTGTGGTGGACCATTCTTGATACACATTCTTTAAAAACGCAGCAAAATTGCAGTTTGTGACACAAACCAGTGCGTGCACCTGGCACCTATTACCATATCCCATTCACTTAAATATTTTGTCTTGCTCGTTCATCCATTCAGAGGACTTCAAGACTTCAAGATCCTTCTTTAACCTGTGTCCTCCCATTCATCTACACTGATTTAAGTGGCATCAATAAGGCAGGTAGCCTAGTGGTTATATTGTTGGGCCAGTGACCGAAAGGTTGCTGGATCAAATCCCCAAGCTGACAAGGTAAAAATCTGTAATTCTGCCCCTGAACAAGGCAGTTAACCCACTGTTCCCTGGTAGGCCGTCATTGTAAATAAGATATTTTCTTAACTGACTTGCCCAGTTAAATTAAAATAAATGAGGGATCATAGCTGCGGTTCCCCATTGCGGGACTCCTGAGTGTTGCAGCGGTCTAACACGGAACCCAAACCGGCTGCACGCGTGCGCAATCGTGCATACATTTATTTTGTACCCTACACCAAACGCGATCATGAGACGCAGGTTAAAACATCAAAACAAACTCTGAACCAATGACATTAATTTGGGGACAGGTCGAAAAGCATTAACCTCTTGGTCCTACCTGGCATGCAGGCGTCCCATCTAGAGCTCTGGAAATGCAAATGCGCTACGCTAAATGCTAATAGTATTAGTTAAAACTCAAACGTTCATTAAAATACACATGCAGGGTATTGAATTAAAGCTACACTCGTTGTGAATCCAGGCAACAAGTCAGATTTTTAAAATGCTTTTCGGCGAAAGCATGAGAAGCTATTATCTGATAGCATGTAACACCCCAAAAGACCCGCAGGGGACGTAAACAAAATAATTAGCATAGTAGTCGCTACACAAACCGCACAAATAAAATATAAAACATTCATTACCTTTGACCATCTTCTTTGTTGGCACTCCTAGATGTCCCATAATCACTATTGGGTCTTTTTTTCGATTAAATCGGTCCATATATAGCCTAGATATCGATCTATGAAGACTGTGTGATAAACGGAAAAAAATAGCATTTCATAACGTAACGTCATTTTTTAAAATTCAAAAAGTTGACGATAAACTTTCACAAAACACTTCGAAATACTTTTGTAATGCAACTTTAGGTATTAGTACACGTTAATAAGAGATAAAATTCATCAGGAGGCGATGTCAATTCTATAGGTGTCTGTTTCGAAAAAATGTCTTGGCGAGAGCTCGACCAAAACATCCGGCCGGAGAACGGAGGGAATCGATTCCCTTGATTCGGTTAGACCAAGAATCAATTGCGAATCAAATGACAAGACTCTAGACAACGTGTGGAAGCTGTAGGCACTGCAACCTCGGCCTCATTTAATTCGATTCACTTTGAACAATTCCTTGAAGTCGCGGATGGATATTTATTTCCTTTTTCAGTGATTAGATATTCCTGCACTTTTCGATGAAACGCACGTTCTGTTATAGTCACAGCCGTGAATTAACCAGTTTTATAAACGTCTGAGTGTTTTCTATCCACACATACTAATCATATGCATATACTATATTCCTGGCCTGAGTAGCAGGGCGCTGAAATGTTGCGCGATTTTTAACAGAATGTTCGAAAAAGTAGAGGGTCGACTTAACAGGTAAAAAATGTATGGCAATGTAGCTAGTTAGCCTGCACTTGCTAGCTAATTTGTCCTATTTAGCAATCTTGCTGTTGCTAGCTAATACGTCCTGGGATATAAACATTGAGTTGTTATTTGACCTGAAATGCACAAGGTCCTCTACTCCGACAATTAAAACTTCTTAGGGCTGAAATTTTGTTAACGGGATCGATATGACAACAGCATGTGAAAGTGCAGAGCGCCAAATTCAAACAACAGAAATCACATAATTAAAATTCCTCAAACATACAAGTATCTTAAACCATTTTAACGGTAATCTTGTTGATAATCCCACAAGTGTCCAATTTCAAATAGGTTTTACAGCGAAAGCCGCCAAGTCACAGAAAAATTCAGCCATTTTTCCAGCCAAAGAGAGGAGTCACAAAAAGCACAAATAGAGATAAAATTAATCTCTAACCTTTGATGATCTTGATCAGATGACACTCAATAGGACTTCATGTTACACAATACATGTATGTTTTGTTTGATAAAGATCATATTTATATAAAAACATCTCAGTAGTTCCATAAACATCCGGTGATTTTGCAGAGAGCCACATCAATTTACAAAAATACTCATTATAAATGTTGATTAAAATACAAGTGCATTATGAATGGAAATATAGATAAACTTCTCCTTAATGCAACCACTGTGTCAGATTTCAAAAAAGCTTTATGGAAAAAGCAATGAGAACGGTGCTTAGACAACAAATACATATATCCGCCATGTTGGAGTCAACAGAAGTCAGAAATAACATTATAAATATTCACTTACCTTTGATGATCTTCATCAGCATGCACTCCCAGGAATCCCAGTTCCACAATAAATGTTTGATTTGTTCGATAATGTCCATCATTCATGTCCAAATAGCTAAGGTAAACTCACCCCAATCCGTACAAATGTGCGCAACCGCAACATTCAAACGAGGCTTCAATGAAAACTAATGGGACTGTAGCGACTGTGTTGACTTCAAACTCTGAGGTGTGAACTACGT
Organism: Oncorhynchus gorbuscha; assembly: GCF_021184085.1. Lineage (NCBI taxonomy): Eukaryota > Metazoa > Chordata > Actinopteri > Salmoniformes > Salmonidae > Oncorhynchus > Oncorhynchus gorbuscha. The sequence goes on along the minus strand of NC_060193.1, from coordinate 34,563,160 downwards.
TCCTATTCAAGCGTTGATCGACATGGTACTGGCTCTATAGTATTGGAGAAAAGTTGAAAAATAGACCCTCCGTTACAACATGACGTGTCATGTCGTAACGTACAGCACGCATAAAGCAACTATTTCCATCTTACAATCTCTCTCCACCAGGTGTAGCACTTCTCTCATCCTTTAAAAACAAGAAATGGACAGTGACTGGGTAAGGGAGGATACCTAGTCATTTTTTGCGTCTTCATTGCATGTGACCATCATTCTCAAAGCCGCTGTTTACTTCTAAGATCACTTTAGCACCGCCCTAAAAACCTGATTCAAATTCGACGCAAACCTTCAAATAGGTATGTAATGACACATTATATAAACTCTTTATAGTGTTATATTTACATTTTAGAGGCGATAAGGTGATAGGTTGGACAGAGAGTGAAAAAAAGCTATTTTCCCACACAACATCTCTCCTTCTCACTATCACGCATTAGTTTCGCTTCCCCACCTGCCATTTTTAAAAATCATTTTTGGGGAGCTAAAATAAGGGCAATTGTACGGACCAAGGCGATGTACGAGTTTACGTGAGTTTACGTTACTTTTGTTAGCGCGTTTGGTAAACAAATCAAAACTCATGAAGCGTGTTCCATAGTTGCAGACTAAATGTCGAAATGTTCCGTTACCGTCCGTAGAAACATGTCAAACGATGTTTTTCAATAAGGTTCCAACTGGAGAATTCCTTTGTCTTCAGAAAAGCAAAGGAGCGGAAGCTACCTCTCATGTGAAATGCGCGTGACCTGCGCGTGACTGCTGGCAGACCTCTGACTCATTCCCCTCTCATTCAGCCCCCCTTCATAGTAGAAGCCTCAAACAAGTTTCTAAAGACGGTTGACATCTAGTGGAAGCCTTAGAAAGTGCAACATAACCAATATCCCACCGTGTATTCAATAGGGGCTGAGTAGAAAATCGACCACCGATTTCCTACTTCCTGTTTGGATTTCTTCTCAGGTTTTTGCCTGCCATTTGAGTTATGTTATACTCACAGACATCATTCAAACAATTTTAGAAACTTCAATATTTCCTATCCAAATAGACTAATAATATGCATATATTAGCAACTGGGACTGAGGAGCAGGCAGTTTACTCTGGGCACCTTATTCATCCAAGCTACTCAATACTGCCCCCAGCCATAAGAAGTTTAATCCACCCATAAAATGGCCAACTGAATCATTTCTAGTCATCTCTCCTCCTTCCAGGATTTTTCATTTTTGAACCTATATGGTGATTGGCATCTAACGTTACACTTTCATAGTATTACCACGACAGTTGGCAACACAGTTAGTCTGTGTTGAGGAGATGGCACATGGGTACCTGCTTCTATAAACCAATGAGGAGATGGGAGAGGCAGGACTTGCAGCGTGATCTGCGTCAGAAATAGAAAGGAGTTCTAGTTTAGCCCTTGGCATCGGAGATGCTCGTTGGCGCGCACGAGCAGTGTGGGTGCAATAACTTAATAACATGGATTTCTAAATGTATTTTGCTACGCTCGAGCACGCGACGTGTCCGGTCTGGTCAGCATGTAAGGCTATGCATCTCAGTGCTAGAGGTGTCACTACATACCCTGGTTTGATTTCAGGCTGTATCACAACCGGCTGTGATTGGGAGTACCATAGGGTGGCGCACAATTGGCCCAGTGTTGTCCGGCTTAGGGGTAGGCTGTCATTGTAAATAATATTATTTTCTTAACTGACTTGCCTAGTTATATCAAGGTCAAATAAAATAAATAGCTTTCACCTTCCATGCCATTTCAACCAAAAAATGTAATGTGATGGTGCTGAATCAACTTGGAAAACTGATTGGATTTGCAAAATGTAATCAACATAATTTTTTATTGTTTTCACCCAACTTTTAATCTAAATACAATATCATGTTGAAATTATTTTGTGATTTCATGTTGAGTTCACGTGAAAACTAGAAATGGTCTATAATAGTATGACGGTTGACGAAGTGAGCAGTACAATAAATAGTAATAAATAATAGCAGCAGTGATGGTAGTGAGTGTGTGAGTGTGATAGATTGCATTTGAGTGTGTGTATGGATTGTGTGTGTAGAGAGTCAGTGCAAATCAGGCATTTTTTGAGAAACAGAACCAGGAACGAAAGTGATTTTTCCAGTCCCACAAAAAAACAACAAAGAGAATATGCAAAGCCCTTACTCTGTCACTCAGAAACCTCTTCCAGTGTCTGCCTGCCAGCTGAAAATCTTTGCAAGTGTGTGTGTGATTACACTACCTGCCCCTCTGAAGCATATGCTACAGTAATCTACTGATGTAACAAGCGATGTTCACTCTAGGACTGCTGCGCAGAAGAAATGTGATGCCTCGCAGTGACATCTTCACTGAGTTTGCACTATATAGATTACATTTTTTTCTGTGATCGAATCAACATTTCAACCAAAACAAACATCAGCCCCTTTTCAATGCAGAGTAGAACGTGTAGAATTCTGTTGGTTGGGGTAGCACACAAGTGGTCTTTCAATCACCCATGAGTGTTGATATTCTTTGCTAGTTAGCGAGTTATTATCCCCGTTATAGATAAGTATAGGTCAGCAATGGGGGGTTACTGCTTTCTACAAAGCACAGCACATGTTGGCCACATTTCAGGCAGTCTTTGAAAAAACAGTCAAGTAAGAAGCTTACATCTTAATTGAAGGGGCAGTGTTGTACTTTGAGACAGGCTTGAGTATGCAAATAATAAGTATGTCAATAAGAAAGTGGTTTCTTGTATCATACAACACAATACAATGCAATTTACAGTCACCTATTTGGCCCATAGTGTTACAGATCAAGTAAAAAATTATATGTAAAAACATTTTTTAAAGTCTCATGCAATGTAGGCCTACATTGAACACCACATATATACTGTAGGCTATGTCATATAAGTCAAAGGCTATTTCCATGTGGAAGTAGGATTTGCTCCATTAGTTTTGTTGGTAGGTCTACATTATGCTAAAATAACCACGAAAGCCTATTGGCTACTGGCTAAAACTGTAAAGGTACAGCCTCAGTGTTCACTGTAAATGCACGCCGGAAGTTGCAAAAAATTCTCACAACTTTCAAGTTTCCACTCACAAGACCTAAAATTTGCTCAGTCCCCCAAAATATTAGAGGAAACATCAGTGAAAAGCGTGATTTAGAAGATAGGAAGATACATTTTTCATTAGAGAAGAATAGATATATTTTTCAATGATTGTTAAGGATACTATAGTTTCACATTGGCTTTATTAATAAATCCACTTATGGATCATGCGAATTTTCGCAGCTTTTTGTTAAAAATCGCGCAACATTTCAAAGTCCTACTACTCATGCCAGGAATATAGTATATGCAAATGATAAGTATGTGTGTATAGAAATCACTCTGAAGTCTCTAAAACTGGTTAAATCGTGTCTGTGGCTATAACACAACGTGTTTAGGAGTAAAAATCCCTCGAAAAACTGTTCTCCAAAAACACAAAAAATATATTAATCCGCCAGTCAATGTTTTGTTTAAGGCGACTGCAAATACATGAAGATGCCCTGTAAACGCCTACAGCTTCCACACGATGTCGTCAGTGCTGGCATTTCTAGCAGACTTAATCCTTGGTTGTATGACGTTTTGCCTTTTCCCGTTTTAGTCTCTCAACAGGATGTTGTTAAAATGGAAAAGATGGCCGCTGATTTCAAGACTAGCTGCTATCGAATACAGATCGCCCCGTGATGAATTGTATAGATTATTAACGTTTATTAATACCTAAAGTTGGTTTAGAAAAGTAGTTTGAAGTGTTTTGTAAAAGTTTATAGGCAACTTTTGTAATTTTAAAAAGTGACGTTGCGTCTTGTAAAAGGGAATATTCCTGGATCAGACCGGTCTTCAGAAAACGACATTTTGGCTATACAATGACGGATTTAATCGGGAAAAAGACCCAATTGTGATGTTTATGGGATATATAGGAGTGCCAAGAAAGAAGCTCGTCAAAGGTAATGAATGTTTTATATTTTATTTTTAGCATTTTGGATAGCGCCGGCTACCGCAAAATCTGTCGTTTCAGGTGACGTTCCAGTACTTTGGGGGTGCATGCTATCAGATAATAGCTTCTCATGCTTTCGCCGAAAAGCATTTGACAAATCTGACTTTGTGGCTGGATTCACAACGAGTGTAGCTTTAATTCAGTACACCCCGAAATACCTGAAGGGGACGTAAACAAAATAATTAGCATAGCCGGCGCTACACAAAACGCAGAAATAAAATATAAAACATTCATTACCTTTGACAATCTTCTTTGTTGGCACTCCTAGATGTCCCATAAACATCACTATTGGGTCTTTTTTCGATTAAATCGGTCCATATATACCCTAAATATCGATCTATGAAGATTGTGTGATCCAGGAAAAAACAGGTTTACGCAACGTCATTTTTTAAATTAAAAAGTCGACGATAAACTTTCACAAAACACTTCTAAATACTTTTGTAATCCAACTATTAGTAAATTTTAATAATCTATCAAATTGATCACGGGGCGATGTGTATTCAATAGCTCCACGTCTTGAATTCATGGTCGAAAATTTCTCATCCAAAACATCCTGTCGGAGACCGGAAGGAATGGGCTCTCCTCTTACTCATTTGACCAAGAAACAAAGCCCAGGCAATTGACATGACTGGCGACATCGTGTGGAAGCTGTAGGACTTGCAATCTCAGCCCCATGTAATTTGGTAATTTGGTCCCATAAACAATACATGCAAGTGACGCATTGATACTTTTTCCAGTTTTCAGTGATCAGTTTTTCTTGCGCTTTTCGATGAAACACAAGCTCTGTTATAGTCACAGCCGTGATTTAACCAGTTTTAGAAACGTCAGAGTGTTTTCTATCCACACATACTAATCATATGCATATACTATATTCCTGTCATGAGTAGCAGGACGCTGAAATGTTGCGCGATTTTTATCAGAATGTTCGAAAAAGTAGGGGGTAGGATTAACAGGTTAACAGTTTTATGGCCTGGAGGTAGAAGCTGTCTGAGACCAGATGCTCTGCTACCGTCTGCCCACACTGAATAAGCCGGCAAGCAGAAGCATCAGTCAAAGACAGAGCCAAAGTATCTTGTCCTTAAGCCTCACCATCCCTTGCAGGCTTTTAGACCTTAAGTGGCTCAGTGGTGTTCTATAAAGCTGGCAGTGTTCATAAATATCTCATAGAGACTTGTAAATGTAAGTGGAATGATGCTGTCTAGTCTCACTAGACACATCCCACTGGGCACTGACGTCAATTTCATTTAAATGACGTGGAAACAATGTTTATTCAACCAGTGTGTGCCCAGTGGGATAGGAGCTTGTAAAGAACAACCTTCCATTGGTTGGTATTCATGTACCATGGTGCAAGACAGAGGGGTAGTGCGAACGGCCCAGTACATCACTGGGGCCAAGCTTCCTGCAATCCAGGACCTCAAAACCAGGCAGTGTCAGAGGAAGGCCCTAAAAATAGTCAAAGACTCCAGCAACCCTAGTCATATACTGTTCTCTCTGCTACCACATGGCAAGCTGTACCGGAGTGCCAAGTCTAGGTCCAAGAGGCTTCTAAACAGCTTCTACCCCCAAGCCATAAGACTCCTGAACATCTAGTCAAATGGCTATCCAGACTATTTGCATTCCACACTACTGCCACTCTGTTGTCATCTATGCATAGTCACTAATAACTCTACCTACATGTACATACTACCCCAACTAACCGGTGCCCCCGCACATTGACTCTGTACCGGCACCCCCCTGTATACATTTTTATTTTTTACTGCTGCTCTTTAATTGTTACTTTTATCTCTTTTTTGATCTATTTTTTATTTCACCTTTATTTAACCAGGTAGGCTAGTTGAGAACAAGTTCTCATTTGCAACTGCGCCCTGGCCAAGATAAAGCATAGCAGTGTGAACAGACAACAACACAGAGTTACACATGGAGTAAACAATAAACAAGTCAATAACATAGTAGAGAAAAAAAGAATATATATACATTGTGTGCAAAAGGCATGAGGAGGTAGGCAATAAATAGGCGGAGGAGTGAATAATTACAATTTAGCAGATTAACACTGGAGTGATAAATGATCAGATGAACATGTGCAGGTAGAGATACTGGTGTGCAAAAGAGCAGAAAAGTAAATATAATAAAAACAGTATGGGGTGAGGTAGGTAAATTGGCTGGGCTATATACCGATGGACTATGCACAGCTGCAGCGATCGGTTAGCTGCTCAGATAGCAGATGTTTAAAGTTGGTGAGGGAGATAAAAGTCCAACTTCAGCAATTTTTTCAATTCGTTCCAGTCACAGACAGCAGAGAACTGGAAGGAAAGGCGGCCAAATGAGGTTTTGGCTTTAGGGATGATCAGTGAGATACACCTGCTGGAGTGCATGCTATGGGTGGGTGTTGCCATTGTGACCAGTGAACTGAGATAAGGCAGAGCTTTACCTAGCATAGGCTTGTAGATGACCTGGAGCCAGTGGGTCTGGCGACGAATATGTAGCAAGGGCCAGCCGACTAGAGCATACAGGTCGCAGTGGTGGGTGGTAAAAGGTGCTTTAGTAACAAAACGGATGGCACTGTGATAAACTGCATCCCGTTTTCTGAGTAGAGTATTGGAAGCTATTTTGTAGATGATATCGCCAAAGTCGAGGATCGGTAGGATAGTCAGTTTTACTAGGGTAAGTTTGGCGGCGTGAGTGAAGGAGGCTTGTTGCGAAATAGAAAGCCGACTCTCGATTTGATTTTGGATTGGAGATGTTTGATATGAGTCTGGAAGGAGAGTTTGCAGTCTAGCCAGACACCTAGGTACTTATAGATGTCCACATATTCTAGGTCGGAACCATCCAGGGTGGCGATGCTAGTCGGGTGTACGGGTGCAGGCAGCGAACGGTTGAAAAGCATGCATGTGGTTTTACTAGCGTTTAAGAGCAGTTGGAGACCATGGAAGGAGTGTTGTATGGCATTGAAGCTCGTTTGGAGGTTAGATAACACAGTGTCCAAGGAAGGGCCATAAGTATACAGAATGGTGTCGTCTGCGTAGAGGTGGATCAGGGAATCACCCGCAACAAGAGCAACATCATTGATATATACAGAGAAAAGAGTCGGCCTGAGAATCGAACCCTGTGGTACCCCCATAGAGACTGCCAGAGGACCGGACAACATGCCCTCCGATTTGACACACTGAACTCTTTCTGCAAAGTAGTTGGTGAACCAGGCAAGGCAGTTATTAGAAAAACCGAGGCTACCGATATGTCTGCCGATAAGAATATGATGTTTGACAGAGTCGAAAGCCTTGGCCAGGTTGATGAAGACGGCTGCACAGTACTGTCTTTTATCGATGGCGGCTATGATATTGTTTAGTACCTTGAGCGTGGCTGAGGTGCACCCCTGACCGGCTCGGAAACCGGATTGCACAGCGGAGAAGGTACGGTGGGATTTGAGATGGTCAGTGACCTGTTTGTTGACTTGGCTTTCGAAGACCTTAGTTAGGCAGGGCAGGATGGATTTAGGTCTGTAACAGTTTGGGTCCAGGGTGTCTCCCCCTTTGAAGGGGGGAAGACCGCGGCAACTTTCCAAATCTTTGGGGATCTCAGATGATACGAAGGAGAGGTTGAACAGGCTGGTAATAGGGGTTGCGACAATGGCGGCGGACAGTTTAAGAAATAGAGGGTCCAGATTGTCAGGCCCAGCTGATTTGTATGGGTCTATGTTTTGCTGCTCTTTCAGAACATCTGCTATCTGGATTTGGGTAAAGGAGAACCTGGGGAGGCTTGGGCGAGTAGCTGCGGGGTGGGCGGAGCTGTTGGCCGAGGTTGGAGTAGCCAGGAGGAAGGCATGGCGAGCCGTTGAGAAATGCTTGTTGAAGTTTTCGATTATCATGGATTTTTCGGTGGTGACCATGTTACCTAGACTCAGTGCAGTGGGCAGCTGGGAGGATGTGCTCTTGTTCTCCATGGACTTTACAGTGTCCCAGAACGTTTTGGAGTTAGAGCTACTGTATGCAAATTTCTGCTTGAAAAAGCTGGCCTTTGCTTTCCTGACTGACTGCTTGTATTGGTTCCTGACTTCCCTGAACAGTTGCGTATCGTGGGGACTATTCAATGCTATTGCAGTACGCCACAGGATGTTTTTGTGCTGGTCGAGGGCAGTCAGGTCTGGAGTGAACCAAGGGCTATATCTTTTCTTCGTTCTGCATTTTTGGAACGGAGCATGCTTATCTAAGATTGTGAGGAAGTTACTTTTAAAGAATGACCAGGCATCCTCAACTGATGGGATGAGGTCAATATCCTTCCAGGATACCCGGGCCAGGTCGATTAGAAAGGCCTGCTCGCAGAAGTGTTTTAGGGAGCGTTTGACAGTGATGAGGGGTGGTCATTTGACCGCGGACCCGTAGCGGATACAGGCAATGAGGCAGTCATCGCTGAGATCCTGAATAATGTATATTAGGGTGCCCATGTTTAGGGTTGTACCTGGTGGGTTCCTTGATGATTTGTGTGAGATTGAGGGCATCTAGCTTAGATTGTAGGACTGCCGGGGTGTTAAGCATATCCCAGTTTAGGTCACCTAACAGAACAAACTCTGAAGCTAGATGGGGGGCGATCGTTTCACAGATGGTGTCCAGGGCACAGCTGGGAGCTCAGAGGGGTCGGTAGCAGGCGGCAGCAGTGAGAGACTTATTTCTGGAGAGATTCATTTTTAAAATTAGAAGTTCGAACTGTTTGGGTATAGACCTGGAAAGTATGACAGAACATTGCAGGCTATCTCTGCAGTAGATTGCAACTCCTCCCACTTTGGTAGTTCTATCTTGACGGAAAATGTTATAGTTGGGTATGGAAATCTCAGAATTTTTGGTGGCCTTCCTAAGCCAGGATTCAGACACGGCAAGGACATCAGGGTTGGCAGAGTGTACTAAAGCAATGAGTAAAACAAACTTAGGGAGGAGGCTTCTGATGTTGACATGCATGAAACCAAGGCTTTTTTCGATCACAGTAGTCAACAAATGAGGGTGCCTGGGGACATGCAGGGCCTTTGTTTACCTCCACATCACCCGAGGAGCAGAGGAGGAGTAGGATGAGGGTACGGCTAAAGGCTATCAAAACTGGTCGCCTATATATAGCGTTGGGGACAAAGAATAAAAGGAGCAGATTTCAGGGCGTGATAGAATAGATTCAGGGCATAATGTGCAGACAGGGGTTTGTGTCGTGCGGGTACAGCAGAGGTAAGCCCAGGCACTGGGTGATGATAAGAGAGGTTGTATCTCTGGACATGCTGGTTATAATGGGCGAGGTCACCGCATGTATGGGAGGCGGGACAAAGGAGGTATCAGAGATATGAGGAGTGGAACTAAGGGCTCCATTGTAAACTAAAACAATGATAACTAACCTGGACAACAGTATACAAGGCATATTGATATTTGAGAGAGACATACAGCAAGGCATAAAGTAATCGCAGGTCTTGATTGGGAGAGCTAGCTAAAACAACAGGTGAGACAACAACAGCTAGTCAGCTAACACAACAACAGCAGGTAAAATGGCGATGACGAGGCAGAGAGGGTCGGATTAACTACACACAGAGCCTGAGTTTGCGGCTGGGGCCGACAGATAAAACATAAATAAACAGAATGGAGTACCGTGATTAATGGACAGTCCAGCAGGCATCAGCTATATAGCCAAGAGATCATAGTGTCCAGGGGGCAGTAGTAGATGGAACAGCTAGCCACTACGCTAACACGCAGGCGACACAGCGTTTAAAGTTAGTAGCCCGGGGGTGGTAGGGGGGTCTGCTCAGATGGAGGCTGATTGAAGGCACAGTGGATGGAGTATTCGTCGGCAGACCAGACGTGGTGGTGCGGAGGGGCGCCGTGTCGACAGAGAATCCAAGCCAGATGGAGAAAAAGGTATTGTAGAATTTTGTTTGCTAGCCGGGAGATGTGCCTGGCTCACGGCTAACTGGTGCCAGCTTCGTGGCAGTGGCGTTAGCCACTATAGCCAATCGGTAGCAGTGGTGATCCGGTGCCAAGGTCCAGAGTTTACAGCAAAGATCCGGTGGAGTATTGGACTCTAGCCGTGTATGAGTGGGCTTCGGGTAAACAGCTGAGTAGGCCGGGAGGTGGGCCTCAGTGATAGCTTCGGTACTGGGTGCCACGGAGGGTGCAAGTTAGCTGTGAAGATTAGAAGTAGTGGCCCAGGGATTACTGCAGGAATCCGGCATTGTTGTGGAGAGACAGTCCGATACTGGTAAGACTGGCGAGTAATATCCAGGCTAAGAACAGGGCTGGTATCTGTTCAGAAGGTAAAAGCCGCTAGCAGTGGCTAACAATGACTAAATATCTCGTAGCTAATTAGCTGGTTAGCTTCTGGAGGTTCTTGAATGTGTTCTAAAGTAAAAAATCATATTGATTCCGTATCACATTGGGTGAGGCAGGTTACCGGAAGGTATAATCAAATTAAAAATCAAAAAGAGATAGAGATTTAAAAAAATATATTTATACAAAAAATAAGAAAAATACAAAAGTACACAAGAGGACGAACAAAACACGTCTTCACTGCTATGCCATCTTGGCTCATGCTCTTATTTTTATTCATATTTGTTTTAAAATGCACTGTTGGTTAGGGGCTCGTAAGTAAGCATTTCACAACCTCTTGAATCTAGGGGGCACTATTTTCATTTTTGGAAAAATAACGTCCCCAAAGTAAATGGCTATTCTGTCAGGGCAAGATGCTATAATATGCATATAATTGACAACTTAGGATAGAAAACACTCTAAAGTTTCCAAAACTGTAAAAATATTATCTGTGAGTATAACAGAACTGATGTTGCAGGAGAAAGCCTGAGAAAAATCCAAAACAGGAAGGGACTCTTATTTAGAGGCTCTGCGTTCCTATGCGTCCCTATCGAGCAGTGAATGAGATATCAACCAGATTCATTTTTTTCTACTGCTTCCCTAATGTGTCTAGTGTCACAATACATAGTTTGAGCCTTTTATTTTGAAAAATGAGCCTGAACGTCAACATTGCGTCAGTGGTCAGCTGAAGTCTCTCAGAGTGTTTTGTGCATAAAGGACAAATGCGGCCATTGTTACTCTCTATTCTACTAAGAAGCCACCAGTCCCGGTTGATATATTATTGAATAGATATTTGAAAAACACCTTGAGGATTGATTATAAACCACGTTTGCCATGTTTCTGTCCATATTATCGAGCTAATTTAGAATATTTTTTGCCGTTGTAGTGACTGCAATTTCCCGTTGATTTCTCAGCCAAGCGTGAAGAACAAACAGAGCTATTTCGCCTACAAAAATTATATTTTGGGAAAAAAGGAACATTTGCTATCTAACTGGGAGTCTCGTGAGTGAAAACATCCGAAGCTCATCAAAGGTAAACTATTTAATTTGATTGCTTTTCTGATTTTCGTGACCAGGATGCCTGCTGCTAACTAGTCATAATGCTATTCTAGGCTATCGATAAACTTACACAAATGCTTGTCTTGCTTTGACTGTAAAGAATATTTTCAAAATCTGAGACGACAGGGTGATTAACAAAAGGCTAAGCTGTGTTTCTATATATTTCACTTGTGATTTCATGAATAGGAATATTTTCTAGTAATATTTTTATCCGTTGCGTTATGCTAATTGGTGTCAGTTGATGATTACGCTCCCGGACCCGGGATGGGTAGTATCAAGAGTCTACACAGTCTACACCTGTTGTATTTGGCGCATGTGACCAATAAGATTTGATAAATAAAAAAAGACTGTGGTACATTATTTTGTATTAGCGTCCCACCTGGCCAACATCCAGTGAAATTGCAGTGCCCAAAATCCAAAAATACTAATTTCAAATATTTAACATTCTTGAAAATATATGTGTTATACATCAAAATAAAGCTTAACTTCTTGTTAATCCAGCCGCTGTGTCAGATTTCAAAAAGGCTTTACGGCGAAAGCAAACCATGCGATTATCTGAGGACAGCGCCCCGCATACAAACACATTTGTAAGTCGCTCTGGATAAGAGCGTCTGCTAAATGACTTAAATGTAAATGTAATGAAAATCATATTTCAACCAGGCAGGTGCGCCACAGAAGTCAGAAATAGAGATATAATGAATGCCTTACATTTGAAGATCTTCTTCTGTTGGCACTCCAAAATGTCCCAGAAACATCACAAATGGTCCTTTTGTTCGATAATGTCCTTATTTATGTCCCAAAAATGTCAATTTATTTGGCGCGTTTGATTCAGGAATACACCGGTTTCAACTCGCCCAACATGCCTACAAAGTATCTAATATGTTACCTGTAAACTTGGTCCAAACATTTCAAAGAACGTTCCTAATCCAAGCTCAGGTACCCTAAAACGTAAATAATTGATCAAATTTAAGACGGAATAAACTGTTTCTAATACCGGATAAAAACAATGTGAAGCACGCTCCAGTTCACGCTCAACAAAACAGTAGAGTCCACCTGGAGTGACACAATGATTTCTTCATTTCTCAACAGAAAAACATCGAACAATTTCTAAAGACTGTTGACATCTAGTGGAAGCTATATGAACTGCAACCAGGTTCCTAATAATAAGGGAGTCCCATAGAAAAAAAAATAGGAAAATCCTATGACCTCAAAAAACAAATTCTGGACGGTTTGTCCTCAGGGTTTTGCCTGCCATATCAGTTCTGTTATACTCACAGACAATATTGTAATAGTTTTAGAACCTTTAGAGTGTTTTATATCCAATTATACCAATTATATGCATATCCTAGATTCTGGGCCTGAGTAACAGGCCGTTTACTTTGGGCATGCTTTTCATCTGGATGTCAAAAAACTGCCCCCTACCCCAGAGAGGTTAAAGCTGAATATAACATTACTGTAAAGCTCAGGAACAACAAAGCCCATTTTGCAAAAAATAATGTCTATAAAGTCCAGTACATGTCTGTCAAAAAAGGTGCTATCTAGAACCTAAAAGGGTTCTTCGGCTGTCCCCCATTGGAGAACCCGTTGAATAACTATTTTTGGTTCCAGGTAGAACCCTATTGGGTTCCATGTAGAACTTTTTCGACAACCAAAGAACCAGTTTGGAACCCTTTTTTCTAAGAGTGTAGCAATATTCCAATGGCTAAATGTGCTTATTTAATTTTTTGATCTACTTAACCATAATTTATCCAGCTCATTCAGATAATTCAGAGCCAACTCTCATTGGTGTTAATGGCCTAAGCATAATGCAAACCTTTCATAAGATTAAGGTCCAATGTTTTATCATGTCTTATCAACTTATACATCATCTGGTTTATCTTTTCTCTCTTTCTGTATTTCTCTTTCTTCCTCTGTCCCCTCAGAATTTGCTGATTCTGGTGAGTTACTTTTCTAACTACTCTACTTTTCTATCTCTTTTTTACCCCTTGTAAGCTAACCATTGTAACAATACATGCTATACTGACCATCTTGCATGCATGGGACCGGGAGATACATTGGGGCCAAACACTGAGAGAGCTAGGTACATGATTTGTCCTTTGACACACGTCCAAAAAAGTAGAGGACAAAGGACTATAGAAATACCAAAAACAGTCCGTGGCTGACCATTGCTCACTGTGTCTGTGGTGTGTTTGCCCAGTTGAGGAGAAGATTCTTGCCACTTTGATTCCTTAATAAATCTACATATTTTCAGGATGACACAAACAGCATGTAATTGTATTTTAGTCTCTGACACTAACAATACTGTCTTTTGGCAGCTTGGCATGTTCAAAAAAAGGTGTTAGTATTATGGTCAGCTAGCTAGTCATAGCGTGTAACAAACCACACCTAACCTTACACTTTGAGTGTCTTTGTACTTATAGACATTCCTTTTGACTTAGAAGTCAAGACAAAAATGACACAAACATTTGGGAAATGTGTTTAGAAATCCTTGCAGTGTCAGGCACAGTTTTTCATTACATTTATGTTTCAATCACATTGCTACATTTTGTACTGTACTGTAAGTGGTATATTTTCTAAACTGTAAATGCAAAACTTTAAACTGATGGCACTTGTAATGTAACCATGGATGTTTAACTTGCACAAATGGGTAATTTGGTCATTATAGAGTTGTATCATTTCTGTTTTGGAATTGGTTCCTAAATTTATTGTGTTCCTCCTGTTTTATTGAAGGTCCTTTTTGGAAGAGACAATTCAAGTCTGACTACGCCCTGTGCTATTATTACACACCACAACTGTCAGCACACTCTATCTCTTTTTCCATCAGTGTGGCGCTAAAAACAATATCACTTAGGAGCTGCATCAAATATTGAACTGCAGAAAACAGGGAGGGGTTGGCTACATTGAACATTTTGGTTTTGTGCCTGAGCGCTCTTTGAATAGCAAAATAATGTCATAGTAACCAGCACAGCCTTACAGTACATCTAAGTTCTTAACCAGACCGACGATCCGACCATAGTCTAGTCATCTGTGGAGTTCTGTTGAATATTCATAGCTGAGATCAGCTTCATTGTCAGAGGTTTACACAGATCTGTGACTGGGGGAATAGAACTTTTGGGATAAATAAAACTAAATGTGTGCTCCATCTCGATCTAGTTCGCAATTTAGATAGCTAGTTGAATAATTTTAACTCAGTCCTGAACGTGGTATACACTGGGAAAACATAAAAATATAAAATAGTGGCACGAAGTCATGTTGTCATGTCAACAAAATGTGAACGACAGGGTTGGTAGCTCATCCCAGAGCACGCTCTGGCAGAGCATATGATGAAGAACAAAGACGCTTAAAGGCTTATTCGGGCTCGCCCCATAGGAGAACCCTTTTTGCTTCCATGTTTTTTAAAATTTAACTAGGCAAGTCAGTTTAGAACAACATTTTATTTAAATGACTGCCTACACTGGCCAAACCTGGAGAACGCTGGGCCAATTGTGTGCCGCCCTATGGGACTCCCAATCACGGCCGGTTGTGGTACAGCCTTGATTCAAACCAGCGTGTCTGTAGTGATGGCTCTAGCACTGAGATGCAGTGTCTTAGACCACTGCACAACTCAGGAGCTCCGTGTAGAGCCTTTTCCCCAGAAAAGAGTTCTACCTGGAACCCATAAGGGTTCTATCTGGAACCAAAAATGGTTATCCTATGGGGACAGCCAAAGAACCCTTTTGGAGCACTTTTTTCTAAGAGAGTACTGCATGATGTGATAGGATCCGGAAGCAGCTAGGTTTAGCATCTCTTTAGAAATCAACAACTTGTGTTGGTCGCAAATTCAGAGATGATAGTAGACAAAATAAATTACCTAATACAATACAATTTGGTGTTTTGTCTTGGATGGACAAAAGCCAAGCGGACGTTTGACTAGGTATGCGGTACAAGCCCCGCATTCATTGATGAATAGGCATCATAATGTTACAGGGCGATGTGCTCACTGTAGTGCTCACTGTAGCACTTTGAGATAGTTTTTCAATGAAATGCGCATTATACATTCAATGTACAATGAATGTGCTTACTTATTTATTCTGCCCACTCAAGCGCTTAAATGATTGAAGTTATTATGATTTGTAAACATGAAACCAACTTTTAAATGTGCTGATGGCCCCAACTTGGATTGCTTGAGGAAATATTTTTGTATTACATTTATACTTTTTGTACTACAACAATATTTAATACATTCTCAACGTATTTCAATGACAAAAAAGGGTCATAGACTTACATGGGGAATATTACACCATTTAACCTATAAACACCAAACCAATGTTGCGATGTTCAGACTGACCCAACTTTGATTCCTTGTCAAAGGTTTTTTGATACTATGTCTACTTTTTGAATTATAAATGTTCATAGAAGCCCCATGGGTTTGAATGGGAATTATTTGGATTTGCCACTGCTCCAACTTAGATGGCTTGCATTCAGATTTATGATAGTATTGGTTATTTTCCAGGCCGTCTGGACCTGCATCCTTGCGAGGGTTAACATGCTTAAATGTCTTACTCACATTGGCCACGGAGAAGGAGTGCCCACAGTCCTTGGTAGCGGGCCCCGTTGGTGGCACTGTATTATCCTCAAAGAAAGTGTTTAGGTTGTCAGGAAGCAAGTCGTGGGTGTCTGCGACATAGCTGGTTTTCCTTTTGTAGTCCGTGATTGTCTGTAGACCCTGCCACAGCTCGGGGTGGCAGGTAGTCTAGTGGTTAGACCATTGGGCTAGATCAAATCCCAGAGCTGACAAGGTAAAAATCTGTTGTTCTGCTCCTGAACAAGGCAGTTACTAGGCTGTCATTGTAAATAAGAATTTGTTCTTAACTGACTTTCCTAGTTAAATAAAGGTAAAATAAATAAATATACATCTTTTGTCTAAGCCTTTGAATTGCGACTCCACTTGGTCTCTATTACTAACGTTTTGCCTGTTTGATTGCCTTGCGGAGGGCATAACTACACTGTTTGTATTCTGCCATATTCCCAGTCACCTTGCCATGGTTAAATGCAGTGGTTCGCACTTTCAGTTTTGTGCGAATGCTGCCATCTATCCACAGTTTCTGGTTAGGATAGGTTTTAACAGTCACAGTGGGTGCAACATCTCCTGTACACTTCCTGTTAAACTCATTCATCGTATCAGTATATTCTTCAATGTTATTATCGCAGGCTACACGGAACATATCCCAGTCCGCGTGATCAAATCTATCTTGAAGCGTGAATTCTGATTGGTCAGACCAGCGTTGAATAGTCCTTAGCACGGGTACATCCTGTTTGAGTTTCTGCCTTTTGGAAGTAAAGAGCAAAATGGAGGAATTGTCAGATTTGCTGAAAGGAGGGAGGGGGAAGGCCTTGTAGGCATCCTGGTTGTTGGAGTAGCAGAGGTTGAGTGATTTAGCAGCGTGAGTACGACAGTCATGTCTTGATAGAACTTTGGCACCCTTTTTCTTGATAGAACTTGGCACCCTTTTTCTCAAATATGCTTTGTTAAAAATCTACCAGCTGAAATAAATGCGGCCTCAGGATATGTGGTTTCCAGTTTTCATAAAGTCCAGTGAAGTTCTTTGAGGGCTGTCGTGGTATCGGCTTGAGGGGGGTATACACAGCTGTGACTATAACTGAAGAGAATTCTCTTGGGAGATAATATGGTCGGCATTTGATTGTGAGGTATTCTAGATCAGGTGAACAAAAGGACTTGAGTTCCTATATGTTATCACAATCACACGATGAGTCGTTAATCATTAAACATACACCCCCACCCTTCTTCTTCCCAGAGATATATTTATTCCTGTCTGCGTGATTAACTGAGAACCCAACTGGCCTGACGGTTGAGAGTGCCATGCTTCGGCGGAAAAGAGTATGTTATAATCTCTGATGACTCTCTGGAAAGAAATCCTCGCCCTGAGCACGTTAACTTTATTATCCAGAGACTGAACATTAGCAAGTAACATACTCAAAAGTACTTCTCCTCTGCCGGCGGTGTTTTGGGTCGGCCTCTGGAATCAGATCAATTGCCCTGGGGGGTGCAAACAAGGAATCCGATTTGAGAAAATTGTATTCCTGGTCGTAGTGCTGGTAGTGCTGGTGAGTTACCGCCACACTGATATCCAATAGGGTTTTCCGTCTGTATGTAATAACACAAAACATTTTCTGCGCTCAAAATGTATGAAATAATACATAAAACAACAAAATACTGCAAAGTTTCCTAAGAGCTAGAAGCACGGCAGCCCTCTCTGTCGGTGCCATTTTCAACCTACTTTTTCAGCTATAACTAGTCACTCCATTACAACTGCAGTCACTTCCACTACTATAATTTATTTCACAACCATTAATACTTTACGAAAAGCTAGCAAGCACACACATTTTCTTTAGGAAATCTATTTATAATTATTACAGACTCCTCATTGGATATTTTGAATACCCCATATATAATAAAGGGAGACTAGATAATTTCTGCATTGTGATGTGGACATGTTGTTGCTGTTATCTTTTCTGTAATTACCATTTCTATATGGCATTGACCATTGCTGAACAGACAATTACCATGAATGGTTCACCCGCCAACACACACGCTCACCAAAAGTACCTCTTGTAACACAGTCTAATGATGTGTGGTTTACAGTAAATATTGCTCATGCAATAAAAAATTATACATTTTTCAACAAAGAGTGGCTTATCTGCTAGATTAGATATGCCATATGTAAAGGTTGCTAGTACGAATCCCTGAGCTGACACGGTAAAAATCTGTCGTTCTGCCCCTGAACAAGGCAGTTAATCCACTGTTCATATCATTGTAAATAATATTTTTTTCTTAACTGACTTGCCTAGTTAAACAACGGTTAAAAAAAAAAAAATTAATAGATATTTACAAACAATCAACACTTATAAAAAAAACAGTAAGGGGATATAATAGATCACTATATGATTCTTTGTTCTTGTCACGCCCTGGCCATAGAGAGGCTTTTATTCTCTATTTTGGTTAGGCCAGGGTGCGACTAGGGTGGGCATTCTAGTTTCTTTATTTCTATGTTTTGATGATCCATGGCACGAACCCTCCAGTGATGATCCACGGCACGAAGCCTTTAGTGATGATCCACAGCACGAAGCCTCCAGTGATGATCCGTGGCAGCTCCACTCACTAGGCTGCCAGTACGTCTCCTCAGTCCGGTGAGACCTGGTCCGGCTCCACAGACCTGTTCCGGCTCCACGTCATCACTCCATCCAGCGATGATCCATGGCACGAAGCCTCCAGTGATGATCCACGGCACGAATCCTCCAGTGATTATCCATGGCACGAAGCCTCCAGTGATGATCCATGGCCCGAAGCCTCCAGTGATGATCCATGGCACGAAGCCTCCAGTGATGATCCATGGCACGAAGCCTCCAGTGATGATCCATGGCATGAAGCCTCCAGTGATGTTCCATGGCACAAAGCCTCCAGAGATGATCCATGGCACAAAGCCTCCAGTGATGATCCATGGCACGAAGCCTCCAGTGACGGTTCCCAGTCCGGAGCCTCCAGTGATGATCCATGGCACGAAGCCTCCAGAGATGATCCACGGCACGAAGAGTCCAGCGTTGATCCCCAGTCCGGAGCCTGCAGCGACGGTCCCCAGTCCGGAGCATGCAGCGACGGTCCCCAGTCCGGAGCCTGCAGCGACGGTCCCCAGTCCGGAGCCTGCAGCGACGGTCCCCAGTCTGGTGCTTCCAGCGACAGTCCTCGGTCCGGAGCCTGCAGCGAAGGTCCCCAGTCCGGCGATGATCGGTGGTCTGGTTCCTCTGGCGATGATCTGCGGCCCGGCTTCTCCAGTGAAGATCCATGCGCTAGGGATCTGCAGGAGGAGGGGGTCTACGTCCTGCACCGGAGCCTCCGCCGTGAAGAGATAGCCACCAGGTTTGGCCACCAGCTGCATTAAGTACTGCAGTGCATCTCCACCAAGGTACATGCAAGTTCCCAGACATTTCTGGGGGGAATGGCCCTAGCCCTCACCTTCCAATCCAACAGGTCCCAGACGTGCTCAATGGGATTGAGATCCGGGCTCTTTGCTGGCAATGGCAGAACACTGACATTCCTGTCTTGCAGGAAATCACACACAGAACGAGCAGTATGGCTGGTGCCATTGTCATGCTGGAGGGTCATGTCAGGATGAGCATGCAGGAAAGGTACCACATGAGGGAGGAGGATGTCTTCCCTGTAACGCACAGTGTTGAGATTGCCTGCAATAACAACAAGGTCAGCCTGATGATTTTTTGACACACGGCCCCAGACCATGACGGACCCTCCACCTCCAAATCGATCCCGAGTACAGGCCTCGGTGTAACGTTCATTCCTTTGATAATAAACGCAAATCCGATCATCAACCCTGGTGAGACAAAACCTAAACTCGTCAGAGAAGAGCTGGTGATGACCTGCCTTACTACAGGGCTACAAGCCCTCAGTCCAGCCTCTCTCAGCCTATTGCGGACAGTCTGAGCACTGATGGAAGGATTGTGCGTTCCTGGTGTAACTCGGGCAATTGTTGTTGCCATCCTGTACCTGTCCCGCAGGTGTGATGTTCGGATGTACAGATCCTGTGCAGGTGTTTTTATATGCCTCCTTTTTTCCAATATGCCTCCTTTTTTAGGAAACCTAAGAGGTTTGCTGCTACAACCACTCAGTGCTCAGATGCCTTTACTACCCCACACAGGAATTTTTAGATGAATGATTGGGCCTTGACTAAATTATGTAAGCCTCCCCCAACTCGGAGCATCATAGTCGAGGTTTTGCACCTAATGGTGCTATGATGCTCCGAGTTGGGGGGGCTTACATAATTTAGTCAAGACCCTATCGTTCATCTAACAATTTCTGTTGAAAGAATCCATGTTAAAAGCCTTTTGCTCCAGGACACTGCATTTTCATTATGAAAAAAAATTAAATACAGTAAAGAGGTCATGCCACAAGGACAAAAATAACAACAAGTTCTTATGTCCCGTTGGAAACAAACATAAGTGGGATTTCATTAACGGCACAGTGCAGTCAAAAATGTGATTTTTCTGTTTTTAATATACAAAAAAGAAAAGGAGAGCCACACACTCAAGGAGTTCAGATGCAATAATGTAATAACCTAATAACCAATGTTTCAACAGACACGCTGTCTTCATCAGGGTATAATGACAAACACCGCGGGTCACTAGTTATATGGTGTCAAATGACACACACAGGTGTCTGTAATCATGGCCAGGTGTAGCCTGATATCATCGGTTAATTCTCAGATATAAACAGAACATACAAAAACATGAATGGATAGCATACGATCATCGACACAATGTGGCTACATAGGCTTACAAACATTTACAATGAATAGCAAAAACAAAATAATCACAAGAATGGCTTCAGATCAAAGTCTACGTTGAGCCCGAAGGGAGCAAGGGTCTTTAAATTAAAGATCCAGGCAGCGTCTTGTTTAAACTTGATTCCAAAAAGTGGGCCACGATGCTCCGAGATTTGTACTTTTTAAATTGTGATTTGTTTTACCCACATCACTTTTAACACAAGGACAAGTTATAAGATAAATAACTGCCTTAGTGGAGCATGTGATAACACCTTTGATTGGGATCTGTTTCCCTGTTTGGGAGTGTTTGAAGGATCTACATTTGTAAGTGCCATTGCATTGAGTGCAGCCGATAAAGGCTCAAATAGACATTGTGCAGGGATATTTTGGAGTGGTAAATCAGTATTTACCAATTGATCTCTGAGATTTCTGCCCCGCTAGAATACGACCAAGAGAGGGTCCGAAAACACATTACCGGCACTGTCATCGGATCTTAGAATGTGCCAATGTTTGTGAACGATACCCTTAATTTGTTCAGAGCACTTTGAATGGTGGGTAGTTAGAATGCAAGAATGCTTCTTTTTGCGAGACTGTCCTTGAAAGAGATCATGTCTCGATTAGTTTAACATTTTCTCAATGGCAGTATTAATCTGACCATTAATCTGACCTCTCCTTGAATTTTCTTTGCTTCTCAGCCATATTTCTGTCTAATTCTGATTGATTTCTGCAAATTATTTAGATTTGACAGATTTGGCTGTAGGGCAAACTGTTTTTCAAGGGAAGCGAGTGACAACTTATCCGCCCTCAACAAACTGTTACGATCAGTAGGTTTCCTGTAAAGATCAGTGTATAGAACATTATCCTCACACAAAATCAGAAGATCAAGGAAACTGATTTGACGTATGTGAGATTGCATAAATCTTAGGTGCTCAGAACAAGAGTTAAGTCTTATGCATGCAACGCCTGGAGCTGTTTTGCATCACCCCTACACAGAACAAAAATATCATACATTTACCGTTTCCAAATAATAATGTTAGGCAAGATTATTTTTTGAGAGGATTGAAAATGGACTGTTTCTCCATGTAACCCACATACAAATTAGCATAGTTTGGAGCAAAAGGGGACCCCATAGCAGTACCCTTTGTCTGAATGAAGAAATAATTAAAAAACATGAAGTAGTTTTTGGTGTTCGTACTATTTCATTCTGCGAGTTCTGCGAGTGGTTCTGGGAGTGGTCTAATAAAAAAGGCAACAAAAGCCGATAAAGGGTACGTTACTGCATCAATGCCCGCAACAATAGGGCGCCCTGGAGGTTTTGTAACATTCTTGTGTAATTTCGGCAAAGTTTCGAAAGTGGAAATTTTAGGGTGTTGAGTAGTCAAAAATTGTGTTGTTTTTTGGTGATTTGACCAGAATTTAAATACCCATCTAGGACAGTGAATAATAGATAGTGTTCTGAAATTGGGAAGTGGGATCACTTCTGAGTCTCTTGTAAAAGGTCTTGTCAATCAGTTGTCTATGACAGTCATTTACATAAACTGTCCTATTCATGAGTACAACTGACCTCCCTTATCAGCAGGGCGGGTAAGGACTGGCGTATCGGATTGTAAATCAAGCAAAGCTTGTCATGGAAAAATATGTACTCCTGGTATCTGCGACCATCAGACGCATATCTGTATTCCCAGTCATGTAAAATCTATAGATTAGGCCATAATTTATTCATTAAATTGACTGATTTCCTTATATGATCTGTAACTCAGTAAAATCTTTGAAATTGTTGCATGTTGTATTTATATTTTGGTTCAGTGTAGCTGTGGTCATATGACTAGAATCAACAAGGGCTTTCTACAACAATAGCAATATTAGCGCAGCTAGCTAGCTAACATTGACTAGACCATAAAGCAACACACAGGGACATTCATTGCCAAACAACACTACTGTCACCTTCTGGTTTGGAGTATTTAAATCGGCTGACGATTTTGAGGTCTTTGTTGTGTGAACACAAACATCTAATAAGCCTACTGGTGTGTCTGAGTTATTAGCTATACCATTGTAAGAGCCTCTATGTACACTGAGTGTACAAAACATTAATGATAAAAGCTCTTTCCATCACATAGACTGACCAGGTGAATCCAGGTTAAAGCTATGATACCTTGATGTCACCTGTTAATAAATCAATTTCAATCAGTGTAGATGAAGGGAAGGAGACAGGTTAAAAAAATGATGTTTTATCCTTGAGGTAATTGAGACATGGATTGTGTATGTGTGCCATTCAGATGGTGAATGGGCAAGACAAAAGATTTAAGTGTCATTGAACAGGATATGGTAGTAGGTGCCAGGCGCACCGGTTTGTGGTCAAGACCTGCAACACTGCTGGGGTTTTCACGCTAAACAGTTTCCTGTGTGTATCAAGAATGATCCCACACCCAAAGGACATCTAGCCAACTTGACACAACTGTGGGAAGCATTGGAGTGAATTGAGGCTGTTCTGAGGGCAAAACGGGGGAGGGGGCTGCTCAATATTAGGAAGGTGTCCTTAATGTTTTGTACACTCAGTGTATATTGAGATCCCTGAAACCATCAAATGAAAAATGTATATCCCCTCAATTCTGTTAGATTGAACATGTAGCTACTGAATATGTACAGTTGAAGTCGGAAGTTTACATACACCTTAGCCAAATACATTTAAACATAGTTTTTCACAATTCCTGACATTTAATCCTAGTAAAAATTGTCTTAGTTCAGTTAGGATCACCACTTTATTTTAAGAATGTGAAATGTCAGAATAATAGTAGAGAGAAGGATTTATTTCAGCTTTTATTTATTTTATCACATTCCCAGTGAGTCAGAAGTTTACATACACTCAATTAGTATTTGGTAGCATTGCCTTTAAATGGTTTAACTTGGGTCTAACGTTTCAGGTAGCCTTCCACAAGCTTCCCACAATAAGTTGGTGTGAATTTTGGCTCAGTCCTCCTTGCTCACACACACTTTTTCATTTCTGGATTGAGGTCAGGGCTTTGTGATGGCCACTCCAATACCTTGACTTTGTTGTCCTTAGGCCATTTGCCACAACTTTGGAAGACCCATTTACGACCAAGCTTTAACTTCCTGACTGATGTCTTGAGATATTGCTTCATTATATCCACATAATTGTCCTCCCTCGTGATGCCATCTATTTTGTGAAGTGCAGTCCCTCCTGCAGCCAAGCACCCCCACAACATGATGCTGCCACACCCCTGCTTCACAGTTGGGATGGTGTTCTTCGGCTTGAAAGCGCCTCCCTTAATTCCTCCAAACATAACGATGGTTATTATGGCCAAACAGTTCTATTTTTGTTTCATCAGACCAGAGGACATTTCTCCAAAAAGTACCATCCTTGTCCCCATGTGCAGTTGCAAACCGTAGTCTAGCTTTTTTTATGGCAGTTTTTGAGCGGTTGCTTCTTCCTTGCTGAGCGGCCTTTCAGGTTATGTCAATATAGGACTCGTTTTACTGTGGATATAGATACTTTTGTACTGCTTTCCTCCAGCATCTTCACAAGGTCCTTTGCTGTTGTTCTGGGATTGATTTGCACTTTTCGCACCAAAGTACGTTCATCTCTAGGAGACAACGTGTCTCCTTCCTGAGCAGTAGGACGGCTGCGTGGATTTCATGGGGATTATACTTGCGTTGTATTATTTTTACAGATGAATGTGGTACCTTCAGGCATTTGGAAATTGCTCCCAAGGATGAACAAGGCTTGTGGAACTTGTGGAGGTCCATTTTTTTACCATTTGTTTTCTGAGGTCTTTTGATTTAACCATGATGTCAAACAAAAAGGCACTGAGTTTGAAGGTTGGCCTTGAAATCCATCCACAGGTACACCTCCAATTGACTCAATTGATGTCAATTAGCCAATCAGAAGCTTCTAAAGCCATGCCATAATTTTCTGGAATTTTCCAAGCTGTTTAAAGGCACATTCAACTTAGTGTATGTCAACTTCTGACCCATTGGAATTGTGATACAGTAAATTATAATTGAAATAAACTATCTGTAAACAATTGTTGAAAAAATGACTTGTGTCATGCAAAGTAGATGTCCTCGCCGACTTGCCAAAACTAGTTTGTTAACAAGACATTTGTGGAGTGGTTAAAAAACGAGTTTTAATGACTACAACCTAAGTTTATGTAAACTTCCGACTTCAACTGTATCTTGGATGGGAAATTGTTATTCATTCAAAGTAGGCATAATTTATGTTGTTGTTGTCATGAATTCCTTGCTCCTTTGTTTTGCATTTATGCAGTGATGTCTTGGTCTGAGAGAGAATTTGCTATCCTTCTCTATGCTGTGTGTGTGATGCTAAACCTTCAAAATATCTTGTTCTTCATGCTCCTTTGCTTTTCTATGTCTTTGTTGCCTTACCCTTGTCTTTTGCTGTAACGTTGTAGAACTTGGAACTTATGGAAAACTAAAATATTATCACACAATGACCGAGGAAGGTAAGCCTTTTCAATAGATTATTTGACTCACTTTTCTCATTTATTTTATTTTTCTCTACATTTTGGTCACTTTGCCTCATGCTTCATTATTTTGTGCTCGTAATGTATGTTTTTCTTGGTTTGATCACCTCTCTACGAGATTTCATGTGCAGATATTGTTTGCCATGCCCTTTGTAACTTTCTATTTTTTCCATTTACATATTTGTAATTTGTGCTCAGAGGTATTTTACATTTGTTGTATGTTTTAGTGTTTCTTGATTGATTGTATTTGTTATTATTAATGTTGATTTATACTAAATGTCACCTTGGAACACACCATACAGGAATGAAGGAACTATACTTGGGATCCTCAGATCTTTTATTTATTTTACTCTGGAAATTCTATTTTTAATTTGTGAAGCTGAAGTTAATATGTGCAATGTCAACCATGCAGTTCTCAAAATGTTTGGGAGAGATTTTTCACTTACTCTTTTTAGATCTGCTCAGGGTTTTTCCCGATGGGTCTAAATTTGACTATAATTTAGCAGGCAGAGGGACCATGCTAAGTTATTTTCCCAACACTGATCTGCTAGTGAGTGGATATGCACTGTCCTGGTTTGTGATTACTCTCTGACCCAGGTCATTGACAATAGAAATGCAAGATTTATATCGGTATCTGACTCTTTTCCATGCAAACAGACACACATAGACACACACGCATGCACAAACATACACAAAAAACATTGAGCATCGCATAAGTCCTGTCCCTCTCATCTTGGAGAAACAGATCGGCCATGCGTCACACTCTCGGAAGCCCCACAATCGACAGTGAGAGCAGAACTGCGTATGCACGTAAGATTTACGTCACCAATTTTGGTAATGTGGAGTGACTCATCCACCCAGGAATTGCGTAACAGTATCAGAAAACAGAGTAGCAACAGAGAGATAATGTAATAATGATATTTGGGAAAGGGTTGTCTTTGATTAAATTTGGTAATTAACTTTGAAGATGGATATTTTGTATTGTGTGACTTACACCAGTCCCAATGACAAAAAAAGGCTCATGCTGTGTAAAGACTTGGAAATACAAAGAAATATTTTTGAAGAGACAGTGATTTAGTAAACAATGTATGGCATATGGAAATCACTGTGAATACATTGCATATTTAAAAAATGTGTCAGTGCTAGACCGGCTTAAAAATAGATTGATCGAGACCTTGCGGGTTGAACTGTACCATTATACCTTTACCCAGAAGATGAAGGGCACTCTCCACATTAAGGACAAATACTGTACTCCTGCTTCAGATACAGCATTATGCCCATCCATCCATGTCTGAAGAATTTGCTGGAAGCTCTGATCACACACAGCATGCAGGCGACCTCAGTGCCGATCTCCCAAGGTGAGTCGGGCTAAAGGCTGTAGACGCGGAGAGTCAGTGATCCATATCAGTGTGTCAGAATGTATTAACAAGTGTGTGCAAGGGCGTTGATTGCTACAGACAGCGGATAGAGAAAGCGAGGGGGGGGGGACTCTGTTGCGCTGGTTTGGTGTTGGGGAGTTAATGATTTTGCTGGAAGGTCACAGATGGTGACATGGTTGGGTGGACTACATGTCGATGACTCACCACAGCAGCCCTAATGAAGTAGCCAACCTTACTTTATTCAGCCAAAAACTCATTAAGCTTTCATATTGATTGACGTGCACTTGCCTGATTGAAAGTATGCACAACATATGTGCACAGACTTGCACGCTCATGGATGCAGCATGCCGTAAACAAGCGCACATGTATGCAGCGTGCCCATATCTGCATACACAACAACTTCAGTAAGACGTGATGTATTTCAGACCCTTGACTTGTAAGCCTTTACACTGAGTGTACAAAACATTAGCAACACCTTCCTAATTTTGCCTGCAGAACAGCCTCAATTCGTCGGGGCATGGACTACAAGGTGTCAAGCATTCCACAGGGATGCTGGCCCAAGTTGACTCCATTGCTTCCCACAGTTGTGTCAAGTTGGATGTCCTTTGGGTGGTGGGCCATTCTTGATACGCACGAGAAACTGTTGAGTGAAAACCCCAGCAGCATTGCAGTTCTTGACATAGTCGAACCGAAAAGTCTGGCACCTGCTACCATAACCCGTTCAAAGGCACTTAAATATGTTGTCGTGACCATTCACCCTCTGAATGGCACACGTACACAATCCATGCCTCAATTGTCTCAAGGCTTAAAAATCCTTCTTTAACTGTCTCCTCCCCTTCATCTACACTGATTGAAGTGGATTTAACAGGTGACATCAATAAGGGATCATAGCTTTCACTTTGATTCAGGTGGTAAGTCTATGTCATGGAAAAGTGTTCCTAATGTTTTAATAATTATATATATTTTTTAAAACTAAAAATGAAATAATTAGTGCCAACTTTGCACCAGGCAAAAGTTTAGTAAATTTGGCTATATGATCATTATGAACCTCTTGTCACTGCTAAGGAGTATTTATGTCAGTTATAAAGCCCTTTTGTGGGGAAAAACTCATTCTGATTGGCTGGGCCTGGTTGCCCAGAGGGTGGGCCTGTGCCCGTCCAGGTCCACCCATGGCTGCACCCCTGCCCGGTCATGTGAAATCCATAAATTAGGGCCTAATTAATTAATTTCAAATTACTGATTTCTTTATATGAACTGTAACTCAGTAAAATCTTTGAAATTGTGCATGTTATTTTTATATTTTTGTTCATTATAGATTTTCTGAAATGATCTGATCTATTTTCTTCTTATTTTGACCTCTATGTTAAATGTATAATCTATTGTTATTGCCATTGTGGTCTTTTTTGTAAATATATTTTGGTACATCAAATGTGAATATGCTGAGAAGAGGTTCATAATGATCATATATGGACCTCAAGCCAAATTTACTAGACATTTGCCCGGTGCAAAAATGGCACTAGTTATTTTATTTTTTATTTTTTTCCCTTTTTTATTTTTCTTTCTTATTTTACCCCTTTTTCTCCCTAATTTCGTGGTATCCAATTGGTAGTAGTTACTGTCTTGTCTCATCACTGCAACTCCCGTATGGACTCGAGAGGCGAAGGTCGAGAGTCATGCATCCTCTGAAACACAACCCAACCAAGCCGCACTGCTTCTTGACACAACGCACATCCAACCCGGAAGCCAGCCGCACCAATGTGTCAGAGGAAACACCGTACACCTAGCGACCTGGTCAGCATGCACTGCACCTGGCCCGCCACAGGAGTCGCTAGTGCGATGAGACAAGGATATCCCTGCCGGCCAAACCCTCCGTAACCCGGACGACGCTGGACCAATTATGCGTCACCCCATGAGCCTCCAGGTCGCGGCCGGCTGCGGCAGAGCCTGGGCTCGAACCCAGAGTCTCTGGTGGCAAAGCTAGTACTGCAGTGCCTTAGACCACTTCTTTTCTTTTTTATTATCTCTGTAAACCAGAAAGAAAATCTTGCGCTAGCTACGGAAATAAGTTCTGGGGGAGATGTATGAGAAAATATTCTAGAACGAGGAGTAGAAGCATGGTGGTAGCTCCAGCCCCCCCCCAAACCCCACTCTTCATGTGTCAGTCAAGTCTATGGGTCAAATGTCTCCTCCCGCCTCGAAAGATGCTCACACTTGCTAAATCATGAAAAGTCAGTATACCACAACAACTGTTGCTCGTTAGTCATTGCATCCCACATTCTTCTGACAGACGTACAATACCATTTATGTTATGTTGTCTGTCCACGAGAGATTAGTAAAATAATATATAATCTGAAATGGACATTATTGAGTAAATATCTTAATCAGTCTCTTAAATGTTAAGTTACTTTTGTGTTCTATCTTTTAAACTACATGCTATGCCTCCAGAAAATAAAAGTGTACAAATTGTGCCACAACTAGTACAAAGGCTTAGTAGACCTGGCAGTAGATTGGGTATGACCGATTATGCTTCATAAAGTGTTCTCCCCCACTGGCTTGCATCTTGGACATTGCTGGCTCATCAGTACATGATATGATAATGACTTCAAACTGTCATTTGAATACTGATGTGAAAAATGCATGTGTTCTTTTCCTTTGAACTAAGTGAAGTCCGGAACCATGAAAAGGCAGAGGAGACCTGAGTCTATGCAAAGGAAATTTGAAGGTGACATGTTCATTTAAACACAGTCCCCTAGTTAACTCCCCAATGGTTGTGTTGCAGGGAAATTCAGAGAGAAGGCTTCCATCCTCCACAAGATTGCCAAAAAGAAATGCCAGGTAGAGGACAGCGAGAAAGCCAATGGAGTAGCCAGCCGGTCAGGTGAGTGGCATCTGTACTCTGGGGTTGGATTGTAACGAAGACGCAGAACTTCACACGGAGCACCCCGTTACTGCTGTTTTTCTTAAAACGAAATATGCTTGATTGCTACAAAAAACCCAAAGGAATACATTTCTGATTTTACGTTGATACCATTTTACATTGATACCAGACACCTTTAACTTTCTTAGTCTAGATTCTCTTTTCCCACCACAATAAAATAATGACCTATCAGGAGCATCGGAAACCGTAAGACTAATGAATGTAAAATACTCATCATAAGAATATAGGACTTGTAGGCCTATACTTTATGCAAATGTTTTATCTGGTTTAGTTGTTTATTTAAAATATGATGCAGCGATATATCCCCCGCAGTCTTAATAAGAAATTAATATACTTTTTAAAGACAAATTTTAATTAATGGATTACATCATTTGGAAACAAAGAGGCTGCACCAACATGAGTTTTCCATTCATACAACAGAGGATAAATTGACACAGTAGATTTGCCGTGGTAGATGAGGAAAAACTTTATTTCAGTTTAGTTCAGTTTATACAGATACATCACCCTTAGTCTGTTAAAATATTTTGATTAATAATCCCCACCAGAGGGAAAAACAGCGTTGAACATTTTGGGCAGAAATCAGGACAAAAACATAACCTTGACATCTGCTTTATGGAGCAGTAAATCTTGGCTAATGATGGTTGCAATTGAGATTAGCTGTGAGGGTGATTTTAGAGTGTATTTTCCATGTGTTGGTATGTTGGCCAATGTTCATTGCAATTGACCATGGGGGTCTAGTGTAGTCTCATGTGTTAACACAATTGTAATGGGTGAATGGCTGCTGATATGATATGGCTGCTGATATGATTGGTGCCGAGAGAGATGGCTGCTAACGGGCTCCTAACCAATGGTG
Source organism: Oncorhynchus gorbuscha (assembly GCF_021184085.1). Classification (NCBI taxonomy): domain Eukaryota; kingdom Metazoa; phylum Chordata; class Actinopteri; order Salmoniformes; family Salmonidae; genus Oncorhynchus; species Oncorhynchus gorbuscha. The sequence goes on along the minus strand of NC_060193.1, from coordinate 34,532,728 downwards.
TTATTGTGTGTGTTTTTTTGCATAATTTGTTGCATAATGTTTCTGCCACCGTCTCTTATGACCAAAAAGAGCTTCTGGGTATCAGAACAGCGATTACTCACCTCGTACTGGACAAATATTTTTTCTTTAACGAGTCGGAATTACTTCAGACAATGCGACAAGGTCCAAATCACCGTCATTCGCATGAAGAAGAGATGAAGACACCGGGGACGTAGGTCGGGGTACTTTGTAAGGATCCAACGCCGAGTGAGTAATCCTCCGCTACCATCAGTCCTATTCGCCAATGTGCAATCATTGCATAACAAAATAGATGAGCGCCAATCAAGACTATCCGACCAAAGGGACATTAAAACTGTAATGTTTCACCGAGTCATGGCTGAACAACGACATGGATAACATACAGCTGGCTGGGTTTTCATTCCATCCACAAGATACAACAGCTGCCTCCTGTAAGACAAGGGGTGGCAGTCTGTGTCTATTTGTATATAACACCTGGTGCACAAAATCCAATATTAAGGAAGTCTCTAGGTTTTGCTCGCCTGAGGTAGAGTATCTCATGATAAGCTGTAGACCACACTATTTACCACACTATTTACCAGAGTTTTCATCTATATTTGTCATAGATGTCTATTCACCACCACAAACCAATGCTGGCACTAAGACGGCACTCAACGAGCTGTATAAAGCAAACTAGAAAATGCTCATCCAGAGGCCTAGTGGTCGGGGACTTTAATATTGGGAAACTTAAATCCGTTTTACCTTATTTATACCAGCATGTTAAATGTGCAACAAGAGAAAAAACTAAACTTGAGACTACCTTTACACCACACACAGAGACGGGTACAAAGCTCTCCCTCGCCCTCCATTTGGCAAACCTGACCATAACTCGATCCTCCTGATTCCTGCTTACAAGCAAAAACTAAAGCAGGAAGTACCAGTGACTCGCTCAGTAATGAAGTGCTCAGATGACACAGATGCTAAGTTACAGGAATTTTTTGCTTGCACAGACTGGAACATGTTCCGGGATTCTTCCGATGCCATTGAGGAGTATACCACCTCAGTCACCGGCTTCATCAACACGTGCATCGATGACGTTGTCCCCAGTGACCGTACGTACATACCCCAACCAGAAGCCATGGATTACAGGCAACATCCGCACTGAGCTAAAGGGTAGAGCTGCGGCTTTCAAGGAGTGGAACTCTAACCCGAACACTTATAAGAAATATGTATGCCCTCTGATGACGAACCATCAAACAGGTGAAGAGTCAATACAGAACTAAGATTAAATCATGCTACACCGGCTCCGATGCTTGTCAGATGTGGCAGAGCTTGCAAACAATTACGGACTCCAAAGGAAAGCACAGCCGTGAGCTGCCAAGTGACACAAGCCTACCAGATGAGCTAAATAACTTTTATGCTCGCTTCGAGCATCAGCTGTTTCGGACGACCTTTCAATAGGTCAACATTCACAAGGCCGCAGAGCCAGACGGATTACCAGGACATGTACTCCGAGTATGCGCTGTCCAACTGGCAAGTGTCTTCACTGACATTTTCAACCTGTCCCTGATCAGGTCTGTAAAACCAACATGTTTCAAGCAGACCCCCATAGTCCCTGTGCCTACGAACACCAAGGCACCTGCCTAAATGACTACCGACCCATAGCACTCACGTCTGTAGCCATAAAGTGTTTTGAAAGGCTGGTCATGGCTCACATCAACACCATTATCCCAGAAGCCCTAGACCCACTCCAATTTGCATACCGCACCAACAGATCCACAGATGATGCAATCTCTATTGCACTCCACACTGCCCTTTCACACCTGGACAAAAGGAACACCTACATGATAATGCTTTTCATTGACTACAGCTCAGCTTTCAACACCATAGTGCCCTCAAAGCTCATCACTAAGCCAAGAACCCTGGAACTGAACACCTAACTCTGCAACTGGATCCTGGACTTCCTCATGGGCCGCCCCCAGGTGGTGAGGGTATGTAACAACACATCTGCCATGCTGATCCTCAATACGGTGGCCCCTCAGGGGTGTGTGCTCAGTCCCCTCCTATACACCCTGTTCACCAATAACTGCATGGCCAAGCACGACTCCAACACCATCATTAAGTTTGCAGACGACACAACAGTGGTAGGCCTGATCACCAACAACAATGAGACAGCCTTAAGGGAGGAGGTCAGAGACCTGGCAGTGTAGTGTCAGGATAACAACCTCTCCTTCAATGTGATCAAGACAAAGGAAATAATTGTGGACTACAGAAAGAGGAGGACCGAGCACACCCCCATTCTCATCGATGGTACTGTAGTGGAGCAGGTTGAGAGCTTGAAGTTCCTTGGTGTCCACATCACCAACAAACTATCATATTCCAAACACACCAAGACCGTAGTGAAGAGGGCACGACAATGCCTATACCCCGCAGGAGACTAAAAAGATTTGGCATGAGTTCTCACATCCTCAAAAAGTTATACAGCTGCACCATTGAGAGCATACTCACTGCTGGCATCACTGACTGGTATTTCAACTGCTCGGCCTCCGACCGCAAGGCACTACAGATGGTTGAGCGTACCGCCCAGTACAGCATTGGGGGCAAGCTTCCTGCCATCCAGGACCTCTATACCATGCGGTGTCAGAAGACACAAAAAATTGCCAAGACTCCAGCCACCCTAGTCATAGACTGTTCTCTCTGCTTCCGCACGGTGAGCGGTACCAGAGCGCCAAGTCTTGGTCCAAAGGGATTTTTAACAGCTTCTACCCCCAAGCCAAAAACTCCTGAACAGCTAATCAAATGTCTACTAGGACTATTTGCACTGTCCCCACACCACCCCTATTGTTATGCTGCTGCTGCTACTCTCTGTTTATTATCCACGCATAGTCACTTTACCTCTACCTACATGTGCATATTACCTCAATTACCTCGACTAACCGGTTCCCCCGCACATTGACTCTGTACCCCTTGTATATAGCCTCACTACTGTTATTTTATCGTTGCTCCTTAATTATTCTATATGTTTCAATTTTATCTTATTTTTGTATTATTTTTGTATTTTGTTACTTCAGTTTATTTTAGTAAATACTTTCTTAACACTTTTTTTCTTAAAACTGCATTGTTTGTTATGGGCTTGTAAGTAAGCTTTCACTGTAAGGTCTATCTATACCTGTTGTATTCGGTGCATGTGACAAATAAAATTTGATTTCATTTTAGATTTTTTTTATATGATCTGAAACACAAACAAGTTCAAGAGTGATCTATTTTTATTTTGTTTATTTCTCTTGCACACACACTTTCACAAATATCTGTATGTTTGGCAGGTGGCTAAACACACAATCCACTAAACAAGAAAAATAAAATTTTCCCTTCAATGCGCTTTGTTTCAAAACCAGTTGACAAAATATGAAATCTGATGAAAAATGCAGTTCAATAATCTCCAATAACTGCACAGACAGAGATGGTCACTATTTGGCCATGTTACAAAGTGTAGTTCCAAAGTATCTGCAATCTGATTATACTCATTACGTCATTTCTCCTGTCCTTATTACTGTAGCATGCCCATCTAGTCATTATTACACTGTCGAACAAGAACCAGTTGTAATTTGATACATCAAATCTCAATAGACCAACAGGCTCTGACTCAAAGAATGTGGTAGACATTTTGCCCCGTTTCTTACCTGTAACAAGTAGTAACTGCCAACTTCATTTGAATTGATCTTACAATTTTCAAACACCTGAAACAGCTTCCTGCAATCTCGAGCCATAATCATTATTCTTAATTCTCTGTATTTTCTATATATCTACGCATACTCATTAAACGGTCTGTATCCTCCTGCCTAGTGGGTCGGTTTAGGGCTGAATATAGTTCTCTGCAAAAATCTGGATTAAAGATTTAAAGGAATCACAATTTAGTAATTGTGTGCTTTTCTAAAGTTGACCAACCTTGTCAGCAGGTGTACCAGCTAAAGTAGTTAGACAAGCTAGCTACTCTAACTTGACTGATAGCCAGAAATGGCTTCTTGGTAGCTAGTTATGAGGATTGGAGATTGGCTAGCTAAAGCCATCTTCATAAAGATACTAGGTGGCTAGTAGTATTACAGAGAAACAACAACACATTTAACAAACAAAACAATATATTTATACTGGACAAATCTGAAGGGGCATGTGCCCCTGTGCCCCTTATGGACATGATGCCTCTGTGCATAGCCATCGATGCTGGATTGCTAGCTATTTGAGGTTTTGCCTGATCTCCTGCATTTTCTGATAAAACAGCTCAACTAGCTTTTGTAAAACATTATACCATTGCTATTGTTTTGTCGGAATACACAAATATAAGCTAATGTTGATTTTGTACAAAGTTATAGTTTACTTTATACATATAAATGATCATTGTAGGATAGGAAATTGAGAGCTCTATTTGATAGGTATTTGTATTTATTAAGGATCCCCGTTAGCTGCTGCCTTCTTCATGGGGTCCAGTAAAATTAAGACAGTTATATAAATATGTTTTTATATTTCAATACATTTCACAACACATTAAATGTGTGCCCTAAGGCCAATTCTCTACAACCACATAATTATTTACAACACAAAATTCCTGTATACGTGTGTGTATAGTGTATATGCTATCGTGTGTGTGTGTATACGTGTCTCTGTGCCTGTGTGTATCAAGCCAGGGTCTGGTTCGAGGTGCAGTGCCTTAGACCACTGCGCCACTCGGGAGCCCCCAGTGGCAGGTCATTAGTAAAGATTGGAAAAAATAAAGGGCATAGACAGCTAAGGAATACCTGACTCTACCCGGATTTTGTTGGGTTGGATTCCATTAACCTGTTGCGACGAGCAATCCCATATCCGGGATCCTACTTATAGCCTCAAGCTCATTACCATAACGCAACGTTAACTATTCGTGAAAATCGCAAATGAAATGAAATAAATATATTTGCTCTCAAGCTTAGCCTTTTGTTAACAACACTGTCATCTCAGATTTTCAAAATATGCTTTTGAACCATAGCTAAACAAGCATTTGTGTAAGAGTATTGATAGCCTAGCATAGCATTAAGCCTAGCATTCAGCATGCAACATTTTCACAAAAACAAGAAAAGCATTCAAATAAAATAATTTACCTTTGAAGAACTTCAGATGTTTTCAATGAGGAGACTCTCAGTTAGATAGCAAATGTTCAGTTTTTCCAAAAATATTATTTGTGTAGGACAAATCGCTCCGTTTTGTTCATCACGTTTGGGTAAGAAAAAATTCAAAAATTAAGTCAATACAACGCAAACTTTTTTCAAAATTAACTCCATAATATCGACAGAAACATGGCAAACGTTGTTTAGAATCAATCCTCAAGGTGTTTTTCACATATCAATCGATGATAAATAATTCGTGGCAGTTTGGTTTCTCCTCTGAAGAAAATGGAACGCGCATGGAGCTGGAGATTACGCAATAATTTTGAAGGAGGACACCGGGCGGACACCTGGTAAATGTAGTCTCTTATGGTCAATCTTCCAATGATATGCCTACAAATACGTCACAATGCTGCAGACACCTTGGGGAAACGAAAGAAAGTGCAGGCTCATTGCTGGCGCATTCACAGCCATATAAGGAGACATTGGAACACAGGGTATTCAAAATCTGGACCATTTCCTGTATGAAATTTCATCTTGGTTTCGCCTGAAGCATTAGTTCTGGGGCACTCACAGATAATATCTTTGCAGTTTTGGAAACGACAGCGTTTTTTCTTTCCAAAGCTGTCAATTACATGCATAGTCGAGCATCTTTTCGTGACAAAATATCTTGTTTAAAACGGGAACGTTTTTTATCCAAAAATTAAAAGAGCGCCCCCTATCTCGAAGAAGTTAAAGAACTCCCTCTGTGTTCCATAAGACAGGTAACTCTCAATCCACAATATATCAGGGGATGTAAAGCCATAAGACATACGTTTTTCCAGCAGAAGATTATGATCAATAATGTCAAAAGCTGCACTGAAGTGAAACAAAATAGCTCCCATAATCTTTTTATTATACATTTTCTCTCAGACAATCATCAGTCTTAGTGACCCGTTTCAGGAAACTAGGCATATGTGGCACAGGAGAGCCGTTTGAACGTAAACTTTTTTTTCATGAAAAGGTATATTTTGACAGAAATGCCTTCTCAAACGTGGACTTTCATGTGCCTTAATATCAAACTTGTATTCTATCTGTAAATATGAATACAATTGTTAAATGATGAACCTAGTTGGTTTAGCCAAAGGAAAGACAGCCTCCTTTCAACTAGCCATGAATATATGAGATAATGAGTGGGCTGGACATGCCGAGAGATGCGCTTGGATTTGTCTGCCATATAGCACGTTTCTGTCTATTTGAGCTGGTAATCTTGTCTAACACAGTTTTTTTTATTGTGTATTAAAACTGCATAAGTGTCGCTCTCCACTTTCTGGAGGGCTGAGTAATGAAATCAGTGGAATTCGAGTATGATAGCTAAGGAGATGGAGAAAACACCTGTCTCCAGATTACATCTTCAAACTAAGGGAAACCATGGCATCCGACAGGAGACGCGTCCAACCATGAATGATGTAGTCTAGCTATATACATTTTCAGACATTACAAGTTTCTAATTTTGACAGAAAGACCATTTGCTTGGCTAGCAGTAGCCTAATGTTAGCTAGCTAACATTGAACCTGGTTGGTTAGCTACCAGCAGATTCATGCAGGGTACTAACTTCATAAATTGTGATTATGGTTCATTATCTACCTAGATAGCTAGCTAACGTTAGCTGGTTGGCTCGCTAGCTAACGATACGTGTATGACCTTATTTTTTTGTATCTCCGAGCCATTTGCTTAGCTAGCTAATGGTTGGTTAGCTACCTGCATATTCATGCAGGGTAGTAACGTCATGATTTGGGATTATGGTTAACGTGAACTCACTCACTTTGTACATTGCCTTGGTCCGTACAATTGACCTTATTTTAGCGCTCCAAAAACGTAATACTTCCAGATCAACTGTAATGTCAATACCATTTTAAAGCACAATTTCTCCGCTTTCCAACAAATTTAATGACATGACCTCCAAGCTGCCTGTTTCTGCATTATTCAAGAAGGCAATGAGCTCCGTCTGGTCTTTTAAAAAATGGCGGGTGGGGAAGCGAAACTAATGCGTGGTAGTAAGAAGGGGAGGCTATGTGTGGGAAAACTGCTTCTTTTCACTCGATCTGTCCAACTTATCACCTTATCGCCTCTAAAATGTAAATATAACACTATAAAGAGTTTATATAATGTGTCATTACATACCTATTTGAAGGTTTCTGTCGAATTTGAATCAGGTTTTTAGGGCGGTGCTAAAGTGGTGGTGCTAAAGTGATCTTCAGAAGGAAACAGCGGCTTTGAGAGTCATGATCCCTTACAGTGATGACGCAAAGAATGACTAGGTATCCCCCCTTACCCCGTCACTGTCCATTTCTTGTTTTTAAACGATGAGAGAAGTGCTACACCTGGTGGAGAGAGATTGTAAGACAGAAATAGTTTCTTTATGCGTACTGTACGTTACGGCATGACACGTCACGATGTAACGGAGGGTAAGTTTTTTCAACTTTTCTCCGATACTATAGAGCCATTGCCATGTCGATCAACGCTTGAATAGAAACGTAGATCACACCCCAGATTTTGAAGTCAACACAGTCGCTACAGTCCCATTAGTTTTCTTTGCAGCCTCATTTGAATGTCACGGTTGCGCACATTTGTACGGAATGGGGTGAGTTTACGTTAATTGTTTACCTAGCTAGCAAGCTACATGTCAAAAGACTCCTCTTTCCAAGTAACCATTTCAGGTGCATTCATAAATTTAGTCTGGCCATCTACTCTGGTTTCAGAGCACTCTCGTTTGAGTGTGCCAAAGAGCGCAGAATAACCGATAAATTTATGAAAGGGATGTTGACCCCTCTGGATAACACAAAAACAGCTTAACCAGCTCTGCTAGGGCGAGTAAAATGGTCAGAGTAGGGTGTTCTCTCATAATGTGTTTGGAAGTAGCTAGCAAGCTAGCCAATGTCAGCCCGTTAGCTTGGGTGCTAGGCTAAAGCTTAAGAGAGTGTGAAAGATGCTGAATGGGTGTAGACAAATAAGGTATTTCCAGTAGCAGTACAAAACATTCAAAAACTCACTTTTGAGAAAATGGCCTATCAACTTTCAAAGAAAAATTACTTTCCCGTTGTTCCTCAACTGTAGTGGATTATATACCATTTTGTAGCTCTGTGTCTCTACTTTTTCCAATGTAAAAAGCATAATTTCAAATTTTGCTGCATAAGAGCGATATGAGCTGGTTGGTCACATTTGTGTAAGTGTCGTGCTTGTTGAATGTCCTTCCCCATAACAGTGCTGAAAATCTGTTGTTCCTTTTTTTACTGTGAAATAACATTGTACCTGGTCAAACACATTTTTTCCATAAGTTTACTAAGGGTTGGTAACAGGCTGCTTTGTCGGCTATTTGAGCAAGTAAAGGGTGCTTTGCTATTCTTGTGTAGTGGAATGGCTTTTGCTTACGTTCAGGCCTGAGGGTACACACTTTCCTGTAGGCTTAGATTGAAGAGATGGACAATAGGAGTGGCAATATCACTCACTATCATCCTCAGTAATTTCCATCCAAGTTGTCAGACCCAGGTGGCTTGTCATTGTTAATTGACAACAATCATGTTTTCACCTCTTCCACACACACTTTACGGAATTCAAAATGACAAATCTTGTCTTTCATAATTTGTTCAGTTATTCATGAATGTGTAGGGTCACGATTTGTTTTTGGCTTACAATATCATGCCTACGCTTGCTAATCTTGGCAATGAAGAAATCATTAAAGTAGCATTATCAGTGTTTATTTGATTCAATGAATGATGGAGCCGAGTTTTCCTTTTTGCCCAACATTTTATTTAAGGCACTCTAAAGCTTTTGACTATCATTTATCTTTGTTTCTAGTTACAGTTTCTTCTTTTTGTTCGCTATAGTCATATTATTTCTCAATTTACAGTACATTTGCCAATCGGTTGTATCCATATTGATGCAGAAAATCTAACATTTTGTTGTAGATATTAGGGACAACTTGACTGACAAAGTTCTGAAAAATTGGAGGGATTGAATAAACCACCTTTCGAGATATGATGAAAAAAAATGCTAGCTTGAGGGTTAATGAGGCCTTGCTTCTAAAGCCAAGCAAGCATGGAATTTAGAACTGCCAAATCAATTTTGACTGTTGTCTTAGAGCAATTTTTTTATTTCACCTTAATTTAACCAGGTAAGCTAGTTGAGAACAAGTTCTCATTTACAACTGCGACCTGGCCAAGATAAAGCAAAGCAGTGCGACACAAACAACAACACAGAGTTACACATGGAATAAATAAACATACAGTCAATAATACAATAGAGAAGGTGTGTGTAAAACACAGTGTGTGCAAATGAGGTAGGATAAGGGAGATAGGCAATAAATAGGACATAGTGGCGCAATTAATACAGTATGTGTTACGGCTCTCGTTGGTGGCAGGAAGAGTGGACCAAAGCACAGTGTGGATAGTGCTCATGATTATTTTATTTAAAAAAACACCCAAACAAAATAACAAACGTGAAAACGAAAGCGCACAGTTCTGTCAGGCAGAAACACTAAACAGAAAACAAGATCCCTCAAAACCCAAAAGGAAAATGACAACTTATATATGATCCCCAATCAGAGAAAACGATAGACAGCTGCCTCTGATTGGGTAACACACACGGCCAAAAACAAAGAAATAGAAAACGTATACTTTCCCACCCGAGTCAAACCCTGACCTAACCTAACCAAACACAGAAAATAATAAGGAACTCTAAGGTCAGGGCGTGACAGTATGGCAAATTAAAAACTGGGGTGAAATATGTGCAGAAGATGAGTGTGCAAGTAGCGGTACTGGGGTGCAAAGGAACAAAATAAATAAAATAAATAACAATATGGTGATGAGGTAGTTGGATGGGCTATTTACAGATTGGCTATGTACAGGTGCAGTGATCTGTGAGCTTCTCTGACAGCTGGTGCTTAAAGCTAGTGAGGGAGATTAAGAGTCTCCAGCTTCAGTGATTTTTGCAGTTTGTTCCAGTCATTGACAACAGAGAACTGGAAGGAAAGGCGGCCGAAGGAGGAATTGCCATTGGGGGTGACCAGCGAAATATACCTGCTGGAGCACATGCTGTGGGTGGGTGCTGCTATGGTGACCAGTGAGCTGAGATAAGGCGGGGCTTTACCTAGCAATGACTTATAGATTACCTGGAGCCAGTGGGTTTGGCAACGGGTATGAAGCGAGGGCCAGCCAATGAGAGCATACCGGTCTCAGTGGTGGGTAGTATATGGGGCTTTGGTGACAAAACTGATGGCACTGTGATAGACTGCATCCAATTTGCTGAGTAGAGTGTTGGAGGCTACATTATAAATGACATGGCCGAAGTCAAGGATCGGTAGGATAGTCAGTTTTACTAGGGTATGTTTGGCGGCATGAGTAAAGGATGCTTTGTTGAAAAATAGTGTCGTGGAAATTCAGTACTGAGAGAGACTTGGACTTGGTCATTTTTTCAAACAATCATTTTTATTTAATATCTATATCTATTATATAATGTATAGTATTATTGAAATAATGAGACTGTCAGCCCACCAGTCTTGACTGACTGTTAGGCTGAGAGTCTAACCTTTACAGATGATGCACTGTTTAATATAGCTGATACCAAGATTGCTTAGTCAGTCATTTCTTAACTTCCCATAAGCCACCTAGGTTATCGACAAAGGATGGTATTTTACTTAGTTTCCCAGATGCCAGGAAGATTAGGCATTGTTCTTAACTCTTCCAGGCTCTCTCTATCTTGAGTCACACACTCCACATCTTGTCTATAGAATGCTAGCTTTTAGGTTTTTATCCCCAAGACAAATCAATTGTCAGCTTCAAGCTATCTCTATGCCATGTCCTCAACACCCAGACTAGCTGCAGGGTGCTAGAGTGGAGACCATAAAACACAGCATTAGCAGGACAGAAATATCTTACTGTTCATTAAGTAAATAATTGTTACATATTCAACAAACAAGGTGAATACCAAATTTTTCCCTCACCATAGGATGCCGATTCTAGATTAAATTTTGGATTGGAGATGCTTACTGTGAGTCGGGAAGGAGAGTTTACAGTCTAACCAGACAATTAGTTGATTTGTTCAATTGAGACGCTCCCAGGTGCAATTAATGCAGGTTTTCATTTCAAAGACACAATGGTCAAAAAGATACTCAGGGAGGCCATAGAAAGAGCTTTCATTGGTACAAAATCAAAGAGGGAAATGGATATTTATTACTGAGACAAAATTATGCTAACAGCGCTACATTAAAATATTAGCATCTAAACCGAACCCAAATGCATGACCAGTTTTGATAGCTGCTGGCTTTGATGCTTGGTTCTCTTGTTGTTAGATTAAAGCTAATAGTTCATGCTGCTGATTCAATGGGTTTTAGCTTCAAAAATATTGTACTGTAGACCAAAAAACATTCTGATTGGATTAATAAACAAATGTGTAGTTCCTTGTCTTATTTACTCAGATTTTTATATGCCACATATTATATCAAATCTACATATCAAATGTATAATGGATGTGATTATTTTCTATGGTTTAGTTAATAGTGTACCTTCCAAAAGGACCAGGGAAGTAATTTGTTAGACGAGTATCAGATCACAGCATCTCCCAGACAATCTCCTGCTGTGTCACAAACACACTTGGATTAAACCAATTTCCATGGCAATTATGTTATAATCATCCAATTACATGGCTTTTGGCATTTTGTATTTTAATAAAGAGCATAAGTGAATCTGGCTCTAAATGAATAGGATACATATTAGCCCTCATACAAGATGGGGGGAGCTGCACTGCAGGAACACACTCACACAGACACTCTAAATCCAACATCTCATGCTTTGCATTTTTGGTGCTGCGAGCAGTACGAATGGGGACAGATTGTATCGGGCAACTGTGCACTGAAAAGCACAAAAACATCCCCAAAACAATATATTAGCCATTGTATATCTTGACCATGAAAGACCTGGGTTGGATGTCCTAAAGCAGTATTCTTCAACCTTTGTCTTGAAAAACGATGTACACCTGCAGAAGCTCTGCTGCTTTTTTATTGTTGTTTTCTAAACTTTCTTTCCCTGGAAACAATTTGTATGGGGGACAAATGGCTGTACAGTTTGTTTGTTTGTTTTCTCATGGCAGCAATACGTTTGTGTGGCTAAGTGTGTACGATTTTTATTTTATAAGGGGAATCATCCTCAAAACCATGCAACATCTGCTCCGAATGTAAAGCAAACACTGCCTGTGTTTGTAAGGAGACCGTAGATAGCTTGAATGATGGATAGCTAGTCATTCCTTATTAGTTAATCTCTTGATTAATCATTGCAGTTGTTTTACTGATATTACTCTGCATTTAATTAACATACCACACTGATCTTACATGATCCGTGCATTGGCTTTTTGTCTACCAATATACCACAATTAAATTAATTGCTCTCTATGTTTTCTCTTTTATAATATGCAGATACGAATCTTCCAAACAGCTCGAATGTCGAGGTGGAAGTCACACCACCAATGAATGGCACTGCTGGACAAGAAGGGGAAGCTGCGGTAAGAAACCCATTTTAAGCACACACATAAACACATAAACCAACATAAATCCAACAGCAAGCAAGTGGGCACACATACATTTGAAGTCGGAAGTTTACATACACTTAGGTTGGAGTCATTAACACTCGTTTTTCAATCACTCCACAAATTTCTTTTAACAAACTATAGTTTTGGCAAGTTGGTTAGAACAACTACTTCGTGCAAGTAATTTTTCCCAAAATTGTTTACAGGCATATTATTTCACTTATAGTTCACTGTATCACAATTCCAGTGGGTCAGAAGTTTGCATACACTAAGATCACTGTGCCTTTAAATAGCTTGGAAAATTCCAGAAAAGTATGTCATGGCTTTAGAAGCGTCTGATAGGCTAATTGATGTAATTTGAGTCAATTGAAGGTGTACCTGTTCAATAATTTCATTCCTATCTTCAAACTCAGTGGCTCTTTGCTTGACATCATGGGAAAGTAAAAATAAACCAGCCAAGATTTTTTTTTTAAACCTCCACAAGTCTGGTTCATCCAGCAATTTCCATACGCCTGAAGGTACCACGTTCATCTGTACAAACAATAGTACGCAAGTATAAACACCATGGGACCACGCAGCCGTCATACCGCTCAGGAAGGAGACGCGTTATGTCTCCTAGAAATGAACGTACTTTGGTGCGGAAAGCGCATATCAATCCCAGAACAACAGCAAAGGACCTTGTGAAGATGCTTGAGGAAACAGGTACAAAAGTATCTATATCCACAGTAAAACGAGTCCTATATCGACATAACCTGAAAGGCCGCTCAGCAAGGAAGAAGCCACTGCTCCAAAACTGGCATAAAAAAGCTAGTCTACGGTTTGCAACTGCACATGGGGACAAAGATTGTACTTTTTGGAGAAATGTCCTCTGGTCTGATGAAACAAAAATAGAACTGTTTGGCCATAATGACCATCATTATGTTTGGAGGAAAAAGGGGGAGGCTTGCAAGCTGAAGAACAACATTCCAACCGTGAAGCACGTGGGTGGCAGCATCATGTTGTGGGGGTGCTTTGCTACAGGAGGGACTGGTGCACTTCACAAAATAGATGGCATCATGAGGTAGGAAAATTATGTGGATATATTGAAGCAACATCTCAAGACATCAGTCAGGATGTTAAAACTTGGTCGCAATGGGTCTTCCAAATGGACAATGACCCCAAGCATACTTCCAAAGTTGTGGCAAAATGGCTTAAGGATTTCAAAGTCAAGGTATTGGAATGGCCATCACAAAGCGTTGACCTCAACCCTTTAGAAAATGTGTGGGCAGAACTGAAAAAGCGTGTACGAGCAAGGAGGCCAACAAACCAGAGTCAGTTACATCAGCCCTGCCAAGAGGAATGGGCCAATATTCACCCAACTTATTGTGGAAAGCTTGTGGAGGCTACCCAAAACGTTTGACCCAAGTTAAACAATTTAAAGGCAATGCTACCAAATACTAATTGAGTGTATGTAATTTTCTGACCCACTGGGAATTTGATGAAAGAAATAAAAGCTGAAATAAATCTCTCTCTACTATTATTCTGACATTTCACATTCTTAAAATAAAGTGGTGATCCTAACTGACCTAAGACAGGGATTTTCTACTTGTATTAAATGTCAGTAATTGTGAAAAACTGAGTTTAAATGTATTTGACTGAGGTGTATGTGAACTTCCGACTTCAACTCTACTAAGCATCAAACTTCATAACGCCCTGCCAGCCTCTTGTGCACATAGTTACTAAGGTACTAGTCAGATGCTGTAGAACCTCAAAGATATGAACCATAGAGTTACGGAATGATGAACCTGCACATTTATTAAATGAAAAAAAAACAGAATTACTGTGGTTTAGAGACAAACGTAAATGTGGCTTTAATATGCATAGAGCTCCTCAGACATTTAAAGCACTGTATGCAGATGCATGGTTAGAAAATATGCAAATTCACAATTTCTATTACAGACACAAAATGTTTATTATAGATGCGAACAATAGTCGTTGAATAATTCACAAAAGTTCTCCGTCAATACTTCATATTACGGAACAAATTTTAGCACACCGATTGAGAACTTAGTTCCCTAAATGGTCAGCAGATGACACCGCAATCTGCTTGCAGGTTTTCTCGCTAGAAGGGTGGATAGAAATTTAGCATTCTCCGGTAGGAATTCTCTAAGAAGACATTTAAGAAATCCTACTAATTTATAAACAGTTACACTTGAATGATAGACAAAGATTACATATCAAAAGTGCTTTCCGTTTGAGTATTCGAGAAAGGTGTTGTTTTCTCTATCTTTTACTGCAAATCATGAAGGAAAACTAACTAATTACACAGAGGCTAACAGGCTAATATTTAATTTTTGTTGAAGGAGAAAAAGGAAAATATAGACAGAATTTGGATTACAGATCATCCATATCATTTAAAGTTAGAATGCAGCATGTATTGATTGGATATCTATTCAACCTATATTGGGGGCTGTGACGAATCGAAGCTACCTCGTTCTCCTGTCATTACTAGCTACTTGGCACAGTTGCCTTGCAGACAGTATTTAGCTAGTGGCAAAAGTTATTAGCTAGTTAGCTAGATAACACGTATCTTAAATCAGATAGCCGGTATGCTTTAAAATTGTATATGTTTCTGCTTACATTGTAGCTAGATAACATTAGCCAGCTAACTATTAGCTATGCAGGCTGCCGAGTAAATAACGTCCCGTCCGAGTGAACAACGACAAGTATAGTGTTAGCAATAACATTACCTACGATACGAAGAAAAAAATAAAAAACAGCCGCAGCTATGGCACAAGTTAGGTAACTAGCTAACTCCGTATATCGAAGGTTGAAACCGAACATACATTCAGTTATTATCTCAGCCATATTCAGAATTGAGGCTGATGAAATAGAAATCGCAACCCAACCTGTCTATTGTAGCCAGCTACATTAGCTAGCCAATTTAATCAAATCAATGCTTGTCTAAAGTTACATAACTAGCTACAATAGCATAATGTGGCATTGAATCCTCTGACAGTTTGAGCAAACACACATAGGGGAATGTTAAAGGTAGGACCATATTCCCTTGATCATTAGTATTAGCTTCTCCTGGCCATATCTCCAATATTATTTGGACAGTTTCATCACAAAATCGTATATAGGAAGGTGTCCAGCAATATCCGAGATGGCTGTGGACTTTTGTTGCATCTAACAGTAAGGTCCTTAGCCTGATATATCCTCAGTTTTCTGCCTGGCAATTGTGTAATTCAAATAACATATTGAAATGCAAGAGGCATGTGATGACCAGTTACATGAAGTATAACAATATAAAACATGACAATCTTTCATTCAAGTCTTTATTACAACATTCTTGTAATTGAGTCATCAGCACAATCCATATTAACCTAGCTAGTGGAACTTCTTAATTACTTACATAGAGCATAATAAGAATAAGAAACAAAAAAGATTATTCACTTTATTTAAAATGATGATGTAATGTAAATTAATCAAACATTGAATGACTTTGTGAAATGTGTAAGCTGCAAGCTGTCTGTGTTGTCATCCTTCTCAGTCCCTAGTGGAGTGGGGCAATTCACAATCACCAGAGAGGGCTATAATAGAGAGAGGTTTAAAAAGAGAGGGGTCGCCTTGGACTAGGTGGAGCTTCAGATCTCCTGCATAATCCTCTTTTAGGTTATCGCTCAAACTCCAGCTGTAACTTTCCTGATTCAGCTTATGAACCAGGGCCTGGTTTCCCGATAGCGATGGAACTTAGGCTTACGAGTGCTTTACCAATGCATCTTTCCTACAACGGACGAAGATGTAACATGCATTTCCCAAAACATTGCAGAGAGAACTGATAGGATCTATAAAAAAAGGCAACACTGCTCTCGGAACAGCTTACCTTAATATTAGAATTATTCCGCAATACTGATGACGGATCAACTCCTAGAAAGACATGATCCCTTATGACTGCAAATATTGAGGCGGCTTGTTCTAATGCTTACCAATAATAATACACTAACTCAAGATTTAGTACATCATTGTGCATATGTTGTTAAACATTAAATATACTGAGGCAAAAATGACAGACAGTAGCCTACAAATAGCAACAACATTTAATCAACATTTTAGATGATTTCTATATTATTGAATTATATAGGCCTATAGCCTATACTGTAGGCTATTTGTCTTTTAATGCACTCATCTCTGTTTTCATTTGAAGCATATTTTTATCCTTTGTTTGTTTGTAACAACTGTAAAGACATTGGCAACTTTGTATTTGTAATCTACTTCGTTGTGAAGTTATCGGTGGTCACAGAGAGACATATAAACATCTTAATTCTATTTTTAGTGGAGGTTTTCCGTGTATAAAGTGATGGGGTAAGGAAGAAAACGCATCTAACGATTCACTTCTACGAGTGGTCTGAGACAGTCGGTAAATAACGATTGTTTTCAAATGCAACTTTAGAAACATTGGTTTTGGGAAACAGCTCAGAGATTTAACGATGCTGCTAAGAAGGTTCTAACAAAGAACTTAGATGCTTTGGGGAAACCGGGTCCAGCTAATTATTAGAATCAGGAGCACTGGATCAAGGTCGGAGCTTAAACCTACAAGACACTAGCTCTCCAGGAACAGGGTTGGAGAGTCCTGCATCAGATACAAGTAATGCTGAATGACTGTTGATGGAATCTGGATCTGGTCATCCTCATTGTGGTAGGTAGACTGTCACCATGATGACCTGAAAAATATAAATAATTGCTTATGGTAAGCAAATAATGCAACAGGCATTTGTTGTAGTATGGTCAATGTGTCCACAGAGTGGGATCATGTCTACATAGGGTGGCGGGATGCAAATAGTCTAGACCATGAGCTGTGTAAATTTGGGTCTGTGCATTTTCAGACAAGGTGTGTATGTACCTGGCTGGAGGTGAGGACTCGAACCTTGACAGAAATCTGTAGTCACTCTCACTGACTCACTTGCGACTTGTTTCTGACAATGTAGCTACATCAAGTGATTATTATTAATCACACATTTAATTAACTACAGATTTTCACATAGCAAGCTAGCTCAGTTTAATTTACAGTTGCAGAACTCAGCAGGGCGAGAATCCATTGATTGATGTTGGACGAGGCTTCACGTTTCACGGTTAAGTTACCTAATGAGCTAATTAGCTAGCAAGCTAAATTATTTCCCAATCATAATATAGGTCACGCAGGATATTAACTCTGATTTAGTCATCTTCAGATCCACAGGCGGTAACACTATGAAGCCTGTTCTTAAAACAATGATTTCGACAGATAATTTAAATAGATTGTCTGGAGTGTTAGCTAAAAAAAAGATGCAGAGAGGAGGTTTGATTTATCTGGCCCGTCATGTCGTCGGGCGAAAAACAGAGGGAAGGAAGAAAAAGTGTTGTTATCAAAAGCAATCACTTGTTCATGTGAAAACACAGAATTTATTTTTCACATGCGTCGAATACAACCTTTACAGTGAAATGCTTACTTACAAGCCCTTAACCAACAATGCAGTTTTAAGAAAATACAAAAAAGTAGTATTCTGGGTAGCCATTTGATTAGATGTTCAGGAGTCTTATGGCTTGGGGGTAGAAGTTATTTAAGAGACTTTTGGACCTAGACTTGGCGCTCCGTTACCGCTTGCCATGCGGTAGCAGAGAGAACAGTCTATGACTAGGCTGGAGTCTTTGACAATTTTTAAGGCCTTCCTCTGACACCGCCTGGCATAGAAGTCCTGGATGGCAGGAAGCTTGGCCCCGGTGATGTACTGGGCCGTACGCACTACCATCTGTAGTGCCTTGTGGTTGGAGGCTGAGCATTTGTCATACCAGGCAGTGATACAACCTGTCAGGATGCTCTCAATGGTGCAGCTGTAAAAAACCTCTGAGGATCTGAGGACCCATACCAAATCTTTTCAGTCTCCTGAGGGGGAATAGGTTTTGTCATGCCCTCTTCACGACTGTCTTGGTGTGTTTGGACCATGTTAGTTTGGTGGTGATGTGGACAGGGAGGTGATTAGTCCCAGGGTCCTTAGCTTAGTGATACGCTTTGAGGGCATTATGGTGTTGAAAGCTGAGCTGTAGTCTATGAAAAGCATTCTCATATAGGTTTTCCTTTTTGTCCAGGTGTGAAAGGACAGTGTGGAGTGCAATAGAGATTGCATCATCTGTGGATCTGTTGGTGTGGCATGCAAATTGGAGTGGGTCTAGGGTTTCTGTGATAATGGTGTTGATGTGAGCCATGACCAGCATTTCATGGCTACAGACGTGAATGCTACGGGTCGGTCGTCATTTAGGCAGGTTCTACACATGCTTAATTACGTAATTTTTGTTTTGAGGCGACTTGGCTGAACTTTCAGCGATTTAATTGAACCCCCTCAATGATTCTGATGTTGTTTTACCTGGGTGCACCGAGTGCAGAACCCCTGACTACTTTTTTCTTATGGGGGGCGACTTCAGATTTTCTGTGAACACGCAGAACAGTAACTTGACACTGTCAAGTCCAGTCAGCACAAAATTGGATTATAATAATGGCAAGAAGGCAGGAGTTCTTGAAACAGCGATGCTGTCAGTCGAGTCTGGTCAGTTGTCTGACGCAAGCATGCATTTGCACACCTGCCCCATTGAGTATACATGTTGTTCACAACTAGCTTTCCATTTCTTCACCTCTAGCGTCGAGCAATCCCGTATCCGGGAGCGTAATCATAGCCTCAAGCTCATTAGCATAATGCAACGTTAACTATTCATGAAAATCGCAAATGAAATGAAATAAATATATTGGCTCACAAGCTTAGCCTTTTGTTAAAACCTGTTAAGTCTCCCCTTACTTTTTCGAACATTCTGTTAAAAATCGCGCAACATTTCAGCGCCCTGCTACTCATGCCAGGAATATAGTATATGCATATGATTAGTATGTGTGGATAGAAAACACTCTGACGTTTCTAAAACTGGTTAAATCACGGCTGTGACTATAACAGAGCGTGTGTTTCATCGAAAAGCGCAAGAAAAACTGATCACCGAAAACTGGGAAAAATATCCATGCGCCACTTGCATGTATTGTCTATGGGGAAGCAAATTACATGGGGCTGAGATTGCAAGTCCTACAGCTTCCACACAATGTCGCCAGTCTTGTCAATTGCCTGGGCTTTGTTTCTTGGTCAAACAAGTAAGAGAGAGCCCATTCCTTCCGATCTCCGACAGGATGTTTTGGAGGAGAAATTTCAGAACATGATTTGAAGATGTGGAGCTATTCAATACACATATTTCTGCGTTTTGTGTAGCGCCGGCTATGCTAATTATTTTGTTTACGTCCCCTTCAGGTATTTCGGGGTGTTGCCTGCTATCAGATAATAGCTTCTCATGCTTTCGCCGAAAAGCATTTAAAAAATCTGACTTGTTGGCTGGATTCACAACAAGTGTAGCTTTAATTCAGTACCCTGCATGTGTGTTTTAATGAACGTTTGAGTTTTAACGAGTGCTATTAGCATTTAGCATAGCACATTTGCATTTCCAGATGGCTAGATGGGACGCCTGCGTGTCGGGTGCGCTTAAGAGGTTTTAACATCACGGTCATCTCAGATTTTCAAAATATGCTTTTCAACCATAGCTACACAAGCATTTGTGTAAGAGTATTGATAGCTAGCATAGCATTAAGCCTCGCATTCAGTAGGCAACATTTTCACAAAAACAAGAAAAGCATTCAAATAAAATAATTTACCTTTGAAGAACTTCGGATGTTTTCAATGAGGACACTCTCAGTTAGATAGCAAATGTAAAGTTTTTCCAAAAATATTATTTGTGTAGGAGAAATCGTTCCGTTTTGTTCATCACGCTTGGCTAAGAAAACCCCCGAAAATTCAGTCATTACAACGCCAAACTTTTTTCCAAATGAACTCCATAATATCGACAGAAACATGGCAAACGTTGTTTAGAATCGATCCTGAAGGTGTTTATCACATATCTATTCGATGATAAGTCATTAGTGGCAGTTGGGTTTCTCCTCTGAAGCAAGTGGAAAAATGCACGCAGCTGGAGATTACGCAATAATTGCAACGGAGGACACCAAGTGGGCACCTGGTAAATGTAGTCTCTTATGGTCAATCTTCCAATGATATGCCTACAAATACGTCACAATGCTGCAGACACCTTGGGGAAACGAGAGAAAGTGTAGGCTCATTCCTTGCGCATTCACAGCCATATAAGGAGACATTGGAACACAGCGCCTTCAAAATCTGGGGCATTTCCTGTCTGAAATTTCATCTTGGTTTTGCCTGAAGCATCAGTTCTGTGGCACTCACAGATAATATCTTTGCAGTTTTGGAAACGTCAGAGTGTTTTCTTTCCAAAGCTGTGAATGATATGCATAGTCGAGCATCTTTTCGTGACAAAATATCTTGTTTAACGTTTTTTTTATCCAAAAATTAAAAGAGCGCCCCCTATATCGAAGAAGTTAACAAAGCAATTGATTTTCTATGGATTGTGTTGTGGTCTTGGCTGTTCTTAGTTGAGGAAATGTAGCATAGCTAACTGCAGTGT
Organism: Oncorhynchus gorbuscha; assembly: GCF_021184085.1. Taxonomy (NCBI): domain Eukaryota; kingdom Metazoa; phylum Chordata; class Actinopteri; order Salmoniformes; family Salmonidae; genus Oncorhynchus; species Oncorhynchus gorbuscha. Next base: position 34,511,531 of record NC_060193.1, on the reverse strand, counting down.
TTTTCCTGTCTGAAATCTGACTACCTCGTCTTACTGTAGCTTGGTCCATGCAAAGCAAATTAATGTGAGCAGGGTGGCAGTTTCCCAAAGTTTGGTGGTTTTATTGGTTTTATTAAAAATTGCTTTTCTGACTTTCGTGATCAATTTACTTTGCTGCTAGCTGTTTTTAATGTTTTGTCTGCTGAGAGCTGTCCTCACATAATCACATAATCACATGGTAAAGCCTGACACACCGGCTGGATTAACAACAAGTTAAGCTGTGTTTTGGTGTATTGCACTTGTGATTTCATGAAAATTAAATATTTTTTGTAATTTAATTTGAATTTGGCGCTCTGCAATTCAAGAGGTTAACCTAAATAACATTAACTATCTATGTTTTGTGTAAAAAAGTATGATATATTGTGATATTATACACATTAGTTAACGTTAGTCTTACATTAGCTAACATTACCTAGCTAGCTAAAGTTAACTGTTATCTTAACAGTTTCCACATGATGACTTCAGCATTATAAGAAAAACCTTACTTGGCAAAATATACCAAACTAGCTTTCCATGCTTGTTTGTTCGATACCTACCCAATGTTAGCACTCACCTGACTAGTATAACATTACGTTAGCTAACTAAGTTGGTAACTATAGTAGCTTATCAAAACAAAATCATTCATTGGCAAGCTACCTTTATTTGCCTGGTTGTTAGCTAGATAGCTTTCAGCTGACTGGTGTTAGCTAGCTACAAAAGGTTAACTGCTGGACTTTGTACAAGTAAGCTAACTTTAACTAGGTAATGTTAGCTAGCTACATAGCTAATAAATATATCTACTTGCATTGATTGATTAACAGAAAATCCATTAAAATAACATGAATGTATCAGAAATACCGTGTAGACATTGTTAATGTTGTAAATTACTATTGTAGCTGGAAATTGCTGGAATATCTACATAGACGTACAGAGGCCCATTATCAGCAACCATCACTCCTGTGTTCCAATGGCATGTGTTAGCTAATCCAAGTTAATCATTTTAACTTCTTGACGCACCCCATCACGTTAGCGGGATCATTTTCATCAACACCCGCTGAATTGCAGTGCGCCATTTTCAAATAAAATTACTAAACATAATTAATTTGAATGAAATCACAAGTGCAATATAGCAAAACACGCAATCGCTTTTTCAATAGCAGAGGGAGAGACAATGGCTGCCCCACTCTGTTGCGCAAGCCCCACTCTGAAAAAGTGATTGTCCCGGTTGATATATTATCGATTCCATATTTTAAAAACAATCTGAGGATTGATTATAAAAAATGTTTGACATGTTTCTGTTTACATTACGGATACTATTTGGAATTTCCGTCTGCGACGTCATTTTTACATTACATTTAAGTCATTTAGCAGACGCTCTTATCCAGAGTGACTTACAAGTTGGTGCATGACCGCTCGAGCCTGTGGATTTCTGAACATAATGCGTCATGCGAACACCCTGCTATCCATTGACGCAATGTTATCTTTCTCGCTCATTTTTCAAAATAAAAGCCTGAAACTATGTCTAAAGACTGGGGATACCTTGAGGAAGCGATGGGAAAAGGAATCTGGTTGATATCCCTTTAAATAGAGCGAATACAGGCTATGGAACATGGAGCTTTCAAAATAGAAGCCACTTCCTGGTTTGATTTTCCTCAGGTTTTCGCCTGCAACATCAGCTCTGATATACTCACAGACAATAGTTTGACAGTTTTTAAAACTTTAGAGTGTTTTCTATCCTAATCTGACAATTATATGCATATTCTAGTTTCTGGGCCTGAGAAATAGGCCATTTCAAATGGGTACGTTTTTCATCCAAAAAATCAAAATACTTCCCCCTACACTCAACAAGTTAAAAGGCTAATTGATCATTAGAAAACCCTTTTGCAAATTATGTTAGCACAGCTGAAAACTGTTGTTCTGATTAAATAAACAATAAAACTGGCGTTCTTTAGACTAGTTGTGTATCTGGAGCATCAGCATTTATGGGTTCGATTACAGGCTCAAAATGGCCAGAAACAAAGTTTCTTCTGAAACTCGTCGGTCTATTCTTGTTCTGAGAAATTAAGGCTATTCCATGCGAGAAATTGTCAAGAAACTTAAGATCTCATACAACGCTGTGTCCTACTCCCTTCACAGAACAACGCAAACTGGCACTAACCAGAATAGAAAGAGGAGTGGGAGGCCCCGGTGCACAACTGAGCAAGAGGACAAGTACATTAGAAGTGTCTAGTTGAGAAACAGATTCCTCACAAGTCCTCAACTGGCATCATCAATGAATAGTACCCGCAAAACACCAGTCTCAACGTCAACAGTGAAGAGGTGACTCCGGGATACTGGCCTTCTAGGCAGAGTTCCTCTGTCCAGTGACTGTGTTCTTTTGCCCACCTTAATCTTTTATTTTTATTGGCCAGCCTGAGATGAGACTTTTTCTTTGCAAGCACAGCACTTACACATTATGACTGATGATTGGGTGATAAATGATAACGATAAAAAGATTGTGGGGTCTGTTCTGTTAGACTTCAGTGCGGCGTTTGACATTATCGATCATAGTCTGCTGCTAGAAAAACATATGTGTTATGGCTTTAAACCCCCTGCTATATTATGGATAAAGAGTTAACTGTCTAACAGTACACAGAAGGTGTTATTTATTGGAAGCCTATCCAACATAATCCAAGGCAGCAGCTACTCTTCCAGTTACACCATTTTTAAAACCTTACAATACAAAACTGTAGGACCTGCCTGTAGGACCTGCCATGTTGATAGTGCTGTTTAGCTTCTGTTGTATCAATATGTTTTGACCATGACAGTTTACAGTCCAAGGTTACGCCAAGCAGTTTAGTTCACCTCAACATGCTACATTTAGAAGTTATTCATGAATAACATGAATGGGGATCCATGATAAATACAAATACAAACCTCAGCTTGAATACCACCACCATGTAAGCAGCTGTGTTGTTGCCGAGCAAAAGACTCGGTGTTAGAACTCTGCACTTCTGGAAAAAAATATGTTAGCATTGTCAGAAATGCTAGAAAAAGGTAGCACATTGTTGGTTCTTAATGGACAGAAATGAGCACGAAGTGGCAAATCTAATGGCCCCTTTATGTACGCTGTAGTCTCGTTCTTATCCGACGCCTAGATATTGAGCTACTTCTGACCAATCATTTTTTTCCCCCAATGCTGTTTAAAATCCAGTATGTGGTTCTCGGTAAGGAACGAACAGCTCATGACAAGAAGCTGGGAGTTTGTTTTATACCTCCAGTCCAGTTGATTTGCAAATTTTCATCAATATTGGTGTCATATTGGCTTAGATATAATGTTAGGGAGATTTTAATTTGAGCTGTGAGGATGGGGACGATAATGGATGAATGTCTTTGAGATAAAGAATCCCACACTGGGAGCTGTACTTCAGCATAGTGAGAAGAGAAGTTCTGTGGGATTGATGCAAAGGTGGAAATGACCTCAGCGTGGGTCATTATTGTTGGTAATCTCCCAGCATGCCTGTGGGTGCAATTATACCCCTCTCTCTCCCGCTGCCCACCACCTCAGGATGTGTGAAACTCAAACACACTCACAACAGTAGCACCGGCACGAGCAAGGAGACTTTCCTTGCTTCACTATGCCGTGCCAGGTAAGCATATGGCACAGCATGCTACCAGAGTGATCAGGCGCTCACTCAAAGTGACAAAGAGGAAGGGAAACAGCCTCACTGGCAAGACCAGAATAAATGGCATTATGACCCATCCCATGGTGAATCCATCCTGTACATCAAGGACAATTTGGTGTATTCAAGCAGAGCCAATGAACTTCAGTTGCACTTATTTTTTTAAATGCTGTAAATATCTAACAATCACCCATCAAGATGTAATACCCTTTAATTTTTTTAGTTGTCATTATCTTATTCCAGTTCTTCTTATTATTATTATATATATATATTTATATATTAAAACATACAATCTACTTGCAGTGAAGCCTCTCAACATCTAACATCTAATCTAACAGACTCCCATCCAGAGCGACCCACAGAAGCAACCACGGTCATCGCCCTGCTCAAGGGCTCATAGACAGATCTCCCACAATGTCAATAACGGGGCCTCAAACCAGCGATTGGTCCCTCCACAGTTCCCCAAGAGCTGCCCCTCAACCACCCAAGACCCCCCCCCCCCCCCTGAGTGAAATAAAACAATTCTGTTCCCCACCTCCAAGATCCCTGTCCCCAAAGCGCCAACAATCAACAAAATGAACACAATTTTAAAAAAGAAAGACAGGCTGATCAGCCTCAGGCAAGGAAAACAAAAAACAAAAGACATCAAGGACAACAAAAATCATAACAGCAAGGCCAACTGAAGATGTTTGAGTGCATGTATGGCATTATTTACGTGTGTGTGTGTGTGTGTGTGTGTGTGTGTGTGTGTGTGTGTGTGTGTGTGTGTGTGTGTGTGTGTGTGTGTGTGTGTGTGTGTGTGTGTGTGTGTGTGTGTGTGTGTGTGTGTGTGTGTGTGTGTGTGTGTGTGTGTGTGTGTGTCCCAGTGTATGTGCACGTATATACATTTGAATGAGAGTGTGTTTCTGCGTGTGTACAAACACCTAAACTGCATCAGCCTCAGGCAAACAGGCATTAGCTGTAACAACACTGGCCCTCTGTGTCATTCAAACTTACTTGTTATTTTTTGACCTTTTTTTCTTCTTTTATCTTAGATCATCATTCTATCCATTGCCCAGCAACTGTTATAACTCTTGTTTCTACAAACGTTTACCAAAACATAGATACCAAAGTTAGATCTCATACATCCAAAATCTTTAACAAATGGAGCTGTATTACTCACAAAGGATATGTCATGTTTTTGTTTACATTGGGATTCATTCTTAATGAATCTTAAAGGGGCAATCTACAATTGGTACATCCATTTTAGACTTTTAAATTCATTATACATACCCATTGATTCTTGAAGAATATAACTTATAAATGCATTTTGAGCTTAGTTTTTTGTATTTGTATTTATTAGGGATCCCCATTAGCTACTGCCTCTTCTTGGGGTCCAAACACCTTAAGGCACTTACATCACACATAAAACAAAAGGTAAAACATTACATCATTTAACATTATTACACCACTAAATACTGTATCTACAATACAATGTATAATACCACCATACAGCAATATTTCAATGTATGTGTGTGTAGAGTGTCTGTGCTAGCGTGTGTTTGTGTATGCGTGTGTCTGTGTCTGTACCTGTCTGTGTGTCACTTCACACTCTCCACTATTCCATAAGGTGTATTTTTATGTGTTTTTTCAAATCTGATTCTACTGCTTGCATCGGTTACCTGATGTGGAATAGAGTTCCATGTAGTCATGCTCTATGTAGTATTGTGTGCCTCCCATAGTCTGTTCCGGACTTGGGGATTGTGAAGAGACCTGGTGGTATGTCTTGTGGGGTATGGATGGGTGTCATTTTGATCTCATCGATGGTCAGTCCTTCCATCCATATCTCTGTCTATGAATTTGAGAGTAGTTACATTTTGCCAGACCCATCCCGCAGCTGTTTACCAAAATGGTTCACAATTTGGTGTTGTTTGAATGGCATATTACCTACTCACAAAGGATATGTCATGTTTTTGTTAACATTGGGATGAATTATTGATGAATCTTAAAAGGGCAATCTACATATTGGACATATTTAAAGTTATTAAGCAAAATCAGCTTCACTTCGGATCTTATAATCATCTACAGATATCTTTGCCATCACTGGAAAAACATTAGTCGTCCTTCCCCATTCCACAACCCACCAGTCACACTGAAAAATGCTCTGGGTAACAAAAGGGATCCCCTTGATTTTCAGCTATTTTTTATAGTATTTTTCACACAGGCTTGCCAGTGCTTTGAAATAGGTTGTTGTCCTCTAAACGTCGATACATTTTTGTATCTACCTAGTTTCTTTTAAAGTTTTTTTTTACTCTCTATTATTACGCATTGGGAATGTAGGACAGTCTTAGAATAAACTACGGAAGGAAGCTGGTGAAATTGAGCCTCGTTGGTAATATGGCCATGCACATCGATCAATTCAGCTGCACCCCATCAGTTTTATGATATATTGATCTATGATCTATTGCTAATAATAGTCATCACCTCAACCCTCATCACTCATACTGTTGCTCAGATTAATAAAATCTATGGGCTAACTATTGTTTGCTCTAAAAAGAGAGGAAATGTTACCTTCAGCAAACAATTTTCACAAATTCAAACTTTGAGGTGCACGAAAACCAAACTCAACTTATGATTATCTTTTGTAATATAAATGAGTTGATGGTTTCAACAAATTATTTCTACATGTTTCTAATTCACAACCTCAGAAAGTACACACCCCCTGACTTGTTTCTTAAATTTTGTTGTGTTACAGCCTGAATTAAAAACAACATTTTTATTGAGATTTTCTGTCACTGGCCGACACACAATACCCCATAATTACAAATGAAAAGCTGAAATGTCTGAAGTCAATAAGTATTCAACCCCTTTGTTATGGCAAGCCTAAATAAGTTCAAGAATAAAAATGTGCTTAATAAGTCACATAATAAGTTGCATGGACTCACTCTGTGTGCAATAACAGTGTTAAATATGATGTTTGAGTGACTATTTCATCTCTGTACCCCACACATTCAATTATCTGTAAGGTCGCTCAGTTGAGCAGTGAATTTCAATCACAGATTCAACCACAAGGACCAGGTATGTTTTCCAATGCCTCGCAAAGAAGGTAGACAGGTAAAAAAAAGCAGACATTGAATACCCCTTTGAGCATGGTGAAGTTATTAATTACACTTTGGATGGGGTATCAATACACCAAGTCACTATAAAGATACAGGCGGTCCTTCCTAACCGGAGTGTTGCCGGAGAGGAAGAAAACCGCTCAGGCATTTCACCATCAAGCCAATGGTGACTAAAACAATTACTGCGATAGGAGAAAACTGAGAATGGATCATGAAAACAAGGAAGGCTGTACAGAATACAATATTCCAAAACATGCATCCTGTTTGCAATAAGGCAGTAAAGTAAAACTATCAAAAATGTGGCAAAGAAATTAACTTCATGTCCTGAATACAAAGCGTTATGTTTGGGGCAAACACAACACATCACTGAGTACCACTCTGACCAGAAATATCCCTGAAGGAGCTGCAAAGCTCCACAGCAGAAATTGGAGTATCTGTCCATAGGACCACTTTAAGCCGTACACTTCACAGAGCTGAGCTTTACGGAAGAGTGGCCAGAAAAAAAGCCATTGCTTTAAGAAAGAAAAAATATGCAAGCACGTTTGGTGTTCGCCAAAAGGCATGTGGGAGACTCCCCAAACATATGGAAGAAGGTACTCTGGTCAGAGGAGAATAAAATTATGCTTTTTGGCCATCTATGTCTGGCGCAAACCCAACACCTCTCATCACCCCGAGGGCACCATGTTTTTCATGGGCAGGGACTTTGAAACTGGTCAGAATTAAAGGAATGATGGATGGTGCTTGATACAGGGAAAGTCTTGAGGGAAACCTGTTTCAATCTTCCAGAAATTTGAGACTGGGACAGAGGTTCACCTTCCAGCAGGACAATGACCCTAAGCATACTGCTAAAGCAACACTTGAGTGGTTTTAACGTGAACCATGTAAATGTCTTGGAATGGCCTAGTCAAAGCCCAGACCTCAATCCAATTTAGAATCTGTGGTATAATTTAAAGATAGCTGTACACCAGCGGAACCCATCCAATTTGAAGGACCTGGAGCAGTTTAGCCTTGAAGAATGGGCAAAAATCCCAGTGACTAGATGTGCCAAGCTTATAAAGATATACCCCAAGAAACTTGCAGCTGTAATTGCTACAAAAGGTGACTCTACAAAGTATTGACTTTGGGGGGGGGGGGGGGGGGTTGAATAGTTATGCATGCTGTTTTTTGTCTTATTTCTTCTTCTTTTTTGTCTTATTTACCTGGGAGTCAAGTTGGATCCTTCTCCGTCCTTCAATGCCCACATAAAACAAATATGTAAAATGTAATTTTTCCATCTTAAAAACATGACTAGATGTTGTCAAGATCTTTGCAGATGAGCCAAAAATACCAAATGCCATTGCGCAGGTTCTTAAGCTTGTTCCTCATGTTTTAGCTAGAGCAAATCATGCCTTTGATGGTGTGATTGATACCACTCTTTGACACAATAATGCAATATATCAGGTTACTGATGGATAGGTTTGGATTTTGTCAAGAATAGGCCGTCTTGGATTCATGTCATGCAGTGAGTCACTTTTCAGTGGAAAAGTGAGCCACTGCCTACTTCCATGTCACCTACACAGCGATGCAGACTCTTATCTTCCGAAGTTGAGGTCTCTCACCTGTTTGGTATTCAGATGACCACACTGAGGGTCCAGCAGTCCAGACATGTCATAGTACCTGATAAGTAGAGTGTCGGACTCCTCCAGGCTTGGAGCAATCTTCCCAATCTCTGTCATCAAACACCACTCTCTTAAGGTCACTGAGAGTGAGGGCATGCTGACCAACTCTATCATCAATTCCTAAGGCATTTAGTTGTCAATGTTATTTATCATCAAAATCGTCATAATAATATTCTCCCAACAGAAAATATTTTTGCTTATTGAATAGAGTTCAAGTGGTGATGAAATAAATCACAAGAGCCTTTGTTTCAATCACAGTCCAGGTGCCCATGGATGTGCCTGACTTGACTCCCTGAACATTTTGTAAAACTGTGTATTGTAGAGCTTCAGGATGGCTGACCCTGACTGCACCACATGACCCATTGAAATTATTTTTGAGCACAGATTTCTCCAAACCAATGTATCCATTCTGCGAGTTTCTCTTTTCTTTGAAGCTATCACATTATTTCCATTCACCTGCAACAAGAACTCAGATGTGTGAGTGATTTTTGAATTTTGAAACTGTATCCATACTGAAAGCTCTCTCTTCTTAGGCTGAGGATGAGGAGGATGAGGACCAGCCTCTGAGCCTGTCCTGGCCAGACACCATGCGCAAGCGTTTCACCTACCTCTTAATCATGCCCATCATCTTCCCTCTGTGGCTAACACTGCCCGATGTCAGGAAACCAGTAAGTGCTTACCGTCCATTTCTATCTCTTACTGTTCCAGTTTGTCAGATAGAGAATTAGAAATGTGTCCCAAATGGCACCATATTCCCTATGTAGTGCACTACACCCTATGGGCCTTGGTCAAAGCTAGTATAGGGAATTGGGTGCCATTTGTGACACAGACATAGAGAAAGACTGTTTGATACGAACTGTATCTGTTTAGCTCAGTTGGTAGAGCATGGCGCTTGTAACGCCAGGGTAGTGGGTTCGATTCCCGGGACCACCCATACGTAGAATGTATGCACACATGACTGTAAGTCGCTTTGGATAAAAGCGTCTGCTAAATGGCATATATTATTATTATTATTATACTTATTTTTCTATAACTGGTAATTGTGTGATGAGTTATTTGCTGTAGATACCTGTATACCATAGTATTGAGGCTTCATTTCTGTCATTTCCATCTTCATAGTAACTATATATTTTTCCTCCTTTTGTCTAACAGACTGCAAAGAAGTTCTTTCCCATCTCATTTCTGGGCTCTATATGTTGGATTGCTGGATTCTCCTACTTAATGGTGTGGTGGGCTCACCAGGTACGTGGGGAACAGTGGAGGCTAAAATAATTGAACCGTTTTTCACACTACTGAGCCTTACCGAACCAAGACAAACAAGCTGTAATAAGCTGATCTGGTTATTCATAGGGCTGTGGCAGGTATAACATTTTGTCAGCCCGTGGTTGTCAAGCAAATAACTGCCGGTCTCACGGCAATTGACTGTTAATTAATATAAACAAATTTAGCATCTCCTGGCTTCCACACATAGCCTACAAGCCACTCATGCAGAACTTTGTAACTTCTACGTTTTTAAAAAGTCATATAAATCAATTTAATATGGCCTACACCTTCACATTAAATCCATGATTTATTTTAGACAGTTCTAAAGAACCATGATATGAAGAAAATTTACTCTATTTCAGAAGAAATAGCCTTCCTCGTGTTAGGCCCTGATATGGCTATGCCATACAGCTGTGAACTACGCTATTTAATTAAGCTGACAGGATTTTCTTAGAATTAGGGGGTATTAAAGTATGAAGAATACAATTGAACATGGCTTAATAAAATAGAAAGGATATTTTCTCCAAATGATTTCAAAGGAAGTGAGCACCTTCGGCTTTTCCTGTGTTGAGCGGTTAACAAAGAAACTGGTCCCACTATATGCTTAATTTAGAGTTATTTATGGAACTTTAGTTGTGTTTGGATTTTGTATCAATTCTAAGGCTGCATGATGGGACTCTAATGATGATTTGAAAAAAATAGCATGAAAGGCATGATCTCTAATTTGTTTCTTGTGCAAGCTGCACACACTTCATCAGTCTCTCATTCACAATTTGACAAGCACTTGATAATATTCACCAGACCTTATTAGCCAATGCCCGTCAAGTGATTGGGTCCTTCTCACAGGCATTTCAGCTAAAAGTAGGCTACAAGTAAATGAAGACAGACACATTGGGGACAAAACTGCGCGCGTTCCTTTTATTGAATTCTGAGGCAAATATTAAATATGTTAGAACTGTCAACGTTTAGCCTACTTTTCGTCAGCCAGCAAGTTATCCTGCCTCTTGTCCATCCTTAAAGGGTTCTCCTAATCCTGTTCGAGTGGGCGGATTTCCTCATCTTTCTTGCCAGCCATGATTTTGGGCAGCTCCATGGTAAGAAATGTCACTGTTCCTGGTGCAAAAACACTGCTGTCCTGGAGCTCCAGTAAATTATATTACTAAGCTGCTCCAGAATGTTCTACACCAGGATATGCACCTCAAAACAATAGGGAGGGTCCGGGTGGGCGACTGTCCATGGTGGCGGCTCCGGCGTGGGACGTGGACTCCACTCAACCACTGTCTTAGTCCCTCCTCGCGTCCTTGGATAGTCCACCCTTGGATAGTCCACTCGCCGCCGACCATGGCCTAGTAGTCCTCACCCAGAACCCCACTAGACTGAGGAGCAGATCGGGACTGAGGGGCATCTCGTGACTGAGGGGCATCTCGTGACTGAGGGGCAGCTCGTGACTGAGGGGCAGCTCGTGACTGAGGGGCAGCTCGTGACTGAGGGGCAGCTCGGAACTGAGGGGCAGCTCGGAACTGAGGGGCAGCTCGGAACTGAGGGGCAGCTCGGAACTGAGGGGCAGCTCGGAACTGAAGGGCAGCTCGGAACTGAGAGGAAGCCCAGTACTGAGATGAAGCTCAGGCAGGTAGTAGGCTCCGGTAGATCCTGGCTGGCTGGCGAATCTGGAAGATTCTGGTTGACTAGCAGATCTGGAAGAGTCTGGTTGACTAGCAGATCTGGAAGAGACTGGTTGACTGGCAGATCTGGAAGAGACTGGTTGACTGGCAGATCTGGAAGAGACTGGTTGACTGGCAGATCTGGAAGAATCTGGTTGACTGGCAGATCTAGAAGATCATGGCTGACTGGCGGATCTAGCTGCTCTATGCAGACTGGCAGCTCCTGGCCGACTGGCAGATCCTGGCCGACTGGCAGATCCTGGCCGACTGGCACTTCTGGCGGATCCTGGCTGACTGGCACTTCTGGCGGATCCTGGCAGACTGGTGGATCCAGGCTGACTGGTGGATCTAACTGATCCTGACAGACTGGCGACGCTGGGTAAACTGGCGGCGCTGGGCAGACTGGCGGCGCTGGGCAGACTGGCGGCGCTGGGCAGACTGGCGGCGCTGGGCAGACTGGCGACGCTGGGCAGACTGGCGGCGCTGGGCAGACTGGCGGCGCTGGGCAGACTGGCGGCGCTGGGCAGACTAGCGGCGCTGGGTAGGCGGGAGACTCCGGCAGCGCAGTAGAGGAGAAAGGCTCTGGCTGCGCTAAACAGGCGGGAGACTCCAGCAGCACAGGAGAGGAGAAAAGCGCTGGCTGCGTTGAACAGGCGAGGCGCACTGAAAGCCTGGTGCGTGGTGCTGGAACTGGTGGTACTGGATCGAGGACATGCACAGGCAGCCTGGTGCGTGGAGCTGCTACCGGAGGACTGGAGTGTGGAGGTGGCACAGGATGGGCTAGACCGTGAAGGCTTACTGGAGATCTTGAGAGCAGTGTTGGCACAGGACGTGCAAGGCTAGGGATGTGCACAGGAGGCTTAGTGCGTGAGGCTGGCGCATTTTTCACCAGCCGACCTCAGGACATGTATGGAGCGCTGACCCAGGTGCCATTAAATCCCGACACGATCCGTCGGACGAATATCGTATCTATAGCACCATACTAGCAACTCCCTCATTACTCTCTCCTCCACTTTCCCCATTAACTCCTTCACAGTCTCTGCTTCGCTCACCTCTAACACCGGCTCTGGTTCTGGTCTCCTCCTTGGCTCCTCACGATAAACAAGGAGAGTTGAATCAGGTCTATCTCCTGACTCAGCCATACTCTCCCTGAGCCCCCAAAAAAAAATCTTTTTGGGGCTGGTTCTCGGGCTTCCAACCGCGTCGCCGTGCTGCCTCCTCATACCAGCGCCTCTCCGCTTTAGCCGCCTCTATTTCTTCCTTGGGACGCCGATATTCTCCAGGCTGAGCCCAGGGTCCTTTTCCGTCTAATTCCTCCTCCCATGTCCAATTATCCAAGTGGTGCAGCCTCTCCCACTGCAACTGCTCTTCACGATTAACAGGGAGAGTTTGCTCAGGTTTGAACCCTGACTCAGCCACTCTCTTTCTGTGCCCTCCCCCAATAAATATTTGGGGTTTACTTTTGGTTTTCGCTCTGCGCCGACGTGTCTTTCTTTTTGACTCCATTCGCCTATAGCCCTCTTCGCATTGCTCCAGTGAATCCCAGGCGGGCTCCTGCACTCTCTCTGGGTCGGCCGCCCACCTGTCGATTTCTTCCCACGTCATATACTCCATGCCTCTGCTATCCATAACGTCCTCCCTTCGCTGTTCAAGCTGTCGCTGCCTGTTAACACACTGCTCGGTCCGAGTGTGGTGGGTGATTCTGTAACGGCGTTCTTCGTTTGTAGAATGAGAGTCGGACCGTAATGCAGCGTAGTGGTTACTCATGTCTTTAATGAAAGGAAAAAAGCGATACATGAAATAACTATACAAATACGAAAACAACAAACAGAACGTGAAACCTATTACAGCCTATCTGGTGAAACTACACAGAGACAGGAACAATCACCCACAAAATACAAAGCGAAACCAGGCTACCTAAATACGGTTCCCAATCAGAGACAACGAGAATCACCTGACTCTGATTGAGAACCGCCTCAGGCAGCCAAGCCTATACAACACCCCTAATCAGCCGCGATCCCACATACTACAAACCCCAATACGAACATACAATAAAACATAAACCCATGTCACACCCTGGCCTGATCAAATAATAAAGAAAACACAAAAATACTATGACCAAGCCATGACAACAGGTGTGTTGTAATAAAAGCGAGTGGTGTCCACTGATTAAATGCAGTCTTTCTGCATTGTGAAGAGGGAAATCCCAGATATTCACAAAGTTTGTGATGAATGACCGGTTGTTTCTTCATGCAAAAAAGGTTTGGAGTTTAATTTCAATTAAGCTGCTTTATTTTAGGGGTTTAGTGAAGGTGGGTCATGTTTTACCCTTAGGACAAGGGAAGTATACAGAATGTTAAGACTACACAAGGGTTAAACTACTAACACACAGTTCAGACACCCATGCATACTCCACAAGATATGCCACAAGAGGTCTCTTCACAATCCCCAATTCAAGAATAGACTATGGGAGGTGCACAGTACTACGCGGGGCCATGGCTACATGGAACTCTATTCTACATCAGGTAACTCATGCAAGCAGTAGGATCAGATTTAAAAGACGGTTAAAATACACCTTATTGAAAAACGGGGACCATGAAGAAACACACAGGCACACAGGATTTTCTATTTGTAGATATGTGGTAGTAGAGTAGTAGCCTGAGGGAACACACTTTGTTGTTGCCTTGGCAGCAGCTAATGGGGATCCTTAATAAATATAAATGAGTAGGTCTAACAAACAGCAAAAGCACTAGCCTATGTCAATCTACTATCTCCCATAGTACAAAAGTTGAACTATTCTATTGGTCAACTTGTCCTTCTGTGCAATAAATAAATATTTCAAACATACTCTGGGACAGTTGTGGGATGCGATAGATCCCAAATTAATAAAACCATACCATAAAAAACTTTCAAAAGCAATGAGGCTGATGTAACAGATAAGAACATTTAGCTTAAAATGTTAGTAAACTATTAAGCTATACATTAAGTGTGCCCTCAGGCCCATACTCGACTACCACATATCTACAACACAAAATCCATGTGTACGTGTGTGCATAGTGTGTATGTTATTGTGTGTTTGTATGCATGTGTCTGTGCCTATGTTTGTGTTGCTTCACAGCCCCTGCTGTTCTATAATCAAATTTTACTGCTTGTATGAGTTACTTGATGAGGAATAGAGTTCTATGTAGTCATGGTTCTATGTAGTACTGTGCGCCTCCCATAGTCTGTTCTGGACTGGGACTGTGAAGAGACCTCTAGTGGCATGTCTTGTGGGGTGTGCATGGGTTTCTGAGCTCTGTGCCAGCTGTTCAAACAGACAGCTTGGTGCATTCAACACCTCTCACAAATACAAATAGTGATGAAGTCAATCTCTCCTCCACTTTGAGCTAGGAGAGATTGACATGCATATTATTAATGTTAGTGCTCTGTGTACATCTAAGGGCCTGCCATGCTGCCCTGTTCTGAGCCAATTGCAATTTTCTTAAGTCCCTCTGTGGCACCTGACCACATGACTGAACAGTAGTCCAGGTGCAACAAAACTAGGGCCTGTAGAACTTGCCTTGTTGATAGTGCTGTTAAGAAGGCAGAGCAGCGCTTTATTAGAGACAGACTTCTCCCCATCTTAGCTACTATTGCATCAACATGTTTTGACCATGACAGTTTACAATCCAGGGTTACTCCAAGCAGTTTAGTCACATCAACTTGCTCAATTTCCACATGATTAATTACAAGATTTAGTTGAGGTTTAGGATTTAGTGAATGATTTGTCCCAAATACAATTATTTTAGTTTTTTTAAATATTTAGGACTAACTTATTCCTTTCCACCCATTCTGAAATTAACTACAGCTCTTTGTTAAGTGTTGCAGTCATTTCAGTCACTGTAGTAGCTGACGTGTATAGTTTTGAGTCATCCGCATTCATAGACACACTGGCTCTACTCAAAAGTAAAGACTGAAAAAAACCTGTAGAAATGTTGCGCAACATGAGCTCATGGGCTCTCTTGAAGTGTTTGATTATATTTGCGATTCCATTTGCATTGATGTCAGAGTGACAAGAGAGCGCTTAGGACCAGGCAATTAGCACATTTGCTAATAAGCATTAGAGCTTGAAGCAGCATAATTACCGTGACTAAACGGTCACTTTGAATTTGACTTCCATCATGATTCGTGACCGCCGTTGTGGAGGCAATGAGGTCACCGTAACAGCCCTAGTTATTCATACACCATAGCTGCTAAAAAATGCAGGATGGTTCAGTATTACATTTTGTGAAATCATGTTACCTTTTGTGAAGACACTAAACCACGTTCTCACACAGAACAACACACAAGCATGTTTTCAAGAAAGTGGGTAATTAGAAAAGTAGCAGGATATTCGGAGGGTAAGAATGCTGTGGGATTGTTATTAGCAGCCTTCTGTGAAATGTATTCAGGCTAAGACCTGGATGTCATTCAAAGCTAGACAGCACCAAATAGTCAGAGTGCCAAAGTATTTCCTGTCCCCGAATACTGGGTATTTCTCCTCATGCATGTTAACAGAATGGAATATATATATATATATATATATATATATATATGTCCAAAGTATAGCTCACTTTCATTCCTCTACTCTACCCCTCAGCGAAGAAAACAAATATTTAGTTTTATTTACCCAATTTATTTATCTTTTCTATCTACAGGTTGGAGAGACCATTGGGATTACAGAAGAGATCATGGGCTTGACTATATTAGCAGCTGGTACCTCCATTCCTGACCTAATCACCAGTGTCATTGTTGCACGGAAGGGGCTGGGAGACATGGCTGTGTCCAGCTCTGTGGGCTCCAACATCTTTGACATCACTGTTGGGTACGCTAATATCATCAGTACTGTGACCACTCTTCTATTGAATTACTAATTTCTTTTAATATCTGTTAGTTTCACATTTTGAAAGATAAAATTATTCTCACAGTGCTGGGGGAAGTTTTTACATATTACATAGTAACAGTCAAATTACTTTGTTCTTGTCCAATAGTGAATTTGGGATTCGCTAAAACCACAATAATTACACTTGGATACCATTTTCATAACAATTATTTCCATCTATATGATAAATGCTTGCCAGATATATGATGTAAAAGTTAATTGAACTTTGTTTTATTCTCTAATTCGTTTGATTGAATAAGGTTTGCCCATGGGTGACATGGAAGTTCCCACAAAAAAAACACATCTAGTTGTTTCATCTAGTTATTTTTAAGTAACTGGTTTACTCAACTTTTCGGTCAAGGTGTTACCTGAACTTAAAATGTTTAGTTGGATCAAACCTAGCTCCAACATGAGAAAAGGTAGGCAAAAATTCTGTTAATTTAAAATTATTTGTTTGCTCAATTTGCCTCATATGTTCATTCAACTAGATTTTTAATATTTTTATATCTTACCTAAAAAATGCCCGCGGAACTAGTTACACACACAGTGCTGTTAACATACAATGTTTTCAACTTATATATTTGACGCACATGCTTACATTGTGCATGTTAATTTATACAGTAATTGTTATTTAACATGTCTTCAATTGGGATTTGAACTCACAACCTCTAGGTTCATAGCTTTCCGATCTTCCTTCTACGCCACCCTGTCTGTGTCAATTAGCAGTTAATCAGACAATTTTTTCATAATTGATTTACTTATTTAAGCTATTTTAGGGTTTTCTGTATAGTTCTCTAATGTTGATGGGGCATACTACTCTGTTTTAATGCTGCTACTTAATCACTGTGATCACTTATAACAGAGCCGAGATTTACGTTGAAGTGCAACGTTTAGCAATACTGTTGAGATCAGTTACCTGCCCTTTTCCATGACATAGACCATCCAGGTGAAAGCTATTATCCTTTATTGATGTCCCATGTTAACCCCACTTCATTAGTTTAGATGAAGGGGAAGAGGCACATTAAAGAAAGATTTTCAAGCCTTGAGACAATTGAGACATGGTTTCCGTGTATGGGTGATATTCAGAGGGCAAATGGACAAGACACACTATTTACAGTGCCTTCAGAAAGTATGTAATACTTTAATACTTTTGCTGTGTTACAGCCTGAATTTGAAATTAATTAAATTGAGATGTTTTTGTCACTGGCTTACACACAATACCCAATAATGACATAGTGTAATTCTTTTTTTTAATGTTCCAAATGTATTCAAATCTGAAATGTCAATAAGTATTCAACCCCTTTGTTATGGCAAACCTAAATAAGTTCAGGAGTAAAATTTTGCTTAACAAGTCACATAATAAATTACATAGAATTACTCATTGTGCAATAACAGTGTTAACCATAATTGTTGAATGACTCTACCTCACCTCTATACCCCACCTATATAATTATATGTATGGTTCCTCAGTCGAACAGTGAATTTCAAACACAGATTCAACCAAAAAAACAGGGAGGTTCTTCCTCAAAGAAGAGCACCTATTGGTAGATGAGTAAAAAAAAGCAGACATTGAATATCCATTTGAGCATGGTGTAGTTATTAATTAATTACACATTGGATGGTGTATCAAGCCACCCAGTCACGACAAAGATACAGGCATCCTTCCCAACTCAGTTTCCAGAGAGGAAGGAAACAGCTCAGGGATTTCACCATGAAGCCAATGGTGACTTTAAAACAATTACAGATTTTAATGGCTGTGATAGGAGAAAACTGAGGATGGATCACATGCATACACACATACACATGATAACATACGCATACATATATATATTTTCCAATTGGTAGTTACAGTTTTGTCCCATCGCTGCAACTCCCGTACAGACTCGGGAGAGGCGAAGTTCGAGAGTCATGCGTCCTCTGCAGTGGCAATTTTAGCATGTAAATCTTGGTGGTCAAAAAAAAGTGAGATGCATGCCAGCAAAGCCACTAAACAATACATGAATTGCACTCAAACGGTGCCCACAAACGACCTACATAAAGCTGTCCCAACAGCAGTCCAAACATCTTACTACTGCTACACCTGGCTATCATCGGAGCCTTGTCTGGCATCAAAGCAGTTCATTCAGCCTCATTTACTGCCTTTTAAAAATATATTGTTGATATGGCTGACTTGCTTAAACAAATGTAGTTTCTAATGACAATTGAGATGTACAAACTATGGCATAAGGGGACGACAAGTGGATAAGAGGCAAGCCGAGCTAGGACGGATGTAGGCAATATAACTATTTGTTTAGCACTTTTGAAATGTACAGCAACAGAATTCAGAACATGGGCTGTTCTTACAGTGTTCTCACTGTACACCAAGTCATAACCATAGGATAAATAAAGGGGGCATATAAGCAGACATGGAAAGCTCTTACGATATTGGATGATAACCTTTCTCTAAAACAGGTTATAGGCTACATGTGCATCACCAAGTCAGAACAGTAGGCCAAATTAAGAGAGGCAAATAGACCAAATTATTAGGGTGAGGCTCATGGACTTCTAACACCTTACTACACAACATACACCTAGTATTACTTTCTTAGCTACAGTATACACATCTCCCTGGCATATACATATCCATGTTTAGACTCACCTTGTTGTGCTGTGCTCCCTTGAACAGGAAGGTGGCTATTTTCCCAGTCGGAGCTGGTTTAATCCCGACTTCCCAGTTGTCTTGAATTCACTAAAGTCAGGTTTTCACAGTTCCAAGTTAACAGTTGTTTTGAACGCGGCACAAATCATGCTTCATTGACAGCATGGCCAATGTTGAATGTTTATCATTTTACACTTGTAAAAGAGCCCCTTAATCCCAGATTTGGCACCACACAGCCACTCCACTGAATAGCAGGCTAGTGATTGCTTTGCAATGCTTGCAGTTAACATTAGGCACTGTCACTGATTCCTTCCATTGTTGAATTTCTGATTTCCAGCTTGGGTAATGTTTATGTCCAATGGCCGATGAGCACCGATACGTTTTATCTATAATTTCTCTTCATTATTTCTCTTCATATGACAAGGATTTTCAAGTAGATTGTTGACTTGATTCAGGATGATGACTGCTAGCTATAATTTTGAAAGTATGATGTTGACATCATCAGTCCAACCAACTGTAATGTGATTTGTCGTCATTTTATCTGTGGCCAATGACCTTGAGCCCTCTTGGATGGGCACTTCTAATGTAACTCTATGGCAGCACCCAAGTGGCTAGAATTTTCTCCCCTTAGACTTGCGGTGATGTATTGTCCCCATGAGTGACTGAGCCAATCACGGCGCAACGCTCCGTATCCTCTGCTGGCTTGCCCCGCCACCACAGAAAGAACTGAGCGAGGCTGAAACACCGACATTTTGGAGCTGCCTTACTCAAGAAAATAAAAAAAGAGACCATGTTTGTATGCAGCTTTATTAACACAATGATATATATATATATTTCTGTACATTGTTAGCAAATTGATATGTGACACATATTGACAGTGGTCCTCCGAAAGATGACCCTGCCAAGCAGCACTGCTCGCTTAACCCGGAAGCCTGCCGCACCAATGTGTCGGGAAAAACACTGTACACCTGATGTCCGTGTGCATGCGCTCGGACAAGGACATCCCGGCCGGCCAAACCCTCCCCTAACCAGGACGATGTTGGGCCAATTGTGCGTCGCTTCATGGGTCTCCCGGTCATGGCCGGCTGCGACACAGCCCAGGATTGAACCCTGATCTGTAGTGACTCCTCAAGCACTGCAGTGCCTTAGACCGCTGTGCCACTCAGGAGGCCCCAACAATTAACTTTTTGTCCTGAATACAAAGTTTGGGGCAAATCCAATACAACACATTATTGAGTACCTCTCTCGATATTTTCAAGCATAGTGTTGGCTGCATCATGTTAAGGGTATGCTTGAAATCGTTAAGGACTGGGGAGTTTTTCAGGATAAAAAGAAACTGAATGGAGCTAGGCACAGACAAAATCCTAGAGGAAAATCTGTTTCCGTCTGCTTAACACCAGACACTGGGAGATTTCAGCAGGACTATAACTTAAAACACAAGGCTAAATATACACTGGAGTTGCTTACCAAGAAGATAGTGAATGTTCCTGATTGGCCAGGTTACATTTTTGACTTAAATATACTTGAAAATATATGGCAAGACCTGAAAACTAATTTGACAGAGCTCAAGGAATTCTGAAAAGAATAATCGGCAAATGTTGCACAATCCAGGTGTGGAAAGTTCTTAAAGACTCAGATGGACTCAGCTGTATTAGCTGCCTCTACAAAGTAGTGACTCAGAGGAGTGAATGTACATATGTAAATAAGATATTTCTGTAATTAATTTTCAAGACATTTGCAAAAATTCCTAAAAACATGTTTTCACTCTGTGTGTGTGTGTTTATTTTGTGTGTTTCAGCCTGCCGTTCCCATGGCTCCTCTGGTCAATCATCAACAACATGCAGCCTGTGGCGGTGAGTTCTAACGGGCTGTTCTGCGCCATTGTGCTGCTCTTCCTCATGCTCATCTTTGTCATTATCTCAATTGCTGCCTGCAAGTGGCGGATGAGCAAGCTGCTGGGCTTCATCATGTTCGTGCTCTACTTAGTGTTCCTGGTGGTCAGCGTTATGCTGGAAGACAAAATCATCGCCTGCCCTATATCCATTTGAAAATCCTCTCCCTCCACTCCTGCCAGAAAGCATTCACCCCTAACACAAGATTCAAGAAGCATGGGGATGGGATGGAGGAAAGACTCCTACAAGAATGAGGCCGCAAGATATGGCTCAGCGGATTCATTGGTCGGAAGTAGATAATTATTATTATTATTTTTTTGTGTGCGTGTAGATGGCTGGGGGTTTACATTTTTGGGGGGATGGTGGGTGGTGTATTAGCCAGGTAGAGGAACAACTATGCCATCTTATGCATGTCACCTGTTTTACTAGATCAGTTGATTCTGGACTACTTCTAGCAGATTGAGGATTCTGACCTCCTGTGGACTTTGAGGTCAGGAAGTACACAAGAGACTTCTGACAAAGCTGGCTGAGCTTGGCACAACAGACCAGTGTTGCCACAATATTGTTCTCAGCTTCAGAATTGATTGTAAAAAAATAATTCAAATAACACTTTGGATGACCCTCTGACTTCACTGACTGACTAGATGACTTCACTCAACTTGTCACTCCAGTGTGTGTTGTTCTAGTGAGTTTGATGATGAGCAACCCTTGGATGAAGGGATGTTGCTGATGCTACACACAAAGCATTGGTTTTACATAAGACTAAAATATGGTTTTGAGCCATAAACTTCTCCTCTCTTGTGTACTTAGTGACCAAGCATCAAAAGATGAAACAGTCCAAGCAGTTTTGCATGCAGAGCTGGAGATAGGAACAGATTTTTCCTAATTCATCTTGTGTTCTGTCCAAAATCTCAAACTTTACATCCCCCCTTCCAGATGTCATTGCTCACCATGTCTCTTTGATTGACACACTAGCTATAATTACTGAAATAGGAGTAGCGTCAGTTGTACTGTCGCAGTAATATGTACTGTAGGTGGATTTGGACTCTTCCTGGGTCTTGATAGGCCTACTGATTATCTTATCCTCTTCTCAACCTGCCATTGGACATAAGAGTTCATAATGTACAGAGCTTGCCATTCTTCACACGCCAATTAAACTCTACTGGAAAATGTTGACTTGGAACCCAATTCAATCAATTTGCAGAAAAGGAAAACCACACCACGTTTGACCCAATGTTTACTCTGCAAAGGACAGATGTGGTCACACATCAATATCCAATGACTACAGACCTTATTCAGAGTTGAGATACGCGAATGCAACTGGTAATTTTGCATGAATCATTCATTCACATCTCAATTTAGAATAACGCCAACAGTCTGCAAGAAGAAGAGTTTCTGAGTGAAACCACAGGGTAGTTTTCCTTTATCTGCACATGATTGAATCAGCCTTAACTGTAGCATCTCAGAATATATAATAGCTTACAATGTTATTCATTCTGAATAAGCAAAGCATGTGTAAACTCAGATAGGACACTCATAACCAATATGTCTATGTCAAAATAAGGTAGTAGTTAAAAGAACTGGCACTCAATGTTTGAAAGAATCATACAATGATCTATTTAGATTAGTCAATGTTTAGCACACTCTTGAAATTAAGACTTGAATATTCAGGCTCCTAGAGAAGTTTATAGTAGGAGGGAAATGCATGATGAAAAATATCAGGCCGAATTGTGTTATACCTGTGAGAATTTTCTCTCAAAAAATAATGAATTCTCAAATATTTAACATTTCGCTATTTCTTTGACTCAATAGTATTAGGCTTCTATGTACAAAATGTCAACAACTATGTGTGGTTAATATCTATCAACCTTGTGCAATTTATTTTCAATTGAAAGGTGTTTTGTCTGCATATATGCAGTCTGTATACTCTCTGTATACAGTAATAGCAAATCAATGGAGGTTATATTACCAGTATTTTGCAGCAAACTGAAACATGCAAACAGAATTATTGAATTATGTATTAAGTTAGCAATTCTCATGCAGTCATTTTCACAGTCACCCACGCTGTACTTCAAGTTAGTGTTCCTTCTTTTTATTACCAATTAACCATCGAGTGACTTTTACGAAGAAGTATCAATCAACAGTAGTGACCATGATCCTCACACAAAAATCTGCAAAAAGCCATTTTTGTTTTGTTTATACAGCAAAGTGATTAGATAACACAACATATAACAGCATTACCTTACGTCTTTGGTTTTAAATTCAAATTCACTCCACTCAGAGGTAAAAGCCTATTCTGGCAAAGAGCCTCCTCACAAGAAACAGTCAACTTCTAGGAACATGGATATCACAAAACCAACAGCAATATACTGTATGTACTGTATGTGTCAGGGTTAGGGTCAATTATTTTATATATATATATATATATATATTTAATGAAATTCCACTTTTCTATGTATTTATTTAAGCTTTATTTACATGGTGAAGAATTAGATGGGGAAGACAGGCAAGGAAGAGATAAAGTCTGCTGGGGTGCGGCAGGGATTAAATCCACGACTGTCAGCACTTGTGCATTCTGGGAGTATTATCATTGGACCACAGTGTCCAATTAAATTGCAAAATTGTATTGGTCACACCCCACAGGAAGCAGAATTTGAATTGAATTTGAAATAACTGAAATAGAATTGAATTCTATCAAATTTAAATGGGTAATCTATTCTACACATCCCTATGAAATATATTTATTTTGACATGGTTACCAATACTTTTCAGATAAGCTTGATATTATTTTTTTGTCAAGAGATGTTAACACTGTTGTTCACTGACATTCTGGAGTATTTGAACTAATGCATTTTGGGAAAAAAATGTTTTCTGATATTTAACATATAAATTAATTATGAATTACTATAGACAACCTGACATGATTTAAAAAATTTCAATTGTTTAAAATTTTGTAGGTTGTCTATAGTATTTAACATGTAAAGTAATGATGAATTACTATAGACAACCAACAAAAAAGTAAAAGTTAAACAATTGAAATGTTTTAATCATGTCAGGTTGTCTATAGTAATTCATAATGAATTCATATGTTAAATATCAGAAAAAAATATTTTTCCAGAATGCATTAGTTCAAATACTCTAGAATGTCAGTGAACAACAAAATGTTAACATCTCTTGACAAAAATACAACAAAAATACTGTTTGTGAACTTTGAGTTCTAATTAAGCTTATTTGAAAATGAATCTGTATTCTTTGCTGTAATAAGTGGCAGGTGCTTTTGGTAAAATATTTGTCAAAGAAATTAGACTTTAATGTTTCATCGCAGTTGAATTTCTTTGAATTGCTTTGAATTAAATTCGACTTCCTGAGAGATGTGTCCAATTCGAATTTCAATTCATGGGTTGAATTTAATTAAATGCAGAAATTCTGAATCAACCCCAACCCTGGTATGTGTCATTGAGAATTGCATTTCCATGCATTCGACTGATGTACTTGTCTGTTGTGACCTCACTAACCTACACATTTGGAAACTATTTCTCCTGAAATCCTCCAAAATCTCCACATGACTTACTTTCAGATAT
Organism: Oncorhynchus gorbuscha; assembly: GCF_021184085.1. Taxonomy (NCBI): domain Eukaryota; kingdom Metazoa; phylum Chordata; class Actinopteri; order Salmoniformes; family Salmonidae; genus Oncorhynchus; species Oncorhynchus gorbuscha. The sequence continues at coordinate 34,487,160 of NC_060193.1, read as the reverse complement.
CTAAACTTTCCAAACACACCTTTTCTCAGTTCAATCTCTGTATATTTGCAAGAGTATACTGGAAAATATGGATAACTAAATAATGTGAATGTATGAGGAAAATGCATCTGAGGAATTTGGGCTTGTTACCCATGAGTGGCACACATGAAATGGAATTATGTTAAATTTATGCATAACTCAAAAAGAATAGGGGTACTCTTTTCTTTTGTAAATAGAAAATACATGTTTTTATAAGATTCCTCACTTGAACCAATCTAGAACAAAACTCCTTGGTCCATGTTTATATTGATTAACAATTTAATTTATATAATGTTTCAATGGTAGGAAAATGTATATCTTTCAGAATATTGATATAGTAAGCTTATATACACTACCGTTCAAAGGTTTGGGGTCACTTAGAAATGTCCTCGTTTTCCATGAAAACATACATGAAATGAGTTGTAAAATGAATGGGAAATATAGTTCAGACATTGACAAGGTTATAAACAATGTTTTTTAATTGAAATAATAATTGTGTCCTTCAAACTTTGCTTTCGTCAAAGAATCCTCCATTTGCAGCAATTACAGCCTTGCAGAACTTTGGCATTCTAGTTGTCAATTTGTTGAGGTAATCTGAAGAGATTTCACCCGATGCTTCCTGAAGCACCTCCCACAAGATGGAATGGCTTGATGGGCACTTTGTACGTATCATACGGTCAAGCTGCTCCCACAACAGCTCAATAGGTTTGAGATCCGGTGACTGTGCTGGCCACTCCATTATAGACAGAATACCAGCTGACTGATTCTTCCCTAAATAGTTATTACATAGTTTGGAGCTGTGCATTGGGACATTGTCCTGTTGTAGGAGGAAATTGGCTCCAATTAAGCACCGCCCACAGTGTATGGCATGGCATTGCAAAATGGAGTGATAGCCTTCCTTCTTCAATATCCCTTTTACCATGTACAAACCTCCCACTTTACCGCCACCAAAGCACCCCAAGACCATCACATTGCCTCCACCATGCTTAACAGGTGGCATCAAGCACTCCTCCAGCATCTTTTTAAAAAATTCAGCATCTCACGAATGTTCTTCTTTGTCATCCGAACACCTCAAACTTAGATTTGTCTGTCCATAGCACTTTTTTACAATCTTCCTCTGTCCAGTGTCTGTGTTCTTTTGCCCATCTTAATCTTTTATTTTTATTGGCCACTCTGAGATATGCCTTATTCTTTGCAACTCTGCCTAGAAGGCCAGTATCCCGGAGTCGCCTCTTCACTGTTGACGTTGAGACTGGGGGGTGCGGGTACTATTTAATGAAACTGCCAGTTGAGGACTTGTGAGGTGTCTGTTTCTCAAACTAGACACTCTAATGTACTTGTCCTCTTGCTCAGTTGTACACCGGGGCCTCCAACTCTTTCTATTCTGGTTACGGCCAGTTTGTACTTTTCTGTGAAGGGAGTAGTACACAGTGTTGTACCAGATCTTCAGTTTCTTGGCAATGTCTTGCATGGAATAGCCTTAATTTCTCAGAACAAGAATAGACTGATGAGTTTCAGAAGAAAGTCCTTTGTTTCTGGCCATTTTGAGCCTGTAATCGAACCCACAAATGCTGATGCTCCAGATACTCAACTAGTCTAAAGAGGGCCAGTTGTAATTGCTTCTTTAATGAGCACAACAGTTTTTAGCTGTGCTAACATAATTGCAAAATTCTTTTCTAATGATCAATTAGCCTTTTAAAATGATAAACTTGGATTAGCTAACACAACGTGCCATTGGAACACAGGAGTGATGGTTGCTGATAATGGGCCACTGTACGCCTATGTAGATATTCCATAAAACAAATCTGCCGTTTCCAGCTAAAATAGTCATTTACAACTTTAACAATGTCTACACTGTATTTCTGATCAATTTTATGTTATTTTAATGGACAAATAATTTGCTTTTCTTTCAAAGACAAGGAAATGTCTAAGTCACCCCAAACATTTGAATGGTAGTGTATATTATACTATTTTTTTTTACTATCAAATATGAAGTCAACCTCATTCACTTCAAGGATTGACTATTATAATGATTGATTGGTTTTCTGGAGACTTCCCCTGTGTGTTTGCCCCATTTATGCATTGTTTGCTGGTATAAAAGATGAGGGCTTTAGATACCACATTGCCTCCTGATAGTCTACAAGTATGCTACATTATACTGATGCTATTTATTTATTTGTTTATTACCACACCTGTCTTTAAAGTGTAGGCGCCAAAGTCAAGAGGCAGATTGGGCTATCACTCCCAATGGACCATTTCCTCTCCCATGCACAGAGGCGCATACATGAAAACACAAGTTAGAAAGCCAAGATATATATTTTAAGCACACCCTTATTCACATTCAGATATTAAGATAAGATGTTTTCCACACACTTTTTTAAAATCTTCGCTAAGCAGTGCCCACATTGCCTTATCCTGTAGTACGATCCAGAGAAAAAGAGAACTGTGTCTGTGGCTAGAATACAGTATACAAGTCAGGCATATTCTGTCATTGAGTCCCTCCTACCCACACACTCATTAGTCTTGCCTCACCTCACCACTTGTTCTTACCCTTTTTTTCTTAGGTGGGGGTCGATTGCTTGAGTTCACACTTCCCCAACCTTAGAGAAACTTTCATTTCATGTTGCGCTTTTCATTCATCCTCACTTTTCCAGCTTCCCTTATGTCTGCTGTCAAAGGTGCTGTATGCATAAAGTATCCTGAAAGGCTCCTGACAAAGAATCTTGTATGAGCAAAGGCAACGTTGTATGGAATATTTGTGTACAAGCATGAATGATGAGCTAAAAATGCAAAAACAATCGGTTTAGCATGTGAAACACATTGAGTGCAGATTATAGGGTATAAGTCGACCACGAATACACATTTTTGCACTGTAAATGTAAATGTCTTTATTTTATTGGTGTTAATGTAAGATTTATTTATTTAAGGTGTACATAATATACAGACAAATTAACTATATGATCTATATGTGTAAAATAACTATGTAAAACTCTACTGTAAAACAAAGTATCTATTACAACAATGAATAAAGGTAACAAAGAAATTATTCAAACTTGATGTCCGTTTTATTTTCCATTGTGTTAAATCTGCAGTCGGGGATTGGAAAAACAACAAAACAGCCACCCTGCCACTTGTTTTGGTAAACAGGGATGGGGGTGCAGAAATGTAACTAAATGGGTCCCTAGATATGGTTCAGGCCACTGCATATGGCACATGAAAAGTCCCCCTGCCTGCGTAGGATCAAATACTTCCCCCACCGGCCTTCTTACCTCTGTATCTCCTATCTATCTCCCCCTAATTAATTCATGTCACTGTCCCCCCCCCCAAAAAAAAAAATAATGAAAAAAAGAAATCATAGAGATTAAAATTATAGTGTTTAACCATGGCCGGAATTCACTCAAAAGCGCACTGCACCAGGGTTAGTCTCAATTCGAATTGAAGTCAGTCAAATGTGGAAGTAAATTCCCCCCCAAAATGTTATTATATTATTGAAAAAGACACCTATTTAAAAAAAATCCCATTCAACTGAATAAGAGAGGGTATTTATTTGAGGTTTTTGAATTTCAATTCAAACTGAGGCCAACCGTTCAAAAGTCCAGTGCAATGCGCTTGTCGACAACGCACCTTTTATCGAATCCCAGCCCATATTACATTTTTAGATATACAGTATATATACTATATTATTACTATCCAAGAGCGTGCAGATTGTTCTGCTTATCCTTTTTAGGAATTAGACCAGCACAAATAACACAATGTAAAACAGCATATCAGGTAAACTCCAGCAAAATGAGAAACATGCTTAACAGACTCAAAACAAGGAAGCGATGCCTAAACTCATCTATATCAACACCCTTCTTGTCAATTTAACAGGTCCATGTTGCTGCTGTCAATTGTGAGCAGCACATTTAAAGTGGTTCCTCCTTTAAAAGTTGTGAGCCTACCCAGCATCACGGCTTCATTCCTCCAGACCACAGCAAGGGGGAGTTAGAGCACTCATTATGCATTTGGGTCCCAAGGTTTTCATATGACCAATCATATCGAGTGGTTCCAATGACGAATTTGACGTGAGCCCTGGTGACGAAGTCCCTGGTGATTTTCTTCAGCAAAGATGGTTGACAAAACATTATTGTGGAAGGAAATGTAAGCAACTATAACGTCATATTGAGTCAAGCAAAAAATGTACAATTGAGAGGAATATGTTAGTTAATGTAGAGACAAACGATTTTGGATATTTTTTTGTCATAAAGTTAATTTACGAAAATCGCTATTTAGCAAGTTTTTTTTCAGTCATATCCAATACAAGGTGTATCAAACTCCATTGTTTTAATGTTGCTGTGTCTGCATGTATGTACTACAATTTTACACTTCAACAGCGTTTACCACTCCTGCTCCTGGGACATCAATGATTACACATTGTGACTATGCAATAGACTAGGAACATGATTTAAATAAAGGCTGATTTGTAATTCATATATACAGAATAAAAAAACGTACATCCTGCTAGCACGCCCACAAGCGAACGACTCAGGCGGAGAGTGACGCGTGGAAGAGAGCGAGGAACGAGATGGGAGTAACAATCCAGGCTATTTGCTCTGAGGCGGCTATAATGTAATGAAACAAGCAGGGTGTAGAAAAGGCCCATGGAGTTGGTGGAATAATCCTTTAATTCATTGCTATTTACTAAGCTGGGCCAGGGGCGCTTTAATTAGGTCAGGTGGAAATGTCCGACAGATCTCAACTCCATAAAAGGAGGAAATGACCATCGCCTGATCTCACTGCTTTCTCTTCCTTAACTCCATCTCATCCAGAAGTTCTGTGCGTCCATGAATCCACGTAAGTCCACCGACTCTGTTACCTCTCATGTTACCTTTCTGAACTATCTGTTGCAGTCCGGAGATGGGCCATCAGTTATTGTTAATAGTTATTACCGCGGAGCGCAGCTTGGAGCGCAGCTTCACATTACACAATATGTTTGAATTGTCAATGATCACAACCCTACGGCTCCTCATAGGCCAATTATGCAATCGATATGGTTCATGTGTATTGAAATTAATTATATGGACACATGAAGACAATTGAAAGAGTGAAATGAGAAACGTCATTGTTTGCTAACTGATTGACTTTGATAATGGGGATTATAGATTGTATTGTATTCACTGTTTGTATTCTTTCGTGATTTATGATAAATTGTTACGAGCCTAAATGACTCACGGATGATTACTATTGACTTCAACCTCTTAGAGATACCCCTCTATACTGCCCCCGTTGGAGAAAGTGCGTACCCATAGTAAACTGAAAATATTTTTTCCCAAAATTGCTAATATATGCATATAAAAATTATTATTGAATAGAAAACACTCTAAAGTTTCTAAAAACCGTTTAAATTATGTCTGTATGTAAAGCAGAACTATCAGGGCAGCCTTTCTCCCAAAATTCTCTCTTGTGAAGAGAAAAGTTGGGTCAACTTTGACGTCATGGCCCCCACCCTTCCCAGGGAGCTACAGATCCAGGAACAGTCTCTATCTGTTCAGCGCGATGTCAGCTTTCAAATGGCACATTCATTGTGAGAATCCCACGAGCCCTGCACCTTTGGCAGGCGAAATTGCTCGTGTCCCTCTGAAAAACAGGCACTCTTTTGCGCGGCCGATTTGGGGTACGTCTTTTTCCATGATGCAGCATTTCAAGCCGGATTGTCTATTAGCGTTGCTCTTTGTTCTACATGCTAAAAACATCATAAAGCTCGATTTTTCACATTGTTTGACCAGTTTAGTGGACATATAATATGTAAATTGGAAGTTTTGATGCGCAAGAGTGCTGGACCAGAAGTCATTTTGGATGCATTTCAGCCGAAGCTGTTAACATGTGCTAATACAGAGATACACAACGTGAAACCAAACGATGTATTGGGTAAGTATGACTCCTTCTACGTCTCCTGATGGAAGAACATCAAAGGTATGGGAATATTTATGTGGTTATTTGGTGTTTCTGTGGACTCCAAACGTAGAGGAGACATACTGCTAATATCTGAGCACTGACTCATAGTATAGCCCAGTGAACGATGTCTGTAACGTTAAAAATAAATGTAATACAGCGGTTGCATTAAGAAGAAGTGTATCTTTGTAAATATATGTAGAACATGTATATGTTCATGTATATAACATGTATATAACATGTATATAGTCATGTTTATTGCTTGTTATCTGACGTTATCTGTCGGAGCTATCATCATTTCTCCTGACATATTGAGTAGCATTTTTTTAAATGTCGTCATTGTAAACAGAGATTTATGGATATAAATGGCATATTATTGAAAAATAAATAAATGTACTGTGTAACATGTAATATTACTGTCATCTGATGAAGATTTTCAAAAGGTTAGTGAATTATTAATTTTTTAATCCTACTTTTAAATTTATTTTTTTCTGGGACAAAATGGCCGCCGCTTGCCTTTTGTTTCGGTGGTGATCTAATATAAATATGTGCTATGTTTTCGCCGTAAAACATTTTAGAAATCTGACTTGCTGGGTAGATAAACAAGGTGTTTATCTTTCATTTGAGCCATTGGACTTGTTAATGTGTGGAGGTTAAATATTTTTAGGAATATTTTTGCGTTCCATGCGCCACCTTCCAGCTGAACGTGGGGGGGGGGGTCCCAAATTGGAACCCTAGTTCCCTTCTGGTTAATGAACTGGACTGTTGAATTCCCTAAATGATGTTAATAATGAATGATATGATTTGATCTTTGATTATGAATTTGATTGGATACATGTTATTTGTTTCCTTTGTTATGCAGCACAGACTACTCAGTAAATATACCACTTTATGGTTAAAGGAATTCCTGCCTCAGTCTCATCCATTCCTCTGTCACCTGACTCGTGAGCACCTGTTCACCTTCACTGTCAGTCATCCTACCTATCCAGCTACCCACACAGATTCCAATAATCTTTCACAGGAAGTCACTCTAACTTCTGACCTACTAGAATTGTGATACAGTGAATTATAAGTGACTGTCTATAAACAATTGTTGGAAAAATGACTTGTGCCATGCACGAAATAGATGTCCTAACCGAATTGACTGACCTTCATGTCTTAAAGTAATGATGGACTGTTGTTTCCATAGCCACAGGCAGAACAGTTGAAACTGGAGCAGCAGCAGGACCAGGTGGACTGGGGCATGGTCCTAGGGTTCAGGTCCTCCGAGAGAAGAGAGAATTAGAGGGAGCATACTTAAATTCACACAGGACACCAGATAAGACACGATAAATACTCCAGATATAATAGACTGAACCTAGCCCCCCGACACAAACTAGTGCAGCATAAATACTGGAGGCTGAGACAGGAAGGGTCGGGAGACACTGGGGCCTCATCAGATGATACCCCCGGACAGGCCAACCAGGCAGGATATAACCCCGCCCACTTTGCCAAAGCACAGCCCCCACACCACTAGAGGGATATCTTCAACCACCAACTTACTACCCTGAGACAAGGCCGAACAGCATTCTTACATAGGTATTCTTACATTCTTACATTGGTATTCCTCTTGTCCAGATAGGATAGGGCAGTGTGCAGTGTGATTCTGATTGCATCGTCTGTGGACCTATTGGGGCAGTAAGTAAATTGAAGTGGGTCTAGGGTGACAGGTGAGGTAGAGGTGATATGATCCATGACTAGTCCCTCAAAGCACTTCATGATGACAGAAGTGAGTGTTACGGGGCGATAGTAATTTAGTTCAGTTACCTTTGCATTCTTTGGTACAGGAATAATGGTGGCCATCTTGAAGCATGTAGGGACAGCAGACTGGGATATGGAGATATTGAATATGTCTATAAACACACCAGCCAGCAGGTCTGCGCATGCTCTGAGGACTCGGCTAGGGATGCCATCTGGGCCTGCAACCCTGCGAGGGTTAACATGTTTAAATGTCTTACTCACGTCACCCACAGAGAAGCAGATCCTTAATAGCGGGCCACGTCGGTGGCACTGTGTTATCCTCAAAGGGGGCAAAGAAGGTGTTTAGCTTGTCCAGAAGCAAGACATCAATGTCTGTGACGTGGCTGGATTTCCTTTTGTAGTCCGTGTATGTCTGTAGATGCTGACACATACGTCTCGTGTCTGAGCTGTTGAATTGCGACTCTACTTTGTCTCTGTACTGACGTTTTGCCTGTTTGATTGCCTTACGGAGGGAATGACTACTATGTTTGTATTCTGCCATATTCCCAGTCACCTTGCCATGGTTAAATGCGGTGGTTCGTGCTTTCAGTTTTGCGCGAATGCTGCCATCTATCCAATATCTCCTGTACACTTCCTGATAAACTCAATCACCGTTTCAGTATATTCGTCGATATTATTCTCAGAAGCTACCCGGAACATATCCCAGTCCGCTTGATCAAAACAATCTTGAAGCGTGGATTCCGATTGATCATAGTCCTTAGCACGAGTACTTCCTTTTTGAATTTGTGCCTATAGCAAGGGAGGAGCAAAATGGAGTCATTGTCAGATTTGCCAAAAGGAGGGTGGGGGAGGGCCTTGTATGCATCCCGGAAGTTGGAGTAACAGTGGTTGAGCTTTTTAGCAGTGCGAGTACTGCAGTCGATATGTTAATTGAATTTAGGGAGCCTTTTCCTCAAATTGCTTTGTCAAAATCCCCAGCTACAATAAATGCAGCCTCAGGATATGTGGTTTCCAGTTTGCATAATGTCCATTTAAGTTCTTTGAGGGCCGCCGTGGAATCAGCTTGAGGAGGCATATACACGGCTGTGACATAACCGAAGATAATTATCTTGGGAGATAATACGGTCAGCATTTGATTGTGAGGTATTTTAGGTTGGGTGAACAAAAGGACCTGAGTTATGGTATGTTATCACAATTACACCATGAGTCGTTAATCATGAAACATGATTATTTTTTACATTTACATTTAAGACATTTAGCAGACGCTCTTATCCAGAGCGAAATACAAATTGGTGCATTCACCTTATGACATCCAGTGGAACAGTCACTTTACAATAGTGCATCTAAATCTTAAAGGGGGGGAGGGTGAGAAGGATTACTTATCCTATCCTAGGTATTCCTTAAAGAGGTGGGGTTTCAGGTGTCTCCGGAAGGTGGTGATTGACTCCGCTGTCCTGGCGTCGTGAGGGAGTTTGTTCCACCATTGGGGGGCCAGAGCAGCGAACAGTTTTGACTGGGCTGAGCGGGAACTGTACTTCCTCAGTGGTAGGGAGGGGAGCAGGCCAGAGGTGGATGAACGCAGTGCCCTTGTTTGGGTGTAGGGCCTGATCAGAGCCTGGAGGTACTGAGGTGCCGTTCCCCTCACAGCTCCGTAGGCAAGCACCATGGTCTTGTAGCGGATGCAAGCTTCAACTGGAAGCCAGTGGAGAGAGCGGAGGAGCGGGGTGACGTGAGAGAACTTGGGAAGGTTGAACACCAGACGGGCTGCGGCGTTCTGGATGAATTGTAGGGTTTTAATGGCACAGGCAGGGAGCCCAGCCAACAGCGAGTTGCAGTAATCCAAACGGGAGATGACAAGTGCCTGGATTAGGACCTGTGCCGCTTCCTGTGTGAGGCAGGGTCGTACTCTGCGGATGTTGTAGAGCATGAACCTACAGGAACGGGCCACCGCCTTGATGTTAGTTGAGAACGACAGGGTGTTGTCCAGGATAACGCCAAGGTTCTTAGCGCTCTGGGAGGAGGACACAATGGAGTTGTCAACCGTGATGGCGAGATCATGGAACGGGCAGTCCTTCCCTGGGAGGAAGAGCAGCTCCATCTTGCCGAGGTTCAGCTTGAGGTGGTGATCCGTCATCCACACTGATATGTCTGCCAGACATGCAGAGATGCGATTTGCCACCTGGTCATCAGAAGGGGGAAAGGAGAAGATTAATTGTGTGTCGTCTGCATAGCAATGATAGGAAAGACCATGTGAGGTTATGACAGAGCCAAGTGACTTGGTGTATAGCGAGAATAGGAGAGGACCTAGAACAGAGCCCTGGGGGACACCAGTGGTGAGAGCGTGTGGTGAGGAGACAGATTCTCGCCACACCACCTGGTAGGAGCGACCTGTCAGGTAGGATGCAATCCAAGCGTGGGCCACGCCGGAGATGCCCAACTCGGAGAGGGTGGAGAGGAGGATCTGATGGTTCACAGTATCGAAGGCAGCCGATAGGTCTAGAAGGATGAGAGCAGAGGAGAGAGAGTTAGCTTTAGCGGTGCGGAGCGCCTCCGTGATACAGAGAAGAGCAGTCTCAGTTGAATGACTAGTCTTGAAACCTGACTGATTTGGATCAAGGTCATTCTGAGAGAGATAGCGGGAGAGCTGGCCAAGGACGGCACGTTCAAGAGTTTTGGAGAGAAAAGAAAGAAGGGATACTGGTCTGTAGTTGTTGACATCGGAGGGATCGAGTGTAGGTTTTTTCAGAAGGGGTGCAACTCTCGCTCTCTTGAAGACGGAAGGGACGTAGCCAGCGGTCAGGGATGAGTTGCTGAGCGAGGTGAGGTAAGGGAGAAGGTCTCCGGAAATGGTCTGGAGAAGAGAGGAGGGGATAGGGTCAAGCGGGCAGGTTGTTGGGCGGCCGGCCGTCACAAGACGCGAGATTTCATCTGGAGAGAGAGGGGAGAAAGAGGTCAGAGCACAGGGTAGGGCAGTGTGAGCAGAACCAGCGGTGTCCTTAGACTTAGCAAACGAGGATCGGATGTCGCCGACCTTCTTTTCAAAATGGTTGACGAAGTCATCTGCAGAGAGGGAGGAGGGGGGGAGGGGGAGGAGGATTCAGGAGGGAGGAGAAGGTGGCAAAGAGCTTCCTAGGGTTAGAGGCAGAAGCTTGGAATTTAGAGTGGTAGAAAGTGGCTTTAGCAGCAGAGACAGAAGAGGAAAATGTAGAGAGGAGGGAGCGAAAGGATGCCAGGTCCGCAGGGAGGCGAGTTTTCCTCCATTTCCGCTCGGCTGCCCGGAGCCCTGTTCTGTGAGCTCGCAATGAGTCGCCGAGCCGGCCTGGAGGATAGGGGGCATAGAGAGTCAAAGGATGTAGAAAGGGAGGAGAGGAGGGTTGAGGAGGCAGAATCAGGAGATAGGTTTGAGCAGAGGGAAGAGATGATAGGATGGAAGAGGAGAGAGTAGCGGGGGAGAGAGCGAAGGTTGGGACGGCGCGATACCATCCGAGATGTTTATTCCTGTTTGCGCAATCAACTGTTACAATCCCTGTTGTCTCTCTGGAAAGAAACCCTTGCCCTGAGCTCTTCAACTTAATTATTCAGAGACTGACATTAGCGAGTAATATACTCGGGAGCGGTGGGTGGTGTGCTAAGTCAGACTGGAAGACTGCTCCTAGTACCTCTCCTTCGCCGGCGTTGTTTTGGGTCGGCCTCTGGAATCAGTTCAATTGCCGGTTGAGTTACCGCTGCTCTGATATCCAATAGTTCTCCCAGCTGTATGTAATAAGACATAACATTTTATGAACTAACAAGGTAAGAAATAATACATGAAAAACAAAATACTACAAAGTTTCCTAAGAAATATAAGTGAGGCAGCCCTCTGTCGGCGCCATGTTGATGTTAGATCTGATGGCATAGGCAGGACCTTCCTTGATATCCAGGGGAGGTGGAGGGGTGTCGTGGGGGACAGCCTCATTCAGCTGACCAGGAACCACCGGCCTGAGAAGGGAGGCATGAAAAGGTGAGATACGGTAGTCATTGAGGAGCTGTAATCTATACGTCACCTTGGTGACCCTCCTGAGAACCTTGAATGGCCACACAAACTGGGGGCTCGGCTTCTTACAGGGCAGATGGAGTGGGAGGTTCCTAGTAGAGAGCCAGACATGATCACCAGGATGGAACACTGGAGTTTAACTGCAGTGGCAATCCGCCTGCTCATTCTAACGGACGGCGCTTGAGTCTCACGTGGGCATCGCTCCACAATTCTTCTGCATGCCTGAACCACTCATCCACTGCAAGAGCTTCGGTCTGGCCTCGGGTCCACAAAGCCAGGTCCGGCTGATAACCCAAATCACACTGGAAGGGAGTCAGCCCGGTAGAGGAGTGACATAACGAATTCTGGCCATACTCCGCCCATGGAAAGAATCGGCCCACTCCCCCTGCCGTTCCTGGCAGTAGCTCCACAGGAACCTCCAGGGTCAGACGATGTCCTCCAGTTGGCCATAATACCAGAATACCTGCTGGAACAGTGCCTCAGCGACATGGAGAACAGTAGAGAGACCTGAGAGCGGGAAAAATTACGTGATTTGAAAAATCTATCTGCAACCACCAAAATGGTGGTGAAACCGTCAGAGGGGAGATCAGTGACGACAATCAATGGATGGATGAGACCAGGGACGCTGAGGCACGGGAGGGAGTTTCCCGGCTGGAGTGTGCCGAACAAGAGTTGACATAATAACGTCCTGCTCCAAGGTGGGCCACCAATACTTAACGTCCTGCTCCAAGGTGGGCCACCAATACTTTTCGGAGATGGATGTCCAGCGACGACAGCTGTGTGCGCCCCAGGTCAGCAGCCGATCCCTTATCCCCGTGGGAATGTAGATGTGCTCAGGAGGACAGGTAGTGGGTGCTGGTTCCCTCTCCAGAGCCTTGGCGAATGTCTAAATCTACGTCCCAGAGGGGCTACGACTCGACAGGGGGCAATTATGGGTCCATTCAGGACTGGACCCTCTCCTGAATTGTGGAGATGGGAAAAGGCATTGGCTTTTGGTGTTCTTTGAACCTGGGCGATAGGTCAGAGTGAAGAAAAGGACCCACCTTGCTTGGCCCGTATGTACTACAGGCTCCAATGGTCAGTGAGGATGATGAATGGGTCCTTGGCACCCTTCCGCCAGTGTCTCCACTCCTCTGCCAACTTTAACGCCAGGAGCTCTCGATCGCTGACGTGATAATTCCTTACTGCATTAGTTTCTTAGAGTAATACACACAAGGATACAATTTTTGTGGATTACCTTGTCATTGAGACAGCAAAGCCCTCACTCCCACCTCTTAAGTGTCCACCTCCACCACAAAGGGTAGAGTAGGATCTGGGTGTTTGAGCAATGGGGCGGAGGTGAAACGTCTCTTCAGTAGGCGGAAGGCCTCATCAGCTGCCAGACTCCACACCAACCTACGGGACCACCCTTGAGGAGAGAGGTGAGAGGAGAGGCGATTGAGTCAAAGTTCCTGATGAAACGGTGGTATAAGTTTGCATACCAACCTTAATGGTGGTTAAGATTGGCTATGACCTGACCGCATATACCTTCTTAATATCCATCATCACTCCTTGCAGGCCGATCTGGTAGCCGAGAAAGAAGACAGCTTCCTGATGAAATTGGCATTTCTCTGCCTTGACATATAGTTGGTTGACCAGGAGACGTTCCATGACTACTCGGTACAGTACACTTCAAGTTACCCTCGTTCTGGAGGGCCGTACTTCTTCATTACACAAAGGGAAAACCTCCACCAATTTCTAAAGATGAAACTGCAAGCCCCTGCCTTAGAATTCTAGATTCCCAATGAAAACCATTGACAATAGTGACCTCAACAAAAAATAAATCCTGGATGGTTTGTCCTCGGGGTTTTGCCCGCCAAATAATTTCTGTTATACTCACAGACATTCAAACAGTTTTAGAAACTTCAGAGTGTTTTCTATCCAAACCTAATAATAATATGAATATCCTGGCTTCTGAGCCAGAGTAGCAGGCCGTTTACTTTGGACACGCTTTTCATCCAGACGTGAAAATACTGCCCCCATCCCAAATAAGTTAAGTAGTGTTGGAGGCTATTTTATAGATGACATCGCCGAAGTCGAGGATCGGTAGGATGGTCAGTTTTACGAGGGTATGTTTGACAGCATGAGTGAAGGATACTTTGTTGCGACATAGAAAGCCGATTCTAGATTTAATTTTTGATTGGAGATGCTTAATGAGAGTCTGGAAGGAGATTTTACAGTCTAACCAGACACCTAGGTATTTGTAGTTGTCCATGTATTCTAAGTCAGAGCCGCCCAGAGTAGTGATGCTGGACGGGAGGGCAGGTGCGGGCAGTGATCGATTGAATAGCATGCATTTAGTTTTACTTGCATTTAAGAGCAGTATGAAGCCACGGAAGGAGAGCTGTAATGGTATTGAAGCCTCTTCTTCAGTGTCCAAAGAGGGGCCAGAAGTATACAGAATGGTGTCGTCTGCATATAGGTGGCTCAGAGAATCACCAGCAGCAAGAGCGACATCATTTATGTATACAGAGAAGAGAGTCTGGCCGAGAATTGCACCGTGTGGCACCCCCATAGATACTGCCAGAGGTCCGGACAACAGGCCCTCCGATTTGACACACTGAACTCTATCAGAGAAGTAGTTGGTAAACCAGGCGAGGCAATCATTTGAGAAACCCAAGTTGTCGAGTCTGCCAATAAGAATGTGGTGATTGACAGTCGAAAGCCTTGGCCAGGTCGACGAATACGGCTGCACAGTAATGGCGGTTATGATATCGTTTAGGACCTTGAGCGTGGCTGAGGTGCACCCATGACCAGCTCTGAAACCAAATTGCATAGCGGAGAAGGTACGAAGGATTCGAAGTGGTCGGTAATCTGTTTTTTGACTTGGCTTTCGAAGACCTTAGAAAGACAGGGTAGGATAGATATAGGTCTGTAGCAATTTGAGCCTAGAGTGTCATCCCCTCTGAAGAGGGGGATGACCACGGCAGCTTTCCAATCTTTGGGAATCTCAGACAATACGGCAGAGAGGTTGAACAGGCTAGTGATTGGGGTTGCAACAATTTCGGCAGATCATTTTAGAAAGAGGGGTCCAGATTTTCTAGCCCGGCTGATTTGTAGGGGTCCAGATTTTACAGCTCTTTCAGAACATCACCTATCTGGATTTGGGTGAAGGAGAAATGGTGGGGGCTTGGGCAGGTTGCTGTGGAGGGTGCCGTGCAGTTGACCGGGGTAGGGGTAGCCAGGTGGAAAGTATGGCCAGCCGTACAGAAATGCTTATTGAATTTCTCAATTATTCTCCCGGGTGGCACAGTGGTTAAGGGTGCTGTACTGCAACGCCAGCTGCGCCACCAGAGACCCTGGGTTCGCGCCCAGGCTCTGTCGTAACTGGCCGCGACCGGGAGGTCCGTGGGGCGACGCACAATTGGCCTAGCGTCGTCCGGGTTAGGGAGGGCTTGGCCGGTAGGGAAATCCTTGTCTCATCGCGCACCAGCAGCTCCTGTGGCAGACCGGGTGCAGTGCGCGCTAACCAAGGTTACCAGGTGCACGGTGTTTACTCCGACACATTGGTGCGGCTGGCATCCGGGTTGGATGGTGCTGTGTTAAGAAGCAGTGCAGCCTGGTTGGGTTGTGTATCGGAGGACGCATGACTTTCAACCTTCGTCTCTCCTGAGCCCGTACGAGAGCCCGTACAATGAGACAAGATAGTAGCCACTAAAAACAATTGGATACCACAAACTTGGGAGAAAAAGGGGTATATATATATGGTCCTGTGTAGCTCAGTTGGTAGAGCATGGCGCTTGTAACGCCAGGGTAGTGGGTTCGATCCCCGGGACCACCCATACGTAGAATGTATGCACACATGACTGTAAGTCGCTTTGGATAAAAGCGTCTGCTAAATGGCATATGTTATGTTATATATATATATATATTTTTTTTTTACAATTCTCAATTATTGTGGATTTATCAGTGGTAACAGTGTTTCCTAGCCTCAGAGCAGTGGGCAGCTGGGAGGAGGTACTTTTATTCTCCATGGACTTTACATTGTCCCAGAACTTTTTTGAGTTTGTTCTACAGGATGCACATTCTGTTTGAATAAGCTAGCCTTAGCTTTCCTAACTGCCTGTGTATATTTGTTCCTAACTTCCCTGAAAAGTTGCATATCACGGGGGCTATTCGATGCTAATGCAGAACGCCACAGGCTGTTTTTGTGCTGGTCAAGGGCAGACAGGTCTGGAGTGAACCAAGGACTATATCTATTCCTGGTTCAAAATTTTTTGAATGGAGCATGCTCGTCTAAGATGGTGAGGAAGGCACTTTTAAAGAATAGCCAGGCATCCTCTACTGACGGGATGAGGTCAATGTCATTCCAGGATACCCGGCCAGGTCAATTAGAAAGGCCTGCTTGCAGAAGTGTTTTAGGGAGCATTTGACAATGATGAGGGGTGGTCGTTTGATCACAGACCTATTATGGATGCAGGCAATGAGCCAGTGATCGCTGAGATCTTGATTGAAAACAGCAGAGGTGTATTTGGAGGGCGAGTAAGTTAGGATGATTTCTATGAGGGTGCCCGTGTTTACGGATTTGGGGTTGTACCTGGTAGGTTCATTGATAATTTGTGTGAGATTGAGGGCATCAAGCTTAGATTGTAGGATGGCCGGGGTGTTAAGCATGTCCCAGTTTTAGGTCACCTAGTAGCACGAGCTCAGAAGATAGATGGGGGGCAATCAATTCACATATGGTGTCGAGGGCACAGCTGGGGCGGAAGGTGGTCTATAGTAAGCTGCAACGATGAGAGACTTGTTTCTGGAAAGGTGAATTTTTAGAAGTAGAAGCTCGAATTGTTTGGGTACAGACCTGGATACTAATACAGAACTCTGCAGGCTATCTTTGCAGTAGATTGCAACACCGTCCCCTTTGGCAGTTCTATTTTGGACGAAAATGTTATAGTTAGGGATGGAGGTTTCAGGGTTTTTAGTGGTTTTCCTAAGACAGGATTCAGACACGGCTAAGACATCCAGGTTGGCAGAGTGTGCTAAAGCAGTGAGTAAAACAAACTTAGGGAGTAGGCTTCTAATGATTACATGCATGAAACCAAGGCTTTTACGGTTACAGAGGTCAACAAATGAGAGCATCTGGGGAGTGAGAGTGGAGCTAGGCACTGCAGGACCTGGATTAACCTCTACATCACCAGAGGAACAGAGGAGAAGTAGGATAAGGGTACGGCTAAAGGCTGTATGAACTGGACGTCTAGCACGTTTGGAACAGAGAGTAAAAGGAGCAGGTTGCTGGGAACGATAGCATAGATTCAAGGCATAGTGTACAGACAAAGGTATGGTAGGATGTGAGTACAATGGAGGTAATCCTAGGCATTGAGTAATGATGAGAGAGATATAGTATCTAGAGATGTTTAAACCAGGTGATGTCATCACATATCTAGGAGCTGGAACAACATGGTTGGTTAAGGCATACTGAGCAGGGCTAGAGGCTCTACAGTGAAATAAGACAGTAATCCCTAACCAGGACAGTAATGGACGAGTCATATTGATATTAGAGAGAGGCATGCGTAGCCAAGTGATCATATGGGTCCAGTGAGTGGTTGGGCTGGCTGGGGACACGGCGATTCAGACAGTTAGCAGGCCGGGGCTAAAAAGCTCGCAGTTAGCAGACTGGGGCATTCAAGCTAGCAGTTAGCAGAATGGGGCTATCAAGTTAGCAGAAGGGCCTTTGGGGGATGTCGCGATGGAGGAAAGTCTGTTTTTGCCTCCTCGTGCAGTGACATCGATAGACCAGTCGTGGATTAGTAGGGTTCCAAGTAGCTCTAGATAGCTAGCGGGCCGCGGTAAGCAGAATGGGCCTTCAGCAGACGTCACGCCTGAGGGGCCTGTTGGAATCCTCGGGCAGATTATGTCGGTATTCCAGTCATAGAGGATCGGCGGGGTTCCTTGCCCCGTACCAGCAGTAGAAGGGGTCCCGATATTGTAGCCCAGGAGCCCTAGCCGGGCTAGCTTCAGGCTAATTGGTACTTGCTCTTGGATGGAAACGCTAGCCAGGAGTAGTCTCCCGGGTTTGGGGTTAGCTAGTTGCGAAGATCCAGATGAAAAGGTTGAGAGTTTGCGGTAGGAATCCAGGGATATGGAGAGAAAAATAGGTCCATTATGCTTTGGTTTGAGTTATGTTGTACGATTTGGCGAGAGCTCTCCGAGCTAAAGCTGATGACCGCTAGCAGGGGTTTACTGACAGATAGCTGGTAGCTAGTTAGCTAGCTAGCTTCAGTTGCTGCTACGCCATCTTGG
Organism: Oncorhynchus gorbuscha; assembly: GCF_021184085.1. Taxonomy (NCBI): domain Eukaryota; kingdom Metazoa; phylum Chordata; class Actinopteri; order Salmoniformes; family Salmonidae; genus Oncorhynchus; species Oncorhynchus gorbuscha. The sequence goes on along the minus strand of NC_060193.1, from coordinate 34,469,162 downwards.
AAGGAATGTAATGGAGACGCTGGGAGTCGAGAAGCAGGTGCAGGTGTGAGTTTAATAATGCAATGAATATGTAACGATACAAAACAAGAGTAGCGTCTGAACATAACCAATACTGCCTGGGGAATGAACCTAAGGGAGTGACAGATATAGGGGAGGTAATCATTGAAGTGATGGAGTCCAGGCGAGTCTCATGATGAGGCGCAGGTGCGTGTAACAATGTTGCCCATTGAGCGTAATGATGGTTTTCAGAGCCAGTGATTAGTAAGCGGCGACGTTGAGTGCCGGAAAGGGGGAGCGAGAGTCGACGTAACAATATAAAACAAAGAAATTACACAAACTGAACAAATAAAAAGCACCATAAGTAAAAGCTAAAAACATATTTTACGATCTCTTTTAAATATGTTCACAGTTTCCAGAGGGCAAACAGTGCCTTGCAAAAGGATTCATCCCCCTTGGTGTTTTTCCTATTTTGTAGCATTACAACCTGTATTTTAAATGGAGGCGCTCCATATTAAACGAATGGGGACAAGAGAGAATTGTTTTTTGCTCTCAAGGAAAGGGCGCCATTGAGAGGAGTGATTACTTGAGTAGGGGTAAATGTGAAAGTTAACCAACTGAAGGGGAAGATTCCCGGCGTTTGTGATGCTTGTCGTTTGGTGCGACGCAGACAGGGTGGCGTGAGTGGTGAAACAGAAGAATCGGTGTCTGTCCTTTTGAGTTTTGGTGTTGAGTCTTTACCCGACAAAGTGGGGTATTTAAGTTATCCCGGACGAGCTTTTGTGCCAAATACATTACGTTGTTACAGGTGTAAAGCTGATGGACATGTGGCAGCAGTGTGTAGGAGGGAGGTTCTTAGGTGTGAGAAGTGTGCAGAAGAGCATGAGACAAAGGAATGTGTAACATTGGGGAAAGAAGTGGTATGTCTTAATTGTAGGGGTGCCAATTGAGCTGGGGATCGGAAATATCTAGTGCAAGAGAGGCAGGTTGCGGTTTCCAGGGTTAGAGAAGTGCAAAAGTTGTCATATGCTGAGGCAGTGAAGAATGTAGAGGAAGGTAGGTCAAGGGGGAGGGATCCTGAGAGGAATGGTGAGTAGTAGAGCTGTACCAGTACAGAGGGATAGGCCAACAAGTGATATATGTTTCAGTAAGATTGGATTTCCAGCACTGTATAGCAATGTTTATCAACTGTAATGCAGGGACAAAGTCACAGAAAATTAAGGTGGTGGTGGCAGCTGCATAGAGGTATTTGGGTGTGCGAGACTTGACGTCAGAAGAGTTACAAGGTGTGTTAAGTGGTGGTTTTCCATCTTTTCACGCTGTTGGCTTGAGGTAGGACTAAATACAGTGCCTTGGAAAACTATTCATCCCTCTTGGCATTTAACCAATTTTGTTGCATTACAACCTCAAATAGTTATGCACACCCCAAAAATCCATTTCAATTGCAGGTTGTAAGAAAACAAAATAGGAAAAATGGCAATGGGGTTGAATACTTTCGCAAGGCACTGTAATAACTAAAGGTTGCCCATCCATGCATCTTGGTCTTAGGCTTTGGGATAGTTAAAAGGCCAGTGCCAGAGGACCTGAGGGACCTACTGGGTGCTTATCTTAAAACCTGACATGTTTTTGGGGTGCTCAATCGTGGATTGATTTATAAACCAATAGAATAATGGATCTTCACAACTAGCTATCGAGCTAAACCGCAACCCCGGTTGTTTACTCCTGGCTACCGTTTCCACCCACGTAGCTTGAAGCTAGCCCGGCCAGTGCTCCTGTGTTCCTAGCATACTCCTGGGCTTCTATACCCGGATCCACGACCGGTCTACCGATGTCACTGCATGAAGAGGAATAAAAAGACTCACCCCATCGCGACGTCCTCCAAAGGCCAACTCTCTAGCCCTCGCTATCTCCTTGCTTGCTAATTCGGCATGCTAACTGCTAGCTTGTTTAGCCCAGGTCCGCTAACTACTACCTTGTTTACCCCGGCCTGCTAATCTGTTAGCTTGTTAGCACAGGCCTGCTAACCGTCTGCATCGCAGTGGCCCATATGTACTTTCTATCTCTTCCCGATTTTTAAAATGTGTTTATACCTTCCGGAAACCTGCCTCACCCAATATGATACGGAATCGCTATTATTTTTTATTTTTAGAACACACTCAAGAACCTCCAGAAGCGAATCAGCTAACTAGCTACAAGCTACTTAGTCACTGTTCGTTTTTTTATTTTATTTTATATTTTTTAACCTGGATAACACCCGCCAGTCCAGTCCCCCTGCCTCATCCACCGCTGCCCCTGGACTCTGATCACTTGGCTACATAGCTGATGCATGCTGGACTGTCGATTAATCACGGAACTCCATTCTGCTTGTTTGATTTATCTGTCGGCCCCGTTGCCTAATCAATGCCATTTTACCTGCTGTTGTTATGTAGCTGATTAGCTGTTGTCTCACCCACTGTTTTAGCTAGCTTTCCCAATTCAACACCTGTGATTACTGTATGCCTCGCTGTATGTCTCTCTCAAATGTCAATATGCCTTGTATACTGTTGCTCAGGTTAGTTATCTTTGTTTTAGTTCACAGTGGAGCCCCTAGTCCCACTCCTCATACCCCTGATACCTCCTTTGTCCCACCTCCGACATATGCGGTGACCTCACCCATTACAACCAGCATGTCCAGAGATAAAACCTCTCTCATCATCACCCAGTGCCTGGGCTTACCTCCGCCATACCCGCACCCCACCATACCCCTGTCTGCGCATTATGCCCTGAATATATTCTACCATGCCCAGAAACCTGCTCCTCTTATTCTCTGCCCCCAACGGTCTAGGCGACCAGTTTTGATAGCCTTTAGCCGCACCCTCATACTACTCCTTCTCTGTTCTGCGGGTGATGTGGAGGTAAACCCAGGCCCTGCATGTCCCCAGGCACCCTCATTTGTTGACTTCTGTGATCGAAAAAGCCTTGGTTTCATGCATGTTAACATCAGAAGCCTCCTCCCTAAGTTTGTTTTACTCACTGCTTTAGCACACTCTGCTAACCCTGATGTCCTTGCCGTGTCTGAATCCTGGCTCAGGAAGGCCACCAAAAATTCAGAGATTTCCATACCCAACTATAACATCTTCCGTCAAGATAGAACTGCCAAAGGGGGAGGAGTTGCAGTCTACTGCAGAGATAGCCTGCAAAGTAATGTCATACTTACCAGGTCCATACCCAAACAGTTCAAACTACTAATTCTGAAAATTACTCTCTCCAGAAATAAGTCTCTCACTGTTGCCGTCTGCTTACCGACCCCCCTCAGCTCCCAGCTGTGCCCTGGACACCATTTGTGAATTGATTGCCCCCCATCTAGCTTCAGAGTTTGTTCTGTTAGGTGACCTAAACTGGGATATGCTTAACACCCCGGCAGTCCTACAATCTAAGCTAGATGCCCTCAATCTCACACAAATCATCAAGGAACCCACCAGGTACAACCCTAACTCTGTAAGCAAGGGCACCCTAATAGACGTCATCCTGACCAACTGGCCCTCCAAATACACCTCCGCTGTCTTCAACCAAGGATCTCAGCGACCACTGCCTCATTGCCTGTATCCGCTACGGTGCCGCAGTCAAACGACCACCCCTCATCACTGTCAAACATTCCCTAAAACACTTCTGTGAGCAGGCCTTTCTAATCGACCTGGCCCGGGTATCCTGGAAGGACATTGACCTCATCCCTTCAGTTGAGGATGCCTGGTCATTCTTTAAGAGTAACTTCCTCACCATTTTAGATAAGCATGTTCCGTTCAAAAAATGCAGATCTAAGAACAGATACAGCCCTTGGTTCACTCCAGACCTGACTGCCCTCGACCAGCACAAAAACATCCTGTGGCGGACTGCAATAGCATCGAACAGTCCCCGCGATATGCAACTGTTCAGGGAAGTCAGGAACCTATACACGCAGTCAGTCAGGAAAGCTAAGGCCAGCTTCTTCAGGCAGAAGTTTGCATCCTGTAGCTCCAACTCCAAAAAGTTCTGGGACACTGTGACGTCCATGGAGAACAAGAGCACCTCCTCCCAGCTGCCCACTGCACTGAGGCTAGGGAACACGGTCACCACCGACAAATCCACAATTATCGAAAACTTCAACAAGCATTTCTCAAAGGCTGGCCATGCCTTCCGCCTGGCCACTCCTACCTCGGCCAACAGCTCCGGCCCCCCCGCAGCTCCTCGCCCAAGCCTCTCCAGGTTCTCCTTTACCCAAATCCAGATAACAGATGTTCTGAAAGAGCTGCAAAACCTGGACCCGTATAAATCAGATGGGCTTGACAATCTGGACCCTCTATTTCTGAAACTATCCGCCGCCATTGTCGCAACCCCTATTACCAGCCTGTTCAACCCCTCTTTCATATCGTCTGAGATCCCCAAGGATTGGAAAGCTGCTGCAGTCATCCCCCTCTTCAAAGGGGGAGACACCCTGGACCCAAACTGTTACAGACCTATATCCATTCTGCCCTGCCTATCTAAGGTCTTCGAAAGCCAAGTCAACAAACAGGTCACTGACCATCTCGAATCCCACCGTACCTTCTCCGCTATGCAATCTGGTTTCTGAGCCGGTCACGGGTGCACCTCAGCCACACTCAAGGTACTAAACGACATCATAACCACCATCAATAAAAGACAGTACTGTGCAGCCGTCTTCATCGACCTTGCCAAGGCTTTCGACTCTGTCAATCACCATATTCTTATCGGCAGACTCAGTAGCCTTGGTTTTTCGGATGACTGCCTTGCCTGGTTCACCAATTACTTTGCAGACAGAGTTCAGTGTGTCAAATCGGAGGGCATGCTGTCCGGTCCTCTGGCAGTCTCTATGGGGGTGCCACAGGGTTCAATTCTCGGGAGACTCTTTTCTCTGTATATATCAATGATGTTGGTCTTGCTGCGGGCGATTCCCTGATCCACCTCTACGCAGACGACACCATTCTATATACATTCGGCCCGTCATTGGACACTGTGCTATCTAACCTCCAAACGAGCTTCAATGCCATACAACACTCCTTCCGTGGCCTCCAACTGCTCTTAAACGCTAGTAAAACCAAATGCATGCTTTTCAACCGATCGCTGCCTGCACCCGCATGCCCGACTAGCATCGCCACACTGGATGGTTCCGACCTTGAATATGTGGACACCTATAAATACCTAGGTGTCTGGCTAGACTGCAAACTCTCCTTCCAGACCCATATCAAACATCTCCAATCGAAAATCAAATTAAGAGTCGGCTTTCTATTCCGCAACAAAGCCTCCTTCACTCACGCTTCCAAGTTTACCCTAGTAAAACTGACTATCCTACCGATCCTCGACTTCGGCGATGTCATCTACAAAATCGCTTCCAACACTCTACTCAGCAAACTGGATGCAGTTTATCACAGTGCCATCCGTTTTGTCACTAAAGCACCTTATACTACCCACCACTGCGACTTGTATGCTCTAGTGGGCTGGCCCTCGCTACATATTCGTCGCCAGTCCCACTGGCTCCGGGTCATCTACAAGGCCATGCTAGGTAAAGCTCCGCCTTATCTCAGTTCACTGGTCACGATGGCAACACCCATCCGTAGCACGCGCTCCAGCAGGTGTATCTCACTGATCATCCCTAAAGCCAACACCTCATTCGGCCGCCTTTCCTTCCAGTACTCTGCTGCCTGTGACTGGAACGAATTGCAAAAATCGCTGAAGTTGGAGACTTTTATCTCCCTCACCAACTTCAAACATCAGCTATCTGAGCAGCTAACCGATCGCTGCAGCTGTACATAATCTATTGGTAAATAGCCCACCCATTTTCACCTACCTCATCCCCACAGTTTTTATTTATTTACTTTTCTGCTCTTTTGCACACCAATATCTCCACCTGTACATGATCATCTGATCATTTATCACTCCAGTGTTAATCTGCAATATTGTAATTATTCCCCTACCTCCTCATGCCTTTTGCACACATTGTATATAGACTCCCCTTTTTTTCTACTGTGTTATTGACTTGTTAATTGTTTACTCCATGTGTAACTCTGTGTTGTCTGTTCACACTGCTATGATTTATCTTGGCCAGGTCGCAGTTGCAAATGAGAACTTGTTCTCAACTAGCCTACCTGGTTAAATAAAGGTGAAAAAAAAAAGAATTATAAAACTCACATGCAGCCAGTGCAGAGCCATTAAAACCAGGGTAATGTGTGTTCTCCGTCTGCTCTTGGTCTGTTTTTCAGTTGACCAATGGCTTTCTTGGGTAGACCAGAGAGGAGAGCAGACGGAGAAGGCTGCTTGTAATAAAAGCATGGAATGAGTCTCTCTATATCTGCCTGAGAGAGAAACGTCCACATCTTGGCAATGTTCCTCAGGTAGTAAAAAGCTACTTTGGTCACATACCTAATGTGTGGTTAGACATTTAGTTGGGTTTTTAATCTGGTGTTTTATCTTTATTGCCCTTGAATTAAAATGTGTGGCTCTCTCTGTTCATTGGCTCCAACAATAAGTACCGTGGTCTTGCCTTGATTTAGCTGGAGGAAGTTGTGAGCCATCCACGTTTAAATCACAAATGCAGTCTAATAATTTATCCATGGAGCAAGAATTATCTGGTGACATATAAGTATATAGTTAGGTATCAATGCTGTGCTTTCTGATAACGCTGCCAAGAGTCAACATATATAAATTGACCAGTACCGGACCCAAAATTTAACCTTGTGGAATACCACATATGTTCACCAAGTGTGACAAAAAACTATTGACTGGTTAAATACAGTTGAAGTTGAAAGTTTACATACAACTCAGTTTTTCGCAATTCCTGACATTTACCAAAGTACGATCATCTCTAGGAGACAGAACACTTCTCCTTCCTGAGCAGTATGATGGCTGCGTGGTCCCATGGTGTTTATACTTGCGTACTATTGTTTGTACAGATGAACGTGGTACCTTCAGGCATTTGGATATGGCTCCCAAGGATGAACCAGACTTGTTGAGGTCTACAATTTATTTTCTGAGGTCTTGATTGATTTATTTTGATTTTCCATTGATGTCACGCAAAGAGCCACTGAGTTTAAAGGTAGGCCCTAAAAAACATCCACAGGCACACCTCCAATTGACTCAAATGATGTCAATTAGCCTATCAGAAGCTTCTAAAGCCTTGACATCATTTTCTGTAATTTTCCAAGCTGTTTAAAGGCACAGTCAACTTAGTATGTAGACTTCTGACCCAGTGGAATTTTGATACAGTGAAATAGTCTGTGAACAATTGTTGAAAAAATGACTTGTCATGCACAAAGTAGATGTCCTTACCGACTTACCAAAACTATAGTTTGTTAACAGGACATTTGTGGAGTGGTTGAAAAACAATTGTTTACTTCTTGGTGACTGGGGGGCAGTACTGAGTAGCTTAAATTAATAAGTTGCTCAGAGTAAACTGCCTGCTACTCAGCCATAAAAGCTAGAATATGCATATAATTAGTATATTTGGATAGAAAACACTCTGAAGTTTCTAAACCTGTTTGAATGATGTCTGTGAGTGTAACATAATTCATAATTCATAATTCAACTCATTGCCCTTCCAATATACAGTGTCAGTGTTTTGCACTTCCTAAGGCTTCTACTAGATGTCAACAGTCTTTAGAACCTTGTTTGATGCTTCTACTGTGAAGGGGGGTGGTGAATGAAAGGGGATTGAGCCAGGTGTCTGGCAGATTGCCACGAGCTCGTGGCGTGAGGTCATGTGAAAGTTATCTTGCGTTCCATTGCTTTTCTACAGACAAAATGGAATTCTCCGGTTGGAACATTATTGAAGATTTATGATAAAAACATCCTAAAGATTGATTCTATACTTCGTTTGACATGTTTCTACGACCTGGAATATAACTTTTTGGACTTTTCGTCTGACCTTTTGGCTGGACACGTGCGTTTGGATTTGTTTACCAAATGCCCTAGCAAAAGGAGGTATTTGGACATAAATGATTAACTTTATCGAACATATCAAACATTTATTGTGGAACTGGGATTCCTGGGAGTACATTTGGTGAAGATCATCAAAGGTAAGTGAATATATATAATGCTATTTCTGACGAATGTTGACTCCACAACATGGTGGATATCTCTTTGGCTGTTTTGGTCTCTTGAGCGCCTTACTCAGATTATTGCATGGTATGCTTTTTCCATAAAGTTTTTTTGAAATCTGACACAGCGGTTGCATTAAGGAGAAGTTTATCTAAAGTTCCATGCATAATAGTTGTATCTTTTATCAATGTTTATTATGAGTATTTCTGTAAATGTATGTGTCTCTCTGCAAAATCACAGCATGTTTTGGAACTACTGAACAGAACATGCCAATGTAAAATTAGATTTTTGGATATAAATATGCACTTTATCGAACAAAACATACATGTATTGTGTAACATGAAGTCCTATGAGTATAACATCTGATGAAGATCATCAAATCATGCTTTTTGTGACTCCTCTCTTTGGCTGGAAAAATGGCTGTGTTTTTCTGTGAATTGGTGGTGACCTACCATAATCGTTTGTGGTGCTTTCACTGTAAAGCCTTTTCTAAATCAGACACTGTGGCTGGATTAACAAGAATTGTATCTTTAAAATGGCGTAAAACTTGTATGCTTGAGGAATTTTAATTATGAGATTTTTGTTGTTTTGAATTTGGCGCCCTGCACTTTCATTGGCTGTTGGCGGGGTGGGATGCTACCGTCCCGAAAATCCCAGAGAGGTTAAACTAAGTCTGTCTCTGTACAGTGTTGGGCACGAAAACCAGATTGGAATTTAAAAATACAGATAGCACTTAAGTAATTATTTTGCTGTTTGAACACCAATTTTGCCAGAATTTTGCTTAAGGGTGGAAGGTTGGAGATTGGCTGAAAATTGCTAAGAGCTGAAGAATCTGAACTCGACACAAAAAGAAACGTCCTCTCACTGTCAACTGCGTTAATTCTCAGCAAACTTAACATGTGTAAATACCCCAGGTGGTGAGGGTAGGAAGCAACACATCTGCCACGCTGATCCTCAACACTGGAGCTCCCCAGGGGTGCGTGCTCAGCCCCCACCTGTACTCCCTGTTCATCCACGACTGCATAGCCAGGCACGACTCCAACACCATCATTACGTTTGCAGATGACACAACGGTAGGCCTGATCACCGACAACGATGAGACAGCCTATATGGAGGAGGTCAGAGACCTGGCCGGGTGGTGCCAGAATAACAACCTACCCAAGACTAAGGAGATGATTGTGGACTACAGCAAAAGGAGCACCGAGCACATCCCCATTCTCATCGACGGGGCTGTAGAGGAGCAGGTTGGGAGTTTCAAATTCCTTGGTGTCCACATCAACAACAAACTAAAATGGTCCAAACACACAAAGACAAATGTGAAGAGTGCACGACAAAGCCTATTCCCCCTCAGGAAACTAAAAAGACTTGGCATGGGTCCTGAGATCCACAAAAGGTTCTACAGTTGCAACATCGAGAGCATCCTGACTGGTTGCATCACTGCCTGTTATGGCAATTGCCCGGTCTCTGACCGCAAGACACTAGAGAGGGTAGTGCATACGGCCCAGTACATCACTGGGGCTAAGCTGCCTGCCATGCAGGATCCCTACACCAGGCGGTGTTAGAGGAAGAGGCCCTAAAAATTGTCAAAGACCCCAGCCACCCCAGTCATAGACTGTTCTCTCTACTACCGCATGGCAAGCGGTACCGGAGTGCTAAGTCTAGTACAAAAAGGCTTCTCAACAGTTTTTACCCCAAAGCCATAAGACTCCTGAACAGGTAATCAAATGACTACCTGGACTATTTTCATTGTGTGCCCCCCCCCAACCACTATTTTTACGCTGCTGCTACTCTCTTTTCATCATATATGTATAGTCACTTTAATTATACATTCATGTACATACTACCTCAATTGGGCCGACTAACCGGTGTCTGTATGTAGCCCAGCTACATATATAGCCTGTCTTTTTACTGTTGTTTTATTTCTTAACTTACCTATTGTTCACCTAATACCTTTTTTTTGCACTATTGGTTAGAGCCTGTAAGTAAGCATTTCACTGTAAGGTCTACCTACACCTGTTGTATTCGGCTCACGTGACAAATACACTTTTATTTTATTTATTTGTCTGAACATAAGATTCAACAACTGAGACATGAACTGAACAAGTTCCACAGACATGTGACTAACAGAAATGGAATAATGTGTCCCTGAACAGAGGGGGGGTGGTCAAAATCAAAAGTAACAATCAGTATCGGGTGTTGCCAGCAGCTGCATTAAGTACTGCCATGCATCTCCTCTTCATGGACCACCAGATTTACCAGTTCTTGCTGTGAGATGTTACCCCACTCTTCCACCAAGGCATATGTAAGTTCCCAGACATTTTTGGGGGGAATGGCCCTAGCCCTCACCCTCCGATCCAACAGGTCCCAGACGTGCTCAATGAGATTGAGATCCGGGCTCCTTGCTGGCCATGGCAGAACACTGACATTTCTGTCTTGCAGGAAATCACGCACAGAATGAGCAGTATGGCTGGTGGCATTGTCATGCTGGAGGGTCAGGATGAGCCTGCAGGAAGGATACCACATGAGGGAGGAGGATGTCTTCCCTGTAACACACAGCGTTGAGATTGCCTACAATGACAACAAGCTCAGTCCGATGATGCTGTGACACACCGCCCCAGACCATGACGGACGCTCCACCTCCAAATCTATTTCGCTCCAGAGTACAGGCCTCGGTTTAACGCTCATTCCTCCCTTCGACAATGAATGCGAATCTGACCATCACCTCTGGTGAGACAAAACCGCGACTAGTCAGTAAAGGGCACTTTTTGCCAGTCCTGTTTAGTCCAGCGACGATGGATTTGTGCCCATAGGCGACATTGTTGCCAGTGATGTCTGGTGAGGACCTGCCTTACAACAGGCCTACAAGCCCTCAGTCTAGCCTCTCTCAGCCTAATGCGGACAGTCTGAGCACTGATGGAGGGATTGTACATTCCTGGTGTAACTCCGGCAGTTGTTGTTGCCATCCTGTAGCTGTCCTGCAGGTGTGATTTTCGGATGTACCGATCCTGTGCAGGTGTTGTTACATGTGGTCTTCCACTGTGAGGATGATCAGCTGTCTGTCCTGTCTCTCTGTTGCGCTGTCTTAGGCATCTCACAGTACGGACTGTGACGGCCCTGAATTTTTCTGAACCGTCTCAGTGCAGCTCCTTCCAATAGGGCGCTTTCCCTTTAATTCCCAATTAAATAGCCAGCATCAGCTGCACGAAAGTGGGGTTGTGATGGAGACGTGACTGAGGATGTGTTCAACCCTCAGTTCCGGAGCTTCTCTATTCCGTTTGTTTTGTTGCCGTTAAACGTGTGTTTTGTAGCCTAAGAGAGTTTACCCAGGATCGGATCCACTCTCTGCGTCCCTGGACTACACCTCTCCGTTCTTCGTGGCCTTTCTCCGCTGGAGATCTATTGGCGGATTGGATTGTCTGACTGACCGACTGACTACCACCTTTTTGTATACGGTATTTCATTTGTTTGGATGTGATGTATACTGTGATTTGTGTAGTTAGTGGTAGTTGAGGACTTAATTAAGAGTTGATCCGCTTTAAGGTTCTGTGGTAAAGTAATTGTTATATTGATTGTATGTTTAATACTGGGTTTACGCTACACGGAACGAACGGACAAACATCGCGTGACAAAAGTCACTTGAGTTCACTGAACTCCTTTACCGGGCAGGACTCTTTTTAGGCCCGAGGTACAGGACATTTCTGGAGGAACCAGAACTCATTGTGATATTATTATATATGTGTGTAATCATTGTTGTTGCTAATACAACCCACGCAACAGAATATAATTGTTTTTGAAGTTCTTTTCAATGTTTTAAGGGTTTATGAAAAGTTTATTTCCATCCTGACTTTTACATACGTCCTTTGTATTGGTGTAGACTTGACGGACCAGATGGGACTCATTCCCACCCAAACTAAAAGGAGAAACTAATGTTTTCTCTGGTAGGCACAACCTACCTGGCACCCCTATAAATAATAACCTCAAGTCAAAACCGTTACATAAAAAATGGCACCCCAGATGGGACAGCTCAACATTGAGAACTAACCAAAACAAATATTTTGTGTGGAATTAAAACAATGGATTCACCCCAAGATAATGTGCTCATCCATGTCATACCTGTCAATGGGAATACACAGGGCCATTCTGACCATCAAGCTGACAATACAAATCATAATGTGAATGGAGATAATGGAGTTGATTTGGGCCAGAGCCCTGGGAATCTGAATGCTCGGCCTGAGCCACAGGCCACAGGAGGTCTAACCAGTTACTCACTTATTGACATGGATCTGTGTGGAAGTACTGAGCTAGCCCTCCCTCTGACACCCAACCTTCCTCCATTGTCTGGTTTATCTCCAGAGGTTGTAGTCTTACAACTTCAAGGTGACATCCTTGATATTCGTCGGACTCAACAACATCTCCAAACTCTTATCCACCATAATTTCAAATGTCTGAGGGAAGAGCAACAACAGAGTACAATGGAATTCAGAAACTCACTGAGCACTCTAACCCACATGCTGACAGAGCTCAGTGAGAGTGGAAGACGGGAAATTACTGGTGCCATGGACAGGCAGTTTGACTACCAACGAAACCAACTCACTGCCACTCTCCAATGGCGCCTGCAACATCACCACACTGAGGTCCTCAAGGACGTTAATTCTGTTTTTTCTCCCATGGTTAACACTGTAGGCCACTTGCAGAGAGAACTCTCTAATTGTGTTAAAATGTTGGATGACGTGTCTGTGGACATGGCCTCACACAGAGTTTCTCTGGTGTCCACTTCTGTTCAGACCACTGAGGGCCAAGCTGGCACCTCTGAACAGCCAAGACAAGGCCATGCTACAGTCATCACTGTCGATGGACTGGTTCGCTTGGGACAGCAGTTTGAGAAGGACAGAGAATGCCAACAGCAATATGACCAGAGAAAGAAACAGACACCCAAACAGTTGCCCAAGACAGACCATCAACAACAGCCAGAGTCTCCAGCCAAGACCTCTCTCATGTTCTGTTGGAGATGTAGCCAAAAGGGACATTCTTCAGCTAGATGTCCAAGACCGTATCAAGTAAACCCTTCCAGAAACCACAAATCACAACAGGCCAACACACCTAACTCTCTTCGCAGCAATGACCATCCTTCTCTGGGTGCTTTAACCAGAGCTGAAACCCCAAGAGTCACTGCCTACGGCCCCCCATCGACATCCCCTTCCTTTCAGTTAATACCGCACGAATCAGAAGCTAAAAAGTTACATGATTGGGGTTCAAATGTGGCACTCTTCTCTGCCGTTGCTCCGGTACCACTAACCCTTGATAATCCTTCTGACGATCTCCTTTTACAGGCTGTGAGAAGAGCTCAGCTGGAACAGCCAGAGGAGTTACGGCTGTTGGAACAGCTGCAGAATAATGCTGATGTATGTACTTCAAAGCTAGGACGCACCGGGCTCCTGAAGCACAAAATATTCCTTACACAGGAAATGCCGATCAAGCAAAAGCCATATCGTTTGTCCCCAGCGAAGCTAATCATCCAAAAGGGACTCATAAATGATATGTTAGCACAAGATATAATAGAACGTTCCTCCTCTCCCTGGGCTGCTCCTGTTGTCCTCATCCCAAAAAAGACTGGTGGTCTTAGATTTTGTGTGGACTATAGGAAGACCAACAATGTTTCTCAGACTGATGCATATCCTCTTCCTACCATCCATGAGATCCTGGAGTCATTGTCTGGTGCTGTTGTGTTCACTACCCTTGACCTCAATAGTGGTTATTGGCAGGTTGAGATGGACCAGGAAAGCAAGGACAAGACTGCTTTTGTCTGTGCTGAGGGCTTGTTTTCCTTTAAGGTGATGCCCTTTGGATTAAAGAATGCCCCTGCCACTTTCCAAAGACTCATGGAGATTGCGTTAGGTGAGCTCAAAGGGAAGATCTGTTTCGTCTACCTGGACGATATAATTATCTACTCTCAGAACAGAGAAAGACACTTTCAAGATCTTCAAGCAGTGTTGGACAAGCTACGAGAAGCTGGTCTGACCTTGAATATGAAGAAGAGCAACTTCTGCCAAACCTCCCTGAAGTTCCTTGGCCATATTGTGTCTTTCGACGGCATTCATGTGGATCCTGAAAAGACAAAGGCTGTACAAGACTTCCCTGTGCCAACCACACTCAAGGCCCTTCAACGGTTCCTTGGTATGGCTGGATGGTACCATTGGTTTGTGTCGAACTTCTCCCAGGTGGCAGAACCCCTCAACGCGATGAAGCGAAAAGGAGCGAAATTCCAATGGACGGCAGAGTGCCAGACTTCCTTTGAAACCCTGAAACGACATCTCGTCACACCTCCCATTTTAGGTCATCCCAACTTTGATTGCCCTTTTGTTGTTTACACTGATGCAAGTGATGTTGGACTTGGTGCTGTCCTAGTCCAACAGACTGGACTTGGCACTGAAGAAGTGCTAGCGTTCGCCAGTCGGACATTGAATGGAGCAGAACGGAACTACTCCACAACAGAGCAAGAGTGCCTTGCAGTGGTCTGGGCTTTGGAAAAGTGGAGGTACTACTTGGAGGGAAGACACTTCACTGTGGTCACTGACCATTCCTCCCTTGTGTGGGTGTTCAAGACCAACAAACCAAGCACCAGACTCATAAGATGGGCTCTACGGTTGCAAGAGTTCACATTTGCAGTGGAATACAGGAAAGGAAAATACAACACTGTTCCAGATGCCTTGTCCAGAGCTCCTACTTGTGATAACGGTGGCCCTGATCTTACATGTGCTACTGTCCTGTCAAGCAGTCGAGACTCGCCCAAAACAGACTTTCCCATCTCTGATGAGGCAATATGGAAAGCTCAACAGGATGATCCAGAAGTACAGGCTTTGTGCCAGACTATCCTGGAAGATGGAGAAAAGATGGTCAATCCTACCACAAAGCTGACCATCATTGAAGATAAAGTCTACCGAGTCGTACAACTACCTCACAGAACACTCTACCAAATGTACATACCGGACACTCTACGCCTACAACTGCTTCAACATTTCCATGAAGACCCATTAGCTGGTCATTTGGGCAGGTTCAAAACCTACAAGCGGTTGCAAGCGTTACTCTACTGGCCACATCTGAGCATGGATGTGAAGTCACACATCCGAAATTGTCAGGTTTGTCAAATGTACAAACCAGAAGGTAGAAAGCCTGCTGGCAAGTTGCAGCAAACGGTGGTTACCCGACCTTGGGAAATGTTAGGAGTGGATTTGATGGGTCCATTTCCTAGAAGCTCCAATCAGAATGTATACATGCTTGTTTTTGTTGATTATTATTCAAAGTGGGTGGAACTCTTTTCCCTGCGTCAGGCCACAGCAAGGACCGTCTCTAACATCCTTACGAAAGAGATCCTGACTCGCTGGGGAGTGCCTGATTACATCCTGTCTGATCGAGGTTCCCAATTTGTCTCTGATCTCTTTGAGGAGACCTGCCAAAGATGGAACCTGAGACAGAAGTTGACCACGGCCTATCACCCACAGACCAATCTAACTGAGAGAGTAAATCGAACCTTGAAGACAATGATTGCTTCCTATGTAGGGACGCAGCACAAACACTGGGACAAGCACCTTCACGAGTTTCGATTTGCCCTGAATTCTGCTGTGCAAGAGTCCACTGGAGTCACACTTGCAGAGCTGAACCTAAGTCGTCCTCTCCGAGGACCCTTGGATATGGTGCTACAGCCCCAGCAGCTTACTCCAGACGCTGCTTGCTATGACCAGGTAGGCCATCTCCATGACTTGAGAGCTCTTGTCTCAAAGAACATGATCCAGGCTCGACTCAAGCAGAAGAGAAATTATGATAAGAACAGACGAGACATGCAGTTCCAGCTTCGTGATCGGGTGTGGCTTCGCTCTCATCCTTACTCGAAAGCTGAACAATTCTTCTCGGCCAAGCTCGCTCCTAAATGGCAAGGACCATATAGGATTGTGGAGCAGATGGGCCCTTTGAACTACCGAGTGGTGAAAGAGGACACAGGTGAAGATATGCGCATCGTCCATGTCTCACGCCTTAAGGCCTGTTACCCTCGGCTGAGGAATTGGAGGCGATTGAGCGCCGCAAGGTCCTGGATATCTTTGAAGAGGATAGTGAGGATACTTTTCTCGGATTCCCAGACCCAGAAGTCTCGCACCTTAAGGCCTGTGACTCCTCAGCTGAGGAGCGTGAGCTCCAAAAAGTAATGAATCTTTTTGTAGAGGAAAGTGATGAGGAGACCTTTCTCAGTTTCCCCGACCAAGATGTGCCTTCCAGGGCAATGGTCGGCTTTTTCCAGGGGAGGGGGTGTGTGACGGCCCTGAATTTTTCTGAACCGTCTCAGTGCAGCTCCTTCCAATAGGGCGCTTTCCCTTTAATTCCCAATTAAATAGCCAGCATCAGCTGCACGAAAGTGGGGTTGTGATGGAGACGTGACTGAGGATGTGTTCAACCCTCAGTTCCGGAGCTTCTCTATTCCGTTTGTTTTGTTGCCGTTAAACGTGTGTTTTGTAGCCTAAGAGAGTTTACCCAGGATCGGATCCACTCTCTGCGTCCCTGGACTACACCTCTCCGTTCTTCGTGGCCTTTCTCCGCTGGAGATCTATTGGCGGATTGGATTGTCTGACTGACCGACTGACTACCACCTTTTTGTATACGGTATTTCATTTGTTTGGATGTGATGTATACTGTGATTTGTGTAGTTAGTGGTAGTTGAGGACTTAATTAAGAGTTGATCCGCTTTAAGGTTCTGTGGTAAAGTAATTGTTATATTGATTGTATGTTTAATACTGGGTTTACGCTACACGGAACGAACGGACAAACATCGCGTGACAAAAGTCACTTGAGTTCACTGAACTCCTTTACCGGGCAGGACTCTTTTTAGGCCCGAGGTACAGGACATTTCTGGAGGAACCAGAACTCATTGTGATATTATTATATATGTGTGTAATCATTGTTGTTGCTAATACAACCCACGCAACAGAATATAATTGTTTTTGAAGTTCTTTTCAATGTTTTAAGGGTTTATGAAAAGTTTATTTCCATCCTGACTTTTACATACGTCCTTTGTATTGGTGTAGACTTGACGGACCAGATGGGACTCATTCCCACCCAAACTAAAAGGAGAAACTAATGTTTTCTCTGGTAGGCACAACCTACCTGGCACCCCTATAAATAATAACCTCAAGTCAAAACCGTTACAGGACATTGCAATCTATTGCCATGACCACATCTGCAGTCCTCATGCCTCCTTGCAGCATGCCTAAGGCAAGTTCACGCAGATGAGCAGGGACCCTGAGCATCTTTCTTTTGGCGTTTTCCAGAGTCAGTAGTATGGCCTCTTTAGTGTCCTAAGTTTTCACAACTGTGACCTTAATTGCCTACCGTCTGTAAGCTGTTAGTATTTTAACGACCGTTCCACAGGTGTATGTTCATCCATTGTTTATGGTTCATTGAACAAGCATGGGAAAGAGTTTTTAAACCCTTTACAATGAAGATCTGTGAAGTTATTTTTATTTTTGCAAATTATCTTTGAAAGACAGGGTCCTGAAAAAGGAAATGTTCTTTTTTTGCAGGGTTTAGATTACTTCAGAAGAGGTTTCACCATAGCAGTTTTTAGTGAAGTCAGGAAAGTGCCTGTGAACAGGGAATGACTAACAAAAGATTGCACTTCTTCAGATATGCAATTAACAACTATTTTGAAGAATGGAGTGGGGATAGGATCGAAGGCAGGTAGAAGGTTTCAATTGTGATACACTACATGTGGACACCTGCTCATTGAACAATACATTCTTTGTTTTAATTTGATCTTTATTTAACTAGGCTACTACTACCTTGTTCGGCGGCAGAACAACAGATTTTTACCTTGTCAGTTCGGGGATTACCTGCCGCCCCAGGGCACTGATATGGAGTCGGTCCCCCCTTTGCTGCTATTACAGCCTCCACGCCTTCTGTGAACGCTTTCCACTAGATGTGTCACCCCTGAACTGTTTCACCTGTCTTGTGCTTGTCACCACCCACCACCAGGTGTCTCCCATTTGTCCCCATTATCGCCTGTGTATTTATACCTGCATTTTATGTTGCCGGTTCATCATGTCCCATCAGGTCCAACCAGCATGTTCCCTGTTTCCTAGTCTTCCCAGTTCTGACTTGGATGCCTCTCCCAATCCTGCCTGCTGTCATGGACTTGCCTGACTCTGATTTGGATTACGACTTTTCCCTGCCTTGACTTACCTTTTGCCAGCCCCTTGTACTGTAGTGCAATTAGGCCTGGCCATTAGTTGGCGTTCCAATTCATCCCAAAGGTGTTCGATCGGGTTGAGGTCAGTGCTCTGTGCAGGCCAGTCAAGTTTTTCCACACCACTTCTATATGGACCTTGCTTTGTGCACAGGGTCTTTGTCATGCTGAAACAGCAAAGGTCGTTCCCCAACTGTTGCCACGAAGTTGGAACACATAATGTTTTAGAATGTCATTGTATGTTGTAGCGTTAATATTTCCCTTCACTGGAACTAAGGGGCCTGGCCCGACCCATGAAAAACAGTCCCAGACAATTATTCCTCATCCACCAAACTTTACAGTTGGCACTATGCTTGGGGGCAGGTAACGTTCTCCTAGCATCCGCCAAACCCAAATTCATCCGTTGGACTGCCAGATGGTGAAGCATGACTCATCACTCCAAAGTCCAATGGCGGTGAGCTTACACCACTCCAGCTGACGCTTGGCATTGCGCATGGAGATCTTAGGCTTGTCTGTGGATGCTCAGCCATGAAAACCCATTTCATGAAGATCCCGACAAACAGTTATTGTGCTTACATTGCTTCCAGAGGCAGTTTGGAACTTGGTGGTGAGTGTTGCCACCGAGGACAAATGATTTTTACACACTACGCATTTCAACACTCAGCGGTTCGGTTCTGTGAGCTTGTGTCGCTTACCACTTCACGGCTTAGCCGTTGTTGCTCTTAGATGTTTCCACTTAACAATTACTGCACTTATAGTTGACCGGGGCACCTCGAGCAGGGCAGAAATTTTATGAACTGACTTGTTGGAAAGGTGGCATCCTTATGACAGTGCCACATTGAAAGCCCCGTTGAAAGTCACTGAGCTCTTCAGTAAGGCCATTCTATTGCCAATGTTTGTCTATGGAGATTGTGTGACTGTGTGCTCGATTTTATACACCTGACAGGAACGGGTGTGGCTGAAATAACCAAATCCACTAATTTGAAGGGTGTCCTCATAATTTTGTATACATACAGTGCCTTATGAAAGTATTCATCCCCCATTGCATCTTTCCTATTTTGTTTTCTTACAACCTGGAATTAAAATGTATTTTGTGGGGGTTGTATATCATTTGATTTACACAACATGCCTACCACTTTGAAGATGCTAAATATTTTATTATCGTGAAACAAACAAGAAATATATAGTTTTTTAAATGAACATTTGAGTGTGCATTATTACTCCACCCCCCCCAAAAAAAAAGTAAAATTGCTTTTGCAGCAATTGCAGCTGCAAGTCTCTTGGGGTATGTCTCTGTAAGCTTGGCACATCTAACCACAGGGATTTTCCAATTCTTCAAGGCAAAACTGCTCCAGCTCCTTCAAGTAGGATGGGTTCCGCTGGTGTACAACAATCTTGAAGTCATACCACAGATTCTCAATTGGATTGAGGTCTGGGCTTTGCCTAGGCCATTCCAAGACATTTAAATGTTTTCCCTTAAACAACTCGAGTGTTGTTTTAGCAGTATGTTTAGGGTCATTGTCCTGCTGGAATGTGAACCTCTGTCCCAGTCTCATATCTCTAGAAGACTGAAACAACAGGTTTTCCTCAAGACTTTCCCTGTAATTAGCACCATCCATCATGCCTTCAATTCAAAACGTGTTTCCCAGTCCTTGCCGATGGAAAAACATCCCCACAGCATGATGCTGCCACCACCATGCTTCACTGTGGGGATGGTATTCTCGGGGTGATGAAAGGTGTTGGGTTTACGCCAGACATAGCATTTTCCTTGATGGCCAAAAAGTTCAATTTTAGTCTCATCTCACCTGAGTACATTCTTCGAGTCTCCCACATGCCTTTTGGCGAACACCAAATGTGTTTACTTATTTCTTCTTGAAGCAATGGCTTTTTTCTGGCCACTCTTCTGTAAAACCCAGCTCTGTGGAGTGTATGGCTTAAAGTGGTCCATGGACAGACACGCCAATCGCCACTGTGGAGGTCTGCAGCTCCTTCAGGGTTACCTTTGGTCTCTTTGTCGCCTCTCTGATTAATGCCCTCCTTGACTGGTCCGTGAGTTTTGTGGGTGGCCCTCTCTTGGCAGGTTTGTTGTGGTGCCATATTCTTTCCATTTTTTTATAATGGATATAATAGTGCTCTGTGGGATGGTCAAAGTTTCTGATAATTTTTTTTATAACCCAACCTTGATCTGTACTTCTCCACAACTTCGTCCCTGACCTGTTTGGAGAGCTCCTTGGTCTTCATGGTTTCGCTTGCTTGGTGGTGTTGCAGACTCTGGGGCCTTTCAGAACAGGTGTGTATATATACTGAGATCATGTGACAGATCATGTGACACTTAGATTGGGCACAGGTGGACTTTGTTTAACTAATTATGTGACTTCTAAAGGTAATTGGTTGCACCAGATCTTATTTAGGGGCTTCATAGCAAAGGGGTGAATACATACGCACGCAACACTTTTCCAGTTTTTTTTCTCCATTTCACTTCACCAATTTGGATTATTTTATGTATGTCCATTACATGAAATCCAAATAAAATTTAATTTAAATTACAGTTAAATTAAAACTGAAACCATATCATGACCAAGACTTGGCATCTATTAAGGTCTTATTTATGCATACCTGTAAGCAATGACATGAGATAAATATATATATATATATGCAACAAAATAGGAAAAGGGGGATGAATACTTTTGCAAGGCAATATAGTGCAATCACATTCCTGAGTATGTCTGTGTCAACCAGGGAAAATAAATCCATTCTCATCTGGTCTTGCTTGACTGATAATCAATTTTAGGCTGGGTATCTCTGAAATATTCCGCAAACTCATCACATTTAGATGTGGAGGAAAGTTCACATACTGTAAGTTTACAGGGGGGAAGGATTTCAGGCCATCAATGTTTGAGAAGAGCACTCTCTAATTATTCTGATTAGTAAATGATCAGTTTGGAAAAAATTAGCTCGTCTGGCATTTCTAATGACGTTTTTATACTTACATTGCAAGTTGATCTTTCAGAAAATGATAATGGATCTGCAACTTTTTGCTATTTTTCAATTGACTATAATGGGGATCCTTTCTTTATATAGTGCATTCGGAAAGCATCAGACCCCTTAACTTTTCTACATTTTGTTACGTTCCAGCCTTATTCTGAAATGTATTAAATAGTTTTTTCCTCCTCATCAATCTACACACAATACCCCATAATGACAAAGCAAAAACAGTTAATTTTTTATTTTAGCACATTTATTATTATTTTTTAAACATATTACATTTACATAAGTATTCAGACTCTTTAATCAGTACTTTGTTTAAGCACGTTTGACCGTGATTACAGCCTCAAGTCTTCTTGGGTATGACACTGCAAGCTCTGCACACCTGTATTCGGGAAGTTCCACCCATTCTTCTCTGCAGATCCTCTCATGCGCTGTGAGGTTGGATGGGGAGCGTCGCTGCACAGCTATTTTCAGGTATCTCCAGAGATGTTTGATCAGGTTCAAGTCCGGGCACTGGCTGGATGCACTTAAGGACATTCAGAGACTTGTCCTGAAGCCACTCCTGCGTTGTTTTGGCTGTGTGCTTAGAGTCGTTGTCTTGTTGGAAGGTGAACCTTCGTCCCAGTCTGAGGTCCTGAGCAGGTTTTCATCGAGGATCTCTTTGTACTTTCCCTCAATCCTGACTAGTCTCCCAGTCTCTGCTGCTGAAAAACATCCCCATATCATGATTCTGCCACCACCATGCTTCATCATAAGGATAATGACAGGTTTCCTCCAGACGTGATGCTTGGCATTCAGGCCAAAGAGTTCAATCTTGGTTTCATCAGACCAGAGTCCTTTAGGTGTCTTTTGGCCAAATCTGGTGCTGCAGACATGGTTGTCCTTCTGGAAGGTTCTCCCGTCTCCACAGAGGAACTCTGGAGCTCTGTCAGAGGGACCATGCGGTTCTTGGTCACCTCTCTGACCAAGGCCCTTCTCCCCTGATTGCTCAGTTTGGCTAGGCAGCCAGCTCTAGGAAGAGGCCACTGTGTTCTTGGGGATCTTCAATGTTGAATAATTGTTTTGGTACCCTTCCTCAGGGCTGTAACTCGACACAATCCTGTCTTGGATCTCTACGGACAATTTCTTCTACTTCATGGCTTGGTTTTTGCTCTGACATGCACTGTCAACTGTGGGACCTTATATACAGGTGTGTGCCTTTCCACATCCTGTCCAATCAATTGAAATGATCACAGGTGGACTCCAATCAAGTTGTAGAAACATCTCAAGGATGATCAATGGAAACAGGATGCACCTGAGCTCAATTTCGAGTCTCATAGCAAATTTACATAATGCTTATGTAAATAAGGTATCGGTTTTTATTTGTTATAAATTTGCACAAAACACACCCGTTAATTATGGGGTATTGTGTTTAGATTGATGAGGCCTTTTATGTATTTAATATATTTCAGAATAAGGCTATAACGTAACAAAATGTGGACAAAGGAAGGGGTCTGAATACTTTCTGACTCTACTGTACAACAGCCCGCAGTACACCCATCGACTTTGAGCTTCAGAGCTTCAATGAGAGGGGGCAGTCATTCTCCATCCAATCGCAGGTGATGTTTTGTGTTTCTGGGCTCGCCATCCGATGATAAACACAGAAGAAAACTCGGAAGTAGAATTCAAAACGTGAGAGAATGAAATCGGCTTTCTTGACAGTGAAAATAGCTGCAAAGGTAAGGCAGATTTTTAAAAAGATAAACACTACAATAACCAGTAGCCAAATCAATATTAGCATAAACGGAGCTGAGGATTACTTTGATTCGGCATTAGCCCTGAATACACCACTCGTTAGAAGGTTGTACTTTAGTTTTGTGATGAACACGTTCGCTAAAGTACACGTTTCTACTGACTATTATGGCTAGAATTGCATATGCTAATCTACTCTTATCTCTTAACAGCGAATGTTGAGATGAATAGTGAAAACTTTTCCATAAGTGAGAAGATTGTGTCGGCATCCTACATTCGCCAGGGGTCACAGTCATGAGCAGCTGATTAAACAGCTTTTGGACCAGGTAACGTTAATATCCGAATAACATTCCTTCAAATTCTATTATTTCGATAAGATGATCAGATCAGTTGCACATTTGCCAGGTAACTACATCAGGGGTGTATTCACTAGGAACCAAACAGCAAAATGAACTGGCTGTGATGGACAGCAACAACTTCTTTGGAAACTGTGGTGTTGGTGAGAGGGAGGGCAGAGTGGCCTCTAGTTTGGTGGCCCGACGACATTACAGGTTCTTATTATCTGGTGACATCGCTGCAACTCAACCTAAGGATGCAGGTTCCAGTCTGCTGAGCAAGCTGACTAATTCACTTGTACTGGACATTTTAAAACTCAGGTGTGTAACTAAGATTGCATTTAGCCTACTGATAAATATATGACAGTAATGGACACCTCCAGTTCTGTAGTAGAGCTACACAATGCACACTTTTGTTCCTAGCTTGTTTGTTATTGTGCATGTTTACAGGTGTGCAAAGTGTGGCCAGTTGTTTTGTAGTTCCAATGGCAACCGGGATGAGCCTGACACTGTGCTTCCTAACACTTCGCCACAAGAGACCAAAGGCGCGCTACATCATCTGGCCCCTCATTGACCAGAAGTCCTGCTTCAATGCCATGATCACTGCAGGTTAAGTACTAGCATGACCGTGTTCAATACCACTCTCTGTAACATTATAAAAGTAAGTTATGCCCTACAGTTTCTTGTACTCTCCATTCCTGCTCTAGATGCACCTATCAGTTCAGCTAGTTTTTAAAATGACATTTCTAAGAGCTGCCTAAAATGCTTGCTATACTTGACTCGTAGGGCCTAACTTTTGCAGAGTGTGACACGCTCCCATTCATCCATCCCTGCTTAGTGCAACATTTCTCTCTGTTTCTATTTTAAAGAATTCGGCGCACGGCTCACACATGAAAACACTTAATAAAGTATCTTGCTCTCTGCTCATGCCGGCAAATGTTATGCGTCCACTACCCCACTGTAGCTCCCCTTCAAGGCAACTCTTGTCCAACCCCAACATTGACCACTTTTGCTTGTTGTAACCATGAACAGGGTTTGAACCCGTGGTGGTGAGAACATTTTAGAAGGCGATGAGCTGAGAACAGATCTGGAGTCTGTGGACCTTAAGATGCAAGAGCTGGGAGCAGAGAACATCCTTTGTGTCCACTCCACTACTTCTTGCTTTGCCATCCAATCATGGTTAAATAGAGCTGTAACAAATAAAATGTCCATGTCCTATTATCATGTGCTATTATAACTGGTATCACTGGAAACAAATGTTATTTGTATAGTCTGCATACTGTTTTATTATAGTCTATTATATATACTTCATGACATTACTCACAGAAGCATACTTCCATATTATTACAGTGTATGTTGGGTGAAGATTACCAGGGCATTATTTGATAATGACTTTCCTCTGTTCTGAAAGATTGGAGGAGCTAGCCACAATGTGTGCCAAATATGACATCCTCCATGTTGTCAACAATTCTTATGGAGTGCAGTCATCCAAGTGTATGCACTTTATTCAGCAGGTACTACTGCTCCAACTCCTCTTTCATAAATCATATTTTTCCGTTCCATAGGCATAGCAAAGTTAGGTTATTTTCATAATCTATTCAGGGGGCTCATGTTGGAAGAATCGATGCCTTTGTACAAAGCCTGGACAAAAACTTCATGGTTCCAGTAGGAGGTGCCACAATTGCTGGTTTCAATGAGTCTTTTATTTCAGGAGATCAGCAGAATGTATCCAGGTTAGTGCTGTTTCATATCACTAAGGGCCACATGTGTTTGAACCAAGCCTGCAACCTTTTTGTGTAAAGTTGCTATTACCTGGATTAGCTACTAGTTTACTGTTATCATAGGGCTCATCTAGTGTAATTGTTCTGCCAGCCCTCAGTGTCTCTGTGCTCTGTTGTATTCCTGTGTGTCTGTATTCTCTCTGCCTGTCTGTATTGTCTCTGCCTCCCCCTGCCCGGATGTGCGCATCACCCTGCTCACCATGGGGGCCAGCGGCTACAGGAAAAAGGTAAGACCTCTACTCCACTGAACAGGGTTGGGGCCCAATTCAGTATTCATTCAGTTTAGGAAATGAAATGAAACTCATTAGCATGTATTTTAATTTAGTTGCACATCTTTGTAAACGGGTGATTGCCAGCTCTGTGTATCCTCTACTTGAATTGTAGTTTTGTCTCCAAGTTTACATGCAGAGGGGTAGGGCGACATCAAGGACAAATCCATCCAAGTGAAGCTGAGGAGTTTCCAAAATAGTCCCTGTTGGCTCCTTTTACAAAAGTAGAGCTAACAATGCAGTAGTTTTTTATTTAACCTTTATTTAACTAGGCAATTCAGTTAAGAACAAATTCTTATTTACAATGACGGCCTACCCCAGCCAAACCCGGATGAGTTGGGTCAATTGTGCCGCCCTATGGGACTCCTAATCACGGCCAGTTGTGATACAGCCTGGATTCGAATCAGGCACTGTAGTGACGCCTGTTGCACCGAGGTGCATTGTCTTAGACCGGTGTGCAAATCGGGAGTATACTAAACACCATTTCCAGACACTCCAAGGCAATATATGTGGAAAATCTGACTTGCAAAGGTGATGAAAATAGCTCTTGTCTTTTGTACTGGAAATAGCTCTTGTCTTTTGTACTGGAAATTCCGAGCTGGTCTCCTTAGCCAGTACTCAAGCAGGGTTATTTTGTGTCGGTTCCTAAAGGTGACTGTATGCACCATAAAAGGTTGCTTCCTATTGGATACCATACAATGTCCGGAATGCTATCAGTGTAATGTTTGCTCAAATCCACCCAAGAAATACCTCTTGCCTGTCACGTGACCTGGTAATGTCAGACTTTATTGATTTCAATTGGTCTTGATCATGAATATTTGAAGTCTGAACCAGATTATGGCCATGTAGGATAGCATCAAAGCCTTCAAAGTCGGCTGCAATGTTGAACAAGCTTATTAATACCATCTGCAGCTTAATGATTTCATAATATAATTAATAATAATTAATATCATGAAAGGACTCTTTCTCATTAAAGGGTAACTCTCAATGCTAATTTCAGCCTTTGCCCAACCCCTTCAATGAAAAAATGGATTTAGGTGAAAGTTGTGGGAATTCAATCAAACCCGCATTTCAATATTTACGCAGTAGCTATTTTTCCAATGGTCAAATTAACTCACAGATTGTTCTCGGGTACTGTATAAAAACCTACAACTGCTACCAGGGTGACCACATTCACAGGTGTGATGTCAGATTTCAGAATTAGAAGTGTGTGGGCACGGGATGAATATTGTAAATAAAAAAATATATCTGCCCCATGTGGGATTAGAACTCCCAACCATTAAACTATGAGCCAACTCTATTATAGTGGACTACGCCACCAATCAATTGTAGCAGTTAAGAAAAAATGGTAACTGACGACCCCATGGCACTTATTGTGAGAGTAGGGTGTTAACCCCGGTGTCCTGGCTAAATTCCCAATCTGGCCCTCGTACCATCACGGCCACCTAATCATTCCCAGCCTCCAATTGGCGCATTCATCCCCCCTCCTCTCCCCTTAACTATTCCCCAGGTCATTGCTGTAAATGAGAATGTGTTCTCAGTCAATTTACCTGGTAAAATAAAGGTCAAATAAAAAGACACACACACACAAGTAGGAAGTTTATATACTCTTAGGTTGGAGTAATTAAAACTTGTTTTTCAACCACTCCACATATTCCTTGTTAACAAACTATATCGTTTTGGCAAGTCGGTTAGGACATCTACTTTGTGCATGACACAAGTAATTCTTTCCAACAATTTACAGTTTACAGACAGACTATTTAACTTATAATTCACTGTATCACAATTCCAGTGGGTCAGAAGTTTACATACACTAAGTTGACTGTGCCTTTAAACAGCTTGGAAAATTCTAGAAAATGTCATGGCTTCTGATAGGCCAATTGACATAATTTGAGTAATTGTGGGTGTATTTCAAGGTCTACCTTCAAACTCAGTGCCTTTTTGCTTGACATCATGGGAAAATCCAAAGAAATCAGCCAAGACCTCAGAAAAAAATGTGTTGACCTCAAGTCTGGTTCATCATTGGGATCAATTTCCAAATGCCTGAAGGTACCACGTTCATTTGTACAAACAATAGTACGCAAGTATATACACCATGGGACCACACAGCCATCATACTGCTCAGGAAGGAGACTAGTTCTGTCTCCTAGAGATTAACGTACTTTGGTGCGAGAAGTGCAAATCAATCCCAGAACAACAGCAAAGGACCTTGTGAAGATGCTGGAGGAAACCGATACAAAATTATCTATATAAAGTATCCCAGTAATACTGGTCCTATATCAACATAACAAAGGTTTGCAACTGCACATGGGGACAAAGATCATACTTTTTGGAGAAATGTCCTCTGGTCTGATGAAACAAAAAATAACTGTTTGGCCATAATGCCCATTGTTATGTTTGGCGGAAAAAAGGTGGGGCTTGCAAGCCGAAGAACACCATCTCAACCGAGAAGCACGGGGGTGGCAGCATCATGTTCTGGGGGGCGCTTTGCTGCAGGAGGGACTGGTGCACTTCACAAAATAGATGACATCATGAGGGCAGGACAATTATGTGGATATATTGAAGCAACATCTCAAGACATTTGCTTAGTCGCAAATGGGTCTTCCAAATGGACAATGACCCCAGGCATACTTCCAAAGATGTGGCAAACTGGCTTAAGGACAACATAGTCAAGGCATAGGAGTGGCCATCACAAAGCCCTGACCTCAATCCTATAGACAATTTGTGGGCAGAACTGAAAAGGCATGTGTGAGCAAGGAGGCCTACAAACTTAACTCAGTTACACCAGCTCTGCCAAAATTCACCCAACTTATTGTGGGAAGCTTGTGGAAGGCTATTTGACACATTTGACCCAAGTTAAACAATTTAAAGGCAATGCTACTAAATACTAATTGAGTGTATGTAAACTTCTGACCCACTGGGAATGTGATGAAGGACATAAAAGCTGAAATAATTTATTCTCTCTAGTATTATTCTGACATTTCATTATTAGTATCCTTTTCCCTCTCGCTCTCATCCAACACCTCCCACACTGCCCCTACTCGGATGGTATCGCGCCGTCCCAACCTTCGCTCTCTCTCCCCCGCTACTCTCTCCTCTTCCATCCTATCATCTCTTCCCTCCGCTCAAACCTTCTCCCACCTATCTCCTGATTCTGCCTCCTCAACCCTCCTCTCCTCCCTCTCTGCATCCCTTGACTCTCTATGTCCCCTATCCTCCAGGCCGGCTCGGTCCTCCCCTCCCGCTCCGTGGCTCGATGACTCATTGCGAGCTCACAGAACAGGGCTCCGGGCAGCCGAGCGGAAATGGAGGAAAACTCGCCTCCCTGCGGACCTGGCATCCTTTCACTCCCTCCTCTCTACATTTTCCTCCTCTGTCTCTGCTGCTAAAGCCACTTTCTACCACGCTAAATTCCAAGCTGCTGCCTCTAACCCTAGGAAGCTCTTTGCCACCTTCTCCTCCCTCCTGAATCCTCCGCCCCCTCCCCCCTCCTCCCTCTCTGCAGATGACTTCGTCAACCATTTTGAAAAGAAGGTCGACGACATCCGATCCTCGTTTGCTAAGTCAAACGACACTGCTGGTTCTGCTCACACTGCCCTACCCTGTGCTCTGACCTCTTTCTCCCCTCTCTCTCCAGATGAAATCTCGCGTCTTGTGACGGCCGGCCGCCCAACAACCTGCCCGCTTGACCCTATCCCCTCCTCTCTTCTCCAGACCATTTCCGGAGACCTTCTCCCTTACCTCACCTCGCTCATCAACTCATCCCTGACCGTTGGCTACGTCCCTTCCGTCTTCAAGAGAGCGAGAGTTGCACCCCTTCTGAAAAAACCTACACTCGATCCCTCCGATGTCAACAATTACAGACCAGTATCCCTTCTTTCTTTTCTCTCCAAAACTCTTGAACGTGCTGTCCTTGGCCAGCTCTCCCGCTATCTCTCTCTGAATGACCTTCTTGATCCAAATCAGTCAGGTTTCAAGACTAGTCATTCAACTGAGACTGCTCTCCTCTGTATCACGGAGGCGCTCCGCACTGCTAAAGCTAACTCTCTCTCCTCTGCTCTCATCCTTCTAGATCTATCGGCTGCCTTCGATACTGTGAACCATCAGATCCTCCTCTCCACCCTCTCCGAGTTGGGCATCTCCGGCGCGGCCCACGCTTGGATTGCGTCCTACCTGACAGGTCGCTCCTACCAGGTGGCGTGGCGAGAATCTGTCTCCTCACCACGCGCTCTCACCACTGGTGTCCCCCAGGGCTCTGTTCTTGGCCCTCTCCTATTCTCGCTATACACCAAGTCACTTGGCTCTGTCATAACCTCACATGGTCTCTCTTATCATTGCTATGCAGACGACACACAATTAATCTTCTCCTTTCCCCTTCTGATGACCAGGTGGCGAATCGCATCTCTGCATGTCTGGCAGACATATCAGTGTGGATGACGGATCACCACCTCAAGCTGAACCTCGGCAAGACGGAGCTGCTCTTCCTCCCGGGGAAGGACTGCCCGTTCCATGATCTCGCCATCACGGTTGACAACTCCATTGTGTCCTCCTCCCAGAGCGCCAAGAACCTTGGCGTGATCCTGGACAACACCCTGTCGTTCTCAACTAACATCAAGGCGGTGGCCCGTTCCTGTAGGTTCATGCTCTACAACATCCGCAGAGTACGACCCTGCCTCACACAGGAAGCGGCGCAGGTCCTAATCCAGGCACTTGTCATCTCCCGTCTGGATTACTGCAACTCGCTGTTGGCTGGGCTCCCTGCCTGTGCCATTAAACCCCTTCAACTCATCCAGAACGCCGCAGCCCGTCTGGTGTTCAACCTTCCCAAGTTCTCTCACGTCACCCCGCTCCTCCGTTCTCTCCACTGGCTTCCAGTTGAAGCTCGCATCCGCTACAAGACCATGGTGCTTGCCTACGGAGCTGTGAGGGGAACGGCACCTCAGTACCTCCAGGCTCTGATCAGGCCCTACACCCAAACAAGGGCACTGCGTTCATCCACCTCTGGCCTGCTCGCCTCCCTACCACTGAGGAAGTACAGCTCCCGCTCAGCCCAGTCAAAACTGTTCGCTGCCCTGGCCCCCCAATGGTGGAACAAACTCCCTCACGACGCCAGGACAGCGGAGTCAATCACCACCTTCCGGAGACACCTGAAACCCCACCTCTTTAAGGAATACCTAGGATAGGTTAAGTAATCCCTCTCACCCCACCCCCCCTAAGTTTTAGATGCACTATTGTTAAGTGACTGTCCCACTGGATGTCATAAGGTGAATGCACCAATTTGTAAGTCGCTCTGGATAAGAGCGTCTGCTAAATGACTTAAATGTAAATGTAAATGTAAAATAAAGTGTTGATCCTAACTGACCTACGACAGGGAATTTTTACAAGGATTAAATGTCAGGAATTGTGAAAACTGAGTTTAAATGTATTTGGCTAAGGTGTATGTAAACTTCTGTCTTCAACTGTATGCGGTTACTGTAGGTGAGTTGTTTTTGAAAGTGCCAATGTTAAGTGTCTCTGTCCCCCTCTCTCCCTCCCCCTCCATCTCCTTTGTAACAAGCAGCCACGTTGTTGTCATTCCGTTTGGGACCTGTTTTTAATGTATTAAATGTGTATGCTTATCTAGTCACAATTTAATTAGCTAGTAAATAAATAATTAAACCAACTAGTGTAGTACTGAATCATAAGCAAGGCTCGGGTTTATGCAGACGCAAGAAGGTTATGATGGGTCAGAATGATATGATACGAGGTTATGATTAATAAGTTGACTTTTTATAAGTGTGATAGCTAAAGACTTAGAGTTTAATTGGGGATATGGTAACTCTTTAAAGAACTGCTCTTGTGGTGCGCTAGATCCTAATGAGTTAATTGTTACATGATTAATTTAATCGGGAAACAATTTAACAAAGTTAGATAAATAAGTGTTCAGATCAATGTTATAGTCAAGTCACGACAAATGTAAATACATTTGTGCATAACATTTGAAAGAAACTTATCTGGGATCTTTTATTTCAGCTCATGAAACATGGGACCAACACCTTACATATTGCGGTTATATTTTTGTTCTGTGTAAATTGGCACTCCTTCTCTGAGACGCTTGATACATATGGCCTTTGATTTCAGCACTACAGGTTTTTTTATTCGTTGACCTTTTCCCGTAGGGGCAATCCATGCCATCTTTGAGAAGTGCAACAACCACTACACATGGAAGAAGGTCACCACCACCGTGCACAACATCATAGTCGGCAAACTGTGGATCGACCAGGTGAGATGAACTTGGAGGGAACAAAAATACACAACCTAAACTACCGGTCAAAAGTTTTAGAACACCTACTCATTGAAGGGTTTTTATTTATTTGTACTATTTTCTACATTGTATAATAATATTGAAGACATCAAAACTATGAAATGACACATAGGGAATCATGTAGTAACCAAAACGTGTTAAACATATCAAAATATTTTATATTTGAGATTTTTCAAATAGCCACCCTTTGCCTTGATGACAGCTTTTCACACTCTTGGAATTCTCTCAACCAGCTTCATGAAGTAGTCACCTGGAATGCATTTCAATTAACAGGTGTGCCTTCTTAAAAGTTCATTTGTGGATTTATTTGTGTTGTGTTGTGACAAGGTAGGGGGGGGTATACACAAGATGGCCCCATTTGGTAAAATACCAAGTCTATATTATGGCAAGAACAACTCAAATAACCAAAGCGAAATGACAGGCCATCATTACTTTAAGGCATGAATGTCAGACAATACTGAACATGTCAAGAACTTTGCAAGTTTCTTTTAAGTGCTGTCCCGAACACCATCAAGCGCTATGATGAAACTGGCTCTTATGAGGACTGCCACAGGAATGGAAGACCCAGAGTTACTTCTGCTGCAGAGGATAAGTTCATTAGAGTTACCAGCCTCAGAAATTGCAGCCCAAATAAATGCTTCACAGAGTTACATTTACATTTAAGTCATTTAGCAGACGCTCTTATCCAGAGCGACTTAAAAATTGGTGCATTCACCTTATGACATCCAGTGGAACAGCCACTTTACAATAGTGCATCTAAATCTTTTAAGGGGGGGGGGGTGAGAAGGATTACTTTATCCTATCCTAGGTAGTTCAAGTAACAGACACATCTCAACATCAACTGTTCACAGGAGACTGCATGAATCAGTTCTTCATGGTCGAAATGCTGCAAAGAAAACCACTACTAAAAGACACCAATAAGAAAAAGACTTGCTTGGGCCAAGGAACACAAGCAATGGACATTAACCCAGTGGAAATGTGTCCTTTTGTCTGGAGATCAAATTGGAGATTTTTGTTTCGAACCGCTGTGTCTTTGTGAGATGTGCTGTGGATGAACGGATGATCTTCGCATGTGTATTTCCCACCGTAAAGCATGGAGGAGGAGGTGTGGGGGTGCTTTGCTGGTGACACTGTGATTATTTAGAATTCAAGGCACACTTAACCAGCATAGCTACCACAGCATTCTGCAGCGATACGCCATCCCATCTGGTTTGCGCACAGTCCCACTATCATTTGTATTTCAACAGTACAATGACCCAACACAAGGGTTATTTGACCAAGGAGAGTGATGTGGAGTGCAGCATCAGATGACCTGGTCTCCACAAGCCCCCGACCTCAACCAAATTGAGATGGTTTGGGATGAGTCTGATCGCAGAGTGAAGGAAAAGTAACCAACAAGTGCTCAGCATATGTGGGAACTGCTTCAAGACTATTGGAAAAGCATTCCAGGTTATGCTTGCTTGAGTGCAAATCTATATTCTAGGTAAAGGGCGGCCATTTAAATAATATAAAATCTATGTTGATCTGTTTAACACTTTATTGGTTATTTCATAGTTTTGATGTCTTCACTATTATTCTAAAATGTAAAAAATAGTAAAAATAAAGAAAACCCCTTGTAGGTGTATTTTTCTTGGATTATTTGCCAGTGGGTATTGGTTTATGCCCAATTTTTCTCTCTTCAATTCTAGTCTGGAGACATTGATGTGGTAAATCAAGAGACTGGAGATCGCTGCCATTTGAAGTTTGCTCCTTACAGCTACTTCTCTAGAGATGTGGCCAGGAAGGTAGGAGGTGTACACATTTGACGTTTATGTAACAGACTAAAAAGAAGACATAAATCTGTACCTTTCCTTCTTTCCACCTGTATTTCTGGTTCCTTTGCCTTTTCTGTATCTTTCCATGTCTCTGTCTAGGTGATGGATAAGGATGGGAAGGCGCACTATGTGCTGCCAGGGACCTGGGATGAGAAGATGGAGTTCTCCAGGGTCATGCAGAGCAGCAAGGGAGAGAATGGCACTGAGGGCCAACAGAAGACTGTCTACCAGACGCTCAAGGCCAGGGAGCTGTGGTGGAAAAACCCTCTACTGTGAGTGTCTGACTTGTTTTTTGTGTCCTCTTTTCCTGCCAGCCACCATAAGATACAGCACAATACAGTACTGATATTTAGCTGTAAATGGAATGTTGAGAAAGTCTCCACACAAATTTTACCAATTAGAGACTATTGAGGTATGGCATGGCTGTCTGTCTCTCCCGCTCTTTTTCCATACAGCAAATAACTTTCTGCATTGTCCAATGGCACTGCATAAAATATCCCGAAACAAACTGAAGATGCATCCAATGAGTCACAAGCTTGATGTAGTAATTTGCTAGGAATATTAATCTTTTGACTACACTGGAAGTGAATTTGTCCAAATACTTGTGACTTCATCTCATCGGGGGACTAGATCCATAAAGTCGAATTGAATAGCCCCCGCGATATACAACTTTTCAGGGAAGTCAGGAACCAATATACACAGACAGTCCATAGAGAAAAAGAGCACCTACTCCCAGCTGCCCACTGCACTGAGGCTAGGAAACACTGTCACCACCGATAAATCTACTATAATCAAGAATTTCAATAAGCATTTTTCTACTGCTGGCCATGCTTTCCACCTGGCTACCCCTACCCCAGCCAACAGGCCCCCTGCTTCTCCTTCACCCAAATCCAGATAGATGATGTTCTGAAAGAGCTGCAATTTCTGGATCCCTACAAATCAGCTGGGCTGGACAATGTGGACCCTCTCTTTCTAAAATTATCAGCCGAAATTGTTGCAACCCCTATTACTAGCCTGTTCAACCTCTCTTTCGTATTGTCTGAGATCCCTAAAGATTGGAAATCTGCTGCGGTCATCCCCCTCTTCAAAGGGGGAAACACTCTAGACCCAAACTGTTATAGACCTACAGTGGGGCAAACAAGGATTTAGTCAGCCACCAATTGTGCAAGTTCTCCCACTTAAAAAGATGAGAGAGGCCTGTAATTTTCGTCATAGGTACACTTCAACTATGACAGACAAAATGAGAAAAAAAATCCAGAAACTCACATTGTAGGATTTTTTATGAATTTATTTGCAAATTATGGTGGAAAATAAGTATTTGGTCAATAACAAAAGTTTATCTCAATACTTTGTTATATATCCTTTGTTGGCAATGACAGATGTCAAACGTTTTCTGTAAGTCTTCAAGGTTTTCACACACTGTTGCTGGTATTTTGGCCCATTCCTCCATGCAGATCTCCTCTAGAGCAGTGATGTTTTGGGGCTGTTGCCCGGCAACACGGACTTTCAACTCCCTCCAAAGATTTTATATGGGGTTGAGATCTGGAGACTGGCTAGGCCACTCCAGGACCTTGAAATGCTTCTTTCATTGCCCGGGCGGTGTGTTTGGGATCATTGCATGCTGAAAGACCCAGCCACGTTTCATCTTCAATGCCCTTGCTGATGGAAGGTTTTCACTCAAAATCTCACGATACATGGCCCCATTCATTCTTTCCTTTACACAGATCAGTCGTCCTGGTCCCTTTGCAGAAAAACAGCCCCAAAGCATGATGGTTCCACCCCCATGCTTCACAGTAGGTATTGTGTTCTTTGGATGCAACTCGGCATTATTTGCCCTCCAAACACGACGAGTTGAGTTTTTACCATCTGACCATATGACATTCTCCCAATCTTCTTCTGGATCATCCAAATGCTCTTTAGCAAACTTCAGCCTGGACATGTACTGGCTTAAGCAGGGGAACATGTCTGGCACTGCAGGATTTGAGTCCCTGGCGGCATAGTGTGTTACTGATGGTAGGCTTTGTTACTTTGTTCCCAGCTCTCTGCAGGTCATTCACTAGGTCCCCCCATGTGGTTCTGGGATTTTTGCTCATCGTTCTTGTGATCATTTTGACCCCACGGGGTGAGATCTTGCGTGGAGCACCAGATCGAGGGAGATTATCAGTGTTCTTGTATGTCTTCCATTTCCTAATAATTGCTCCCACAGTTGATTTCTTCAAACCAAGCTGCTTACCTATTGCAGATTCAGTCTTCCCAGCCTGGTGCAGGTCTACAATTTTGTTTCTGGTGTCCTTTGACAGCTCTTTGGTCTTGGCCATAGTGGAGTTTGGAGTGTGACTGTTTGAGGTTGTGGACAGGTGTATTTTATACTGATCTAGAAGAAAAAGAAACGCACACCTATTAAGACGATGTGCTGGCTAGCGGAGTAGAAACTTGAAAATAAAAGAGAGCCGCACACTCTAGGAGCTCAGATGCAAAAATGTAATACCAACATTTCAACAGCCAAGCTGTGTTCATCAGGGTTTAATCACAAACACTGCGGGATGACTCGTTTATATAGTGTAAAAAGACACAGGTGTCTGTAATCATGGCCAAGAGTGGCCTAATACCATTGGTTAATAATCAAATATTAAAATGTCAAACAAAGAACAGCATACAAACAAATGGATAGCATACGATCATAGATTAATTTAACTACACAAGTTTACAAACAATTACAATGGCAAAATCACAATCACAAGAATGGCTTCAGATCAGAGTCTACGTTGAGACCGAAGTGCGCAAGGGTCTTTAAATTAAAGATCCAGGCAGCCACTCGTTTTAACAATAAATTATCAAGGTCACCCCCTCTCCTAGGGAGGGTGACATGTTCGATGCCAATATAACACAGAGACGAAATCGAGTGGCCTGCGTCCAAGAAGTGGGCCGCAACTGGATAAGTAAAGTTTTTACACCTAATGGTGCTACGATGCTCTGAGATACGTACTTTTAATTCGCGCTTTGTTTTCATAATTTTTAACACAAGGACAAGTTCTAAGATAAATAACTGCCTTAGTGGAGCACGTAAAAACACCTTTTATTGGGATCGATTTCCCTGTTTGTGGGTGTTTGAAGGATCTACATTTATAAGTGCTATTGCATTGAGCACAGCCATTACATTTGTAATTTCCATCCAGTAGGGGCGCAAATAGATGTTGTTCAGGAATATCTTGAGGTGGTAAATCAGAGTTTACCAATTGGTCTCTGAGATTTCTGCCCCGAGAGAATACAACCAAGGGAAGGTCCGAAAACACATTACCGAGACTATCATCGGATTTTAGGATGTGCCAATGTTTGTGAACAATTCCCTTAATTTGTTCAGAGCACTTTGAATAGCGGGTAGTTAGAACGCAAGAATGCATCTTTTTGCGAGACTGACCTTGAAAAAGGTCATGTCTCGTATTGTTTTGAATTTTCTCAATGGCAATATTAATCTGATCATTCTTACCCCTCTTCCTTGAACTTTCTTTGCGTCTCAGCCATATTTCTGTCGAAATCGGATTGTTTTTTGCAAATTCTTTTGATTCGACAGAATTGGCTGTAGGGCAAACTATTTTTCAAGGGAAGTGGGTGACAACTATCAGCCCTCAACAAACTGTTACGATCAGTAGGCTTCCTGTAAAGATCAGTGTATAGAACATTATCTTCACACAAGATCAGAAGATCAAGAAAACTGATTTGACGTGTATCAGATTGCATAGTAAATCTCAGATGCTCAGAGCAGGAGTTAAGAAAAGCATGGAACGCCTGGAGCTGTTTTGCATCACCCCTCCATAGAACAAAAATATCATCAATATACCGTTTCCAAATAATGATGTGAGGAAAGAAAACATTTTTGAGAGGATTGAAAATAGACTGTTTCTCCATGTAACCCACATACAAATTAGCATAGTTAGGAGCCATTGGGGATCCCATAGCAGTACCTTTCGTCTGAATAAAGAAATCATTTAGAAACATGAAATAGTTATGCGTAAGTACTATTTCAGCCAATGTTACAATGCATGCACTGGAAGGTAAGTTCATTAGGGTCACGTTGCAGAAGAAAATGTTACATAGCTTCAATACCGCCCTCGTGTGGAATATTAGTGTATAATGACTCCACATCAAAAGTAACAAACAAGGTATTCTCAGGGAGAGGATCAAGAGATTCAATGATAGAGATCATACTGCTGGTGTCCTTTACAAAGGAGGGAAGCTGTTCTGCGAGTGGTCTAATAAAAAAGTCCGTTACTGCATCAATGCCCGCTACAATAGGGCGCCCTGTAGGTTGTGTAACATTCTTGTGTAATTTCGGCAAATTATAGAAAGTGGTAATTTTAGCATGTTATTTTTTGGTTATCTGACCAGAACTTAAATACCCATCTTGGACAGTCAAAATATTATTCTGAAATTGGGAAGTGGGGTCACTTCTGAGTTTCTTGCAAAAGCTGTCAAGCAGCTGTCTATTTCACTCATGTACATAAGCTGTCCTATCCATGAGTACAACCGACCCACCCTTATCAACGGGACGAATAAGGACTGACGTATCAGATTGTAAATCAAGCAAAGCTTGTTTTTCATTCTTGGGTAAATTATGGAAAGATTTGGAGAAGTCCAACATCATTTTCCACAAGTCTGCAATATGCGATTGGCTGGAGGTATAAAATAACTCTTGCTTCTAAAAGGTATTTTATACTGATAACAAGTTCAAACAGGTGCCGTTAATACAGGTAACGAGTGGAGGACAGAGGAGCCTCAGGTCTGTGAGAGCCAGAAATCTTGCTTGTTTGTAGGTGACCAAATACTTATTTTCCACCATAATTTGCAAATTAATTAATAAAAAATCCTACAATGTGATTTTTTTTCTCATTTTGTCGGTCATAGTTGAAGTGTACCTATGATGAAAATTACAGGCCTCTCTCTTTTTAAGTGGGAGAACTTGCACAATGGATGGCTGACTAAATACTTTTTTCCTCCACTGTATATCCATCCTGCCATGCCTTGCTAAAGTCTTCGAAAGCTAAGTTAACAAACAGATCACCGACCATTTTGAACTCCACCGTACCTTCTCCACTATGCATTCTGGTTTCCGAACATTTCGAATTGAGTTCGAAATGTTCGGCGATATGTTTGTTACCTTGGTTTTCAAAGACATTAGAAAGGCAGGGTAGGATATAGGTCTGTAACAGTTTGTGTCTAGAGTGTCTCCCCCTTTGAAGAGGGAATTGAGTTGACTCTTCACATGGGATGATTTCGCTGAACAACAAAAGGAATATTGAATGATCCCCAATGATCCATCGCAACTCCCAAAAACCTTTTCAACATACAACGGTAAACCTATAGTCTAGAAACTAAAGCTTTGGTTGTCTTTCTCAGGCTTCCATGTCTTCTCCCTGGACCTCCTCAATGTCCACCCCTTGAACATCAGACCCTGAGGCCTTATCTTTACTGTCACTTTCCAACTTTGTTGATGATGGCTTGTTGTCAGGCTCAAAAAGCCTCAAATTTGCTTGGTTGGCAACCAATTTTTCAACCCTCGTATTGGTCAGCCAGTTGGGGGCTTTAATGTGTGTGTTCACAAACAAGGACAAGTTGCTCTCTGAGGCGGCTAAAGTTGGTGGGATTTGGAGGATGATGGAGGCAACAGGGGAAAGAGCCTCAGATCCACAAAGTCCCTTCCACCAGGTGGCTGATGAGATATGTTGGCACGACTGCCATATTACATCTCCATCCCAAAGCCCTTGCTTGGAAGTGTACTTCGCCAGACTGCCAAGAACCTTGCCCTCACCCAGGGCATGACATCATAGGCCTTGTTGATCTCTGCACCAAACAGGATGTTCTTGCCAGCATGCTTGCAGTCCAACATGTATGCTGCCTCGTGTACGGGCTTCAGGCAGAAGTCTTCACGCTTTTTGATGTATTTCAGAACGGCAGTTTCCTCTGCTTGGAGCGACAGTGAAGTGGGCAGGGCAGTACGGATTTATTTTCTTACCTCTGCAAGCAAAGTCTGAACATCAGACAGGAAGGCATTGTCTCCCTCAATCCGTGCAAAGGCTACTGCTATCGGTTTCAGGCTGCTTACCACTCTCTCCCAAAATACATGATCCAAGAGGATCCTCTTGATGGGGCTGTCCATATCGGCAGACTGTGATATGGCCATTTCTTGGAGAAACTCCTTCCCCTCCAGGAGACTGTCAAACATGATGACAACACCACTTCAACGGGTGTTGCTGGGCAGCTTCAATGTGGCGCTCTTATTCTTCTCACTTTGCTTGGTAAGGTAGATTGCTGCTTTAACTTGATGACCCTTCACATACCTAACCATTTCATTGGCTCTCTTGTAGTGTGTATCCATTGTTTTCAGTGCCATGATGTCCTTGAGGAGCAGATCCAATGCATGAGCAGCACAGCCAATGGGTGTGATGTGAGGCTAGGACTCTTCTACTTTAGACCAAGCAGCCTTTATGTTCACAGCACTATCTGTCACCAGTGCAAATACCTTCTGTGGTCCAAGGTCAAAGATGACTGCCTACATCTGCAATGTAGAGACAAGTGTGTATGTTGTCCCTTGTGTATGTGCTCTTGTAGAATACTGGTTGAGGGGTGGAGATGATGTACTTAAATATTCCTTGCTCACGAACATTCGACCATCCATCATAGATGATTGCAATACAGTCTCCTTTCTCTTTTATTTGCCTGACCTTCACTTGAACTCTGAACTCTGCGTCCAGCAAATTAGCAGATAAAGCATGTCTGGTTGGAGTGGTGTATCCTGTGAACAGCAGAGGTGAACCAGTTGCATACATAGCTCGAGCAAGACATTATCAGCATTTCTCTGACTACGTTCCTCCATGGAGTCCAAAAAACTTCTGGTTCCAGGAGGACCATGAGCTGTTGTTATCGATAAAGTGTCTGATTTCATAATTTTCACCTCGAATAGAAGTAGAGGGACTTTTGTCAGAGGTTGCTTGTTGTGAGCGCTGAGTGAACTTTGGGCACTAGGCCAGATGATTTTGCATCTTTGTTGCATTATTCACATATGAAAAAAATTTTTTTTAGTTTTCATTATTAACAAAACGTTCTTCAAAAAGACTCACGTAAAGGTTCGCATAGCTCGAAGCGAATGTGGTGCCCATCAATGTTCCATTCGTTTGGAGATAGTATTCATCATCAAACCTGAAATACTTAGACATCAAAACATAGCAAGCCAGCTCTAGAATAAAGGTTGTTGGTGGGTATTTGTTAGTATCTCTGTCTCTCAAATAGTGAGCTAGGGCTGCCAGCCCCCCGTATGGGGAATGCTGTTATATAGACTCAACATCTAAAGTGACCAAAATACATTATTCTGTTAAACCCGTTATTGGTGTGTTCTTGTTTATGACGTATATAGTCTTTCCCATATGATGGCAATGCTTGCACATGAGTTTTAATAAAAGTCTACAAAGTTCAACAATGGCTCTGACATTGAGCCCATTCCTGTCACCACTGGTCTGCCTGGATAATTGCCTTGTTGTGTGTTAGGTTTGTGTAATTTCAGCTAAATGTAGAGGCATGGACATATGTCACATTTGCAGCAAAGGTATTGTTAGGTTCATTTTTTCCTTTCTTGTCAATCATTGGTGAAATTAGCA
Source organism: Oncorhynchus gorbuscha (assembly GCF_021184085.1). Taxonomy (NCBI): domain Eukaryota; kingdom Metazoa; phylum Chordata; class Actinopteri; order Salmoniformes; family Salmonidae; genus Oncorhynchus; species Oncorhynchus gorbuscha. The sequence goes on along the minus strand of NC_060193.1, from coordinate 34,428,002 downwards.
TTATGACTATCTTTAATTAAATCATTCAAAAACCTTTATTAATGCAATTGCAGACAGAAGTTGACAAACAGGAACATAGCACGCATGTTTCTGAGTAAGTTCTGCATCAAACAAAAGGTCTCAAGTTGTTTTATTAAACCGAAGTTCCGCCTTAGTGATGTCACTGACCACATCATTACCTTTTTACTCCTGAGACCAAAACCCTGCATCCACAGCTGTATAAACATAGAGTTTCAGTGTTTATCTAAAAGCTAGGCAATAAATGTCCCCTCCGCAAAGTTGATTTAGTGTGGAATGTCTGAGTAGTCTCGTCTCCCACACTCCCCTGCAGAGTTCTGTCTCATTCACACATTGTGAGTGAGTGAGAGAGAAAACAACTGTGGAAGAATTCTAAAACTATATAATTAATATATTGTTAATCTGTAGTCTAAGGACCCTATAAATGTAAGGCGGGAGGGTATTATTATTATTAATATAACATAAGCATAATCAATTATTCTAATACATCAAACATTTGTACAGCCCCAAATCATGATCCCCTAGGTGCATCCTGACAGTATTCAGGTTTTGAGATAAGGTTATTTAATAGGGCTTGCTCCAGATTAGAGCATATATCCCTTTGGAACACCTGTGTGGATCAACACTCACTTTTCTATAGAAACGTTCATTACTGAGTTGTCTCTGAATCTCTTTGTATTTTTCATAGTCTAAAACAACCACAGCACCCCCGTTGTCTGCAGATTTAATAACCAAAGATGAATCTTTCATTAGTTCATCTCATTCCTGTTCTTCTGTTCTAGTGAGGTTCTTCTGAATGTGGTTTGTTTTTCTCAAATATACTGACATGGCTTCTTGTTCGACTAACCTACAATGGGTATTAAATTGAAGAGTTTTTAACCATAGGACAGAATTTGCTTTTGGGCTTAAAATGGGTACCAGTTCTTTGTTGGGTTTCTAGGCCTGAAACAGTGTTTTGAGAGAACACGTCCTTAAATTTAATCTTGCAAAATAATTTAAAGAGATCTACTTTCATATCAAATGGATTGTCTGTACATGTACAGTGTTTGCTCCACTAAAAGTTTTGCGATTATGATGTGGGACTTAGATGTAATTTGTGGTTTAGTATGGTTCCCTGCATAACCACTTCATTGCCCCAGACCAGCGCAAGGGGGAGATGGAGCACTGATTATGCTTTTGGGTCCTACTGTGTCTCGACAATGAATGGGCGACATAAACCTAAATAGAAACTGATAATTGTGCACAACTTCAGTATTACTTACTAAAACTGTTACGCTAAGGTTTTTATTTTATTTTGTTAGGATTATTTATATAAAAGCCAGTTGGATATTCTCACAGATATATAATTAACCCTGTTATTAGCAGGGTAATATATATTGGTCATATTGTTCATGGCTCCCGAGTGGTGCACAATGGGATTGCCTTGCAGGTCTCCAGCTGTATCCACTGAAAGCTGGCAAGGTTCGAGGCACGAGGGCAGGGGTCATGGGATGGGCTGCAGAGCAGCGCACAGAAGACCGACCTAGCCCATGGGGAAGGGAGGAGGAGGGAGAGTGAGGGTGTACCCCAGCACACGGCAACAAGGGCCATTGCACTAATAATGGCGCTGACTAGGGAAACGTTCCCGATGTTCTGTTCTTAGAGCCAGTCTGCACGTTCAAATGAAAACAATGTAACTAATAATGGCATCTCTATGCTTTCGTTAATAAAATAATGATAAAAATACTCTTTCAAAATGACGATGTTGATTTAGTTATGGATCCATAACGAATTACTATGGGAATAAATACCACTGAATTACTGAAATATCCTCCAATCCTCTATATGTAATTGTTGAGTAATGTGCTATTATAAATGGTGTAGGTCTCTTTTATTTAAAGAGCATATTGAAGTTAGAAGCAATAGGATTTGAAGCAATAGCCTACAACTATTTTAGCATCGTTTTGGTCTTGTTCTGGTCTTGATAAATCAATGAGATTTTATTTTGACTGAATCTCCGTTTGGATATTGGTTACAGTAGAATTAGAAAATTATGGTGTAGAAATCTTATGCTCTTAGTGTAACCTTTATTGAACGAGGTAAGTCAGTTAAGAACACATTCTTATTTACAAGGACAGCCTACTCCTTCCTCCTCGTCGGGAATTGGGTCTCCCACATGCCCGCACGACACAGGGATTCTTTAGCTAAATAGCCCAGTACTGTTACTGCATGCCGTCACAATGTACAGCGCAATATTTTCAGTTCCATCCTACCAGAAACCCGGATGGTTTTTGGTATTTCTTAGAATAGAAACACCATAATATTAATCAAATGAATCCCAATCTATAAAAGTAATTGGAAAGATGGATACAAATTATTTGTGACATTGTGGTTACAAGCCATGCTTGTTGTGTGCCTTGAATTCTAAATAAATCACTGACAGTGTCACCAGCAAAGCAGCCCCACACCATGTCACCACCTCCATGCTTCACGGTGGGAACGACACATGCAGAGATTATCCATTCATCTACTCTGCATCTCACAAAGACACAGAGGTTGGATTTGGACTCCGGACTAAAGGACAGATTTCCACCGGTCTAATGTCCATTGCTCGCGTTTCTTGGCCCACGCAAGTCTCTTCTTCTTATTGGTGTCCTTTAGTAGTGGTTTCTTTGCAGCAATTCGACCATGAAGCCCTGATTCACACGGTCTCTTCTGAACAGTTGATGTCAGTGTCTTGAATTATGTGAGGTACAATCTGAGGTGCATTTAATTGCCGATTTCTGAGGCTGGTAACTCTAATGAATTTATCCTCTGCAGCAGAGGTAACTCTGGGTCTTCCTTTCCTGTGGCGGTCCTGATGAGAGCCACTTTCATCATAGCTCTTGATGGTTTTTGCGATTGCACTTGACATTTTTGGGATTTACTGACCTTCATGCCTTAAAGTAATGGGCTGTCATTTCTTTTAGCCTATTTGAGCTGTTCTTTCCATAATATGGACTTGATCTTTTACCAAATAGGGCTATCTTCTGTATACCACCCCTTAACTTATCACAACACAATTGGTAGGTTCAAAAGTATTAAGACATAAAGAAGTTCCACAAATTAACTTCTAACAAGGCACACCTGTTAAATGCATTCCAGGTGACTACTTCACGAAGCTGGTTGAGAGAATGCCAACAGTGTGCAAAGCTGTCAAGGGAAAGAGTGGCTACTTTGAAGAATCTCAAATCTCAAATATATTTTTATTTGTTTAACACATCTTTGTTTACTACATGATTCCATGTGTGTTATTTCGTAGTTTTGATGTCTTCACTATTATTCTATAATGTAGAAAATTTGTAAAAAATAAAGAAAAAACCTGGAATGAGTAGGTGTCAACTTTTGACTGGTTGTGTGTGTGTGAATATATATGTTTCTAGGTAAGTGTGTGTACTGTATATATACTGTAAGCTGGCAGATAAAGTTAACTGAGAGCTCTCAATTGTTTTAAAGTTTTACAAACAATAAAATCCTTGGGGCACCTCAACAAGGACAGAGAGGGGTTAAAACATGAACATTACCGTCCATTCAGTGAAGAGAGGATAACCGGACAGAGGGAGCATAGGAAGCTAGCATTCGTCAACAAGAGGGCCAAGGATTCCTCAGGATTTAACAGGTGGAAGAAGCAACCTTGAGAGCTCCATCGGTGCCGAGAGGTTACTTGTAGAACAACTGGAGGCAGCCGGTGATGAAGTGGTAGAATGCTGCTGGTAGAATAGCTAGCTAGCTTAACTAACTGAACCTAGCCAGCAGTTCGTTTGTCTGTCCTTCAAGATGACGAATCCAGTGAATAACAAAATTAAAAGAAAATAGCTGGTAAAAAGGAACTAACTACACTCATACCGACTATTAAACAAAAAGCAAATTGAACAATAAACTTCGGTGTCACAACACTCTTAACGAACTCTGTCGTCGTTCCCCAAGATCACCTCAGACCAATCATGTACTCTGCGACTCTTTGCCCCACACTGTACATGGACAGTTTCAGAATGCAGACATTAGCATTGCCACACACAAAAAAACTAAAGCCAGTCTTTACAGGGGGTTACATTTGCATTTAATGTTGGAATTTCAGCAAGGGAGCAGAGACGATGTACTTCTTCACCAACCTGGCATTGACGCTGAACGAGCCTGAGGAAGGCGTGGCGCCCACGGACAGCCGTCGACGACCCGACCAGAGGCTTAGGGAGGTGGGCCAGTGGGACGAGGCCAACGCAGAGAAACAGAGGCTGGAGGAGAAGCAGCATAGTGTCCGCCGTGAGAGGGAACGGGAGGCCGCCAGCCAGCGTACAGCCAGCGAGTCAGAGGAAGGTAACTGAGTAAAGGCTTTTCCTCGAGTCCCTTCATTTTCCATCTGTCTCAATCGGAATAAGTGTTATACTGTAAGACTTGAAACTGAAGGCCACTTTCGTGACCCTTTTTCTTCTCCCACAAGCTGTCGATGAGGACTATTTTACTGACCCTTCTCTGAAAAGCAAGTATCCCTCTTTTGCCTGTTTTCTGTGCTTCTCTGTCTGTTTTTGTCTCTCACACTTTCAACATCGTTTTTAAGTTTCTTGGAAGTGGTTTAACTGTGTGGTCACGGCTTCTCTTTTTCACAGGGCCAATACACTAAATAACATCTCATTTATTTTTTCATCAGGCACTCGCCAATATAACTACACAGCGCAGTGGTTTAAACGCTGCGACGACCCCACCACAGGTGAATCCACTCACATAAGGGAGGCTACTGGGAGGCTAAGGAGAAAGGCAGCTGAGAGTCCTGTCCCGAAATATACTGACCTCTTAATGGCTGTCTTTGACTAGAAAGTTTCCCAGGACGTAACCTACTTCATTGGACCCTACCAATGAACAGCTACACTCCTCCCATTGTGTGGATTTTTCACTCCACTGGCTCTCTGTTCTAAGAGATCGAGATGCTGCAGTCTGATCCAATGGGTGAACGGGGTATTCCTAAGACTTGGTTGCATTTTAGTCCCTAGCCCCTCTTTCCTCAGATTCTACCCCGTCAGTGTTCACAGATCTGAAGGGTATCCTAGGTGAAGGCAATTTGGCAGAAACCTCACTCCTATAAGAGGGCTAGGTGGAGCCTTCATCACACTGTGTACTCCTTCACATTTGCAAAAAGTCATAGGGTGTGAGGAAAAGGGACATGAAATGAAACTGGGCATAAGTTTTGAATAAAAGTAATCTCTCTCCTCTGTCTTTGGCATTAGTGGCGTGGGCCCAGAGCAGATGAGGTTAGATAACAGTTACACCTCTACCTACCATATTGTGCCGATAGCGCTCTCTGTGAAGCTATATACTAATGTTCCTCTCTTCATCAAGAGCCTTGTGGTTGGGGGTAAACTTTTTTTTATTAAATGGAATGAAACTCTGTTAATATAATTAGTCATTGAAACAGTGATTGGTGGCCTTCAAGAAGTTGGAGAAGGTTTCTCATTTTTTATTTTCTGTTGATTAGTGTATTTAACAGATGAACTAAAGGTTTTGGGGTGTCTGCTAGTATGATTGTATTTGTTCATCCATTGGAAGCTTTATGAAACGCATCGTTGTGCAGTACTCCCATCATGCAGTATCAACCGATCAATAGTGGGTGCCCAGAATACTGTATGTTCCTTCTCTTAAATAGTAGTTATTGTACTGTATCCGTTTTCTTACTAGGGCCTTGTCTTTCTCATAATCTATGGTCATGGATATTATGAGATGGTGAAATTAACTTTTTTATAGGGGTGCTCTTGAGTTCTTGGCTGGCCTTCTTAGTGTCCTTTCCTGACATCCCTGCTCCCATCTCCAATGAGTGGACACACCCAGATAATGTAAAACATTTCTTTAAAAACAATCAGCAGAACATAATAAAATCCACTGAATGACAAACCCATTATCCCTTTGCGAAGAAAATGCATTTTTCAAGAAAAATTTCAATTGAAGTTTAATTTAACCTAGTAAAAATGAATAGCATTACTTAAAAGCATTTTCACAGTTTAGGAACAATGGTTTCTACCCACAGTATGTGTTTGATGGGAAATAATAGTAGCCATGAGCTGTACATGGTATTCAAAGTTGTTAAAAAATAGTTATGGTAAATGCTTAGTCTGTATTTGTCAAAGGGGTAATCAAGGGGAAATCAATTCTGAGGTGAAAAACTGTCACTTAACTGTATAAATTTCTGTTCTGAAGAGTATGCAAGTGTTTTGACACCAAAAAATATGGGATTTACTTTGTTTCATAACAATTTTGTTTAAGTGTACTTATGTTATATATGTATAGAAAATGGATTACTATATAGTAATGATGATAATGGTATGGTTGTTTTATTTGGTTTTGGTGTTGTTTTTTTCCTGAAGCGGAAAGGGAGATCCCTTTCAAAACAGTAATCATCATGTGTGTGAAAGGACATATGACACTATTGTCTTAAGCAATTACTACCAGAATGTCAAACAGGTTGATCTAATGTCTTTTTCATACTTTTGTCCCTCATTTATTTAGTTCTATGTGGAATATTTTTCACAGTTATTAATTGGATAACAAAAAAAGGAAAGTTGGTTGCCAAAGAAATTCAATAGAAAATAATATATCTGTCTTGTTTAGTGGAAGCTGTGCGATATTGGTGGAGATTACTTAAGATTTTGACAACACAATTAAAAAAAAGTTACATGAAGTCATTTGTGTGCATCTGGATATATTTCTTTGTCATTTGGATCAAGCTTGATCTTAATATACCTGGTTCCTCAGTCTCAATCTCTCTCAGGGTGTGCCCCGCCCTTTTGTTTGTTTCCCATCGTTTCAATTGATGGGTGTTGTGCTAGTTGCATTAAAACTATTTGCAGTTATTATGAGGAAGTCATCGAATGTTGGTACTGTTCAAATGGGTTGGATGCTGGGATGTCTGTCAGTCATCTCTGCGCATACACCAATGATCGTTTGTGTTGTATTCCTCACACTATTTTTCAAGTCTCGCCAATTACAACTGACCTGAGAATCAGTTATCCCCCCTCCATGGTCTGGTGGTTGGTTGGCAAAAAAATATATTTGTTTCTATTTAATTTTATTGAACATGATTATAGTACTAAACTTGATTTTTTACGTATTTTTAATTCAAGTCCACTGTCCAAAACCTTTTTAAAAAACTTGATTAAGACACCATTTATTTAGAGGTGTGTAGCCTTTGCAAATATAAATTATCACTAAAACAATTGAATTCTTCAGAATGAACTGTGTATGACTATTCTCTATTAATTCTCTTGTCACAGGCTCACACCTCTGTCTTTATATTTAAATTACATTTTATGATAAGGCTAGCAATCTCTCCCAATGTGTACTATACAGTATGTAATTCTGGCCTCTGTCAATGGAGCAGATTTGCTTTGAGCCAACATTTGAAAGGGCTGACTGGAACCTACCATCCTATACATTGTACAGTGTGTGAGAGACCCTGCTTGGCGAGGGGCTTTGGAGCAGGCTGACTGGACAGAGCCGTTGGGACCGAGGCTGTGTGAAAAGAAGGGTGGAGTTTCCACATCGCATTGAGTACACACACTGCTGTCTGCATCACTGTGCTGTACCGCCAGTCCACTGGAGAGGAGTGTCATAGAAGGGGAGGGGGGTTGTACAACAGCATACAGGCCGGCACAGGCTACATTACTATTGAGAGGGAGGGATGAGAATGCTGAATCAGTGAAACTGCATTATAGCCAGGGAGAGGGTGGGAGAGGGTGAACTGCAGGAGAGAGGGAAGGGAAAGATAGCCGCAAGGGTAAGAATTGTGATATCCTTTAAAAAAAGAGTAGTTAAATGTATCTTTGTGAAGGACAAATATAAACACAGGTTTACCTTGCATCTAAGGTTTCAATATCTGTAAATCTAAATCCAGGTCCAGCCATTCAGTTAATTTCAAACCATTCAGTGAAAGTGTGTTTGGTGATTTTGTTATAGGTGAAAGTTCATAGGTTAAACGTTCACGGTGAGCTTGAGGTGGCCGTACACCTTGCTGCAGACCAGGAAAGGAAGCCAAGGTAAGAATTTGACAACATGATTTCTTATGGATTTCTGCAGCAATGGTGTTTGCTGGTATTGTTTACCTGCTCTGTCAGCAACCGGAAGTCTTTCATACCTCCAATTAGAGAATGGATGAGAGCTGGGAATGACAGAACTAGAAGTCACTATGGGGTGTGGGTACAATATGCATCAAGGCAACCAAGTTTTTTTTTTTTACTCGTCATACTGTTAACGCTAAGCTAGTGAGCTACTATATCAAGAAACAGAATGCTAGTACAGGTGACATTTCCACGTGTGTGATACTGTTAAAATTACATTTTACTGTTATACTGTAACTCGGATTGCCATCTCATAGATGGAAGGAAGGGAGGTGGTGTTGCCGACTGTGTCCCGCGTTGCACTGTGTGGTGGTACCCATGGCAATGAGCTGTCAGGAGTGTACCTGGTGAGAGAGCGGCTGAGGATGAGGAAGGTGGAAGAAGACCACATCTCCGTGGTGACCGTGATGTCCAACCCGCGTGCTGTCCAGCAGTGTCGGAGATACACAGAGACAGACCTGAACCGCTGCTTCACCCATGCCACCCTTAGGTCTGATGATGATGATTATGATGATAAATTATAAGGGAGAAGGTATGGTGGTGATAGTGATTATGAGTAATGTAGAAAAGAGACATGACGATGATGACATTTATGTCAAAAGGTATAATGTTGTTGATCATGATGATGGTCTTGTGTTGGTAATGGTGAAAGTGAGGAAGGAGATGATGAGAATGAGGGGGATAAAGAGCATGATGATGAGGTTGGAGACAAAAGTTGTATTAGTATTGATGGTAATAACCATCCATTCATCCTTCTCTCTCTCCCTCTTAGTGGGCCTGTGACAGACAAAACCCCCTATGAGATAGTCCGGTCCCAGGAGCTGAACACCCTGCTAGGTCCCAAAGGTAGTCCAGAGGCCATGGACCTGGTGTGTGACCTCCACAACACTACCGCTAACATGGGCCTGTGCCTCATCGCCTACTCAGACTGTGACTGGATCTCTCTTCACATCTACAGATACCTGCAGGCAAGAGAAAACAATCCTCACAGAGACTCATTATTTTGGATGTATTTTCTCATTAGATTGAAAATTGTGATAGTTCTATTCTTAAAGATCAATATGGATGAATGAAAGTTAACGAGGTATACAATGTTTTTTTGTTTTTTTTCAATTAATTTAGGAACTCAGTAGGGTAGAAAATGAGGTTGGCCTTAACTAGTCTGCTTCTAACAATTCGGAATGATCTTTGAATAGTAGCCTAAAGTATGCTAAGAACTTTAAACCAGATCTATTTTGAGGATACACACAATCATGGTGGAGAAAAAGATCTGCGATTCTATGATCTTACCCACGTTATCTTGAGATGATTTCTGTCAGGTTACCACTGGGGTATTGACAATTGATTTTGTTTTCCAGAGACAAATGTCTGACATACCTGTGAGGTTCATTCACTTTGACCTTCCCCGCAATGAAGCATATTCCCTCGATTCTGTAGGCAAACATGGCTTTGGTGAGTTAGTAGGGAGGTGGGCTTCTTTACTACCAGTACATTTTTCAGTTTTTTTGCCATGGTAGTCTGATGATGCACATCTCTCTGCATTTAGATTTTGTTCATACTTTTAAAATGGAACCTTCTTTTTTTATTTTTAACGGTGCTTAGTTGATTGAGTTTGTTTTGACAATTTAAAAAACACATATACAGCCAGTACATACTGTACATAAACAAATATATATCAAGGATAGCACAATAAAGTCAGTCACGTATTTCCATCACAATGGAAATACGTGACTGACTTTATTGTCCTACCCTTGATATATATTTGTTTGTGTCTCCCCAGAGAAAGATTAAGGCAGGAATTGTAAAACTAATGTTGCAATACATGCTATAATTGCGTACGATGTATTGGAATCATACTAGGTCATATGTGTATTTGAAATGCAATTCATGTAAATGTGTCTTTTTTCCTTTGCAGCGATTGAGATTGGTCCTCAGGCCCATGGAGTAGTCAGGTCCAATATTTTATCGACAATGCAAGAAGGGGTCCAGCACATGCTAGAATGGGTCCACCTCTTTAACTCAGGTACATGGCCTATAGAATCCTTTCCAACATTCAATTCAGCGCTGCTTTCAGATTGAAATAGTTCACTGTCCCACATGCTTGATGAATTGTAACCCCTCATTCAGATTCATCCCACAGAGCTTTCTCTTCAACCGCTTTCTCTCCCCCTCTCGCTGTCTCTCTCTTTCACAGGTACCCAATTTGAAGGAGGAAAAGTGGATGTGTACACCATGGTGAAAAATGTGGACTACCCAAGAGACTTTGAGACCCACGGTATTACAGCCGCCATTCATCCTCAACTCCAGGTATACAATGCCCTTGAAACTTTAACAACTGGACACTCACTCAGTATGGGATGCACAATAGTTCCTTGCTAAGTAACAGCAAAGCAATCTCTGGGTCAGGATTTGGTATACCCACACTCCTCCACTCTATCTCCCCCCTCTCTCTCAGGATCGGGACTTCTGCCTCCTCCGACCCAATGACCCTGTGTTCCAGACATTCTCTGGAGAGACACTAAAGTACAAAGGGACTGAGCCACTCTATCCATTCTTCATTAACGAATGTGCGTACTATGAGAAGGGCATAGCTCTCTCCCTTGCAAGACAGAGGAGTGTGGGGATACCATCCATCCGATCGGAGAGAGAAGGAGAACAGGGAAAGAGGAAAAGTTCAGCAGATGAAATGGAGGAGGAAGAAAAAATTAAAGGGGAAATGAAGGGGGAAGGCTATCAGAAGCTAATAGAATATGGAGAGGAGAGTGATTCACTAAATGGACAACACAACTGAGAGCTAATTTCAAGTTCTTGATATGAATTGTGGATTTTAAAAAAGCTATGTAAAATGGGACACATTGATCAAATGTTATTAACTTCAAATAATAATAAAAATCCTTCAATGAAATGACAGCATTTGCTGATAAATGTTTACACACACACACACCTCACCTTGAAAGGAAAACAGCACTGAACCTTTTTCTAAAATGTTTTTTGAGTTAGGGAACACATTGGGAGGGATCTTATACTATTCCTCCATACAGACTCCTTCCAGATCCTTGATATCCTTCCTCTGCGCTTATGGACTGCCGTTTTCAATTCAAGCCACAGGTTTTCAACGGATTTCAAGTCTAGAGGCCAATTAACCCCACTGACATGAAAATATAATTATTTGGCCAGAAACCAGTGGTGGGTTTGTTATCGTAATGAGAATTCATAAGCAGAAAAGAACCCTATACCTACTGAAAAATATGGTGGTGAATCTTTGATGCTATGGGGCTATATTGCTTCCACTGGTCCTGGGGCCCTTGTTTAGGTCAACAGCATCATGAACTTTGCACCAATAGACATGGCAGCTCTGAGTGGATGGAGTGGACTTCTAGTCCTGCTCAAGAGGTGTGCACACCATCCACTGCTTCCGAGTATATTACTTGCTAAAGTTCAGTCCCTGGACAATATAGTAGACGAGCTCAGGGGGAGGACATCCTTCCTGAGAGACAGAAACATACTCTGTTCCACTGATTCATGGCGCTCTCCAGATATACTGCCCCCGTCCATACAGCCAGCTGGGTTGTCAGTACATCACGCAGGCAGGAATAAAGAACTCTCCAGGAAGAAGAAAGGCAGAGGTGTAGGTTTTATGATTAACTACTCATGGTGTGGCGTACTGGAACTCAAGTCCTTTTGTTCACCTGACCTAGAATACCCCACAATCAAATGCCGACTGCATTAACTCCCGGGAGAATTCTCTTCGGGTTACAGTCACAGCCGTGTGTATTCCCCCTCAAGCCGATACCACAACGGCCGTCCAGGAACTACACTGGACGTTGTGAAAACCAGAAACCATATATCCTGAGGCCGCATTTAACAAGAAAAACGCTACTGAAGTTCTATCAACACTTCGCCTTTAGTACTCACACTTCAAAAACTCCGGGATGGCTACAAGGTCCTCCCACGAACCCTGTTCGGCAAATCAGATCACAACTCTATTCTGCTCATCCCTTTCTACAGGCAGAAATTCAAACAGGAAGTACCTGTGCAAAGGTCTATTCAACGCTGGTCTAACCAATCGGAATCCGTTCAAGATTATTTTGATCACGCGGACTGGAATATGTTCCAGGTTGCCTCTAAGAATAACATTGATGTCACGTACTTCCTCCTCTTCTCCTCTTCATCTGAAGAGGAGAGGCGAGAAGGATCAGAGGACCAAAATGTGGCGTGGTATGTGTTCATAGTGAATTTTAATAAAGAGAACACTGAACACTGCAACACGACACAAAAACAATAGACCTGTGCCGACACAAGCCACTAACATAGACAATCACCCACAAACAAACAGTGCAACCCAGGCTACCTAAGTATGATTCTAAATCAGAGACAACTAATGACACCTGCCTCTGATTGAGAACCATACTAGGCCGAAACATAGAAATCCCAAATCATAGAAAATCAAACATAGACTGCCCACCCAACTCACGCCCTGACCCTACTAAATAAATACAAAACAAAGGAAATAAAAGGTCAGAACAATTGAAATATACACTGACACAGTGACTAAGTAAATTAGGAAGTGTATAGGGGTTGTTGTTCCCAACATGACTATTTAAACCCACCCAAAACAAAAACCGTGGATAGATGGCAGCATTTGTGCAAACCACCACATTTAATTAACCACTGCAAATTGACTGGGAATATGGTTGAATACAAATAGTGCAGTTATGCCCTCTGTAAGGCAATCAAACAGTACATAGTAAAAGTGGAGTCGCAATTCAATGGCTCAGACACGAGACATATGTGGCAGGGACTCCAGACAATCGTGGATTACAAAGGGAAAACCAGCCACGTCGTGGACACCGACGTCGTGGACACCGACGTCTTGCTCCCGGACAAGCTAAACACCTTCTTGAGAATAACAGAACTGTTTCGGTTTCGGTTATTCACTTTGTTATTTTGTTTAGTGTTCAGTTTAAATAAAAATTCATGAACACTTAGCACGCTGTGCTTTGGTCTGATTCCTCTTCATCTGACGACGACACCCGTACACCAAGATTGAACTCTTTGGCCTGAATGTCAAGTGTCACGTATGGAGGAAACTTGGCACCATTCCTACGGTGAAGAATGGTGGTGGCAGAATCATGCTCTGGGGATGTTTTCAGCTGCAGTGACTGGAAGACTAGTCAGGATCGAAGGAAAGATGAACGGAGCAAAGTACAGAGAGATCCTTGATGAAAACCTGCTAATGACCTGACTGGGTTGAAGCTTCACCTTCAAATAGGACAATGACCCTCAGCACACAGCACAGACAATGCATGACAAGTCTCGGAATGTCCTTGAGTGCCCCAGCCAGAGCCCGGACTTGAACCCGATCGAACATCTGTGGAGAGACCTGAAAATAGCTGTGCAGCGATGCTCCCCATCCAACCTGACAGAGCTTGAGAGGTTCTGCAGAGAAGAATGGGAGAAACTCCCCAAATACAGGTGTGCCAAACTTGTGGAAGATTCAAGGCTGTAATCGCTGCCACAGGTGCTTCTATAAAGTACTGAGTAAAGGGTCTGAATACATATGTAAATGCAATATTTCAGTTTTTAATTTTAATAAATTAGCAAAAATGTGTAAAAAACGTTTCGCCAGTATGACGCCCACCACGATAAGCATGGGGAGTTGTTCATGGGGAGTTGTTCATGGCTCTGGCACTCTTCCTGGGTGGACCGACCACCTCTACCTCCTTCCAGGTTGTCTCATACCCCTAGCCACGCTGCTCCTCCTTACCACACTGCTTGGTCCTTTGGTGGTGGTTCTGTCACGGCTGTTGAAGGAGGAGGACCAAGGAGTAGCGTGGTCAGCGTACATTTTCTTTTATTATAAAAATGGTGCCAACAATAAACCATACAAAAACAAACCGTGAAGCTCAAAGGCTATGTGCTCTTAACAAAGTCATCTTCCCACAAAAAACACGTGGGAAAACGCTACCTAAGTATGGTTCCCAATCAGAGACAACGATAGACAGCTGTCCCTGATTGAGAACCCATACCCGGCCAAAACGAAGAAATACAAAAACATAGAAAAAAGAACATAGAATGCCCACCCAAATCACACCCTAACCAAACCAACATAGAGACATAAAAAGCTCTAACGTGACACTTGGTTTCATCAGACCAGAGCATCTTGTTTCTCATGGTCTGAGATTCTTTAGGTGCCTTTTGGCACATTCTTAAAATTAAGTGGTGATCCTAACTGACCTAAAACAGGGAATTTTTACTCTGATTAAATGTCAGGAATTGGGAAAAAATGAGTTTAAAGGTATTTGGGTAAGGTGTATGTAAACCTCCGACTTCAACTGTATATATATATATATATATATATATATATATATATATATACACACACACACTCCGGACTCCGACATTGCTCATCCTAATATTTATATATTTCTTAATTCCATTCTTTTACTTTTAGATTTGCGTGTATTGTTGTGAATTGTTAGATATTACTGCACTGTTGGAGCTAGGAATACAAACATTTCGCAATAACATCTGCTAAATGTGTATTCGACCAATACATTTGATGCCCCTGTTTTCAGTACCTTTCAATACCTCACTTTGCGGTTTTTTAAAAGAATTTTGACCCCTACCTTTTTGAGAAAAAAGTATTACTTGTTAAACAAAATCTCCTTCTCTGAGCAATTGTATTAGTATAAAATAATATAATTTCTTTCTTTTTTTAATACAATATTTCTCAGTATTTGTATTATTTATTTGAATTACAGTCCGTTTTTCTCATATTTATGAAGGATGACAATAATTTCTAACCCCACTGTACATTTGAGGCAGTGAGGATAGTAGGCTACCATTTGTTTCATTTACATTTGCCAGGTATGATATATGGATAGTACAATCTGTTTAAAGTATATATTTTTAAATCTACAGCATTTTAAAAAGGTTTATGACTTGACTGCTGCCATATGAAGACATGCAGACCTTATGACACAATTTAAATGAACATGTTTCCAAGTGCTCTATTCTTCTTGATGGTCAAGGTTTGGTCAAGGTATTTATCAGCCATTAATATTAAATTGGAAGAGTACAATTAACTAACTGTACACGTCCAACGCTTATCAGTGAACTACGTTCAGAGGATAGATCCAGGCCAACAGCAGCATCAATAGCAAAGCACTTAAAGATCATGATCCAAAAATAACTTACATGCAAAGAAAATGATCATTTTTTTCATATGACCACATGAAATACATATACTCTACAGTATAAATGAGAATTAACACTATTCACAGTTGAATCATATTTATCATGAATAAATTCAGTAACCCAAAATTCTTTGAATAGTAAAAACACTTTAAAAAATAAATTTAAGTAACATCTTAAAATCACAGCAGGTGAGCAATAGTCTAAAATGGAATTTAGTGCCATATGTACAAAACAACAACTTCACAAAGTCACAGTTGCCACTATTTCTTGAAACATACCATTGTGTGCGGGTAATAGTGGGACCCTACATTCCCAAAGAATTTCTGCAGAATCCTACAAATCAATCAAAATAATATTCCTGATAAAAGTAAATGTAAAAGTAAACAAAACTAATGAACTCAACAAAGTATATACAAAATATCAAACCAATGCTACTAACACTTCAAACAATGATACTCTCTCAAAATGAAATATTTGTAGCTTATAATTTTCAAGTTGTCTGTGCACAAATGTGTTAACATCCCTGTTAGTGAGCATTTCTTACTTGCCAAGATAATCCATCCACCTTGTGTCACACAACACAATGCCACAGATATCTGACACTGTCTTGTTATTGTCTTGGTCTTGTGCCTGTATATCAAGGTGGCAAGGCATATGAACTAACAGGTTATAGAGCAAACAACGCAATTATCACAACCCATAGGTTGTAATATGTTTTTTTTCTGGCTTGGCTTCCCCGGTGATTTTACCCACGCTCGGGGTATGAATCCGTTCTGAAGGCACTGTAGCTTACTCTAATATACTGTATCTACTGCTATACATATCATACTTAGTTGATCTTGTCCAAATTTTCCCGGTGTACATATATATTGCATTTGATAACTTCTACAAAGCTATTTGGGATGTTAATCAGATTTGTCCTGCCGTTCTTGATTTCTTGTCTAAATAAATAATTGTTTGACACTTTAATGCATTGCTAGGAGCTAGTTGTCATGATCGTTTTTTGAATTAATGGACCAAGGCGCAGTGTGCATAGAGTTTCACATGTTTAGTGGATGAAACTCACAGAAAACAATAAAGCGCAAAACGAAACGTGAAACTAATGTAGTGCTCGCAGGCAACTAGACATAGACAAGATCCCACGAAAACCCAGTGGGAAAAGGCTGCCTAAATATGATACCCAATCACAGACAATGATAGACAGCTGCCTCTGATAGACAGCTGCCTCTTGGGAACCATACCAGGCCAACATAGAAATGAAAAAAAACTAGACTACCCACCCTAGTCACACCCTGACCTAACCAAAATAGAGAATAAAAAGGATCTCTAAGGTCAGGGCATGACACTAGTAACATAAGCATTTAGCTGCACCCACTATACCACCTGCTAAACTGTGTACACAAGCAATAAACTTTGATTTGAAACCAACAAATATTTCCATTATTGTATTACGTTATGAAGAATAATATCCACCACACATAGAGGGTGTATCAAAAATATATGAAAAAATTACATCGAAACTAAACCGGCATATTCCACAACTTCAGACTACTTCAATGCTGACAGTGCTCTTGTTTTTTTTTATGTGTTTGCTACATATGCTACCGAACCAGGATTTTAACAGTTTTGAATTGTCTAAATGCAGGACAAAATGCATTCAAAAGTAAGCTGTCTTTTCAAAAACAATTTTGAGGCGCAGTAGACCATTAGTACTGTCCATGGTGTTGAAGGGATTTGGGAAGGTCAACGTTCATAGGTAGCCTATGCCAGGGTTTTCAAACTCGATCCTGGGGTTCCCCCTTGGTGCACAATAATAAACAGACAAGGAGGGGGAGGAAAAGATCAGTGGCAGCTAGTAGGCCGATGACGACGACCGCCGAGCTCCACCCGAACGGGAAGGGTAGGAGTCATAACAAAAACACTAAACGTGTACCCAGGCGGGGGGCTCCTGGATCGAGTTTGAAAACCCTGGCGTAGGCTACCTATGAACGTTGACCTTCCCAAATCCCTTCAGCACCATGGACAGTACTAATGTTCGATCTGGTTCACGTCCGGGATCTGGCTGGGCCAATGAAGGACATTCAGAGACTTTTCCCGAAGCCACTCCTGCGTTGTCTTGGCTGTGTTCTTAGGGTTGTTGTCCTGTTGGATGTTGAACCTTCACCCCAGAACACTCTGGAGTAGGTTTTCATGAATGATCTTTCTGTATTTGTTCTGTTAATCTTTCCCTCAATCTTGAATAGTCTCCCAGTCCTTGCCGCTGAAAAATATCCCCACAGCATGATGCTGCCACCACCATGCTTCACTGTAGGGATGGTGCTAGGTTTCCTCCAGACATGAGGCTTGGCTTTCAGGCCA
This sequence comes from Oncorhynchus gorbuscha, assembly GCF_021184085.1. Classification (NCBI taxonomy): domain Eukaryota; kingdom Metazoa; phylum Chordata; class Actinopteri; order Salmoniformes; family Salmonidae; genus Oncorhynchus; species Oncorhynchus gorbuscha. Next base: position 34,410,309 of record NC_060193.1, on the reverse strand, counting down.
AAGAGTTCAATCTTGGTTTCATCAGACCAGGGAATCTTGTTTCTCGTGGTCTGAGAGCCTTTAGGTGCCTTTAGGCAAACTCCAAGTGGGCTGTCATGTGCCTTTTACTGAGGAGTGGCTTCCATCTGGCCACTCTACCAAAAAGGCCTGATTGGTGAAGTGCTGCAGAGATGGTTGTTCTTCTGAAAGGTTATCCCATCTCCAGAGAGGAACTCTCTGGAGCTCTGTCAGAGTGACCATCGGTTCTTGGTCACATCCCTGACCAAGGCCCCTCTTCACCTGATTCCCTAGTTTGGCCGAGCAGCCAGCTCTAGGAAGAGTCTTTTTTTGGTACCCTTCCCCAGATCTGTGCCTCGACATAATCCTATCTTGGAGCACTCCGGACAATTCCTTCGACCTTATGGCTTGGTATTTGCTCTGACGTGCACCGTCAACTGTGGGACCACAGGCATGTGACTTTCCAAATCATGTCCAATCAATTGAATTTACCACAGATGGACTCCAATCAACTTGTAGAAATATCTCAAGATTGATCAATGGAAACCGGATGGAAATAAGCTCAATTTCTAGTCTCATAGCAAAGGGTCTGAATACTTATGTAAATAAGGTATTTCTGTTTTTTATTTTTAATACATTTGCAAATCAATTGTTTTCGCTTTGTCATTATGGAGTGTTTGTAGATATTATTTGTAGAAAATATTATATTTAATCCATTTTAGAATAAGGCTGTAACGTAAAAAAAATGTGGAAAAAGTGAAGGGGTCTGAATACTTTCCAAAGGCACTGTATTTGACAAGAAGCCAAGAAGCCATAATGTAATTGGATGACAAAGCTATCTTCTGTCACGCACTGATCTGTTTCACCTGTGATTGTCTACAACCCCTCCAGGTGTTGCTTATTTTCCCCAGTGTATTTATCCCGGTGTTTCCTGTCTGTCTGTGCCAGTTCATCTTCTATGTTTAGTCAAGTTAACCAGCGTGTTTTTCCCATACTCCTTTTGCTATTCTCCTGTTTCTAGTCCTCTCGGTTTCGACCCTTGCCTGTTTCTGGACTCTGTACCCGCCTGTCTGACCATTCTGCCTGCCTTGACCACTGATCTGGTTTTGACCTTTTGCCTGTCCATGACCATTCACTTGTCTACCCCTTTGGATTATTAAACATTGTAAGACTCCAACCATCTGCCTCCTGTGTCTGCACCTGGGTCTCGTCTTCTGTCTTTATATCTTCCTGCCCTTGGTGACACTGTGGTCCAATGTAGGCACGGTGAGACCACAAGAACACAGCAAGGTAAGTAGAAAAAGAAAGATGGACCTCTTGGAAGTACTTAGGATGAAAATAATAATGCGCACCAAAGAAAAGTCTAGAGAGGACTCCAGAAAAGATGAACAAGTGGAACCAGAATGAAGCAGAAGACTAAGTGTGGCAAACAAGAATGCAGCCAGGAGCACCCGAGCAGTTGAGTTGGGATGGATCCATAACGGCAAACAGGTTAGGACCAGAAGTGGTGGAGGAATGAGGAACCAATCAAAAATTGGTCAAAGTTGATTTTCTACAATGGCCATTCCACTAAAGGGCCAGAAATGGATTTCTCCTTCAAAGTCTGGGACATCAAAGAAAAGAGATGCCTCTTGACAAGAATGTTGGCAACAAAAATGGATGAATTCATATTTTACTTGGCAACTGAGGAAATAGATAAATACAGTAACACATCTGATGACAGTGAGGAATCAAGGTTGTTTGGAGGCAGAGGAGTATGGGAAATAGTATAGGAACCTTCTGTAAAAGAGGCATCTGTGGATGAAGAAGAGCATTCCACAAGTGTAGAGGAAGAAGAGGTTAATGCGGGTGGAGAGGAGGCTTCTGCAGGTCCCATATCTTCTGAATCATATGTAATATCTGATGATGATGATGGTGCAGATGAGGTACAATTTGGCCCTGTAACAGATGGTGATTACACCTCCAAAGCCACTGTTAACACAAGTAACAATTCTCCTCCAGACATTCCCAGGTACTCACTAGTGCGGGACCAAGACTCAGTACCTGTGCAATCACTCGTGTCTCCAGAAATTACAGTGAAGAGTCAGAAATGGAAACTATTTTTTCAGACCAGGTTGGTTTTGTCAAAACGTTTACACAGATCAGACACGGACAGAGTAGGATTAGCTCGGTTTCAAGGGTGTTTATTTAAATAACAAACAAAAAGAATGAGACCCTCTACGGGAGACCGTCTTCTGGGCTCTGGGTCCTGCGGGGATCAAAAACTGAGCTCCCTCCTTTTATCTCTGGGACTGTGCCCAACTATATAGGAGTAACCTTCCTTCCCCCAGTCACTTCTCCCATGTGCTGCCCTTCTGGCAGCTTTATGAGACTCGTCCAGATGGTGAGAAATCAGCCCTTGATTACTCACCAACCACAATCAGCATCAATTAGTCCTGGCCGAAGAGCCCATCGAAACGTGGCACGTCTAGCAGAGGGAGCCATCGCCTCATGATGTAGGACTCTGTCTGTCACCAGGCATCGACAAGTCTCCCCCTGGTGGCTGACCTGCTGTACGCCACACTATGGGAAAGCCTCCATCCCAGAGTGTTAAAGAGAAACAACCTGAAACCCTTGTTCTGAAATTACAAATGGTCAACATACTGAAAGACAAACTTCATGAATTCCAAAATCCAAACCTAGTGAACAGTCTTCTAGCGGTGAGGTTTATTGACGAGAGTAGAGTGGATACATCAGGTATCACCAGAGATGCATTTGCAGCCTTCTGGGAAACATTTTTTCAAAACTGTTCAGAAGGCTAGATAGATAAAGTTCAATTGCTACGTCCTGACTATGGACGTGAGCAGTGGGAAGCTGTTGGCTGCATACTATTCAAAGGATTCCTTGAAGTCAGCTACTTCCCCATTAATATTTCTTCGTCCTTCATGGTAGCTCTCATACACGGAGAAGCTCATTTAACCCCAGAGATAATGATGGAGTCCCCCCATTACATCCTTTCATCCCTACATACAATCATACAACCTGAAATGTAACAATACACCTATTGAGTTGTTATGGCTTTCAAAACCTTAATGTTTTTTTTCAATTGGTGCATCACTCAATTTGAGAGAGACACCTTTTCTGCTGCTGTGTGTGACGAAGATTAACAGCTAGATGTTCTTTTGAGAATGGGCAGCCATTCCATCCCAACTGAGTGAAACATGAAATATAGTCTCGGTGGTACTTAAGCAGCTGATCCAAGAACCCAAGTATGCTTTGGACGTGGCCACCACAGCTCGACCCACCATGAAGACCGCTCTACCAAGTGTAGCTGACATAAAACACATGTATGCAGTGAAAAAGCCCACCAACAAGAACATGGTCGACTTACTACCAGGTGGCGTGGCGAGAATCTGTCTCCTCACCTCGCGCTCTCACCACTGGTGTCCCCCAGGGCTCTGTTCTAGGCCCTCTCCTATTCTCGCTATACACCAAGTCACTTGGCTCTGTCATAACCTCACATGGTCTCTCCTATCATTGCTATGCAGACGACACACAATTAATCTTCTCCTTTCCCCCTTCTGATGACCAGGTGGCGAATCGCATCTCTGCATGTCTGGCAGACATATCAGTGTGGATGACGGATCACCACCTCAAGCTGAACCTCGGCAAGACGGAGCTGCTCTTCCTCCCGGGGAAGGACTGCCCGTTCCATGATCTCGCCATCACGGTTGACAACTCCATTGTGTCCTCCTCCCAGAGCGCTAAGAACCTTGGCGTGATCCTGGACAACACCCTGTCGTTCTCAACCAACATCAAGGCGGTGGCCCGTTCCTGTAGGTTCATGCTCTACAACATCCGCAGAGTACGACCCTGCCTCACACAGGAAGCGGCGCAGGTCCTAATCCAGGCACTTGTCATCTCCCGTCTGGATTACTGCAACTCGCTGTTGGCTGGGCTCCCTGCCTGTGCCATTAAACCCCTTCAACTCATCCAGAACGCCGCAGCCCGTCTGGTGTTCAACCTTCCCAAGTTCTCTCACGTCACCCCGCTCCTCCGTTCTCTCCACTGGCATCCAGTTGAAGCTCGCATCCGCTACAAGACCATGGTGCTTGCCTACGGAGCTGTGAGGGGAACGGCACCTCAGTACCTCCAGGCTCTGATCAGGCCCTACACCCAAACAAGGGCACTGCGTTCATCCACCTCTGCCCTGCTCGCCTCCCTACCACTGAGGAAGTACAGCTCCCGCTCAGCCCAGTCAAAACTGTTCGCTGCTCTGGCCCCCCAATGGTGGAACAAACTCCCTCACGACGCCAGGACAGCGGAGTCAATCACCACCTTCCGGAGACACCTGAAACCCCACCTCTTTAAGGAATACCTAGGATAGGATAAGTAATCCCTCTCACCCCCCCCCTTTAAGATTTAGATGCACTATTGTAAAGTGACTGTTCCACTGGATGTCATAAGGTGAATGCACCAATTTGTAAGTCGCTCTGGATAAGAGCGTCTGCTAAATGACTTAAATGTAAATGTAAATGTTACTCTCTGCCAACGTAAAAAGATGCAGCTCAAAATCACTTAATGCAGTTTAGGAAGTTGTTGGTCAAATCACTGGACAGTGAGAGGATGACAAAAATGTTGCATTTTGTCATTCAACAAGTTGAATTCACAGACCTGAAGGGACTTCAAAGATGCCCTGTGGCCCATATCTGTGAGCAGCTCCTGCAAGTGCCAAGTACCTATATAAACTACACAGCGTTCTGCCGTGGAGTTCTGCAACGTCCTTGATGGACAATGCCTGGCACTAAACATTCTGTAGTTGACATTGTCTCCCACAGGCATAGCAACAGGCATAGCAACAGGCCCTACATGTAGACTATTTCCTTTTTGGTGTGATTTTATGCTAACATTTTGATAATTTAGCTAACTGCCACTCTTATTCTTCCTATATGAATGCACATTAACCAAATGTTAAGTTACAGTGATGGAGGCTACATTAGGACAAACTAATTAACATCCAGGTTTTGAGCACTGTCAATGTGGAAAGATTGCGTGTCTGAATATGGAGGTACTCACTTAAAAAAAAAATGTTTTATTAACAACCTCTATGCGCAGTGGCTATTCTTCTTCGTAAATGTATGCAAGGATGTAAAGACATGTTTGTTCCAACACTTTTGTAAAATTGTGTTTTTTCTAGTGTCTGTTGTTATTGCAGTCTCAAACAGTTAATTAACAGAGGTAATTCCATTGGTGGTGCATTGGATGTTCTTGGACGGAGAGATTTATATTCTGACACTTTAATAAAGGTGAGTATTTGCTATTGTCTGTTGTCATTGCAGTTTTAACAAGCAAACCATGTGGCTGTAATTTGATGTAGGCTATTACTCTAATCTCATGTTATTATCATGTCACAGCTATTTTACAACACTGTATCTCAGAAATTTGATAAGATGTGATTTGAAAGAGGCTAGTGCACACAGAATCAATGGCTGTTTAAGCTTATTTGTTAAGCTTTTGGTCTAAAATACCTCATTAGAACATACAGCGTACGTACAGCCACAGCACACCACCACTTTCCCTGGACTCTATATAACACCAGCGGCTATTTAGTTTGTGTGTTTGGTATCCGTTTGAATGTGATATCTTACTATATGCTATTTTTTTAACAATACAAAATGTACGCATATGCAAACATACAGACACATGCAAACATCCACAACATCACCCCTGCCCAGACCCACTTGCTCACAACCCCATCTCCAGCGCTTTTCACTTTTAAAACCTGCACACATTACCCAGACTGTTAGCAGATGATGTTATTCAGTGGAAGAAAAATAGGTTTCTTCAAAGAGAACAAATCATAGTTGTTATGCTGGGAAGTAGATGGTCAATGTTCATTCTTCCCTGTCCTCAATGATTCTCCACAGACCAAAGTGACAGGATGTAATTTATAACCCAACCCTAGCCTGTGGTTGACCAATTAGTATTCCATTCAGTAAAATTTCAGGCTCAATATATAGACCATTCGAGCCAATGAGAACTTGTCACATGTAGCTATGAGTCCAGGACTGAAACCCCCACACAGATTCTAAACAGATGTTGACCTGAAAAACAACATTTCCATTGATCGTTAATTTCCTATTGAAATCTAGTCCTCTGAGTTGTGTTTAAAATATTCTTACAAGACTGTGCCACTACCAGTTGGGAGTAGAAATCACGCGCAACCGCCTCTAGCGATATGAAACGTACAGTTGAAGTCGGAAGTTTACATACACTTAGGTTGGAGTCATTAAAACTAGTTTTTCAACCTCTCCACAAATTTCTTGTAAACAAACCATAGTTTTGGCAAGTCGGTTAGGACATCTACTTTGTGCTTGACACAGGTAATTTTTCCAACAATTGTATACAGACAGATTATTTCACTTATAATTCACTGTATCAGAATTCCAGTGAGTCAGAAGTTCACATACACTAAGTTGACTGTGCCTTTAAACAGCTTGGAAAAATCCAGAAAATGATGTCATGGCTTTAGAAGATTCTGTTAGGCTAACTGACATCATTTGAGTCAATTGGAGGTGTACCTGTGAATGTATTTCAAGGCCTACCTTCAATCTCAGTGGCTCTTTGCTTTGGAAAATCAAAATAAATCAGCCAAGACCAAAATATTTTTTTGTAGACCTACACAAGTCTGGTTCATCCTTGGGAGCAATTTCCAAGCACCTGAAGGTACCACGTTTATCTGTACAAACAGTAGTATGCAAGTATAAACACCATGGGACCACACAGCCGTCATACTGCTCAGGAAGGAGACGCATTCTGTCCCCTAAAGATGAACGTACTTTGGTGCGAAAAGTGCAAATCAATCCCAGAACAACAGCAAAGGACCTTGTGAAGATGCTGGAAGAAACCGGTCCAAAAGTATGTATATCCATAGTAAAACGAGTCCTATATCGACATAACCTGAAAGGCCACTCAGCAAAGAAGAAGCCGTTGCTCCAAAACCGCCATAAAAAATGCCAAACTACCGTTTGCAACTGCACATGGGGACAAAGATTGTACTTTTTGGAGAAATGTCCTCTGGTCTGATGAAACAAAAATAGAACTGTTTGGCCAAAATGACTATCGTTATGTTTGAAGGAAAAAGGGGGAGGCTTGCAAGCCGAAGAACACCATCCCAACCGTGAAGCACGGGGGTGGCAGCATCATGTTGTGGGGGTGCTTTGCTGCAGGAGAGACTGGTGTACTTCACAAAATAGATGGCATCATGAGGGCAGGAAAATATGTAGATATATTGAAGCAACATCTCAAGACATCAGTCAGGAAGTTAAAGCTTGGTCGCAAATGGTTCTTCAAATGGACAATGACCCCAAGCATACTTCCAAAGTTGTAGCAAAATTGTGGCTTAAGGACAACAAAGTCCAGGTATTGGAGTGGCCATCACAAAGCCCTAACCTTAATCGTATAGAAGATTTGTGAGCAGAACTGAAAAAGCGTGTGCGAGCAAGGAGGCCAAACCTGACTCAGTTAGACCAGCTCTGTCAGGAGGAATGGGCCAAAATTCACGCAACTTATTGTGGGAAGCTTGTGAAAGGCTACCCGAAACATTTGACCCAAGTTAAACAATTTAAAGCAATGCTACCAAATACTAATTGAGTGCATGTAAACTTCTGAACCACTGGGAATGTCATGAAAGAAATCAAAGCTGAAATAAATAATTCTTTCTACTATTATTCTGACATTTCACATTTTTTAAATAAAGTGGTGATCCTAACTGACCTATGAAAGGGAATTTTTACTAGGATTAAATGTCAGGAATTGTGAAAAACTGAGTTGAAATGTATTTGGCTAAAGTGTAACTTCTGACTTCAACTGTAATTGTTCATGCAGATTTTCGAATTGTCTGTCTACGCAATCACAACAATACATACGAAAATGAAAAGTGCTTACATTCATTTATCAAGGTAAGCTTTTCATGGCTTGTGTTGGACATATATTCGCTTACCCAAAACGAATGAATAACAACATTAATAATTCAATGGGCGACATGCATCAACGGCACTTCCTGGTCTTCAAATGCGCCACTAAGCTTTCCCATAGGAAGCAATGGGGTGATGTCATCGATGGCTTTGTCCATCATTTTTAGTCTATGGTCTGTTTGCGTATTTCAATTAAAGTTGCCTTGTTGGTATCGTAATCATCCCATCATCATATATTATACAACTTTAAGCCAAAAAGCTATCATCAGGAAGAAATAGGTCAGGGCTATCATGTTTTATGTGAGGATGTATAACACAGTGCCAGGTAGTACCAACTCTAGGATTCTGTAAGAGGCTCACAACGATATTATGTAACTTGCTATGTCTAGAGCAATGTATAGACATTGTGAGTGATGACAAATCAATATTCAGAGTGATGTTAGATATATTGTTTGATTCTATGGTTTGCTGTGATTGTAGTGGGGATAATCCTCTCTAACCCCTTCCAAGAGATTTCCTAGACCTGGCTTTTCAACATAAGTACAGTATGACGAATATTATTTCTGTCCTGATCTTGAAAAAAATCAACAAGTGCTGCATCCGAGTAAGTATGGGCAAATAATATTATTTTTTTTACCAAAAAAAGAAACATCCTGCATCCTGACATTTATAATAAATCCGTAAGGCTATGGTGGATGGCATCTAAAGAAAATATAATTTCCCAAAGGGGTGTAATGAACTCTGTCACTCAGAAATAGACCATGGCTATGTCACGGTCAAAACAAATAAAGAAACATCCTCACTGTCAACTGTGTTTATTTTCAGCAAACTTGTGTAAATATTTGTATGAACATCAGATTCAACTGTGGCATGAACTCAACAAGTTTCACAGACATGTGACTAACAGAAATGGAATAATGTGTCCCTGAACAAAGGGGGGTGTCAAAATCAAAAGCCACAGTCAGTATCTGGTGTGGTCACCAGCTGCATTCTATACTGCAGTGCATCTCCTCATGGACTGAATCACCCCAGTCTTCCACCAAGGCACCTGCAAGTTCCCGGACATTTCTGGGGGGAATGGCCCTAGCCCTCACCCTCCGATCCAACAGGTCCCGGACGTGCTCAATGGGATTGATATCCGGGCTCGTCGCTGGCCATGGCAGAACTCTGACATTACTGTCTTGCAGGAAATCACACACAGAACGAGCAGTATGGCACACTGCCCCAGACCATGACGTACCCTCCACCTCCAAATCGATCCCGCTCCAGAGTACAGGCCTTTGGTGTAACGCTCATTCCTTTGACGATGAAGGTCCATCCGATCATCACCCCTGGTGAGACAAAACTGCATTGGTGAAGAGCACTTTTTGCCAGTCCTGTCTGGTCCAGCGACGGTGGGTTTGTGCCTATAGGCGACGTTGTTGCCGGTGATGTCTGGTGAGGACCTGCCTTACAACAGGCCTACAAGCCCTCAGTCCAGGCTCTCTCAGCCTATTGCGGACAGTCTGAGCATTGATGGCGGGATTGTGCGTTCCTGGTGTAACTCGGGCAGTTGTTGTTGCCATCCTGTACTTGTCCCGCAGGTGTGATGTTCGGATGTACCAATCCTATGCAGGTGTTGTTACACGTGGTCTGCCACTGTGAGGACAATCAGCTGTCCATCCTGTCTCCCTGTAGCGCTGTCTTAGGCATCTCACAGTACAGACATTGCAATTTATTGCCCTGGCCACATCTGCTGCAGCATGCCTAAGGCACATTCATGCAGATGAGCAGGAACCCTGGGAATCTTTCTTTTGTTATTTGTCAGAGTCAGTAGAATAACCTCTTTAGTGTCCTAAGTTTTCATAACTGTGACCTTAATTGCCTACCGTCTATAAGCTGTTAGTGTCTTAACGACCGTTCCACAGGTGCATGTTCATTAATTGTTTATGGTTCATTGAACAAGCTTGGGAAACGGCGATTAAACCCTTTACAATGACGATATGTGAAGTTTTTTTTTACAAATGATCTTTGAAAGACAGAGTCCTGAAAAGTGACGTTTAAAATATTTTTTTAGATTCAATGGTTGTAAACATGGGGAGAGGTCTGTCCATAATAAACATATTATTATGGACAACTTTTTGGACACCCACTACACGAGGCAAGTCAGCTATCCTTTAGCTCGAAAAGCTATCGCCAGTTTTGTACAACGTGACTCAGACCAGAGCATACCGGACCTATTTTCTCTACATATCCCCGGATTTCTATCGCAAGCTCTGGACATTTACACCTGGATCTTGCAGCTAGCTAGCTGCTATCCGAGTGACTATTGGCTTATGTCGGTCCCGGAGCAAACATCAATATTTCTGAAGCTAGCCAGCTGAAGAGTTCCATCAGCCACCCCTGGGCTACAATCACCAATCCAGACCCGTTTTACTGCGGATGCAGAGCCCCACGGGGCCTTCACGACTGGACAACTGACGTTTTCTGCCCGAGGGAGTTATCCAACTGGCCCCTCCGTCGTGATGTTACCTGAACGCCCATCTGCGGAACGCTAATCATTAGCTGTCTTCTCGGCTGCTATCTGAATAGCTCTATCGGACAATTTTCTTGGGTCATTATAACTATCTCTATTTTGCCAATTGGATTGGTCCCCTCTACCACACGGAACACCACTAATCTACCGACGGAAATGCACGAGGCGGCTGAAAACAGACCTCCATCCTCTGCCAGCTTGCTAACGATGGCCCGGCTAGCTGTCTGAATCGCCGGTACCCCAACCAACCTCACTACTCACTGGACCCTTATGATCACTCGGCGAAGCATGCCTCTCCTTAATGTCAATATGCCTTGTCCATTGCTGTTCTGGTTAGTGTTTATTGGCTTATTTCACCGTAGAGCCTCTAGCCCTGCTCATTATACCTTATCCAACCTTTCAGTTCCACCACCCACACATGCGATGACGTCACCTGGTTCCAATTATGTTTCTAGAGACAATATCTCTCTCATTATCACTCAATGCCTAGGTTTACCTCCACTGTATTCACATGCTACCATACCTTTGTCTGTACATTACACCTTGAAGCTATTTTATCGCCCCCAGAAACCTCCTTTTACTCTCTGTTCCTGACGTCCTAGACAACCAATTCTCATAGCTTTTAGCTGTACCCTTATCCTACTCCTCCTCTGTTCCTCTGGTGATGTAGATGTGAATCCAGGCCCTGCAGTGCCTAGCTCCACTCCTATTCCCCAGGCGCTCTCTTTTGATGACTTCTGTAACCATAATAGCCTTTCATGCTAGGTTTCATGCATGTTAACATTAGAAGCCCCTCCCTAAGTTTTGTTTTATTCACTGCTTTCGCACACTCTGCCAACCCAGATGTCCTAGCCGTCTGAATCCTGGCTTAGGAAGACCACCAAAACACTGAAATCTCTCCCTAACTACAACATTTTCAGACAAGATAGAACGGCCAAAGGGGGCAGTGTTGCAATCTACTGCAGAGATAGCCTGCAGAGTTCTGTCCTACTATCCTGGTTTGTACCCAAACAATTTGAACTTCTACTTTTAAAAATCCAACTCTCTAAAAACAAGTCTCCCACCGTTGCCGCCTGCTATAGACCACCCTCTGCCCCCAGCTGTGCTCTGGACACCATATGAGAACTGATTGCCCCCCCCCATCTTCAGAGCTCGTGCTGCTAGGTGACCTAAACTGGAACATGCTTAACACCCCAGCCATCCTACAATCTAACCTTGATGCCCTCAATCTCACACAAATTATCAATGAACCTACCAGGTACTACCCCAAATCCATAAATATGGGCACCTTCATAGATATCATCCTAACCAACTTGCCCTCTAAACACTTCAGCGAGCAGGCCTTTCTAATCGGCCTGGCCCGGGTATCCTGGAAGGATATTGACCTCATCCTGTCAGTAGAGGATGCCTGGTTATATTTTTTCAATGCCCCATTCAAGAAATGTAGAACCAGGAACAGATATATATATCCCTTGGTTCTCTCCAGACCTGACTGCCCTTAACGAACACAAAAACATCCTATGGCGTTCTGCATTAGCATCAATATGCAACTGGAGCACTGTAAAGTCCATGGTGAATAAGAACACCTCCTTCCAGCTGCCCACTGCACTTAGGATAGGAAACTCTGCCACCACCGATAAATCCACTATACAGTGCCTTGCGAAAGTATTCGGCCCCCTTGAACTTTGTGACCTTTTGCCACATTTCAGGCTTCAAACATAAAGATATAAAACTGTATTATTTTGTGAAGAATCAACAACAGGTGGGACACAATCATGAAGTGGAACGACATTTATTGGATATTTCAAACTTTTTTAACAAATCAAAAACTGAAAAATTGGGTGTGCAAAATTATTCAGCCCCCTTAAGTTAATACTTTGTAGCGCCACCTTTTGCTGCGATTACAGCTGTAATTCGCTTGGGGTATGCCTCTATCAGTTTTGCACATCGAGAGACTGAATTTTTTTTACATTCTTCCTTGCAAAACAGCTCGAGCTCAGTGAGATTGGATGGAGAGCATTTGTGAACAGAAGTTTTCAGTTCTTTCCAAGTTCAAGGGGGCCGAATACTTTCGCAAGGCACTGTAATTGAGAATTTCAAGAAGCATTTTTCTACGGCTGGCCATAATTTCCACCTGGCTACCCCTACCCCGGTAACAGCACTGTACCACACACAGCAACTCGCCGAAGCCTTCCCCATTTCGCCTTCTCCCAAATCCAGTCAGCTGATGTTCTGAAAGAGTTGCAAAATCTGGACCCCTACAAATCAGCCGGGCTAGACAGGATGGCCAGGATTCAAATCTTGGGCCGACTCTGTGTATACATCAATGATGTCGCTCTTGCTGCTGGTGAGTCTCTGATCCACCTCTACGCAGACGACACCATTCTGTATACTTTTGGCCCTTTTTTGGACAATGTGTTAACAACCCTCCAGATGAGCTTCAATGCCATACAACTCTCCTTCCATGGCCTTCAACTGCTCTTAAATACAAGTAAAACTAAATGCATGCTCTTCAACAGATCGCTGCCTGCACCTCCCCGCCCGTCCAGCATTACTACTCTGGATGGTTCTGACTTAGAATATGTGGACAACTACAAATACCTAGGTGTCTGGTTACACTAACCTCTCCTTCCAGACTCACATCAAACATCTCCAATCCAAAGTTTAAATCTAGAATTGGCTTCCTATTTTGCAACAAAAAAGTAAGTAAAAAAGTAAGTTCTAAACGTAAAGACTTAAATCTCAAAATTCTATAAGGGCCTACCCCAAGGAGGATATGTGTTCACTTTCAGCTTCCTGTGTAAAACGGAAGTGCCTTAAAATGGTGTCATAGGTGCTGTTTTGTAGGGTTAAAAAGGTCTGATCTTTTCAAAACATAATATGTGTTATTAGGCAACCCTCATATACTGTATATCAGTCATTTCAATGACTTCAATTCATTTTGGCCATTACTAAAATGTTGACATTTACAAAAGCCCCAGAGTCGCAAGACTAGGTGCATTGAAACCAGCTCGGCCCATAGAGACGGACCCCAACATTTCTGTCCGATAGCTCATTCAAGGTCCCCGTAGCAAGGCTTGGAAAAAAGTGGATTTTCAGCACCAATTAAGGTCTTGCTCGGGCACCGAATTACCTATCGAGCCGAAACTCTGGATTCGGGGTCGCCTCACATAGGCCTACACATTACTGTCAGAACTGGACCCGCAGCTAGAACGTAACTATGTGTTTTACGTTTGTATTATGTTTTAAACTGAAGGCGATGTGAATGGTGGGCCTGCTCTGAAATATGTGATAGTTGGCTTCTAAACTAGTTGGAAAAAGTTGGTTTGGTGTCAGATGGTATCAGTTTGGTGTAAGAATGACATGTAATTGACTGATGGACACTGACTTGCTAGTTGACTTTTGTACATTTGCAATATGTTTAATAAACAGAGAGGGACCATCACCAAAATGGCATTCTGAAATCAACACTAAAAATGGCATCACCATAGTCTCCAGACCGTGCCGAGTTCAATGAGGAGCCCCGCTTGACCGTAGCTCGTTCTGAGTGCAGCAACCGTGAGAAAAGCAGGCTCAAAATGAAGCCTGGCCCTAAATTTCAGGGGCTTTTGGGGGACAGCGGCAGAACCGTTAGGTTTAGAAGGTCAATTCAACCACAGGAATGTTCCTAAGGTCCTTCCGATCTGTGCAGGCCTAGCCTTGACCGTGTGGCATTAACCCTTAACCGTAAAACAGGGTTTTTTGATCTCACAGATTACAATGACATCTCTCCCCATAGGAATACATTGCCTGCTCCCCTAAATTCAACCTGAAGCCTCTGTGGGTTATGAATGTCTTATGAATCTGTCTTCGATGACAGTCCATCAAGCCACTATGAGGTCTACCTTAAGTGGTTAAAATCACCCTAAAAGTGTTTTGCCATACCCAACCTGCAGTTTGTGAGAAATAGTGCATTCAACCCTATGTAAATCAGTCAGTTCTTAACGTATAGACTTAAAACTCAGGATTCTGTAAAAGCCTCCTCAAATGAGGATATGTGTTTACTTTTAGCTTCCTGTGCCAACCGGAAGTGACTTTAATTGGGGTCACAGTGTCTGTTTTGAAGGTTAAAAAAGTCACATCTTTCCAAAACTTCATATGTGTGACAAGGTAACCCTCATGAACTGTAAATCAGTCATTTCTCTAAGTATGGTTCTCAATCAGGGACAACGAATAACAGCTGCCTCTGATTGAGAACCATACCAGGCCAAACACAGAAATCCCAAATCATAGAAAAAGGAACATTATCAACCCAGCCAACTCACGCCCTGACCATACTAAAACAAAGACATAACAAAAGAACTAAGGTCAGAACGTGACAGTACCCTCCCCCAAAGGTGCGGACTCTGGCCGCAAAACCTGAACCTATAGGGGAGGGTCTGGGTGGGTGGGTGTCTGTCTGCGGTGGCGGCTCTGGGGCGGGACGTGGACCCCACTCCACCATAGTCTTTCTCCGCCTCTTTAACCGCCTCCGTGGCCTCTTAAAGCGGCGACCCTCGCCGCCGACCTCGGACCGGGGACCCAAGCCATGGGTCCCGAATGGACGGGAGAGTCCGGCAGCACCGTACAGGTGGGAGACTCCAGCAGCTCCGGAGTGAAGGGCGATTCATCATGCGCCTCACGGCATAACACGGTGCCTGCCCGGTCCCCCTCTCTCCATGGTAAGCATGGGGAGTTGGCTCAGGTCTCTTACCTGACTTAGCCACACTCCCCGTGTGTCCCCCCCCAATACTTTTTTGGGGCAGCCTCTCGGGCTTTCAACCGCGCTGCTGTTTGCTGCCTCCTCATACCATGGCCTCTCGGCTTTCGCTGCCTCCAGCTCTGCCTTGGGGCGCCGATACTCTCCCGGCTGTACCCAGGGTCCCGTGCCATCCAGAATCTCCTCCCATGTCCAGGAGTCTGGAGATCGCTGCTGCTGCCCGTGACCACGCTTCTTGGTCCTTTGGGTGTGGGTGATTCTGTAACGATCGTCCTCTTCTTCTGACGAGGAGTGAGAGAGGTCGGACCAATGCACAGCGTGGTAAGTGTCCATTTTAATATATAAAACTGAACACTACAAAAATACAAAATAACAGCGTGAATGAACAAATTAAAATTGAAACAGTCCCGTGTGGTACAAACACAGACACAGGAAACAATCACCCACAACTCAAAAGTGAAACCATGATGCTACCTAAGTATGGTTCTCAATCAGGGACAATGAATGACAGCTACCTCTGATTGAGGACCATACCAGGCTAAATCATAGAAAAAAGAACATAGACAACTCACGCCCTGACCATACTAAAACAAAGACATAACTAAATAACTAAGGTCAGAAACAAATTGAAAATAAAATAGTTGTGGGAGCTGTTTGGTTAGACTTCAGTGTGGCTTTTGACATTATCGATCATAATATTCTGCTGAAAAAAAAATTGGTATGGATTTACACCCACTGCTATCTTGTGGATTGAGAGTTTCCTGTCTAACAGAGCACAGGGGTGTTCTTTAATGGTAGCATCTCCAACATATTCCAGGTATAATCAGGCTTTCCCCAGGGCAGCTGTTTAGGCCCCTTTCTTTTTTCAAACTTTAATAATGTCCTGCCACTGGCTCTGTGCAAAGCCATCTGTATTCGGATGACTCAACACTATACACGTGGGCTACTTCAGCGAGTGAAATCACTGCAACACTTAAAGAGCTGCATTCAGTTTCTGAATGGGTGGCTAGAAATATGTTAGTCCTAAATATTTCAAAAACTAAAGGCATTGTATTTGGGACAAATCATTCACTAAACCTCAAATAAGTCTTTTAATGAATAATGTAGAGCAAGTTGAAACTAAACTGTTATGGTCAAAACATATTGTTGCAACAGTATGCCTTCTTAACAACATTATCAACAAGGCAGGTCCTACAGGCCCAGGTCCTACAGGGCAGCATGGCTGGGCCTTAAATGTGAAATCTGTTGTAAAATGTATTAGAATGTTTAAAAATGTTATTATATTATGTATTACTGCCTTCATTTTTGCTGGACCCCAGAAAGAGTAAATGCTGCCATCATTATAGATGAAGAAATCCTAAATGTAATCAGCTGTTTATAATAATGTAACTGTAAAACGGTTACATTTTTGGGGGGGTCGATTACACTAACAAATTGCTGTAAATTTACACCACAACTTTCACGGTAACCACAGATGTGATTACTAGCTCTGAGGGTTTAGAGCTTGAGGTAGTCACCTCATACAAGTACTTGGGAGTATGGCTAGACGGTACACTGTCCTCTCAGCACATATCAAATCCGCAGGCTAAAGTTAAATCTAGACTTGGTTTCCTCTATTGTAATCGCTTCTCTTTTACCCCAGCTGCCAAACTAAACCTGATTCAGATGACCATCCTACCCATGATAGATTACGAAGAAGTCATTTATCGATTGTCAGGTAAGGGTGCTCTCGATTCAGCTAGATTGTTCTTTACCATTCGGCCATCAGATTTGCCACCATTGCTCCTTATAGGACACATACCTGCAATCTATACTCCTCTGTAAACTGGTCATCTCTGTATACCCATCGCAAGACCCACTGGTTGCGTGCTTATTTATAAAACCCTCTTAGGCCTCACTCCCCCCTATCTGAGATATCTACTGCAGCCCTCATACAACACCCGTTCTGCCAGTCACATTCTGTTAACGGTCCCCAAAGCACACACATCCCTTGGTCGCTCGTCTTTTCAGTTCGCTGCAGATAGCGAACGAGCTGCAACAAACACTCAAACTGGACAGTTTTATCTCAATCTCTTCATTCAAAGACTCAATCATGAACACTCTTACTGACAGTTGTGGCTGCTTTGCATGATGTATTGCTGTCTCTACCTTCTTGCCCTTTGTGCTGTTGCCTGTGCCCAATAACGGTTATACCCTCTTTGGTGCTGCTACCATGTTGTGTTGCTACCATGTTGTTGTCATGTTATGTTGCTACCATGTTGTGTTGTCATATGTTGTTGCCATGCTATGTTGTTGTCTGAGGTCTCTCTTTATGTAGTCTAGTGTTGTCTCTCTTGTTGTAATGTGTTTTGTCATATATTTTTACTTAATAAATGTTTATTTTTAATCCCAGCCCCTGTCCCCGTAGGATGTCTTTTGTCTTTTGGTAAATAATAATTTGTTCTTAAGAGAGAATAGAGATTGATCAGATATCAGAGTGCCCTATGGAAAAATGAGGTGCCTTTTACACCACACGGACATAGAACATTACTTCTACTACTGTTGTGAACTAAAACTTATCAACATCTAAGTTGATTTCCTTTTGAATAACGGGGGACTCTGTCCTATCAATGTAGTTTAGTGTCTACAATTTGTTGTACCATAGACACTACCAGTCCACACACTGGCTTGATAACCCTCCCAAACCCAGAAGTGGGGTGATTGCCTGCATTGGGGCCCTTTTTAAGTTTTTCTGGGGCGGGGGCATTTAGTGGCAGGGATAAAGGAGGGGGATTTAGGGGCACCAGCCACTGGAAGCTCATCTGAATGAATGTTAATTTGTGGGTCACTTGGGTTGAGGCTGCCAGTGTCTTCATCAGTGTCATCAGCCCAAGACTGTTCTTGGACCCAGGAAGTAGTGCGATCCTCAGCACATCCATCTCACATCCTCCATGGAAGGTTCAGCTGCTGCACTGTTGAACTCCAATCCAGAAGCTTCAGTCTCAGGCACATCTCTCACATTGGTGTCACTCATCATACTGTTGTTGCTCTGGGAGCTGGGGTCAGACACCTCCTGTGTGTCATCCAAGGGGAGGAAGTTTTCTGGGAGCAGAAGGTTTCTGTGCACCACACTCTCATTTCCAGCATGTCCCCGGATCTTGTAGATGTTGAGTGCAGGCTTTGAAGCCATGACAGTGTACACATCTGATTCCCACTTGTCAGGAAGCTTGTGTTTTCCTCTTGCATTCCTTGTTAGCCATGAGAACATGGTCACCAATGGAAGGAGACTGGCCCCTAACGTACTTGTTGTACAGGTCAGACTGAACATCAGGTCAACAGACAGCCTGAGTACTCTACCAAACATCAAGTAGAAGGGTTTGAAGCCAGTGAGCAGTACAGCTGTACACAAAGGTCATGTTCTGGATCATCTGGGGCCACTTCTGTTTTGACTTTGGGGTCAAGGATCTCAGCATGTTACCTAGTGTCCTGTTGAACCTCTCCGTGTCACCGTTCCCCATAGGGGGAGGTTCAACACTTCTCGACACCGGCCAACTCCAGGAGTTCGGTGATGAGTTCAGTTTGAAAATGTTCTCCCTGATGCGAGTGGACACAGAAGAAGTTGTACCAAAACTTATTTGGTGCCAACTTGGTTAAGTAATCATTAATCACTAGGAAATTCAAAGAATTGTTCCTGTTGTCTTCAGCAGACCAGAAGTCGATGCATACAAGTTCCAGTGGGGCAGTGGTCTAGATGCTCTCCGGTGGGGCAGTGGTCTTGATGCTCTCCAGTGGGGCTCTTGCTGCGACCTCTGGGGTCTTGCTTAGGACACACCTTTGACAGGTTTTGACCTACACTACCGTTCAAAAGTTTGGGGTTACTTAGAAATGTCCTTTTTTTTAAAGAAAAGCAATTTTTTTGTCCATTAAAATAACATGAAGTTGATCAGAAATAAAACATTTTTTATATCTACTTAGGCGTACAGAGCCCTATTATCAGCAACTGTCACTCCTGTGTTCCGATGGCACATTGTTAGCCAATTCAAGTTTATCGTATTAAAAGGCTAATTAATCATTAGAAAACCCTTTTGCGATTATGTAAGCACAGCTGTCCTAAGACTCAGTTTTCAGCCTCACATTTCAAAGTGACCCCAAACTTTTGAACGGTAGTGTACACTGAACGAAAATATAAACGCAACATGCAAAAATGTCTACGATTTTACTGAGTTACAGTTCATATAAGGAAATCAGTCATTTGAAATAAATGAATTAGTCCGTAATCTATGGATTTCAAATGACAGCGATGGGTGGAGTCACTTGGGAACCAGCTCCACCCACTGGGAAGCCAGTGGGTGGAGCCAGGAAGCCATTTTTTTACCCACAAAAGGGCGTTATTACAGACAGAAATACTACTCAGTTTTATCAGCTGTCCGAGTGGCTGGTCTCAGACTATCCTGCAGGTGAATAAGCCGAATAAGGGGGTTCTGTACTGGCGTGGTTACACCTGGTCTGCAGTTGTGAGGCCGGTTGGACATACTGCCAAGTCCTCTAAAATGACGTTGGAGGCGGCTTATGGTAGCTAAATGAACATTCCATTCTCTGGCAACAGCTCTGGTGGACATTCCTGCAGTCAGCATGCCAATTGCACGTACCCTCAAAACTTGAGACATCTGTGGTATTATGTTGTGTGACAAAACTGCACATTTTAGATTTGTTGTGGATGTCTTTCTACAAGTCGTGCCAGAAGAACTTCTGACGGGCGAGGGAGAAGGTGCGTGGCAGACCGTGGTGACCAAACAGGTCATCAATACCATTCAAAGCCTCCTTCCTCTGAGTTTCAGGCAGGATGTTGCTCCTTGTCAGCAGATCTTTGGAAACTCTGTACAGGATATCATTCAGCAGTGTGAGTTTCTCCCATTGCTTCAGAATCTTTAGAGCAAGCTGTTTCTCATTGTGACGCTCACGTTTGGATGATCTGCACTTCCTCTCAACATAGTGGATCACTCTGGAGATGGCGGTATCATGTTGTTGGTGGGACTTGAGCTCTTCTATGGTAAGGTGGGGAGTGTTTCTTGGCCATCTGGAGCTAACGTGCTCATGTGATCCACCAACAAAGCAGCGTTCTGACGAGAAGCAGACTCCCAATCTTTATGAGAGGAGAGTAAAGCTGACACATCATCCTCAGACAAGGACGCATCCGCTGACACACGCAGGGAGGAGTTATCTAGGATTGCGGCTGACACATTAAGCGGAATGCATCCTACACGCATCCATCTTTCACAACACACACTTTCCTAAGCAGCTCCAAATATGTATCAGGCGAGTCAATGACTCAGTAGCTTCATGAACGGCCCCTTGCTCAGAGCTTCTGCCACAACCAGTACATTCAAAGGGAACCTGAATGATCTCGAAGCAGTATGGTGCAATCTTGAAGACCTAGCGCTGCTCACATGCATCAAGCATCAGTCCACACTGAACTTGTGACCTTTAGCCAACGGAAAGGTGGATGCGTCGGAAAGGTGGATGCGGTGCACAAAGTCCCTCACCTCTCAACATTCCAGCATGTCCTTCAAGAAGACATCTTGGTACTTCACTAAGATCTCGGCCAGCTTAGCTTTGCAATCAGCAGATACTTCACTTCTCGATATCCACGTCGCTCTAACCATAGTCCGTCAACAGCTGTGTGGGGTCAGCCATCCTTTGTGAGGAAATGGCAGGACTTGGGGTGTCACACTGACATTGCAGCCCCTGCGTGACGGGCAGGTTCTCCACTGATAAGGCAAGGAGAGACATCCACTAGCTTGGCGTTGCGGCGCAGTGTGACCGGGATTAGTGATGCGTTCAGGACTTTCTTTGGGACCCAGCGATCTCCCCACATGGGTGTTAGGACTTTCTCTAACAGAATGTCCTTAAGGGCTGAGCAGGCGGAGGTGGGCTCAACAATGACAGTGCTCCCAGGTGAAACACGAGCATCGTTTGGCAACTTCCCCCATAGAGGTACTCCTTCTGTGAAAGGAGAGTAACAGCTGGCCTAAGCTTTACCGTGCCAATCTTGCTTGCCGACTTGGGGCCTGCCCTGCCTGAGAAACTGCTCAGGAGCTCGAGGAACTGCTCACACTCTTGAGTCAATGTATTTATGCACCAGTACTAGTTAGTGCCCCAGTAATAGTTAGTGGCCAGTTAACGTTGAATGGAATGTTGGACTCAGGCTCTATGTCATGAACAAATCAGTGAAGAGGAAGGGTTGAGACTTAAAGCTGTTGGCGTTCTTCCTTGTTCTCAGCTAGCCCCCAGCAATGTGGAACTCGTCGGTTGTGGTGGTCTGACTACAAAGCCCAAATGTCAATATGACTTGGAAATCTAAGTTTATGAATCAAAGTGAAAGATCAATCAATTGATAGTGACAGAATTAGATTACTTCCCAAGCAAAGCCTATGTTTTGTCGCCTCCGCTATAGAAAGTTGCAGCTTAACCAAAGAAATGAAGCATATCCCCATATGTATCAGATTC
Source organism: Oncorhynchus gorbuscha (assembly GCF_021184085.1). Classification (NCBI taxonomy): domain Eukaryota; kingdom Metazoa; phylum Chordata; class Actinopteri; order Salmoniformes; family Salmonidae; genus Oncorhynchus; species Oncorhynchus gorbuscha. The sequence continues at coordinate 34,388,618 of NC_060193.1, read as the reverse complement.
ACGTCTTTTCTGGGTATTTTACAGCTTTTTCTCTAGCATTATCGAATCCATTTTATTTTCTTAAATATTAACCTAACAAAAAGAAGGGATGGGATTACGAATTGACAAGGCTTTACATCAGTATAATACATCAATAATCTAATTATTGGGAATTTATTGACGTCCCATAGTAACCAGCTCAAGGTGCTGAAAGTAGGCATAATTAATTTAAACAGTCTTCATTTTCATTAGACTTTACGAACAACCAGAGGGCTTGTGTTGGAGCCTATTTCTTCCTATTTAAGAAATGAAGTAGGTCTACCTGTTTGACAGACGAAATTAGGCTATGGGCTGCTAAATCCATATATTTCTTTGTCAATTCAAGACAGTATTCCATAGGCATACCTTTTATTAAAGAAATTGGCAAAAAAAAGTACAGGCCTACCCATTGTAATTGTGCTATTCTACCCCCATTTTGCCATAAACCTCTGCATCCTCGCACATGCGCTTTGGGCAATCTACCGGAGCGCGAGGACGGGTAGGAGAGCAGTCCTAATGGCGGAGAACGTACGGTCGCCTTTTGACTACCGGGAGCCACCGACCCTCGACAGTGACGGGGATGGGAGCAAACCGCCACCGCCGCCGCCCCAGGGGTGAGATAAATAGCTTGCTGGGTAATACATTTTTGTGTTGTGTATCTGATCACTTGCTAACGTTACTTTGTTTAAAGTGAAGTAGAACGCAAAGTCCTGCCTAAGCGTGTGTTTGTTTAGTTCCAGGCTTCCATCCACGTGATGATTCTGCCTACAAAAATGAAACACAGGAAAAGTGCTTTTTCGCTTCGGGATCACTAACTAGTTTAGTATGTGCAAGCATCCACAATTACGGTCACCCACTTCTCTTAACGCCGATTAAGCGGTATGATGTTGCTCTTTCGTTTGGAAGCTGGCCAGCAGTAATGGGCTGTCTGTTATTTCAATAGCCAGCCAGCTAGCCATTTTAGCTTGTCCGGCCAGCTAAGGCGTTAGGTTAGTTATATCGGCAGAGCAGAAATCTTCGCTAACTGACTAGTTATCTAGATTTAATTGTATTTAGGACATGCCTTACTTGATTCTGATAACTATAACGTTTGCTAACTAGCGAGATACATTATTCATAGATGATTCATTATTTGTAAATATTTCATAAAAATCTGCATACCAGATGTTTTGGTAGCTAGCTAGATCATCTTTATTCAAACTGATGATGTTGGGGGGTTAAATTCAGGCATCATTTTCACTGTGTTGATGATCTGACCGATTTGTGGTCTACTGTATCAGAGAGAGCGAATGAGGGATGCAAAGGTATCTCAGGTGTGTGGAGTCGGGCGCATTTTATATAGGTCTGCTATTAGAGTTTGTTCAATGTTTATTTTATAAAGCTATTATTTTGTGTCTTTATCAGATTATTTAGATTATTTATGGATTTGATCCCATTTGTTGATAGACAGATGTTATAATAATATTGATACTATGTCATCCCAATTGTTAATGCCATATCTATTTCGTTGCTGTTTTGAATTTAACTTTAGAAACAATATTAGAATAACATTGTTGTGATTCAGTTATTCAATATGGTAGTAGAAAATGCCTTACTACGAGTGGCGGTAGACTTTTCTTGGGGTTATTTGATTGCAAGAAATTGCCTATTCATAATGTGGCAGATGTAAATACAAGTCACTTTATACAAGTATGTGAACACCCCTTCAAATCAGTGGATTCGACTATTTCAGCCACACCTGTTGCTGACGAGTGTATTCCATCGAGCACACAGCCATGCAATCTCCAAAGACAAACATTGGCAGTAGAATGGCCGGTACTGAGGAGCTCAGTGACTTTCAATGTGACATCGTCATAGAATTATCATAGATTTATCGGTGGTGACCATGTTACCTAGCATCAGTGCAGTGGGCAGCTGGGAGGAGGCGCTCTTGTTCTCCATGGACTTTAGTGTCCCAAAACTTTTTGGAGTTCGAGCTACAGGATGTGAATTTCTGCTTGAAAAAGCAAGCCTTTGCTTTCCTGACTGACTGTGTGTACTTCCCTGAACAGTTGCATATCGCGGGGACTATTCGATGCTATTACAGTCCGCCACAGGATGTCAAGGGCAGTCAGTTCTGGAGTGAACCAAGGGCTATATCTGTTCTTAGTTCTGCATTTTTTTGAACGTGGCATGCTTATCTAAGATGGTGAGGAAATTACTTTTAAAGAATGACCAGGCTTCCTCGACTGATGGGATGTGGTCAATATCCTTCCAGGATCTCTGAAGCTAGATGGGGGGGGGCACAGCTGGGGGTGAAGGGGGGTCGATAGCAGGCGGCAACAGTGAGAGACTTATTTCTGGAGAGGTTAATTTGTTAAATTAGAAGTTCAAACTGTTTGTGTATAGACCTGGAAGGTATGACATAACTTTGCAGGCTATCTCTGCAGTAGATTGCAACTCCTCCCCCTTTGGCAGTTCTATCTTGATGGAAAATGTTGTAGTTGGGTATGGAAATCTCAGAATTGTTGGTGGCCTTCCTATGCCAGGATTCAGACACGGCAAGGACATCAGGGTTGGCACAGTGAGTAAAATACACTTAGGGTTTCTGATGTTGACATGCATGAAACCAATACTTTTTTGATCACAGAAGTCAACAAATATGGGTGCCTGGGGACACACAGGTCCTGGGTTTACCTCCACATCACCCGAGGAGCAGAGGAGGAGTAGGATGAGGGTACGGCTAAAGGCTGTCAAAACTGGTCGCCTAGAGCGTTGGGGACAAAGAATAAAAGGAGCATATTTCTGGGCGTGGTAGAATAGATTCAGGGCATAATGTGCAGACGGGTATGGTGGGGTGCGGGTACAGCCGAGGTAAGCCCAGGCACTGAGTGATGATAAGAGAGGTTGTATCTCTGGATAAGCTGGTTATAATGGGTGAGGTCACCGCATGTGTGGGAGGCGGGACAAATGAGGTATCAGAGGTATAATGAGTGGAACTAGGGGCTCCATTGTAAACTAAAACAATGATAACTAATCTCAACAACAGTATACAAGGCATATTGACATATGAGAGAGACATACAACGAGGCATAAAGTAATCACAGGTGTTGATTTGGAGAGCTAGCTAAGACAACAACGGGTGAGACAACAACAGCTAATCAGCTAAAACAACAACAGGTAAAAGGGTGATGAATGGGCAGAGAGGGTCGGTTAACTACAGACAGGGCCTCAGTTCGCGGCTAGAGCCGACAGATAAACAAAACAAAATAAACCGAATGGAGTACCGTGATTAATGGACAGTCCAGCAGGCGTCTGCTATGTAGCCAAGTGATCATAGGGTCCAGGGTGCAGCAATAGATGGAACAGGGAAGTCGCGGAGTAGTCGCTACTACGCTAGCATTCGGGCGACATGGTGTTTAAAGTTAGTAGCCCGGGGCTAGTAGAAGCATGTGCTCCGACGGAGGCCGGTTGAAGGCACAGCAGATGGAGTATTCGCGGCAGACCAGTCGTAGTGGTGCGGCGGGGCGCCGTGTCGATTAAGGATCCAAGCCAGATGACGAAAGAGGTATCTTAGTTGTAGTCATTTAGTTTTCTAGCCGGGAGACGCGCCTGGGTCACTGCAAACTGGTGCTTGCTTCGGGACAGGGGCATTAGCCACTACAGCCACTCGGTAGCAGCGGTGATCCGATGCCAATGTCCAGAGCTTACGGCAAGGATCCGGTGGAGTAGTGTGTTCTAGCTGTGTTTGGGTGGAGTCCGGGTGAACAACTGAGTAGACCTGGAGGTGGGCCTCAGGGATAGCTTCGGTACTGGGTAACTCGGTGGGTGCTAGCTAGCTGTGAAGATCAGGATTAATGGTCGAGGGATTTCGGCAGGAATCCGGCGTTGTAGTGGAGAGACAGTCCGTTACTGGTAGGCTTGCGAGTATTATCCAGGCAAAAGAAAAATTGAAATAAAAATGTCTGGTATCTGTGCAGAAGGTAAAGGTCGCTAGCAGTGGCTAACAATGACTAAATAGCTTGTAGCTAATTAGCTGGTTAGCTTCTGATGGCTAGGTGGTTCTTGCTAAGGTCTAAAAATAATAGCGGTTCCATATCACAATGGGCGAGGCAGGTTACTGGAAGGTATAATTGAACTAAAATGGAGAAGAGATTGAAAATTAAATTGAAATATATACGAAAAATACGGAAGTACACGAGAGGACGAACAAAACACGTCTGCACTGCTACGCCATCTTGGAAATCAACTTTTTGTTTGGAGTTTTATTAAATGGTTTTCCATGGCTGAGAAGCCTCACACAAGCCTAAGATCACCGTGTGCAATGCCATGTGTCGGCTGGAGTGGTGTAAAGCTCGCAGCCATTGGACGCTGGAGCAGTGGAAATGCGTTCTCTGGAGTGATGAATCCTGCTTCACCATCTGGCAGTCCGACGGATGAATCTGGGTTTGGCGGATGCCAGGAGAACGCTACCTCTATCTAGAAATGCAATTATTGTCATCGACAACATAAATCTGTCTGCTCTATGCAGTACATTTTTAAACTGAAATGTTCTTAATCTGAAGGGAACCCTAGCCCAAGATATACCCTACTCTTAAATTACTCCTTAAGGTTCAAGGACCTTATACGATATCTTCAGAGGTAGATTTTCTCTGGCAGCCAAATACTCAAGCTAAACGTGAATGGATTCCAAATTGCAGTTCTAGAAACATAACGCCCCTTTTATATCACATTAAAAGTAATTTCACAAATGCAAAATATACACTTACTGTACACTGTTTTAAAAGGCTTTTATTACAGTTGCATCCGACAGTATTTTTCAGTGATGACATGTTTCTGAAGAACTTCTTCAGTTACACACAGGTGTTCGGTGCATGCTACATAGTGGGACCACTTGTACTAATTAGCTGTCTTCCATCTGTCTGCCGTAAACACTCGCTGTAATGGCGATTATGGCCACGTGGGAACGGTAACCCTATAGAGATGTGTAATCAATGCAACCTTTTTTATTTATTTATTATTTCTCACTCGTACGAAAGATAAGGTCCTTATGCTCCCAAAACCTGTACCGCAAGCGATGCATGTTAATATTCAGACTGAGCGTTTGGGCACTTAACAAAACTCCCACGTACCGAAGACTCCTTTGTCCTATGACTCTTATGTGTAATGGAACAGAGAGTCATGGACAAGGGCTAAAGGAACCCCGCGTGTGTTTTGTAGGCGGGTGTGTGGGAGAAAAAGGAAGGGTACACCTGTGAAGGTGTGTGACCAGGCCTACGTGACCGAGGATGAAGAGGAGGAAAGTCTGTCTGAACACAGCTACAGTCCGGGTAAACACAAACACAGACAGACACCCTATCATGTGCCGTCAGAAAGTATTCACACCCCTGGACTTTTTCTAAATGTTTGTATTACGGTATGACTTTGTTACTGGCCTACACAAAGTACCCCATAATGTCAAACTGGAATGATGTTTTTGAAGTTTTTACAAACTCATTAAAAAAAAATGTGAAGCTGGAATACCTTGAGTCAGTAAGTATTCAACCCCTATGTTATGACAAGCCTAAATAAGTTCAGGAGTAGAAATTTGCTTAACAAGTCACAAGTTGCAACAATCATTTTTAACATGATTTTTGAATGACTACCTCATCTCTGTACCCCACACATAATTATCTGTAAGGTCCCTTAGTGTTGCAGTGCATTTCAAACACAGATTAAAAGACCTGGAAGGTTTTCCAATGCTTTGCAAACAAGGGATACATGGTTAAAAGAAAGCAGACATTGAATATCCCTTTGTGCATGGTGAAGTTATTAATTAGCATGGTGAAGTTGTTAATTACACTTTGGATGGTATCAAATCACCCAATCACTATAAAGATACATGCGTCCTTCCTAACTCAGTTTCCGGAGAGGAAGTAAACCACTCGGGATTTCACCATCAGGCCATTGGTGGCTTTAAAACAGTTAGTGTTTAATGGCTGTGATGGGAGAAACTGAGGATGCATCAACTTTGTAGTTACTCCGCAATACTAACCTAATTGACAGAGTGAATAGAAGGAAGCCTGTACAGAGTAAAACATTCCTAAACATGCATCCTGTTTACAACAAGGCTCTACTGTAATACTGCAAAAAATGTGTCAAAGCAATTTCACTCTTTGTCCTGAATACAAAGTGTTTTGTTTGGGGCAAATCCAATACAACACATTCCTGAGTACCACTCCCCATATTTTCAAGCGTAGTGGTGGATGCCTCACGTTATGGGTATGCTTGTAATCATTAAGGACTGGGGAGTATTTCAGGATAAAAACAAACAGAATGGAGCACAGCACAGACAAAATCCTAGAGGAAAATCTGGTTCCTTTCAGCAAGACAATAACCTTAAACATAAGGCCAAATCTACACTGGAGTTGCTTAACAAAAGACGGTGAATGTTCCTGAGTGGCCAAGTTACAGTTTTGACTTAAATCTACTTGGAATTCTATGGCAAGCCCTGAACAATGGTTGTCAAGCAATTATCAACAACCAATTTGACAGCTTATTAAACAATTTTGAAAAGATCAATCGCCAAATGTTGTAAAATCCAGGTGTGGAACGCTCTTAGCGGGGGCTCCCGAGTGGCACAGTGGTGTAAAGCAGTGCATCCCAATGCAAGAGACGTCACTGCAGTCCCCAGTTCAAATCCAGACTGTTTCACATCCGGCCGTGATTGGGAGTCCCGTAGGGCGGTGCACAATTGGCACAGCGTCGTCCGGGTTTGGCCAGGGTAGGCCGTCATTGTAAAGAACAAATTTTTATTAGCTGACTTGCCTAGTTAAATAAAGGTTACATTTAAATAATAATAAATAAAAAATTGAGACTTACCCAGAAAGACTCACGGCTGTAATCACTGCCAAAGGTACTTTTACAAAGTACTGACTCTGCGTGTGAATGCTTAGGTAAATTACATATTTGTTTATTTAATTTTCAATGAATGTGCAAAAATGTCTAAACATGTTTTCACTTTGTCATTATGGGTTGTTGTGTGTAGATGTATGTGTAAGTACAGTGCCTTGCAAAAGTATTCATCCCCCTTGGTGTTTTTCCTATTTTGTTGCATTACAACCTGTAATTTAAATAGATTTTTTATTTGGATTTCATGCAATGGACATATTATAATATTACATATTATGGTCATCTAATGGACATATTATATTATAATATTACATTCTGGACATATTGGTGAAGTGAAATGGAAAAAAATAACTTCTCTAAAATAAAAAATGGAAAAGTGGTGCGTGCATATGTATTCACCCCCTTAGCTATGAAGCCCCTAAATAAGATCTGGTGCATCCAATTACCTTCAGAAGTCACATAATTAGTTAGATTCCACACAGGTGGACTTTATTTAAGTGTCACATAATCTGTCACATGATACACGTGTTCTGAAAGGCCCCAGAGTCTGTAACACCACCAAGCAAGTGGCACCATGAAGACCAAGGAGCTCTCCAATCAGGTCAGGGACAAAGTTGTGGAGAAGTACAAATCAGGGTTGGGTTATAAAAAAATATCCTAAATGTTGAACATCCCACGGAGCACTATTAAATCCATTATTAAAAAATGTAAAGAATATGGCACCACAACCTGCCAAGAGAGGGCCATCCACCAGAACTCACGTGCCAGGCAAGGAGGGCATTAATCAGAGGGGCAATAAAGAGACGAAAGATAACCCTGAAGGAGCTGCAAAGCTCCATAGCGGAGATTGGTGTATCTGACCATAGGACCACTTTAAGCCGTACTGTCCACAGAGCTGGGTTTTACGGAAGAGTGGCCTAAAAAAAAGCCATTTCTTAAAGAAAAAAATAAGCAAATGCGTTTGGTGTTCGCCAAAAGGTGTGTGGGAGACTCCCCAAACATATGGAAGAAGGTACTCCGGACAGATGAGACAAATATGTAGCTTTTTGGGCATCAAGGAAAATGCTATGTCTGGCGCAAACTCAACACCTCTCAACACCATGAGAACACCATCCCCACAGTGAAGCATGGTGGTGGCAGCAACATGCTGTGGGGATGTTTTTCCATCGGCAAGGACTGGGAAACATGTTCAGAATTGAAGGAATGATGGATGGTGCAGGGAAAGTCTTGAGGGAAACCTGTTTCAGTCTTCCAGAGATTTGAGACTGGGACCGAGGTTCACCTACCAGCAGGACAATGACTCTAAGCATACTGCTAAAGCAACACTTAAGTGGTTTAAGGGAAAACATTTAAATGTCTTGGAATGGCTTAGGCAAAGCCCAAACCTCAATCCAATTGAGAATCTGTGGTATGATTTAAAGATTGCTGTACACCAGTGGAACCCATCCAGCTTGAAGGAGCTTGAACAGTTTTGCCTTGAAGAATGGGCAACAATCCCAGTGGCTAGATGTGACAAACCTATGGAGACATTCCCCAGAGACTTGCAGCTGTAATTTCTGCAAAAGGTACCTCTGCAAAGTATTGATTTTGGAGGGATGAATAGTTATGCAAACTGAAGTTTTCTGTTTTTTGTCTTATGTCTTATTTGTTTCACAATAAAAAAATATTAAGTGGTAGGCATGTTGTGTAACTGAAATTATACAACCCCCCCCCCCAAAAAAATCCATTTTAATTCCAGGTTGTAAGGAAGCAAAATAGAAGTACCAGGGGGGTGAATACTTTCGCAAGGCACTGTATACATTGGGTTAAATGTGTGCTGCTGTTCTTACCTGTGTGTAACTCTCCTAGGTGGTGGGCAGTACCCAGAGGGAGCGGAGGACAGACTGCCTCCACCCGGAAGCCCTTACTACCTTGCTGACCCCTCCCAGCTCTGGTGAGAGAGACAATAGGATTACTCAATTACACTTAAAAAAAATGTGTTCTTCTGAAACCGACAGCCAATATGTGATAATGAAAGGTATGAGGATATCAAGCTTGATGAGAAATACATGAAATGTTTCTGATCTTATCTAGAAAGTGCTCAATGAAATGTTGAATTTTTTTTAGTTGCATTTTTTGTTTTGATTTATTTGATGAGTAAAAAAACCCCAGAAACAACCACACGTGGATAATGCATTTAAATCATGACTATGACACAGTTTGTGCGTAGTTGCTGAATATTGGCGTGAACTACAACCCATTGTTTTACATGTCAATCCAGAGCATACCATACATGCTCAACGGGTGACATGTCTGGTGAGTATGCATGCCGTGGAAGAACTGGGACATTTTCAGTTTCCAGGAATTGTGTACAGATCCTTTCGACACGAGCCGTGCATTATCATGCTGAAACATCAGGTGATGGCGGTGGATGAATGGTGTGACAATGGGCCTCAGGATCTTGTCACTATCTCTGTGCATTCAATTACCATCAATGAAATGCAATTGTATTCATTGCCCGTAGCTTATGCCTGCACATACTATAACCTCACCGCCACAATGGGGCACTGTGTTCACAACATTGACATCAGCAAATTGCTCGCCCACACGATACAATTTACCCAGTACAGTTGAAACCGGGATTTATCTGTGAAGAGCACACTTCTTCGGTGTGCCAGTGGCCATTGAAGGTGAGCATTTGCCCACTGAAGTCAGATACGACGCTGTACTGCAGTCAGATCAAGGTCCTGGTGAGGATGACGAGCACGCAGAAGAGCTTCCCTGAGACTGTTTCTGACAGTTTATGCAGAAATCCTTCGGTTGTGCAAACCCACAGTTTCATCAGCTGTCCGGGTGGCTGGCCTCAGACGATCCTGCTGGTGAAGAAGCCGGAATTGGAGGTCCTGGGCTGGTGTGGTTGGAGGTACTGCCAAAGTTCTCTACTTCGGCTAATGGTAGAGAAATTAACATTAAATTCTCTGGTAATAGCGTTGGTTGACATTCCTAGAGTCAGCATGCCAATTGCACGCTCTCAACTTGAGACATCTCTAGCATTGTGTTGTGACACAACTGCATATTTGGCCTTTTATTGTCCCCAGCAGAAGGTGCACCTGTGTAATGGTCCTGCTATTTAATCAGCTTCTTCATATGCTAAACCTGTCAGATGGATAGTTTATGTTGGCAAAGGAGACATTTTCACTAACAGGGATGTAAACAGAATTTATGCACAACATTTGAGAGAAGCTTTTTGTGTGTATGGAATGTTTCGGGGACTTTTTTTTTTCCAGTTTCATGAAACATGGGAACAACACTACATGTTGCATCTTATCATTTTGTTCAGTATAAATGAATGGTAAAAATATTAACAAACATATACACATACGTAAGTAGGCCTAGGCTACAGAGTACACCTAGCCTAGTAGGCATACTTTAGTTACACATAACCAGGGGTTGGTTTTTAGGAACAGAACCGGGAACGAAAGTGAACTGTTATTTAAAAGCATGGGAACTGGTTAATAACGTTATTTTATGTTCCGGGACTCTTTTTTTCAGTCCCACAAAAAAAAACATTACAAGGCACCTATGCAAAGCCCTCAATCTGTCACTCAAACGTATTCCAGTGTCTGCCTGCCAGCTGAAAATCTTTCTGTCCGTGTAGGCTACCTGCTCCTCCCACCGCCGAAGCATAGCCTACTGACATTACAAGCGTGATTCAGCGTGATTCAGAAATTAGGGAGAGGTTTTTAGATAGAATAATGAATTATATTTTTCAGTACTTTTTCTGCATTTTGTGTTACAGCCTGAATTAAAAAGGGATTAACGCTGCAAAATGTATTTTTTTGGGCGACCCAACCAAATTCACATAGAAATGTGAGTTATAGATCTGTTGTTCTCATTGAAAGCAGGTTTTAAGATGCTGTAGATATGTTCTATGCGCATTATTTCTAGGCATCGCATTAAGTTACAATTTTGCATCTTTTACTTTCGGTTTTGTACACCAGCTTCAATAAGATATCCAATATTTTTGCTTATTGAAAGATTATAAAAAAGAGCAGACAGCCATGCAATCTCCAAAGACACACATTCGCAGTAGAATGGCCATACTGAAGAGCTCAGTGACTTTCAATGTGGCACCGTCAAAGGATGCCACCTTTCCAACAAGTCAGTTTGTAAAATGTCTGCCCTGCTAGAGCTGCCCCAGTCAACTGTAAGTGCTGTTATTCTGAAGTTTAAATGGCTCAGAGCAACAACGTCCTCAGCCGCAAAGTGGTAGGCCACACAATCACATAGAACGAGACCGGCGAGTGCTGAAGTGCCTGGCGCGTACATTTTTTTTGTTCTCGGTTGCAAAACTCATTACCGAGTTCCACACTGCCTCTGGAAGCAATGTCACCACAAAAACTGTTTGTCGGGAGCTTCATGAAATAATTTTTTCCATGGCCGAGCATCCGTGCACAAGCCTAAGATCATGCGCAATGCCAAGTGTCGGCTGGAGTGGTGTAAAGCTCGCCGCCATTGGACTCTGGAAAGGGTGGAAATGCATTCTCTGGAATGATGAATCATGCTTCACCATCCAGCAGTCTGACAAACGACTCTGGGTTTGGCTGATGCCAGGAGAACGCTACTTGTCCGAATGTATAGTGCCATATGTCAAGGTTGGTGGAGGAGGAATAATGGTCTGGGGCTATTTGTCTATGGTTCGGGCTAGGCCCTTTCCTTCCAGTGAATGAAAATCTTAAAGCCGCAGCATACAATGACATTCTACAGGATTCTGTGCTTCCAACTTCGTGGCAACCGTTTGGGAAAGGCCCTATCCTGTTTCAGCATGACACTGCCCTCGTGCACATAGCAAGGTCAGTACAGAAATGGTTTGTCGTGATCGGTGTCAAAGCTCTTGACTGGCCTGCACAGAGCCCTGACTTCAACCCCTTCAAACACCTTTCGATGAATTTGAACGCCGACTGCGAGCCAGGCCTATTTGCCCAACATCAGTGCCTGACCTCACTAATGCTCTTGTGGTTGAATGGAAGCATGTCCCCGCAGAAATGTTCCAACTTCTAGTGGCAAGCCTTCCCAGAAGAGTGGAGGCTGGTATAGAATCAAAGGGGGGACCGACTCCATATGAATGCCCATGTTTTTGGAATGAGATGTTCGAATAGCAGTACAATACAGTACTGAGTACAGCACAAGACACACACACGCTAGCCCACACACACACTGTACGTTTTAATATTGTTGTATGGTGGTAGTGTACATTTTGTGCTGTGGGTATGTATTGGTGTGCTGCCTTGGCAGCAGCTAATGGGGATTTAAAACAAATAGCTTAGATGTTTGAATTTTAATTCGGAACAGATATTTAGAAGTTTTTGGAAATGTGGTCGCATAAACCTGAGGAAGATTTTACATTAATTCCATTATCAAAGTTTGCATTTGCACAATTCTTCCACTTAATTTGTTTTTGAAAAATGTTCAGTGGACATTGTCACAATTAGTCCTTTTGCATGTCATTGTATGGTTTGTTCAAAATATTCATTTTTTGTTTGGCATACATTTGTTAAGTAAAAAAACTGAGTCAAAGTGCAAATCCTTTACCGTAGAATGGCCCACACTTCACCAAGACCTTGATCAGGGAAATCCGGTGTGTCAGTGCTGGAGTAGAATAAAAGGCAGCACACAGTGTATCTCTCCAGGACCAGGCCTGGTGACGACCAATCCAATGGTGAGTGGATGGTATGTAACGTTACTGTGTTTCTCTGTACAGCGTGTCGGAGCTGGGTGAGGAGGAGGCGAGTGGTGTCCGGGGGCCAGTGCTCTTCCACCCCCCTCCCAACTGCAGAATCCGAGAGGTGCACTGTGGAAGCCAGGTGCGACTGGTTGTTATAGCGATCCATGACATCGCCAAAGGGGAGGAGATCACGGTGGACTACAGCCTGACGGACTGGGGAGAGAACGCCATGGTGATTGACTTGCTGATAACATCACCAGCTTAACTCATCGCAAACCCATTTCAGCCATTCTTAAATATACTTGGGGAATTATTGTTGTTAGAGGTCATGACTTCTGACTAACAGCAACAGTATACACATCAAAATTGACGTTCATCTGTAGGCATTAGATGCATTCATGTTGTCTCCTTGTTCTAAGAAAAAACATTGCAATGCCCATTGTAATTGTTGTGGCACTCAGATAATAATACTCTGAATGCATATTGAAGCCTTTTGGTTGTGTTATGAATATTCTAGGGATTCCATAGCTCTGTGTCTTCGCGGGGGTTTGACTGCAGCTTTAACCCAGACAATAACATTAAGAAGGTAATCAAAACGGTTGTGACCCTACCTCAAGCTCATTTAATCTATTGGTTACAGAGGGTATTTACAAAGTTTCTTTTGTCTTGTTTTGGGGTTTGTCTCTGAACAGGAGGAAGAGCCCGGGCCCCACCCTCTGTCTCTCTCTGACTACCTCACCCCCTCCTGGTCCCTCTCCCCTTCCTCCTCCCCGCTCACCCACTCTGAGCCCAGCGACTCAGACAGAGAAGAAGATGACGACGATGATGAAGAAGAAGAGATGGAGGAGCTGAGGGGCCGTATGCTCAGTCGCCGAAAGAAGCGCAAGATAGCTGTCACGGTCACCACCAAGAAGAACAGCGCCGCTAATCCCAGGGTGGGACCCGGCCACCCCTGCTCGTTGTTATCCTCCCGATTGACTGCCACCCAGTCTCAGGCCGCCACTACCCTGGCGCCCCCCACCACCAATATCAACAACAACATCAACATAAACATTGGCAGCTCCAGCGGGGCTACTGTCAGCCGACGACAGGACTGTTCCTACTGCGGCCGCCACTACCGTTCGCTGGCGCGCCACCTGGAGAAACACCATGCCAACCAGCCAAAGGTCAGGGCGGCCATGGATCTAGCCACACGCCACACACACTCCTCCTCTACCTCCTCCCATCCTCACTCCACCACCACCTCTCATGGCCATACCTTCGCCTCCCCCCAGCCCTCCTCATCCTCTGCTCCCGCCCCTCCCCCTCCTTTCTCCAGGGAGAGAGAGAGGGATGCGCCGGCCACTCGAAGTTCCTCGGGGGCGGTCTCCTTTTCGCTCTCACTGTCTGCTCAGTCGGCTGTGGCCAAGAAAGGCTCCAACTTATCGGTGCAGACGCCAAAGCAATGCTTCGCCCCTGCAGTGGCACCGGTTAAAAGTCTGCCCACACCAGCCAGGAGGGGCCGTAGGCCAAAGAGAGCAAAGGAGGAGCAGCAGAAAACAGAGGAGTGCTTCAGGAGCAAGGAGGAAGAGATACCTCCACGTTCTATCCCCAAGCCGGAGGAAGAAGAGCCGGGTGAGGAGCTGTGTGGAGCTGGGGAAGGGGATAGTCCTGAGAATAAGAGTGTCGAGATGGCTAGGTATGTGATGGATAATATGGTTCTGCTGCATTGGAAAGAAAGTCGGGCCTAACTGAAATGTGAAATATGATGTTCTCTATCAAAACTGCTTGAGAAGTGACAGCATATTCTATCATTATTGTTGTGATGAAGATAAAGTAAAAATATCACTTTTTGACATGTTATTGTTTTTACTTTCTCACGCTCCCTCTCTCTGCCTCTCCTTTTTCTAGCTCTCACAGACATCACATGCCCCCTCTCCTATCCTCCCTCTCCTGCCTGGTGCTCTTCCTCCGCCGGCAGCAACACTCTTCCTTCTTGTCCCTATCTCGCTCCCCCAGTTCGGCCGAGGCCTGGCGCCTACTTTGCCACTCCAGCCTGGCGCTACTTATCCTCTACAACCGGCACCGTGAGTGCGAAGTGGCCAAGCTCACCACCCAGGACTACCACAACCGCACCACCACACCGAGCCCAACCCAGGCTAACTTGGCCAACGACCCCCCCACGGGCCTAGAGGCCATCCTCTCCCCCTTCGAGCACCAGGTGCTTTGCCACCTCCCCCGGGCAGGTGTGCTGGGTAAGCGGGGGCGTATCCAACCCCTCATCCTGCCCCCGCACTGTGAGCCCTGCATGGAGCTGCTCCTTCAGACCTCTGCCAATGTGGGCGTGGACCCCCACAGCCCCTACGTCTTCTCCCGGCCCTTCCACTCGCCCGCCACCCCGCTCCGGGGCACCGACCTGCTGCGCAACCTGGCACGTGCCAGTGGCGCCAAGAATCCCGGAGTGCTGACCCAAACGCGAGTGCGCCGGCAGGTGGCCATCCTTACCCAGTTACTGTTCTTGGAGGAAGGTGAGGGGCAGGGCCTGCCGAGCGGGGCGGCTGGCAAGCGCCTGGAAGACTTCCTGCAGCGGGAGTACCACGTAACCCAGAGCTGCACCACGATAGGCCGAGACCCTGCGTTGATGGGACATGTGGGCAGGGTGGTGCTTTATGGGGAGCAGCAGGGCGTGCTGTTCAAGGGGATGAGCCTACAGCACATTTGTCTGGAGCTGGATGGTAAGGAGACACTTCCGGGAAATCGGCCCTGGTATGACGAAACTAGCACTTACTGCTAATTCATGACAGAACGCCATCCCTAAAAAAATTAAGTTTCTGTTCATGAAGGGTTTGCACCAGTGACCTTCAGAAGGGAATACAAGAGAAAAGTTGAATTTCATTTAGGTGTGAACTATTAATCTCCCCAATTTTCTCGCAGCTGTGAGCAAACTAATAACATTTTAAAAAGATGGGAGCTCTGAATACTGCACCTTGCGATTCCATTGCCTGCAGTACAACAATCTGTCCTTATCAGACATTGTTCCAGACTATGTGTTATGTTACTGTTTGCTCATTACAAGTTTTTAAATTAGAGGTCGACCGATTGTGATTTTTCAACACAGATAACGATTATTGGAGGACCCCAAAAAAAAAAAAGCCGATACCGATTATTTTTTTATTTGTAATAATGACAATTACAACAATACTGAATGAACACTTATTTTAACTTGATATAATACATCAACAAAATCAATTTAGCCTCAAATAAATAATGAAACATGTTAAATTTGGTTTAAATAATGCAAAAACAAAGTGTTGGAGAAGAAAGTAAAAGTGCAATATGTGCCATGTAAAAAAGCTAATGTTTAAGTTCCTTGCTCAGAACATGAGAACATATGAAAGCTGGTGGTTCCTTTTAACATGAGTCTTCAATATTCCCAGGTAAGAAGTTTTAGGTTGTAGTTATTATAGAAATTATAGGACTATTTCTCTATACCATTTTGTATTTCATATACCTTTGACTATTGGATGTTCTTATAGGCACTTTAGTATTGCCAGTGTAACAGTATAGCTTCCGTCCCTCTCCTCGCCCCTACCCTGGCTCGAACCAGGAACACATCGACAACAGCCACACACGAAGCATCGTTACCCATCGCTCCACAAAAGCCACAGCCCTTGCAGAGCAAGGGAAACAACTACTCCAAGTCTCAGAGCGAGTGACGTTTTAAACTATTACTGCGCACCCCGCTAACTAGCTAGCCATTTCACATCGGTTACACCAACCTAATCTCGGGAGATGATAGGCTCGAAGTCATAAACAGCTCAATGCTTGAAACACAGCGAAGAGCTGCTGGCAAAAGTGCTGTTTGAATGAATGCATACGAGCCTGCTGCTGCCTACCATCGCTCAGACTGCTCTATCAAATCATAGACTTAATTATAACATAATAACACACAGAAATACGAGCCTTTGGTCATTAATATGGTCGAATCCGGAAACTATCATTTTGATACAGAACCGTTCCGTATTTTATCTAACGGGTGGCATCCCCAGGTCTAAATATTGCTGTTACATTGCACAACCTTCAATGTTATATCACATTTACGTAAAACTCTTGCAAATTAGTTCGCAACGAGCCAGGCTGCCCAAACTGCAATGAACGCAAGACAAGTGACACAATTTCACCTGGTTAATATTGCCTGATAGCTGAAAGAAATCCAGGTTAAATATGCAGGTTTAAAATATATACTTCTGTGTATTGAAAGGTATTAGTGTTTATGGTTAGGTACAGTCGTGCAACGATTGTGCTTTTTTCGCAAATGCGCTTTTGTTAAATCATCCCCCGTTTGGCGAAGTTGGTTGTCTTTATTAGGAAGAAATAGTCTTCACACAGTTCGCAACAGGCCAGGTGGCCCAAACTGCTGCATATACCCTGACTCTGTTGCAAGAGAAGTGACACAATTTACCTAGTTAAAATAAATTCATGTTAGCAGGCAATATTAACTAAATATGCAGGTTTAAAAATATATGCTTGTGTATTGATTTTAAGAAAGGCATTGATGTTAATGTTTAGGTACACGTTGGAGCAGCGACATCGATTATATGCAACGCAGGACACGCTAGATAAACTAGTAATATCATCAACCATGTGTAGTTAATTAGTGATTATGATTCATTGATTGTTTTTTATAAGATAAGTTTAATACTAGCTAGCAACTTACCTTGGCTTCTTACTGCATTCGCGTAACAGGCAGACTCCTTGTGGAGTGCAATGAGAGGCAGGTGGTTAGAACGTTGGACTAGTTAACTGTAAGGTTACAAGATTGAATCCCCGAGCTGACAAGGTAAAAATCTGTCGTTCTGCCCCTGAACAAGGAAGTTAACTTACAGTTCCTAGGCCGTCATTGAAAATAAGAATGTGTTCTTAACTAACTGGCCTAGTTAAATAAAGGTGTAAAAAAAACATTTTTTTAATCGGCCAAATTGGTGTCCAAAAATACAGATTTCCGATTGTTATGAAAACTTGAAAACAGCCATTCAGATTAGTCGGTCGAGCTCAAGTGTAAATTGCAGAGGAAATCGTTGCCCCAAGTCTCCAAGTCCTTTACATTGTAAACTCTGCAAAAAAATGGACCCTGTCTTTCAAAGATAATTCGTAAAAATACAAATAACCTCTCAGATCTTCATTGTGTTTCCCATGCTTGTTCAATGACCCATAAACAAATAATGAACATTCACCTGTGGAACGGTCGTTAAGATACTAACAGCTTACAGACCGTAGGCAATTAAGGTCACAGTTATGAAGACTTAGGACACTAAAGAGGCCATTCTACTGACTGAAAAACGCCAAAAGAAAGATGCTCAGGGTCCCTGTTCATCTGCATGAATGTGCCTTAGGCATGCTGCAAGGAGGCATGAGGACTGTATATGTGGCCAGGGCAATAAATTGCAATGTCCGTACTGTGAGACGCCTAAGATGGCGCTACAGGGAGACAGGACGGGCAGCTGATCGTCCTTGCATTGGCAGACCACGCGTAACAACACCTGCACAGCATCGGTAAATCCGAACATCACACCTGCGGGACAGGCACAGGATGGCAACAACAACTGCCCGAGTCACACCAGGAAAGCACAATCCCTCCATCAGTGCTCAGACTGTCCGCAATAGGCTGAGAGAGACTGGACTGAGGGCTTGTGGGCCTGTTGTAAGGCAGGTCCTCACCAGACATCACCGGCGACAATGTGGCTTATTGGCACAAACCCACTGTCCCTGGACCAGACAGGACTGGCAAAAAGTGCTCTTCACTGACGAGTCAAGCTTTTGTCTCACCAGGGGTGATGGTCGGATTCGCGTTTATCGTCGAAGCAATGAGCGTTACACTGAGGGCTGTACTCTGGAGCAGGATCGAGGTGGAGGCTCCATCATAGTCTGGGGCGGCGTGTCACAGCATCATCGGACTGAGCTTGTTGTCATTGCAGGCAATCTCAACACTGTGTTACAGGGAAGACACCTTCCTCCCTGATGTGTACCCTTCCTGCAGGCTCATCCTGATGATCCTCTAGCATGACAATACCACCAGCCACACTACTTGTTCAATGCGTGATTTCCTGCAAGACAGGAATGTCAGTGTTCTGCCATGGCCAGCGAAGAGCGGGGATCTCAATCCCATTGAGCACGTCTGGGACCTGTTGGATCGGAGGGTGAAATGTCCGGGAACTTGCAGGTGTCTTGGTGGAAGAGTAGGGGTGACATCTCACAGTAAGAACTGGCAAATCTGGTGCAGACCATGAGGAAGAGATGCACTGCAGTACTTAATGCATCTGGTGGCCACACCAGATACTGATTGTTACTTTTGATTTTGACCCCCCTTTTTTCAGGGACACATTACTCAATTTCTGTTAGTCACATGTCTGTGGAACCTGTTCAGTTTGTCTCAGTTGTTGACTCTTGTTATGTTTATACAAATATTTACACGTTAAGTTTGCTGAAAATGAACCTCGTTGACAGTGAGAGGACGTTTATTTTTTTGCTGAGTTTGTAAGGAAGGTGTTGGTGAATGAACAAAGCATGTTGTATGTTATTTTCCTGTTGACATATGTGCCCTCTCCCTCTTCTATCCCTATCCAACAGTGATGTCGGGTAACCCTGCAGACTCCTTCTCAGGTGACTCGGATGGGGAGGCAGAGAAGGTGGAGGTGGTGAAGAAGCGACCAGGTCGACCCCCCCGCAAGAAAAAAGGACCCCCTCCCTCTGTCAACCCTCTGCTTCCGGGTGCCCACAAAAGGAGAAGCATCCAGCCCAAGTCCGGTATGTACCATTGTATTTTTGGCCTACCCAATGCTTTGTGTATTAATGCATATTTTGGTGAATTGTTTTGAACAATAGCTTATTTTTGTGAGAAAGTGGGTGCTAGCGTCAGACAAGTTTGATCAACAACGGACTCGACAAGCGACTCGTTTACTTCCTAACACCTATCGATCTTTTCAAATCTAGAAATCTTAGTCACATTTTAGTAATTTCATCCTTCGTTAGTTTTTGTTTTCAGGAGACTAAAACTCTGGACTTTTTTTGTCTTATTTTAGTCACAGCCATTTTAGCCACATACTAGTGTATTAAATAATTGTTTAGGCAACCTAACCAAACTTTCATCATGTGCCTTTTCCAACTAGGCCTACTATTCCCTCTTATACGTTGGCAACATTGATATTGATATTGTGGGAGCGTGTGTCATGAGACCAAGGCTCTCTGCCAGACCACTGACTCAGAGGTTGTATGAGCCCCTCCTTTATAGTAGAATCCTCAAACCAGTTTCTAAAGACTGTTGACATCTAGTGGAAGCCCTAGGAAGTGCATCCTCATCCATATCTCAATGTGTATTCGGTCGGCCAAGCTTTGAAAAACTACAAACCTCAGATGTCCCACTTCCTGGTTGGATTTTTCTCAGGTTTTCCCCTGTCATATGAGTTCTGTTATACTCACAGACATCATTCAGACAGTTTTAGAAACTTCAGACGGTTTTCTATTCAATAATATTATGCATGTATTATGCATATGTTAGCTTCAGAGTAGGAGGCAGTTCACTCTGGGCAAACTATTCATCCAAAAGTGAAAATGCTGCCCCCTATCCCAAAAAGGTTAGCAAAACATTTTTGCATTGTCATTATGGTGTATTGTGTGAAGATTGAGGGGACAAAAACAAACAAATACATTTTAGAATAAGTCTAACATACAAATTGAAGGGGTCAGAATACTTTCCCAAAGATAGAATGTGTGTGTATATATTTCAGCAAAAAAAGTAACCTCATTGTCAACTGTTTATTTTCAGAAAGCTTAACATGTGTATATATTTGTATGAAGATACGATTTAACAACTGAGACATAAACTGAACAAGATCCATAGACATGTGACTAACAGAAATAGAATAATGTGGTCCCTGAGCAAAGGGGTGTCAAAATAAATGCATTAAATACTGCAGTGCATCTCCTCCTCATGGACTGCATCAGATTTGCCAGTTTTTGCTGTGAGATGTTGCCCCACTCTTCCACCAAAACACCTGCAAGCTCCCTGACATTTCTGGGGGTGAATGGCCCTAGCCCTCATCCTCCGATCCAACAGGTCCCAGACATGCTCAATCCGGGCTCTTTTCTGGCCAATGAAGAACACTTAACATTCCTGTCTTGCAGGAAATCACGCACAGAACGAGCAGTAAGGCTGGTGGCATTGTCACGCTGGAGGGTCATGTCAGGATGGGTCATGTCTTTCCTTCAATAATATATAATAATAATATATAATAATAATATAATAATAATAATAATATATGCCATTTAGCAGACGCTTTTATCCAAAGCGACTTACAGTCATGTGTGCATACATTCTACGTATGGGTGGTCCCGGGGATCGAACCCACTACCCTGGCGTTAGAAGCGCCATGCTCTACCAACTGAGCTACACAGGACCACACAGCATTGAGATTGCCAGCAATGACAACAAGCTCAGTCTGATGATGCTGTGACACACCGCCCCAGACCATGACGGACCCTCCACTTCCAAATCGATCCTACTCCAGAGTACAGGCCTTGGTGTAACACTTAATCCTTCGACGATAAACGCAAATCCGACCATCACCCCTGGTGAGACACAACCTTGACTCGTCGGTGAAGAGCACTTTTTGCCAGTCCTATCTGGTCCAGCGTTTGGTGGGTTTGTGCCCATAGGCAACGTTGTTTCCAGTGATGTTTGGTGAGGACCTGCATTTACAACAGGCCCACAAGCCCTCAGTCCAGCCTCTCTCAGCCTATTGCGGGCAGTTGTTGTCGCCTTCCTGTACCGCAGGTGTGATGTTCGGATATACCAATCCTGTGCAGGTGTTGTTACACGTGGTCTGCCACTGCGAGGACGATCAGCTGTCCGTCCTGTCTCACTGTAGCTCTGTCTTAGGCGTCTCACAGTACGAACATTGCAATTTATTGCCCTGGCCACATCTGCAGTCCTCATGCCTCCTTGCAGCATGCCTAAGGCACGTTCACGCAGATGAGCAGGAACCCTTGGCATCTTTCTTTTGGTGTTTTTCAGAGTCAGTAGAAAGGCCTCTTTTAGTGTCCTAAGTTTTCACAACTGTGACCTTAATTGCCTACCGTCTGTAAGCTGTTAGTGTCTTAAAGTCCGTTTTACAAGGGTTAATGTCAGGAATTGTGAACTGAGTTTAAAAGTATTTGGCTAAGGTGTATGTAAACTTCAGACTTCAACTGTATATAGAATTTATTATTAGAATATATTTATATATATATTTTTTTTGTGTGTATTGTTAGATATTCCTGCACTTTTGGAGATAGGAACACAAGCATATCACTACACCTGCAATAACATCTGCTAAATGTGTTTGCGTTCAATAAGATCCTATTTTTTTTACTGCACACAGTGAGTCCATGCAACTTATTATGTAGACACACATTTGTACTCCTGAACTTATTTCGACTTACCATAACAAAGCGGTTTCAGCTTTTCATTTGTAATTCATTTGGAAACTTTTAAAAAATTAATGTATAATAATTACATCTGTTTTGACATTATGTGGTGTTGTCTTTAGGCCAGTGAACAAAAAATCCAGCTGTAATCAATTTTAAATTCAGGCTGTAACACAACAAAATGTGGAAAAAGTAAAGGGGTGTGAAGGCACTGTATAGATTAGGGGTCTAGTGCTCTGGGGATGGATTTGGATTTGGGTAATTGATACATATGAGTCTGTCCTGTGTTCCCAGGGAAGCGTGGGGTGCTGAAGAGGCCCTGGTCGGAGGCGGAGCGAGTCGCCGTGGAGACGCACCTGAAGAGAAACATCATGGAATTGCGCGTGCCAGCCAAGGCAGACTGCGAGCGCTGCTTGCAACTCTGCCCTCTGCTGGTCAGCAACCAGCGCGACTGGAGGGCCATCAAGTTTTACTGCCACAACCGCATCCAGCTACTGAAGAAACAAGGCCGGAAGGAGAGTGCAGGACAAGGGGCACTCTGTTAGATAGGGATGGGGAGAGAGAGAGGGAGAAAGGAAGTGAGAGATGTGAGAGGTCGAGAACCGACTGCTACGATCTGGAGTGACCTGATTCTGGCGAAATAAGCGCAGTCTACTGGTTTTCTACTGAATTAACCTGACATCCGACTTAATTTTAAAGACTTTTACCTGGGACTAGGAGTTCAATATTAGTCCATATATGTAATGTTGACTTCAAGAGTCAACGATAATTAATTGAAATTAGTTGAAATGTCTCCTGTAACCTGGGGCCATATCCACAAAGTGTCTCAGAAAAGGCCCAAGGAATCCTGTTAAAAGCTTTTGTTAGAAAACTTCTAGCTCAGAGTAGGTTTTAGGATGTTAAGTCACTGCTCTGACAAACTCAATGTCTTATCTTGTTATCACGACAGTTTGAGGTACTGCAAAGAAAAGATGGTGATGACGCTTTTTGACGTTGTTGCAAATGATTAATCGTTATGAGGCATTGCCAGCTGTGAACTCTATAGCACGCTTCAGACGTGACTGTATGTTGCAATAGAGTAGTGTTTGACATCATTTTTGCCTAATATGTTGGCATGCGAAATATATATGTTTTTTACCAATTCTGATGGTTGTTCAAATCTAATTAGCATAATAAAGAAATACCCATCAAATTCCGTTTTTTTTTTACGGTAATGAGCAGTTTGTCGCCCTTCCACAGTGAAAGGTGGCAGAGCTAAAGCTGTGTTTGTCTTTTCGTGAGACATCCGAAAGTCGTTCTTTTCACAAACATCTGTAGCGTATTATGACCCCCCCCCCATGTTGATTTTAGGTGCGACTCATCACTAAAGAGGCTTCATGCAAAGCTTTTATTTTTTCCCATACGGTTGTTGAATTCCATATGAATTCACTTTCTGCACCCCTTTAGAATTGAACGAAACCTTCCAAACATGTTTGTCCATGGTAGAAGTTGTCTGAAAGTGACTTTTTGGACCTGAATGCCAAAACATTCAGGAGATAGTTGTGCAAAGTTTTCCCATTTTGCATTTCCCACCCTACCGTAAGACATCCATGTCTTTATGCCTGAAAAATATAACTGTTCCAAGTTTGATGTCATTTGAAAGTTTTCAAACAGGGTTGCCAAACTATTTGATACTTTTTTCCAATATACATATATGTACATACACAGTACCAGTCAAAAGTTTGGACACCTACTCATTCAAGGGTTTCTATTTATTTTTACTATTTTCTACATTGTAGAATAAAAGTGAAGACATCAACACTATGGAATCATGTAGTAACCATAAAAGTGTTAATCAAATCAAAATATATTTGATATTCTTCAAAGTAGTCACCCTTTGCCTTGATGAAAGCTTTGCACACTCTTGGTATTCTCTTAATGAGTAGGTGTGTCCCAACTTTTGACTGGTACTGTATATATACAGTGCATTTGGGAAAGACCTCTTGACTTTTTACACTTTAGAATAAGGCTGTGACTTAACAAAATGTATTAAATTGTTTTTTTCCCCCTCTTCAATCTACACACAATACCCCATAATGACGAAGCCAAACATGTTTTCTGAAATTTTGCACATTTATAAAAAAATATATACAGTGGGGCAAAAAAGTATTTAGTCAGCAACCAATTGTGCAAGTTCTCCCACTTAAAAAGATGAGACCTGTAATTTTCCTCATAGGTACACTTCAAATATGACAGACAAAATGAGGGGAAAAAATCCAGAATATCACATTGTAGGATTTTGAATGGATTTATTTTCAAATTATGGTGGAAAATAAGTATTTGGTCAATAACAAAAGTTTATCTCAATACTTTGTACATACCCTTTGTTGTCAATGACAGTGTTTTCTGTAAGTCTTCACACGGTTTTCACACACTGTTGCTGGTATTTTGCCCCATTCCTCCATGCAGATCTCCTCTTGAGCAGTGATGTTTTGGGGCTGTTGCTGGGCAACACGGACTTTCAAATCCCTCCAAAGATTTTCTATGGGGTTGAGATCTGGAGACTGGCTAGGCCACTCCAGGACCTTGAAATGCTTCTTACGAAGCCACTCCTTCGTTTGCCCGGGTGGTGTGTTTGGGATCATTGTCATGCTGAAAGACCCAGCCACGTTTCATCTTCAATGCCCTTGCTGATGGAAGGAGGTTTTCACTCAAAATCTCACGATACATGGCCCCATTCATTCTGGTCCCTTTCCCTTCTGGTCCCTTTGAAGAAAAACAGCCCCAAAGCATGATGTTACCACCCCCATGCTTCACAGTAGGTATGGTGTTCTTTGGATGCAACTCGGCTTTCTTTGTCCTCCAAACACGATGAGTTGAGTTTTTACCAAAATGTTATATTTTGGTTTCATCTGATCATATGACATTCTCCCAATCTTCTTCTGGACCATCCAAATGCTCTATAGCAAACTTCAGACTGGCCTGGACATGTACTGGCTTAAGCAGGGGGACACGTCTGACACTGCAGGATTTGAGTCCCTGGTGGCGTAGTGTGTTACTGATGGTAGGCTTTGTTACTTTGGTCCCAGCTCTCTGCAGGTCATTCACTAAAAAAATGTGTAAAAAGTCCAGGCGTCTGAATACTTTTCGAAAGCACTGTATATTTGTTTGTTTTTTTATCGTTAAAGGAGAAGCTTACCCAAAATTGAGAAACTTTCCAGTTTGTTTTTTGGAATACAGAAAAACGTTTCCAGGACACCAGAGTGTATGTGGACAGCAAAATCCCTGTGGTCTGTTAGGTTCTAAATGAACCCAGTAAAACTTGCGGGTGCTTAGTAATGCTCAAACCAAGTTTATTCACCCACTTGGTCAACAGCTGCATAAGACAACCTATTCACGCAAGTACTGTTATTTAACTCTTTTTTCCTATGCTGTGTCTCCTACACATCTGAACAGCCAATACATCTCTGTTGCTAGACAGAAACTTATTGATATCTGTTCTTCCTCACTTCATCTGACCTGACCTCGGCCCCAAATTCCTCACTCCTCCTCCCTGATGTCCAACAATAACATATTCTGTCAGAATGTAAACGTTCTATGTTCCCCTCTCCTCCCTCTGTGATATGAATAAGAATATCAAATCAAATTTTATGGTTTGCAGATGTTAATGCGAGTGTAGCGAAATGCTTGTGCTTCTAGTTCCGACAATGCAGTAATAACCAACAAGTAATCTAACCTAACAATTACCTTATACACACAAGTGTAAAGGGATGAAGAATATGTACATAAATATATATATATATTTTTCACCTTTAACCAGGTAGGCTAGTTGAGAACAAGTTCTTATTTGCAACTGCGACCTGGCCAAGATAAAGCATAGCAGTGTGAACAGACAACAGAGTTACACATGGAGTAAACAATTAACAAGTCAATAACACCGAAAAAAAGGGAGTCTATATACATTGTGTGCAAAAGGCATGAGGAGGTAGGTGAACAATTACAATTTTGCAGATTAATACTGGAGTGATAAATGATCAGATGGTCATGTACAGGTAGAGATATTGGTGTGCAAAAGAGCAGAAATGTAAATAAATAAAAACTGTGGGGATGAGGTAGGTAAAAATGGGTGGGCTATTTACCGATAGACTATGTACAGCTGCAGCGATCGGTTAGCTGCTCAAATAGCAGATGTTTGAAGTTGGCGAGGGAGATAAAAGTCTCCAACTTCAGCGAATTTTTGCAATTCGTTCCAGTCACAGGCAGCAGAGAACTGGAACGAAAGGCGGCCAAATGAGGTGTTGGCTTTAGGGATGATCAGTGAGATACACCTGCTGGAGCGCGTGCTACGGGTTGGTGTTGCCATCGTGACCAGTGAACTGAAATAAGGCGGAGCTTTACCTAGCATGGACTTGTAGATGACCTGGAGCCAGTGGGTCTGGCGACGAGTATTTAGCGAGGGCCAGCCGACTAGAGCATACAGGTCGCAGTGTTGGGTGGTATAAGGTGCTTTAGTGACAAAACGGATGGCACTGTGATAAACTGCATCCAGTTTGCTGAGTAGAGTGTTGGAAGC
This sequence comes from Oncorhynchus gorbuscha, assembly GCF_021184085.1. Lineage (NCBI taxonomy): Eukaryota > Metazoa > Chordata > Actinopteri > Salmoniformes > Salmonidae > Oncorhynchus > Oncorhynchus gorbuscha. The sequence goes on along the minus strand of NC_060193.1, from coordinate 34,362,033 downwards.
AATTTTGTAGATGACATCGCCGAAGTCGAGGATCGGTAGGATAGTCAGTTTTACTAGGGTAAGTTTGGCGGCGTGAGTGAAGGAGGCTTTGTTGCGGAATAGAAAGCCGACTCTAGGTTTGATTTTTGATTGGAGATGTTTGATATGAGTCTGGAAGGAGAGTTTACAGTCTAGCCAGACACCTAGGTACTTATAGATGTCCACATATTCAAGGTCGGAACCATCCAGGGTGGTGATGCTAGTCCGGCGTGCGGGTGCAGGCAGCGAACGGTTGAAAAGCATGCATTTGGTTTTACTAGCGTTTAAGAGCAGTTGGAGGCCACGGAAGGAGAGTTGTAATGGCATTGAAGCTCGTTTGGAGGTTAGATAGCACAGTGTCCAAGGACGGGCCGGAAGTATATAGAATGGTGTCGTCTGCGTAGAGGTGGATCAGGGAATCTCCCGCAGCAAGAGCAAATTCATTGATATATACAGAGAAAAGAGTCGGCCCGAGAATTGAAACCTGTGGCACCCCCATAGACTGCCAGAGGACCGGACAGCATGCCCTCCGATTTGACACACTGAACTCTGTCTGCAAAGTAATTGGTGAACCAGGCAAGGCAGTCATCAGAAAAACCGAGGCTACTGAGTCTGCCGATAAGAATATGGTGATTGACAGAGTCGAAAGCCTTGGCAAGGTCGATGAAGACGGCTGCACAGTACTGTTTTTTATCGGTGGCGGTTATGATATTGTTTAGTGGCTGAGGTGCACCCGTGACCGGCTCGGAAACCAGATTGCACAGCGGAGAACGTACAGTGGGATTCGAGATGGTCAGTGACCTGTTTGTTGACTTGGCTTTCGAAGACCTTAGATAAGCAGGGCAGGATGGATATAGGTCTGTAACAGTTTGGGTCCAAGGTGTCTCCCCCTTTGAAGAGGGGGATGACTGCGGCAGCTTTCCAATCCTTGGGGATCTCAGACGATATGAAAGAGAGGTTGAACAGGCTGGTAATAGGGGTTGCGACAATGGCGGCGGATAGTTTCAGAAATAGAGGGTCCAGATTGCCAAGCCCAGCTGATTTGTACGGGTCCAGGTTTTGCAGCTCTTTCAGAACATCTGCTATCTGGATTTGAGTAAAGGAGAACCTGGAGAGGCTTGGGCAAGTAGCTGCGGGGGGGGGGCTGAGCTGAGCTGTTGGCCGAGGTTGGAGTAGCCAGGCGGAAGTCATGGCCAGTCGTTGAGAAATGCTTGTTGAAGTTTTCGATAATCATGGATTTATCGGTGGTGACCGTGTTACCTAGCCTCAATGCAGTTGGAAGCTGGGAGGAGGTGCACTTGCTCTCCATGGACTTCACAGTGTCCCAGAACTTTTTGGAGTTGGAGCTACAGGATGCAAATTTCTGCCTGAAGAAGCTGGCCTTAGCTTTCCTGACTGACTGCGTGTATTGGTTCCTGACTTCCCTGAACAGTTGCATTTTCAGTTTCATATATGAATTAGTGATGGTACAGAACGGCATAGGCAAGATGCAGTAGATGGTATCGAGTACAGTATATACATATGAGATGAGTAATGTAGGGTATGTAGACATTATATTAAGTGGCATTGTTTATATAGTCCGCCCCATCCCGCATGCGGTCGCGTTACTACAGCCTCAAGCTCATTACCATAACGCAACGTTAGCGATTTCTAAAAATCGCAAATGAAATGAAATAAATATGCCTGCTCTCAAGCTTATCCTTTTATTAACAATCCTGTCGTCTCAGATTTTCAAAATATGCTTTAGAACCAGAGAAAATCAATAATTTGTGTAAGAGTGGTGATAGCTAGCTTAGCAATTAGCATTTAGCACGCAACATATTCACAAAAACCAGCAAAGGGATCAAATAAAATAATTTACCTTTGAAGAACTTCAGATGTTTCAATGAGGAGACTCAGTTACATAGCAGATGTCCAGTTTTTCCTGAAAGAATCTTGTGTAGGACACAACGTTCCGTTTTGTTACTATGCATTTGGCTACCGAAACTAACCGAAAATTCAGTCACCTACACGTCGAACTTTTTTCCGAATTAACTCCATAATATCGACTGAAACATGGAAAACGTTGTTTGAATCAATCCTCAAGGTGTTTTGTCATATCTCTTCATTGAAATGCCGTCCCTGGAAGCATGAATTCTTCTCTGATTCGGATGGAAAAATACTGGTAGCTGACTTTTGCGCACCAATTTCCACACAGACACCGTGCGGGACCCCTGGTAAATGTAGTCTCTTATGGTCAATCTTCCAATGATATGCCTACAAATACGTCACAATGCTGCAGACACCTTGGGGAAACGCTAGAAAGTGTCTGTTCATTCCTGTCGCATTCACAGCCATATAAGGCGATCATGGAAAACGTACCTTAAAAAATCCTGTTCATTTCCTGGTCACTCAAACATCTTGGTTTTGCCTGTAGCTTTTGTTCTAAGGCACTCACAGTGAAAATCTTTGCAGTTCTGGAAACGTCAGTGTCTTCTTTCCAAAACTATCAATTCCAAGCATAGTCGAGCATCTTTTCGTGACAAAATATTGCGCTTAAAACGGGCACGTCTTTTTATCCAAAAATGAAATACTGCCCCTAGAGTCTTAAGAGGTTAAAGTGGCTAGTGATACATTTTTTTACATGTATGGCAGCACCCACTCAATGTTAGTGGTGGCTGTTTAACAGTCTGATGGCCTTGAGATAGAAGCTGTTTTTCAGTCTCTCGGTCCCTGCTTTGATGCATCTGTACTGACCTCGCCTTCTGGATGATAGCAGGGTGAACAGGCAGTGGCTCGGGTGGTTGTTGTCCTTGATCTTTATGGCCTTCCTGTGACATCGGGTGGTGTAGGTGTCCTGGAGGGCAGGTAGTTTTCCCCCGGTGATGCGTTGTGCAGACCTCATTACCCTCTGGAGAGCCTTACGGTTGTGGGCGGAGCAATTACCGTACCAGGCGGTGATACAGCCCGACAAGATGCTCTTGATTGTGCATCTGTAAAAGTTTGTGTGCTTTTGGTGACAAACTGAATTTCTTCAGCCTCCTGAGGTTGAAGAGGCGCTGCTGTGCCTTCACCACGCTGTCTGTGTGGGTGGACCAATTCAGTTTGTCTGTGATGTGTGCTTTCAGTTTCGCACGAATGCTGCCATCAATCCACAGTTTCTGGTTGGGGAATATTTTGTATTTTCAAGTGTAGAAGTCAGAACCCATCAGGTCGCAAAAGCAAACTAACTGTTCCTCATTACATTACTCCATTACTGTACAAATTGTAGACACGTATTATTTTTCTCTGCAGCACAAGCATTTCTCATTCATGGCATTGCCGCGCAATTGCCACAACTGCACCAGCAGTCTGTGTTGATTCTGTGGATGGGTTGTGGCTGAGGTCCAGCTACTGCTATGGCTTCAGTGGCTAGAGCGGCAGTGGCCATCTGAAGTTCAATTTGCCTTAATTCTTTGTCCGAATACTCGGGCTCAAATAAATACTGTTAGACGACACCATCGACCCACCCCCACTCCTCCAGTTGTTTTCTTCATCACTAGAGATTATGTCATTGTCATACATATTTGTAGATTGCTGTTTACTTTGTATAACTAATATGTAATGCTGTATTCACTCCGCTGAACTAGTTTGAATGTATGGAATCATTTGGGATTTTCTGTATTTTGGGTCAACTTCTCTTTTAATGTCAATTATCAAAAAATATGTCAACTCATTTTTTTCATTTTCACATGTTGTAGCTTAGACCCTCCTATGTTACATAGTGTTTGTGTTGTGCACTAAATCGGTTGAGACACATCATTCTCATGAATACAGGGTGGGTGTAATTTCAATCATAACCAGTAGAATGGACCTATCCCTTCAGTTCACTGCCATTTAGCTGGTACACAATTGAAATTGCATTTATCAAGTTACTGAATGTATACAGCTTTCCATACATGCTTGCCCATGGTATTAGTGATCAGAAAGTGTCAAACTAATCATTTCTGGAAAAATACCTTAATAGAAAAGGTATTTTTTACCTTTTAACATAAAGGTAAAAACATACATAATTTCTCAAAATATGTTAATACAAATAATTAGTTTGACAACCCTTTTTTATAAGCTTTCAAATTCAACCATTTATCTTTTTCAGTGATGACAGATGTTTTCATGGTCGGGTATGCAAAATGGGTCAACTTTGAGCACCTCTATCTCCAGAATGTTTTGTCATTCAGGCCCAAAAATCATTTTCTGACCACTTCTACAATGGGCAAGCTTGTATGGAGGGTTTCATTCCAATCAAAGGGGATGCAGTCAGAAAGTGATTGAGATTATATGGAACGACCCCATAAGAGTAGGAGTAAAATGTCTCTTTTCGGTACTTAAGACCAATTTTCTACTCTGATGCTTTATGGATACAGGCCCTGGATTGGGAATCATTGGTCCTAGAAGTGTGGAAGAGTATCTGAGTTTTAAAGACCCAATTTCAATGTGATGGGACATGATGGAGAAAGAACTGAGAATGTGAGCGAGGTTCAGGATTGGAGAATGTTTGGAAGTCTAGCATCCACCTCCACTGAAAGCTGAAGACGAAACGTGAATGTTAGGTTGTCTTTACAAAGATGGAAGAAGAAACATTATGGTTTTAACCCATAAGAGCCACCCTAGAATTAGCCTACATGTCATATGGGCTGGGACACCTATGAACTGTGAATGTTTTGTTTGATATCGATAACTGACTGGCGTGGACCCCAACCATTGCTTTCATGGTCAACTGTATTGATCAAAGTATTGGACCGTGATGCACCAGTGAACTTGTTCACATGTACCTTTGTACCCCGTTCTTAGTCATACTAGTATGAAACATGGCACTCATTGTTCAAATTGTTTATAATGTTTTTTATTTTAATTTTATTAAACTATCATATGGTCTTATTAGTAACAAATGTAAATGTGTACTAATCAACAATGAAATTGGACATAGTAGGGGTTAAGGTCTTATTGTGCTTTGGTGTACATAATGTAAATGCTACTTATTAAAGTGTATCACATTTTGAAGTGTTTTCTTAACCACAATTGCAAAGTGAGATTTTGTACTACGGTAACAGATGCAACATAAAACATACAGTGCATTCGTAAAGGATTCAGACCCCTTGACTTTTTAGTTAGTCTTATTCTACAATTGATTCAATTGTTTATCTGCATCAATCTACACACAATACCCCATAACGACAAAGCAAAACAGGTTTTTAGAAATGTTGTGCATTTATTTAAAAAATTAAATACTTATCACATTTACATACGTTTTCAGACCCTTTACGCAGTACTTTGTTGAAGCTTCTTTGGCAGCGAGTACAGTGCAGAGTCTTCTTGGGTATGACTACAAGCTTGGCACACCTGTGTTTGGGGAGTTTTTCCCCATTCTTCTCTGCAGATGGCTTGAGATTGTCATATTGAATGGGGATTGTTGCTTCACAGCTATTTTCAGGTCTCCAGAGATGTTCAATCGGGTTCAAGTCCATGTTCTGGCTGTGCCACTCAAGGACGTTCAGAGACTTGTACCGTAGACACTCCTGGGTTGTCTTGGTTGTGTGCTTAGGGTTGTTGTCCTGTTGGAAGGTGAACCTTTGCACCAATCTGAGGTCCTGAGCGCTCTGGAGTATGTTTTCATCAAGGATTGCTCTGTTAATCTTTCCCTCAATGGTCTCCCAGTTCCTGCTGCTGTAAAACGTCCCCACAGCATGATGCTGCCATCACCATGCTTCACCGTAGGGATGGTGCCAGGTTTGTTCCATACGTGACGCTTGGCATTCAGGCCAAATAGTTCAATCTTGGTTTCATCAGACCAGAGAATCTTGTTTCTCATGGTCTGAGAGTCATTTAGGTGCCTTTTGGCAGAGTCCAAGCGGGCTGCCTTGTGCCTTTTACTGAGGAGTGGCTTCCATCTGGCCACTCTACCATAAATCCCTGATTGGTGGAGTGCTAAAGAGATGGTTGTCATTCTGGAAGGTTCTCACATCTCCACAGAGGAACTCTGGAGCTCTGTCAGAGTGACCATCAGGTTCTCGGTCACTCCCTGACCAAGGCCCTTCTCCCCCGATTGCTCAGTTTGGCCAGGCGGCCTGCTCTTTACCACAGGTGGACTCCAATGAAGTTGTAGAAACATCTCAAGGATGATCATTGGAAATAGGATGCTCCTCAGCTCAATTTCAAGTCTCATTGCAAAGGGTCTATAAATAAGGTATTTTGGGGGGGGGGGGGCATTTGCAAATATTTCGTAGCCTGTTTTCGCTTTGATTATGGGGTATTGTGTGTAGATTGAGGATTTTTAAACATTTTAAGGCTGTAACATAACAATGTGGAAAAAGTCAAGGGGTCTGAATACTTTCCGAATGCACTGTATTAGCTACAGTAATGCAAAACATGATAATTTCAGAATAGTCTAATGAATAAGAACAAGTGTTAACAATATTCCAAATTGTTTCAAGAAAACAAAACTTAGCTCTAATACTTTAAGTCACAAGTACATTATTTGAATACATAGTCACGCAAGGTGTTTATCATATTCAGAATATATTAAACATCTTAGGTTGGGTTTCTGCCTTTAGTAAATGAGCAAGGTCTTACCTGGGTTGAACAGGTAATACAGTATGTAGTCACTTCTACAGATACTGCAGGAAAATTACTCCTCGCTAGATTCTCGTTGCAGGTTATTGTCTTGCTTGAAAATCCATTTAAGGCCATGTTTTAGCCTCCTGTCCATGACACTGTTGACCATAACAAGGGCCCCAGGACCAGTGGAAGCAAATAGCTCCCTAACATCAACACCACCACGATATGTTTCAGTAGTTTTGGGGTTATTTTCTGCTTATACATTCTCATTTCAATGCCAAACCGGCGACTGGTGTGCATGGCCAAAGAGCTCTATTTTCTTGTCGACTGACCAAAGCACCGGTTCCAGTCCAAGTGCCAATGCCATTTAGCAAACTCCAGGTTTTTACATTTGTTGGATGACATGAAAATAGAGCTCTTTGGCCACGCATACCAGTGGTGGGTTTGGCATCAAAATGAGAATGCATGAGCAGCAAATAACCTCATACCTACTGTTGTATGAAATATACTTATTCATGTCACTGAAGGAGAGAGGGGGGACTGTATAAAGTTTACATTCTGTCTGGATATACACTGCTCAAAAAAATAAAGGAAACACTTAAACAACACAATGTAACTCCAAGTCAACCACACTTCTGTGAAATCAAACTGTCCACTTAGGAAGCAACACTGATTGGCAATAAATTTCACATGCTGTTGTGCAAATGGAATAGACAGGTGGAAATTATAGGCAATTAGCAAGACACCCCCAATAAAGGAGTGGTTTTGCAGGTGGTGACCACAGACCACTTCTCAGTTCCTATGCTTCCTGGCTGATGTTTTGGTCACTTTTGAATGCTGGCGGTGCTTTCACTCTAGTGGTAGCATGAGACGGAGTCTACAACCCACACAAGTGGCTCAGGTAGTGCAGCTCATCCAGGATGGCACATCAATATGAGCTGTGGCAAGAAGGTTAGCTGTGTCTGTCAGCGTAGTGTCCAGAGCATGGAAGCGCTACCAGGAGACAGGCCAGTACGTCAGGAGACGTGGAGGAGGCCGTAGGAGGGCAACAACCCAGCAGCAGGACCGCTACCTCCGCCTTTGTGCAAGGAGGAGCAGGAGGAGCACTGCCAGAGCCCTGCAAAATTACCTCCAGCAGGCCACAAATGTGCATGTGTCTGCTCAAACGGTCAGAAACAAACTCCATGAGGGTGGTATGAGGGCCCGACGTCCACAGGTGGGGGTTGTGCTTACAGCCCAACACTGTGCAGGACGTTTGGCATTTGAGAACACCAAGATTGGCAAAATCGCCACTGGCACCCTGTGCTCTTCACAGATGAAAGCAGGTTCACACTGAGCACGTGACAGACGTGACAGAGTCTGGAGATGCCGTGGAGAACGTTCTGCTGCCTGCAACATCCTCCAGCATGACCGGTTTGGCGGTGGGTCAGTCATGGTGTGGGGTGGTATTTCTTTGGGGGGCCGCACAATCCTCCATGTGCTCGCCAGAGGTAGCCTGACTGCCATTAGGTACCGAGTTGAGATCCTCACCCCTTGTGAGACCATATGCTGGTGCGGTTGGCCCTGGGTTCCTCCTAATGCAAAACAATGCTAGACCTCATGTTTATTTTTTTTATTTTTTTATTTCACCTTTATTTAACCAGGTAGGCAAGTTGAGAACAAGTTCTCATTTACAATTGCGACCTGGCCAAGATAAAGCAAAGCAGTTCGACAGATACAACGACACAGAGTTACACATGGAGTAAAACAAACATACAGTCAATAATACAGTATAAACAAGTCTATATACAATGTGAGCAAATGAGGTGAGAAGGGAGGTAAAGGCAAAAAAGCCATGGTGGCAAAGTGAATACAATATAGCAAGTAAAACACTGGAATGGTAGTTTTGCAATGGAAGAATGTGCAAAGTAGAAATAAAAATAATGGAGTGCAAAGGAGCAAAATTAATTAATTAATTAAATACAGTTGGGAAAGAGGTAGTTGTTTGGGCAAAATTATAGGTGGGCTATGTACAGGTGCAGTAATCTGTGAGCTGCTCTGACAGTTGGTGCTTAAAGCTAGTGAGGGAGATAAGTGTTTCCAGTTCCAGAGATTTTTGTAGTTCGTTCCAGTCATTGGCAGCAGAGAACTGGAAGGAGAGGCGGCCAAAGAAATAATTGGTTTTGGAGGTGACTAGAGAGATATACCTGCTGGAGCGTGTGCTACAGGTGGGAGATGCTATGGTGACCAGCGAGCTGAGATAAGGGGGGACTTTACCTAGCAGGGTCTTGTAGATGACATGGAGCCAGTGGGTTTGGCGACGAGTATGAAGCGAGGGCCAGCCAACGAGAGCGTACAGGTCGCAATGGTGGGTAGTATATGGGGCTTTGGTGACAAAACGGATTGCACTGTGATAGACTGCATCCAATTTGTTGAGTAGGGTATTGGAGGCTATTTTGTAAATGACATCGCCAAAGTCGAGGATTGGTAGGATGGTCAGTTTTACAAGGGTATGTTTGGCAGCATGAGTGAAGGATGCTTTGTTGCGAAATAGGAAGCCGATTCTAGATTTAACTTTGGATTGGAGATGTTTGATATGGGTCTGGAAGGAGAGTTTACAGTCTAACCAGACACCTAAGTATTTGTAGTTGTCCACGTATTCTAAGTCAGAGCCGTCCAGAGTAGTGATGTTGGACAGGCGGGTACGTGCAGGTAGCGATCGGTTGAAGAGCATGCATTTAGTTTTACATTTGTATGTATGTAAGAGCAATTGGAGGCCACGGAAGAAGAGTTGTATGGCATTGGAGCTTGCCTGGAGGGTTGTTAACACAGTGTCCAAAGAAGGGCCGGGAGTATACAGAATGGTGTCGTCTGCGTAGAGGTGGATCAGAGACTCACCAGCAGCAAGAGCGACCTCATTGATGTATACAGGGAAGAGAGTCGGTCCAAGAATTGAACCCTGTGGCACCCCCATAGAGACTGCCAGAGGTCCGGACAGCAGACCCTCCGATTTGACACACTGAACTCTATCAGAGAAGTAGTTGGTGAACCAGGCGAGGCAATCATTTGAGAAACCAAGGCTGTCGAGTCTGCCGATGAGGATGTGGTGATTGACAGAGTCAAAAGCCTTGGCCAGATCAATGAATACGGCTGCACAGTAATGTTTCTTATCGATGGCGGTTAAGATATCGTTTAGGACCTTGAGCGTGGCTGAGGTGCACCCATGACCAGCTCTGAAACCAGATTGCATAGCAGAGAAGGTATGGTGAGATTAGAAATGGTCGGTAATCTGTTTGTTGACTTGGCTTTCGAAGACCTTAGAAAGGCATGGTAGGATAAATATAGGTCTGTAGCAGTTTGGGTCAAGAGTGTCCCCCCCTTTGAAGAGGGGGATGACCGCAGCTGCTTTCCAATCTTTGGGGATCTCAGATGACACGAAAGAGAGGTTGAACAGGCTAGTAATAGGGGTGGCAACAATTTCGGCAGATAATTTTAGAAAGAAAGGGTCCAGATTGTCTAGCCCGGCTGATTTGTAGGGGTCCAGATTTTGCAGCTCTTTCAGAACATCACCTGAATGGATTTGGGAGAAGGAGAAATGGGGAAGGCTTGGGCGAGTTGCTGTTGGGGGTGCAGTGCTGTTGACCGGGGTAGGAGTAGCCAGGTGGAAAGCATGGCCAGCCGTAGAAAAATGCTTATTGAAATTCTCAATTATGGTGGATTTATCAGTGGTGACAGTGTTTCCTATCTTCAGTGCAGTGGGCAGCTGGGAGGAGGTGTTCTTATTCTCCATGGACTTTACAGTGTCCCAGAACTTTTTTGAGTTAGTGTTGCAGGAAGCAAATTTCTGCTTGAAAAAGCTAGCCTTGGCTTTTCTAACTGCCTGTGTATAATGGTTTCTAGCTTCCCTGAACAGCTGCATATCACGGGGGCTGTTCGATGCTAATGCAGAATGCCATAGGATGTTTTTGTGTTGGTTAAGGGCAGTCAGGTCTGGGGAGAACCAAGGGCTATATCTGTTCCTGGTTCTACATTTCTTGAATGGGGCATGTTTATTTAAGATGGTTAGGAAGGCATTTAAAAAAAATATCCAGGCATCCTCTACTGACGGGATGAGATCAATATCCTTCCAGGATACCCCGGCCAGGTCGATTAGAAAGGCCTGCTCGCTGAAGTGTTTCAGGGAGCGTTTTACAGTGATGAGTGGAGGTCGTTTGACCGCTGACCCATTACGGATGCAGTGTGGCTGGAGTGTATCAGCAGTTCCTGCAAGAGGAAAGCATTGATGCTATGGACTGGCCCGCCCGTTCCCCAGACCTGAATCCAATTGAGCACATCTGGGACATCATGTCTCGCTCCATCCACCACCACCACATTGCACCACAGACTATCCGGGAGTTGGCGGATGCTTTAGTCCAGGCCTGGGAGGAGATCCCTCAGGAGACCATCCGCCACTTCATCAGGAGCATGCACAGGCATTGTAGGGAGGTCATACAGGCACGTGGAGGCCACACACACTACTGAGCCTCATTTTGACTTGTTTTAAGGACATTACATTGTGGCGAAATCTGCACGGAGCCTTCACCGTGCACTGACACTTTAAGAGCGCATGAGCAGTATGGAAGGAGGAAATAAAGAGAGCTCATTTAGCTCTTTGGGGAGGAGCTCTTGGGTGGCGCGACAGTTTGATTGTGTGGGCTGTGCTGCAAAAGTTTTGTTTGTTTTCAGCGTGTGCAGTTTATAAAGTATTTAACTCAATCATCGGTGTAATCGCTCTAGGTCGTGGTTGTTTTCGTTTGGGACCGCGCCCGTTATGGATTGCATGGATTAGTAGTAACATTGTTGCGAAGCTTTAACATACAATCCAACAAACCATCGGACAGTCAGACAGTACACCTACACGCCTGAAGACTACAGCTAAGATCCCTCTTGTTCTCTTTCTCTTTTTCTCTTCCCTCTATCGTCCCAGTGCTTTACCCTGCAACAGACTCTATTTTTCCAATGCACTTCCCACTGAAGTTCATTAGAGCTGGACTATTATTGCCCTGCCAGAAGTATTTGGGTGGACATTTTAGTTAAAAGGGAGGTTGCTTGCAAGTTATGCATTGTTATGTGAACTGTATTGAGGTGTACTAATGACATGTGGCCGAGAAGATTGTGGACATTTTTAAGGCCTTTGTTGTGTCTATGAACACCCCCCACATTCATAACCTCTGCACTGTTCCACTGGACGATAATACATATTATTGCAAATCCTCTGTTGATGACTGGGTTCTTTCTTGTATGAAGTTGCTGTTAAATTGCTCTGCCATTATTAGTATTATTATTATTGAATGAGGTATTCTCGTTGGGGTTACCCCTGTGCTGTGATGTGGGTTTTATATGGTGTGTATTCTTTTTTTCTCTCCACTGGCTATCTGGTAAACAGGCTACACTCTAGGCAGTCTCTTCTGCTGATGTGTGTGGGTCTGGTAGTGGTACTCTCTCTATTCTACTCTTTTCCTTTCGGCATGGTTAATACCTGCCTGGCGCCCAAACAAAATCTTTCTTTACTCCTCTCTAATAAATACCGCTACAACATCAACGCTGGATCAGCCTGTAGTGTGGTTTTCCACTTAAATTTTGAGTGTGACTCCAAATGCAGACCTCTATGGGTTGATAAATTTGATTTCCATTGATCATTTTTGTGTGATTTTGTTGTCAGCACATTCAGCTATGTAAAGAAAAAAGTATTTCATAAGAATATTTCATTCAGATCTAGGATGTGTTATTTTAGTGTCTTTATTTTTTTGAGCAGTGTATTATTGTTACCCATCGGGGATCCTATGGGAGGAAAAGAGACAGTCTGGTCCAAGTCAACATGACAGCTGTGAGTTGGAGAGGAGTGAGCACTTTGGTGCAACGGTCAGGTCAGATGAAGTGAGGAAGAACCGATATCGCACTGTAAAATATAGTGGTAGATCTTTGATGTTATCGGGATAAATACTAACCCATTTAGTATTTATTAGGATCCCCTCACAGCGGCTACTCTTCCTGGGGTCCAAACAGGAAACATTACAACAAATCAAATGCATAATTGTACATGCATAGCACTAGATTTACATTACAATTTAGCCTTTCAGAAGATGCTCCCATTAGGAGTGACTCACAGCTAGTGCATTCATCTTAAGATAGCTAGGTGAGACAATCACATATCACAGTCATCCCAAAAAATATCTGTCTCCTCACAGTCCCCATTGTGCTGTAGTAAGGTGTTCTTTTATCACTTAAAAATAATTATCTGGTTTTATTGCTAGCTTGAGTTACTTAGGGTGGCAGAGTTCAATTTAATCATGTCTCTATTTAATGCTGTGTGTATCCCAGCCTCTTCTGGGGACTGTGAAAAGACCTCTGGTTGCATGTCTTGTGTTATGCCGATGAGTGTCCGAACTGTGTGCCAAAGGCTTGAACAATCAATCAAAAGTATTTATAATGCCCTTTTTACATCATCAGATGTCACAAAGTGCTATACAGAAACCCAGCCTAAAACCGCAAAAGCAAGCAATGCAGATGTAGAAGCACTGTAAACTAGGAAAAACTACCTAGAAAGACAGGAACCCAGGAAGAAACCTCAAGAGGAACCAGGCTCGGAGGGTTAGTGGCTTGCAAAAGTATTCACCCCCTTGGCATTTTTCTTATTTTGTTGCCTTACAACCTGGAATAAATAAATAAAAATTAGGGGGTTTGTATCATTTGATTTACACAACACACCTACCACTTTGAAAATGCAAAATAAGTTTTATTGTGAAACAAACAAGAAATAAGACAAAAAAATAAAACTTCAGCGTGCATAACTATTACTTTGTAAAGCCACCTTTTGCAGCAATTACAGCTGCAAGTCCCTTGGGGTATGTCTCTATAAGCTTGGCACATCTAGCCACTGGGATTTTTGCCCATTCTTCAAGGCAAAACTGACCCAGCTCCTTCAAGTTGGATGGGTTCCACTGGTATACAGCAATCTTTATGTCATACCACAGATTCTCAATTGGATTGAGGTCTGGACATTGACTAGGCCATTCCACAACCAAATGCTTATTTTCCACCATAATTTGCAAATAAATTCATTAAAACCCTACAATGTGATTTGCTGGATTTTTTTTTTCATTTTGTCTGTCATAGTTGAAGTGTACCTATGATGAAAATTACAGGCCTCATCTTTTTAAGTGGGAGAACTTGCACAATTGGTGGCTGACTAAATCCTTTTTAGCCCCACTGTAACTAATATCACCCTGTATCCCACTTCCTGGTTGAATTTTTTGTCAGGTTTTTGCCTGCTATATGAGTTCTGTTATACTCACAGACATCATTCAAACAGTTTTAGAAACTTCAGTGTTTTCTATCCAAATGTACTAATTACATGCATATTCTGAAGGTAATTGGTTGCACCAGATCTTATTTAGGGGCTTAATAGCAATGGGGTTGAATACATATGCATGCACCACTTTTCATTTGTATTTTTTTGTGTATGTCCATTTACATGAAATCCAAATAAAATCCATTTAAATTACAGGTTGTAATGAAACAAAATAGGAAAAAAGCCAAGTGGTTGAATACTTTTGCATGGCACTGTATAAGAGTACATATCCATTAAGGCTAGATTGTTCCTCAAGATGTTCAAACTTTCATAGATGACCAGCAGGGTCAAATAATAAATACAGTGGTTGCACAGGAGAATTACACCTGATATAACAGACCGACCCTAGCCCCGCGGCACATAGTCTATTGCAGCATAGGTCATTGATACCCAGGCAGGACCAACCAGGCAGGATATATCCCCACCAACTTTGCCAAAGCACAGTGCCCACACCACTAGAGGGGTATCCACAGACCACCAACTTACTACCCTAAGACAAGGCTGAGTATAGCCCACCAAGATCTCCTCCACCGCATGAGCCCGAGGGGGGCGCAAAACTGGACAGGAAGATTACTTCTGTGACTCAACCCACTCAAGTGACACACCCCTCCTAGGGAAGGCATTGAAGAGCACTAGTAAGCTAGTGACTCATTCCCGGTAATAGAGAATTATTAACTCAGAGGCATATTAACTCAGAGGCAGAGAATCCCAGTGGAGAGGGGAGCTGGCCAGGCAGAGACAAGAAGGGCAGTTCATTGCTCCAGTGCCTTGCCATTCACCTTCTCACCCCTGGGCCAGACTACATTCAACCATAGGACCTACTGAAGAGATGAGTCTTCAGTAAAGACTTAAAGGTTGAAACAGAGTCTGCGTCTCTCACATGAATAGGCAGACCATTCCATACAAATGGAGCTCTGTAGAAGGCCCTAACTCCAGCTACTTAGAAATTCTAGGGAAAATTAGGCCTGTATCTTGTGACCGTAGCGCATGTGTAGGCATGTATGGCAGGACCAAATGGGAGAGGTAGGTAGGAGCAAGGCCATGTAATGCTTTGTAGGTTAGCAGTAAAACCTTGAAATCAGCCCTAGCCTTAACAGGAAGCCAGTGTAGAGGCTAGTACTGGAGTAAAGCAGCTGAAGTTTATTTTGTGATTTTTCCAGGTAGCCGGAGAGTAGAGCATTGTAGTAGTCTAATCTAGAAGTGACAAAAGCATGGATTAGCTTTTCCGCATCATTTTTTGGGACAAAAAGTTTCCGTTTTTTGCAATGTTACAAAGATGTAAAAAAGCAGTTCTTGATATTTTTGTTAAAAGAGATCAGGGTTAAGAGTATTGCCGAGGTCCTTCGCAGTTTTATATGTCAGTCGACTGTACAACCATCAAGATTATTTGTCTGATCCAACAGCAGATCACTTTGGTTCTTGGGACCTAGAACTAGCATCTCTGTTTTGTCAGAGTTTAAAAGTAAATCATACATTTACATTTACATTTAAGTCATTTAGCAGACGCTTTTATCCAGAGCGACTTACAAATTGGTGCATTCACCTTATGACATCCAGTGGAACAGTCACTTTACAATAGTGCATCTAAAACTTAAGGGGGGGGGTTGAGAGGGATTACTTATCCTATCCTAGGTATTCCTTAAAGAGGTGGGGTTTCAGGTGTCTCCGGAAGGTGGTGATTGACTCCGCTGTCCTGGCGTCGTGAGGGAGTTTGTTCCACCATTGGGGGGCCAGGGCAGCGAACAGTTTTGACTGGGCTGAGCGGGAGCTGTACTTCCTCAGTGGTAGGGAGGCGAGCAGGCCAGAGGTGGATGAACGCAGTGCCCTTGTTTGGGTGTAGGGCCTGATCAGAGCCTGGAGGTACTGAGGTGCCGTTCCCCTCACAGCTCCGTAGGCAAGCACCATGGTCTTGTAGCGGATGCGAGCTTCAACTGGAAGCCAGTGGAGAGAACGGAGGAGCGGGGTGACGTGAGAGAACTTGGGAAGGTTGAACACCAGACGGGCTGCGGCGTTCTGGATGAGTTGAAGGGGTTTAATGGCACAGGCAGGGAGCCCAGCCAACAGCGAGTTGCAGTAATCCAGACGGGAGATGACAAGTGCCTGGATTAGGACCTGCGCCGCTTCCTGTGTGAGGCAGGGTCGTACTCTGCGGATGTTGTAGAGCATGAACCTACAGGAACGGGCCACCGCCTTGATGTTGGTTGAGAACGACAGGGTGTTGTCCAGGATCACGCCAAGGTTCTTGGCGCTCTGGGAGGAGGACACAATGGAGTTGTCAACCGTGGTGGCGAGATCATGGAACGGGCAGTCCTTCCCCGGGAGGAAGAGCAGCTCCGTCTTGCCGAGGTTCAGCTTGAGGTGGTGATCCGTCATCCACACTGATATGTCTGCCAGACATGCAGAGATGCGATTCGCCACCTGGTCATCAGAAGGGGGAAAGGAGAAGATTAATTGTGTGTCGTCTGCATAGCAATGATAAGAGAGACCATGTGAGGTTATGACAGAGCCAAGTGACTTGGTGTATAGCGAGAACAGGAGAGGGCCAAGAACAGAGCCCTGGGGGACACCAGTGGTGAGAGCGCGTGGTGAGGAGACAGATTCTCGCCACGCCACCTGGTAGGAGCGACCTGTCAGGTAGGACGGGTCGCTCCTACCTCATTTGCCCCGATCCATCTCATTATGTCTGAAACATGTGCAGCCGAAATGTGCAGCTGTATGTCGTCTGCATAGCAGAGAAAGTTGACATTGTGTTTCCGAATAACATCACCAAAAGGTAGAATATATAGTGAAAACAATAGTGGTCCTAAAACGGAACCTTGAGGAACACTGAAACTTACAGTTGATTTGCCAGAGGACAAACTATCCAGAGAGACAAACTGATATCTTTCTGACAGATAAGATTAAACAAGGCAAGATATTTTCTGTGTAAACTAAATTGGGTTTCAATCTCTCCAAAAGAATGTGGTGATCGATGGTGCCAAATGCAGCACAAAGGTCTATGAGCACAAGGACAGTTGCAGAGCCTTGGTCTGATGCCATTAAAATGTAATTTACCACCTTCACGGGTGCAGTCTCAGTGCTATGATGGGGTCTAAAAACCATACTGAAGCATTTCATATTATTTGTCTTCAGGAAGTCAACAACGGATTTTTTATTTTTTTGAGGAATGGGAGATTCTATATGGGCTGATCATTTATAGACTTCTCCATGTGAATACTGAAGTCACCAAAATATTATCTGCCATGCCTACTATTATCTTCCATGTTCGATAGGAATTCAGGGAACTCAGTGAGAAACGCTGTATACGGCCCAGCAGGCCTGTAAACAGTAGCTATAAAAAGTGATTGAGTAGGCTGCAAAGATTTCATCACTAGAAGCTTAAAATACAACGTTTTTATATAAATAAATAAAAAGTAATTTCAAAAAGGTTAGCAACATTTGCAGGACGTGTGGGGGATATGGTCACAAGTGTAACCAGGAGGAGATTCCTCATTTAACACAGTAAATTAATCAGGCTTGATTCATGATCCATGTTTCAGTCAGTCCAATCACATCGAGTTTATGATCAGTGATTGGCTCATTGATCTTGGAGATATGAGATATAACAATCTCTTTCAAAAATGACAGGAATGGAGGAGGTCTTTAGTCCAGTGAGATTGCTAAGGCGAACACCGCCATGTTAAGTTTTTCCCAACCTTGATCAAGGCACAGACACGGTCTGAATGGGGATAGCTGAGCTGACTACACTGACTGTGCTAGTATCAGACAGTTCGGAACCTTCAACACCTCATTGAAATCCTGTGGTTTGAATTGGAACAGGGAAGTCCATCAGCGCAAAGAATATCAAGGATCTGGAAGGATTCTGTGGAGGAATGGTCTAAGATTCCGCCCAATGTGTACCCCAACTCATAAAATATCTTTAAAAAAGGCACCGTGCTGTTATCCTCGCAAGGTGAGGTATCGAAAACATAATTGTGAACCCTACCTTTTTGAGATTTAAAAAAATGATCACTTGTTTAAGAAAATCCCTTTCTCTTAGCAATTGTATTAGTATAAAAAAGTTTCCCATTTTTTCAGCATTTAATTTTTTTGTGTGTCCTTTTTGCTCCTCTATATCAAGGGTATCAATCATTTCTGACCACGCTGTACAGTTGAAATCGGAAGTTTACAGTTGGAGTTGGAGTTTTGACGGTCGGTTAGGACATCTACTTTGTGCATGACACAATTAATCTTTCCAACTATTGTTTACAGATTATTTCACTTATAACTCACTGTAACACAATTCCAGTGGGTCAGAGGTTTACATATACACTAAGTTGACTGTGCCTTTAAACAGCTTGGAAATTTCCCAAAACTGATGTCATGGCTTTAGAAGCTTCTGATAGGCTAATTGCCATAATTTGAGTCAATTGGAGGTGTACCTGTGGATGTATTTCAAGGCCTACCTTCAAACTCAGTGCCTCTTTGCTTGACATCATGGGAAAATCAAAAGAAAGACCTTAGCCAAGACCTTAGCAAAAAATGGTAGACCTCCACAAGTCTGGTTCATCCTTGGGAGCAATTTTCAAGAGCCTGAAGGTACCACATTTATCTGTACAAACAATAGTACGCAAGTATAAACACCATGGGACCACGCAGCCATCATACTGCTCAGGAAGGAGACGCAGTCTGTCTCTTAGAGATGAACGTACATTGGTGCGTAAAGTGCAAATCAATCCCAGAACAACTGCAAACGACCTTGTGATGATGCTGGTGGAAACAGGTACAAAAGTATCTATATCCACAGTAAAACGAGTCCTATATCGACATAACCTGAAAGGCAGCTCAGCAAGGAAGAAGCCACTGCTCCAAACCCGCCATGAAAAAGCCAGACTACGGTTTGCAACTGAACATGTGGACAAAGATTTTACTTTTTGGAGAAATGTCCTCTGGTCTGACAAAACAAAAATAGAACTGTTTGGCCATAATGACTATCATTATGTTTGGAGGAAAAAGGAGGAGGCTTGCAAGCCAAAGAACGCCATCCCAACCGTGAAGTACGGGGGTGGCAGCATCATGTTGTGGGGGTGCTTTGCTGCAGGAGAGACTGGTGACAATTCAACAAAATAGATGGCATCATGGGACTGGAAAATTATGTGGATATATTGAAGCGACATCTCAAGACATCAAGTTCAAGCTTGGTCGCAAATGGTTTTTCCAAATGAATAATGACCCCAAGCGTACTTACAAAGTTGTGGCAAAATGGCTTAAGGACAACAAAGTCAAGGTATTAGAGTGGCCATCACAAAGCCCTGAAAACATGTGTGCGAGCAAGGAGGCCTACAAACCTGACTCAGTTACACCAGCTCTGTCAGGAGGAATGGGACAAAATTCAGCCAACTTATTGTGGGAAGCTTGTGGAAGGCTACCCAGAACTATTTAAAGGCAATGCTACCAAATACTAATTTAGTGTATTTAATTAGTGTATTTAAACTTCTGTCCCACTGGGAATGTGATGAAAGAAATAAAAGCTGAAATAAATAATTCTCTCTCTTATTCTGACATTTCACATTCTTCAAATAAAATGGTGATCTTAACTGACCTAAGACAGGGGATTTTTACTAAGATTAAATGTCAGCAATTGTGAAAAACGGAGTTCAAATGTATTTGGCTAAGGTGTAACTTCCGACTTCAACTGTATATGTTGGTGAACCTGCATGACTTCCCACCATGTGTCTCGTGCGCTTCTATTTGTTTGGTTTGCTTGTGTTTTTTTCTTATAATCATTCCAAATACTCTGGTAATGTTTTGATACAGCGGAGAAAGCAAACGGATATCAATCGCTCTGATGTCATTGCTGATAGCTTCACAACCACACACCTATCTGGTTGAAAGCCTCCTCTCTTTTATACCGCCTCCACAACACAAGCCTCTCCCAAGTGGGTGTGATACCTAGGCTTCTCCTGTGGCGAT
Source organism: Oncorhynchus gorbuscha (assembly GCF_021184085.1). Taxonomy (NCBI): domain Eukaryota; kingdom Metazoa; phylum Chordata; class Actinopteri; order Salmoniformes; family Salmonidae; genus Oncorhynchus; species Oncorhynchus gorbuscha. The sequence goes on along the minus strand of NC_060193.1, from coordinate 34,342,121 downwards.
TACATAAATATACAATGAAGGTTGGTGCATAATATGGAATTGCTTCAACTGATGTTTATATGGACTAGCTGAAGTAAAGCTTTCTAAGCAGAGGAAGGATTTTAACTATCAACCTATGGATTATGGGCCAGCACGCTGGGACTCGTACCCACAATCCATTAAGCCACCGGGACTGTTTGAAATAGGGACATATTATATGAACTGACAGAACAAGGAATACTTGTGAGAATTCAGAATTGAAGCGGCAGAGACCTGCCCATGAAACTATACTTTTTTTTCATTCCTGTTTGCACTTCATAGCTAAAATCCAACTAGATAGCAGAGGAAGATTTCGATCCATCAAACCTCTGGGTTATGAGCACATCCACTATGGTTCACGTCTCATGTCTTCCTTCCAGGAAGGAGGCATATATAGCAGGGATGGTGGGTGCGTAATGTTGAAATGCTTCAATGGATGTTTATATGGACCAGTTGAATCACAACTTTCTAAGCAATGGATGGTTTAGATCCATCAGCCTCTGGGTACAGCACACTTCCGCTGTGCCACTCTGCTTCCCATGCCTGCTGAGGAAGGAGGCATATAGTCGGGATGGTGGGTGCGTAATGACGATACGCTTCCAGGATGGTTTCGATCCATCGACTTCTGGGTTATGGGTCCAGCACTTTTTCGCCACTGCTTTCAGCCACTCCAGATGGGACTCAAACCCACAATCCATGGCTTAGGAGGCCAATGCATTAATCATTAGGCCACTGGGGCTGTGTGATGTATGGTCAGACTGACAGAAGCTGAAGAAGGGGCTGAGACCTGCCCTAAAAATGTATGTTTTTTCATCCCTGTTTGTTACTTCATTAGCTAAAGGACAACTGGATAGCTTCGATCCATCAACCTCTGGGTAATGGGCCCAGCACGCTTCCACTTCCACCTCTCTGCTTCTGTTGTTTTCTCCTGAGGAAGGAGGCATATAGCAGTGAAGGTTGTCACATAATGTCAACATTCTTCAATGGCCTCCCGGGTGGCGCAGTGTTTAAGGGCGCTGTACTGCAGCACCAGCTGTGCCATCAGAGACTCTGGGTTTGCGCCCAGGCTCTGTCGTAACCGGCCGCCACTGGGAGGTCCATTGGGCGACGCACAATAGTCCTAGCGTCGTCCGGGTTAGGGAGGGCTTGGTCGGTAGGGATGTCCTTGTCTCATCGCGCACCAATGACTCCTGTGGCGGGCCGGGCGCAGTGCGCGCTAACCAAGGTTGCCAGGTGCACGTGTTTCCTCCGACACATTGGTGCAGCTGGCTTCCGGGTTGGATGCGCGCTGTGTTAAGAAGCAGTGCGGCTAGGTTGGGTTGTGTATCGGAGTACGCATGACTTTCAACCTTCGTCTCTCCCGAACCCGTACAGGAGTTGTAGCGATGAGACAAGATAGTACCTAATATAACAATTGGACACCACGAATTTGGGGAGAAAAAGGGATAAAAATAAAGAAAATAAAACATTCTTCAATGGATGTTTATATGGACAAGATGAAGCACAACTTTCTCAGCATAAGATCCATCAACCACTGGATTATGGGCCCAGTACACTTCCGCTGTGCCAATCTGCTTTCAGCCACCACAGATGGGACTCAACCCAGACCAACAGTGTCCGGTCTGGAGCATGAAGTCAGGAGCTCTGCTGGTCGGCTACTGCGTAGCAAACTAGCGGTGCTTGAAGCCCTGGTCTGCCATAGAAAGCCTAAATTACGATAGCCAGAACGGCCAAACCCAAATATTTTTGACGGACATTTTGGTGTCTCAAATGTTGTCTCTCAAAAGTTTGATCCCCATTGTGAATTATTTAAAATTACGCTACAAATCAAGATATTTAATTAAATAGTGATCCATTCTGACTGCTACATTTGTCGTCACACAGGACCACGTGCTGACACAGACCAATCACGGGCCAGCAGGCTAAGAGGAGGCTCCATAGTTGACTCTCAGGCAGGATGAAAACAACTACATTGACCATGATCCTTTTGTATTTACTGCCACTTTCACCATGGTCCTTAACGATTTACTGATTTTTTTGTTGTTGTTGTTGCCTTTCTAAAATCAAATCAAATCAAATTGTATTTGTCACATACACATGGTTAGCAGATGTTAGTATGAGTGTAGCAAAATGCTTGTGCTTCTAGTTCCGACAATGCAGTAATAACCAACAAGTAATCTAGCTAACAATTCCAAAACTACTACCTTATAGACACAAGTGTAAGGGGATAAAGAATATATACATAAAGATATATGAATGGGTGATGGTACAGAGCGGCATAGGCAAGATACAGTAGATGGTATTGAGTGCAGTATATACATATGAGATGAGTATGTAAACAAAGTGGCATAGTTAATGTGGCTAGTGTATTACATAAGGATGCAGTAGATGATATAGAGTACAGTATATACGTATACATATGAGATGAATAATGTAGGGTATGTAAACTTTATATTAGGTAGCATTGTTTAAAGTGGCTAGTGATATATTTTACATCATTTCCCATCAATTCCCATTATTAAAGTGGCTGGAGTTGAGTCAGTGTGTTGGCAGCAGCCACTCAATGTTAGTGGTGGCTATTTAACAGTCTGATGGCCTTGAGATAGAAGCTGTTTTTCAGTCTCTCGGTCCCTGCTTTGATGCATCTGTACTGACCTCGCCTTCTGGATGATAGCGGGGTGAACAGGCAGGGGCTTGGGTGGTTGCTGTCCTTGATGATCTTTATGGCCTTCCTGTGACATCGGGTGGTGTAGGTGTCCTGGAGGGCAGGTAGTTTGCCCCCGGTGATGTGTTGTGCAGACCTCACTACCCTCTGCAGAGCCTTACGGTTGTGGGCGGAGCAGTTGCCGTACCAGGCGGTGATACAGCCCGACAGGATGCTCTCGATTGTGAATCTGTAGAAGTTTGTGAGTGCTTTTGGTGACAAGCCAAATTTCTTCAGCCTCCTGAGGTTGAAGAGGCGCTGCTGCGCCTTCTTCACGATGCTGTCTGTGTGGGTGGACCAATTCAGTTTGTCTGTGATGTGTACGCCGAGGAACTTAAAACTTACTACCCTCTCCACTACTGTTCCATCGATGTGGATAGGGGGGTGTTCCCTCTGCTGTTTGAAGTCCACAATCATCTCCTTAGTTTTGTTGACGTTGACTGTGAGGTTATTTTCCTGACACCACACTCCGAGGGCCCTCACCTCCTCCCTGTAGGCCGTCTCGTCGTTGTTGGTAATCAAGCTGTTGTGTGTCGTCCGCAAACTTGATGATTGCGTTGGAGGCGTGCGGGGCCACGCAGTCGTGGGTGAACAGGGATTACAGGAGAGGGCTCAGAACGCACTCTTGTGGGACCCCAGTGTTGAGGATCAGCGGGGTGGAGATGTTGTTGCCTACCCTCACCACCTGGGGGCGGCCCGTCAGGAAGTCCAGTACCCAGTTGCACAGGGCGGGGTCGAGACCCAGGGTCTCGAGCTTGATGACGAGCTTGGAGGGCACTATGGTGTTAAATGCCGAGCTGTAGTCGATGAACAGCATTCTCACATAGGTATTCCTCTTGTCCAGATGGGTTAGGGCAGTGTGCAGGGTGGTTGAAATTGCATCGTCTGTGGACCTATTTGGGCGGTAAGCAAATTGGAGTGGGTCTAGGGTGTCAGGTAGGGTGGAGGTGATATGGTCCTTGACTAGTCTCTCAAAGCACTTCATGATGACGGAAGTGAGTGCTACGGGGCGGTAGTCGTTTAGCTCAGTTACCTTAGCTTTCTTGGGAACAGGAACAATGGTGGCCCTCTTGAAGCATGTGGGAACAACAGACTGGGTTAGGGATTGATTGAATATGTCCGTAAACACACCAGCCAGCTGGTCTACAATATGGAGTGCTTCAAATTCAAATACTTCCGTCACCATCAGACGTTTTCCATAGGAATATGTGGATGACGTCAGTGCTACCACTATCTACTGGTTTTAATGTCTATGACTCAAACCCACAATCCATGGCTTAGGAGGCCATTCGACCTCTGCTAAATAGGGTCAGACTATATGAACTGACAGAACTGGCAGGGAAACTTGTGGGAAATGCAGCATTGAAGGGGCTGAGACCTGCCCATGAAAAGTGTATTTTTTCGTCCCTGTTTTCACCTCATATCTTAAAGACAACTGGATAGAAGAGGTTGGATTTCAATCCATCGACCTCTGGGTTATGGGCCCAGCACACTTGCACTGATTTCAGCCACCACAGATGGGACTCAAACCCACAATCCATGGCTTAGGAGATGCCAAAGCTGGGGAACTATAGTATGTAAATTGGGATAAAAAAGGGGAAGATTGGGGGGGAGAAGAAAAGGGAGGGAAAAATATAGAAAGAATAAGGAAACAGGAAACATTTATGGTTCTTCGTTATTTATTATGATTAGCTGAAAAACAATTTAATTTTTTTTCCTGCGTTTGAGGAAGGGGAACAGGTCCCCAGTTCGAATCCTGCCTCAGCCAGAAATAACATTTCTAAACAACCGCTATAGTCTCCAAAAGTGTCATTTTTCACATTGATTAATGGAAAATCACCTGAAATGATTATGGTAGTATAACGTTGTTCGAATGAGATTGATTTATTACTGTATTATACTCCCGTTACCTTGTTTATGCAATTAGTATCTTAAATGATGAGTTATCTGTTGCAGTTTCTTGTGTACTGCATATTATCTGATATAATTATGAACATTCTAGTGCTCGATTCAATCATATTAGTATTGGTCGACACCATCAATAGAGATTGTTTTTGCGTGTCAGAGGTGGTCAAATCTACAAGCGGTTCCTTACATTACCTTACCGCGTATACTGCCATTGGATGCAACGAAATCACCCAACTTCATATCCAATGAATCCCATGCAGCCACGTTAGAAGTTCCTGCAGCCATGTTACAGGTTCAAACACTTGAATGCGTGAGGTTCTATTGTAGGCTATAGGCCCTACTCGCGATTAGACTGATAGGCTTTAATTAAATCCCCCCTATCCAAATGAACATATATTATGCAATAGCCTGCACTTTCTATCACCGTTTTAAACTTCTAATGCGGTAGGGATAATAACCCACTGGGCACAGATGTCACTTTGTATATTGTAACAAAGCAAGCATACAATGACAATTTGATGACCAAATATTATAATAAAGTTGCTGTTCATTAGCAGTAAAGGCCTACATTTAATGACAGGTATTTCTAGTAATACAGTCTGTTTTCTAGATGAACACAACCTTCACATGTCATAGGCCTATGCATGTTTTGCCATTATCTCGTCATAATACTACATACCTTCTGAAAGAGCTCATACCATCTCTTCTGCCTCAGAGCTGGCCAGTTGCCTGCATTGACAAGCCAAACCCCTGTGGTGGCAAATGCCAGCAAGTGGAACATCCACTCCCTTATGGGACTTATGGGGCTTTTTAGACGTCTGAAACCAACAGTATGAATGTATCACACTATCATATCACACTACCACAAGAACAATTAGCAATACAGTGGCGTGCCGTGGGCCTGGGGGCTGGGCGTTCAGTGAGATCCTACACAGTCCCACCCGAATTAATCCACCTCTTATTACCATCATTATGATGCCATGGCTCTAGACACTTGTTATGCAGGTGAATGAGGACCCAAAAGCGACTTGGCGAAAACAGAGTCTTTATTCCAGTAAAGGAAATAGGCAATACTCCTAGACAAATCAGAGCAGAAAACAAAACATAAAAAACTAATTCCACTCGTAGTGACGAGGACAGACTGGAGACTCGACCATAAACTGTAGGTTGCCTCGGGAAGGCACCGACCGTAGCAGACTCAGACACCTGCTCACACGCAGCATCTGAGGGAAACAAGACACGACAGGGCGAGACAAAGACACAGCACGGCGAACAATATACAAGGATCCGACAGGACAGAAACGGAAGACAAGGGGAGAAATAGGGACTCTAATCAGAGGGCAAGATACGGAACAGGTGTGAAAAGATTAGATGATTGAGTAGGGGAATAGGAACAGCTGGGAGCAGGGACGGAACGATAGAGAGAAGAGAGAGAGGGAGGGAGAGAGAAAAAGGGAACGAACCTAATAAGACCAGCAGGGGGAAAACGAACAGAAGGGAAAGCAAAATGACAAGACAATATAAGACAAAACATGACAGTACCCCCCCACTCACCGAGCGCCTCCTGGCGCACTCGAGGAGGAATCCTGGCGGCAACGGAGGAAATCATCAATCAGCGAACGGTCCAGCACGTCCCGAGACGGAACCCAACTCCTCTCCTCAGGACCGTAACCCTCCCAATCCACTAAGTATTGGTGACCCCGTCCCCGAGAACGCATGTCCATGATCCTACGTACCTTGTAAATAGGTGCGCTCTCGACAAGGACGGGGGAGGGAGGGAAGACGAACGGGGGTGCGAAGAAAGGGCTTGACACAGGAGACATGGAAGACAGGATGGACGCGACGAAGATGTCGCGGAAGAAGCAGTCGCACAGCGACAGGATTGACGACCTGGGAGACACGGAACGGACCAATGAACCGCGGAGTCAACTTACGAGAAGCTGTCGTAAGGGGAAGGTTACGAGTGGAAAGCCACACTCTCTGGCCGCAACAATACCTAGGACTCTTAATCCTACGTTTATTGGCGGCTCTCACAGTCTGTGCCCTGTAACGGCAAAGTGCAGACCTCACCCTCCTCCAGGTGCGCTCACAACGTTGGACAAACGCTTGAGCGGAGGGAACGCTCGACTCGGCAAGCTGGGATGAGAACAGAGGAGGCTGGTAACCCAGACTACTCTGAAACGGAGATAACCCGGTAGCAGACGAAGGAAGCGAGTTGTGAGCGTATCCTGCCCAGGGGAGCTGTTCTGCCCAAGACGCAGGGTTTCTAAAAGAAAGGCTGCGTAGTATGCGACCAATCGTCTGATTGGCCCTTTCTGCTTGACCGTTAGACTGGGGATGAAACCCGGAAGAGAGACTGACGGACGCACCAATCAAACGACAGAACTCCCTCCAAAACTGTGACGTGAATTGCGGACCTCTGTCTGAAACGGCGTCTAACGGGAGGCCATGAATTCTGAACACATTCTCGATGATGATTTGTGCCGTCTCCTTAGCGGAAGGAAGCTTAGCGAGGGGAATGAAATGTGCCGCCTTAGAGAACCTATCGACAACCGTAAGAATCAGTCTTCCCCGCAGACAAAGGCAGACCGGTAATGAAGTCTAAGGCGATGTGAGACCATGGTCGAGAAGGAATGGGAAGCGGTCTGAGACGACCGGCAGGAGGAGAGTTACCGGACTTAGTCTGCGCGCAGCCCGAACAAGCAGCCACGAAACGGCGCGTGTCACGCTCCTGAGTAGGCCACCAAAAGCGCTGGCGAATAGAAGCAAGAGTACCTCGAACGCCGGGATGACCAGCTAACTTGGCAGAGTGAGCCCACTGAAGAACAGCCAGACGAGTAGAAACAGGAACGAAAAGAAGGTTACTAGGACAAGCGCGCCGCGACGCAGTGTGCGTGAGTGCTTGCTTAACCTGTCTTTCAATTCCCCAGACTGTCAACCCGACAACACGCCCATAAGGAAGAATCCCCTCGGGATCAGTAGAAGCCACAGAAGAACTAAAGAGACGGGATAAGGCATCAGGCTTGGTGTTCTTACTACCCGGACGGTAAGAAATCACAAACTCGAAACGAGCGAAAAACAACGCCCAACGAGCTTGACGTGCATTAAGTCGTTTGGCAGAACGGATGTACTCAAGGTTCTTATGGTCTGTCCAAACGACAAAAGGAACGGTCGCCCCCTCCAACCACTGTCGCCATTCGCCTAGGGCTAAGCGGATGGCGAGCAGTTCGCGGTTACCCACATCATAGTTGCGTTCCGATGGCGACAGGCGATGAGAAAAATAAGCGCAAGGATGAACCTTATCGTCAGACTGGAAGCACTGGGATAGAATGGCTCCCACGCCTACCTCTGAAGCGTCAACCTCGACAATGAATTGTTTAGTGACGTCAGGAGTAACGAGGATAGGAGCGGACGTAAAACGTTCTTTGAGAAGATCAAAAGCTCCCTGGGCGGAACCGGACCACTTAAAACACGTCTTGACAGAAGTAAGAGCTGTGAGAGGGGCAGCAACTTGACCGAAATTACGAATGAAACGCCGATAGAAATTAGCGAAACCTAGAAAGCGCTGCAACTCGACACGTGACCTTGGAACGGGCCAATCACTGACAGCTTGGACCTTAGCGGGATCCATCTGAATGCCTTCAGCGGAAATAACAGAACCGAGAAAAGTGACGGAGGAGACATGAAAAGAGCACTTCTCAGCCTTCACGTAGAGACAATTCTCTAAAAGGCGCTGGAGTACACGTCGAACGTGCTGAACATGAATCTCGAGTGACGGTGAAAAAATCAGGATATCGTCAAGGTAGACAAAAACAAAGATGTTCAGCATGTCTCTCAGAACATCATTAACTAATGCCTGAAAAACAGCTGGCGCATTGGCGAGACCAAACGGCAGAACCCGGTACTCAAAATGCCCTAACGGAGTGTTAAACGCCGTTTTCCACTCGTCCCCCTCTCTGATGCGCACGAGATGGTAAGCGTTACGAAGGTCCAACTTAGTAAAGAACCTGGCTCCCTGCAGAATCTCGAAGGCTGATGACATAAGGGGAAGCGGATAACGATTCTTAACCGTTATGTCATTCAGCCCTCGATAATCCACGCAGGGGCGCAGAGTACCGTCCTTCTTCTTAACAAAAAAAACCCCCGCCCCGGCAGGGGAGGAAGAAGGCACTACGGTGCCGGCGTCAAGAGACACAGACAAATAATCCTCGAGAGCCTTACGTTCGGGAGCCGACAGAGAGTATAGTCTACCCCGAGGAGGAGTGGTCCCCGGAAGGAGATCAATACTACAATCATACGACCGGTGAGGAGGAAGGGAGTTGGCTCTGGACCGACTGAAGACCGTGCGCAGATCATGATATTCCTCCGGCACTCCTGTCAAATCGCCAGGTTCCTCCTGAGAAGTGGGGACAGAAGAAACGGGAGGGATAGCAGACATTAAACACTTCACATGACAAGAAACGTTCCAGGATAGGATAGAATTACTAGACCAATTAATAGAAGGATTATGACATACTAGCCAGGGATGACCCAAAACAACAGGTGTAAAAGGTGAACGAAAAATCAAAAAGGAAATAGTCTCACTGTGGTTACCAGATACTGTGAGGGTTAAAGGTAGTGTCTCATATCTGATACTGGGGAGATGACTACCATCTAAGGCGAACATGGGCGTAGGCTTCCCTAACTGTCTGAAAGGAATGTCATGTTTCCGAGCCCATGCTTCGTCCATAAAACAACCCTCAGCCCCAGAGTCTATCAAGGCACTGCATGTAGCACCGAACCGGTCCAGCGTAGATGGACCGACATAGTAGTACAGGATCTTGATGGAGAGACCTGAGTAGTAGCGCTCACCAGTAGCCCTCCGCTTACTGATGAGCTCTGGCTTTTACTGGACATGAATTGACAAAATGTCCAGCAAGTCCGCAATAGAGGCACAGGCGGTTGGTGATCCTCCGTTCCCTCTCCTTAGTCGAGATGCGAATACCTCCCAGCTGCATGGGCTCAGTCTCTGAGCCAGAGGAGGGAGATGGTTGCGATGCGGAGAGGGGAAACACCGTTAACGCGAGCTCTCTTCCACGAGCTTGGTGACGAAGATCTACCCGTCGTTCTATGCGGATGGCGAGTGCAATCAAAGAGTCCACACTGGAAGGAACCTCCCGGGAGAGAATCTCATCTTTAACCTCTGCGTGGAGTCCCTCCAGAAAACGAGCGAGCAGCGCCGGCTCGTTCCAGTCACTAGAGGCAGCAAGAGTGCGAAACTCTATAGAGTAATCCGTTATGGATCGATCACCTTGACATAGGGAAGCCAGGGCCCTAGAAGCCTCCCTACCAAAAACTGAACGATCAAAAACCCGAATCATCTCCTCTTTAAAGTTCAGGTAATTGTTAGAACAATCAGCCCTTGCCTCCCAGATAGCTGTGCCCCACTCTCGAGCCCGGCCAGTAAGGAGTGATATGACGTAAGCAACCCGAGCTCTCTCTCTAGAGTATGTGTTGGGTTGGAGAGAGAACACAATATCACACTGGGTGAGAAAGGAGCGGCACTCCGTGGGCTGCCCAGAGTAACAAGGTGGGTTATTAACCCTAGGTTCCGGAGGCTCGGCAGACCAGGAAGTAGCAGGTGGCACGAGACGAAGACTCTGGAACTGTCCAGAGAGGTCGGAAACCTGAGCGGCCAGGTTCTCCACGGCATGACGAGCAGCAGACAATTCCTGCTCGTGTCTGCCGAGCATGGCTCCTTGGATCTCGACGGCAGTGTTACGAGAATCTGTAGTCGCTGGGTCCATTCTTGGTCGGATCCTTCTGTTATGCAGGTGAATGAGGACCCAAAAGCAACTTGGCGAAAACAGAGTCTTTATTCCAGTAAAGGAAATAGGCAATACTCATAGACAAATCAGAGCAGAAAACAAAACATAAAAAACTAATTCCACTCGTAGTGACGAGGACAGACTGGAGACTCGACCATAAACTGTAGGTTGCCTCGGGAAGGCACCGACCGTAGCAGACTCAGACACCTGCTCACACGCAGCATCTGAGGGAAACAAGACACGACAGGGCGAGACAAAGACACAGCACGGCGAACAATATACAAGGATCCGACAGGACAGAAACGGAAGACAAGGGGAGAAATAGGGACTCTAATCAGAGGGCAAGATACGGAACAGGTGTGAAAAGATTAGATGATTGAGTAGGGGAATAGGAACAGCTGGGAGCAGGGACGGAACGATAGAGAGAAGAGAGAGAGGGAGGGAGAGAGAAAAAAGGGAACGAACCTAATAAGACCAGCAGGGGGAAAACGAACAGAAGGGAAAGCAAAATGACAAGACAATATAAGACAAAACATGACAACACTACACATTTAGACAGAAACTCAGTATAAAACCAGGCGTTGCTTCACCTTGAAATTTACATTTTTATTCATAGAATTGCAGGGGAAGAGTACAATACCTTTTCATTGTGCAGCTCCCGTTGCCCTGCGCGTTTGTTCGTTGAGCTGTAGATCCCCTCGGGTGTCCCCAAAAGTTTTCAAAAGCACCATTGCTTGTAAGTGCCCAGCCGTGTCTCATTGCTGCCTTGGTTAGACAACTCAAGTTTGCAAAGCCAGTGTGGCTCCAAACACCAAATCTATCACTTGCAAATAATAGGCATTCCCAGCAGTACAGTTTGCAGTGCTTCTCGGAGCCTGTGAGCCATTGATAGCGCTCGTAGTTGGAACTTTGAAAGTGGCGAACGAACCCCTTTCCCGCCTGTGACAGGCTTTGTAGCGTCAGCGTCGGGCGACCTCTCCTGACAATGTCTAACTTTTCTTGAAAAGTTTGTCTTGAGAATGGCGTTATAATTATATCCTCGACCAAATCAATATCTTCTCCTCCTTCCGCCATTGTGGGTTAAAAAACAGCTTAGTAGTACACAAATTAATTAGTTTATCAAATCCAGTTTCCTAGTTCTGATGTTTGCATAGACCTGCCCATATAGGACCTGCCTCTCAATATTGGTCATCCAATCAAAAGACGTGCACGCACTACGCCTGCTAGCTGGCTCCTGTGTAACACTGGAGCCAGCCAGCAGGCGTACAATAGCCAACTCTAAAGCTGATTGGTTGACACTAAATTTTAATTTCCATTCACTTTAAGCTACAAGCGCCCGCACTGTTGATTCTGAAGGCCTGAGGGCAGATTTTAGACCCCTGGCAACAAATGATGGCAAATATCATTGGATAAAAGATCTAACATAAAGACCAGCCCTCCAAATCTCAACCTGGGGCTGGAAGCAGTGCAACCAAGAGGAAAGCTATGAAATGAAGAGTATAACTCTTACTCTGGGGAATAATTTAATACATATTTGTGGGAAAATATATTTAAAAAAAATTATATTCTGATGATGTTTAGGCCAGCAGAGAAGGCCTTGCTGGCCCTGACGGCCCACCACTGTAGCAATACATAGCAAACCAAATGTAAACTAGGCTGATAGTCAGCCTACAATAATACATGGTGGTATTGGGAAATTAATCAGGCAAGTAGGCTAATTAAGCATCAGGGCAAATTAGTAAACAGACTATATCAGCTAGGCTATATCATGGACTGACTTGACTTGAATTCATAAACAAATATACTGAACAAAAATATAAAATACAGACTGAACCAGGTTTTGCTTTTGCTGAACCAGATTTTGCTTAGCCCCAGTCAGTTAATTTTTTATCCTGACAAACCCACAAGTCCTTAACAATTACAAGCATACCCGTAACATGATGTAGCCACCACTATGCTTGGAAATATGGAGAGTGGTACTCAGTAAAGTGTTGTATTGGATTTACCCCTGTTAGGATCTAATTCTCAGAGTAAAAACTTAACAGACATTATGAAAGCTTAAACCAAGTTTATTCTTCCCAGAGGATCAATACAGCTGCATTAGACAAAAACATTGTTCACACAAGCACTGATATTAAACCCTTTCTCCTAGGCTGAGTCTCCTCCTACACATCGGAACAGCCAATGCATCTCTGTTGCTAGACAGAACCTTAGTGAATTCTGTTCTTCCTCACTTCATCTAACCTGACCTCTGCACCAAAGTGCTCACTCCTCCCCAACTCACGGCTGTCATGGGCGGCAGCGTAGCCTAGTGGTTAGAGCGTTGGACTAGTAACCAAAGGTTACAAGATCGAATCTGAGCTGACAAGGTACAAATCTGTCGTTCTGCCCCTGAACAAGGACGTTGTCACAGTCGTCCTACTCTTCATCTGAAGAGGAGAGGCGAGAAGGATCGGAGGACCAAAATGCGGCGTGGTATGTGATCATCATTCATTTTAATAAAGAAAACACTGAACACTGAAACACTATACAAAAACAATAACCAAAATAACAACCGTGAAGCTAATGAGAACTGTACTGAAACAAGCAATCAACATTGACAATCACCCACAAACAAACAGTGCAATCCAGGCTACCTAAGTATGATTCTCAATCAGAGACAACTAATGACACCTGCCTCTGATTGAGAACCATACTAGGCCGAAACATAGAAATCCCCAAATCATAGAAAATCAAACATAGACTGCCCACCCCAACTCACGCCCTGACCATACTAAATAATGAATACAAAACAAAGGAAATAAAGGTCAGAACGTGACAGCAGTCATTGAAAATAAGAATTTGTTCTTAACTGACTTGCCTAGTTAAATAAAGGTAATGGTGACTCGTACCAGACTGTCTCTTCTCCTCCCAGTGGATGCCTCCCATAGGATCCCTGATGGCTAACAATAACATATCATAATGTAAATGTTATACATTACCCTCTCTCCCTCAGTGACATGAATAACTATGTTTGATATTCTCAGAACCCAACACCATAACACTTTGTATTCAGGACAAAAGGTGAATTGCTTTTCCAATTTGTTTGCAGTATGTAGTGGAAATTTCCTGTATTTTCCAAATCATGAGAGCAAACCACCACACAAGTCAGAGTTATCATTAAGTCCATCTTTAATTATTATGAGCTCCATCACAACCCTGTGACTCTCAGATCAATTCAGTGTCTATAAATGAATTATCTAAGTGTGCTTACACATTGCAACTGAGATCCTTCATAGCAAAGACACACATAGCCAGACAGCATTGGCTATAAATTATCGTTCATGTTATGCAGGTGAGTGAGGACCCAAAAGCGGATTAACAGAAACAGAGTCTTTTAATGTCCAAACACAGGGAAGACATAGATCCTCTTCAGATGTATCGATTGACAAAATAGACAACCCGCAGAGAGGGCGACAAATAAATCATAAAGTCCTCTGATCTTTACAGGAGAGTCCTCTTCTAGCAGCAGAGGAGAATAGCAGGGTTAGCGGCAACAGACTGCTGGTCTCTTCGGGTAGGCGCGGGTTTGGAGGACAGAGGTACCTGATCACACGTAGCATCTGATGAAGAGGCAGATTACGACAGGACGGGACAAGGGTGAAGCAAACGAGAATCTGACAAAGACAGAAGCAGAAACAGAGAGAGAAATAGAGACCTAATCAGAGGGAAAAAGGGAACAGGTGGGAGAGGGTAAACGAGGTAGTTAGAGGAGATGAGGAACAGCTGGGGGAAGGAAAGGAAGAGAAGGTAACCTAATACAACCAGCAGGGGGAAACGAAGTGAAGAGAATGAACAGGAACAAGACATAACATGACAATACATGACAGTTCAGCTTTGGTCTCCTAAACTATGTTATTATCTCGCTCTTGGTACCACTCAGGACCAACACCATTACCTCACCCAATGGCATATATCAAATACACCCCCTCCTGGACAAGATCACAGAGACAGTGACTGGCACACAGACATTGTGGAGCCAAGAGATAATTGGTTCCCTCTCAATCATCCCCGTCATGTGGTAAAAAAGATACTTTTACACATGACACATTCACAGATAAGACTAACCAGACCTCTCCCCTCCCTGGGCCCACGTAACTTTGCCCACATAAGCATGCTATAAAATGAATAAAACATCTTATTTATAAATGTTACCCAACTAATTCTGATTGTGCCATGACAAGTAATACCTGTCTTTTTGCAAACAGGAATATTTTTTATTCTGTACAGGCTTCTTTTCACTCTGTCAATTAGGTTAGTATTACGGAGTAACTACAATGTTGTTGATTCATCCTTCATTTTCTCCTATCACAGCCATTAAACTCTGTTTTAAAGTCACCGTTGGGCTGATGGTGCAATCCCTGAGCGATTTCCCTCCTCTCCAGCAACTGAGTTAGGAAGGATGCCTGTAGCTTTGTAGTGGCTTTGTGTAATGATACACAATCCAAAGTGTAATTAATAACTTCACCATGCTCAAAGGGGTATTCAAGGTACTCGCACATCTGAGTTATCTTTTTTGCAGATGCACAAGATGAACCCCATAATGTCAAAGTGGAATTATGTTTTGTTATTCAATTAATTCTAAATGAAAAGCTGAGAAAAAAGAAGAAACTTGCACACTGATTTTGCTAGCATTTCTGCTCTTTAATAAGCTTTACGTATCAGCCTCAAGGCCTTCGCCAGAGCTTTAGTGAGTACATTTTTTTGCATTACTTAACATTTCCCTCAACTCCAACCCCATTCGATGCATTGAATGGATGTGAGTGGAGCTATGTCTACATAAGGGTGCTAATAAAAAAAAAACTCACAAAAGCTCCGACGAATACCTTGAGGGCGATATGTAAAGCAGTTTTTTGTTTTTTTACGTGTTATTTCTTACATTAGTACCCCAGGTCATCTTAGGTTTCATTACATACAGTCGAGAAGAACTACTGAATATAAGATCAGCGTCAACTCACCATCAGTACGACCAAGAATATGTTTTCCGCGACGCGGATCCTGTGTTCTGCCTTACAAACAGGACAACGGAATGGATCGCATGCAGCGACCCAAGGAAACGACTCCGAAAAAGAGGGAAACGCGGCGGTGTTCTGGTCAGACTCCGAAAAAGGGCACATCGCGCACCACTTCCCAGTATTCTTCTTGCCAATGTCCAGTCTCTCGACAACAAGGTTGATGAAATCCGAGCAAGGGTGGCATTCCAGAGGGACATCAGAGACTGTAACGTTCTTTGCTTTACGGAGACATGGCTTACTGGGAAAACGCTATCCAGGGCGGTGCAGCCAACGGGTTTCTCCACGCATCGCGCCGACAGAAACAAACATCTCTCTGGTAAGAAGAGTGGCGGGGGCGTATGCCTCATGACTAACGGGACATGGTGTGATGAAGGAAACATACAGGAACTCAAATCCTTCTGTTCACCTGATTTAGAATTCCTCACAATCAAATGTAGACCGCATTATCTTCCAAGAGAATTCTCTTCGATTATAATCACAGCCGTATATATCCCCCCCCAAGCAGACACATCGATGGCTCTGAACGAACTTTATTTAACTCTTTGCAAACTGGAAAACATTTATCCGGAGGCTGCATTCATTGTAGCTGGGGATTTTAACAAAGCCAATCTGAAAACAAGACTCCCTAAATTTTATCAGTATATCGATTGCGCAACCAGGGGTGGTAAAACCTTGGATCATTGTTACTCTAACTTCCGCGACGCATATAAGGCCCTGCCCCGCCCCCCTTTCGGGAAAGCTGACCACGACTCCATTTTGCTGATCCCTGCCTACAGGCAGAAATTAAAACAAGAGGCTCCCACGCTGAGGTCTGTCCAACGCTGGTCAGACCAAGCTGACTCTACACTCCAAGACTGCTTCCATCACGTGGACTGGGACATGTTTCGTATTGCGTCAGATGGGAATATTGACGAATACGCTGATTCGGTGTGCGAGTTCATTAGAACGTGCGTCGAAGATGTCGTTCCCATAGCAACGATAAAAACATTCCCTAACCAGAAACCGTGGATTGATGGCAGCATTCGCGTGAAACTGAAAGCGCGAACCACTGCTTTTAATCAGGGCAAGGTGTCTGGCAACATGACTGAATACAAACAGTGCAGCTATTCCCTCCGTAAGGCTATTAAACAAGCTAAGCGTCAGTACAGAGACAAAGTGGAATCTCAATTCAATGGCTCAGACACAAGAGGCATGTGGCAGGGTCTACAGTCAATCACGGACTACAAGATGAAATCCAGCCCAGTCACGGACCAGGATGTCTTGCTCCCAGGCAGATTAAATAACTTTTTGCCCGCTTTGAGGACAATACAGTGCCACTGACACGGCCTGCAACGGAAACATGCGGTCTCTCCTTCACTGCAGCTGAGGTGAGTAAGACATTTAAACGTGTTAACCCTCGCAAGGCTGCAGGCCCAGACGGCATCCCCAGCCGCGCCCTCAGAGCATGCGCAGACCAGCTGGCCGGTGTGTTTACGGACATATTCAATCAATCCCTATACCAGTCTGCTGTTCCCACATGCTTCAAGAGGGCCACCATTGTTCCTGTTCCCAAGAAAGCTAAGGTAACTGAGCTAAACGACTACCGCCCCGTAGCACTCACTTCCGTCATCATGAAGTGCTTTGAGAGACTAGTCAAGGACCATATCACCTCCACCCTACCTGACACCCTAGACCCACTCCAATTTGCTTACCGCCCAAATAGGTCCACAGATGATGCAATCTCAACCACACTGCACACTGCCCTAACCCACCTGAACAAGAGGAATACCTATGTGAGAATGCTGTTCATCGACTACAGCTCGGCATTCAACACCATAGTACCCTCCAAGCTCGTCATCAAGCTCGAGACCCTGGGTCTCGACCCCGCCCTGTGCAACTGGGTACTGGACTTCCTGACGGGCCGCCCCCAGGTGGTGAGGGTAGGCAACAACATCTCCTCCCCGCTGATCCTCAACACGGGGGCCCCACAAGGGTGCGTTCTGAGCCCTCTCCTGTACTCCCTGTTCACCCACGACTGCGTGGCCACGCACGCCTCCAACTCAATCATCAAGTTTGCGGACGACACAACAGTGGTAGGCTTGATTACCAACAACGACGAGACGGCCTACAGGGAGGAGGTGAGGGCCCTCGGAGTGTGGTGTCAGGAAAATAACCTCACACTCAACGTCAACAAAACTAAGGAGATGATTGTGGACTTCAGGAAACAGCAGAGGGAACACCCCCTATCCACATCGATGGAACAGTAGTGGAGAGGGTAGCTAGTTTTAAGTTCCTCGGCATACACATCACAGACAAACTGAATTGGTCCACTCACACTGACAGCGTCGTGAAGAAGGCGCAGCAGCGCCTATTCAACCTCAGGAGGCTGAAGAAATTTGGCTTGTCACCAAAAGCACTCACAAACTTCTACAGATGCACAATCGAGAGCATCCTGGCGGGCTGTATCACCGCCTGGTACGGCAACTGCTCCGCCCTCAACCGTAAGGCTCTCCAGAGGGTAGTGAGGACTGCACAACGCATCACCGGGGGCAAACTACCTGCCCTCCAGGACACCTACACCACCCGTTGTTACAGGAAGGCCATAAAGATCATCAAGGACATCAACCACCCGAACCACTGCCTGTTCACCCCGCTATCATCCAGAAGGCGAGGTCAGTACAGGTGCATCAAAGCTGGGACCGAGAGACTGAAAAACAGCTTCTATCTCAAGGCCATCAGACTGTTAAACAGCCACCACTAACACTGAGTGGCTGCTGCCAACACACTGTCATTGACACTGACCCAGCTCCAGCCATTTTAATAATGGGAATTGATGGGAAATGATGTAAATATATCACTAGCCACTTTAAACAATGCTACCTTATATAATGTTACTTACCCTACATTATTCATCTCATATGCATATGTATATACTGTACTCTACATCATCGACTGCATCCTTATGTAACACATGTATCACTAGCCACTTTAACTATGCCACTTTGTTTACTTTGTCTACACACTCATCTCATATGTATATACTGTACTCGATACCATCTACTGTATGCTGCTCTGTACCATCACTCATTCATATATCCTTATGTACATGTTCCTTATCCCCTTACACTGTGTATAAGACAGTAGTTTTGGAATTGTTAGTTAGATTACTTGTTGGTTATCACTGTTATCACTGCATTGTCGGAACTAGAAGCACAAGCATTTCGCTACACTCGCATTAACATCTGCTAACCATGTGTATGTGACAAATACAATTTGATTTGATTTGATTTGATACCATATTCTAAAATTGATTAAATTAATGTTATTCCTAATCAATCTACTCACAATACCCCATAATAATAAAGTGAAAACAGGTTTTTAGAATTTCTTACAAATTATTACATAATAAAAAACTGAAATACCTTATTCATGTAAGTATTCAGAACTTTTCCTATGAGACTCGAAATTGAAGCTCATGTGCATCCTGTTTCCGCTGGTCATCCTTGAGATGTTTGGCCTCCCGGCCAAACTGAGCAATCAGGAGAGAAGGGCCTTGGCCAGGGAGGTGACTCTGACAGAGCTCCAGAGATCCTCTGTGGAGATAGGAGAACCTTCCAGAAGGACAACCATCTCTGCAGCACTCCACCAATCAGGCCTTTATGGTAGAGTCGCCAGGCGGAAGCCACTCCTCCATAAAAGGCACATGACAGCCTTGCCAAACGGTACCTAAAGGACTCTCAGACCATGAGAGACAAGATACTTTGGACTGATGAAACCAATATTGAACTCTTTGGCCTGAATGCCAAGCGTCACGTCTGGAGGAAACCTGGTACCATCCTTACGGTGAAGCATGGTGGGTGGCGCCATAATGCTGTGGGGATGTTTTTAAGCGGCAGGGACTGGGAGACTAATCAGGATCGAGGGAAAGATGAACGGAGCAAAGTACAGAGAGATCCTCGATGAAAACCTGCTCCAGAGCTCTAAGGACCTCAGACTGGGTCGAAGGTTCACCTTTACAAAGAAATGCTGATGATATGTTACTTAAGCTCCATTCATTGCTTTCCTTGGCAGATAGCAATTAGGGGCCGGATTGTTGGGGCCAGTTTCCTTTGAGTTGATTGAGGTGATTTGGTGTAAGGGCTTCCAAGTCACTTGGGTCATCAGAGACTGAAGTGATTGGGCAGTCATTGAAAATGGCCTGTACCTCACACAGAGCCGTTTGTAGGACTTAGTCATTGAGGGTTTGCTGCCTCGTGACAAGGGCTGTGGTGGTCATGAAAGGTTATTGTCATGCAAAAGTCTGCCCGTCTCACGGTAATTGACCGTTAATTAACATAAACATGTTTAGTATCTCCAAGCCTCCACACATATAACCACTCAAACATCTACATTTAAAAAAGTATAATAAACCAATTTAATCTACACGCATCATAAGATGTCTAAAATGAATTTCACAGTGAAAAATAATTGTGAGTTTGGGTGCGGTTTGCGTGCGTACTTTGATTCATGTCTTGCTGTTGAATGTTTAGCTAATTAGACCTCCACAAGTCTGGTTCATCCTTTGTGAGCAATGTCAGGAATTATGAAAAACTGAGTTTAAATGTATTTGGCTCACGTGTAGGTAAACCTCTGACTTCAACTGGATATAAGAACTCCACATTTTCTGTAAAAGAGGTCCTTAGAGCTCTGGAGCAGGTTTTCATCAAGCATTTCTCTGTACTTTGCTCCATTCAATCTTTCCCTCGATCCTGATTAGTCTTTATCGATCGCGCCTGATAAATTCAGGGCATCTGTTATGCAGGTGAAGGAGGACCCAAACGCGACTTAACAGAAACAGAGTTTATTAATGCTCAAAACCGAATAACTGAAATCCTCTAGATAGTAGAGGGGAAAACAACTGGAGAAGCGGCCACAGACTGCAGGTCGCTTCGGGTAGGCGCAGGCCGTAGTCAACTGAGACACCTGCTCACACGCAGCGTCTGAAGAAGGCACAAAACACGACAGGACAGGGTGATACACAATCACGGCAAAAACACGACAGGACAGGGCGAAACGCAATTACAGCATGGAATACAAAACAAGGAACCGATGGAACAGGAACGGATCACAAAGGAATAAATAGGGAGTCTAATCAGGGGAAAGGATCGGGAACAGGTGTGGGAAGACTAAATGATGATTAGGGGAATAGGAACAGCTGGGAGCAGGAACGGAACGACAGAGAGAAGAGAGAGCGAGAGAGTGAAAGGGGAGGGGGAGAGAGAGGGATAGAACCAAACAAGACCAGCAGAGGGAAACGAATAGCATGGGGAGCACAGGGACAAGACATGACAATAAATGACAAACATGACAGTACCCCCCACTCACCGAGCGCCTCCTGGCGCACTCGAGGAGGAATCCTGGCGGCAACGGAGGAAATCATCGATGAGCGAACGGTCCAGCACGTCCCGAGACGGAACCCAACTCCTCTCCTCAGGACCGTAACCCTCCCAATCCACTAGGTATTGGTGACCCCGTCCCCGAGAACGCATGTCCATAATTTTATGTACCTTGTAAATAGGTGCGCTCTCGACAAGGACGGGAGGGGGGAGGGAAGACGAACGGGGGTGCGAAGAAAGGGCTTAACACAGGAGACATGGAAGACAGGATGGACGCGACGAAGATGTCGCGGAAGAAGCAGTCGCACAGCGACAGGATTGACGACCTGGGAGACACGGAACGGACCAATGAACCGCGGAGTCAACTTACGAGAAGCTGTCGTAAGAGGAAGGTTGCGAGTGGAAAGCCACACTCTCTGGCCGCAACAATACCTTGGACTCTTAATCCTGCGTTTATTGGCGGCTCTCACCGTCTGTGCCCTGTAACGGCAAAGTGCAGACCTCACCCTCCTCCAGGTGCGCTCACAACGTTGGACAAACGCTTGAGCGGAGGGAACGCTGGACTCGGCAAGCTGGGATGAGAACAGAGGAGGCTGGTAACCCAGACTACTCTGAAACGGAGATAACCCGGTAGCAGACGAAGGAAGCGAATTGTGAGCGTATTCTGCCCAGGGGAGCTGTTCTGCCCAAGACGCAGGGTTCCTGAAAGAAAGGCTGCGTAGTATGCGACCAATCGTCTGATTGGCCCTCTCTGCTTGACCGTTAGACTGGGGATGAAACCCGGAAGAGAGACTGACGGACGCACCAATCAAACGACAGAACTCCCTCCAAAACTGTGACGTGAATTGCGGACCTCTGTCTGAAACGGCGTCTAACGGGAGGCCATGAATTCTGAATACATTCTCAATAATGATTTGTGCCGTCTCCTTAGCGGAAGGAAGTTTAGCGAGGGGAATGAAATGTGCCGCCTTAGAGAACCTATCGACAACCGTCAGAATCACAGTCTTCCCCGCAGACAAAGGCAGACCGGTAATGAAGTCTAAGGCAATGTGAGACCATGGTCGAGAAGGAATGGGGAGCGGTCTGAGACGACCGGCAGGAGGAGAGTTACCCGACTTAGTCTGCGCGCAGTCCGAACAGGCAGCCACGAAACGGCGCGTGTCACGCTCCTGAGTCGGCCACCAAAAGCGCTGGCGAATAGACGCAAGAGTGCCTCGAACACCGGGATGACCCGCTAACTTGGCAGAGTGAGCCCACTGAAGAACAGCCAGACGAGTGGAAACAGGAACGAAAAGGAGGTTACTAGGACAAGCGCGCGCGACGCAGTGTGCGTGAGTGCTTGCTTAACCTGTCTTTCAATTCCCCAGACTGTTAACCCGACAACACGCCCATAAGGAAGAATCCCCTCGGGATCAGTAGAAGCCACAGAAGAACTAAACAGACGGGATAAGGCATCAGGCTTGGTGTTCTTGCTACCCGGACGGTAAGAAATCACAAACTCGAAACGAGCGAAAAACAACGCCCAACGAGCTTGACGGGCATTAAGTCGTTTGGCAGAACGGATGTACTCAAGGTTCTTATGGTCTGTCCAAACGACAAAGGAACGGTCGCCCCCTCCAACCACTGTCGCCATTCGCCTAGGGCTAAGCGGATGGCGAGCAGTTCACGGTTACCCACATCATAGTTGCGCTCAGATGGCGACAGGCGATGAGAAAAATAAGCGCAAGGATGAACCTTATCGTCAGACTGGAAGCGCTGGGATAGAATGGCTCCCACGCCTACCTCTGAAGCGTCAACCTCGACAATGAATTGTCTAGTGACGTCAGGAGTAACGAGGATAGGAGCGGACGTAAAAACGTTCCTTTAGAAGATCAAAAGCTCCCTGGGCGGAACCGGACCACTTAAAACACGTCTTGACAGAAGTAAGAGCTGTGAGAGGGGCAGCAACTTGACCGAAATTACGAATGAAACGCCGATAGAAATTAGCGAAACCTAAAAAGCGCTGCAACTCGACACGTGACCTTGGAACGGGCCAATCACTGACAGCTTGGACCTTAGCGGAATCCATCTGAATGCCTTCAGCGGAAATAACGGAACCGAGAAAAGTAACGGAGGAGACATGAAAAGAGCACTTCTCAGCCTTTACATAGAGACAATTCTCTAAAAGGCGCTGTAGAACACGTCGAACGTGCTGAACATGAATCTCGAGTGACGGAGAAAAATCAGGATATCGTCAAGATAGACAAAAACGAAAATGTTCAGCATGTCTCTCAGAACATCATTAACTAATGCCTGAAAAACAGCTGGCGCATTGGCGAGACCGAACGGCAGAACCCGGTACTCAAAATGCCCTAACGGAGTATTAAACGCCGTTTTCCACTCGTCCCCCTCTCTGATGCGCACGAGATGGTAAGCGTTACGAAGGTCCAACTTAGTAAAGCACCTGGCTCCCTGCAGAATCTCGAAGGCTGATGACATAAGGGGAAGCGGATAACGATTCTTAACCGTTATGTCATTCAGCCCTCGATAATCCACGCAGGGGCGCAGAGTACCGTCCTTCTTCTTAACAAAAAAGAACCCCGCCCCGGCCGGAGAGGAAGAAGGCACTATGGTACCGGCGTCAAGAGACACAGACAAATAATCCTCGAGAGCCTTACGTTCGGGAGCCGACAGAGAGTATAGTCTACCTCGAGGAGGAGTGGTCCCCGGAAGGAGATCAATACTACAATCATACGACCGGTGAGGAGGAAGGGAGTTGGCTCGGGACCGACTGAAGACCGTGCGCAGATCATGATATTCCTCCGGCACTCCTGTCAAATCGCCAGGTTCCTCCTGAGAAGTAGGGGCAGAAGAAACGGGAGGGATGGCAGACATTAAACACTTCACATGACAAGAAACGTTCCAGGATAGGATAGAATTACTAGACCAATTAATAGAAGGATTATGACATACTAGCCAGGTTTTCCACGGCCTGGCGAGCAGCGGACAATTCCTGCTCGTGTCTGCCGAGCATGGCTCCTTGGATCTCGACGGCAGTGTAACGAGCGTCAGAAGTCGCTGGGTCCATTCTTTGATCGGTTCCTTCTGTTATGCAGGTGAAGGAGGACCCAAACGCGACTTAACAGAAACAGAGTTTATTAATGCTCAAAACCGAATAACTGAAATCCTCTAGATAGTAGAGGGGAAAACAACTGGAGAAGCGGCCACAGACTGCAGGTCGCTTCGGGTAGGCGCAGGCCGTAGTCAACTGAGACACCTGCTCACACGCAGCGTCTGAAGAAGGCACAAAACACGACAGGACAGGGTGATACACAATCACGGCAAAAAAACACGACAGGACAGGGCGAAACGCAATTACAGCATGGAATACAAAACAAGGAACCGATGGAACAGGAACGGATCACAAAGGAATAAATAGGGAGTCTAATCAGGGGAAAGGATCGGGAACAGGTGTGGGAAGACTAAATGATGATTAGGGGAATAGGAACAGCTGGGAGCAGGAACGGAACGACAGAGAGAAGAGAGAGCGAGAGAGTGAAAGGGGGAGGGGGAGAGAGAGGGATAGAACCAAACAAGACCAGCAGAGGGAAACGAATAGCATGGGGAGCACAGGGACAAGACATGACAATAAATGACAAACATGACAGCATCAATGTTGTTGAGAGCAATAGCAACACTTCTGTAGTTCTTCATGGCTAACGTTTTATCTTTCAGAAAAGCTACAATAGCAAGGATTATCTACACATTCTGAGCAGCTCATGTTATAGATGGAGGCATGCTACATGACAGACCAATCCAAACTTATCTCTCGGCATGTCCAGTCCATTATCTCAGCCAATCATGGCTAGCGGAAAGGTTCCTGACTTTTTCTGTGACTAAACCAACTAGGCTCGTAATTTAACAATTGTATTCATATTTACAGATGGCATACAAGTTCGTTATTAAGGCACATAAAAGTTCACATGTCCAAGATCTTCTACCAAAAAGATCTTCTACCAAAAACGTATTTTGATTAAAAAAGTAAAATAACACATTCAAATGCCTCTCCCCTCGAACCAGGGACCCTCTGCACACATCGACAACTACCACCCTCAAAGCATCGTTACCCATCGCTCCACAAAAGCCGCGGCTCTTGCAGAGCAAGGGGAACAACTACTTCAAGGCCTCAAAGCGAGTGACGTTACCGATTGAAACGCCATTTCACATCGGTTACATGAGCACAGAATGGAAAAGAAAATAAGTTTGAAACATTACATTTGGCATTTGTCCTGGGTTGTGTTCAATATGACAGAATGGTGTTCAATGTTGAATTCAAGAAAAACAGTACTGTACTGAACGACCAGTAAAAAAGAATTCAAATGGTCACAGTAATATTGATCAGCCAGACCTCGCCACACCCACCAAACGGGAGCAAACGTTCCTCAAAGGCTGTTGGAGAACGGTGCTCACTATTTGGGATAAACGTGTCATTTAGTACAAACTGTCACTCAATCTAGCAAAAGGTGAATGGAATTGAACGCACCTCAGGACATTAAAGTTTCGATTCCCTGTCATATTTGCTTTATAATCCAATTGCATTACTCTTCGCAAAATCAAACATACAGTGATTAGTGAAAGTCTTCACACCCTTTTCACAGTTGTCACAGTTTGCCGCCTTACAATTTGAATTTCTGTTAAGATTTAAATATATTTATTTCCTACAACACAACCTACTCCACATTTTCAAAGTGGGTGGAAAATGGACATTTCTGGAGATTTTTCTAGAATTAATAGAAATAAATATTGATTGCATCTTGATTGCGTGTCTTCACACTGTAGACGTAATAAGTTGTTGAAGTACCTTTGGCAGCAATTACCAGCTTTGTATCATGTTGATTAAGATTTCACCAACTTTGTACAACTATGTGGACACCTGCTTGTCGAACGTCTCATTCCAAAATCACGGGCATTATTACGGAGTTCTCCCCTTTGCTGCTATAACAGCCTCCACTCTTCTGGGAAGGCTTCCCACTAGACGTAGGAACATTGTCATGTACTTCTAGAAGTAGTGGGTGGAGGAGTCAGGCGCAGAGAGCAGGGTAGTAGATACGTGGATAGTTTATTCCCAAAGCAACAGTGTCGGTCAACGCCACACACACGGGTGCTAAAAGACCCAGTCCACAGAAATCACACACATCAAATAACAGAAAACAAGCCCGCACAAAAGGGTTTACATAGCCCAAAACCAAAACCTAAACAAGAAACAGGTGCAACTAATCAGACAACACTAAATGAAACAGAAAAGGGGATCGGTGGCAGCTAGTAGGCCGGAGACGACGACCGCAGAGCGCCGCCCGAACAGGAAGAGGCACCATCTTCGGTGGGATTCGTGACAAACATTGCTGCATGGACTTGCTTCCATTCAGCCACGAGCAATAGTGAGGTCGGGCACTGATGTTGGGCGACTAGGCCTGGCTCGCAGACGGTGTTCCAATACATCCCTAAAGGTGTTCGATGGGGTTGAGGTCAGGGCTGGAGGCTGTTCTTCCATACCGATCTCGAGAAACCATTTCTGTATGGACCTCGCTTGTCATTATGACCTGGAAAGGGCCTTCCCAAACTGTTGCCACAAAGTTGGAAGCACAGAATCGTCTAGAATGCAATTATATTTCCCTAGGAACTAAGGGGACTAGCCCGAATCAGGCCCAGACCATTATTCCTCCTCCACCAAACTTTAGACTAAGATTTGTCCATCGGACTTCCAGATGGTGAAGCGTGAATCATCATTCCAGAGAACACATTTACACTGCTCTAGAGTCTAATGGCGGCGAACTTTACACCACACCAGCGCATGGTGATCTTAGGCTTGTGTGCATCTGCTCAGCCATGGAAACTCATTTCATGAAGCTCCCGACGAACAGTTTTTGTGCTGATGTTGCTTCCAGAGGTAGTAATGTCAGCCACACTCAGTAGTGAGTATTGCAACCGAGGATAGACCATTTTTACGAGTTACTACATGCTTCAGCGCTCTGTGGTCTTGTTCTGTGAGCTTGTGTGGTCTACCACCTCATGGCTGAGTCGTTGTTGCTCCTAGACATTTCCAATTCCCAATAACAGCACTGACTGGGGCAGCTCTAGCAAGGCAGACATTTGATGAACTGACTTGTTGAGAAAGGTGTTATCCTATGATGGTGCCACGTTGAAAGTCACTGAGCTCTTCAGTAAGGCTGCTAATGTTTGTCTATGGAGATTGCATGGCTGTGTGCTCAATTTTATACATGTCGGCAACGGGCGTGGCTGAATCAGCCGAATCCAATAATTTGAAGGGGTGTTCACATACTTTTGCAGATATAGTGTATATCAATTATTTTTGCCAAATATGCTCAAGCTCAATCAATTTTTGTTGGGGATTATTGATGGACAGCAAAAATCAAGTCTTAGCTCTGATTTTTCAAACAGATTTATGTCAGCATCGAGACTGGACCTCTCAACACCCCATGGGAAGCCTTTTATGTGTGTTTTTAGTCTTAAAATGCATGCAATTGTCCCACTGAAAAATAAAAGTATCCCAGTGTTAGAGCTTAAAAATACTTAGTTAGGTTTACAATATGTTTTTTCCTGGGGGTTGCCAATTTCATACTTATTTTGGTCTTGACAAAACTCCCCAGTCCCTGCCAGTAACAAACATTCCTATAACATGATGTTGCCACAATTCTTGAAAATGTAGAGGGTTTCACTCTGTGATGTGTTGGATTTGTAATGTTGTTTTCAACCTTTTGAACCTCTCTGGATGAACTATATAATTTTAGATAAATGTAGTAATTAATAAATTGGTTAAAATAAATAAATAAAATGAACAATTCTGTGAACTGTCATGTGCAGATACCTGTTTTCGCAAAGATGTCAGCTGGAGATGACGTACAGGAGCTAGCAGGGATTTGTAGTTTTGCATGTCTACCGTGATACTAATTTGAAATTTTGAATCTGAGAGTAACTAGAGCTGAATATATTGATTTGAGAAAGTTAATCCATTTGCCTCAGTTTGGCAGTCTCATCCAGATTATCATGGCATTTGTAGTTCACATTATCAGCTAATTAGCGGTTATTTTTTTTTTTTTTTGGGGGGGGGGATACAGGCAAATATATTGATAAAAGTCACATTGTCCTAGAGATATTTACATGGTTATCAAAAGCCTACATGAAACAGCCTTTATTTTAAGTGTTACTAAAATAACCTATGGGAAAAATGAATGGCGGCAAAACAATTGGAACCATTTCCCTGTTTGACCACTACGTTTTATGGGTATGATTTACACTTCTTCTTTGATGAAGTTTGCATCCAATGTTGATAGTGCATTACCACCACCAGCTAGACTGGGTATTGAATAAGAAACAAACCAAAAAAAAACATTTTGGGAATGGGGAAAACGACATCATACAATATAAAACACGTCAACTAAGAAAATCCATCACACTTCTACACAGGCTCAGGGTCCAACGATGGGGGTACATTCACCCACAGCATTTATTGCACGGCCTCTGCTGTGAAATTACAAAGACCCAGAAAACGTTCAGTGGTATTCACAATGATTCCAGAGTTCTCCGCTTGTGCTGTACAGTTTATGACTATTGCAATAAATAATACTAAATCCACCTTTTTAACATGTAGCATTTCATTATCCCTCGGTTGATGAGAAACTTTTACCAAAAATACTGTAATGACCTGACTACATCATAAAGGAACAATTGTCCAGACAGAGGGTTGAGTTTACGAATTAACGGTTTATTAACCCAACTTTACACAGGCTACTGTTAGATACCCCACCAGCCAACCGTGCCCTTCTCTTGTGAAGGCCAGATGTAAGAGAGAGAGAACAAAGGCTAAACCTGGTCTTAACTTCCGCTGCTCCATCCCCTTGCCCAACCCCCCTCCACGCCACTCCGCCAACCGCCAGGATGCCCGGCATCAGAACATTCCAGGCATTCCCATGATCAACCTGCAGATAGCAGGTTGATTGGCATATCGGACCCCGCGAACACTGGGTACTGGTAAGTACAACACAGCCACCTACTAGCCTAACATATAACACACAGCTGTCTGTGCGGGTCGCTACAATACCAAAACGTTAACCCGTAATAAGGCTAGGGTGGAATTGTATTATGAGCTGGCTGAATGTACATACATGGCTCTGCGTGTAAGCACTTTTTCACTGGAAACGTTCTTGTGTTCAAATTACCGACAGTGCAAAATAGCTAGACATCTTTCGTATTTCAACTTGGCTGCACCTACTGTTATGAGAACGATAAATCAAGTGCAATACCTGCGTCGACCTGTAGCGAGCAGCAAAACACCGGAAAGATTCTAGCCTACCGGAAAGTTACAAGACGAACAAGAATGTTTACATCATCCGGTCATGTGACATTTGTTGTTTATAGATTTTTCGCCCACACCAGATGCCTAGACCCTGGACAGATAACAGGTAGGTCGCCAGTTCGTCCCTTGTTGTCAGAAATACAGCATGTATACACATTTGTTTTGTGTTTGTTAAAAGTGTTTTGTTTAAAAAACGTGTAAACCAGTGAGGAACGTTAGGTAACTAAGGTGAATAAAGAAAGTTGCATACACAACATAGAATGTGTGGATGTTTTTGGATATCATTCTCACTTATTATTTTTGCCACCTATACATTAAGGCTATATATTTCCCTTTTTCCTCTTTGCATCTTCAAAGAAATATACATTGCCACTCAATCTGTATTCATCTTGTGACTTCTCCTTGGAAGAAGGAGAGAGGGACCCTAGGAGGGACGTAAAGGAGTTGATGAAATCCTGTTAAGACAGACAATCAGGCGAGAGGAGGTCCTAACTAGTCAATGATCTAAGTTGATCGAAACCTGTAGACACTGTAGCCTTTAAGGACTGGAGTTGCACACATGTCATAGAACAACAAAAAAGAAAGTGACAGACTAATAATACGTTGTTGGTAAATGGTGACAGACTGACTGATCTGCAAGTATTAATAGATATGTATTTGTTATGCAAATTGATTTGTAGATCAGTCAGTCTGCGTGTGGAGGAGGATGAAGACCTTTAGTTACGTGCAGGACATATTAAAACACTGACATGCAGCTTTTCTCAGATGAGAGGTTACTATGTGAAGGAATGTGTTAGGATGTCTCTTTATGTTTCTTTTGAGATGGTATGGCCTCTGAGGACCCCCAAGACCAACTGGATGAGGCTATTAAAAAGGCAGAACGCCTTGCTAAGGAGCTCAACCAAGAGAAGGACCCACAAGCCCAACTGGACGAGGCCATTAACGAGGCAAAAAGGCTGGCTGAGGAGCTCAACCCAGAGCGGGTAATGTAACAAGTCATACATTACCGGTAATGTAACCCCCATAGCTCCCAGGCGTGCACAAATATTCTCAGCACAACCCCAGCACCACAGCGTTATGATTTATCATTGCCTTTTGTTCGTCAAAGAAGACCCCACATGGCATAAATGTGAATTTAAACGTAGACTCTGTGATATGACCTGAACACAGGCATCAATGATATTGCCCATTGAGTACATTTACATTACATTTAAGTCATTTAGCAGACGCTCTTGTCCAGAGCGACTTACAAATTGGTGCATTCACCTTATGACATCCAGTGGAACAGCCACTTTACAATAGTGCATCTAAATCTTTTAAGGGGGGGAGGGGGGGGTGAGAAGGATTACTTTATCCTATCCTAGGTATTCCTTAAAGAGGTGGGGTTTCAGGTGTCTCCGGAAGGTGGTGATTGACTCCGCTGTCCTGGCGTCGTGAGGGAGTTTGTTCCACCATTGGGGAGCCAGAGCAGCGAACAGTTTTGACTGGGCTGAGCGGGAACTGTACTTCCTCAGTGGTAGGGAGGCGAGCAGGCCAGAGGTGGATGAACGCAGTGCCCTTATTTGGGTGTAGGGCCTGATCAGAGTATGAGGCATAAGGGTGCACTGGTTAGCATCCTTGTGAACTTCTATACATGTTAGCTGTGTGAGTGAGCCAGAACATGGGTCTACTGCAGGTGCCTTTCCTCAGCTGACAAATCACTTCACCTTATGTGAAAATATAATTATTGCTTGTGCTCCATATGTGCACAAGCTTTTATTAGTGGGCCAGCCATGATAATTGAAATGCACTTTTTAGGAAAATAAGAAGAAAAAGACCAACAAGCCTCCAGGGATTAGGTTCAGATGGAGACAAAGGCTTGAGAGAGGACAGATTGTTCCTCAAACCAGGAAGGCAACTACATCCACTTCTCTTGGTAAGTTTCATCCCGTCTAGGTGTTTCATTTTATTGGTCCCTGATCTGACCTTTTCCTTTCAAACATA
This sequence comes from Oncorhynchus gorbuscha, assembly GCF_021184085.1. Classification (NCBI taxonomy): domain Eukaryota; kingdom Metazoa; phylum Chordata; class Actinopteri; order Salmoniformes; family Salmonidae; genus Oncorhynchus; species Oncorhynchus gorbuscha. The sequence goes on along the minus strand of NC_060193.1, from coordinate 34,310,940 downwards.
CTGTATCATAGCACATCAAACGTTTGTTGCCGTGCCATAGGCCGGTCTAGTACCATCTACCCAAAGCACATAATACATTACATGCAGGTCTGATCCCACCTTTCCCTGTCTCTAACTGTTGTCTGTTTCTGATGAAAATACATATTTAAAGGAGTGTGAAAACTCCAGAAAATCTTTTGAATTAAAATACTTTTTATTACAATTTTTTTCAGCTCCAAGGGCCAGTACATCAAGAGCCAGACTAGTGCAACATTTTGTGCCAGTCACTGAGGAGGAAGAATCAGGTATTGATGAGCGATTGAATAGATTAATCTATACAATTCCTTGTTATTCAGTGGCCTTGTAATTAATTTATTGTATTTTTATTAAGCTGTAAATCTGTTTTGGTTAAAAGCTGAGTGATGGGGTTGGCCAAATGTAACCACTTTCAATTTATAGACAGAGCTATGGATGCAATAACTTACCATCAATGTTATTAAAATAATAGTTTTAACCATGTTTTAAGGCTATACAGTGTTTTTTTTTAACATTTACTGTGTTTGCAAACATTGACTAAAACAAGCTTATTAGTTTGGGTTACGACAGTTGGAATTAAACTCATGAGGCATTAATAAGTTATAATCTTCTAGAATAAATGGGTATATATCGTTAATATAAGTCCAAAAATGGCTTTAGCAACTTCTGAATTCCCCTTTAAGTCTAATCCCTTTTTGCATATCTTATTTTAGAGACAAGGACCAGTGGATTGGAATCCACTCCAGTTTTAAACATTGAAGAAATAGGTATGTTTAAATTGTTTTACTTTCAAAATTGGGGTCATCTTGGTGTTACTGAATTATACTGCATCTTTATTTTGACAGTGATGCAACATTTCTAAATGTGGTTCTAGTCTCCAGAATTTCAGATTTGAGATCAAATGTTTGATATGAGGTTACAGTACAGAATGTCACCTTTTGTTTCAGGGTATTTTCAGACTTTTCTGATTTATCGTTTTGAAATGAAAGCACTTTATATGTCTAGTTGTTAGTTTTATTAGTCGTATGTTCAGGATACTGATGGTAACACCATCCAACGAAATGATTACTTGCAGGTAGCTTCTCGACAATGCAATTCAAAATGCTGACGTTTTGAGACAAATTCAACATTTTAGCGTCACTGTCCAAATACTTCTGTAGGGGAGTGTAACAACATCCTGGCAGAGATTTTTCCTGCACATTTTCTTTAATATGAAGCAATCTGCCATTCCACATTATGGAATTAGTCTTAGTTGAATTAATTCAAATCCACTATTGGAATGTTTACACAGTGTTGTCCTTTTGCAACCACTGTCTGTAATTGTGAAAGCTGGAAGCATTTGCCTTTGAGGAGAGTTTACTCTGTAGTCAAAATGCACTGAGTGTACAAAATATCCCTAATATTGAGTTGCACTCCCTTTTGCCCTCAGAACAGCTTCAATTCGTCACGGTATGGACTCCAGAAGGTGTTGAAAGCGTTCCACAGGGATGCTGGCCCATGTTAACTCAAATGCTTCCCACAGTTGTGTCAATTTGTCTGGATGTCCTTTGGGTTGTGGACCATTCTTGATATACAAAGGAAAATGTTGATCATGAAAAACCCATCAGGTTTTTCATAAGGATGCCTCTCCTTAATGTCAATATGTCTTGTCCATTGCTGTTTTGGTTAGTGTTTATTGGCTTATTTCACTGTAGAGCCTCTAGTCCTGCTCACTATACATTATCCAATTTATTAGTTCCACCACCCACACATGCAATGACATCTCCTGGTTTCAATGATGTTTCTAGAGACAATCTCTCTCTTCATCACTCAATACCTAGGTTTACCTCCACTGTATTCACATCCTACCATACCTTTGTCTGTACATTATACCTTGATGCTATTTTATCGCCCCCAGAAACCTCCTTTTACTCTCTGTTCCAGACGTTATAGACGACCAATTCTTATTGCTTTTAGCCGTACCCTTATTCTTCTCCTATGTTCCTCTGGCGATGTAGAAGTGAATCCAGGCCCTGCAATGCCTAGCTCCACTCCTATTCCCCAGGCGCTCTCTTTTGATGACTTCTGTAACCGTAATAGCCTTGGTTTCATGCATGTTAACATTAGAAGCCTCCTCCCTAAGTTTGTTCTATTCACTGCTTTAGCACAATCTGCCAACCCGGATGTTCTAGCTGTGTCTGAATCCTGGTTTAGGAAGACCACCAAAAATTCTGAAATTTTAATTCCAAATTACAACATTTTCAGACAAGATAGAACTGCCAAAGGGGGCGGTGTTGCAATATACTGCAAAGATAGCCTGCAGAGTTCTGTCCTACTATCCAGGTCTGTACCCAAACAATTTGAACTTCTACTTCTAAAAATCCACCTCTCTAAAAACAAGTCTCTCACTGTTGCCGCCTGCTATAGACCACCCTCTGCCCCCAGCTGTGCTCTGGACACCATATGTGAACTGATTGCCCCCCATCTATCTTCAGAGCTCGTGCTGCTAGGTGACCTAAACTGGAACATGCTTAACACCCCAGCCATCCTACAATCTAAACTTGATGCCCTCAATCTCACTCAAATTATCAATGAACCTACCAGGTACCCCCCCAAAGCCTTAAACACGGGCACCCTCATAGATATCATCCTAACCAACTTCCCCTCTAAATACTCCTCTGCTGTCTTCAACCAAGATCTCAGCGATCACTGCCTCATTGCCTGCATCCGTAATGGGTCAGCGGTCAAACAACCTCCACTCATCACTGTAAAACGCTCCCTGAAACACTTCAGCGAGCAGGCCTTTCTAATCGACCTGGCCGGGGTATCCTGGAAGGATATTGATCTCATCCCGTCAGTAGAGGATGCCTGGATATTTTTTTTAAATGCCTTCCTAACCATCTTAAATAAACATGCCCCATTCAAGAAATTTAGAACCAGGAACAGATATAGCCCTTGGTTCTCCCCAGACCTGACTGCCCTTAACCAACACAAAAACATCCTATGGCGTTCTGCATTAGCATCGAACAGCCCCCGTGATATGCAGCTATTCAGGGAAGCTAGAAACCGTTATACACAGGCAGTTAGAAAAGCCATGGCTAGCTTTTTCAAGCAGAAATTTGCTTCCTGCAACACTAACTCAAAAAAGTTCTGGGACACTGTAAAGTCCATGGAGAATAAGAACACCTCCCAGCTGCCCACTGCACTGAAGATAGGAAACACTGTCACCACTGATAAATCCACCATAATTGAGAATTTCAATAAGCATTTTTCTACGGCTGGCCATGCTTTCCACCTGGCTACTCCTACCCCGGTCAACAGCACTGCACCCCCAACAGCAACTCGCCCAAGCCTTCCCCATTTCTCCTTCTCCCAAATCCATTCTGCTGATGTTCTGAAAGAGCTGAAAAATCTGGACCCCTACAAATCAGCCGGGCTAGACAATCTGGACCCTTTCTTTCTAAAATTATCTGCCGAAATTGTTGCCACCCCTATTACTAGCCTGTTCAACCTCTCTTTCGTGTCGTCTGAGATTCACAAAGATTGGAAAGCAGCTGCGGGCATCCTCTTCAAAGGGGGGGACACTCTTGACCCAAACTGCTACAGAGCTATATCTATCCTACCATGCCTTTCTAAGGTATTCGAAAGCCAAGTCATCAAACAGATTACCGACCATTTTGAATCTAACCATACCTTCTCTGCTATGCAATCTGGTTTCAGAGCTGGTCATGGGTGCACCTCAGCCACGCTCAAGGTCCTAAACGATATCTTAACCGCCATCGATAAGAAACATTACTGTGCAGCCGTATTCATTGATCTGGCCAAGGCTTTCGATTCTGTCAACCACCACATCCTCATCGGCAGACTCGACAGCCTTGGTTTCTCAAATGATTGCCTCGCCTGGTTCACCAACTACTTCTCTGATAGAGTTCAGTGTGTCAAATCGGAGGGTCTGCTGTCCGGACCTCTGGCAGTCTCTATGGGGGTGCCAAAGGGTTCAATTCTTGGACCGACTCTCTTCTCTGTATACATCAATGAGGTCGCTCTTGCTGCTGGTGAGTCCCTGATCCACCTCTACGTAGACGACACCATTCTGTATACTTCCGGCCCTTCTTTGGACACTGTGTTAACAACCCTCCAGGCAAGCTTCAATGCCATACAACTCTCCTTCCGTGGCCTCCAATTGCTCTTAAATACAAGTAAAACTAAATCCATGCTCTTCAACCGATCGCTACCTGCACCTACCCGCCTGTCCAACATCACTACTCTGGACGGCTCTGACTTAGAATACATGGACAACTACAAATACTTAGGTGTCTGGTTAGACTGTAAACTCTCCTTCCAGACCCATATCAAACATCTCCAATCCAAAGTTAAATCTAGAATTGGCTTCCTATTTCGCAACAAAGCATCCTTCACTCATGCTGCCAAACATACCCTTGTAAAACTGACCATCCTACCAATCCTCGACTTTGGCGATGTCATTTACAAAATAGCCTCCAATACCCTACTCAACAAATTGGATGCAGTCTATCACAGTGCAATCCGTTTTGTCACCAAAGCCCCATATACTACCCACCATTGCGACTTGTACGCTCTCGTTGGCTGGCCCTCGCTTCATACTCGTCGCCAAACCCACTGGCTCCATGTCATCTACAAGACCCTGCTAGGTAAAGTCCCCCCTTATCTCAGCTCGCTGGTCACCATAGCATCTCCCACCTGTAGCACACGCTCCAGCAGGTATATCTCTCTGGTCACCCCCAAAACCAATTCTTTCTTTGGCCGCCTCTCCTTCCAGTTCTCTGCTGCCAATGACTGGAACGAACTGCAAAAATCTCTGAAACTGGAAACACTTATCTCCCTCACTAGCTTTAAGCAACAACTGTCAGAGCATCTTACAGATTACTGCACCTGTACATAGCCCACCTATAATTTAGCCCAAACAACTACCTGTTTCCCAACTGTATTTAATTAATTTATTTATTTTGCTCCTTTGCACCCCATTATTTTTGTCTACTTTGCACATTCTTCCATTGCAAAACTACCATTCCAGTGTTTTACTTGCTATATTGTATTTACTTTGCCACCATGGCCTTTTTTGCCTTTACCTCCCTTCTCACCTCATTTGCTCACATTGTATATAGACTTGTTTATACTGTATTATTGACTGTATGTTTGTTTTACTCCATGTGTAACTCTGTCGTTGTATCTGTCGAACTGCTTTGCTTTATCTTGGCCAGGTCGCAATTTTAAATGAGAACTTGTTCTCAACTTGCCTACCTGGTTAAATAAAGGTGGAAAAAAAAATCTGCGTTGCAGTTCTTGACACAAACCGTTGCACCTGGTACCTACTACCATACCCCCTTCAAAGGCACTTAAATATTTTGTCTTGCCCAGTCAACTTCTGAATGGCACCCATACACAATCCATGTCTCAATTGTCTCAAGGCTTAAACATCCTCCTTTAATCTGTCTCCTTCCCTTTATCTACACTAAAGTGGATTTAACAGGTGACACCAATAAGGGATCATAGCTTTCACCTGGTCAGTTTGTCAGGGAAAGAGAATGTTTTGTACACTCTGTGTTTTTGTTGTTTTAAGAACATTCAGAATTTCTATTCGACGATAGGATCAAGTTCTATTGTTTGATATTCCAATTTAGACTTTAGTCAATATTTTGGTCTGCCCTGTAATTTAATTTACTGTGGAATCAAAGCTGGGATTTCTTGTCACACCATAGATTGTGCAGAGATATATTTGCTGTCACCTACTCACCTACTATGTGCGTTTTAATAGATTCATTATATAATATTATTCATTTAATCCTTTCCCATTTTGTGTTTAAAAAAAGCAATACTTTGTCAAGAAATTAACATCCTCCTAGCTGATTTAGAAGACCCTGAGTGTGCAAATCCTGCTGTGCCTGGTGCATGACACAGTTGGAGTGTGAGGAAGGAACTCTCACAGGATAGGCAGAGGGAGTCCAGGCCTGAGATTTTATATTCTCTGCTGGCTGCAGAGCATGCTTCTTAAAAGATCTGTCAGTCATGCAATGTGAAAAGGGCTGTTCTGCGATGTAGAGACTGTCTGCTGAAACGGCTTTACTGCGATGCCTCTAAACATGCAAAGTTCCCCCTGCACAACAGACAGTCCATGATCGAGGAGTTCTACACGCCCCTTCCTCCAACTACAGCCATATCGCTCCACAGTGATGGCAAATATGCACTTCATGAACAGGGTGTGTTTTATTTTATTTTTGCGGCTGAATGTATTATGTCAAAGTTGAAATGTATTCTTGTTTATTGTTGTATATAAATATTGTCCCTAGATTGTTTCTTACCATTGGACGTACCAGAGGTGATATGTGGTTGCCTGACAAGCACCATCCATGTTGGCCTTGGGAAACATATAAACCTTGTAGGAATAAATGGCATGTGCAATATCTACAAGAACCAAACAGTGATTTAGCAATGCAATGTAAAACAACATTAATTCAGACTACATTTTTCCCTCAAGGTCGTTACAATGTCACAGTGCCTGTGCTGACCTGCACAACCTGTCTTAGCACCGGGACAGCAAACTTGGCAGATCTGATAAAGAATGGGCGCTGGCCTGCCACTGTCAACTGTGACACCATATACCAGGTAGATCTGTTCAGCTCTTTTGAGGAGCTGAACGTGTCAGCCCCAGGAATGTCCCGTCTGGCGTTTATGCGGATTTTGGAGCAGCGAACTGACTTCTTTGGCAGGGTAACAATAAATTATGCTCAGCTTTACCAATGTATGACTTCAGGTTAACATATTGTTAAGTTATGTTACACAAAGCGTTGTAACAAAATGTATTTCCTGTACTATAACTAGGTTAAAACTGCAGGTGTCTTGCTACAGTATGTGTTAGCCTCCTGCACCACTGTCCTGCCATGCCCCTTATCTGTGCCCCTCTTGCATCCAATATTTCCTGCTCTTTACAACATAAGTACTCATCCTACTTTGCATTGGCTTTCACCTGCTTTGCTGTCAACACTATGTACTGTCCCTGCTTTAACTCAAATCCAGTCAGCCACAGTGAATTATATGTTTTGTTTATACTATTGTTGTAAGTTATTTCATATTTTCTCTATGTATTTTTCCCTTACCTGAACGGAATGACCTGTGGGGACACTTATATTTATACTCTTCTACTTCCTTGTCGAGGGTTATGGAAAAGGGCTATGTTGAGCATCCCAGTGGACTGCAGCTAGTCGTCAAGGATAACAAACAACAAACTTGATGAAGAGGGACTCGGAAGTTGCCGTCTGCCGCCACAGAATACTCCTAAGAAGCATCAACATGACGCGTGGAGAGATATTTGCTGTTCTTGCAGAAGGAATTGTCTGGCAGCAGGAACATACAATTCATGTATACGGATGTGATCTGCAAATTTTGGCCATCCTGACCAAAGTTGCCATTCATTGTCCAGAGCTTGCCACTCTTCTAGACATGAAACCACTTCTTTCCGTCATGCATGCAAAGGCACATTGTTTGAAGTGCAAGTTTTTCTTTATTAAACTGTTCAAAGAGATTTTCCAGCTTCAGTCCTTTACAAGGCTTTCCATTTAGATGTTTGTTATTCACATAATTGCAATAGGAAGTCAATAATGTAAATTAAGATGAACTAGTGAGGACGGAATCAGGAAGAAGCTTGCACAACTCTGGGGGAGGTAGTGGAACAAGGGAACAGCTTCAATCTGTTCCAAGCAAATGTCCAAAGGAGGTAAACAATTTGTTTAAGGTTGTTCTATTCAGCTATTCTATTTGGCTTGTCTAGCAAGAAAGACATGCTAACCATCCAGGCCGTGGGGTGGAACAGAAGGAAGAAAGACAACCTGCACAGAGTATTGTCCAGAAGATACTTTAAGGTGTATTGTGTGGATGAATACATTTATTTTAGAAGTATTATATCTATGCATTTAATTTATTTTAAAACAATCAATTATTCTGTTTTGTTTTTGTCATAATTCTCAGACAACAGCAAAAATCCAGGAGGAGACCCAGACTCTCAAACTTTAAGAGTGATTTGGGTGTAGGCGATGAGACTGTACATTGGAAGTTCAGCAATGGGCTAATACAGGTAAATGAATACAACAACAAAAAACAACCTACTCTCCTGGGCTGTCACCTTGACATAGTGGAGAGGCCTGCGTACTCCAATGACCCTGAGAGCTAACCCTTAGAGGGTGTTCCACTGGATGTCATAAGGTGAATGCACCAATTTGTAAGTCGCTCTGGATAAGAGCGTCTGCTAAATGACTTAAATGTTATGTTTAATGTTAATGTGTATTCCACCAGCAGGTGCAATCAAGCCGGACAGGTGGAAGGGTAGGAGGCAGACAAAACATTCCCTGGTCCTCCAGGTTGGGGCTCACTCACCCCCCACATAACAAATCATTTTTTAAAGAAACCTTCACAGGCCCTATGTTCCTCCAGGAAGTGAGTGCAACTACTCACCGTTGGAGATACGTTGTTCATTTATAGATTTATTGTATTTCAGAGGAAACTAATGAGAACATGGATGGTCCTCAGGTTCTACAGAATTGAAGTTCTGTTTCTTAGCATCAAACAAAAGAAACAGAACCTCTACCGTCACAGGTTTGTTACATTTCATGAATATTGAATTGCACTCTCTTCACTTTTTTCATTTCAAAGCCAAGCAATGTAACAAATAATTCCATTCTCCTTTTTTTGATGACAGGTAGATAGTATAGACACCTTCTGACCAGAAAGCTATTGGAAGAAAAAGCTAAATTGACAGCTGCCATAGAGTACAACACCCGTGTACCAGATTCAGCAATACCATCTGCAGATGAGATCCTTTCCGCAGACCTTCATGCATGGCCTTGGGAGCTGCATGGACAAAGTAAGTAGTAAGTTATTGTAACACACAAACAATGTTTCTGTTTTGCTATCTGTGTTTGTTCAGTTGCTCAAACACAGACAGCACTGCCATTAAAGTTACAAATCCACATTGCATTCTTATGAATTTACAGCTGACCTACTCAAAGACAATAGTCTTTGACCGGGTGATGCTCCTGAGACAGCTGAAAGAGGAGGAGTTAACTATCCTAAAGGAAGTCAAGCAGCACTGGGAAAGCTTAAAGAAGGAATCGGAGAATGTGCAAGACCTTGCTTCACACGTGACAGTTGACCTAAGCAGGAAAAGTAGGGGAACTTTCATGAATTGATGTTGGCACCCTGTAATTGTTATTGTATTTAAGGAATACTTCATTGTATTTACCCTACACATTACGATTGTTGGTGTTCGGCTGGCAATTGAATCAGTCGGAAGCTGGGAGCAGAGTTCTCTTCTCCATGCTTCAGAGGAGAGTCAGCAGCCTCAGAAGACACCAGGACTGTGTCAAACTGATATACAGCAAAGCTATGGGCCAAGACACCACCCTCCTAGAAAATAACTTCATAGATGACCTCCTGGTAGAGGACCTAGATGACAGCATCCATCTGACAGCATCCTCTGATGACGAGTAATCTATGACAGACTGAAGGTGTTCGTTTGGGTGGTTGCAGTTTGCACTGGGTGAAAAGTGATTCCATTTGTTTTGCATATGTGCTTTATCTGCCTTCCTAAGGAAAAATAGGGGTGTATAAAGGTTCATGGCAGAAAACAAGTGTATGCATAGAAATGCTTATATAAACTATGTTACATCGATGTTGACGCTTCTAGAAGTTCAAAAATAGACACTCAACAGTCTAGGGTAGCCTAGTGGTTAGAGCGTTGGACTAGTTGCCGGAAGGTTGCAAATTCAAATCCCCGAGCTGACAAGGTACAAATCTGTCGTTCTGCCCCTGAACAGGCAGTTAACCCACTGTCATTGAAAATAATGTTTTTTTCTTAACTGTCTTGCCTAGTTAAATAAAGGTAAAATAAAAATAAAATGCAGAAATCTTTTTAGAGGAAAACATAAAGCTTACCAGTTTGTTTGCTACATTAACCAAGATAGCATATCTTCCATGTTTCATTGTCTTATTTGCCCATTCATCTTTTGCCTTCATTTTTGGGGGCTCTAACTTGACCTTTAGCCTTTGATGCTACTGCTATTGATGTGTTACAACTAGGACACAGCTTAAGGTTGGAGCCATTCTGCATGAAAGGTGGATACGAAAGTGTCAGAAAGAATAGCCCTATACACATAACTTTGACTGATGGAATGCACCAGGGAGGTCCACTCTGGCATGAGGCTTGAATTGACAAGGAGAACAAGAGATTGTGAGATAAAAAACTACACTAACAATAGCAATTAATAAAGAGAGTTTGGACAACTAAGGAGCTGACGTTGAATTTGCATTAAACATCAAGCCCTGACCCTTCTCAAACCCACTAAAGAAGTGCTGTGTGTGTGTTTGAAGGTGACATGGGTTTGAATGACTCAATCATATGGGTCAGATCTGATAATGGACCTCGCCTAGTAATAAAACTAAGCCTGAGGCTTTAACATGCCACACTGTAACGTAATGTCTCAGACTAACTGTTGACTACTATTGTAACCTAGATGTAGGCTACCTGCCATAGCCTCAGGTGCATAGGGCAATGAGTGTCATTAGTTGACAGATGAAACAATAACTGGGTCAGTGGGATTTGGTTACTTATTTTAAGATGCCATTTTTGAATAGTCTCCAATTGGTTTGCATTTTTAAACTACAACCTGGTTTGTTTTTGAAAACACAAGAAATGGGAAGAAAGCTGAATTAAAAGAGAAAGTTTCCACTTAATTAAAAATGCAGGATACATATTTTAATTTAAAAAATGTAACTGAGCATTAAAATGTACTTAATTTGTAAGTAGATTACATCACAAAAATTACAGGTGGTGTACAAAAATGTAAAGAATGTGAATGATGGATAACAAGATGACCATTGAATAGATACACATTCATTGTGGATGGGAGTATTTCTGTCTGGTGGTCCCAATTCATCCATTGTTTGGAATTGTTTTCTCCACAAGATCTAAAACTGTCATTAGAAAGGTTTTGCAAAGACAAATTGAACTAGAGGTGTCAAACTCATTCCACAGCGGGTCGAGTGTCTGCGGGTTTTGGTTTTTCCATTTCAATGAACACCTGGACAACCTAACCAGGTGAGGGGAGTTCCTTAGTCATTTGTGACCTCCATGTATCAATCAAGGGTGGAGAAAAAACCTGCAGACACTCGGACGTCCTATGGTAGGAGTTTGACACGTAGATTAAAGTAATTAACCACTCAAACGAGTTTAATCAGGTGTTTAGATGTTTCCCAGAACAAAACCCTGCGCCCACCATGAAACTTCATAGACTGTAGCCTAGCTCGCTAGCTGAAACAGTTCGAGTAGGCCTATAGCTAAGATTTTGATTGAAAACATTGACAGATCAGTGAAAATGCATAGTGGTTTGAGAAATGTGGTAAAAAGCAATAAATCAATCTCAACAACATTACATACTAGCGATTACAACCACATTGTTTAATTGCATACTTCACTTACCGGGAAAGAGAATGGTCGCATGGGAGGATCGGGTACGTTACAAGTTGCCTTCTTTGTTGAAGTAATGATGCGCATGTGTGTTGTAGGTCAAATTACACCGATTCCGCACAGAATAAGAATATACATTCAAACTGCCTGCAAAAGCGTTTCTTAGATTCATTTAATTTTATATTATTATATAAACTGAACACAGAAAGTAATCTCCCCTGCAGCCGATTGTGTTGACGAGCTGGAACGTGCTCCGCATTACATTGGATTGAAGTTGCCTATGTACAGGACTGATCTTGGGTCAGTTTTCCGTTATTTTCTCGTACGACTTGAGGAGAAAGCAACATCACCCGCAAGGGCCAACATATGTTTTCTGACTGCAATGAGCGCAACACCCATAAATATTAAGCGAAATCAAACATATAAAACAGTATTTGCCATTGATAATGTATTTAAATGTTCCCTGGCGAAGATCCCAAAGAGTGCCATTAATCTCTGAACGGTTTCAAAATGCCTACCTATTGAATATCATCTTGTCTGCAGCAAATAAATGTATCGGAATAGCGGAGTGGAAGATTAAATACATTTCTTTCAATGGAACAATCACCCATAAAATCAATCTAAAGACAGATGTAGGCTAAACATTGGAACCGCTCCAATATTATTGTGTAAACATGACTTATTAGTCTTAAAGCAAGCAATCAAACATTTAATGTTATATTTAATTTTTTGCATTTATTTCCTTATTACTTTAGTTTCTTAATTCTATAGTTATATTGTTTGTTGTATAGCCTGTATCTCAGACGACCAGAACCTTAATAATAATCCCCATGCTTACGTCAAAAACAATAATTATACTAGTTGACTGCACGGACACATAGTAGGATACTGACACTCACTCCGCGGTGGTGGTGAATGGGTATGAGGGCTGGACACGCCGCGACCCAGACCCTACTGTTGTCTATTACGCAATTACACATACTAATGCCTCGTTCAGGGGCTATCGGTGTTCTCGGAAATCCCTAGTTCCAACGGGGAGGTTTCACTTGAAAGACCCTCCAAATAGGAATTACAAGTGAGAAGTGAGAAAATGATGTGGCCTATCTTATTGGTTTAAGAATTGTTCCGACTTCAAAAGCACTTGAACACAATCATGTCGGAGTTACAACTTCCCATTTTCCACGAGAATGTGAAGCCAGCATAATATTGCATTCCAGTGCTAGTTAATACTAGGAAACTGACATTTCTGACTTGCTAACTAGTTGAACGCGTTACAGTACCCTAAGTATATAACATGGCCGTAATAATCATAATGGAAAGGCCTTGGAAGTGCCATAAGTGTAAGCTAACATAATTCATTATTTTACATGAACCTGTTTAACATGTAATGAATGCATTATGAATAAAATTGTTTAATTTAGGCTCCACGAAATATGAAATGGGTAATTTAGAAAATCGTGTACTGTTGCCTACATGACAAAAGGGCCTTCTGATTACAAGTGCACCAGTATCCCAAGGTATTAAGCGAAATCAAGAATAGAAAACAGCATTGGCATTAATAAAACCATTTTCCCCACGAAATAAGTTGCATGTAAATGTGCGTCTTTTCTCAATAATAATGTTCAGCAAGTCTAAAACAGTACATATGCATACGACACATTTTAAAACATGGTTAAACAAAGACAACCTTTCTGTATATTCTTAACGTTGAATTAGCCATTAAGAAGAAAAAAAAAGAAATATAAACTATCGCGTCTATATATGGTTGTTGCTAAGGCTTGTGTGTGGCCTACTTGTTAAATGTGTCTTTTCGCATGAATTAAGAAGAACATAAATTCGTGTCTTTCATTAATTAATACACACAAAAACACACGAAATTTGCTGAAATGCATTATGTACATATATGCACGAATTTAATGTGACACTGAAGGGGCTTGTGCACAAAAGCGCATGAATCCTAACGTTATGTGAAGGGAGACTCTTCATCAAAGAACAACAGCATGGATGAAGTGAATGGATGGATGAATCATGGATGAATCTTCGTCCACCTTACAGGTCAGTCAACATGCACCACGCACTCCATCGATGTCTTCAGTTATATCTCAACCTTTATTTCTTGCGCCATTCTATAAAAAAAAAACTTGATAGGCGCCCTGCTACGAAAATCCATGCAGGAAACATTCCACTCCGACATCTTTTTGAGTCTTAAAACACGCTTCAACTCCACAGACACACCAACAATCTAAATAAGTAGCATTGATCCAAAACCCTGACTCCAACTAAAAACGACTCTAGTGGTTTCCTATTTTCCAACATAGCTTTACTTCTCGGTTCCCTTTTTCTTTGCCACTGTAACCCACTCATTCTCACTTTCTGTACTATTAGCTTCACCCGACTCATTAACAGTTTCAAACAAAACCTCAGTTTCCGTCACATTCCAATCAGACCACGCTCCCCCTTGATTAGTACTTCGCCTTCTCCAACTGGTATGATGACAACCAGTGTTGCCAACTAATTTGCAGGGCAAATTGCTAGAGGCAGGTTGATTTGTTGCTAAATTACGTTGTGATGTCATTGCGTGATAACGTCAAACTGCGTCATTATGTAGAATACACAATAACGTTACTCAAATTGACTGGCCATCTCGGCGATAAATATGATTTGACATTTGTTCAGGTACAGACTCCCACTCTTCTGCGCAATTTTGATTGAGACATGTTGATTGATGTTGTAAGTTCTGTTCAAGATCAAACATTCGTGACCAACTACATTCATTGGGTTTGGCATGTGGAAGCCATACTACTGCTATTGCAGTCAGCCAACAATGATTAGCAATTTGCTGAAATTGCTGCTGGCCTGCTGCTGCCTGTGCACGAGCTGAGCGCCTGCTGCTGACGTCACTCACAATGTACTTTTGCAGCCAGACACTTGTGTATGACAGAGAATTTTATGTTTGTGTCAGTCAGAGGGAAAATGTGTGCATTTTAGCATTTGAGTCACTTTTCAAAAGTTGCTAAAAGTTCCAAATACATTTTAAAGGTAGCTAAATTTGTTGCTAGGTGCTGTTTGACAAAAAAGTTGCCAGGGTCGTCTGAAAAGTTGCGCTTATCTCGCAACAAAATTGCTAAATTGGTATCACTGGTCCCAGGATTGCCCAGAATGCACCGCGTGGCCCTTTGACTTAGCATTGGCAACATACACAATGGGCGTTAATACGATTTCACTGTATGAATGTATGAATCTTATTATAATCTAAATACTGAATATAATGTGTGTAGTTTTAGTCAAGAATTAGAACAAGGACTTTCTGTTCCTTGTTAGAAACGAATGGAGCTATCATCAGACCGGCTGGAATACTGTGTTCCTTACAAGACATTCTTTCCCCACCCAGGGAGGGGAGAGATCTTGGGCTTGTAGTAGATTGTCTGACACCTGTTAAACAATGTGAGAAGGCTTGTGAACTATATTGCCATTGTATCTGATAGGAGGGACATTTATGACGAAATGTGAGGTATATAAACCAATGTACATGGTATTATGACCAGAGGTCTCGAGAATAAGAGACCTTCTGTAAATAAGAACCTTACAAATTATTTTAAATGGACAGTGTTTTAATTGAATTGGTTAATGAACACATAGGAACTAAATTCCTCTAACAGGATGGCAGTTAGCCTAGTGGTTAGAGCATTGGACTAGTAACTGAAAGGTTGCAAGATTGAATCCCAGAGCTGACAAGGTTGAAATCTGTCGTTCTGCCCCTGAACAAGGCAGTAACCCACTGTTCCTAGGCTGTAATTGAGAACAAGAATTTGTTCTTAACTTACTTGCCTAGTTAAAATAAAGAGAAAAAGTGTATTTATAGCCTACATTAGATGCAAAATATTTCTACCAACCTTAATATAATGGCAAAATCCAAAACACTATAAGAATGAGTGGTCTTGGGTGGATTTTTCCTTTAAGTCAAAACTAGCCACTCACATATTCAATGTCGTCCTGGTAAGCAACTCCAGTGTATATTTGGCCTTGTGTCTTAGGTTATGCTTGAAAATTTGACGAGTGGTACTCTGTGATATGTTGTGTTGGATTTGCCCCAAACATAAGGCTTTGTATTCTTTGCCACATGTTTTGCAGTATTACTTTAGTACCTTATTGAAAACAGGATGCATGTTTTGGAATATTTGTATTCTGTACAAGCTTTCCTCTTTTCACTGTCATTTACAGTGTGTTCGGAAAGTATTCAGACCCCTTGATGTTACCTGATTAAATTAATCATGTAACAATGAACTCATTAGGATTTGGGGCACCATGGAATAAGTTGTTTAGAGAGTTACCATCTCCCGAATTAAACTATATGTCTTTATCTATTTCATCGATAAACATTCATCTTATTAATCATTACCTCATATCAAATCATCATCATTCTGACCAGTTGTAACCTTGGCTCTAAACAGCCTTGCTTTTTATTCAGTACTACACAAATTGGTTTAATTATTTATTTACTAGCAAACTAAGTAATAACACAGAATACACACACACACACTTACATGAGACAAAGGTCCCTAGTGGACTGATATAATATGTTGGTTTATACACAACGAATGAAGAGGGGTGGGGAAAAGAGAGAGATAGAGAAAAAGGGACACTTATTGTGGATACATTCTATAACTATTCTCCCATTTGGAGTAAGAAATCATTTACGTGTGAAATGCCTTCATTCGTCGCTATCTCATCTCTTTCTGAACCAAGCCTTCTTGGAAAGGGTTTTGGTGGGCTCTCCTGTGGATGTAAGGCTCTGATTGTCCACAAGAGGTCACAATGTCCTTCTAAGTTATCTGGTCTCCATGGGTGTTCATTCCTCAGTGATTGTCTGAGATGAGCTTCTCCTCTCTCCACCTCGGGTAGGTCTGGTAGGTGAGTTCATTTTCTTCAGCTCATGTTGAGGTTGAATGTTTTAACCATTTCAAACGTGTAGCTCACCACTTCATGTTTACTGGTCCAAAGGTTGATTTCTCTTCTAAACCTCTTGGTCAAAGGAGATGTTCAGTCATGCTGTCAAGTTCTCTGACCTCACTCGGGTTCGTGGCTACTTAATGTGCAAAGGATATCAAAAACTATTATCTCATTAGAAAACTAAAATCACATTCCAATCTTAGCACAAATACCTTAATCTATTTTCATAATATATACACAACGAATTGGATGGAAACTTGACAAATAAAGGAGGTATCCTTTCCAAGTTACAGTTTTTAATACATCACAAAATTAAAACCAATATTACATTCATTTTCTGCATCTCCCCACTGACCATTCCCCACATCAGGTCGCAGTTGTAAATGACAACTTGTTGTCAATTGGCCTACCTGGTTAAATAAAGGTGAAATTAAAAATGAAAAGAAAAACATTGTTAGAAATATTTTTCCAATATTTACTTTTTGGACGTTAGAGTTTTGGATGGGCAAAAGTCTCTTGGGACAAAGGGACATTCCTTTAGTTGATACTAAAGGGTAAAGAGAGAGTTCTCTCCTGCCTAATTTACGACAGAGTGTGAATGGTCAACCATCCAGCTGCTCCCCCTCTCCCCTCTGTGGGAGAGAGAGAGGCCTGGTTACTGTCACAATCCCATCAGTCTGATCTGAACTAATTCTGATCCTCACAGGACAGTCATGACACTGGAGAGACCTGAAAATAGCTGTGCAGCGACATTCCCCATCCAACCTGACAGTGCTTGAGAAGATCTGCAGAGAAGAATGGGAGAAACTCCCCAAATACACATGTGCCAAGCTTGTAGCGTCATACCCAAGAAGACTCAATGCTGTAATCGCTGCCAAAGGTGCTTCAACAAAGTTTTGAGTAAGGGTCTGAATACTTATGTGAATGTGATATTTCCATTTTTCTTTTTAATGAACATTTCTACATTTTCTAAAACCTGCTTTTGTTTTGTCATTATGGGGTATTGTGTGTAGATTGATGAGGGGATAACAAGGTTTAATCAATTTTAGAATAAGGCTGTAACGTTAAAAAAAAGGAAAATGTTAAGGGGTCTGATACCCTCCAAATGCACCGTATATAAGCAGGGATTTGCCATCACCAAATGGACAGGCTGAAATCAACATTGAACGGCAAACAAATGGCATCACTATAGTCTCTAGGCCATTCCAAATTCAATGCGGTGCCCCACTTGACCATAGCTTGCTCGGTCTGACCACAGCGACCGTGCAAACAAGTGTGCCTGGAATTAAACCTAACTACTAGTAGTGCTTTCAACATGCTTTTGACATATTGTGGCCTGCGATTTGTAAAATTCCTTTTGCCATGCATTCAGGGCCACCTCTACTCCTTTATGAGAGTATGCGATCCCCTTCATATCCTAAAAGGGAAGTATGAACTTGCAATATATCATATGGCCAATGCACCATATTGCAATTGGACAGCCATCAAGTCAATTTCATACTGCAAATGTTGGTACTGGCAATATATCATATGTCTAATGGACACTGTCCATTTCCAATATATTTAAGCAGTGATTTATGGTCACCAAATTGACTGGTTGAAATCAACACCATGAGCAAGGGAGAGGAACCACTATCACTACTAGGCCATCCCGAGTTCAACGAACCAGACAACATGTTATACTGCAATTGGACAGTGTCCATTGGACAGCACAGATAGTGTGTGTGTACTGTATCATGTCCCAGTAGTGGACTTCAGTAGTTTAAGCCCTTTAACTGCATGTCCAATTTGTGATGCTAAATGCCCATTGAACATACGATGTATTGCCAGTGCCAACAATTGCAGTATGAAATCGTGTGTCTACTGGACACTGTCCATTTCCAAAATATTTAAGCAGTGATTTCCCATCACCAAATTGACAAGCTGAAATCAACACCAATGAGCGAGGGAGAGAAACAACTAGCTCTGCTAGGCCATCCCTGAGTTCAACGAGCCCAACAATTGGGCATCACAGCAATGTACCTGCATGTCCAATTTTGTGATGGTAAATGGTAATATATTGCTAAAAGACAGTGTCCATTACACATATGATACATTGCCAGTCTGAACATGTTATACTGCAATTGGACAGTGTCCATTGCCAATAGGAAAACCACCAAAAACCCTGAAATCTCCAGCATTTTCTGCCAAGATTGAACTGCCAAAGGGGGCGGTGTTGCAATCTACTGCAAAGAGAACGTGCAGAGTTCTGTCTTAGTATCCAGGTCTGTACCGAAACAATTCAAGCTTCTACTTCAAAAAATGCACCTTTCCAGAAACAAGTCTCTCACCGTTGCCGTTTGCTATAGACCACCTTCCGCCCCCAGCTGTGCCCTCAACACCATATGTGAATTGATTGCCCCCATCTATCTTCTGAGCTTGTGCTACTAGGTGACCTAAACTGGGACATGCTTAACACCCCGGCCATCCTACAATCTAAGCTTGATGCCCTTAAACCCACACAAATGATCAATGAACCAACCAGGTACAACTCCAAATCCGTAAACACGGGAACACTCATAGGTATCATCCTAACTAACTCGCCCTCAAAATACACCTCTGCTGTTTTCAATCAAGATCTCAGTGATCACTCCCTCATTGCCTGCATCCGTAATGGGTCTGTGATCAAACGACCACCCCTCATCACTGTCAAACGCTCCCTAAAACACCTTAGGCCTTTCTAATCGACCTGGCCAGGGTATCCTGGAATAACATTGACCTCATCCCGTCAGTAGAGGATGCCTGGTTATTCTTTAAAAGTGCCATCCTCACTATCTTAAATAAGCATGCTCCATTCAAAAAATGTTGAACTAGGAATAGATATAGTCCTTGGTTCACTCCAGACCTGTCAGCCCTTGACCAGCACAAAACCATCCTGTGGCGTTCTGCATCAGCATCGAATAGCCCCCGTGATATGCAACTTTTCAGGGAAGTTAGGAACAAATATACACAGGCAGTTAGGAAAGCTAAGGCTATAGATTTTTCAACCAGAAATTTGCATCCTGTAGTACAAACTCAAAAAAGTTCTGGGACACTGTAAAGTCCATGGGGAATAAGAGCACCACCTCCCAGCTGCCCACTGCTCTGAGGCTAGGAAACACTGTTACCACCGATAAATCCACTATAATTGAGAATTTCAATAAAGCATTTCTCTACAGCTGGCCATGCTTTCCACCTGGCTACCCCTACCCCGGTCAACTGCCCGGCACCCTCCACAGCAAACCGCCCAAGCCCCCACCATTTCTCCTTCACCCAAATACAGATAGCTGATGTTCTGAAAGAGCTACAAAATCTGGACCCCTACAATTCAGGCGGGATAGACAATCTGGATCCTCTCTTTCTAAAAATGATTTGCCGAAATTGTTGCAACCCCTATTACTAGCCTGTTCAACCTCTCTTTCATATTGTCAGAGATCCCTAAAGATTGGAAAGCTGCCGTGGTCATCCCCCTCTTCAAAGGGGGTGACACTCTAGACCCAAACTGCTACAGACCTATATCTATCCTACCCTGTCTTTCTAAAGTCTTCGAAAGCCAAGTTAACAGATTACCGACCATTTCGAATCCCACCGTACCTTCTCCGCTATGCAATCTGGTTTCAGAGCTGGTCATGGGTGCACCTCAGCCACGCTCAAGTCCTAAACGATATCATAACTGCCATCGATAAGAGACATTACTGTGCAGCTGTATTCATTGACCTGGCCAAGGCTTTCGACTCTGTCCAAATTGTTATTGACAGACTAGACAGCCTTTTGTTTCTCAAATGAATGCCTCGCCTGGTTTACCAACTACTTCTCTGACAGAGTTCAGTGTGTCAAATCGGAGGGCCTGTTGTCCGGACCTCTGGCAGTCTCTATGGGGGTGCCACAGGGTTCAATTCATGGGCAGACTCTTCTCTGTATACATCAATGATGTCACTCTTGATGCTGGTGATTCTCTGATCCACATCTACGCAGACGACACCATTCTGTATACTTCTGGCCCCTCTTTGGACACTGTGTTAACTAACCTCCAGACGAGCTTCAATGCCATACAGCTCTCCTTCCGTGGCCTCCAACTGCTCTTAAATGCATGTAAAAACTAAATGCATGCTATTCAATCGATCACTGCCCGCACCTGCCCGCCTGTCCAGCATCACTACTCTGGACGACTCTCACTTAGAATACGCAGACAACTACAAATACCTAGGTGTCTGGTTAGACTGTAAACTCTCCTTCCAGACTCACATTTAAGCTTATCCAATCCAAAATTAAATCTAGAATCGGCTTCCTATTTCGCAATAAAGCATCCTTCACTCATGCTGCCAAACATACCCTCGTAAAACTGACCATCCTACCGATCCTCAACTTTGGCGATGTCCTCTATAAAATAGCCTCCAACACTCTACTCAACAAATTGAATGCAGTCTATCACAGTGCCATCCGTTTTGTCACCAAAGCCCCATACACTACCCACCACTGCGACCTGTATGCTCTCGTTGGTTGGCCCTCGCTTCATACTCGTCGCCAAACCCACTGGCTATAGGTCATCTACAAGTCTCTGCTAGGTAAAGCCCTGCCTTATCTCAGCTCACTGGTCAACATAGCAGCACCCACTCGTAGCACGCGCTCCAACAGGTATATCTTTGGTCCCCAAAGCCAACACCTACTTTGGTCGTCTTTCCTTCCAGTTCTCTGCTGCCAATGACTGGAATGAACTGCAAAAATCACTGAAGCTGGAGCTCACTAGCTTTAAGCACCAGTTTGTCAGAGCAGATCACTGTACCTGTACATAGCCTATCTGTAAACAACCCATCTATCTACCTCATCCCCATACTGTATTTATTTGTTTATCTTGCTCCTTTGCACCCCAGTATCTCTACTTGCACATTCATCTTCTGCACATCTACTATTCCAGTGTTTAATTGCGATATTGTAATTACTTCGCCACCATGGTCTATTTATTGCCTTAACTCCCTTATCTTACCTCATTTGCACTCACTGTATATAGACTTTTTTTCCTACGGTATTATTATTCCATGTGTAACTCTGTGTTGTTGTATGTGTCAAATTGCTATGCTTTATCTTGGCCAGGTCGCAGTTGCAAATGAGGACTTGTTCTCAACTAGCCTACCTGGTTAAATAAAGGTGAAAATAAAGGTAAATAAAGGTTAAATAAAGTTGGAAAAAAATGAAAAAAGAAATTATGTTTTGCCAATAAAATACGCTGCTAATTGGACAGTACATGTGTCATTGCTCACAATAAGGATATTGACAATGGGCACTGTCAAAAACAGTCCAAGGACAGCACAGGTAGAGTGTACGTACAATGTACAATGTCCCAGTAGTGGACTTGTGAGTTTATGCCATTTAACTGCATGTACAATTTGTGGTGGTAAATGCCCATTGTAATAGATTGTTTTCAGACAGTTTCCATTTAACATATGATATATTGCCAATGTCAAAGTTTCATACTGCAAAGCAGGAGTTGCTTAATTAAGGAGAAGTGTCAGGGGCCTCCCGGGTGGTGCAGTGGTCTAGGGCACTGCATAGCAGCGCTAGCTGTGCCACCAGAGACTCTGGGTTCAGGCTCTGTCGTAGCCGACCATGACCGGGAGGTCCGTGGGGTGACGCACAATTGGCCTAGCGTCGTCCGGGTTAGGGAGGGTTTGGCCGGTAGGGATAACCTTGTCTTATCGCGCACCAGCAACTCCTGTGGCGGACCGGGCAAAGTGCACAGTGTTTCTTCCGACACATTGGTGTGGCTGGCTTCCGAGTTGGAGGCGTGCTGTGTTAAGAAGCAGTACGACTTGGTTGGGTTGTGTTTCGGAGGATGACATGGCTTTCGACCTTCGTCTCTCCCGAGCCCGTACGGGAGTTGTAGCGATGAGACAAGATAGTAATTACTAACAATTGGATACCACAAAATTGGGGAGAAAAGGGGGTAAGTGTCAATGTCCTTGAGTGGCCCAGCTGGGGCCCGGGCTTGAACCCGATTGAACATTTGTGGAGAGACCTGATAATAGCTGTGCAGCGACGCTCCCCATCGAACCTGATAGAGCTTGGGAGGATCTGCAGAGAAGAACGTGAGAAACTCCCCAAATACAGATGTCACAAGCTTGTACCTTCATACCCAAGAAGGCTCGAGGCTGAAATCGCTGCCAAAGGTGCTTCAACAAAGTACTTAGTAAAGTGTCTAAAAACGTATGTAAATGTGATATGTTTTTTATTTTTAATAAATTTACAAAAAATCTAAACACATTTTTTTGCTTTGTCATTATGGGGTATTTTGTGTAGATTGAGGGGCTGTAACATAACAAAATGTGGAAAAAGTCAAGGGGTCTGAATACTTTCTGAATGCACTGTATTTTGCAAACCAACCTAACATCCTGAGTTGGTACTTTCAATACTTACATGTGCCATTTGGACATTATATGGGCCATTTGGACATGGTTTGCTGACTTAGGCATTTGGAACTTGACTTCCTATGATCATATGTGGCGAATGGACATATCAACCTGATTTGGTACTTTAAATACATACATGGGCCATTTGGACATGGTTTGCTGACTTTTGTGACAAGTGGACATGTTGTCCATTTGGAGTATTACATGCCTGATATCAAATCAAATTTGATTTTTCACATGTGCCAAATACAACAGGTGTAGACCTTACTGTGAAATGCTTACTTACAAGCACTTAAGAAAATAGAGTTAACTGCATTGTTGGTTAAGAAAATATTTACTAAATAAACTAAAGTAAAAAAATAAAAAAAATCGTACAATAAAATAACAATAATAAGGCTATATACAGGGGGGTACCGGTACCGAGTCTATGTGTGGGGGTACAGGTTAGTCGAGGTCATTTGTACATGTAGGTAGGAGTCAAGTGACTATGCATAGATAATAAACAGCGAGGAGCTGGGTGGGGGGGGGGGGGTCAATGTAAATAGTCCGGGTGGCCATTTGATTCATTATTCAGCAGTCTTATGCCTTGGGGGTGGAAGCTGTTGAGGAGCCTTTTGGACCTAGACTTAGCGCTCTGATATCAGTTGCCGGTAGCAGATGGAAGAGTCCATGACTTGGGTGACTAGAGTTTGACAATTCTTTGGGCCTTCCTCTGACACTGCCTAGTATATATGTCCAGGAAGCTCGGCTCCGGCAACCTACGAGCTGTTGGACATAATATAGGCCTTATGGACAAAATCGCATTAAAAAAATACAAGAAACTATATCCATACGGCTCTTTAGTAATGGATAATTGACAAACAATTCAAAACATTTTCAAAAAGGGTGCAAAACGTACTTTCATTTGCCATATGGTTTCTGACAGTAGAGTGCACCTGCCATCTATAGGATTTTTAGTTTATTACATGGTACATTAAGCATATACCATTTGCAAAATGTTTTGGATGATCCGCCATACAAATCTGTGGTATTTTCTTTTGTGTATCTGGTTTGTCCAATGGCAATAAGTCACCATTCATTTTTGTACATAAAGCATATAGTTTCACTTACCATATTAATTACATTGGTAGAAAAGACAAAACAACCTACTAGTTCGCTGACTATATAGCTAAACACTGCAACAATTTCCATGGGACAGAGAGCAATCATTTGAGCTCCACCACTGATGTGCTCGACTGTACCAACCAAGGTATTATGACATAATAGGACTGGTTAATCTAAGAGCTATTACCCAAGTTTGACCGTTTCAAACAAACAAATGTCTGCTGTTTAATTTAATATTTCACTCACCTAGACATCGTTTATCAAAGTGCAAGGACTTGTCTGAATCCATGTCAGTAACCAACATAGATACAGCCTCTTTCACAGTGAAAAATAATGGCCGCATCAGCGCCGTCATTTTGAGTAATGAAAAAAAAGAAGGTAAAGTGACAGCATACCCTGTTTACGGTTTCTGGATGAGGACAACAGTCACCCGAACACGACAACAGATTGCTGTTAAGAACAATACGAAATGTATTTTTGATACTGTCGCAAAGCTAACTAAAAAGCAGCATTCCCCAAGTGAGGATGGCTTTCACTTCAGCAGTAATAAATTCATTAACTTCTTTGAGGAAAAGATCATGATTATTAGAAAGTAAATTACGGACTCCTCTTTAAATCTGCGTATTCCTTCAAAGCTCAGTTGTCCTGAGACACTCGTGTTTTAGTACTATATCTCTTGAAAAATAATCATGGCCTCTAAACCTTCAAGCTGCATACTGGACCCTATTCCAACTAAACTACTGAAAGAGCTGCTTCCTGTGCTTGGCCCTACTATGTTGAACATAATAAACGTCTCTCTATCCACTGGATGTGTACCAAACTCACTAAAAGTGGCAGTAATAAAGCCTCTCTTGAAAAAGACAAACCTTGAACGAGAAAATATAAAAAACTATCGGCCTATATCGAATCTTCCATTCCTCTCAATAAAAAAAAGCTGTTGCACGGCAACTCACTGCCTTCCTGAAGACAAACAATGTATACGAAATGCTTCAGCCTGGTTTTAGACCCCACCATAGCACTGAGACGGCACTTGTGAAGGTGGTAAATTACCTTTTAATGGCATCAGACCGAGGCTCTGCATCTGTCCTCGTGCTCCTAGACCTTAGTGCTGCTTTTGAAACCATCGATCACCACATTCTTTTGGAGAGATTGGAAACCCAAATTGGTCTACACGGACAAGTTTTGGCCTGGTTTAGATCTTATCTGTCGGAAAGATATCAGTTTGTCTCTGTGAATGGTTTGTCCTCTGACAAATCAACTGTAAATTTCGGTGTTCCTCAAGGTTCCATTTTAGGACCACTATGGTTTTCTCTATATATT
Source organism: Oncorhynchus gorbuscha (assembly GCF_021184085.1). Taxonomy (NCBI): domain Eukaryota; kingdom Metazoa; phylum Chordata; class Actinopteri; order Salmoniformes; family Salmonidae; genus Oncorhynchus; species Oncorhynchus gorbuscha. The sequence continues at coordinate 34,285,656 of NC_060193.1, read as the reverse complement.
TTACCTCTTGGGGATGTCATTCGAAAACATAATGTTAACTTTCACTGCTATGCGGATGACACACAGCTGTACATTTCAATGAAACATGGTGAAGCCCCAAAATTGCCCTCGCTAGAAGCCTGTGTTTCAGACATAAGGAAGTGGATGGCTGCAAACTTTCTCCTTTTAAACTCGGACAAAACAGAGATGCTTGTTCTAGGTCCCAAGAAACAAAGAGATCTTCTGTTGAATCTGACAATTAATCTCAATGGTTGTACAGTCGTCCCAAATAAAACTGTGAAGGACCTCGGCGTTACTCTGGACCCTGATCTCTCTTTTGACGAACATATCAAGACTGTTTCAAGGACAGCTATTTTCCATCTACGTAACATTGCAAAAATCAGAAACTTTCTGTCCAAAAATGATGCAGAAAAATTAATCCATGCTTTTGTCACTTCTAGGTTAGACTACTGCAATGCTCTACTTTCCGGCTACCCGGATAAAGCACTAAATAAACTTCAGTTAGTGCTAAATACGGCTGCTAGAATCCTGACTAGAACCAAAACATTTGATCATATTACTCCAGTGCTAGCCTCCCTACATTGGCTTCCTGTTAAGGCAAGGGCTGATTTCAAGGTTTTACTGCTAACCTACAAAGCATTAAATGGGCTTGCTCCTACCTACAAAGCATTACATGGGCTTGCTCCTACCTATCTCTCTGATTTGGTCCTGCCGTACATACCTACACGTATGCTACGGTCACAAGACGCAGGCCTCCTAATTGTCCCTAGAATTTCTAAGCAAACAGCTGGAGGCAGGGCTTTCTCCTATAGAGCTCAATTTTTATGGAATGGTCTGCCTACCCATGTGAGAGACGCAGACTCGATCTCAACCTTTAAGTCTTTACTGAAGACTCATCTCTTCAGTGGGTCATATGATTGAGTGTAGTCTGGCCCAGGAGTGTGAAGGTGAATGGAAAGGCTCTTGCTGTCTCTGCCTGGCCGGTTCCCCTCTCTCCACTGGGATTCTCTGCCTCTAACCCTATTACAGGGGCTGAGTCACTGGCTTACTGGTGCTCTTTCATGCTGTCCCTAGGAGGGGTGCGTCACTTGAGTGGGTTGAGTCACTGATGTGATCTTCCTTTCTGGGTTGGCACCCCCCCTTGGGTTGTGCCGTGGCGGAGATCTTTGTGGGCTATACTCGGCCTTGTCTCAGGATGGTAAGTTGGTGGTTGAAGATATCCCTCTAGCGGTGGGGGCTGTGCTTTGGCAAAGTGGGTGGTGTTATATCCTTCCTGTTTGGCCCTGTCAATTTGTGCCATCCTGAAAGAATTGTTAGGATGGAGATGGGGCCACAGTGTCTCCTGACACCTCCTGTCTCAGCCTCCAGTGTTTATGCTGCAGTAGTTTATGTGTCGGGGGGCTAGGGTCAGTTTGTTATATCTGGAGTACTTCTCCTGTCTTATCCGGTGTCCTGTGTGAATTTAAGTATGCTCTCTTTAATTCTCTCTTTCTCTCAGAGGAAAGGACCATGCCTCAGGACTACCTGGCATGATGACTCCTTGCTGTCCCCAGTCCACCTGGCCGTGCTGCTGCTCCAGTTTCAACTGTTCTGACTGCAGCTATGGAATCCTGACCTGCTCACCGGACGTGCTACCTGTCCCAGACCTGCTGTTTTCAACTCTCTAGAGACATCAGGAGTGGTAGAGATACTCTTAATGATCAGCTATGAAAAGCCAACTGACATTTACTCCTGAGGTGCTGACTTGCTGCACCCTCGACAACTACTGTGATTATTATTATTTGACCATGCTGGTCATTTATGAACATTTGAACATCTTGGCCATGTTCTGTTATAATCTCCACCCGGCACAGCCAGAAGAGGACTGGCCACCCCTCATAGCCTGATTCCTCTCCAGGTTTCTTCCTAGGTTTTGGCCTTTCTAGGGAGTTTTTCCTAGCCACCGTGCTTCTACACCTGCATTGCTTGCTGTTTGGGATTTTAGGCTGGGTTTCTGTACAGCACTTTGGGATATCAGCTGATGTACGAGGGGTTATATAAATACATTTGATTTGATGTCAACAAATGAGAGTGCCTGGGTTAACCTCCACATCACCCGAGGAGCGTAGGATGAGGGTAAGGCTAAAGGCTATCAAAACTGGTTGTCTAGTGCGTTGGGAACAGAGAATAAAAGGTGCAGATTTCTGGGTGTGGTAGAATAGATTCAGGGCATAATGTACAGACAGGGGTATGGTGGGGTGCGGGTACAGTGGAGGTAAGCCCAGGCACACATGCACGACCATGGAAACCCATTTCATGAAGCTCCCAACAAACCGTTCTTGTGCTGACATTGTGTCCAGAGGCAGTTTGGAACTCGGGAGTGAGTGTTTCAACCAAGGATAGACGAGTGTTACGCGCTTCAGCACACGGCAGTTCAGTTCTCTAAGCTTGTGTGGCCTACCACTTCGCAGCTGAACCGTTTTTGCTCCTAGACATTTACACTTCACAATAATACCCCTTCAGTTGACTGGGGGCAGCTCTAAAAGTACTGTTGGAAAGGTGAAATCCTATGACAGTGGTGGAATCCTATGACAGTGCCACGTGAACTCGTCAGTAATTCTACTGCCAATGTTTGTCTATGGAGATTGCTTGGCAGTGTGCTCCTTTTTATTCACCTGTTAGCAATGGATGTGGCCGAAATAGCCAAAACAGCTAATTTGAAGTGTGTCCACATACTTTTGTATATATAGTGTATGAACCGATTGGGACCGGCTAGCATATTGATTAGAGACAATGAGGGCACAGTGGGAGTTGCTTATCAGATGGAAGATCAATCAACAAAGTGAATGGTCTGGGGAGCTAAAGGTGAGAAAATCTTAGGAAATCAGTTCTTACACAGTAGGAATTGTTGTGTATTGGAGATTGAGGAGAAATGGCACCTCAATCACTCTCATACACAACAATACATTTACTGTCTACGCACATCCCTGCACAACCAAAAAACCCTTCTTCATCTCAAAGTACTTACTGCAAACCTCCCCCCAGCCCATTGACTTTGACAGACCAATCTTGTCAATAGTAGCCCTTTGCAGGGAAATTATGCAGACATGTCTTTGTATTGCGTTTTGAGAATCTGCAGAGAATAATGAGGTGGTTGTGTCATTACTGTTGTAGACTTCATTTTATATTTTTCAGTGTCCGTTGCTGGTTTCTGTTCCAAAATCTTGTTGTGCTCTATCACCGCAAGGTGTGTCCACTCCCTCATGCTTGTGTACCCAAAATGCCCCCGCTTTTGGGAATTTTTCAGCAGGGCACTGGAATGACACCAGATAACCTGAGTTTAACAAAAATAATATGTCAAAACAGAACAGCTCCTCCGCTCTCTCCACTGGCTTCCAGTTGAAGCTCGCATCCGCTACAAGACCATGGTGCTTGCCTACGGAGCTGTGAGGGGAACGGCACCTCAGTACCTCCAGGCTCTGATCAGGCCCTACACCCAAATAAGGGCACTGCGTTCATCCACCTCTGGCCTGCTCGCCTCCCTACCACTGAGGAAGTACAGTTCCCGCTCAGCCCAGTCAAAACTGTTCGCTGCTCTGGCTCCCCAATGGTGGAACAAACTCCCTCATGACGCCAGGACAGCGGAGTCAATCACCACCTTCCGGAGACACCTGAAACCCCACCTCTTTAAGGAATACCTAGGATAGGATAAAGTAATCCTTCTCACCCCCCCCTTAAAAGATTTAGATGCACTATTGTAAAGTGGCTGTTCCACTGGATGTCATAAGGTGAATGCACCAATTTGTAAGTCGCTCTGGATAAGAGCGTCTGCTAAATGACTTAAATGTAAATGTAACGGGGAACTAAACACTACCCAATTCATGTTTATACCATGCCTACTGTAAATCTTAGTCGTCAGCTTGTAAATGTTTTGGCCAATTTACCCTTACATTGTGCAGAGCTAGGTGTTCGAAGCATATGTTGGTGGAATCAGATTCTGTACCACCTACAACAAAATACACCATTTAACCACCCCACTAATTGTATTGATCTCTATTAGGCTGGCTAGCTAAGCATACCTAACGTGGACATTTCAATATTGTCAGCTTGCTGTTAGCTAACTAGCGTCACAAGATTGCTAGCCAACTGACAACCCACCATATACAATTTATACACATTCATCATTGCTTGCAACACACAGAGTGAGTTAGCTATATCAACAATTCTATTTTTAGTAACAGTGTTTTCCAGACAAGGGTGGAATAGATGGCTAGATACTCTTAATTTGGTAACATGAGCTAGCTTACATTAGCTTAACGTCAGTCAAAGATAAAACGAACAAACAAATATGTTTACTCTGCTGAAGGTAGCTACCAGTCTAGTTGTGACACAGCCTCAACCCCCACCACCAGGGGATTTGTATCCTCCACTAGACAACCTAAAAATGTCCCGCAGATCGCTCAGATGTTCCTCTGCATCCTCCTCTAGTTCATCGAAGTATTGCATGGAAGCTATTAAAAATAAATCCACCAAAACTGACAGTCGCTTACAGGCAGCTCAGCTACAGTTTTACACAGCAGGTGCTTTTCAAACTGGGGGCCATGGTCGCAGTCGTGGCAGGGGTGGTGACAGCAGAGCAGCTAGGGGGATAGTGATGGAGTTGGAATGGAGATTGAGGCTGCTTCTATTATCACAACCTCGGCCACTGGAGAAATTAGTGTCCAAAGAGGTTGGAACCACAGAGGAGAGGAGATGGCTCAGAATACGGACACCACTCAGGGGAAACAACATCTTTAATACAGCAATGCCCACAAGTAAAAGTAGACCAATCTAGCCCAAACCTTATGGTAAAAATACAGGGAAAATAAATTCCTATGTTGTTAGATACGGGTGCTACTACATCCACTTTTGGTAAAGGAACTGGATTTGGCTTTACCCTAACCAATAAAACTATAAACGCATTCCACCACCCCATTAGTACAATTTGAAACAAAACACATGCCCAGTAAACATTGAAGATTATTTCATATATAAATATTCTTCAAAGTAGCCACCCTTTGCCTTGATGACAGCTTTGCACACTCTTAGCATGCTCTACCAGCTTCACCTGGAATGCTTTTCCGACAGTCTTGAAGAAGTTGATAAGCACTTGTTGGCTGCTTTTTCCAACTCATCCCAAACTATCTCAGTTGGGTTGAGGTTGAGTAATTGTGGAGGCCAGGTCTTCTGATGCAGCACTCAATCACTTTTCTTCTTGGTCAAATAGCCTTTACACAGCCTGGAGGTTTGTCGGGTCATTGTCCTGTTGAAAAACAAATTATTATCCTACTAAGCGCAAACCAGATGGGATGGCGTATCGCTGCAGAATGCTGTGGTAGCCATGCTTGTTAAGTGTGCCTTGAATTCTAAATAAATCACAGACAGTGTCACCAGCAAAGCACCCTCACACCATCACACCTCCTCCTCCATGCTTCACCGTGGGAACCACACATGCGGAGATCATCCGTTCACCAACTCTGCATCTCACAATGACAGCGGTTGGAACCAAACATCTCAAATTTGGACTCATCAGACCAAAGGACATATTTCTACCAGTCTAATGTCCATTGCTCGTGTTTCTTGGTCCAAGCAAGTCTATTCTTCTTATTGGTGTCCTTAAGTAGTGTTTTCTTTGCAGCAATTCGACCATGAAGGCCTGATTCATACAGTCTCCTCTGAACAGTTGATGCTGAGATATGTCTGTTACTTGAAGTCTGTGAAGCATTTATTCGGGCTGCAATTTCTGAGGCAGGTAACTCTAGAGAAATTGCAGCCCGAATAAATGCTTCGCAGACTTCAAGTAACAGACATATCTCAGCATCAACTGTTCAGAGGAGACTGTATGAATCCTCTGCAGCAGAGGTAACTCTGGGTCTTCCTTTCCTGTGGCCGTCCTCATGAGAGCCAGTTTCATCATAGCACTTGTTGGTTTTTGCGACTGCACTTGAAATTCAGATTTCTTGAAATTGACTGACCTTCATGTCTTAAAGTAATGATGGACTGTCATTTCTTTGCCTATTTGAGCTGTTCCTTCCATAATATGGACTTGGTCTTTTACCAAATAGGGCTATCTTCTGTATATCTTGTCAAAACACAACTGATAAGCTCAAATGCATTAAGAAGGAAAGAAACACACCTGTTAATTGAAATGCATTCCAGATGACTTTGACTGGTACTGTATGTATTTCACCCACCCAACCATTTCATTTACTGGGAAGAGACTTGCTAACGACACTAAACACTACGATTTATTGTACTCATGAGTGGGCAAATTGAACCACTCCTCGAGACGGAGTGGGAAACTGACTCTGTCTCAGTATATTCTGTCTCAAGTTCCAGACTCATTATGAACAGAGCACTCTAATAATGCAATATTTTAGTAATCTGAAGCTAATCTACCTTTTATTGTTTGCTTTCCTATGGGAACAGAGGGATCAAGCTTGGGACTGATATTACATTTGAGGTCTCCATTCCCCGACACATCTGGAGTTTGGGTCAAAGATAAGATGTGTCCTTGGTGTTGAACTCAAATAGGCTGTAAGGGACTGAGGACAATTTGGAACGGAGGTATGAATAATTGAAAAGGATACAGATTTTGTCAACCTGACATGATGATTTCCAAATACTATTTCGATAGCGTTTGAATAACACTGGTGATTTAAGTAAGAAGGTCATTTTAAAAGAAAGAAGACATGATGTCCCTGATGTGCTCAATTGGATTCAGGTCTGGGGAACGTGCGGGCCAGTCCAGAGCATCAATGCATTCCTCTTGCAGGAACTGCTGACACACTCCAGCCACATGAGGTCTAGCATTGTCTTGCATTAGGAGGAACCTAGGGCCAACCGCACCAGCATATGGTCTCACAAGGGGTCTGAGGATCTCATCTCGGTACCTAATGGCAGTCAGGCTACCTCTGGCGAGCACATGGAGGGCTGTGCGACCCCCCCCCCCCAAAGAAATACCACCCTACACCATGACTGACCCACCGCCAAACCGGTCATGCTGGAGGATGTTGCAGGCAGCAGAACGTTCTCCATAGCGTCTCCAGAGTCTGTCACGTCTGTCACATGTGCTCAGTGTGAACCTGCTTTCATCTGTGAAGAGCACAGGGCGCCAGTGGCGAATTTACCAATCTTGGTGTTCTCTGGCAAATGCCAAACGTCCTGCACAGTGTTGGCCTGTAAGCACAACCCCCACCTGTGGACGTCGGGCCCTCATACCACCCTCGTGGAATCTGTTTCTGACCGTTTGAGCAGACACATGCACATTTGTGGCCTGCTGGAGGTAAATTTGCAGGGCTCTGGCAGTGCTCCTCCTGCTCCTCCTTGCACAAAGGCGGAGGTAGCGGTCCTGCTGCTGGGTTGTTGCCCTCCTACGGCCTCCTCCACGTCTCCTGATGTACTGGTCTGTCTCCTGGTAGCGCCTCCATGCTCTGAACACTACGCTGACAGACACAGCAAACCTTCTTGCCACAGCTCGCATTGATGTCCCATCCTGGATGAGCTGCACTACCTGAGCCACTTGTGTGGGTTGTAGACTCTGTCTCATGCTACCACTAGAGTGAAAGCACCTTCAGAGTTCAAAAGTGACCAAAACATCAGCCAGGAAGCATAGGAACTGAGAAGTGGTCTGTGGTCACCACCTGCAGAACCACTCCTTTATTGGGGGTGTCTTGCTAATTGCCTATAATTTCCACCTGTTGTCTATTCCATTTGCACAACAGCATGTGAAATGTATTGTCAATCAGTGTTGCTTCCTAAGTGGACAGTTTGATTTCACAGAAGTGTGATTGACTTGGAGTTACATTGTGTTGTTTAAGTGTTCCCTTTATTTTTTTGAGCAGTGTAAAATGGATTAAAAAAATCCTCATCAATCTGCACACAATGCCCCATAATGACAAGCCAAAAGCAGGTTTAGGCATTTTTGCAAATGTATTAAAAATAAACTAATTAAATATGGCAGGGTAGCCTAGTGGTTAGAGTGTTGGACTAGTAACCGAAAGGTTGCAAGTTCGAATCCCCGAGCTGACAAGGTACAAATCTGTCGTTCTGCCCCTGACCAGGCAGTTAACCCACTGTTCCTAGGCCGTCATTGAAAATAAGAATTTGTTCTAACTGACTTGCCTAGTAAAATAAAATATATTTTTTTACATAAGTATTCAGAACATTTACTCACTACTTTGTTGAAGCACCTTTGGCATCGATTACAGCCTTGAGTCTTCTTGGGTATGACGCTACAAGCTTGGCACACCTGTATTTGGGGAGTTTTTCCCATTCTTCTCTGCAGATTCTCTCAAGCTCTCTCAGGTTGGATGGGGAGCGTCGCTGCACAGCTATTTTCAGGTCTCTCCAGAGATGTTCGATCGGGTTCAAGTCCGGGCTCTGGTTGTGCCATTCAAGGACATTAAGAGACTTGTATTGTCTTGGCTGTGTGCTTAGGGTCGTCGTTCTGTTGGAAGGTGAGCCTTTGCCCCAATCTGAGGTCCTGAACGCTCTGGAACAGGTTTTCATCAAGGATCTCGCTGTACTTTGCTCCGTTCATCTTTCTCTCAATACTGACTAGTCTCCCAATCCCTGCTACTGAAAAACATCCCCACAGCATACTGCCACCATCATGCTTCACCGTAGGGATTGTGTCAGGTTTCCTCCAGACGTGCTTGGTATTCAGACCAAAGAGTTCAGTCTTGGTTTCATCAGACCAGAGAATCTTGTTTCTCATGGTCTGAGAGTCCCTTGGGAGCCTTTTGGCAAACACCAAGCGGGCTGGCGTGCCATTTAACTGATTAGTGGTTTCCGCCTGGCCACTCAACCATAAAGGTCTGATAAGTGGAGGGCTGCAGAGATGGTTGTCCTTCTGGAAGGTTCTCCCATCACAGAGGTCCTCTGACCAAGGCCCTTCTCCCCCGATTGCTCAGTTTGGCCAGGCGGCCAGCTCTAGGAAGAGTCTTGGTGGTTCCAAACTTCTTTCATTAGGAATGATAGAGGCCACTGTGTTCTTGGGGACCTTCAATGCTGCAGAAATATGTTGGTACCCTTCTCCAGATCTGTGCCTCGACACAATCCTGTCTTGGAGCTCTACGGACAATTCCTTCGACCTCATAGTTTGGTTTTTGTGCTGACATGCACTGTTAACTGTGGGACAGACAGTGTGCTTTTCAAAATCATGTCCAATCTATTGAATTGGCCACAGGCGGATTCCAATCAAGATGGAAACATCTCAAGGATGATCAATGGAAACAGCATGCAGCTGAGCTAAATTTCGAAAATCATAGCAAAGGGTCTGAATACTTATGTAAATAAGGTATATCTGTGTTTAAATTTGAATAAATTTGCAAACATTTCTAAAAACCTGTTTTCGCTTTGTCATTATGGGGTAGTGTGTAGATTGACGAGAAAAAAATATAATTTAACTGACTCGCTACAAATGAAGAGCCAGTGATAATTGAAGTCTCTTCAGAATTGGACTACTTGATAACCAACCACAACTATAAAAAAGCAGGTCGCTACCTGTACTGTGAAATCTCCAGCTCTCTGACGGTTGTGTGGCATCTAGCATTATCTGAAGCTTCAATAGACATCAGTGCACATACACACTATCTAGTCCTTGGAAAGAGAGCTTTGTACAACAGACGAGTCATATAATAAATTCTCAAAGCTATACCAGCCCATTTTATTCATTTACACACTTGATCTCACATAAATCATTTTATTTGGGGCTTTCCCATCTGAAAAGCCATTTCCTTGAGTCAAGTCATTCATTGTTATGACCGACAAAAGCAGTAATGGTTTACTTAAGTGATAAGATTTCATTTGAGTTTTTCTGCCCGTTCCGTGTTATGCGTTGTTCCATTCCTAATAACAATTTGGTATAATGTCAGTAATAATCACATACCTCCACAACAAAAACTGAAAGTGAAGTTTCAGTACACTCATTCAATCATTAAGGAATTCGGACCAGGATTGTTTTGTCATCATGTTTAATACTTAATTTCAGTCATCATTGACGTTAGGCCAGAAAGTCAACATTGTGTGAGCAAGTGTTGCTTATTTACACATAATAAGTTGTCAAGTAAATATGGTCAGTGTGTGTCTTCATCACTGTGCATTCTGTTTCTCCCACTGTTCTGGTGTCAGCGTCTTCTGTTCAAAGGCATGGATCTCTTTTAGCTCTTCAGCCAAGCAGGTGTTCACCATCCTGAAAAAAACAAAAATCAGAAACAAGAGTCAACTACAGTCTACTCCACATATCCATTCAAAGTTAGCTCATAAGACATATCAGCTCTACCTGCCCACTGTGCCTACCTGTGTCTCGCCAGCAGTGGTTTCCCCTCAAACTGGGGAGACACTATTAGAACTTTGAAGCTGGCAGCACATCTGTTAGGGGATGTGTCTTCAACTTCCTGTGAAAATAAAGCCGGTAGAACAGGTCATTGGTGGGATGTGTCACACCATAGCTCAGGAGTGGCAACGCACCTCCCGGGTGTGAATGGTTTTGCTCCAGTCCTGTACTAACACACAAGACTCAACTAAGGTTCTGATCATGAGCAATTGATTAGTAGAATTGGGTAAGAGCAGAGCTAGAACAAAAGCCTGTACACCCAGTAGCTCTCCAGTAAGAGTGTAAATGTACAAATACAAAATGACCAAAATGACCAAAATCAGCCCAATTCTGTATCACTAATTGTTTTTTCACCAATCAATCACAGCATAGGGCTCACAGCATTGGATTTTTTTTAACACTTTTTTTCTCCCCAATTTTGTGGTATCCAATTGAGTTACAGTCTCGTCCCATTGCTGCAATTCCCTTACGGACCCGGGAGAGGCGAAGGTCGAGAGCCGCGCGTCCTGCAAAACACGACCCAATCAAGCCGCACAGCTTCTTGACACAATGCCTGCGTGCCAAACCCTCTCCTAACCCAGACGACGCCTCATGGGTCTTCCAGTCAAGGCCAGCTGTCAGACAGCCTGGGATCAAACCTGGGTCTGTAGTGACACCTTAGACCACTGCGCCACTCAGGAGGCCCACGCACATTGAATTTAACAAACAATTGGTCCCCCAAAACATGCACACCTCTGTTGAATTTCAAAATCCCGATGTGGCCCGAGCTTAAAATAAGTTTGCCCACCCGTGGCATAGGGGTATACTACAAAGCAGTATCAATGAGTTAGCCTGCTAACTTGGCAAAATATTCTAAAATAACTTTTTATTCTTGGAAATATAAGCTTGAAAAGTGCATGTTCTAATGGTCCAACAACCAAAACCACATGTCTAAGTTTCTTAATTAAGCAGAAAATCTATATTAATTTCTGGTTGTTTATCAAAGTTGTTTATCAAAGTATAACACCCATATCTCTTCAAATCAGATTTTCAGAGGTGATCTGATTAGTCAAAAGACCAATTAGTCCAAAAAAATATCAGAATTGAACACCCTGTGTAAACGCAGCCTATGATGCGCAACATCCATGTTCATTCACTGCAGAATAGGGATACATACCACATGCACCGCTCCGATCTCCTTGATTAGTTTGTCACGGATGTGATCTGTTGTAACAGACATACTTTTGGTGTCGCTTTATGATCCAAAACGTTACGGTAGGTTATTTTGTTAAACAAGATGACGAAGCGAAAGGGAAGGTCCACTACCATGTATGTATTGAGAGGCGGAACTAGATACTCAGGAAATGTGAAAGTATCCAATCGCAACTATGGAGTCAGAACTTCTAACCAAACAGCTACCAAACAGGGCTGGAAAAATATTTTTACACCAGTGAGCGCTAGAATTGGACCATCTCGGAGTGACCAATCAATCGGGACATGTGGGGGTCCTTATTTTACGATCTTGTTTCATTTCCTGCATGAATAAATAGTTTGTAAATATACCTTCTCACGTGACCAAAGATACACAATTGTGGGATTTTTCTCGTAAATTCACATTTTGAAATGTATAAAATGTTAGTAGAATGTGTGCTTTGAACTATGTTGTGTCAGGCATTAGCTTGAACCTCTATTAATTTGAAAAAAATAAACGTTTTGTTAAAACAAAGATTATCTATTATACTGAGAAGATAGTCGAGTGACCGCTCTAAACAATGGAAATACATGTCCTCCAAGATGGAAGGCAGGCGAGATCAGGTGGGACTATTCTAGCCAATGAGAGGGCAGATACGCTTGACACACCTATACGTCGTTTTTCTCAAAGTTGCAGGAATGCCACGTGCATCCACTTATAGTAAGTAGGACGTCTGTAACAGCATGAATATTAAACGCTATTAGTCAAATAAGCCTCAAGTAATTCGACACTATCATAGATCTAAATACAAAATGGGTTTACCTCACATGGACAGATTTTGGGTGGAGTAAATGCTCTCGCTTCGCTTCTTCCTTCTTTTGTTTACCGTACATTTTTCTCACGTAGTATCGGTTAGGGGGAAATTAATGTGCATATGTATGTATCATAATGCTGGAGTAAAACTATATATTACCATACTACTCACATCAGGTTTAAGTTCCTTTTGTAACCAGGTAGAAGTCAGACTAGTTAGCTAACTGTTAGCTGACACTAACTTGCTTATTATTGACACAACTCGACATATACTATGGTCTTGGAGGTAGAGAGTTTATTCGGGGTGTACATGCTGTATTGTACCAATCCCAAATTCAAGGGTCGTATCTACATTGGTTTCACTGTGAATCCAGAGCGTCGTATAGGACAGCACAACGCCGGGCGACACCGAGGTGGAGCCAAGAGGACCAGTGGAAGGGGACCTTGGTAACTAACAGAACTCATGTAAAATAATATGTTGCCATTTCTACAGTCTTTGAGAGACCTTGTGCATCATGTGGATTTTGTCTTTGTGCTGTCTCCAGGGAGATGGTTCTCATCATTCATGGCTTCCCCTCTGACATAGCTGCTTTGAGGGTAAGTCAGTAGGAGCTGCATATCTTTAGCCTAATAGGCTGATCACACCGCTGGCGTCGCGAAATTTAGAAATCGATGTTATTAAATGAATGTGCCAACGAGCATCTGCGTTGCTAAGGGCTAAAATAGAAGTCATTCCTATTTCTGACGCAGATCGCGCTGCAAGTCCTGCCTCTCCCACATCTCCTCATTGGTTTAAGCTTCGAACACACCGACTGTGTCTTTGCGTTTTGATACATCATTTGCACTGGAACTGCGCTTGCCTTGCAGCATTGTGTTGCAGAGGCAGTTGCAGTGCGTTCTGCGTGGTGCATATTGGATTTTTCGAACGTATGCATCAAATTGTATGCATTGAATTGACAGAAAGTAGCAAAATGTGAATGTTGAATTTTTATTGCACACATATCAAGTAAAAACAAATGTGGGATAACATAATTAAAACATTTTGGCTGTAGAACTTCTTTACATTTTTTTATATAAATGTATTAGTCAAGTATATTATTTATTCGATGACATCCACAAATTAATTGTGAGAGAGAGCCTATCGTATAATTTCCCTCCAAAATACCGTTTTGGAGCGAAATGCAATAATAAATAGTCAAGATAGCAGAGTAGGCTCTTTCAACAATGAGAACAACATTGAGGAAGGTGGTCTTGATCGTGCTGTTGGACCGGGACCAGCCCCGCTGAAAGCGCCGTTCTGTGTGGGTCCAGAGATGGTTAAAGTCCCGAAAGCAAGTAGGGGAGTACCACCGTCTCATTGTTTGGAAGAGGAATTCCGAAGTTACTTTCGTGATGGACCGAAGCCAGTTCGATCACCTGCTCCAGATGGTCGGAGCCAGGATCGCTTGAATGGATACCAACTACCGGGAGTCCATCAGCCCAGATGAACGCCTGGCGATTTGTCTCCGGTAAGCTAAATTCTAGTACATTTTTAAAGCCGTTGATAGCATAATTGATTGATATTTGATATATTGCTTGTATGTGCAAGCTAAAGGGCTCTCTAGTTAATAGTCCCTATTTGACATCAGATGTATTTTTACAGAATGTCCATTAGGACTATAACTTTTCCCAAAGTTGGTTTATAATCCTTTTTTAATTATGCAATGTTACCAAATGAAAAGAAAGTTGGGGTGCCTTCTGCTCTGATGACGGTAGGCTAGTCTTCTCCAGGACCCATTGTTGTTCAAGACAGTTAGTCATTCATTACGTTCTTATTGGACTCGCATTCACTCTTAGAGAAAAGTGTTCTAAAAGTGTCCTTCTGCTTTCCCCATAGGTTAACACTTTTTGGTTCCTGGTATAACCCTTAGGGGAAAAGGTTATACATGGAACCAAAAAGGGTACTACCTGGAACCAAAAAGGGTTCTCCTAATGGGGACACCCGGAGAACCCTTTTAAGTAGATGGTACCATTCTTTCTAAGAGTAGAGTTGGCCTGGGCTACAGTTTATTGATATAGTCATAGACTGAATTGTACTGTTTCAAGGCATTGTTAATGATGGTTGATGAGTATTACAATATAATTAGTAGAGCATAATAAACAGTAATGAGTAACAGTAACAGTACTCAATATGAGTATATAAAATATGTGGGTGGAATTCAGGTTACACACACTGTTGATAATTATTTTGAATTATATTTTAGATTCTTGGCGAGACTCCTACAGGACCATCAGATTCAGCTTCCGAGTTGGACGTTCCACGGTGGCAGGCATTGTCCCCTCTGTGGCACAAGCCATTTGGGACTGTCTGGTTGGTGAATACATGTCTCTCCCCAAGGAGGAAGATTTGAGGGGTATCGCTGCCGAGTTCCTGGAGAGGTGCTATTTGCCCAACTGTCTTGGCTCCATTGCCGGGAAACATGTGGTAATCCAGGCTCCACCGTGCTTAGGTTCACAATTCTACAACTGCAAGGGTACATATTCAGTTGTACTCTTGGCTGTAGTAGATGCCGTCTGTGGTTTCCGTGTTATCAATGTTGGTGCTTACGGCAAGGGAAGTGATGGCGGGACCCTCCGGGACTCTGCCTTCGGCCAAGCATTTCAGGATGGCACCCTGGAGATTCCACCACCTGCATCACTCCCTGGGGCAGAAGACCTGGGACCTGTTCCCCACGTCTTCGTCGGCGACGAAGCCTTCCCTTTGCGACCCAACCTCATGAGGCCCTACGCAGCGTAGGGCCTCATGAGGCCCTACGCTGCCATTGCTAAAGCCTGTAAGGATCTTCAACAAACGACTGTCCAGGGCAAGGTTAGTTGTTGAATGCGCCTTTGTGATTCTGGCAGCCAGGTGGAGAATGTATCGGAGAGTGCTTGGTCTCAGTCCCTCAAATGTTGATGCCTGTGTGAAGGCCACATGTGTTCTCCACAACTACCTGCGGAGGTCTTTTCCAGAAGCCGCTCTGGATGAAGATGTGCACGCCAAATGGTTACCTACCTGATGTCACCAGGGCAGGTGTCAACAACACCCCCAGACAGGCACTCCAGGTGAGGGAGAAACTGACCACCTACTTCTCATCGCCAGCAGGTGAAGTTCCATGGCAGTATGCCGTGGAGTGAAACAGCTCTTTTAAGAGCCCCCTAACACAAAGGTTATTTTAAGAACCATCCACCGTTGTCCATAAAATTGCATTTTTTACCCATATTATTTTATGTATAATTTCCTCTCTTCATTTGGAAGTTATATTTAAGTGAAATTTGGGAGTAAAGATCACACCTTAACCCCTTCCCTCTCCCATTAACGGCAGTATTATACACCTGGCATGGTACATCAGGTGAGCGGGAGCACTAACTAAGGTTATACGACATGATAACAAAGGGAAAGGGTAACCTAGGGTCCATACAAATATTACAATTTACAACCATGTTCACTGGTCTGACAAAATACAGGTGGGGAAAAAAAACTAATTAGGAAGAGAATGTGTTTTTACTTTTTTTTCATCTGCAAATGTGTAGGGAAGAAATAAGCAGATTAAGTCTAAATGAGATTTTAATAAACAACTGAAACAACTGACTATGAAAACATAATTTAATAAGTCTTCAAGTACAGGAAAGAACATGACAGGTATGTATGTTGTTGTTTTTTTAACTATTGAAAGAGGTGTGTATGTGCTTGTAAAAATGAAAAATAAATGAATGTATAGCCTGTAATCTGTAAGAGAACAACAAGAGCATATATTTTTGGCACAACTGCAGACAGATACAGGCACTACTCATAAAGCCTAGACATAGTAGGGGAACTTCAGACATGGCCATAGAGAGAGAGAGAGGGCAGGGCACTGAAGATCTGAGGTACAGAGGGGACTGGAGGAGAGGTGTGTGTGTGTCTGTCTCTGAAAAAAAGAAAATAATATTTAGCCATAACACAGCTAAACAAACAAATGGCCCCTGGATGTCATGGACCAGTCGATGGAACTTAACTTCACAAAAAGTTTCAACACCCTGGTTTTCAAGTGGTTTTAAATGAAATAAATATATTTATCTTTAGTCTTGTAAGAGACCAACAAGAGCATCTGTGAATTCTCCAGTGTATGAGTTTGAATTCTGTCAATTCAGAAATCTAATAATAGATAATAATAACTAATAATGAATGCTGTCCTAAGACTTTATAAACAAATTACTTTATGAATTGACTGAATTTAAACGGAACTGGCGTGTGTGAAAAGAAAGGTACAATGATGAGGGAGGTCAAAACAAAAACCAGACAACTCCTCTTCCTGTCCTTCCTGTGAGCTGGTCGGCTAAATTGACTCCATTTATGGAAGGGAAGAGAAAAACAACACATACAAGCTTAACATAATATAACACCATAAAAGGTGAGATTTATGTTAACTAAATACTGCTTGTATAGTGTAGTTAAAGTTGTAATACTTACATTTACATTTGTCATTTAAATATTGGAACAGTGTGGTAAAGTGCATCTAAATATTTTTGGTAATACTTGCTGTTTACTCATTGAATTTGTATTTCAGATCAAAAGATTAATATGACAGGCAAATATTTAGACAGCAAACCATGGTTGTTTTAGGATATTTTCTAGACGGGCTGCGGCGTTCTGGATGAGTTGTAGGGGTTTAATGGCACAGAAACAACAGCTATAGTGCCATTTGCCTCATGCGGATTAATACTTTGATCAGTTTGTTGTCCAGGATACCAAGGTTCTTAGCTCTGGGAGGAGGACACAGTTTAGCATACTGTTAAAATGACCTCACTGAGGTTGACTTCACTGATATGTCTGCCAGACATGCAGAGATTACCTGGACACTGTTTACTTGTGATGTGGAGGACAGCAAACCGTTGTTTTAGGATAAACGGATCATTGATCTGAAATCAATTAGACTTTGTTAAAATGACCTACTTTACTTCACAGCTGATACTTGTGATGTTTTAACGACTTTGAAAATGACTGCTTGCTTTTCTTTGCTGGCAGCCTCTTCGGTGTTGGCACCAGGCTCATGGAAAAGAGGGTCTCTTCATCCTCCTTCCTGTGAGCATCAGGTTGGGCTGCATCCCTCTCGACGGCTTGGAGGAGCCTCTGCTGAAATGAGTTGAGTGGATCTGGCGATGGTCGCCCTTGTAGATGACATTGAGGGTCTTGATGCACCGGTAGCGACAACGCTTGTGGATGACGTAGTAGAGGGTCTGGCTGTAAAATTGTCACTCGTTGCCCTAGGCACAATAAATGGATCCAGAAAAGAAAAAATGTGGCAGAAGCGCCAAGGCTGTTGGTCTGAAGCTGCTGACCCAGACCTCTTCTTCTCTTTCTCTGCCCTTCTCTCTCTCTGATACCTGTCCCTGAGTCCTCTCCACTTCCTCCTACAGTCTTCTTAAGATAGACATGAACATGATAAGCCAAACCATTACCTAGCATAATTATAGTTATTAGATAGCTATCATGGACATGTCACCTACTGTACACAGACACACACATGGTTCTGACCAAAGTACTGTACCACTAATAATATCTACCAATTCTATTACTATTTATCTGACATTCAAAGGATAGTAAACTAGCATAATTTATATGACTATTTCACACACACACACCTCATTAGCTAGGTTAGCTAGCTAATGTTAAAAATCTGTCGCTATGCCCCTGAACAAGGCAGTTAACCCACTGTTCCTAGAATGTCACTGAAAATAAGAATATGTTCTTAACTGACTTGCCTAGTTAAATAAAGGTTAAAATAAAATTGCTACATCTAACACTGCTCACTACCAAACTGACCTGGCAATCCTACTCTGGTGGACACTTGTCTCCAAGCAGCGTTCTTTGTGTTTATGTCCCTGTAGCTGTCAGCAGTTGTGTCAAAAAGACACTGTTTTGAGGAAACTGCGAAAATAATTCTCCCTGTGTCCAACCGCATGCGACCATCTGCAAAAGATACCTGCATCGGTATAGTTACTTAGCTGCACAAAATGTTATGCAGTAGTGATGCAAACATGCAGTCGGTGTGTTCGAAGCGTTACAGAATCAGGTACCCATGTGCCATCTCATTGGTTATACCCACGTGGGTGACTGAAAGACAAATGAGGTCAGCAGCGGTAATGAACCTAATTTATGAAAGTTGCAAATCATAGTATAAAGTCAAGAGAAGAAAAGGCCTGGCAGGAAGAGAGATGACTAGAAACGATTCGGTTTACCCTTTTATGTGTGGATTAATTGGCGAAGTAGAGGATCTTGTGTATTTCAGGTAAAATAACAACTCAATGTTTATATCCCATGACAAATTAGTTAGCAAGTGCAAGCTACTAGCTAAATTGCCATAAATGTTTAATGCTTTTCGACCTGTCCCCAAATTAATATAATTGGTTCAGAGTTTGTTTTGATATTTTAACCTGCGTGTCGTGATCACGTTTGGTGTGGGGTGACAAAAGACATTTATGCACGATGGCGCACGCGCGCAGCCGGTTTGGGTTCTGTGTAACTTTCAATTCAACAACCTTAGTTACACCCCGCCCCATACGTGTCACTTCCCCACCAGATTGACGTTTCAAGACCTAACCTCTGTCTTCTCCTTCCTTCCATCAACAGTTTGAATGGGCATGGCAGAATCCCCACTCCTCCCGACGCCTGTCCCACGTTACCCGGCGCTCAAAGAAGGAATCCAGCCTGCAGTTCCACTGGCGTGTGGTGTCCAACATGTTGCGAGTGATGCCGTGGAGCCGCCTGCCCCTCACCACCCGCTGGATCAAGCAGGAGTACAGGATGGACTTTGAGCCTGGCCTTCAGCCGCCGCTGCACGTCCCTTTGGCCTTCGGCAGCATCAGGGTCAGGAAACAGAAACCGAAGGATGTGGAAGAGGAACAAGAGGAGAAGGGTGCAGATATATGCCTCCTTTGTCAGGGGACTGTTAAGGTAAAGCTCATGCCGCTTTATAGTAAAGCTGTACAGTGGCCACCTATCCTGGTCCTGGAGAGCATTGAAGACGCAGGGTTTTGTTCCAAACCTGCATCGAAACATCTAATTTAGCTAGTTGACTGCTCATGTGGACCTTGATTAATTTAATCCTTTCAGTCTGCAGATAAGATGACTTGCTTCCATCCCTTATGTCACATGACCAGCCACCTGATTTGCTTAGCTAAACACTTTCTGACGGGTGAAGCCGCACATCTCCTTCCTGTGGAGGGGGAGTGTCCCGGTTGCCGTCACTCAGTACTGTGGGGGAGTCTGATTCGCCACAAGAATGGCTGTTACGGAGACCTGGAGAAGAACACATCCTCATCCCAAGTAAGTGGCAATTTTTTTTTTTTAAATTTTTATTTTACTTATTAATTGCCTCAATAACTAACAATAAAAATATTAGGATGAAGGCCCAAGGCATCTGTGATACTTCTGTTAAATTACTTGTAATAATGCATCTGTGCTGTTCCACAGAACCATTGGACAGATGAACTGCAGTTCTAATCTGAATGTGATCAGTCAGAACCTTCCTAATATGAACTTTGAACTGCTACCGAGTCACCATGATTGTACAGAGAAAAGACTGCGAAGATAGGATGAAATACAGTAGATCAATGACTAGCAAGTTACTCTTTAATGGACTTCCTGCAACAGCAAAGGGTTGATCAATTGATTGATCCATCAGAAGATTTAATGTATGCACAAAAATCATGCTGATCTGGTGTGAAAAATGTTTTTAATGCAGCATCTGAACCCTTTTTAGATTGTATCTGTTAACTAAAAAACAATCATGAATAAGGCAGTTTTAAATGTGTGTAAAACCTATATGTATTGTATGTACAACCAATAAAACATAGATGCTTTGTTTTGGAGCCAAGGAAAGCACATGTTTTTGACCCTGAGGAAGTGTTTATTTCAATATGATGTACCCACAAAGTTTCACCCCTTAAACCCATCACTAAAATAGCACCTGAGACCATATAGATCTAAACAGACATACTCTATCATCAGAACACACAACAAAATAACCAAACTATATCATAAAAAAGGCAACCATATAACATATCAACATCAAGTGTTTGTGCAAGACAGAAAACATAGTGACAAATAGATTTGAAAAAAGTGCATGGCTAGATAGACCCATCAGTGTCTCTTCATGATGGCTTTAGGTTCCTTTCTATGTACTTCATCTCTTGTCACTGAGCAGGGCTAGTATATGCAGTGACCACAGGCTTTAAGAAAGAAAACATGATTAAACAACAATGAAAGCATTCTCAGATTAAGCATAGCAGCTAAACTGTAAATACATTGTGTATGTGATCAAATAGCTTCAGTGAAGTGTTCAAGAGCATGTGAGTATGGAACATGCATCTGGTCAAACCATTTGGCATGTGTTCAAATTCTCATGCTCTTGAAATGAACTCTTACCATGCTGGGTGCTGCAGGGGAGCAGAAGCGGAGCAGCTTGCAGCTGTAGATAGTCAGGGTGACAGAAATGCCGAGGAGAGTTGCGTGCACGAGGAACCACTCGACATAGAATGGATACACTGAATTCTGGGTTGGTGTGGGCGATAGCAGACAGAAACAGAGTTTGAGGTATGAGTGAATGACGCTACCATACTGTTGCTACGTTTACTTTTCTAACCATCTTCAGCGCTATTTGTATTGTGTTTTAATATTCATGTATTCCATCAACAACCTTTGATTGACACATACAGATGTTCTGATTGCTACCAATTACTAAGTCTCTGAGCTGTACAAGACAATAGTTTCCCCAGAACTTCCCCAAATCTTGTCACTGAGATTCAGCTGAAGTAGTTGATCTCGGGACAGATACATTATATAGGCCTTATATACAGTATACTGGATAGTCTGTTCTAACTATTTCTATGCGACTCACCATCAGCTTGTCGCAGGTGATGTGATGATGTGTGTTGTTGTAATCAGTGAAAAGCCAGCAGTCTGGCACTAAGTGGGTGTCAGACAGCTTTCCTCCTACGACGACCACGTTGAACATGGCCATAAGGCAGGTAGCCAGCTGTGTCCCCAGACACGCCTTCAGCTGAAAGGACGAGGAAAATAAGACAATAGATGTTTTTGTCTTCCAGATATAAATGAACTCTCAGAAAAATCAGGTAATCTCAGTTAGATAATATGATAATTTATCCTGGTCACAGATCTGTTTGTGCTTTCTTGCCAACTGACTGTGAGTAGGCAAAACAGCACAAACAGATCTGGGTTCCGACTATGATGACTCACTGTGGGAACATGAAGACTCTGTGCTGCTATGGCCACACTTCCCGCCACTATCGCCTACAGAGAGCACAGCACAGTTAGCTGAAAATCCCCCATTTCATGGCAAGATACAGCAAGGAAAAACAAGAACAAATCATAACTTTTGTCACTTGTTCAATAATAGCATGAATTTATTTACCATAGTAATAAACCTAATAAGCGGCCAAGGACATGCATAAAGAAGTATCCTACTCACAGACAGGGAGCCTATCGCCCTGGTTACTTCTTCATTTCTCTGATCCAATCGGTTGGCTACACTGACATAAACTGAGTTGAGCACAAACACACCCAAAGTGATCTGAGAGACCTATGATGAGAGGAAATATCCACAAAGTTAAGATTCCTACAGAAAAAAATGCAGTAGAAAGAACAGTTTTATGGTTGCATTTCAGCGTTATTAAATCAAGTTAAGTAATTGAGAACCAATTAACAATGGAATACATTATCAGTAGTTTAGAAAAATAGCCTTATTTTGTAGGGAATTGATGAGGATTTAGTTAGTTGTTTCTTAGATTTCGCCTTCCGCAAAAATAGACTCACACACCCCCAGTGCTTTGGGCTGGAACTCCTGGTATGTCTTGCGGGTCGGGGTCTCAGTCTCAGCACCTGGAAAGTCGTGGTCCAGAAATGTAACATCGAAGAGGGAACCTCTCTCTTCATTCACGTCGCCGGCAGGTTGTGAATTGGCGGGTGAGTCCGCAATAACCCCAGTTTCAGCAACAACTTCGGCGGGATAGAGGATGGAAAACCATATGCCAATGTGGAAAACAGACCCCTAACTGTTTTAGCCTATACATAACCATAACTGTTCTAGGCAATAGGCCAAGGTAGGCTTCCAGAATTGGACAAAAATAAACCAATTTATTTTTTAGGGTTAGTTTTCGTTTGTTTGGAAATTACATTTGTTGACCACATTATCCGGACATTTTGAAGGAATTATGCAGCCTAGTAGGTTGAATTTAAATAAACAAATGCAATACGAAAATAATTTACCTTCCATTTCCACAGAGTTGCTGCAAAGATATCCTACAGCCTATTTAATAAACAGCCTACGTTTTGTATTTGAACGTAGCACATAAAATGAGACGAGTAAACGCCCAGTAAAGTTTTATTTTCCATAATGTCTGCCCTCTAGTGAGAGAAATTTGATCCTACATTCCGAAGTTGTGGCATAGGCACATGGGCAAACCATTTTTCAGAAATTGTATTCCATAATCATACATCTTATTACTAAAATCCCAGTATGTTTTGAGTCGCACATTAATCAATCAACCAAATTGATTTATAACGCCCTTTTTTACATCAGCCGATGTAAACAAGTGCTATACAAAAACCCAGCCTAAAACCCCAAACAGCAAGCAATTCAGATGTAGAGTCACCGTGACTAATTTGGACATTTGGAAATATAACAGAACGTAAAAGTTACCTCAATACAATTTATTTTAAAAATAACACTTTTTTTTAATTACAAGAAGAAACACAATATTACTCTTAGCAATCAGAAATGACATATACTGTACAACCATATACAATATTTCAGTCAATGGGGAAAAAAATAAATGTTTCTGCTGGTTGATTAGTTAATATAAACTCAGCTAAAAAAGAAACTTCCTCTCACAGTCAACTGTGTTTATTTTTAGCAAACTTAACATGTGTAAATATTTGTATGAACATAACAAGATTCAACAACTGAGACATAAACTACGCAAGTTCCACAGACATGTGACGAACAAAAATTGAATAATGTGTCCCTGGGGGGGGTGGGGGGTCAAAATCAAAAGTAACAGTCAGTATTTAGTGTGGCCACCAGCTGCATTAAGTACTGTCCAGTGATGGTGGGTTTGTGCCCATAGCAATGTTGTTGCCAGTGATGTCTGGTGAGGACATGCCTTACAACAGGCCTACAAGCCCTAAGTCCAGCCTCTCTCAGCCTATTGCAGACAGTCTGAGCACTACTGGAGGGATTGTGCGTTCCTGGTGTAACTCAGGCAGTTGCCATCCTGGTATCTGGTCAAATAGTTGATTTTAAACTATTAGAATATAGGCCCAGTCAGCTCAGACACACCATAGGTCTAGTATTTGTGGGCATGCAGTCGAAACTAAAACTTCGACCTGGTCGAGTCTGTTATTTAAACTCCAACCAAACGTTTATTTTCCATGAATGCTAGTGTCTATTCTTTATGTTATATTTCTGTTGACACGGACCATTCTGGCAGCAACAGTAGACCACCTTGCAGCAGCCAGTGTGACAGAGATAGCAACGAGAGCAGCCTGTATCAGGACCTGTGAGAAGCTCCTGACTGCAGCGTGCAGTTCAGGGCCGGGCTCAATGTGGGCGGAATCAAACATCGGGGCAGGGCTCAATGTGGGTGGAGTCAAATGTGTTTAACCCGAACCCTTCCCGTCTCCTTCAAGGTCACCCAAGTTGAGGTAAACGTCAAAGGTATCAACGTCAACAAATCTTAATCGAACCTACATGGATAAAAATATAAACCATGGAAGTAAGTGAGACTGTCATTATGCATAATGTACTTTGTAATATTAATGTTATACCAGTGCAGTGGTATATTTTTATATGACCAACTACCGCACAGATGTTAGCATAGCGTTAATTAGCACCCATTTGCACGTGAGCTAGCTAATTGCTCACAATGAGGGAATCTTATTTGGACAAATTTGTCTACTTGAGCAGTAAGCCTAGGTTTAAATGTACAGTTTATGCAATCGATTTGATTGTTGATTTTCTGTGTTTCTTCAATGTATGCCTTGTTGTGTTTGGTTGACTCTAAATGTGTATCATTGATGCCATTCCCTTAGTTACACATAGCGGGTCTACACAGCCTACACAAAGTATGTACAATAATGAAATCACCTGGTTCCAACAAACATGGCAATTCAAGAAAATACATTACAACTTGTCTATATTGCAAACTGAAGTTAAATAAGAAAAACTTCAAAACACATTTCCGAAGAAAGCATATACACATTGCTTTGAAGGATTTTTTGCACGTGAGTGCATTGATGTGAGAAATGGTGTGTTTGCAGTCAAAAAATAAATTTTCTAGTCCAGCAACACCCATACATGTTGTGAAAAATACTTGGGCTAATTCAGTTCCAACTGTGTTCAAACCTGTTATGCACGCTGGAGTATAAAAAGCTGTTGAATTGTACTTTTTCTTTACTTTCACATACACTGTGTTCACAGAAACATTGCTCGGATCTTGTCCCCTGGACCTTGGAGGACTTTTGGTGTGGATGATGTTCAGGTTAGATATTCATTTAAATTATTCCACTGAACTGTACCATTTGATTGTCATTCCTTTATTGAAAATTGTACCTTGTTCACACCACAGGGCCTACAAAGCAAGGTTTCTCAAACAACTGGGAGGAGTTTGTTTTGAAGGTAAGATGCTGGCTATTCAGTATATTATATTTTTTCTGTTATAACATTTGAAAAGCTATTACTATTTCTGTTCTTGCAGCATGAAAAGCACACTATTGTTATTGCTCATACCTTTTCTTGTCTATTATTCTTGACACTTTTTGGGACCTATTTCCTACCATTTTTACACTACATACACAATTCATACATCAAACTCCTGCAAAGCTGGATGCTGATGTGACATGCTGTGACTTATTGGTGTCTTCTACATCCTGAAATATATTCCTAGAGGGGGGGTGGTATTATTATTATGATTTACTATTGTCATTATTGTTATCATAACTATCTAACTGAACAACCTACTCTTTCTTAACTTACAGTACGCTCTGATAATCAGACGCCTCACAAGTCTTCAACTGGCAGCTTCAGGAAATAGTAACCGCAAAACACCAGTCTCAACATCAACAGTGAAGATGCGACTCCGGGATGCTGGCCTTCTAGGCAGAGTTGCAAAGAAAAAGCCATATCTCAGACTGGAGTTGCCTCTTCACTGTTGACGTTGAGACTGGTGTTTTGCTGGTACTATTTAATGAAGCTTCCAGTTGAGGACTTGTGAGGCGTCTGTTTCTCAAACTAGACACTCTAATGTACTTGTCCTCTTGCTCAGTTGTGCACCGGGGCCTCCCACTCCTCTTTCTATTATGGTTGGAGCCAGTTTGCGCTGTTCTGTGAAGGGAGTAGTACACAGCGTTGTACAATATCTTCAGTTTCTTGGCAATTTCTCATATGGAAGAGCCATTTCTCAGAATAAGAATAGACTGACAAGTTTCAGAAACAGTCCTTTGTTTCTGGACATTTTGAGCCTGTAATCGAACCAACAAATGCTGACTCTCCAGATACTCAACTAGTCTAAAGAAGGCCAGTTTTGTTGCTTCTTTACATTTACATTACATTTAAGTCATTTAGCAGACGCTCTTATCCAGAGCGACTTACAAATTGGTGCAATCACCTTATGACATCCAGTGGGACAGTCACTTAACAATAGTGCATCTAAAACTTAGGGGGGGGGTGGGGTGAGAGGGATTACTTAACCTATCCTAGGTATTCCTTAAAGAGGTGGGGTTTCAGGTGTCTCCGGAAGGTGGTGATTGACTCCGCTGTCCTGGCGTCGTGAGGGAGTTTGTTCCACCATTGGGGGGCCAGGGCAGCAAACAGTTTTGACTGGGCTGAGCGGGAGCTGTACTTCCTCAGTGGTAGGGAGGCGAGCAGGCCAGAGGTGGATGAACGCAGTGCCCTTGTTTGGGTGTAGGGCCTGATCAGAGCCTGGAGGTACTGAGGTGCCGTTCCCCTCACAGCTCCGTAGGCAAGCACCATGGTCTTGTAGCGGATGCGAGCTTCAACTGGAAGCCAGTGGAGAGAACGGAGGAGCGGGGTGACGTGAGAGAACTTGGGAAGGTTGAACACCAGACGGGCTGCGGCGTTCTGGATGAGTTGAAGGGGTTTAATGGCACAGGCAGGGAGCCCAGCCAACAGCGAGTTGCAGTAATCCAGACGGGAGATGACAAGTGCCTGGATTAGGACCTGCGCCGCTTCCTGTGTGAGGCAGGGTCGTACTCTGCGGATGTTGTAGAGCATGAACCTACAGGAACGGGCCACCGCCTTGATGTTAGTTGAGAACGACAGGGTGTTGTCCAGGATCACGCCAAGGTTCTTGGCGCTCTGGGAGGAGGACACAATGGAGTTGTCAACCGTGATGGCGAGATCATGGAACGGGCAGTCCTTCCCCGGGAGGAAGAGCAGCTCCGTCTTGCCGAGGTTCAGCTTGAGGTGGTGATCCGTCATCCACACTGATATGTCTGCCAGACATGCAGAGATGCGATTCGCCACCTGGTCATCAGAAGGGGAAAGGAGAAGATTAATTGTGTGTCGTCTGCATAGCAATGATAAGAGAGACCATGTGAGGTTATGACAGAGCCAAGTGACTTGGTGTATAGCGAGAATAGGAGAGGGCCAAGAACAGAGCCCTGGGGGACACCAGTGGTGAGAGCGCGTGGTGAGGAGACAGATTCTCGCCACGCCACCTGGTAGGAGCGACCTGTCAGGTAGGACGCAATCCAAGCGTGGGCCGCGCCGGAGATGCCCAACTCGGAGAGGGTGGAGAGGAGGATCTGATGGTTCACAGTATCGAAGGCAGCCGATAGATCTAGAAGGATGAGAGCAGAGGAGAGAGAGTTAGCTTTAGCAGTGCGGAGCGCCTCCGTGATACAGAGGAGAGCAGTCTCAGTTGAATGACTAGTCTTGAAACCTGACTGATTTGGATCAAGAAGGTCATTCAGAGAGAGATAGCGGGAGAGCTGGCCAAGGACGGCACGTTCAAGAGTTTTGGAGAGAAAAGAAAGAAGGGATACTGGTCTGTAATTGTTGACATCGGAGGGATCGAGTGTAGGTTTTTTCAGAAGGGGTGCAACTCTCGCTCTCTTGAAGACGGAAGGGACGTAGCCAACGGTCAGGGATGAGTTGATGAGCGAGGTGAGGTAAGGGAGAAGGTCTCCGGAAATGGTCTGGAGAAGAGAGGAGGGGATAGGGTCAAGCGGGCAGGTTGTTGGGCGGCCGGCCGTCCAGGACAACAGTTTTCAGCGGTGCTAATGTAATTGCAAATGGGTTTTCTAATGATCAATTAGCCTTTTAAAATTATAAACTTGGATTAGCTAACACAACTTTCCATTGGAACACAGGAGTGATGGTTGCTGATAATGGGCCTCTATACGACTATGTAGATATTCCTTTAAAAATCAGCCGTTTCCAGCTACAATAGTCATTTACAACATGAACAACGTCTACACTGTATTTCTGATCAATTTTATGTTATTTTAATGGACAAAAAATATGCTTTTCTTTCAAAAACAAGGACATTTCTAAGTGACCCCACACTTTTGAATGGTAGTGCACGTATGGTTCAAGCAAACCACCATAGTCCCTGTGCCTAAGAACACCAATGCAACCAATGCAACCTGACTACTTTCCTGTAGCAATCATATCTGTAGCCATGAAATACTTTGAAAGGCTGGTCATGGCTCACATCAACACCATCATCCCAGAAACCCTGGATCCACTCCAATTCACATACCACCCCAACAGATCCACAGATGACAAAATCTCAATTGCACTCCACACTGCACTTTCCCACCTGTACAAAAGGAACACCTACGTGAGAGTGCTGTTCATTGACTACATCTCAGCATTCAACACCATTGTGCCTTCCAAGCTCATCACGAAGCTAAGGACCCTGGGACTGAACATCTCCCTCTGTAACTGGAACCTGGACTTCCTGACGGGCCACCCCAGGTGGTGAGGGTAGGCAACAACACATCTGCCAGACTGACATTAAACACGGGGCCCCTCGTGTGCTCAGTCACCTCTTGTACTTCCTCATCACTCAGGATTGCGTGGACGCGCACAACTCCAACATCATCATTAAGTTTGCCGATGGCATGACGTGGTAGAACTGATTAAAGACAACCTATAGGGAGGAAGTCAGCGACCTGGCAGTGTGGTGCCAGGACAATAACCTCTCCCTCAATGTGAGCAAGACAAAGGAACTTATCATGGACGACAGGAAACGGAGGGCTGAACACACCCCTTCACATTGACGGGTCTGTGGTAGAGCGGCATTAAGGACCTATCCTGTTCCAAACACAGTCGTGAAGAGGGCACGACAACACCTCTTCCCCTCAGGATGCTGAGAATATTTGCCATGGACCCTCAAATCCTGAAAAAGTTATTCAGTTGAACCATTGAGAGAATCTTGAATTGCTACATCATCCTTGGTATGGCAACTGCTCGGCATTTGACCGCAAGGTGCTACAGAGGGTAGTGCGCATGGCCAGTACATCACTGGGTTTGAACTCCCTGCCATCCAGGACCTCTATTCCAGA
Organism: Oncorhynchus gorbuscha; assembly: GCF_021184085.1. Taxonomy (NCBI): domain Eukaryota; kingdom Metazoa; phylum Chordata; class Actinopteri; order Salmoniformes; family Salmonidae; genus Oncorhynchus; species Oncorhynchus gorbuscha. Next base: position 34,256,703 of record NC_060193.1, on the reverse strand, counting down.
TGATGTCAAAGGTGTTATGCAGGTGAGTGAGGACCCAAAAGCGATATAACAGAAACAGAGTCTTTTAATGTCCAAACAGGGAGAACATAAATCCTCAATCATTACAGGGGAAGTCCAAACAGGGAAAACACAAATCCTCTAGTTTAACAGGAGAGTCCCCCTTCTAGTTGTTGAGGAGAGTTGCAGGGCTAGCGGCAACAGACTGCAGGTCCCTTCGGGTAGGCGCGGGCCGTAGAGGATAGAGACACCTGCTCACACGCAGTATCTGATGACGAGGCAGAATACAACAGGACGGAACAAAGGCAAAGCAAACAAGAATCCGACAAGGACAGAAGCAGAAACAGAGAGAGAAATAGAGATCTTAATCAGAGGACAAAATAGGGAACAGGTGTGAAAGAGTAAACGAGGTCGTTAGGAGAATGAGGAACAGCTGGAAGCAGGAACGGAACGATAGAGAGAGAGAGGGATAAAGAGAGAGAAAGAAACCTAATACGACCAGCAGGGGGAAACGAAGAGAAGAGAAAGCACAGGGACAAGACATGACAATACAATACATGACAAAAGGAAGGCCCTGTCACATGAGTTGACGCTGGAGAGACGAAGCAGGCACGGGGAGTAAAACATTTCATATATAACGGACATGGAACGTGACAGGAACAGCGTCAGCAAACTAATACAAAGACAAAAAACAATGCAGCAGCTGGGAACAGAGCAAGGGAACTGGCAAATATAGGGAAGGAAATAAACAGGTGATGAATGAGTCCAGGTGAGTCCAATATCTCTGATTTGCGTGACAAGGGAAGGCATGTGTGCGTGATGCAGGGCAAATCAAATCGAATCAAATTGTATTTGTCACATACACATGGTTAGCAGATGTTAATGCGAGTGTAGCGAAATGCTTGTGCTTCTAGTTCCGACAATGCAGTGATAACCAACAAGTAATCTAACTAACAATTCCAAAACTACTGTGTTATACACAGTGTAAGGGGATAAAGAATATGTACATAAGGATATATGAATTAGTGATGGTACAGGGCAGCATACAGTAGATGGTATCGAGTACAGTATATACATATGAGATGAGTATGTAGACAAAGTAAACAAAGTGGCATAGTTAAAGTGGCTAGTGATACATGTATTACATAAGGATGCAGTCGATGATATAGAGTACAGTATATACGTATGCATATGAGATGAATAATGTAGGGTAAGTAACATTATATAAGGTAGCATTGTTTAAAGTGGCTCGTGATATATTTACATCATTTCCCATCAATTCCCATTATTAAAGTGGCTGGAGTTGGGTCAGTGTCAATGACAGTGTGTTGGCAGCAACCACTCAATGTTAGTGGTGGCTGTTTAACAGTCTGATGGCCTTGAGATAGAAACTGTTTTTCAGTCTCTCGGTCCCAGCGGTCCCTGGATGATAGCGGGGTGAATAGGCAGTGGCTCGGGTGGTTGATGTCCTTGATGATCTTTATGGCCTTCCTGTAACATCGGGTGGTGTAGGTGTCCTGGAGGGCAGGTAGTTTGCCCCCGGTGATGCGTTGTGCAGACCTCACTACCCTCTGGAGAGCCTTACGGTTGAGGGCGGAGCAGTTGCCGTACCAGGCGGTGATACAGCCCGCCAGGATGCTCTCGATTGTGCATCTGTAGAAGTTTGTGAGTGCTTTTGGTGACAAGCCAAATTTATTCAGCCTCCTGAGGTTGAAGAGGCGCTGCTGCGCCTTCTTCACAACACTGTCAGTGTGAGTGGACCAATTCAGTTTGTCTGTGATGTGTATGCCGAGGAACTTAAAACGTTCTACCCTCTCCACTACTGTTCCATCGATGTGGATAGGGGGGTGTTCCCTCTGCTGTTTCCTGAAGTCCACAATCATCTCCTTAGTTTTGTTGACGTTGAGTGTGAGGTTATTTTCCTGACACCACACTCCGAGGGCCCTCACCTCCTCCCTGTAGGCCGTCTCGTCGTTGTTGGTAATCAAGCCTACCACTGTTGTGTCGTCCGCAAACTTGATGATTGAGTTGGAGGCGTGCGTGGCCACGCAGTCGTGGGTGAACAGGGAGTACAGGAGAGGGCACAGAACGCACCCTTGTGGGGCCCCCGTGTTGAGGATCAGCGGGGAGGAGATGTTGTTGCCTACCCTCACCACCTGGGGGCGGCCCGTCAGGAAGTCCAGTACCCAGTTGCGGGCGGGACCCAGTGTCTCGAGCTTGATGGCGAGCTTGGAGGGTACTATGGTGTTGAATGCCGAGCTGTAGTCGATGAACAGCATTCTGACATAGGTATTCCTCTTGTCCAGGTGGGTTAGGGCAGTGTGCAGTGTGGTTGAGATTGCGTCGTCTGTGGACCTATTTGGGCGGTAAGCAAATTGGAGTGGGTCTAGGGTGTCAGGTAGGGTGGAGGTGATATGGTCCTTGACTAGTCTCTCAAAGCACTTCATGATGACGGAAGTGAGTGCTACGGGGCGGTAGTCGTTTAGCTCAGTTACCTTAGCTTTCCCAAGGAACAGGAATAATGGTGGCCCTCTTGAAGCATGTGGGAACAGCAGACTGGTATAGGGATTGATTGAATATGTCCGTAAACACACCGGCCAGCTGGTCTGCGCATGCTCTGAGGGCGCGGCTGGGGATGCCATCTGGGCCTGCAGCCTTGCGAGGGTTAACACGTTTAAATGTCTTACTCACCTCGGCTGCAGTGAAGGAGAGACCGCATGTTTTCGTTGCAGGCCGTGTCAGTGGCACTGTATTTTCCTCAAAGCAGGCAAAAAAGTTATTTAGTCTGCCTGGGAGCAAGACATCCTGGTCCTAAGATGACCTGGGGTACTAATGTAAGAAATAACACGTAAAAAAACAAAAAGCTGCAAAGTTTCCTAGGAACGCGAAGCGAGGCGGCCATCTCTGTCGGCGCCGGAAGTTCACTCATCCAGCTGAGGCAAAGCACCTGGCGATCCCGCTGTAGAGAGGGAGCCTGATGATTCTGTGGAGTTTGATGTGGAATGGGAAGCCACCGAGCCAACCGGGGCAAGGAAACCTCTCGAGCCAGCTAGGGCGTGGAAGCCTGACAGGCTGTCTTAAGCACCCCCGGTTCCATCGGCGGCGGAATCCACCCCGACGTCACCAACAAAACAAAAGACAAAAAAACTCCTGGACCGGCCAGGCGAACAAGAACTGACGATCTGGCTGAAGCCTGACGTGGGATGGGCGCCGTCCGAGCCACCCGGGGCAAGGAAACCTCTCGAGCCAGCTAGGGCGTGGAAGCTCGACGAGCTGGCTAGGCACCCGTGGTTCCATCGGCGGCGACCCAGAGCCAATGTCACCATACCAACCAGAACGCCAGTACTCCACGATGCTTTGAATGTTGGCTGCTGTCACATGAGTTGACGCTGGAGAGACGAAGCAGGCACGGGGAGTAAAACATTTAATACATTGCTCAAAAAAATGAAGTGAACACTTAAACAACGCAATGTAACTCTAAGTCAATCACACTTCTGTGAAATCAAACTGTCCACTTAGGAACAACACTGATTGCAATAAATTTCACATGCTGTTGTGCAAATGGAATAGACAACAGGTGGAAATTATAGGCAATTAGCAAGACACCCACAATAAAGGAGTGGTTCTGCACGTGGTGACCATAGCCCACTTCTCAGTTCCTATGCTTCCTGGCTGATGTTTTGGTCACTTTTGAATGCTGGCGGTGCTTTCACTCTAGTGGTAGCATGAGACGGAGTCTACAACCCACACAAGTGACTCAGGTAGTGCAGCTCATCCAGGACGGCACATCAATGTGAGCTGTGGCAAGACGGTTTGCTGTGTCTGTCAGCGTAGTGTCCAGAGCATGGAGGCGCTACCAGGAGACAGGCCAGTACATCAGGAGACGTGGAAGAGGCCGTAGGAGGGCAACAACCCAGCAGCAGGACCGCTACCTCCACCTTTGTGAAAGGAGGAGCAGAAGGAGCACTGCCAGAGCCCTGCAAAATGACCTCCAGCAGGCCACAAATGTGCATGTGTCTGCTCAAATGGTCAGAGACAGACTCCATGAGGGTGGTATGAGGGCCCGACGTCCACAGGTGGGGGTTGTGCTTACAGCCCAACACCGTGCAGGACTTTTGGCATTTGCCAGAGAACACCAAGATTGGCAAATTCGCCACTGGTGCCCTGTGCTCTTCACAGATGAAAGCAGGTTCACACTGAGCACGTGACAGACATGACAGAGTCTGGAGATGCCGTGGAGAACGTTCTGCTGCCTGCAACATCCTCCAGCATGACCAGTTTGGCGGTGGGTCAGTCATGGTGTGGGGTGGCATTTCTTTGGGGGGCCGCACAGCCCTCCATGTGCTCGCCAGAGGTAGTCTGACTGCCATTAGGTACCGAGATGAGATCCTCAGACCCCTTGTGAGACCATATGCTGGTGCGGTTGGCCCAGGGTTCCTCCTAATGCAAGACAATGCTAGACCTCATGTGGCTGGAGTGTGTCAGCAGTTCCTGCAAGAGGAAGACATTGATGCTATGGACTGGTCCGCCCGTTTCCCAGACCTGAATCCAATTGAGCACATCTGGGACATCATGTCTCGCTCCATCCACCAACTCCACGTTGCATCACAGACTGTCCAGGAGTTGGCGGATGCTATAGTCCAGGTCTGGGAGATCCCTCAGGAGACCAACCGCCACCTCATCAGGAGCATGCCCAGGCGTTGTAGGGAGGTCATATAGGCACGTGGAGGCCACACACACTACTGAGCCTCATTTTGACTTGTTTTAAGGACATTACATCAAATTTGGTTCAGCCTGTAATGTGGTTTTCCACTTTAATTTTGAGTGTGACTCCAAATCCAGACCTCCATGGGTTGATAAATTTTATTTATATTGATAATTTTTGCGGGATTTTGTTGTTCAGCACATTCAACTATGTAAAGAAAAAAGTATTTAATAATAATATTTCATTCATTCAGATCTAGGATGTGTTATTTTAGTGTTCCCTTTATTTTTTTGAGCAGTGTATATAACGGACCAGGAACGAGACAGGAACAGTGTCAGCAAACTAATACAAAGACAAAGAACAATTAATGCAGCAACAGGGAACAGAGCAAGGGAACTGACAAATATAGTGGAGGAAATAATCATGTGATGAATGACTTCAGGTGAGTCCAATTTCACTGATGCGCGTGACAAGGGAAGGCAGGTGTGCTTGATGAAGGGCTCCCTGGAGTCCTCAAGCACCAGGGGGAGGGAAAAGCGGGAGCAGACGTGACAGGCCCTAGAACATGGGTCTCCAACCTTGTTCCTGGAAAGCTACCCCCTGTAGCTGTCACTCCAACTGTAACTAACCTGATTCAGCTTGTCAACCAGTGAACTGATAGAATCAGGTGCGCTCGATTAGGGTTGGAGTGAAATTCTACAGGACATTAGCTCTCCAGGAACAGGGTTGAAGAGCCCTGCCCTAGAAATTTTCAAAGACTCCATCCACCCAAGTCATAGAGTGTTTTCTCTGCTACCGCACTGCAAGAGGTACCGGAGTGCCAAGTCTGTGAACAAAAGGCACCTGAACAGCTTCTACCCCCAAGCCATAAGACTGCTGAACAGTTGGCTATCCGGACAATTTATATTGACCCGATTTGATATTTATTTATCTTAATTGTTTTGCACGAACTCCCTTGCACTGGCTTTATGCACACTCAATAGACTCTACCCACACACTCACACATACTACAATGCTGGGGCGGCAGGGTAGCCTAGTGGTTAGAGCATTGGACTTGTAACCTAAAGTTTGCAAGTTCAAATCCCCAAGCTGACAAGGTACAAAATCTGTTGTTCTGCCCTTGAACAGGCAGTTAACCCACTGTTCCTAGGCTGTCATTGAAAATAAGAATTTGTTCTTAACTGACTTGCCTAGTAAAATAAAGGTAAAATACATTTTTAAAATGACACACTACATACGCTCACACACACACATGCATATTGACGCCATTCACATACACTGCTGCCACTCTGTTTATTATATATCCCGATTGCTTAGTCACTTTTACCCCTACCCACATGATCATACCTCAATTACCTCGTACCCCTGCACATAGACTCGGTACTGGTACTCATTGTATATAGTCTCGATATTGTTTTTATTGTGTTACTATTTCCTTTTTTATTTAGCAAATATTAGTCTTACTTTTTAAATCTGCACTGTTGGTAATGGGCTCATAACTAAGCATTTCACGGTAAAGTCTACACCTGTTGTATTTGGCGCAATTTTATTTTAATATGATTGCTTTTGGGGTTTCCTGCCAGACATTGAATATCTTGTTTTGAAAGATGTACTTTGTACTTTGTTGAAGCACCTTTGGCGATTACAGCCCCAAATCTTCTTGGGTATGACGCTACAAGCTTGGCACGCCTTTATTTGGAGAGTTTCTCCCATTCTTCTCTGCAGATCCTCTCAAGCTGTCAGGTTGGATGGGGAGCATCGCTGCACAGCTATTTTCAGGTCTCTCCAGAGATGTTCGATCAGGTTCAAGTCCGGGCTCTGGCTGCGCCACTCAAGGACATTCAGAGACTTGTCCCAAAGCCATTCCTGCATTGTCTTGGCTGTGTGCTTAGGGTCGTTGTCCTGTTGGAAGGTGAACCACCCCAGTCTGAGGTGCTTGAGCGCTCAGGAGCAGGTTTTCATCAAGGATCCCTCTGTACTTTGCTCCATTCATCTTTTCCTCAATCCTGTCTAGTTTCCCAGTCCCTGCCACTGAAAAACATCTCCACAGCATGATGATGCCACCACCATGGTTTACCGTAGGGATGGTGCCAAGTTTCCTCCAGACGTGACACTTGGCACATCTGGAGTGAACAACTATTTTACCAGTCGACCAAAATAGTAGTACTTAACGGTTTACTTTCCCGGGAAAAGTTCATAAAAATAAAGGTGACCTTTATTTTATTCATAGCCAATCCAAACGCTGGAAATAAAAATGGCCAATCCCCCTGTCAAGTAAAATGCGAAAACGCTGTGCATTGCCATAAAAGGAATACACCGTGCTCATGCGCACTGTGAACAGTTCTGTTTGAAGTGAACTGACCAGTGAATATAGTATGCAACAATACTGGCGCAAGAAAACCATTAGAAATCATACTAAATGCATTATCTCAAATCTATTTACAAGTTTTCTTGAGTGGCTCAATGCATCGGTGGAACAATGTTAGGTCATCACTATCCAAACGTGGAAAAGTCACAACTGGTCAGCTATGTGGAGGATTATTTGGAATGTGTTGAGTCCATGCCATTGGATATACAAAGAAACGTCTCTCTGCTGCGAGAAATTGACTCAAAGTATCAAGGTATTGTTTTTCCTCTCGTTGTTTTAGTACTTATATTTGCGAGTTTGACGATAAAATTACAAAACCGGGTGTGCTGGATTGACAAATTCCCGATCCACTTTAGCTAACGTTAATGTTCCACATACTAGCTAGCATTGAAAGCAAGTGTTTTGTGTGCTGAAATATAGATAGTTTAGTCTTTCGAGTACGATATATGCCTTCAATTTGTTATCCTCAACATGTCCCGGTGTCAGGTCCGAGTTGGCTTGATATAGCTACAGAGGATCAGCCATTTTGACAAGAGAGGTGTTGTGGCGTTTAACGGCGTTCTTTCGAGTTGGTAAACCTGTTATCTGCATTCGTTTTGTTTATTTGACAAGGGGTGTTTACTTATTGTTGATAGTGTTGCCTATTAGCAAATATACAATTCGTAGTGTAACAGTAACGTTAACAGAAAGAAACGAAACTGTCGTTGTTGCAATCCATTCTAACGCTGGTGATGAAAATGTGCCATGTACGAGAATTTTGGTAGTAATTTGTGCCGCGTTCAAAACAACTAGGACTCGGCGATTTCCGAAACCGGTGCATTCACGACAACTGGGGATTTTTCTCGGACTGTGATTTTTCTTGAAGCATCACCCATCTCGCATCGGGTCACTTTCTAGAACACAGACTGGCTAAACCTGGATATTTGTATTATTTCGCTCTAAAAATCGGATTAAAAACTTAACCACACTGCAAACCTTTTATGCCTATGGTAATCCCTGCCCACTCTAGTGCCATTACGAAGGTTGGGTTGGCAACAATAGCTAGCTACTTCCCTCGCTGTAATGTTAACAACACTGTGGGAAAGCAGTGCTCGGCAGGTGGGTGTGGAGGACACTACCGTTGTCCCCAGGAAAACTAGCAGCATCCTTCTTTGGTGTTTTTCGGCAGTTGGCATTACTACCACCCACTGTGCTGGATTGTGGGCCAGAGACAGCGCTGGCAGCCCAATGGCAGTGGGCGCGGCATGTAAGTAACCGCAGTGTGCAGATAGACGGTATTGGCTGTTCAGGCGGAAAGGTTTTTTCACTTCTTGAATCGGGTATTAGAACAACCTGTGGTAACCTAGTTTACCCAATTGGCTAGCAGCAAAAACTTTACCTTTTTCAAACCTAATTTTATTGTCTTCTTGTTTTAGTCAATGACAACTAGATTTAAGTACGTGTTAAGATTTATTTCCAACATTGCTCGCTCCTGAGTGTTCTCACTACTTAGAAAAACATATTTTAGGGCTTCCCTCAAACCCCCTTTTCACGTGAGTGCTAGCTAGCTTCTGATGTAACATTAAGCTAGCCAAGACAAGCAACAACACAAATGGATTATACAGCGACAAGTAGAGAGTGGCGTTAAACGGACTATACCAAACAAGTTAAATGTATTGCCTGTGATTTAAATGTGATCCCCACACATAGCTACATGTAGCCTCCTTGGATTCCCTACATTTCCCACTCTCCCATGCCGAATAGTCTGAAGCTACATGACTCTACTCGCTGGCTGTTTCCTTATGTGGGAGCATTGTGAATTGTAGGTCGGGATTTTTGCTTTTGCACAACAAACACAGCTTTTCGGCATGTTTTGTTATTTCTGTATAACTAAACATCGACAAAAGTTCTCTTTTACAGCAGTAGTCGATGTCAAATAATGTTGGTTTTCCCCAGTGTGTGTGTGTGTGTGTGTGTGTGTGTGTGTGTGTGTGTGTGTGTGGTGGTCGAGGGGAATTCCTACGGTGCCGAGCAATCGATTTGGCTGCTGTGGGGCAAGGAGATCCCCAGCTCCACTAAAACCATTGACAACTACGTGCCGTTTAAGGGATTGTTAAATCAGTAGTAGAAACAATAAAAAATCTACCTCCCCACACCTTGTTTGTTAAAAAGCTAAGGGATGGGGCTGGAGAAATGTAATCACTATCAAATTCATAGACTCTATGGATGCATGGATTGACCATCCCTGATATCATTTACATTACATTTAAGTCATTTAGCAGACGCTCTTATCCAGAGCGACTTACAAATTGGTGCATTCACCTTATGACATCCAGTGGAACAGCCACTTTACAATAGTGCATCTAAATATTTTAAAGGGGGGGCGGGTGAGAAGGATTACTTTATCCTATCCTAGGTATTCCTTAAAGAGGTGGGGTTTCAGGTGTCTCCGGAAGGTGGTGATTGACTCCGCTGTCCTGGCGTCGTGAGGGGGTTTGTTCCACCATTGGGGAGCCAGAGCAGCGAACAGTTTTGACTGGGCTGAGCGGGAGCTGTACTTCCTCAGTGGTAGGGAGGGGAGGCCAGAGGTGGATGGGCGTAGAATGTATGCACACATGACAGTCGCTTTGGATAAAAGGCTAAATGGATGAACGCAGTGCCTTTATTTGGGTGTAGGGCCTGATCAGAGCCTGGAGTTATCACAATATCACAATGAGTTTTAACCAAGTTTTTGAGGCTATAGTATTTGTTTACATTTTATTTTGTTTACACACATTGGAGTAAAACAAGTTTATTTGTTGGGTTCTGATGAGCTTAGTTCAACTGTCGTTCCCCATGAGTCATTTTTAAGTTAGGGACTGTTATTTGTGATGAGGGATACCTGGAGAAAATCGGACTTCTGAAATAAAAATAGATGGCCTTCCCTAGAGTAAAATACATTTTTACCCGATCCTCCCTGAACGCTTGTAAAAAAGACAAGTGACCCTCCCATATACCCAAAATAATAACACAAATAGCAGAGAACATGCCTACCGTTTATCCTCACTCCTAGGACAGACCAGCCTTGGCAAAGAAGGTTGCAATCGCTGACCACTGCGGACAATGGTAGGGGTGAAAAGATATTCATGTTGTGTTTTTATTATGACTATCTTATTTGCGTTCCAAGAATTAGCCTTTTTATAAATGCATTTCATGCAATTCTATGTCGTTTTACGTGACTGGAGACAAGCAGAATATTTTAATACCACAACAGAGCATGACATTGAATGTGCACATGCTGCCGCCACAGAGACGTTTTGATTTCTACACATACTATTGTTAACAAGAAGTTAGAGTCTAAGTTTGGGACGGTCCTAAAGTTTTATCAGCTGTAAAAGTTGAGCTCAACAGAACCAGTCACATCTGAAGTATCTGATCATCAATGAAATCGAGAAGGCTATTTCCTTAACTTATTGACGCTACCCATCCCTGTCGCGGGATCTTTTTCGTCAGCAACCACTGAATAGCATAGCACAACAGTTACTAAAAAATATTCATATTCATGAAATCACGAGTGCAATATTGCAAAACACAGCTTAGCCTTTTAATCCACCTGTCTTCTCAGATTTTGAAATTATGCTTTACAGCGAAAGCAATCCAAGCGTTTATCGATAGCCGAGCATAGCATTATTTACACTTAGCATCAGGAAGCTTGGTCACAAATCAGAAAAGCCTTTTAAAAAAAAGGCCGTTTACCTTTGATCTTCGGATGTTTTCACTCACGAGACTCCCAGTTACACAGCAAATGTTCCTTTTTGTTCCAAAAATATTATTTTATACCCAAACGCAACAAACAAACGTCGGTATTTATCTTCAGAAATCCACAGGAAAGAGCTGTCACGACAACGCAGACAAATTCCAAATAGTCTCCATAATGTCCACAGAAACATGTCAAATGTTTTTTATAATCGTTCCTCAGGTTTGTTTTTAAAATATATATTCAAATTAAAATCAAATCAAATTTTATTTGTCACATACACATGGTTAGCAGATGTTAATGCGAGTGTACCGAAATGCTTGGTTCCAACAATGCAGTAATAACCAACAAGTAATCTAAATAACAATTCCAAAACTACTGTCTTATACACACAAATGTAAGGGGATAAAGAATATGTACATAAAGATATATGAATGAGTGATGGTACAGAGCGGCATAGGCAAGATACAGTAGATGGTATCGAGTACAGTATATACATATGAGATGAGTATGTAAACAAAGTGGCATAGTTAAATTGGCTAGTGATACATGTATTATATAAAGATGCAGTAGATGACAGATTACAGTATATACCCTACATTATTCATCTCACATGTATACGTATGTAAACATTATATTAGGTAGCATTGTTTAAAGTGGCTAGTAATATATTTTACATAATTTCCCATCAATTCCCATTATTAAAGTGGCTGGAGTTGAGTCGGTGTGTTGGCAGCAGCCACTCAATGTTAGTGGTGGCTATTTAACAGTCTGATGGCCTTGAGATAGAAGCTGTTTTTCAGTCTCTCTGTCCCAGCTTTGATGCACCTGTACTGACCTCGCCTTCTGGATGATAGCGGGGTGAACAGGCAGTGGCTCGGGTGGTTGTTGTCCTTGATGATCTTTATGGCCTTCCTGTAACATAGGGTGGTGTAGGTGTCCTGGGGGGCAGGTAGTTTGCCCCCGGTGATGCGTTGTGCAGACCTCACTACCCTCTGGAGAGCCTTACCGTTGTGGGCCGAGCAGTTGCCGTACCAGGCGGTGATACAGTCCGCCAGGATGCTCTCGATTGTGCATCTGTAGAAGTTTGTGAGTGCTTTTGGTGACGAGCTGAATTTCTTCAGCCTCCTGAGGTTGAAGAGGCGCTGCTGTGCCTTCTTCACGATGCTGTCTGTGTGGGTGGACCAATTCAGTTTGTCTGTGATGTGTATGCCGAGGAACTTAACTTGCTACCCTCTCCACTACTGTTCCATCGATGTGGATAGGGGGGTGTTCCCTCTGCTGTTTCCTGAAGTCCACAATCATCTCCTTAGTTTTGTTGACGTTGAGTGTGAGGTTATTTTCCTGACTCCACACTCGGAGGGCCCTCACCACCTCCCTGTAGGTCGTTTCGTCGTTTTTGGTAATCAAGCCTACCACTATAGTGTCGTCCGCAAACTTGATGATTGAGTTGGAGGCGTGCGTGGCCACACAGTCGTGGGTGAACAGGGAGTACAGGAGAGGGCTCAGAACGCACCCTTGTGGGGCCCCAGTGTTGACTATCAGTGGGGTGGAGATGTTGTTGCCTACCCTCACCACCTGGGGGCGGCCCGTCAGGAAGTCCAGTACCCAGTTGCACAGGGCGGGGTCGAGACCCAGGGTCTCGAGCTTGATGACGAGCTTTGATATATCGATAATATATCAACAGAGTGTGTAGGTTATCAATAACAGCGGGAGGAACAATGGCGGCTTTACTCAGTTGTGTAAAAACTCACTCAGAGCCCCCACCTATCCACTTAAGCAATGTGATCTTTCACACTCATTTTTCAAAATAAAAGCCTGAAACTATGTCTAAAGACTGACACCTTAGGGAAGCAAGAGAGAAATGAATCTGGTTGATATCCCTTTAAATGGAGGATAGGCATGCATAGGAACGGAAGGGTTTCAAAATAAGAGTCACTTCCTGATTGGATTTTCCTCAGGGTTTCGCCTGCAATATCATTTCTGTTATACTCACATACAATATTTTGACAGTTTTGGAAACTTTAGATTATTTTTCTATCCTAATTGGTCAATTATATGCATATTCTAGCATCTGGTACTAAGATATGGGCTGGTTACTTTGGGAATGTTTTTTTTCCAAACATAAATAGTGCCCCCTAGCTTCAAGAGGTTAACATGTTGGAGACACCCGTTCCAATTTTGGAACACCCCCCCCCCCCCCACGTTCAGCTGGAATGTGGCGCAGGGAACGCAAGAAATATTCCTAAAAATATTTAACCTCCACACATTAACAAGTAAAATAGCTCAAATGAAAGATAAACAAGTTTATCTACCCAGCAAGTCAGATTTCTAAAATGTTTTACGGCGAAAACATAGCACATATTTATGTCAAACCACCACCGCAGACATAGCTCATTAGCATAGCCAAGTAGGAAAAAATATGCAATCAACAAACGCAGGATTAAAAAGAAAATCATTTCACTAACCTTTTGAAATCTTCATCAGATGACAGTAATATAACATGTTACACAGTACATTTTTTTTCAATAATATGCTATATATATCCATAAATCTGTTTACAATGATGCATCGTTCAAAAAATGCTACTAAAATGTCAGGAGAAATGAAATGGCTCCGCCAGATAACGTCAGCTAACAAGGTATACACATCATAAACTTTGACTAAATATGCATGTTTTACATATGTATAGGAAGATACAGCGATTACATTTATTTTTAACGTTACAGTTTGCGTTCATTAGGCTATACTAGGAGGCGGCGCTCCAAAGGTATCATTATGCCTCTATCTTGGAGTCGACAGAAACCCAAAATTAACACAAATATTCCCTTACCTTTGCTGTTCTTCCATCAAAAGACCTGGAAGGGATTATACTTACCAAAACAGCGTTTAGTTTTCAAGTCTGCGTCTTTCGGTTCTCAAAATAGCCTCATTTCGGTCAACATGTAGGCAAAATTCAAGTGGATGCGCACCAAAACGTCGAAATTATATATTATATGTCGAGCAAACTTGTCAAACTATGTTCATAATTAAGCTTTAACATGTTATAAAGGTGTAGAGCAATTGTGAGGGCGAAGCGAAACACACTACTTTTAATTGATCCTGATGAAAAGAGAGAGCGGGAGCAGAGCCCATAAACGTACACTTTTTTTGGCGTGACCGAGACCTTTCGGCACGCTCAACGTCTCGTGTGGGCGCGGATGTCACAATGAGAAGCCCCATTGAAAGCAGGCTTCGCGCTGAACACGTAGGAACTGTTCCCAGAGCGGTAGCCTTTTGGGAAGTGCGTTTAAGATGACGTCAAAGTTGGGGCAACTTTTTCCATGACGAGAGATTTTGGGAGAATGCATGCCCTGACACTTCTGCTTTACATAGAGACAAAATTTAAACGGTTTTAGAAGCTTTAGTGTTTTCTATTTGATAATATCTTTTATATGCATATATTAGCAACTTTTGACAAAAAATTATCCTGTTTTATATGGGTACCCAATTTCTCCAGAAGGGGCAGTAAACAGGGGGTATCCTTAATTAACAAGACAAAACAAACATTCAGATAGGATGATGGGGACAATTTCAGTGAAAAATATAAGAGGGCAACAGTACTCGTTTCAGAATTATAACTTCCAAAATGAGTGTGCTACATGACATTTATCATGAAGTCACCCAGGTGTCCCACACAAGTAGCCCAAATGTACCCAAGTGGCCAAATTGGTGAAGGTATACATTTCAAAATGTATACCTTCACCAATAACTATATACAAAATTGCAAATATGGTATTCTAACACCCCCCCCCCCCCAACCCCCCTATATATATAATTGGTAGATTTGGATAGATTATTTTTTCTTTTCTAACACATAAGTCACTACTCCTAATTTCCTTCCATATTTTGATACATACTTAAACATTCTCAAAACATTTTTAGTCAATCTCCTCAGGAACAATATACACACTTATTTTCCTCAAAACAAAAATAAATTGACCAAACAAGAACAAATAGAAAAGTAAATTATAATAACTGCATATTTGCAATAAATTACCACTATTTGTAATGTAATTCAACCTGGGGAAAACGTCCATCCGTTTCATTCTATGTACAGGTTATGTTTGTCTCCTTCATCCTTGGGTATTATCGCACAACAGCCTACCTTTGACATTATAAAACAAAATAAACAACATTTAATCTAGGATTCTGTCACCCTGTCTCAGGATTAGTTTCCAGAGCTTCCCTAGGCCTAGTAAATTTAAACAGTCCTATATCCAAATCATAACTAAACATTGTTTATACATTGTCCAACCCAATATTCAGGATAAGTCCTTAAAGTAAGCACTAACTCAAATTTGACCTTATCTATTCAATACACATCATCCCTTTACTAATGAACATTTATACTAAACTTTTAGTACCAGTAATATCTATTTTCTAATACACCCTTTTGTCTCTATTTTTCTGTCATGAGTGGCCTGGTAATAAAATGTCAGTAACTCATTCCCTTTTAATCTTTCTTCTCCCAGCACATATCATTCCCGCATGTCTATTTTAGATACAGTTCACAGATCCGACACAGTTTTCCAGTAGGGTGGGTTTGAGTTTCACACACACTTGTTGTGGTGATAATCTCTCCCATTCATTAAAGCATTCTGACGTCACCTTATTCTACTGGCGATCTCTCAGACGAGTTACAGGTTTATGTAGTTATCAACACAACCCTCGCAGAGACCCCCACTCCAATTAACCATTTGGAGTAACTGTCATCCCGTGTTAACATATATTTCCCTTTTATATGCAGAATGAACAAAGCACATTTCTGTATTTACCCAAAGACCATAACCCCCAGGGAACTGATAATTTCTCCTATGAACCCATGTTAAATAAAAAAAGTGGTCTCGTCAATATAATATCACAACTCATCATTTTCCCAAGTAAATAATAGAATTACAAAGTGATTGTACACTTATCCGGAACTCCATTTATAGCCTTATCCAGATACTTTGACTTTAAAGTGGCCGAATATCTCTTAACTGCTTTCCCCAGTACCGCAGTCTCCAATTACATTTTGAATAGAGAAAATTAAACTTCTTTTTTTCTGGAAAAGAAATTTACATTTTGTTAACATTCACAATGTTACCTTTTAATCAGCAAGCCAATAGTATTACTTATATTGATTTTATTCTATTCTTATTCTAACCCAATTAACCCCTTTTACTTTTTGGTCATTCATAAAAGTTTTAGCCATGCCACAAAACGCATAGTTTCTTCTCTCACATATTTATTTTCAGTCTTTGACGCTAATAACAAATTATCCACGTATTTTATCACCACAAACTATTGTTTCAATGCAAAATGATACTACGTGGGACTATGAGTAAATCCCATCGGTACATTACTAGAAGTCAGGTAAAACGTGATCTAATACGTCTTTCAACACATATAACTGTAATCTCTATGAACCACTCATTGATGGATCAGAGACTATATACCGCCAGGTGAAAATTCCATTCTTACTAACCTCAAAACGATTAGTTAAAGTCAAATGTATTTATTTATATAGCCCTTCGTACATCATCTGATATCTCAAAGTGCTGTACAGAAACCCAGCCTAAAACTCCAAACAGCAAGCAATGCAGGTGTTGAATCATTAGTTGTTTCTCTTTTGAAAAAAGTGCAAACTCTTGTATAGCGGCATTTCCTGCTACCGCACTAAGTTCCAGTGTCATCTTACACTCATTTTCCCCATACTTGTTAGCTCCACACCTACATATTAGATATTTTCTATAGCTCTGCTAACCACTCGCACGTCTGCAAGGGCGAGCAGAGTCATATCTGTCCCCATCGTAATGTATTTTCTGATGATAGAATGTGCCATCTGAATGCTGGTAAATTGAGCTTCTTATTATGGTTTTATGTAATTGTTCCAATTCCTAATTGTCTCCCTAAATTGTTTATTTTATTTATCCTGTTTACCGGGTAATGTTGTCCTCCATTATCCAGTTTGCTCTTTCATATTCAAGCCGAATTTGGTAGAATTCACGTGCGCTTCCTTCAGCGACTCCATGGCTTTATTAAATTCCGCTATCTCTGTATGCTGGGGAGAAACAGTCCTTTTGTTTCCTATGCCACTATACATTTTTCCTAAACATTCCCATCATATTATACACCTTGTGATATTTTTAATATGTGTTTTTGGACTTCTATTTTGGTGTCTCATGCAGTTTTGTCACTTTATTCTAGACCTCCCTATCTATTCACCTGAGCAGTCCCTCTCTTTTCTAGAGGTGGTAACTGTGAATACACCACCCAAGCAGACCCCTTTTCTAATCTCTTTTAAAGGGCAGTATTCATGGACTTTAACTACTTATTTATGCAGAGCTCTATTCATAAGTAACCTGTCCATTCAGTCCTACTATCTTTATTGAAGCGGTATTACAGGATTTTAAAAACTACTTATTGATTTGTTTTGACCATATGATCAGGCCGCAGCAGCCCTACATCGGGCCAAGCAGCTTAGCCAGAGAGTGCGAACAGCCACACTAGTCATCCCACACAAGGTCCCCAAATTAATGGCTCAATGAGAGGGGCAGTCCGAATCACACACTCTACACAAGTCGCCCGCTCAGGTTGATTGGGCTGTGTTTACGCACATCCCAAAGCAGATCCTGAGACAGTCGAGCCCGGCCAAGCAAAATCAGACGGAACAACTGCCCCAATCAACCCAGACACGTGGGTCCGTTCGAACGGTCCGACCAGAACGAGTGCAAGCCCCCTCCGCTAAATGCCTGACTCCAGCAAGGTTCACAACCCCTATTCACTTAGTCCCTACACATGGACACATACATTTACATTTAAAACAACCCCAAATTCACACATGCATGCAATTCATTAATTTAATTTTTTTTAGCTTTTACTGGATTTTTAGGAAATTTAAAGAGACACCTACGTGACGCCCCTCTCGCTGAGACAGGATCTCTGAAGCGATCTATACAAACATTTTAACTATGTAAGAACATGCTTACCTTTTTATAGACTATGCATTTTACACCCTAAACATTTATGCATTTTATGGCTTTGGCCATTACGTCTGTTATTTCTTGGTTTCCTGTTTTTACCAGAATGTCAAATGCACTCGAAGTGGATCTTCCTCTTGTGGTCTAATGTTTACCTGTCTTTGCTCAATAGTGTCATATCTGTCTCTATATGTAACAATAACTACAACACTAGCTAGCTAAAACACTGGCACACATTTTCCAGCTCATTACTCATTTGTCAGATTGCTATTAGGTGATTTTCAGTGCTCCCAGAGTTTGCAGCAGCTATTTTAGACATGCATAGAATTGTGCTCACCACATTTCTCATGCATTTTTCCCCTGTTCCTACCAGGGTCCTTAATGAGCACTTACATTTTCCCTGCCCTGACTGACGGTGTCAGATGTTATTTCATCCCTCATGATTATTCTACTCAGTAACTAAAACAAATGCAGGAGATGCCCATCCTAACAACTATTTTCTCATTCTGTGTGCTTTGCAGAGGTCCTGAAGGAGGTTGACGATGTCTATGAGCGTTACCAGGGCGAGCAGGATGCGGCACAGCGCAAGAGGCTTCAGATTCAGCTGCAGCGGGCCCTCATCAGTAGCCAGGAGCTCGGCGACGAGAAGATCCATGTGGTTACCCAGATGACCGAGCTGGTAGAGAATCGCTCCCGCCAGATGGACTCCCTCTGCCTCCAGGAGCCCAGCGAGACCAGTGATCGGGTCGTCACCGAGCGGCGCTCCAGTTCTGTCCAGGAGGCGGCAGTGTCCACCCCTGCTGAGCGTTCCTCGGCCCGCCGGCCGAGACGCCAGCGCAACAGTGAGAGCCGTGACTCCAACCACACCTCGGGGAATGGAGCGGTGATGGACGACCCGGTGGATGAGCTGCCCCTGCAGCCGCGGGAGAAAAGGTCCAAGTCGTCCAAGAAGAAGAAGCGCAAGGCCAAGCAGGAGCGCGATGCCTCGCCCGTGGAGTTCACCATCGACCCCAACGAGCCCACCTACTGCCTGTGCGAACAGGTGTCATACGGCGAGATGATTGGCTGCGATAATGACGCGTGCCCCATCGAGTGGTTCCACTTCTCCTGTGTGGGGCTCACCTACAAGCCCAAGGGGAAGTGGTTCTGTCCCAAGTGCAGAGGGGACAACGAAAAGACTATGGACAAAAACCTGGACAAGAACAAAAAGGACCGGAGGTCCAGGTAGTAGGTACAAGTCTTCCGTCCGTTGTCCCTTTCCTCTCGGAACATTGTTGAACTGAGGGTGGAGTTTATTGAAGTGATTCATTCAAGGGATGATGAAATGTCAAGTTCTGAGAGCAATCGGAACACTATTTCCATCAGCGCTTACTCTGAGTAAAAGACTTGACCAATACTGAACTGGTGCTGTTACAATACTGGCAACTCACACTGAAGCCTAAATGTTGTTTTGCGAAGTCCGATGTTGACTGTAAAAGGCTCCTCAGCCTAAGCTGCCATCTTCTCTGTAATGTGTGTTACTTAACTTCCGTTCTAACAAGTGTATTGAGTAACTCGAGAAGCAAATTTTGGCTTACTGGCCCATTTGGAAATGTTGATTTGATATAATGTATCTGAATGAATGATGTCCTTTTTGTAAAAATTAATACATTATGTTTGGCCCATTTTTCTTAATTATGTGTTTTTAAAATAAGTCTGTTCCAAATCGTGTGTCGATTCATGAATCACTGTACCAGACGGGGCTAAATAGATTGTGCAATGTTATATTTTGTATGGCTGACAGAGGGGTAGTTTGCGCTGTTTCTGTGAGGTGTTCATCTGAGTTGGGATTTCAGGTCATTTTATGATTTCCCAACTGTCATTTCAATTGACCATCCACAGGTGCAGCACTTCAATTTGCTAAAAAGTGATGGTCTGTCTGGAATGGGATTTCATATTTGTGGAGACAGTCTACGTATTCTGTCAAATGTGTAATCCCCCCCCCCATTTCTGTATATCCATTAAAACAAAGTTATACCGGTGAGAGGGGAACCAATTTATGACTTTTATATCTGTTTCACTACACCCGCAATAACATCTGCTAAATAAGTGTATTCGACCAATAAAATTGAACTTGAAATATACATTTTACCTTCCATTCTTCTGCTTATCAGGTCATATTGTTAAACTGAAGTGTTTCAGTAAGTCAAGATATTTTCAAATACTCATAAATAACATGAGTATCACAGATAAAGTTCCCAAAAACGAACTACTCCTACATGCGTCTCTGACTGTCCTATGTGTTCATCCTCGCTACTACTGGACCCTCTGAACAAGTAGTCCTTCCTGGTTATTGTGGTGATCCCCTGTGATTGTGATGTCAGCCTGAGGGCAGGGCTGAGGTCCAGCAGTAGGGTCAGACACTGGACGTGGGTATCAGAGAAGAGGACGGACAGGATGTTGCAGTCCTCCAGGTCCTATAGCAGGGGTACCCAACCAGTCGATAGTGATCTACTGGTCGAGCACAGCGTGCTTGCCAGTCTTATTGAGATTATGCTTCTCTAATTTATCTACACAACTCAATGCCTATAATCTTTGTTTTAATGTTCAATAGTCTTCCATTAAAGCAATGTCTGAAGTCACGTGATTTACATAAAATATGACCAGTCCATGCCCAGTTATTGACATATGCCTAGTTAGCGTGGTCAAATGCTGCCCGCCAACTCAAAGTTGAGTTCACGGTGATGCCAGGCAGGTAGCTAGCTAACTTTGTAGCCAGATTTGTTAAGTTCGGTCGACAATAGCAATGAGTGAAGGGAAGGATACAAAAGAAGGAATGGGAGGATCATTTTTTTTCATGTCAAACTCAATGTGTATGCCTCATCTACCATAATGGCATCGATATCCCATAGAAAAGTAACATTTTAAAACCACACTCAAAAGATTGTCCAGCATAGACTGAATTATGAAAAGTACAAGAACTAAAAAAAATAAACTGGCAGTGCAGCAGTCAATTTTCACAAGGCCTGTGACCAAAGGGAAGGCGGCAACCATAGCATCTTATCCTGTGACTCTGGTTCTGCCCCTGAACAAGGCAGTTAACCCACTGTTCCTAGGCTGTCATTGAACATAATTTGTTCTTAACTGCGTTGCCTAGTTAAATAAAGATAAAATAAATTCCCTCCAGTTTGACGAGTCCACAGATATGGTAGATGTGGCACACTTATGCATTTTCATCAGAATGGTATTTGATATGAGTACAAAGGAGGAACAACTCTCCATTTTTTTCACTGAAAGGACATACAAGGGGCGAATATATTTTTCCATCTTTTATGGAGTTTGCTAACAAATTCCAACTGCCCTTTTGTAAGCTCGTCTCCATTACTACCAATGGGGCACCTGCTGTGGTGGGTTCGTTACATTGTGCAAACGAGATTATTTCGTAATTCATCAGCAAGCTTTGTGCAGGAAGATGTTAAACATGAAAGAGCTGATGGGTGTTGCGATGAAGATTGTGTGTTCTATTTGAGCAAGAAGCCTACAGCGGAGGCTATTTCGTGCTCACTTAGAAGAGACTGAAGCATAGCACACTGGCTGAGCCGAGGTACATTATTAGGGAGATTCAGTGAGTCGTTGCCTGAAATCAAGGAGTTTCTCAAGGTCTCCAAACATGCAGAATATGCACAGCTAGAGGACATACAGTGGCTCTTGGATTGAGCCTTTCACTGACCTAACTTACATGCTTAAGGAATTGAATGTAGAGCTGCAAGGAAAAGGCAAACATGTAATCAACATGATTAGCTCTGTGAACACTTAAATGCAAACTACAGCTGCTCACAAGAAAGCTGCAACGTAAGGACCTGCACTTCTTTCAACACATGCATTCAGAACTTGAACACCAGGGCAAGGATACAGCACAGCTTGACAGTGCACGTTACGTGGAGCAAGTCCAGAGCGTCTTATCTGAGTTTGACATTTGTTTCCTTGAGTTTGCTTCACTTGAGCCTATTGCTACTTAGATGTGCTTTCCATTTGGCACAGACATAAAAGTGGAAGTCATTGCCTCCAAAATGGGATCCCTTTTTCAGTTGGACACAACTATAGCAGAAACTGAAATTCTCACCCTTAAAAATGAAATTCAGCTGAAATCCAAGGCAACCACTGAGATGAAGGAAGAATTCTGGGAGCTATTGCTAGAGGTATCTCAACTTTAGAAGATCTGCTCTCAACTTATCAACCCTTTTTGGATCAACCTACCTCTGTGAGTCTGCATTTTCTCACATGAAGATAATAAAGTCCAAGTACAGATCTACTATGACTAATGACCACCTTGTGGCCTGCATGAGACTTGCAACAAGCTGCTTCAGCCCTGACTATGAAAAACGACTTGCCAATGCAAAAACGACCCAATGCCAAAAGTTACACAAAGGTAGGAAATTATATTAGTTGCATTTATTTGTGGAAAACATGTTATTGGTCCACATATTTGCCTATCAAATTGGTATCACAGCGGCAGGTCCATACTCAGTGGTGGGTTGTGTTTCATCCATTTTGTTGGTTGGTTTAGATTTATAGACTGGTAGATCTCATCAGGCTGGCAAATAGGATCAGCTCACCTGTGTGAACACACAAATGCCATGAATTGTCACTTTACCATCACCTGGGTGTCACACACTAGTGGCACTCAGTAAATAAACAAATTGTAACTCCCTCAACTTTTACCCAACACACGTTTCTATCACTTGTCTGTGAACGTGGCTTCAGAAAGTATTAATACCCCTTGACTTTTTCCACATTTTGATGTTACAGCCTGAATTCAAAATGGATGAAATCGATTTCTGACCCATCTCAACACAATACCCCATAATGACAGTGAAAACATGTTTTTAGAAATTTTAGCCAGTAATTATTTTTTAAATCAAATTTAAATTCAGGCTGTAATACAACCAAATGTGGAAAAATAAAGGGTGTGACTACTTTCCGAAGGCACTATATGTGTGCACATAAACCTAATCATATTTCTCTAAAAAAGGCAAAGATGGCTGAAACTCCAAAGTAATCTCTGTCCTACCTGTTAGTAGAATGGATGTTGCTCCTCTCATGGATATACATCTGGTTGGACACTCCTAGCCTCAGGCTAGCCTCAGGCTCCTGTAGCCAGAGATAGTCTTGTGTGACCCCAAAGGCGACTCTGCTGGCATCATCTGTGATCGCCACACAACAGACTCCGGGCTCATTCATTAATCATTTCCTTACCTTCATTAAAATAAATGCAATAATTTAAAACATATTGGGTGGGGAGTCATCAAATAATGTAGCTTGTATGGACAATATGGACAATATATGGACAATAGTGTTGACAGTGATCACAGATGGACAATAAAGTTATTTGAATTTGAATCTGGCTTGATACTGTACATACCGTGCCTTTCTGCAGGTCCCAGAGGGTGAGTTAGGGTGTATGTTGAGCCTGGCTGTAGTTAGCCAGGACCAGATGTCCCCCAGGGCGAGTGAGGGCGATGATGTGGCGGGTCAGCAAGGACGTTCTGGCCTCCAGGATATGGAGGTGTTCCTGGGACTTCACGCTGAACACATTGAGGTGGTGGGAGAAATAGGAACACACCACCAGTTGATGGAGAGGGGTAGAGAGGAGATCAGAGGGATGGAGAGACATCGCATAGGTTAATTAAACTCTATAGAGCCAGCCACATATTCAGAGCACACGAGTAAAATAGTAGACATGGCGCACACACAAACACTTTACCTGTTGGTCCCCACGGAGGAGGTATTGGTCTATGGAGTTGTATGTCTCCCTGTCCAACCTGCTCTGCTCCCTTTGCGCCTCCCTTTTCGTCCTCCTCTTCTTAGCAGAGTGTCTCTCTGTTCTTCCTTCCCAGGACATCACCTGAGCTAAGGTTAATAGTATTCCACAGAGCAATATAAATTTGTATATTGTTATAGCTACAACACTGGAGTGTTCAGAATTATTGAGAGCATTAGACTACAGGGTAATAGCAAGGTAATACAATAGTAACATTGACAACAAGTTATGCTGGATTTTTGGACAGATAGCTTAGCTTGCACTACTTTTCTGGTAGAGTCTCTGGTTTTGTTACCTGTGGTCTCCTTAATGATGGTAGTATCCGGGACTGCCTGTCTCTGACGATGCTGCTTGACACTTTGATCCTCCCTTTGATATACCCAGACTCTAGGTCCCACACTACCAGATGGTCCCTATAACACCCAACAGTCCAAACAAAATAGGTTATGGACAATATAAGTGTTATAAAAAAGTGTTAGCCTTCCACATCCCAAAACCGGTTCACAACAATGGGGAAAACCATATTAGGGGCAACAATGAACAAAACATTGTTAAGCTGTGCAAGAATTAGGATGCTAGAGGGTATTATTTCTCTGAAGTAACTGACTCAGAGGGACTGTTTTTGGAGTGTGGTGTTTCAGGTGGTGGACTAAGTTAGCTGGTGCTTGTTTCAAGTAACCAACTCTCTCTCCCCTTGTCTCAGACAAGCCCAGGAGTAGCTGTCCGACCGGGAGCCTTATTTGTGTCGGGGACAGGGGACGATGTAAAGACCAGACTGTCTCTTAATTAAGCTAGCTTCTCTTGAACAGGTCATAGAAAAGCAGAGTATATGGAGTCAGAAGCTTAATGACTAGGCTTTAGCTCAGTGGGCTAACATAGTCTTGTTGCATGCAGGAGACCTGAGCTTGAACCTAGGGAGTCACAAATGTAGAGCACATATTTCACGACAACTAATAAGGTGACTTCAATCCATGAAGTGAAACAACAGTGTAGAGCAGAGGGGATTCAGTATGGATACCAGGCAAATTAATAAATTAGTTGGTGACCTGGAATATGGGTGAGGGGGTGTCAGTGAAGGTGGCTGTCCCTCTGTCTGTCAGGATGTACAGCTTCATGTCATGGGCCAAGGCCACGTTGGTGTTGCCATGGAGACCATAATCCACTCTGACTGGCCACCCTGTGAACCTTGACCTGGTCAGGTTCCAGACCCGCACCGTGCAGAGCCGTAGGGATCTGCACACCTCGTAGCTATCACCAAAGGGAGACAGAGACCCTGGAAAGATCAAGATATCAAAGCAGATACCTGGGGCACAACTAAACTGTCTAAAGTGGCTTCCTTCCTGCTTGTCATCACCTTCAACTGCATTGATGTGAAAGGAGAAGCAAATTCCCAGTAGGTATCTACACATCTCGTCTATGCCGTATAAATAGAACAGTGAATATGAAGGAGAGGAGATGAGAGGAGGATATCAATTTAGACTATTGAGTTGTCCCCAATTACATGCTAAAACGTAAACAAACATAAATTATTGATAAAACCTACTGTTGGCATTTCGTCATGGGGAGGACCTCCTCTGTGTTGCCCCTCCTCACCTTGTGGACGTTGTCGGTGAGGGTCTGATCGTTGACCCAGGAGGATAGGTCCCACAGCCTTAGGTATCTCTACCCTCTGCACACCCCCAAACAGAACCACAGCTCCAAAGACACACCTACAGACAGGGGAGAGTAGAGTACCAAAAGGAAATGGTTTGTATCTGTCGATGTAAACCAATGTAAGTCCCTGAGTTCACTAAGATTGCGCATGTGAATAAAACGGTTATATTTATATTCACTGGGCTTTCCCATATTAATCCACAGAAGTCTCTCCTGCTCTAACACAAACACTGCAAGATAATGCTGCAGGTAGCGTAGTGGTTAGAGCGAGTCTGCCAGTAACTGAAAGGTTGCTGGATTGAATCATAGAGCTGACAAGGTTATTCTGCCCCTGAACAAGACAGTTAGTTAACCCACTGATCCCTGGTAGGCCATCACTGTAAATAAGAATTTGTTCTTAACCGACTTGCCTAGTTAAATAACGGTTAAATAAAACAAATGTTTAATGCATGATGAATTAACCCTAAGCCTTTTCTGTCGTTATGACTTAACATTTTCAATCTCCGACTCCGTCACATTCTAACCGATCTCCAATCAGTCGACCTGCCAGTACGGGATAGGGGCAAAAGGCCACGACGTGCGTCCCTTCGCGGTTGATGGTGGTGACCTGTGAGATGTAGTCCTGGCTGTAGCCCAGGATGGAGCGCTGGTGCTCAAAACTGGCCATGCTGTATGGCTCGATATGGATGATCTCACTCACTTTCCCGCTTGTAAGGGTACCTGGGAGGGAGGGATAAACATGTTAACACGTGCACTATGAACAGTCTGTGTTCTGTTTCTAAAAATATATTATAATGTGATTATAATGCTGTGACAACTTTCGGAAGCATTTATGAACAGGGGTTGGAACCAGTTCAAGGAACAGAACCAGAACTGGGAACAAAAGCGATCTATAGTGTTCTGGAACGGAACCATTATTTTAAATGCATGGGAACTGGTTATAATATTATTTGTATATTATTTCAGTCCCACAAAAAAAACACAACAAACCGCCTATGCAAAGCCCTTCCTCTGTCAATCAGAAACTTATTTCAGAGTCTGCCTGCCTGCTGTAAATCTTTGCCAGTGTGTGTGCATGTAGCCAGGCTACAGCATAACTGTAGCCTACTGACATTACAATCATGATTCAGAAGATAGGGAGAGACATTTTTATCAAGAATGGAAGAATAGATGAACTTTTTCAATGCTCGTTAGGGATAGTATAGTTATTACATTTCACATTGGATTTATTAACTACAAAAAGGTAAGACTTGTTTTTAATTCAGGTGCCCATCTGACAAACAAGCTTGTTAGCTAGCTAGCTCTGATACAAGTTCAAAGACAAAGGTCCTCCATAGAAGCTGCTACTTCGTAGGTTTAATTCTGTGGGCCTAATTCAGATAATGACAATCTACACAAGATGCCCAGTGCTTCAAGCCAAGCCTCCTCTTCCACCCTCTCGCTCCCTCCCTACCTGCAAAATTAAATTGCTGAAGCAATTTAATGTCAAGCACACACAACATAGGTGCTAAGGTTTATTAATAGAGGGGACGCATACTTGCCGTTGAAGTTTTATCAAGTTAAATGAAGGTTGGCCTAGATAAAACCGATACCTGCCAAAGAGCAGTAGGTACTGAGCAGTAATTGTGAAAGAAAGACTCCTTCAATGTACACAAAATTTGTCCACACTAGTTGGGTAGTGCATTTTAATTAATGACAACCTGAATTAACAAAACCTGGAATCCCCAAAACATTTCCAGATAGTTATATTTTAACTTCAATAAAACTGTAGTTTGTAGGAGCTACCTTAAGTACGATGAGTAGAGACCAGCAGTAACAAGAAAAGAGTACCAGAGACACAGGTACCAGAGACACATGAATGGGTGGAGTTAGGGCGCTTCCACCAGAGTTCTCCAATGGCACCAAGGGGTGACCTAGTTTTAGTGGGTTGGGAACATGGGAGATCATATCAACCATTATTTAAAACGGGAAAAATTGACCATACCAATCAAGATCTTGCTCAAACTGTTTAGTGAGAATTGGTATAATAGGAGGGGAGAAGGCTAAAGTATGAAAGCAGACTGTGGCCAATTATATCCCCCTTTGTCCTTGTTAGTGGAAAAAGTCCATTAGTCACTTCCCTGTTTAGTGATGTGTGCCCCGTAGTAATTCACTGCAAAGCCAGCCTGAGTTATCTGATCTCTAACCACTTTAAACATGTATAGCTACATTCTATAGATTGTTTAATGGTTGGGGTCCATAATGGTTCTTTTTTGTTTGTAGGAGTTACCTTACACGCAGGAGCTGAAAGTCCTAAAATCCTAAAACCTAAATAGAAAAATATTTGGACCCAACTTGATCAATTCTCCTTCATGTACTCTTTCCACCCACACATGTTCCATCATCTCCCATTTTCTCTTTGTCTCCCTTGCATGCTCTCTCCCATCAGTTTCACTCATTGTCTTCCTGCTCCATCTACCTCCGTCTCTTAAGAATCACATGCATAATTCTCTTTTGCATACAAACTAAAATGTAATAGATGTACCTGATCCAAAATTTGCATGATGTTAGTGGTCTTTTCCCACGTTGCTCCTCCTTTGGCTAGGATTACTTTGATCAGCTGACTTGAATGCATGTCTAACTGGCCCATGAACTTCGCTTTCAAGGTAACAGTCATGATTCTGAGGAACTCTTAATTTATCTGGAACAAATAGCATAGCACAGAGCTTTGAAATCATTATAACAAATCCAACCTGAATGTCCATAAAAATCACCAACATCTACTTCCTCTCAACCTTCCCACATTGTGACAAATGCATCACAGCCCACTGTAACTAAAACCAATCACTTCAGCTCATACATCCTCTCATTTCGATTGAAAGCGAAAGTCTGAGCCATTTTGTCCCTGACAGTCTTGCCATTATTCCTTTTCCCAAACTCTTTCAGAAGTTGAAGTCTCTCTTTTTCAAAGCTTTCGGGAGAATGACCAGTAGGGATGGATGGATAATAGTTAGCCTCAGTTCATTTAGGCTTTTTAACCTTTTTTTGCTGGGACAGCATCTGCAGTCGCTTTGGATTTCAGTGAGTTAACTGAGAGCTCAGGACACCCGTATAATTTGAGCTGGGTCCTGTAGTTTCCCCATTTTGTACTCTAGTCTTTGTTTCCAACCGTAGAAGCCATTGAACGATCCATATTCTTTCAAGCAGGGTTTTGTCTTGATTAAGGCCTCCAAAACTGTCAGCTTCATTAAATAGTACCTGCAAAACACCAGTTTCAACAGACAGTGAAGAGGCGACTCCGGGATGCTGGCCTTCTAGGCAGAGTTGCAAAGAAAAAGCCATATCTCAGACTAGCCAATAGAATGAAAAGATTAAGATGGGAACAAGAACACAAGACACTGGACAGAGGAACTCTCCCTAGAAGGCCAGCATCCTGGAGTCACCTCTTCACTGTTGACATTGAGACTAATGTTTTGTGGGTACTATTTAATGAAGCTGACAGTTGAGGACTTGTGAGGCGTCTGTTTCTCAAACTAGACCCTCTAATGTACTTGTCCTCTTTCTCTTCTGGTTAGAGACAGTTTGCGCTGTTCTGTGAATGGAGTACTATACAGCGTTGTACGAGATCTTCAGTTTCTTGACAATTTCTGGCATGGAATAGCCTTAATTTCTCAGAACAAGAATAGACTGACGAGTTTCAGAAGAACGTTATTTGTTTCTGGCCATTTTGAGCCTGTAATCGAACCCACAAATGCTGATGCTCCAGATACTCAACTAGTCTAAAGAAGGCCAGTTTTATTGCTTCTTTAAATCAGCATACAGTTTTCAGTTGTGCTAACATAATTGCAAAAGGGTTTTCTAATGATCAATTAGCCTTTTAAAATGACTTGGATTAGCTAACACAACGTGCCATTGGAACACATGAGTGATGTTTGCTGATAATGGGCCTCTGTATGCCTTTGTTAGATATTCCATAAACAATCTGCCGTTTCCAGCTACAATAGTCATTTACAACATTGGCAATGTCTACACTGTATTTCTGATCAATTTGGTGTTATTTTAATGGACGTCAAAAACATTTTTATTTCAAAAACAAGGACATTTCTAAGTGACCCCAAACTTTTGAAAGGTAGTGTATTTTGTCCTTAGAGTCCTTAGAGCCTTCATGTTCAAATCCAGTATCGAAATTCACTTCATTACATGATATATCATCCCCATCCAAAGTGTCAGCAGGAACACTGTCAAAAGATTGTTCGTCATAATGAGCAAGGGTCATTGTTTCTACAATTCCAGGTTTAAAGTAATTCACTGCATTGGCGTGTTTTCTAGTTTTGAAATTCTCATAAATGTTGGTTTTCTATGAGCAATCCTGAAGCATACAAGTGAAAGCCTTTTGATTTTTCAGGTGTTTGCCAATGTCTTGAAAATATTCCTTTTCTGTAAACGTCCATAATGCCTATGATCAAGTTTATAATGTTTGAGAAGTTCAGATCTTCTTGCAAAAGACTTCCTACAATCATCGCAACACTAGAAAAACAATAGAGAAGATACTTTACTATTTCCCAATCAGAATGCCTTAAGGAGCCAGAAGCCAATCTAGTCCAATTTAACATCCAATCAGAATTATGGCTAGGGATAGGCTGTGACACACAGCATGTTACTAAATACATTAGGCTATTTTGTTTGATATAATCCATCATCAATTTACTAGCTTTTGAGACCACCACCAGCGACAGTAATATTATACCAAGTGCTACACAATATTATAATGACTTACTAACAGCAGTGAAAGGAACAGGTCCAACCATCCAACAGGAATTGGGTGACTTCAAGGCTGGGGAAAAAATGCAAAGTACTTTTTAATGTTGAGAACAGAAAAGTCTCTATGATGCTCAGATGTGATCAACACTGTTTAAAAAAAGCTAGCGAACTACAATACATTCGGAAAGTATTCATACCCCTTGACTTGTTCCACATGTTGTTATGTTGCAGCCTTATTCTAAAATTGATTACATAATTTTTTTACTCATCAATCTATACACAATAGACCCATAATGACAAAGCAAAAACAGGTTTTTAGAAATCTTACCCTAAAATACAGAAATACCTTATTTAAGTATTCAGACCCTTTGCTATGAGACTCAAAATTGAGCTCAAGTGCATCCTGTTTCCATTGATCATCCTTTGGATGCTTCTACAACTTGGAGTCCACCTGTGGTAAATTCAATTGATTGGACATGATTTGGAAAGACACACACTTGTCTATATAAGGTCGCACAGTTGAAAATGTCAGAGCAAAAACCAAGCCATGAGGTTGAAGAAATTGTCCGTAGAGCTCAGAGACAGGATTGTGTCAAGGCACAGATCTGGGGAAGGGTACCAAAACATCTCTGCAGCATTGAAAGTCCCCAAGAACACAGTGGCCTCCATCATTCTTAAATGGAAGGAGCTTGGAATCACCAAGAATCTTCCTAGAGCTGGCCGCTTGCACAAACTGAGCAATCAGGGGAGAAGGGCCTTGGTCAGGGAAGTGACCAAGAACCCAATGGTAATTCTGACAGAGCTCCAGAGTTCCTCTGTGGAGATGGGAGAACCTTCCAGAAGGACAACCATCTCTGCAGCACTACACCAATCAGACCCTTATGGTAGAGTGGCAAGACGGAAACCACTCAGTAAAAAGCACATGACAGTCCACTTGGAGTTTGCCAAAAGGCACCTAAAGATTCTCAGACCATGAGAAACAAGATTCTCTGGTCTGATGAAACCAACATTGTACTCTTTGGCCTGAATGCCAAGCGTCACATCCGGAGGAAAGCTGGCACCATCCATGCTGTGGCGATGTTTTTCAGGAAAAGTGCCCTTGATGAAAACCTGCTCCAGAGCGCTCAAGGCCTCAGACTGGGGCAGGAGTGGCTTCTAAATGTTCTTGAATGTCCTTGAGTGGCCCAGCCAGAGCTCGGACCTGAACCCGATTGAACATCTCTGGAGAGTTCCTCAAAATAGCTGTGCACCGACGCTCCCCATCCAACCTGACAGAGTTTGAGAGGATCTTCAGCGAAGAATGGTAGAAACTCCCCAAATGTGCCAATGTGCCAAACTTGTAGAGTGATACCCAAGAAGACTGCCAAAGTTGCTTCAACAAAGTACTGAGTAAAGGGTCTGAATACTTACTGTGCCTTGAAAAAGAATTCACCCCTTTGGTGTTTTTCCTATTCGGTTGCATACACAAAATAGTTCAAATTGGTGAAGTGAAAGGAAAAAAATTACTTGTTTCAATATTTTAATTTTTTATTTAAAAAGAAAAAGTGGTGGTGAAGTGAAATTAAAAAATGACAAAAAAACCCAGAAAAGTTGTAACGCTTGTCGTCTGGGGAAGGAGAGGAGGACCAAGGTGCAGCGTGGTAAGTGTTCATATTTTAAATATTTTAATGAACACTGAAAACAAAACAACCAACAAACTTCTGGTTCCGG
This sequence comes from Oncorhynchus gorbuscha, assembly GCF_021184085.1. NCBI lineage: Eukaryota > Metazoa > Chordata > Actinopteri > Salmoniformes > Salmonidae > Oncorhynchus > Oncorhynchus gorbuscha. The sequence goes on along the minus strand of NC_060193.1, from coordinate 34,225,011 downwards.
TTTGGAGCGAGTGGTCGCATCCCACTTCGCTCCCGCAGGTAGTATAACTTTTTCATTACATTTCATTATATTTCATTATAGCACAACGGTTTGATTTGTCTAATCTTAGCAATTTCTTCTCAGCTAGCTACATAGCCGTCTTTGTATCAAAGATAATTGCGTAATTATCGTATTTCACCGTCCTAACGTAGTCTTCACTAGCCAGCTAGCCAGCTAGCCAGCTAGCAAACGCCCACTGATTAGCTGCACTGGAAAAACTATTACACTCAACTGAACGACTTGATCAGTGTAGTGTTAGCTAGCTACATAGCTGTCTTTGCTGTCTTCGTATCTTCGTATCCAAGATAATTGTGTTTTTTAGGTTTAGAGTGTGTAGTCTTAGAGTGATTATCTTAATTTACCGAGGTTAGCTAGCCAGCTATTTGTCGTCCTTAACGTAAGAGACTCTGCTAGCTAGCCAACAGCTAGCCAACGCTAGCCAACGTCTACTGAATAGAACTCAACAACCCGGTCGCATTCACAGGTAGTATCACATTTTCATTTCATTACAGTACAACGGTTTGATTTGTTTGATCGTAGCTAGCTACATAGCTAGCTACATAGCCGTCTTTGTATCAAAGATAATTGTGTAGTCTAGAGCGATTTTCTAGGTTAGCTAGCCAGCTATTGTCGTTCTTTTAACGCAACGTAACATAAACAACACTACTAGCTAGCCAGCTAGCCCCCGAATAGCAGCACTGTAGAAACTATTACACTCAACGGAACGACTTGATTAGTGTAGTGTCAACAACGCACCCACTGCCAGCTAGCCTACTTCAGCAGTACTGTATCATTTTTAATCATTTTAGTCAATAAGATTCTTGCTACGTAGCTTAACTTTCTGAACATTCGAGACGTGTAGTCCACTTGTCATTCCAATCTCCTTTGCATTAGCGTAGCCTCTTCTGTAGCCTGTCAACTATGTGTCTGTTTATCCCTGTTCTCTCCTCTCTGCACAGACCATACAAACGCTCCACACCGCGTGGCCGCGGCCACCCTAATCTGGTGGTCCCAGCGCGCACGACCCACGTGGAGTTCCAGGTCTCCGGTAGCCTCTGGAACTGCCGATCTGCGGTCAACAAGGCAGAGTTCATCTCAGCCTATGCCTCCCTCCAGTCCCTCGACTTCTTGGCACTAACGGAAACATGGATCACCACAGACAACACTGCTACTCCTACTGTTCTCTCTTCGTCCGCCCACGTGTTCTCGCACACCCCGAGAGCTTCTGGTCAGCGGGGTGGTGGCACCGGGATCCTCATCTCTCCCAAGTGGTCATTCTCTCTTTCTCCCCTTACCCATCTGTCTATCGCCTCCTTTGAATTCCATGCTGTCACAGTTACCAGCCCTTTCAAGCTTAACATCCTTATCATTTATCGCCCTCCAGGTTCCCTCGGAGAGTTCATCAATGAGCTTGATGCCTTGATAAGCTCCTTTCCTGAGGACGGCTCACCTCTCACAGTTCTGGGCGACTTTAACCTCCCCACGTCTACCTTTGACTCATTCCTCTCTGCCTCCTTCTTTCCACTCCTCTCCTCTTTTGACCTCACCCTCTCACCTTCCCCCCTACTCACAAGGCAGGCAATACGCTCGACCTCATCTTTACTAGATGCTGTTCTTCCACTAACCTCATTGCAACTCCCCTCCAAGTCTCCGACCACTACCTTGTATCCTTTTCCCTCTCGCTCTCATCCAACACCTCCCACACTGCCCCTACTCGGATGGTATCGCGCCGTCCCAACCTTCGCTCTCTCTCCCCCGCTACTCTCTCCTCTTCCATCCTATCATCTCTTCCCTCCGCTCAAACCGTCTCCAACCTATCTCCTGATTCTGCCTCCTTAACCCTCCTCTCCACCCTCTCTGCATCCTTTGACTCGCTATGTCCCCTATCCTCCAGGCCGGCTCGGTCCTCCCCTCCCGCTCCGTGGCTCGATGACTCATTGCGAGCTCACAGAACAGGGCTCCGGGCAGCCAAGCGGAAATGGAGGAAAACTCGCCTCCCTGCGGACCTGGCATCCTTTCACTCCCTCCTCTCTACATTTTCCTCCTCTGTCTCTGCTGCTAAAGCCACTTTCTACCACGCTAAATTCCAAGCATCTGCCTCTAACCCTAGGAAGCTCTTTGCCACCTTCTCCTCCCTCCTGAATCCTCCTCCCCCTCCCCCCCCTCCTCCCTCTCTGCAGACGACTTTGTCAACCATTTTGAAAAGAAGGTCGACGACATCCGATCCTCGTTTGCTAAGTCAAACGACACCGCTGGTTCTGCTCACACTGCCCTACCCTGTGCTCTGACCTCTTTCTCCCTCTCTCTCCAGATGAAATCTCGCGTCTTGTGACGGCCGGCCGCCCAACAACCTGCCCGCTTGACCCTATCCCCTTCCCTCTTCTCCAGACCATTTCCGGAGACCTTCTCCCTTACCTCACCTCGCTCATCAACTCATCCCTGACCGCTGGCTACGTCCCTTCCGTCTTCAAGAGAGCGAGAGTTGCACCCCTTCTGAAAAAACCTACACTCGATCCCTCCGATGTCAACAATTACAGACCAGTATCCCTTCTTTCTTTTCTCTCCAAAACTCTTGAACGTGCCGTCCTTGGCCAGCTCTCCCGCTATCGCTCTCTGAATGACCTTCTTGATCCAAATCAGTCAGGTTTCAAGACTAGTCATTCAACTGAGACTGCTCTCCTCTGTATCACGGAGGCGCTCCGCACTGCTAAAGCTAACTCTCTCTCCTCTGCTCTCATCCTTCTAGATCTATCGGCTTCCTTCGATACTGTGAACCATCAGATCCTCCTCTCCACCCTCTCCGAGTTGGGCATCTCCGGCGCGGCCCACGCTTGGATTGCGTCCTACCTGACAGGTCGCTCCTACCAGGTGGCGTGGCGAGAATCTGTCTCCTCACCACGCGCTCTCACCACTGGTGTCCCCCCAGGGCTCTGTTCTAGGCCCTCTCCTATTCTCGCTATACACCAAGTCACTTGGCTCTGTCATAACCTCACATGGTCTCTCCTATCATTGCTATGCAGACGACACACAACAAATCTTCTCCTTTCCCCCTTCTGATGACCAGGTGGCGAATCGCATCTCTGCATGTCTGGCAGACATATCAGTGTGGATGACGGATCACCACCTCAAGCTGAACCTCGGCAAGACGGAGCTGCTCTTCCTCCCGGGGAAGGACTGCCCGTTCCATGATCTCGCTGTCACGGTTGACAACTCCATTGTGTCCTCCTCCCAGAGCGCTAATAACCTTGGTGTGATCCTGGACAACACCCTGTCGTTCTCAACCAACATCAAGGCGGTGGCCCGTTCCTGTAGGTTCATGCTCTACAACATCCGCAGAGTACGACCCTGCCTCACACAGGAAGCGGCGCAGGTCCTAATCCAGGCACTTGTCATCTCCCGTCTGGACTACTGCAACTCGCTGTTGGCTGGGCTCCCTGCCTGTGCCATTAAACCCCTTCAACTCATCCAGAACGCCGCAGCCCGTCTGGTGTTCAACCTTCCCAAGTTCTCTCACGTCACCCCGCTCCTCCGTTCTCTCCACTGGCTTCCAGTTGAAGCTCGCATCCGCTACAAGACCATGGTGCTTGCCTACGGAGCTGTGAGGGGAACGGCACCTCAGTACCTACAGGCTCTGATCAGGCCCTACACCCAAACAAGGGCACTGCGTTCATCCACCTCTGGCCTGCTCGCCTCCCTACCACTGAGGAAGTACAGCTCCCGCTCAGCCCAGTCAAAACTGTTCGCTGCTCTGGCCCCCCAATGGTGGAACAAACTCCCTCACGACGCCAGGACAGCGGAGTCAATCACCACCTTCCGGAGACACCTGAAACCCCACCTCTTTAAGGAATACCTAGGATAGGATAAGTATTCCCTCTCACCCCCCCCTTTAAGATTTAGATGCACTATTGTAAAGTGACTGTTCCACTGGATGTCATAAGGTGAATGCACCAATTTGTAAGTCGCTCTGGATAAGAGCGTCTGCTAAATGACTTAAATGTAATGTAAATGTAAACAGTCCTGTAAGGTGCAACACAACACTAAACAGAAAATAACCACCCACAAAACACAATGGAAAACAGGCTACGTAAATATGGTTCTCAATCAGGGACAACGATTGACAGCTGCCTCTGATTGAGAACCATACCAGGCCAAACACAGAAATAGAAAATCATAGACAAACTGACATAGACAACCCACCCAACTCACGCCCTGACCATACTAAAACAAAAGACAAAACAAAGGAACTAAGGTCAGAACGTGACAGTACCCCCCCCAAAGGTGCGGACTCCGCACTCCTCTGAACCTATAGGGGAGTGTCTGGGTGGGTGTCTGTCTGTGGTGGCGGCTCTGGCGCGGGACGTGGACCCCACTCCACCATAGTCTTTCTCCGCCTCCTTGGCCTCACCGCTGACCTCGGACTGGGGACCCTAGCCACGGGTTCCGAATGGACGGGAGATTCCGCCAGCGCCGGATTGAAGGACGACTCTGGCAGCTCAGGACAGACGGGAGACTCTGGCAGCTCAGGACAGACGGGAGACTCTGGCAGCTCAGGACAGATGAGAGACTCTGGCAGCGCTGGGCAGGAGGAAGGCTCTGGCAGCGCTGGACAGGCAGGAGAACTGAGAAGACTGAGAGACAGCCTGGTGCGGGGGGGTGCCACCAGAGGGCTGGTGCGTGGAGGTGGTACCGGATAGACCGGACCGTGAAAGCGCACTGGAGCTCCTGAGCACCGAGCCTGCCCAACCTTACCTGGTTGAATGCTCCCCGTAGCCAGGCCAGTGGGGCGAGGTGGAATAGCCCGCACTGGGCTGTGGTGGTGAACTGGGGACACCATGCGTAAGGCTGGTGCCATGTACACCGGCCCGAGGAGAGGCACTGGAGACCAGATGCGCTGAGCCGGCTTCATGGCACCTGGCTCGATGCCCACTCTAGCCCTGCTGATACGAGGCACTGCAATGTACCGCACCGGGCTATGCACACGTACCGGGGACACTGTGCGCCTCACGGCATAACATGGCGCCTTCCCTGTCCCTCTCGCTCTCCGGTAAGCACGGGGAGTTGGCTCAGGTCTCCTAACTGACTTAGCCACACTCCTCGTGTGCCCACTTCCCAATACATTTTTGGGGCTGCCTCTCAGGCTTCCTTGCAAGCCATCGAAAAGCGCTGGCTCCCATTACCTGCTGCCTCCGCTCTCCTGGCTACCTCCACCTGTTCCCATGGGAGGCGATCCCTTCCAGCCAGGATCTCCTCCCATGTGAAGAAACCCTTGCCGTCCAAAACGTCCTCCCATGTCCAGGAGTCCTGAGATCGCTGCTGCCCGATACCACGCTGCTTTGTACTTTTTGGGTGGGTGGTTCTTTAACGCTTGTCGTCTGGGGAAGGAGAGGAGGACCAAGGTGCAGCGTGGTAAGTGTTCATATTTTAACTATTTTAATGAACAAATCAAATCAAATGTATTTATATAGCACTTCGTACATCAGCTGATATCTCAAAATGCTGTACAAAAACCCAGTCTAAAACCCCAAACATCAAGCAATGCAGGTGTAGAAGCACGGTGGCTAGGAAAAACTCCCTAGAAAGGTCTAAACCTAGGAAGAAACCTAGAGAGGAACCAGGCTATGTGGGGTGGCCAGTCCTCTTCTGGCTGTGCCGGGTGGAGATTATAACAGAACATGGCCAAGATGTTCAAATGTTCATAAATGACCAGCATGGTCGTATAATAATAAGGCAGAACAGTTGAAACTGGAGCAGCAGCACGGTCAGGTGGACTGGGGACAGCAAGGAGTCATCATGTCAGGTAGTCCTAGGGCATGGTCCTAGGGCTCAGGTCCTCCGAGAGAGAGAAAGAAAGAGAGAAGGAGAGAATTAGAGAACGCACACCTAGATTCATACAGGACACCGAATAGGACAGAAGTACTCCAGATATAACAAACTGACCCTAGCCCCCTGACACATAAACTACTGCAGCATAAATACTGGAGGCTGAGACAGGAGGGGTCAGGAGACACTGTGGCCCCAGTGGATATAACCCCAAGGATATAACCCCACCCACTTTGCCAAAACACAGCCCCCACACCACTAGAGGGATATCTTCGACCACCAACTTACCATCCTGAGACAAGGCTGAGTATAGCCCACAAAGATCTCCACCATGGCACAACCCAGGGGGGGGGGGCGCCAAACCAAACAGGATGACCACATCAGTGAATAAACCCACTCAGGTGACACACCCCTTCCACGGACAGCATGAGAGAGCCCCAGTAAATCAGTGAGATAGGTAGGAGCAAGCCCATGTAATGCTTTGTAGGTCAGCAGTAAAACCTTGAAATCAGCCCTTGCTTTGATGGGAAGCCAGTGTAGAGAGGCTAGCACTGGAGTAATATGATCAATTTTTTTGGTTCTAGTCAGGATTCTAGCAGCCGTATTTAGCACTAACTGAAGTTTATTTAGTGCTTTATCCGGGTAGCCGGAAAGTAGAGCATTGCAGTCTAACCTAGAAGTGACAAAAGCATGGATTAATTTTTCTGCATCATTTTTGGACAGAAAGTTTCTGATTTTTGCAATGTTATGTAGATTGAAAAAAGCTGTCCTCGAAATTGTCATGATATGTTCTTCAAATGAGAGATCAGGGTCCAGAGTAAGGCCGAGGTCCTTCACAGTTTTATTTGAGACGACTGTACAACCATTAAGATTAATTGTCAGATTCAACAGAAGATCTCTTTGTTTCTTGGGACCTAGAACAAGCATCTCTGTTTTGTCCGAGTCTAATAGTATAAAGTTTGCAGCCATCCACTTCCTTATGTCTGAAACACATGCTTCTAGCGAGGGCAATTTTGGGGCTTCACCATGTTTCATTGAAATGTACAGCTGTGTGTCATCCGCATAGCAGTGAAAGTTAACATTATGTTTTCGAATAACATCCCCAAGAGGTAAAATATATAGTGAAAACAATAGTGGTCCTAAAACGGAACCTTAAGGAACACCGAAATTTACAGTTGATTTGTCAGAGGACAAACCATTCACAGAGACAAACTGATATCTTTCCGACAGGTAAGATCTAAACCAGGCCAGAACTTGTCCGTGTGGACCAATTTGGGTTTCCAATCTCTCCAAAAGAATGTGGTGATCGATGGTATCAAAAGCAGCACTAAGGTCTAGGAGCACGAGGACAGATGCAGAGCCTCGGTCCGATGCCATTAAAATGTCATTTACCACCTTCACAAGTGCCGTCTCAGTGCTATGATGGGGTCTAAAACCAGACTGAAGCATTTCGTATACATTGTTTGTCTTCAGGAAGGCAGTGAGTTGCTGCACAACAGCCTTCTCTAAAAATGTTGCGAGGAATGGAAGATTCGATATAGGCCCATAGTTTTTTATATTTTCTGGGTCAAGGTTTGGCTTTTTCAACAGAGGCTTTATTACTGCCACTTTTAGTGAGTTTGGTACACATCCGGTGCATAGAGAGCCGTTTATTATGTTCAACATAGGAGGGCCAAGCACAGGAAGCAGCTCTTTCAGTAGTTTAGTTGGAATAGGGTCCAGTATGCAGCTTGAAGGTTTAGAGGCCATGATTATTTTCATCATTGTGTCAAGAGATATAGTACTAAAACACTTGAGCGTCTCTCTTGATCCTAGGTCTTGGCAGAGTTGTGCAAACTCAGGACAACTGAGGTTTGGAGGAATACGCAGATTTAAAAAGGAGTCCGTAATTTGCTTTCTAATTATCATAATCTTTTCCTCAAAGAAGTTAATGAATTTATCACTGCTAAAGTGAAAGTCATCCTCTCTTGGGGAATGCTGCTTTTTAGTTAGCTTTGCGACAGTATCAAAAAGGAATTTCGGATTGTTCTTATTTTCCTCAATTAACTTAGAAAAATAGGATGATCGAGCAGCAGTAAGGGCTCTTCGGTACTGCACGGTACTGTCTTTCCAAGCTTGTCGGAAGACTTCCAGTTTGGTGTGGCGCCATTTCCGTTCCAATTTTCTGGAAGCTTGCTTCAGAGCTCAGGTATTTTCTGTGTACCAGGGAGCTAGTTTCTTATGAGAAATGTTTTTAGTTTTTAGGGGTGCAACTGCATCTAGGGTATTGCGCAAGGTTAAATTGAGTTCCTCAGTTAGGTGGTTAACTGATTTTTGTCCTCTGGCGTCCTTGGGTAGACAGAGGGAATCTGGAAGGACATCAAGGAATCTTTGTGTTGTCTGTGAATTTATAGCACGACTTTTGATGTTCCTTGGTTGGGGTCTGAGCAGATTATTTGTTGCAATTGCAAACGTAATAAAATGGTGGTCCGATATTCCAGGATTATGAGGAAAAACATTAAGATCCACAACATTTATTCCATGGGACAAAACTAGGTCCAGCGTATGACTGTGACAGTGAGTGGGTCCAGATACATGTTGGACAAAACCCACTGAGTCAATGATGGCTCCGAAAGCCTTTTGGAGTGGGTCTGTGGATTTTTCCATGTGAATATTAAAGTCACCAAAGATTAGAATATTATCTGCTATGACTACAAGGTCCGATAGGAATTCAGGGAACTCGGGGGATATAATATATAATATATGCCATTTAGCAGACGCTTTTATCCAAAGCGACTTACAGTCATGTGTGCATACATTCTACGTATGGGTGGTCCCGGGAATCGAACCCACTACCCTGGCGTTACAAGCGCCATGCTCTACCAACTGAGCTACAGAAGGACCACTAAGGATATGGTCTCTAGTGTAGCCAGGAGATGAGGCCTCATTTAAAACAGGCTTAAGCCATGTTTCAGTCAGGCCAATCACATCAAGATTATGATCAGTGATTAGTTCATTGACTATAATTGCCTTTGAAGTAAGGGATCTAACATTAAGTAGCCCTATTTTGAGATGTGAGGTATCATGATCTCTTTCAGTAATGACAGGAATGGAGGTGGTCTTTATCATAGTGAGATTGCTAAGGCGAACACCGCCATGTTTAGTTTTGATCAATGCCCAAACGCACAAAGTCCACAACCCAGGGAACCGGACTGTCCTCAGTTTCTGAATCAGGGCGTTTCAATTGTCAACACTGGCGGGTGCTGAACTGAAATAGCCTTTAACCCTCCTGCTGTCCTCGAGTCAAAATGACCTGCCACTGTGTTTAAACAAATCAAAATATATTTTATATTTGAGATTCTTCAAAGTTGTCACGCCTTGGTCTATGTATTTTGTGTTTTCTTTAATTATTTGTTCAGGCCAGGGTGTGACATGGGTTTATTGTGTTGTCGTATTGGGGTTTTTGTAGGCATTGGGATTGTGGTTGATTAGGGGTGTGTCTAGCATAGGCTTGGCTGCCTGAGGTGGTTCTCAATCAGAGTCAGGTGATTGTTGTTGTCTCTTATTGGGAACCATATTTAGGTAGCCTGGGTTTCACTGTGTATTTTGTGGGTGATTGTTCCTGTCTCTGTGTTAGTTATTCACCAGACAGGCTGTATAGGTTTTCACGTTCCGTTTGTTGTTTTGTATATTTATAAGTTATTTCATGCATCACTATTCTACATTAAAGAACATGAGTAACCACCACGCTGCATTTTGGTCTGACTCTCCTTCAACAGACGAACACTGTTACAAAAGTCGCCACCCTTGATGACCGCTTTGCACACTCTTGGCATTCTCTCAAACCTTTTCATGAGGTAGTCTCCTGGAATGAATTTCAATTAAACTTTTTGATATAGGGGGCAGCATCTTCACTTTTGGATGAATAGCGTGCCCAGAGTGAACTGCTTCCTACTCTGTCCCAGTTGCTAATATATGCATAGTTTTATTAATATTGGATAGAAAACCCTCTGAAGTTTCTAAAACTGTTTGAATCATGTCTGTGAGTATAACATAACTTATTTAGCAGGCGAAACTCCGAGGTCAAACCATTCAGATGTGTTTTTTTAGGTCACCGTCTTTTCAATATGATTTCATGGGGAATCCAGAATTCTAATCGACTTTCCTGCAGTTCCTACCGCTTCCACTGGGTGTCACCAGTTTGTAGAAAATGGTTGAGGTTTTTCCTTTGTGTAATGAAGAAGTACCATAGCTCAGAATGAACGTCACTTCATGTGTACCTTTTGATTGAGGCGCGTAACCAAAAAAGTAGTGTCGGTTTGTTTTGCTCCTGTATTGAACACAGATCATCCAGTCTTCAATTTGATCGATTATATACGTTTAGAAATACCTAAAGTTGTATTACAAAAGTAGTTTGAAATGTTTTGGCAAAGTTTACAGGTAACATTTGAGATATTTTGTAGCGACGTTGTATAAGTTGGAAGCTGTGTTTTTCTGGATCAAATGTGCCAAATAAATGGTCATTTTGGATATATATTGACAGAATTAATCAAACAAAAGGACCATTTGTGATGTTTATGGGACATATAGGAGGGCTAACAAAAGAAGCTTGTCAAAGGTAAGGCATGATTTATATTTTATTTCTGCATTTTGTGTCGCGCCTGCAGAGTTGAAATATGCTACTCTCATTGTTTACTGTTGTGCTAATAAGATAATAGCATCTTATGCTTTTGCCGAAAAACCTTTTTGAAATCTGACATGTTGGCTGGATTCACAACGAGTGTAGCTTTAATTTGCTATCTTGCATGTGTCATTTAATGAAAGTTAGATTTTTATAGAAATGTCTTTGTATTTGGCGCTCTGCATTTTCCCTGGCTATTAGCCATGTGGGAAGCAAGTGTCCCGCCTACACCAGAGAGGTTAATTTAGAACTAAAGTCTTGCGTAATTGGTCAGCTGCTTGATTATGTTTTGTGGCCATACATGTTAAGAGAAGGGATTGAGAGATGCTTTAACTGTGATGTGGTAAAGTTGGACCCAGGTGCAGAGAAGAGACCAGAAGATGAAGCAGAGGTTCCAACCAGTGTCTACACCCCTCAAGGGCCCACTTAACTGCCAAGAGCTCCCGGTTGCCTACATCGTAGTTGAGTACCACTGGCGAGAACGCTTGGAGAGAAAGGCGAATGGGTGCAGTTTCTTGTCCTCCTCGTTTCGCTGTGAAAGGACAGCCCCATCTCCGGTGTCTGAGGCGTCCACCTCTACCACAAAGGGATGAGTAGGATCAGGATGAACGAGGATGGGTCCGGAGGTGAAACGTCCCTTGAGCTCTATGAATGCCCTGTCTGCCTCGGGATTCCAGCAAAAACCTGTTTGAGTGAGTTGGGACAGGGCCGTATGTGGTCCCGGAAGGGTTTTTGGAGAAGATCAGGATGTCGTCGAGGTAAACAAATATGAACCGATTCAACATATCCCTAAGAGTGTCATTGATCATTGCTTGAAAGACTGCGGGTGAGTTCGATATTCCGAAGGTCATGACTAAATACTCAGTCATAGAAACATGGACATGCTCCAACTGAAATGTTCCCTCCTCAGCATTGATGTTGAATGGCATTAAATACATTAACTTCATCAACCTTGGCCAAGGCTTTCGACTCTGTCAATCACCGCATTCTTATCGGCAGGCTCAATAGCCTTGCATTCTCAAATTACTGCCTCGCCTTGTTCACCAACTACTTCTCAGATAGTGTTCAGTGTTTCAAATCGGAGGGACTGTTTTCCGAACCTCTGGCAGTCTCTATGGTGGTGCCACAGGGTTAAATCTTCGGGCCGACCCTTTTCTCTGTATATATCAATGATTTCGCTCTTGCTGCTGGTGATCCTCTGATCCACCTCTACGCAGACGACACCGTTCTGTGTACATCTGGCGCTTTTTTGGACACTGTGCTAACAAACCTCCAAACAAGCTTCAACACCATACAACACTCCTTCCGTAGCCTCCAACTGCTTTTAAATGCTAGTAAAACTAAGTGCATGCATGCTATTCAACTGATTGCTGCCCGCATCCTCCCGCCCGACTAGCATCACTATTCTGGACGGTTCTGACTTAGAATATGTGGACAACTACAAATACCTAGGTGTCTGGTTAGACTGTAAACTTTCCTCCCAGACTCGCATTAACATCTCCAATACAAAATTAAATCTAGAATTGGCTTCCTATTTTGCAACAAAGCGAAATAGAAAATTAAATCTAGAATCGGCTTCCTATTTCGCAACTAAGCCTCATTTACTCATGCTGTCAAACATGCCCTTGTAAAACTGACTATCCTACCGATCCTTGACTTTGGCGATGTAATTTACAAAATAGCCTCCAATACTCTACTCAGCAAACTGGATGTAGTCTATTACTGTGCCATCCATTTTGTCACCAAACCCCCATATTCTTCCCACCACTGCTACCTGTATGCTCTCGTTGGCTGGCCCGCACTACATCTTCGTCGCCAATACCATTGGCTCCAGGTCATCTATAAGTCTTTGCTAGGTAAAGCCCCGCCTTATCTCAGGTCACTGGTCACCATAGCAACACCCACCCATAGCACGAGCTCCAGCAGGTATATTTCACTGGTCATCCCCAAAGCCAACACTGCCTTTGGCCGCCTTTCCTTCTAGTTCTCTGCTGCCAATGACTGGAACGAATTGCAAAAATCACTGGAGCTGGAGTCTTATATCTCCCTCTCTAACTTTAAGCATCTGCTGTCAGAGCAGCTTAACCAATCTCTGTACCTGTAAACATCTGTAAATAGCACACCCAACTACCTTGTCCCCATATTATTGCTTACCCTCTTGCTCTTTTGCATCCCAGTATCTCTACTTGCACATCATCATCTGCACATCTATCATTCCAGTGTTAATGCTAAATTGTAATTATGTAATTGTAATGAACTATGGCCTATTTATTGCCTACATCCCTACTCTTCTACATGTGCACACACTGTACATAGATTTTTCTATTGTGTTATTGACTGTACGTTTGTTTATGAGTGTTGCTGTTTTTGTCGCACTGCTTTGCTTATCTTGGCCAGGTCGCAGTTGTAAATGAGAACTTGTTCTCAACTCGCCTACCTGGTTAAATAAAGGTGAAATAAAAAATGAATATATATAAAGATACAGTTGGGTGTGATTACTTTCCTAGCCACAAGATGGCAATGTTGTCTCTCTTTACAATGACCCCTAATCTCAAGAGGTGTCTTTTGGTTCAGTGATGTGAATGCGGAATTTAATGCAATAGGTCTCTCAGCCATTCTTTATCTTGTTAGATAAATTTGGATTGAAGCCAGAACACCCAGGACCTTCACATCTCACAATATGATCAAAACATTATATTGTCATTCTGATTGCGGACTCAATACACACCAAAGTGAACAGTCGTTTCATAGAAACTGAAAAGGAAAGTATGAGTACATTATACCACCATTCTCTTAGTAACCAGCTTAGGCTAGGTTGATGATTAAATGGAAAGCAACCTGCTTCATAATAGTGACATGATGCTCCCCTCTGACAGTTTAAAAAAATGATCTCTGTTGCTGTTAATGGTGAATGGGGTCCTACTTTACAGTTAGACAGGGCCTCATCCATCAAAGAATATACACACACATGCATGCACACACACACACACGCACGTCAAATAGGAGACGTCTTTACTCTCCCCTGGTTCATTCATCTGAAGATCCAAAGAGCACAGGCACTCACGACCTTGAATCGTGTATAAGGAGGGATGAATGGGGAAAGAGAGAGTAGGAAGAAAAAGTTTGAGTGAAGTTACTTTTAAGTGACGGTGGGGATGAATAAATCTTGGCGTGGCAACGGTGAGGCAGAATTAGGTATGGGCACGGCATTGGGTCTTCCTCCCCCTCCCTCCCTCCCTCCCTCCCTCCCTCCCTCCCTCCCTCCCTCCCTCCCTCCCTCCCTCCCTCCCTCCCTCCCTCCCTCCCTCCCTCCCTCCCTCTCTTCCCCCTTGTGTGCTCCTTCTTTCTCCCCCTCTCTGTCATGGTGGGCAGGCTGCCAGTAGAACACTCAGGGGTGGGAGAGGCCAGCTCAGGAGGGGAGACAGGGGTGTAATTTATGGAACTAGGGGAATCTTGCAGGGTAATGGACACCAAAAAAAGCATGGTGCTCTGATTCCCGCATATACAAACATCCACAGCACATGACCATTAGGGACACAAAAAGACAATAGACTCAAACTTCAATTGATGTTCATCAACTCCGACTTGCCTCACATGTGGCAAGGACTACAGACTAAAAAGGCAAATCCAGTTGTGCTGTGCACACAGAAGCCTCCATCCCAGACCAGCTTAACACATGCTATGCTCGCTTCAGGGCACACAATACCGAGCCGTCCAGGAAGACTCGCTTCTCCGGACGACCAGGTGCTTTGTTTCTCTGAGGCTGACGCGAGGAAAACTATCAATAAAGTGAATGATCACAAAGCTGCCGTCCCAGATGTCATAGAAAGGCCAAAACCTAGGAAGAAACCTAGAGAGGAACCGGGCTATGTGGGGTGGCCAGTCCTCTTCCCCGTCAAATAGCCATAATAGTCTGGGGCCAGGCACATGACCAGCTGGCGGGCATCTTTACTGATATCTTCAGCCTGTCCCAGGCCGTAGTCCCTACCTGTTTTAACCTCTATGGGATCGGTGTCCCCCCGCGGGATGGTTGAGCTAACGTGAGCTAATGTGATTAGCATTAGCTCATTGATATGGGCAGAAACCTTACATTCTTGTTAATCTAACTGCACTGTCCAATTTACAGTAGCTATTACAGTAAAATAATACCATGCTATTGTTTGAGGAGATTGCACAGCTATGAACTTGAAAATATATAAATTAACCAATAAGGCACATTTAGGCAGACTTGAAACAACATTTTGAACAGAAATGCAATGTTTCATTGGCTCAGTCTAAAACGTTGCACTTACACTGCTGCCATCTAGTGGTCAAGATCTAAATTGTGCCTAAACTGGAATAATACATTATAGCCTTTCTCTTGAATTTCAAAGATGCAAAGAAATATTTTAAAAACATGTTTTTTTTCTTTGTATTATCTTTTACCAGATCTAATGTTATATTCTCCTACATTAATTTCACATTTCCACAAATGTCAAAGTGTTTCGTTTCAAATGATATCAAGAACATGCATATCCTTGCTTCATGTCCTGAGCTACAGGCAGTTAGATTTGGGTATGTCATTTTAGGCAAAAATTGAAAAAAAAGTGTCCGACCCTTATTAATAACACCACCATCGTACCAGTGCCCAAATGACTATCACCCCGTCACACTCACCTTGGTCATCATGAAGTGCTGACAGAGGCTGGTCATGGCCCACATCAAGGCCAGCACACTGGATCCATTTCCATTTACCTACCTCTGCAACAGATCCACTGACAATGCAATTTCCGTAACACAGCTGGACAAATCAAATCAAATTTTACATGGTTAGCAGATGTTAATGCGAGTGTAGCGAAATGCTACACTCGCTACACTTTTTTATCAACAAAAAAACACAAATGTCTGAGCAGGCTTTGTGGGTTATTGTTTAATTCTTTTTTCTGTGACAAGAGTCTTTTAACCAAAATATCACAGATGAGACAAATGTTTCAACTGCCATTTTAAGGGTGGGAGGTTACCTTGGTAGTGCAAATCGAGTTACGTTTCTGCCTGTGAGATTGAGTCTGACTAGTTGAAGCGTTGTCTTCTCTTCCATAGTAGTTGAAACTAAAACATAGAAAACATCCTTGCTTGTGAATCAAACAATGTAAATAGCCAAGAAACACAAGGACAAAGTCTCACGTCAATATACTTTTGTTTCAAGTAAATTTGTTATATATGCACATTTAAGCAGGGATGTTTTCCCTTCACACCGTGATTTCAATTTTACAACAATGTTTGAAAAGAACAAATGGAGAAGAGCAGTTATTTTGATTAAGCTAAATTTGTTTTTTGCCTTTTTTGTACCAGAATGTATTTTTGAAAGCTTTTCGTGTTGTACATTTTTTTTTACACTAAAGTGCCTGTGCGCAGTGCTTCCAAAAATTAATCTTTCACTGAGCTCTTTATGTGCGGACAGCCCCCAGCCATTGGTGAAATGGACATCTTACACGCAATGCCAAAATCTATGGCATTTGGCAGGTGGAGAGTGTTCATTTTAGGCCCCCTTCCCCAATACACCTGTAAATATTGGACTCTAAATTGTGCCTTCCTGTATTATGCTTATGCTGAAATGTATTATTCTATTCTACTGCCATTTAATTTATGTTCGTATTCTTATATTTTATTATTTTTTATTGTTGCATTGTCGAAGGAATCTGCAGGTAAGCATTTCGTTTGCCGATGTACTGTATACCATGCATATCCGGTACCTACAACTAATAGAACTTGAAACTTGAAGACATTACCCCGCTCCTCTCTCTTCAAAAAGTAAAGTTTCTATTAACTCATACCCAAAACATTTTGTTTACTCATCCTATCTTTGTGTTTGTGGCCATATCATACTTTTTAAAAACATTCATAATAAAATCAAACTTTAAATTGGATGTCAGACAGTTTAAAATAAGCTTGCTATTTCCTCATGTCATCCTAAGGAGGAAGAGCTGGCCAATCAGCAGTCTACTGGCGTTAATATTTTTAATGACTAGTATATGCCCACATAATTCTGTTGTTGGGATACACCCACACCATTCCACCACAGAAAAGCTGCTTTTTAACATAATATAAAACAATTGGAAGGAAAACTATTTTACTCAAACTGTAATTAAAGATGCACTATGCAGAAATCGCTGTGCAATTTCCTTGTTGCTAAAATTCAAATAGTTCGCTTAATTTTAGTTTATGTAACAAAACAAGCAAGTATTGTGTAGTCTTGAGACGCATTATACCATCTAAACTGTTATGGGATATATTTTCTACAACCAAAAATATTGTATTTTTATCTGTTTGAAGCTGGTGAACAAAACCAAAGTACAAGAGGCAAAAACTACACTTTAGAACAGGAGTCATAAAAATAGCGCACAAAATATCTACCGCTTCTTAAACTTGCTTTCAATGCGAATGACAGATCTATAACACACATTTCGGTGAATTTGGTCGGGTCCCCGAAAAAGTGACATATTGCAGCTTTATTTATGGGTCATAATTCATAGACATCTGGAAACACTGGACAGTTACTTTAAGGCAGGACACTCCTTCACATTGTACACACACACACACACACACACACACACACACACACACACACACACACACACACACACACACACACACACACACACGCACACACGCACACACGCACACACGCACACACGCACATACGCACACACGCACACACGCACACACGCACACACGCACACACACACACACACACACACACACACACACACACACACACACACACACACACACACACACACACACACACACACACACACACACACACACACACACTGTAATAATATTTTATTTATTCTGTCCCTTTTGGGAAATGTGTCTTGCATCTCCTCTCAAACTCAACAGCACAGTATCACCACATATAGTACACTCTTGCACACTCCTCCATTTTTAGGTCTTCCCAGGTCAAACATGATTAATAAAGACTTTAATAATTGAATCAAGAGAGTGCAGCCGGCTTGAAATAGTACAGCAGAGATACTCTGTCCAATTAGTAGAGCAGTGGTTATCTCCGGTCCTGGAGAGAGCCATAGCGTGTGCAGGGTTTTTGTTCCAGTCCAGCACTGAATCCCATAATTTGGATTAGTGGAATCTGGTGTGTTGGTGATGGGATGGAACAAAAGCCTGCATTTCATGGAGCTCTCCAGGACCAAGGTTCATGATCATGAATACTAGAGTGTCTTCTACTAAGGTCAGATTCTTGTCTTCTGGTTTACAATAAACCTTTAGTCATTGTGAGATTGTCTGCCGAGCGTGTATCACCAGTGTGCTGGAGTGCCTTCCTTTTTTTCATCTTACCCTTTTCAACCTTCTTTCCCTCCACAGCCTACCACTGACTCCAACCACCCCCACCCCCTATCTCCCCCGGGTCCCCGCCGGGGTAGCCAAACACACCTGTAACCACCTGCACACCATTGGAGGCATGGAAGGTCACAAGAACATACGCAACCTCTGCAACCATAAGAAGTGGCCCTTGATGAGGGGCGTGTCCCACAAGAGGATAGCAGACAGGGGGAGCCAAGGAGAGGTCACAGTGCTGGCTGTGGGGAGGTAGGAGAGCGAGAGTGTCTGAGAGACAGGAAAGGTGGTGGTGGTGATTGTGTCAGTATATAGATATGTGTGTGGATGTGCGTGATTTTTTTCTCTCACTGAGATAGACTGCCCAGTTCAAGTGAATGAGTGTGTATCATCCCATCCTCCACTTCTCCTTCCTGTAGAGTAGCTCATTTGAATGCAGATGGGGCCTCTGTTTTTAATTTGCTCATCCAGATGAATGGAAGCATACGTCGGGGGTCGCGCTGACCTGGGAGGGAATATTCATTACGTGATTTAATTTAATCTATCCAGTGCCAGGGAGTGTGAAGTTATATCATGGGACCCTCAGTGAGAATAATAACATAGCCCCTGGGCCAGGCAGGAATACATTTTAAATAGCATCACACTAATGTCACTATTGATCTACTCTGGCTGTAGTAACAATGTTAGGGTATGGTTGAATGACATGTAAAAACAGTTGATGTTGATGTTAAAGGCCCAGTGCAGTCAAAAATGTTATTTACCTGTTTTTATATACATTTACACAGGTATGAGGTTGGAATAATACTGTGACATTTTAAAAATGATAAGCCCTTTTAGTGTAAGAGCTGTTTGAAAAGACTGCCTGAAATGTCAGTCTGTTTTGGTGGGATGGAGTTTTGACCTGCCTGGAGACAGCACCAGGCACTAAATGTAGTAGTCCAAAGACCAATAAGAAAGAGTTCCAAACTTTTCTGCCATAAGCTAGTTTTCACTCCCCACTCAGACCACTCCCAGACAATTTTAGAAAAATGATTGCTTGAGAAATTACTCTTTGCGAAGAAGCTATTTAAATGTTTTTTTTTAACCATTTTAATTGTAAACAATCACAGTAAGGTACTTCATTGTTACCCAGAAATGATTTGATATTTAGATAAAAACAGCTGGATTGGACCTTGAAAAACTTCTTCGGGATCGGTGTCCCTTCCGACGGTTGAGCTAACATAGGCTAATGCGATTAGCATGAGGTTGTAAGTAACAAGAAAAGTTCCCAGGACATAGACATATCTGATATTGTCAGAAAGCTTAAATTCTTGTTAATCTAATTGCATTGTCCAATTTACAGTAGCTATTACAGTGAAAGAATACCATGCTATTGTTTGAGGAGAGTGCACAAGTTTGAACATGAAAAGTTATTAATAAACATATTAGGCACATTGGGCAGTTGATACAAAATTTTGAACAGAAATGCAATGGTTTATTGGCTCACTCTAAAACTTTGCACATACACTGATGCCATCTAGTGGCCAAAATGTAAAATTGCACCTGGGCTGGAATAATACATTATGGCCTTTCTCTTGTCTTTCAAAGATGACACAAAAATAAAGTTTTTTTCAAAGTGTTTCCTTTCAAATGGTACCAAGAACATGCATATCCTTGCTTCAGGGCCTGAGCTACTCGCAGTTAGATTTGGGTATGTAACTTTAGGCAACATTTTTATAAAAGGGGCGCATCCTTAAGAGGTGGTCCTATGGACAGATACTCCACTCTCCGCTATGGAGCTTTGAAGCTCATTTATGGTTATCTTTGGTGTCTTTGTTGCCTCTGATTAATGCCCTCCTTGCCTGGTCCTAGAGTTTTGGTGGACGGCCCTCTCTTGGCAGGGTTGTTGTGGTGCCATATTATTTCCAGTTTTTTAAATAATGGATTTAATGGTGCTCCGTGGGATGTTCAAAGTTTCAGATATTTTTTTATAACACAACCCTGATTTGTACTTCTCTACAACTTTGTCCCTGACCTGTTTGGAGAGCTCCTTGATGTTCATGGTGCCGCTTGCTTGGTGGTGCCCCTTGCTTAGTGGTGTTGCAGACCCCGAGGCCTTTCAGAGCAAGTGTGTATATACTGAGATCATGTGACACTTTGTGGACTTTATTTAACTAATTATGTGACTAAGAAGTTGAGACTACGTTGCGGTGTGTTTGAGAGAGAGCCAGGAGCCAATAACCAAATACACATCAGATGCTAAAGGTACAATCTCTATCAAGCCTTCATGTCCACTTCTGAGCTACTGCACTTGACTCAGTGCTTCTCTCATTTAACATTTTACATTTAAGTCATTTAGCAGATGCTCTTATTCAGAACAACTTACAGTTAGTGCATTAATCTTAAGATAGTTAGGTGGGACAACCACATATCTCAGTCATAGTAAGTACATTTTCCCTCAAAGTACAGTAGCTATCAGAACAGCCAGAGCTAGTAAGGGGGAAAAAAGTCAAGTGTCAGTGTTATTTTTAAAATTATGGTGCTAAACCTGTTCCTTAAACAATATAACCCCCCCACCCCCGACACATTCAAACACGTTCTGAACATTTGTCTCTCTCAGTTCCTCTGAACTATGCCTGTTGCTTTCCCCTTGACTCTGTGTTTACAGTGTGACCTTTTGGTTGTGAAGACATATGGAACCGTGTCTGATTTCACCCTGATGAAACAACCTATTTTAATTCGCCATTGACTCCTCTCTTTTAAAATAATGCATATGGTTTCTATTATTTTTATTCATCACTGTGCAAAGATACTGTGAACAAATCCCTTTTCCACTTTTGTAAAAGTCTTATAATTTAACATGTATTTATTTCTGGATCCATGCACTATACAGGACTGTAGATGGATGTAACCCATTTTAGTGCGGGAATTGCCACTGAGGTCTTCCACCATTTTAAAGTGGTCAACTGGGTGAGGATTCTTATTGGTTGGGAGTGATCAGCCAATGATCAGAGCATTGTTTTTTTTAAAATTCGGTTGCCTATGGTGGGAAATTGCTTTCAGTGATATATCCACCATGTAGTGGCCACAATCAATGAATGCCACAAGATTACGTTTAGGTCTCCAGCACCGCAGGGCGTGGTAAAATAACCAGTATTAGCTTTACGTTTTTTTCAAACACAAAATAATAAATTTGACTACTTTGAAATGGAGATGGGACTGCCCATGTCACAGATGCCATAATGGTACATATACGAAGTTCATTCCGCTATCTAACTGTATGACAGAATGTACACTTTTGTGTGTGTGTGGGAGTGTGAGAGAGACATTTTGTATTTACAACAGTTTTTTAGGGCTATTGACTGGCATATCACCATTTTTTTTATTTATTAATGTTGAATAATGGTTTTAGTCCAAGACTTTGATACATAACATTACCTCTGAAAAAACAGTGGCCTTTAAAGTGTGTGTGTGTGAGTGCTCGATTTGTTTCTGGCTGAACCAAAATTATTCAAAAACATTCTCAGTGAGGAAAGTAATGTATTAGGCTTTAAAATGTAATTTATACAGTAACAATTCATCGTTTGTCTCGGAATTGTCATGAATAATAAACTCATTAAAAGTATGTTGAAACAGACACTGTTTCAAATGCTTACCCATACCAAAGCCAAAACTATTTTCTTGTTTGGTGTTACTTTTTTAAAAGATTCCATTTTACTCTGCCAAAACTAAATTATAGATTTACAATCTTCAACGAGTAGGCCTACATTGACCAAATCTGAACAACACATAATGCAGCTCCAGAAGAAATGTAAATCCAAATCTAGCCTCAGACATTTAAAAATGTCTCAACAGTCTAAAATCACTCTCTATTAATGTCTCCCCTCCTTGCAGATGAAGGAAAGGCGACTGGGAGTGGAAGACTATTGAAAAGTATGTCTGACCTTTTTGTCAAAACAGGAACGCCTCTCATTTACTGTAATAGCTTTAATATCAGTGTTTATAAGAATGTATTTGTATGACCTTTTAATATAATTTAATGTTTAATTTTTATTGCATGAAAAGGGCTTTTTGCCTTAGCTCTTACTTTCAGTCCATTTTGTCACTGTTTGCTTTGGAGACTGTAAAGTATAAAAAAAACAAAAAATATTGTCAGAATTATCTGCCTTTTAATTAACTAAAATGTGGAAAGTTAGCTTTTTTCTCACAATTTGTTCACACCAATAAAATATACTGTAGAATTTAATGAGCAAATAAATGTTTATAAATAAAGTACTATATTATGTTTTTTTTTAAGATATGTTAAAACAATACATTAAATTGATTATACCAACAACTTTGTGTCTTTCAATTATTCTCTTCAATAACATGTATTTTCTCTCTCTCTTTCCTTACCTTTCTCCCTCCATACCCTCTCTCCCTCTCTATTTTCAGTATTCAATAACCTCTGATTTCCCTCACCATATCCTGCCAGCCCCCCCTCCTCACTTTTCTCATAAAGTAGTGATTTTTTTATATATATTCTATCCACCCTCGCTGCCAACGCTCTTGTCTTAATTTCATATTACTGTCAGAGTGATGAGAGGGGAAGGGAGGAGATGTTTTGTTCCAACATGTAATACCTGGAATTATCAACTGCTCTTGACCTTACCAGACGTAATCAAATTCACCACCTACACACGCACACACACATACAGCCTACACTGTTTCCATTGAGATATGTGTGTATGTTGCACCTGTCATTTTACTTAGCCTTTTGAGAAAGAAATGAGAATCAGATTTAGTTAAATCATTCAAAGTATAATATGACCATACCAAATATGGCTGACACCCAGTGGCGACACGTCATTTTTTGTTTTTGTTGTTGCCTGTTTGCATGTTATTCTGGCATTAATACATGTCACATATCAGTTTACAATGTAATACAAATGATCATTGAGTTAATAAAGCCGCATACAAACACGGTCTCTTTTTTGCTTTCTTGAGTATGGCAACTCCAAAATGCAGATGTTTCAGCCAACTCTGTGGTGGTGGGGCAGCCAGCAGAAAATACGGAGTGTATGGGGTTGGTAATGTTCTCTAGTTGCACTGTGATTGGCTCAGTGTTCTGTCTTTTAGGATACATTTAGGATCTTAGCTAGCAAGCTAGAAAAGTAGTCATCATGAATCAAGTCGACAATCTACTGGCAAATCCTTTTCTATCCTTGTCATATGAAGAGAAATTATAGATTAAACATATCGTTGCTCATCGGCCATTGGACATAAACATTACACAACAAGTTGGAAATCGCAAATTCAACAATGAGTTGGTTTGGAAGGAATCAGATGCAAACTGCAAGCTTTGTAAAGCAATCACTAGCCTGCAATTCAGTCAGAGTTTGAGAGCCTCTTTCTCAAGCTTAAAATTATGAAAATCCACATGCAACACCATGGGCCAGAAAAGTTTGAAAACATTGGCCATGATGTCAGTCCAGCATGACTTCTGCTGCGTTCAAAAGAACTGGAAACTCGGAACTAGGAAATCTCAGACTTCAGTGAATTTAAGACACAACTGGGAACTCTGGAAAAAACAAGCTCCAACTGGAAAAATATGTTTTCAACAGTCATCCAACTCGGAATTCCAAATCGAGAACTCTGGCCTCTTTCTAGAGCTCCAACCTGAGAATCACTGACGTCATGATTCAACCTTGTTTTTTCCCCATAGTTCCCAGTTGTCTTAAAAGCACCATAAATGCAGAGAATGTCAGACTTGCCCACAAAAAGGACCACAGCACAACAAGGTGAGTCCAAAAATGTATTGTATGCTGCTATGTAAATTATGTAATATTCCAGGGAGATATGTATACTGTAGCTAAGAAAGTAATACCAAGTGTATGTTGTGTAGTAAGCTGTTAGTAGCCCATGTGCCTCACCCTAATAATTTGGTATCTTTCTCCCTCATAACTTAGCCTACTGTTCTGACTTGGTGGTGACCATGTAGCCTTTAGTCTGTTTTAGAGAAATGTAATCATCAAATGTTGTAAGAGCTTTCATTGTCTGATTATATGCCCCCTTTATTTATCGGTTCTGACTTGTTGTACAGGGATAATACTGTAAGAACAGCCCATGTTCTGAATTTTGCAACTGTACACTTCAAAAGTGCTGAACAAATAGTTATATTGACTATGTCCATCCTATCTCGATCATTGTCTTAATCTAAATTACAGACTGCCTGTTATCCACTCATCGTTCCCTTATGCCATAGTTTGTACATCTCAATTGTCAGTAGAAATCACATTTGTGATCGGTGTCCCTTCCACGGGATGGTTAAGCTAACGTAGGCTAATGCGATTAGCATGAGTATGTAAGTAACAAGAACATTTCTCAGAATATAGACATATCTGATATTGGCAGAAAGCTTAAATTCATGTTAATCTAACTGACTGTCCAATTTACAGTAGCTATTATAATGACATAATACCATGCTATTGTTTGAGGAGAGTGCATAATTTTGAACATGAAAAGTTATTAATAAACATATTAGGCACATTTGGGCAGTCTTGGTACAACATTTCGAACAGAAATGCAATGGTTCCTTGGATCAGTCTAAAACTTTGCACACATACTACTGCCCTCTAGTGGACAAAATCATACATTTCACATGTGCTGGAATAATACATTATGGCATTTCTCTTGCATTTTAAAGACAATGGTACAAAACAAATACAAAATAACGGTTGTCTTTTTCTTTGTATTATCTTTTACCAGATCTATTCTGTTATATTCTCCTACATTCCTTTCATATTTCCAACAAAGTTCAAAGTGTTTCCTTTCAAATGGTACCAGGAATATGCATATCTTTGCTTCAGGGCCTGAGCTACAGGCAGTTAGATTTGGGTATGTCATTTTTGCCCCCCAAAAAAGGGGTGTATCCCCTTAAGCAAGCATGGTGCTGAGAAGAAAGCTCTTCTGTTGGGATAGCATTATGTAGGCTGTAACAGTTTGTGGGCACCATTTATGGGCACCATTTGTTACCGTTATAGTGCAATTCATGTATTATTTAGTTTTGTGTTGTGGCTTTGCTTGGCATGTATCTAAACAATTTTTGGGGAGTTTGCCCCACGAAGGTTTACATGCTAAAATCGGGCACTGTCGACACCAACTTATATTTACTGTGTTAATGACAGGAGATAATGTTGTGTACTTGTTTATGAATATATTTTGATTGTAGTTCAAGGTGTTGACAATGACTGGGACGTTTGCATCTAGTGGAAAAATACCTCGCAACAACATAATTGGAGCGTTCATTATAGTAACTATGCTTACAACACCAGGTTACTGTATGTCACCGCACCCATGGCTGTATATATTAGACATGTTAGCTAATACTAACCTACCGTACCGCACGCACGCACGGGGTAAACGGTAGTAGGGCTTAAGGGTAGAGAGCGTCAGGTTGAAAACAAGCCCTGAGTGGTGACAGAGTACAGGACATGGGATAGCAATGAGTGTCATGTTTTGTCATTGATTATCATGCCTTGTCCCTGTTCTTCTCCTTCTATTCGTTTCCCTCTGCTGGTCTTATTAGGTTCTTTCCCTCTTTCTATCCCTCTCTCTCCCCCTCCCTCTCTCACTCTCCTGAGGTTGGAATAATACTGTGAAAATGTGAAAAATTATGATAATGTCCTTTCAGTGTAAAATATGTTTGATCTTCTCTCTATCGTTCCGTTCCTGCTCCCAGCTGTTCCTATTCCCCTAATCAATCATTTAGTCTTCCCACACCTGTTCCCGATCCTTTTCCTTGATTAGAGTCCCTATTTCTCTCCTTGTTATTCGTTTCTGCCCTGTCGGTTCCTTGTCTAGAATTCACCGTGCTGTGTTTGTGTATCGCCCTGTCGTGTCGTGTTTTCCTCAGATGCTGCGTGGTGAGCAGGTGTCTGAGTCTGTTTGGTTCAAGTGCCTTCCCGAGGCAACCTGCTGTTCACCTGCTGTTCAAGATCGAGTCTCCAGTTTGTCCTCGTCATTTCGAGTGAAAGTTGTGTTTTTTGATTGTATTTACTTTACTGGATTAAAGACTCTGTTTTCGCCAAGTCGCTTTTGGGTCCTCTTTCACCTGCATGACAATGAGAGGACCTTGAGCAAATATTGACTGTAGTGTCATTTTCCCTTGCTCTTACCTTGGACAAACTGGTCACAGCCATGCTTGGTTAATATCAATCCATCTTCCTATTCTTTCTTCTCTCTCTTTTTCTTTCTGTTCAATGAACTAAGTTCACATGATATGTTATGGTACATAATTGCAATGGAAGTAGAAATGAGATAGAGTGCAGTCAGTGCAGTCAAACGTGCAGTACAGGCCCAGTGCAGTCAAACGTGATTTCCTGTGTTTTATATTTCCACACTGAGGTTGGAATAATACTGTGAAAATGTGAAAAATTATGATAATGTCCTTTCAGTGTAAAATATGTTTGATCTTAGAGTTCCAAACCTCTCTGCCAATACGTTTTCAGTTTTCCCCTCCCCACTCATACCTCTCCAAGACAGTCCAAGCAAAATTCTTCCTGGAGAAATTGCTCTTTGCTGAGAAGCAATTTTTTGTTTGTCTTTGACCATTTTAATTGAAAAGAATACCATTAATTTACTTAATTTTTCCCCAGGAATGATTTAATATTGACATAGAAATGGCTGCATTGGACCTTTTAAATGAACAATGGGGCGGCAGGGTAGCCTAGTGGTTAGAGCGTGGACTAGTAACCGAAAGGTTGCAAGTTCAAATCCCAAGCTGACAAGGTACAAATCTGTCATTCTGCCCCTGAACAGGCAGTTAACCCACAGGCTGTCATTGAAAATAAGAATTTGTTCCTAACTGCCTTGCCTAGTTATATAAAAAATATAATTTTAGGAATAATGTCTTTCTCTCTCCAGTGCTGCTCAGTGCTGCGTGCTGTGTTACTACAGTACATGTGGTTCCTGATGAGTTTTTATCTTAATATGAAATCATTTCTGGGTTACCATTAAGTACCTTGTGCGTGGCCATCTTGTCGCACTCAACCGAGGAGCCCCTGTGTTGAGGGTCAGCGTGGCGGATGTGTTGTTGCCTACGCTCACCACCTGGAAGCATCCGGTCAGGAAGTCTAGAATCCAGTTGCAGAGGGAGGTGTTCAGTCTCCGGGTCCTTAGCTTAGTGATGAGCTAGAAGGGCGCTATGGTGTTGAATGCTGAGCTGTACTCAATGAACAGCATTGATGTTCCCTTCATCCACGTGAGAAAGGGCAGTGTGGAGTGCAATAAAGATAGCATCATCATCTCAAATCATAAAGCCTCAGTGCATACATGGTTCATAGGACTGAAAGTTAATGACTCATAAGTTAAAATAACTAATTTATACTGGGTTTATTTCTCAGGCAGTATTAATAGTTCACTTCCTTAACTGATAGCCTCCTCTAAGTGGTGTGTATTTAAATCTGGTGTGAAACATTCATCTGTAAATACAAAATAAATGCTTTTCCTGGTTCCTCGTGTGCTGTTCACACAATATCCCAGAGGGAAGTTAACCAGGGATGTCATATAAGTCACATAACTAGGGAAGTGTAACTCATCCTTAGGCAGAGCTTCAATGGTTACAGTGGTTACTTTCTGTTGTTAAAAACTGATTTCAGATCAGCTCTCCTCTAAATAATATGTTATTAATCATATACAATGCCTTCTGAAAGTATTCAGATGCCTTGACTTTTTCAAAATGTTGTGAGGAGTTTCTCTCATTCTTCTCTGCAGATCCTCTCAAGCTCTTTCAGGTTGGACGGGGAGCGTTGCTGCACGGCTATTTTCAAGGCTCTCTAGATATGTTAGGTCAGGTCAAGTCCGGGCTCTGGCTGGGCCACTCAAGGACATTTAGAGATTTGTTCCGAAGCCACTCCTGCGTTGTCTTCGCTGTGTGCTTCGGGTCGTTGTCCTGTTGGAAGGTCAACCATCGCCCCAGTCTGAGGACGGGAGCGCTATGGAGCCGGTTTTCATCAAGGATCTCTCCGTACTTTGCTCCATTCATCTTTGCCTCAATCCTGACTAGTCTCCCAGTCCCTGCCACTGAAAAACATCCCACAACATGATGCTGCCACCACCATGCTTCATCGTAGCGGTGGTGCCAGTATTCCTCCAGATGTGACACTTTGCATTCAGGCCAAAGAATTCATCCTTGGTTTCATCAAATCAGAGAATCGTGTTTCTCATGGTCTGAGGGTCTTTAGGTGCCTTTTGGCAAACTCCAAGCGGGCTCTCATATGCCATTTACTGAGAGTGGCTTCCATCTGGCCACCTACCTTAAATACATGATTGGTGGAGTGCTGCAGAGATGGTTGTCCTTCTGGAGGGTTCTCATCTCCTTAGAGGAACTCTGGAGCTCTGTCAGAGTGACCATTGGGTTCTTGGTCACCGCCCTTCTCCCCCGATTGCTCAGTTTGGTCCGGAGGCCAGCTCGAAGAAGAGCCTTGGTGTTTCTAAACTTCTTCCATTTAATCATGATGGAGGCCACTGTGTTCTTGGGGACCTTCAATTGCTGCAGACATATTTTGGTACCCTTCCCCTGATCTGTGCACAATGCTGTCTCGTAGCTCTACGGACAATTCCTTTGACCTCATGGCTTAGTTTTTGCTCTGAAATGCACGGTCAACTGTGGGACCTTATATAGACAGGTGTGTGCCTTTCCAAATCATGTCCAATCATTTTAATTTACCACAGGTGGACTCCAATGAAGTTGTAGAAACATCTCAAGGATGATCCATGGAAACAGAATGCCCCTGAGCTTAATTTCGAATCTCATAGCAA
Source organism: Oncorhynchus gorbuscha (assembly GCF_021184085.1). Taxonomy (NCBI): domain Eukaryota; kingdom Metazoa; phylum Chordata; class Actinopteri; order Salmoniformes; family Salmonidae; genus Oncorhynchus; species Oncorhynchus gorbuscha. The sequence goes on along the minus strand of NC_060193.1, from coordinate 34,196,378 downwards.
AGGGTCTGACTACTTATGTAAATAAGGTTGATCTGTTTTGTATTTTTAATACATGTGCAAACATTTCTAAAAATTCCTTTTCACTTTGTCATTATGGGATATTGTGTGTAGATTTTTGAGGATTTATTTTTATTTAATCAATTTTATAAATAGGCTGTAATGTAACAAAATGTGGAAAAAGTCAAGGGGTCTAAATACTTCCCGAAGGCACATATGCCGTTTGCAGACTCTTATTATCCAAAACAGTCATGCATGCATACATTTTTACGTATAGGTTGTCCCATGAATCAAACCTACCTTACTGGTGTGGACTACCAGGGTATTTAAGTTTAAGTTACACCATAAGTTACACCATAAGTTACACCATAATTATTGATGACATCACTCCAAACCCAATAGCCTTGAGAAAAACAAGCATTTTAAATGTACAAACCTCTAACCCAATGTACATAAGGAACTAAGACCTAATTAAAACACCATACATGGAAATCAGCCATATACCACCAGTGCCAACAGTTATTTTCATGGCCATTTTATTTATGTGAATTTTACAGAGACCGTACAATGTACACACATTTGAAAGAAGAACCCTTTATTTATCAACTGAAATGTATCTTTCTTCACAATGTGTGCTTCATCCTAAGGATACTGTTCTGTTTATAATGGGAAGTAGACAATCTGCTGTACAGCTTGGACAGACAAAGCTCCATTCACTCTTCAGCAAATAGATTTCTATCTGACCTTCAACCCCAGGTATCAGAGTTGAAACTGTACCCCTTTGTCTACTGTTCATACACACACACACATACACACACCTAAAGTAAGATCCCAAGATGGTTGAAGGGGTAGTAGCTAGTTTATCCCACTGTGTGACATTGCAGTCAATTATGAAGCCCAGATTCTTTGTCATTCAGTAGTAAGATTAACTCTTTGGTTCTGTTGTGTGAGATGTTTAATAACAGTCTCCAAACCATGTGATCTCTCTCTGGGAGGATTTAGTAGTTAAGTTACATTTCAGTTTTCCTTCTAATAAAACAAGCAACTTTACACTTCAATCACCAGATGAGATGATAACCTGTCTGTCTGAGCAGTCACTTTGAGCACCTTGAAAAAGGAGTTGATAGTGTGACGACCCTCCCACTCTGTCTGCCGTATTCTCTATCTTTGCTCTTGTTTCCTTGTTAGGATGCCGGTGGGCGGAGTTGGGAGGGTCGTCAGCTACATGGGAAATACATGGGCCCGGGTGTGTCCCAGGATAAATAGAGATCTTCCACATTCATTGAAAATACTCTCTCCATACAGACACCTTTACAGATTGTGTTGTGTATCTTGGTGGCCTTTTGGTTGTTTGCTTTAGCACCTTTCAATACCCTGCATTATCACATTCATGCATGCAAAACACTCACTTACACTACTGATTATACACACACCATTGTATATTGTACTTAGTTAACTTTATTTAATAAATATATATTTTGTTACTCCTTATCTCCTCGTTGTATCCCTTTTGTTACGGGCTTTGAGCCGGTTCGTGACAATATGAAGGCGATATTAAGGGCTCGATTCAATCCGTAGCACTGAATGTCTGCATTGTAGCGCGATTGAAATAAAATGGTAATTTCCAATTGAGCCGACATATGCAACGTTTACCAGGAATGCAGTTGCCTTTAAATTACAATCGTGCTATAGCGTAGATCTTCAGCGATACTCATTGAATCAAGACCTAAGAGGAAGGCCACTGGCAGAAGCAGTCACTTTACACCTTAACCTTTTGCGACGATCAAACCCGTATCCGGGAGCGTAATCATAGCCTCAAATGCATTAGCATAACGCAACGGACATAAATACCCCTAGAAACTTTTCCTATTCATGAAAATCGCAAATGAAATTAAATAAATATATTCAAACACAAGCTTAGCCTTTTGTTAACAACACTGTCAGCTCAGATTTTCAAAATATGTGTTACAGCCAACGCTAGACAAGCATTTGTGTAAGTTTATCATGGCATAATGCTACGCTAGGCTCTGCTGGCAGCAGGCATCATTTTCACAAAAATAAGAAAAGCAACCAAATTAAATCATTTACCTTTGAAGAACTTCGGATGCTTTCACTCAGGAGACTCCCAGTTAGATAGCAAATGTTCCTTTTTCCCAAAATATTATTTTTGTAGGCGAAAAAGCTCCCGTTTCTTCACCATGCTTGGCTGAGAAATCGACCGAAAAATGCTACAACTATAACGGCAAACTTTTTTCAAAATTAGATACATAATATCGACAGAAACACGGCAAACGTTGTTTAGGATCCATCCTCAAGGTGTTTTTAACAAATACATTTGATAATATATCTGTTGAGGCAGTTGGTTTCTCATAAGAAGCGATTGGAAAAATGGCTACCTCAGTATTTTACGCAAGGTTTTCTGCGGGAGAAAACGTGACCACATGCCATATATGGTCCCTTACAGCCATTCTTCAAGAGAAATGCCTAAAAAGACGTCACAATGCTGTAGACAACTTGGGGAAAACGTGGAAAACGTAAGCTCATTCGTAGCTCATTCACAGCCATATAAGGAGTCATTGGCATGAGGCGGTTTCAAAAAATGCATCACTTCCTGGTTGGATTTTTATCTGGGTTTCGCCTGTAACATCAGTTCTGTGGCACTCATAGACAATATCTTTGCAGTTTTGGAAACGTCAGAGTGTCTTCTTTCCAAAGCTGTCAATTATATGCATAGCGAGCATCTTTTCGTGACAAAATATCTTGTTTAAAACGGGAACGTTTTTCATCCAAAAATAAAAATAGCGGCCCCTAAATCCAACTGGTTAAAGACCTGACAAAAAGCACATGACCCTGTAATGCCACAGAAACAAAGATAGGTTGGAGGGTGGATGCTCCATTTTAAACTTACCCCCCAAAACAACGTCTAATGGTGAGAGGGATGGTGTGTGATTATACCAAGACAAACAGAGACACAATTTGAGGAAGGAAATCAAAAAGGGATTGGCGAGATAAAGCAGCTAAAGAACATTACAAGATCTGCTTAAAAGCTCTATTCTACTGCAAGGGGACATTGGGAGAAACACACTAACGCTATCATGTGGTCAGCTAAAGTTAGCATGTTTACCGCCTTAGCCGGGTGTTGTACTTTTGGCGTCTCCTTTTGGCCTAGAAAATTACATCTAAATATATTATGTATATACTGTATACATTGGAATATAAATGATTTCGGCAAACAAACAATGACTTAAAAAAAAAATAATGTTCCTTCATTGAAACGAAGACCCTTCACAATTTTACCAGGCAAGTCAGTTTTGAACAAATTCTTATTTTCAATGATGGCCTAGGAACAGTGGGTTAACTGCATGTTCAGCAGCAGAACGACAGATTTGTACCTTGTCAGCTCGGGGGTTTGAACTTGCAACCTTCCGGATACTCGTCCAACACTCTAACCACTAGGCTACCCTGCCGCCGGAAACAAACACCCACCAACCCAAAGTGTAATCCAGGCTACCTAAGTATGATTCTCAATCAGGGACAACAATTGACAGTTGCCTCTGAGAACCATACCAGGCCTAACTCAAAAACCAACATTGAAAAACCAACATAGACTGCCCACCCCAACTCACACCCTAACCATACTAAAACAAAGACAAAAACAAAGGAACTAAGGTAAGAACATGACAATATCAGTTATATAATTCCTTCTTTTCATAGGGTCTTATGTCATCATGTCCGCCCTTGGTCAACTCAGTATGCTTCACAATGGGAAGTTGTAAGCTGATCTAACGTCACTGGTCAGACAACAGACAGGAACAACAAACAACCCATGTGGTTACCTCTCACTATGGTCTTTTTCTTCATGTGTCTAATTATTTTCTACAAACTTTGGGCAATGTCTCTGAAAGGACTGGGCCAACCAGTCAGGATGTCAGGATATAAATAACATAGGAAAAACTGGTAAAAAAATAACATCAACATGGATACAATACAAAAATAGATAGCTGGAGATGACCTATCAATGTGTGTTCATACAATGAAGCACAGCAAGCTCTCTGAAGACAAACAAAGCCATGGCAATAACCTATCTGGAACCTAAAAGGCTGGCTGTCCCCATACGAGAACCCTTTGAAAAACATTTTCTATAGAGGGTTCAGCCAAAGAAACCTTTTTTTCTAGGAGTGTACGTCCACTAAATAGAGCATGTATAGAATAGAATATAGAAATATAAATTCTATAAGCACTGTAGAACTATATTGGTGGAATATTGAAATGTAGAACCATACACTGAGTGTACAAAGCATTAAGAACATCTGCTCTTTCCATAACATACTGAAAGGGTGATACCTAGTCAGTTGTACAACTGAATGCCTTTAACTGAAATGTGTCTTCCACATTTAACCCAAACCCTCTGAATCAGAGGTGGCCTGCTTTAATCGACATCCACAGCGCCTGGGGAACATTGCTCAGTGGAAGAACAACAGATTTTTACCTTGTCAGCTCAGGGATTCAATCCAGTAACCTTTTAGTTACTGGCCCAACACTCTAACCAGTAGGCTACCTGCCGACTGCCCAGGTGTATCCAGGTGAAAGCTAATGTATGATCCCTTATTGATGCCACTTGTTAAATCCACTTCAATCAGTGTAGATGACGGGGATGAGACAGGTAAGCAAATGCATTTTAAGCCTTGAGACACATGGATAGTGTATGTGTGCCATTCAGAGGGTGAATGGGCAAGACAAAGGATTTAAGTGCCTTTGAACTGTGTATAGTAGTAGGTGTCTGGTGCACCGGTTTGTGTCAAGAACTACAAAGGCTGCTGGGTTTTTCACACTTAGCAATTTCTGTGTGTTTCAAAAATGGTCCACAACCCAAAGAACATATAGACAATTTGACACAAAGGCCAGCATCCCTGTGGAAGGCTTTCAACACCTTTTTAGAGTCCATGCCCAGATTAATTGAGGCTGTTCTACTGGGGGAGTTACAAGTCAATATTAAGAAGGTGTTCCTAATGTTTTGTATACTCAGTGTAGACCAAAGAGTGTAAAACGTACTGTAGTTTAGGAATTAGGTTTAGGGAATATTTACAGTCGAGTGCCTAGAGTATTATTCTCTTGCTCCTGAGAGTACAACAAAAATTGACACAACAGACTACCGTTACGCAACCCAATCCTTGGCAAAATAGTCACACAAACAGTACCAGTCAAAAGTTTGGACACACCTACTCATTCCAGGTTTTTCTTTATTTTTACTGTTTTTGTGGAATAATAGTGAAGACATCAAAACTATGAAATAACACATGGAATCATGTAGTAACCAAAAAACTGATAAACAAATCAAAATATATTTAATGTTTGAGATTCTTCAAAGTAGCCATCCTTTGCCTTGATGACTTTGCTAGGTAAATCTCTGCCTTATCTCAGCTCACTGGTCACCATAGCAACAACCACCCGTAGCAGCACTCCAGCAGGTACATTGCACTGGTCATCCCCAAAGCCAACACCTACTTTGGCTGCCTTTTCTTCCAATTCTCTGCTGCCAATGACTGGAACGAATAGCAAAAATCACTGAAGTTGGAGACTTATATCTGCCTCACCAACTTCAAGCATCAGCTGTCAGAGCAGCTTACCGATCGCTGCAGCTGTACAGAGCCCATCTGTAAATAGCCCATCCAACTACATACCTCATCCCCATATTTGTTTTTGTTTGTCTGCTCTTTTGCACACCAGTTTTTCTACTTGCACATCCTCATCTGCACATCTATCACTCCAGTGTTAATTGCTAAGTTGTAAATACTATTTATTGCCTTACCTCCTTACTTCATTTGCACACACTGTATACAGATTTTTCTATTATGTTAGTGACTGTACATTTGTTTATCCCACGTGTAACTCTGTGTTGTTGTTTTGTCACACTGCTTTGCTTTATCTTGGCCAGGTCGCAGTTGTAAATGAGAAATTGTTCTCAACTGGCCTACCTGGTTAAACAAAGGTAAAATAAAACAATTTTAAAAAGACAGCTTCGCACACTCTTGGCATTCATTCAACTAGCATCATGAGGTGGTCACCTGAAATGCATTTCAATTAACAAGTTGTTAAAAGTAAATTTGGGGAAATTCTTTCCTTCTTAATGCGTTTGAGCCAAGCTGTTGTTTTGTGACAAGTTAGGGGTGATAAACAGAAAATCTCATGAGGCCTGCCACAGGAAAGGAAGACCCAGAGTTACTTCTGCTGCAGAGGATAACTTCATTAGAGCTCTCTGCACCTCAGATTTCTGTCCAAATAAATGCTTCACAGAGTTCAAGTAACAGACACATCTCAACATCAACTGTTCAGAGACTGCGTGAATCAGGCCTTCATGGTCGAATTGCTGCAAAGAAACCACAACTAAAGGACACCAATAAGATGAAGAGACAAGCATTGGCTAAGAAACACAATCAATGGACATTAAACTGGTGGAAATCTGTCCTTCAGCCTGATGAGTCCAAATGTGATATTTTTGGTTCCAACCTCTGTGTCTTTGTGAGACACGGAGTAGGTGAACGGATGATCTCCGCATGTATGGTTTCCACCGTGGAGGAGGTGGGATGGTGTGGGGGTGCTTTGCTGGCGACACTGTCTGTGATTTATTTAGAATTCAAGGCACACTTAACCAGCATGGCTACCACAGCATTCTGCAGTGATACACCATCCCATCTGGTTTGCGCTTAGTAGGACAATAATTTGTTTTTCAACAGGACAATGACCCAAAACACACCTCCAGGTTGTGTAAGGGCCATATGTGAACAAGGAGAGTGATGGAATGCTGCATCAGATGACCTGAAATCCACAATCACCCAACCTCAACCCAATTGAAACAGTTTGGGATGAGTTGGACCATAGAGTGAAGGAAAAGTAGCCAACAAGTGCTCAGCATATTTGTGAATTCCTCCAAGAATGTTGGAAAAGCATTCTACATTTTTTATTTTTTATTTAACCTTTATTTAACTAGGGAAGTCAATTAAGGACACATTCTTATTTACAATGATGGCTGGTTGAGAGAATGCCAAGAGTGTGCAAAGCTGTCATCAAGGCAAAGGGTGGCAACTTTGAGGAATCTAAAATATATTTTGATTTGTTTAACTCTTTTTTTGGTTACTACATGATTCCATATGTGTTAGTTCATAGTTTTGATGTCTACACTATTATTCTACCACGTAGAAACTAGTAAAAATAAAGAAACTTTTGACTGGTACTGTATGACCATGTGACTCACAAGACAAATATGCATGATCTACAGTATGTTAAAAAATAAATCCATATTTTAGTAAAAAAAGCAGCAGATATTGAAGCTGAATAGATATCGAAGTTAGATTGTGCTTTTGGAATATTAAGAGGCCTTGTAGAAAATATTTAAGAGTTTTTAAAGAGTTAGTCCTCATAGTCCTCCCCGGCGGTTGCAGCATCTAGAGCCGCTAGAGCTTCCGCCACCATAGAGTCTGTGATGTGATATACATCATCTTCTTCCCGTCCCTCATCTTCGCTCTTCGTCACCGAGATCCTGATCCCGCTCTCTACGGTAGTGGCGTCCGGCGCCCTCCTATCATCCTTCGTGTCTGCCGAGGACAGGCTAGTTGTACTAGTTGGAATATCCGCAGACAGGACGCTCTCCTCATCCCCTGTGTCACACAGGTACTCAGGTGTGCCCCCCACCCCCTCATCCAGCTCATCCGTCAACGAGGTGTAGCACCCCACACCGGGCCAGGAGGGGTCCGAGCTATTTCGGAGCATCCTAATCTTGTGGGAGTCATTGTCACCCAAATGTGTCAGATGGTGACTATTATCCAGGGAGAGTGTGTTAGGGTAGATTGGAACTTGGCTGGGGCCCTTAGATGGATCTCGTATTGGAACCTGGCCCTCTGGATGGAGGATATACAGACCCCTACCACCACCACCACCCTCCCCTGCCCAAGGTTTGACTCCCTGCCCCCTCTCTGGGTTGGCGGGCACGGCGTGAAGCCTGTTGATCTGGTTGTTGTCGATCTCCAGCTTGAGGCCTCGTCCTCCATCTTCTCCATCGTTGTACTTGTTACTGTTGCTGAAGTCCAGGTTGTGAAAGTCCTGCTTCTGCTTGTTGTTGGACTGGTCCCTGCCGTCTGCTGGGAGGTGGTGGGGCTGGTAGAGAGAGCTCTCTGCCGGGTCCCTATTCCTGCCGTGGACGTCCACCGGAACAGTCGGATCATAGATGTAACAGGGAGAAGGGAAGAAGAGAGGAAAACATTTCGAGAAATAGAGAAAGGGGAGAGAGAGACCATTAGAGACAGACAAACAAATAGATGAAATAGCAATTAAATAACAATATTTATCATTCCCCGTCTTGTCAGCGGTCCCTGTGTTCTATAGAAAACTGTCAACTTTCAATAACCAGTCACACATGACTTTCATTGTTTCTCTAAGACACAGAGAAGAAATACGACAGGCGGACTATTTAGGTGCATTGACACAGTAGTCTCAGGGTGTCAGCTTTGCCTGAGAATCGATTAAACACCCGCACATACCCCCTTGCACACTGTCAAAACAAGGACATCTCTCCTAGTAGCAGAGGGAGACAGAGAATGACAGAGAGGGAGAGCGACAGAGAGTGACAGACAGAAAGAGAGAGAGATCAACAGAGAGAGAGCAGAGAGTGAAAAAGGTAAACACTAACACAGATAGTACAGGAGCAGTATAGATGGGGGCCTTAATTTGTGGACATTGTAACAGGCTGTCAGATACTTCCTGCTGTGAGCACCTTATGCTGATAACTCTCTCTTTCACCATGCATGCACTCCCTCATACCCCACAAATCACACAACCCCCACACACCATCTCACACCTCTAAAGGTCTCTTGCTTTACCTCTCCCCCTCACTTCAACCCCACCTTTCTCTTCTCTCTGTGTTTGAGCACTCCTCCTCTCGCTGTATGATATTGTCCCCCAAAACCTCTCCCTCTCTCCAGTCCTCTCCTCATTCCCTCACTCGAGTATCTTCCTTCAAGTTTTAATCAGGCAATAACTAACTCATTAGGAATCCGGGGCATCACGGAAGCATTAGTTTATATAGAGCGGCTATCTCCCGAATCCACTCTTAAAGATCTGAAGATCTTTTACATCAATAGCAGTCAATCATTCATTATTCTTTACCTTATATCAGTCTCATCTGAACGTCGTAAAATTCTCGGTTATCTGCATGAACCCTAGCATAAATTATGAATATGCGATATACAAATTGGCTTAATTATTTATTTACTAACTAATCAAATCACAGAAATACATAACAAACAGTATATATTATACATTGGGTTTCTACATGATACATAGTAAAGTCCCTAGCGGATTAAACCGATATGACGGCTTGGTAGACAAAAGAAAAGGGGTGTGGAGTTCAAGAGCGGGAAACTCATCAAGGATTACAACACTCATAGAAATCGCTTATACTTTACATGAATGACCTCTCATTAGAAAATAAATTGCATTTATATTTACGCCTGTCGGTCATTGTGGCCTTCTCTGTTGGTATTTGGTCCGTCTGCTGGAGAGAGTTGACAGAAAAGTCTCTGGTTGTGTTTCCCCGAAGATCAAAGTCTTTTTTGATTTGTTAGAATTGTTATTTTTTGAAGACATCCTCCTCCCTCATGTGGTACCCTTCCTACAGGCTCATCCTGACATGACCCATCAGCATGACAATGCCACAAGCCATACTGCTCGTTCACTCCACAAATTTCTTGTTAACAAACTATAGTTTTGGCAAGTCAGTTAGGTCATCTATTTTGTGCATGACACAAATAATTTTTCCAACAACAGATTATTTCACTTATAATTCACTGTATCACAATTCCAGTGGGTCAGAAGGTTACATACACTAAGTTGACTGTGCCATTAAACTACTTGGAAAATTCCAGAAAATTATGTGCTTTTAGAAGCTTCTGATAGGCTAATTGACATAACTTGAGTCAATTGGAGGTGTACCTGTGGATGTATTTCAAGGCATACCTTTAAACTTGACATCATGGGAAAATCAAAATAAATCATCCAAGACCTCAGAAAAAAATTGTAGACCTCCACAAGTCTGGTTCATCCTTGGGAGCAATTTCCAAATGCCTGAAGGTACCCAGTCCATCTGTACAAACAATAGTACGCAAGTATAAACACCATGGGACCAGGCAGCCGTCATACCACTCAGGAAGGAGACGCGTTCTGTCTCCTAGAGATGAACGTACTTTGGTGCGAAAAGTGCAAATCAATCCCAGAACAACAGCATAGGACCTTGTGAAGATGCTGGAGGAAACAAGTACAAAAGTTACAATATCCACAGCCCTATTATGACATAACCTGAAAGGCCGCTCTGCAAGGAAGAAGCCACTGCTCCAAAACCGCCATAAAAAAGCCAGACTACGGTTTGCAATTGCACATGGGGACACAGATCATACTTTTTGGAGAAATGTCCTCTGGTCTGATGAAACAAAAATAGAACTGTTTGGCCATAATGACCATCGTTATGTTGGGAGGAAAAAGGGGAGGCTTGCAAGCCGAAGAACACCATGCGAACCGTGAAGTACGGGGGTGGCAGCATCATGTTGTGGGCGTGCTTTGCTGCAGGAGGGACTGGTGCACTTCACAAAATAGATGGCATACTGAGGCATGAAAATTATGTGGATATATTGAAGCAACATCTCAAGACATCAGTCAGGAAGTTAAAGCTTGGTCGCAAATAGGTCTTTCAAATGCACAATCACCCCAAACATAATTCCAAAGTTGTGTCAAAATGGCTTAAGAACAACAAAGTCAAGGTATTGGAGTGGCCATCACAAAGCCCTGACCTCAATCCTATAGAAAATGTGTGGGCAGAATTGTAAAAGCGTGTGCGAGCAAGGAGGCCTACAAACCTGACCCAGCTACACCAGCTCTGTCAGGAGGAATGGGCCAAAATTCACCCAACTTATTGTGAGAAGCTTGTGGAAGGCTACCCGAAACGTTTGACCCATTTGGTCTTCTATAACAGTCTTGATGGATTTCACAGGAGTCCTCTGTGATTTGTGATCAGGCATGCGAAGGTCTGAGAGAATGGAGAGTTGGCAGGCAGTCAAAGTCGGAACTGACCCAGTAACCTACAGTACCGTCCCTCCAAGCCAATCTGTTTAATATGCTAAGGAAATGGCTAAGCCAAGAAATGTGACACTGAGAACAATTAAGGGGAGGTGTATGTTTGTGTGTGAGTGTGTGTGCCCATGCATTTTAAAGTGTGAGAAACAGAGGTTGTGTGTGTGTCTTTCTACCTTCCTGTACATGGGAAAGAGAGGTGTGTGTGTAGGAGGGATTACAATATGTGAATTGGTGTAAAGCCCTTTTATTTATATTCAATCAAAAAGTATTACTCCTTTCCCCTTTCCTCTTACATTTACACTTACAGCAAAGTAAGCTGAGAGGAGGGTGATGAGATAACTATTGGCATATTGACTGGATGTTTATACGGAAAGCCAATGTTAGAGGTCACTGTGAGTGACAATTTATAATGTAGCCCATCTCTATATATATGAAACAGAATTAAAGCAATCATTAGGATGGGAAGAGAATGTACAGTGACATTCAGATAGGACATCTGTCTGGTTCAATAGGATAGATAAGGCTATACGAGGAATACTGTAGCTGTAGCTCGTGATAGTAAGAATAAGGACTGGATTTTGATAACCATCTAACACATTTTGTTAAGCAGTGTGACCTTCGCTTAGAGATGGAGAGCTGCTGTCAATATGTAAACCTTCCCCCTCTCCTCACACAACCATAAATGCAATGGGTTCATACAGACAAACGTCAGAAGCCCTCATGCAAGCACACACACACCAGGGTTTCCGTTAGGAAAATGACTGGGAAGTTACCAGGAAGACTTTAATTTACCGGCCATTTGAGAATTATGGTAATTATTCTAAACAGAACTTCTGTAATGAAAAGTTTGCCAAAATGTAATTCTGGGAAAACACCATTCTAAACAGCACACCTGAGTGGTTACATATGTGACAGAAATGAACATTTCGGTTCGAAAGTTAGAAAGATGGGGAATCTAAAGATGCAACAACTAGCATTGCACCTTTGCTTTCTGGACAAAAAACAAAATTTTATTTTCGAAAACCAATAGAACAGGAGAGAAATCCTGGTTTCAATGGCATATGAAGAAAGTCTTTATAAAATAATTGCCTCCAAGATTCTATGGTTGGGTTTTACCTAGGCTACATTGAAGCAAGGTAAGACATGCCTCATAATACGAAGTAAATCATTCAGGTTTCAAACAACTAAATAGATGTTTTGAGAATGCACACTGCCTCCAGCTCACATTGCAAAGTGGTGGATGACGTGCTGATAGTCTGCCTACCGTTGCCTATACACTTGAATGGGGAATGACAGGCATGCTTCCATTACCAGTTGAGAAACAAAAATATTAGCTCTTTTTAATCGTGGCAATCAAAACTTTTTTTAACATGCGATTGCATTTACAATTGTTGGTTAAGTGAGCCTTGAATTAAAAATGAATCACATACAGTGTCACCAGCAAAGCATCCCCACACCATCACACCTCCTCCTCCATGCTTCACCGTGGGAACCACACATGCGAAGAAAATCCGTTCACCTACTCTGCGTCTCAAATCTCAAAGTTGGACTCAAAGGACAGATTTTCACCGGTCTAATGTCCATTGCTGGTGTTTCTTGGCATCCTTTAGTAGTGGTTTCTTTGCATCAATTTGACCATGAAGGCCTGATTCATGCAGTCTCCTCTGAACAGTTGGTGTTAAGATGTGTCTGTTACTTGAACTCTGTGAAGCATTTATTTGGGCTGCAATCTGAGATGCAGTTAATTCTAATGAATGTATCCTCTGCAGCAGAGGTAACTCTGGGTCTTCCTTTCCTGTAGTGGTCCTCATGAGAGCCAGTTTCATCATAGCGCTTGATGGTTTTTGTGACTGCACTTGAAGAAACTTTCAAAGTTCTTGAAATGTTCCACATTGACTGACCTTCATGTCTTATTTGAGCTGTTCTTGCCATAATATGGACTTGGTCTTTTACCAAATAAGGGTATCTTCTGTATACCACCCCTACCTTGTCACAACATAACTGATTGGTTTTAACAAGGCACACCTGTTAATTGAAATGCATTCCAGGTGACTACTTCATGAAGCTAGTTGAGAGAATGCCAAGAGTGTGCAAAGCTGTCATCAAGGCAAAGGGTGACAACTTTGAAGAATCTCAAACATAAAAAATATTTTGATTTGTTTAACACTTTTTTGGTTACTATATGATTCCATATGTGTTATTTTATAGTTTTGATGTCTTCACTATTATTCTACAATGTAGATAATAGAAAATAATAAAGAAAAACCCTTGAATGAGTGGAACTACCACTTAGGGGTGGCAGGTAGGTAGGCTAGTGGTGTAAGGGATTTCTTCCATTGACGGAGAGGCGGTCCAAAGCGCAGCGTGGTTATTTTGATTCATGTTTTAATAAATCACTTCACATGAACAAACTAACAAAAACAAGAAACGTGAAAACCCAAAACAGTCCTATCTGGTGCAAACACAGAGACAGGAACAATCACCCACAAACACACAGTGAAACCCAGGCTACCTAAGTATGATTCTCAATCAGAGACAACTAATGACACCTGCCTCTGATTGAGAACCATACTAGGCCGAAACATAGAAATACCCAAATCATAGAAAAAACAAACATAGACTGCCCACCCCAACTCACGCCCTGACCATACTAAATACAGACAAAACAAAGGAAATAAAGGTCAGAACGTGACAAGTGGTCAGAGCGTCGAGCTAGTAACCGGAAAGGTTGCTGGATCGAGTCCCTGAGCTGACAAGGTAAAAATCTGTCATTCTACCACTGAACCCACTGTTCCCTGGTAGGCTGTCATTGTAAATAAGAATTTGTTCTTAACTGACTTGCCTAATTAAATAAAAAGTCAAAACTTTTGACTGCTACTATACAGTACATGATGACTAATGAAAATACACATACCCCAATTTAATAAAAAAATTGTTTTAATTAACCTATAGACCTATAAGCATGTCGGTCAAATGTATTTACATCGACAGATATTTCTATCAATGAATAAAAAGCCTTATTTAACGATGGGATTGTTTTTTTGGCCAGCAACAATTTATCAGCTTTCATATTTTTCAATCTGCTAAAACTGTCTACTGGAAACCTTGACACACACACACACACACACACACACACACACACACACACACACACACACACACGCACACGCACACGCACACGCACACGCACACGCACACGCACACGCACACACACACACACACACACACACACACACACACACACACACACACACACACACACACACACACACACACACACAAACAAATATGCTCCTACTCACCTTTTAATCATTTTACAGCATTGGCATCCCATCTGGCCAACTGGGCAGTGAAGCTGTGAAAGGACAAAAAGCATTTTGTTACTAAAATAGAAAACTTAAAATAATAAATAACCACTATAATGTCGAAAACACAGAAAAAGGTTACGGCTGCCGCACATCAATAACTCTAATGACAAGCAAAGTCCCATCAAACTTGGTGACATTTTCAATCAGTGACATTTTCTTTTAAGACCCAGATGATAGAAAGGTTGAGACTGACAGTCCAAGACTGTCTGAGCAACAAACATTTTGACACATACTCTCAGGAAGTGTCAATTTATTTATCCAAGAGTTCTCTACTCACCTGTCCTGTGACATTGAGGTAGCCTTTGTTGAAGGCTTTTCTAAACTATCGGGAGGATTTGAACCTCATAAGTCAGGTTTACACTTGGCTTGCCCTCTGTGGCCATGGTGACGCCTGAGCGCTGTGTTCAGGGATGATGTAGTGTGTCTGTCTGAAGCGCTGATAAAGCTTTGGTATTCATCCATCCCAATTTATGTGTGTGTGTGTGAAAGAAAGAGTCTAACAGCGTGCTTACAGTAGGTATTATGTGTGTGTGTGTGTGCGTATGTGTGTGTGTGTAGAGGATGGGGGTGATCTTTTCTCTCCTGGCTGTGTGTGTGTTTCCCTAAGCTTTGGTATTTCTTTGCCTGGATAAATAATTAACAAGAGAGGCTCGAATGGGTCTGTCTGCTAGCAAGAGAGAGAGAGAAGCAAGGACACAGTATCTTTCTCCCCTAGTTTTGGTCTTCACTAAAAAACAGAAAAAAGTGTAGCCGCAATGAAAAGCCATGCACATCTTAAAGGGACTAACTATTTTACTTTCACAGAGACAATGTGGTGCTTACGGACAGCATTATGACATAAATAAACATTACTGTGAAATAAGAAATTACTAAGATATAAAGACAGTGAATTTTCAGCATTCACTTTCAATGTAACAGTAAATGTCACATTGACATTCACTGCAACTCTGAAACAAGTAACAAAATCTGTTACAGAGTTATGTTTACCTATCCAATAACACAGAAATCCTTCCCCCCCTGTTGCATCATGTTTTCCTACAATATTTCCTACTGAACATGACCCAGGACTGATGGGTCAGGGGCACAAGCAGGTTTACATTGGCTTTGGACAGTTTGATAGAGTAAAATCCCACTTAGCTAATGGCTTCGATTGGGTCATTAGTGCACAGCTTCAGCCAATCCCCTCAATGACACCTGTTGGGTTGATGGAAAGGAGAGTTCTCTTGATCGTCTACACAATATTTAAAGTAGCTTCCTTCTGCATGTCCTCTAGATACAGTGGGGAGAACAAGTATTTGATACACTGCCGATTTTGCAGGTTTTCCAACTTACAAAGCATGTAGAGGTCTGTAATGTTTATCATAGGTACACTTCAACTGTGAGAGACGGAATCTAAAACAAAAATCCAGAAAATCACATTGTATGATTTTTAAGTAATTATTTTGCATTTTATTGCATGACATACATACAACTAACAAAAACTTGAAACTACTTTCACATAATGATTTCTTGCTTTCTGTTTCGTTTGATTAAAATGCACCTGGTGTCTTTCTGATCCTGGCTATGCACAAGTAGCCTATTCATAAATGGTTTCTCAATGGTCTACTAGTGACACATTTGCCACATGCTTTTGCATTATTCACAACTCACACACAGTAGGCCTACATAGAGTCAGGGCCGGCGTTATTGGCAAGCCTTAGTGGGCCTGGCCTGGCCTGGCCCACCCCCTACCATACCTCCTTGCCCTTCCAAATAAAATATTAAAATCTAGATAATTTATTTGACCGAGACACGCGCCGACAGAAAGACGCATCAATCTCAGATAAAGCAACCGAACGAGCGAAACAGCGCCCCTCTGTTTCAGTATGTGTAGCCCATGTATCTGCTGCTGTCTGGACAAAAAGAATATGGCATGTCATGCTCTTTATGTCCAGACGGAGAGGCGCTGTTTTGCTTGCTCAGATGCTTTCTCCGTTGAGATAGTTTCGTCCTCTTGTGAATTGAACTAGGATATAGTGCTGCCGTAGCAAAGGGGAGAGGTGCAGAATAAATGAAGCTGGTAAAAATATTTATAGACAATGTATTCGGGTTAAATTCTAAATTCATTATTTAATTGCTACTAAAATTCCATGAAAATTATAGAATGACAAAGTAAATAAATATGTAGGCTATAGCAGACTATATGTAGGTAATTGGTGGTTGCTTCCATATCTTCGAGCTCTCAGATAGACCTATACCTGGAAATTATTGTCAGGATATGTTCGAGACAATGCTTGATGTTCCCATTGAAATGAGATAGGGATGGTTGATATTTTCAAAGCAAAACCTTAGGAACATTGAGGAATACTGTATACAGCCGTGGCCAAAAGTTTTGAGAATGACACAACTATACATTTCTACAAAGTCTGCTGCCTCAGTTTGTATGATGGAAATTTGCACATACTCCAGAATGTTATGAAGAGTGATCAGATGAATTGCAATTAATTGCAAAGTCCCTCTTTGCCATGCAAATGAACTGAATACCCCCAAAAACATTTCCACTGCATTTCAGCCCTGCCACAAAAGGACGAGCTGACATCATGTCAGTGATTCTCTTGTTAACACAGGTGTGAGTGTTGATGAGGATGAGGCTGGAGATCACTCTGTCATGCTGATTGAGTTCAAATAACAGACTGGAAGCTTCAAAAGGAGGGTGGTGCTTGGAATCATTGTTCCTCCTCCGTCAACCATGGTTGCCTGCAAGGAAACACGTGCCGTCATCATTGCTTTGCATAAAAATGGTTTCTCAGGTAAGGATATTGCTGCCAGTAAGATTGCACCTAAATCAACCATTTATCGGATCATCAAGAACATCAAGGAGAGCGGTTAAATTGTTGTGAAGAAGGCTTCAGGGCGCCCAAGAAAGTCTAGCAAGCACCAGGACCGTCTCCTAAAGTTGATTCAGCTGCGGGATCAGGGCACCACCAGTACAGAGCTTGCTCAGGAATGGCAGCAGGCAGGTGTGAGTGCATCTGAGGCAAAGACTTTTCGAGGATGGCCTGGTGTCAAGAAGGGCAGTAAAGAAGCCACTTCTCTCCAGGAAAAACATCAGGGACAGACTGATATTCTGCAAAAGGTACAGGGATTGGGGTGCTGAGGACTGGGGTAAAGTCATTTTCTCTGATGAATCCCCTTTCCAATTGTTTGGGGCATCCGGAAAAAAAGCTTGTCCGGAGAAGACAAGGTGAGCGCTACCATCAGTCCTGTGTCATGCCAACAGTAAAGCATCCTGAGACCATTCATGTGTGGGGTTGCTTCTCAGCCAAGGGAGTGGGCTCACTCACAATTTTGCCTAAGAACACAGCCATGAATAAAGAATGGTACCAACACATCTTCCGAGATCCTTTTCCAGCATGATGGAGCACATTGCTGCCAAAAGTAATAACTAAGTGGCCGGGGAACAAAACATCGATATTTTGGGTCCATGGCCAGGAAACTCCCCAGACTTTAATCCTATTGAGAACTTGTGGTCAATCCTCAAGAGGCGGGTGGACAAACAAAAACCCACAAATTCTGACAAACTCCAAGCATTGATTATGCAAGAATGGGCTATCATCAGTCAGGATGTGGCCCAGAAGTTAATTGACAGCATGCCAGGGCGGATTTCAGAGGTCTTGAAAAAGAAGGATCAACACTGCAAATATTGACTCTTTGCATTACCTTCATGTAATTGTCACTTATGAAATGCTTGTAATTATACTTCAGTATTCCATAGTAACATCTGACAAAAATATCTAAAGATACTGAAGCAGCAAATTTTGTGAAAATTAATATTTGTGTCATTCTCAAACTTTTGGCCACGACTGTACATCTTCAGTCACAGGCTTCATTAGGAAATGTGGTGATGTTGCACCCACAATAACAATTCGGACACACCCCAACCAAAAAACCCTGGATGAACGGAGATATCAGTACCATGCTGAGAGCCCATACTGCAGCAATAAATGTTAGCAGAACGAACCCTGGTGACTCGGTGGCGTGCAACGTGTACAAGGCAAGCAGGTACAAGCTCTGAAAATCCATGAGGGATGCAAAAACATAATACAGACTCAAACTTGAATTGATGTCTGACAACTCAGACTATCATGGACTTTAAAGACATATCCAGCTGTGTGGTGCCCAATGAAGCCTCCCTCTCAGACGAGCTTAAAACATTTTATGCTCACTTCCAGGCAAACAATACAGAGCCATCTAGGAAGACTCTCACTCTCCGAGGCTGATGTGAATACTCACAAAGCCGCTGGACCAGATTGCATACCTTGGCTAGTCCTCAGAGTGTGTGCTGACCAGCTGGCGGGTGTCTTCTTGAACATCTTCATCCTGTCCCTGTCCCAGGCTGTAGTCCCCACCTGCTTCAAGGAGACCAAAATCGTCTCACTGCCAAAGAAAAACAAGGTGACATGCCCAAATGACTATCGCCCCTGTCGCACTCACCCCGGTCATCATGAAGTGCTTTGAGAAGCTGGTCATGGCCCACATCAAGGTCAACATGCCAGGCACACTGGACCGAATCCTATTTGCCTACCGTTCCAAGAGATCCATGGAAGATACAATTTCCATCGTTATTCACATCTGGACAAGAGGAACACCTATATGAGAATGCTGTTCAATGACTACAGTTCAGTATTCAACTCAATCTTGGATCGTTCCCTCCAAGCTCGAAACCAAACCCAGCGCCATGGGTCTGGACACCACCCTCTGCAACTGGACTCGTCCACAGGGCCCATAAGCGGTGTGTCCTCAGCCCTCTGCTGTACTCCCTGTTCACCCATGACTGCATGGCTTTACACAACAGAAACTCATCATCAAGTTTGCTGACAAGACCACGGTTGTAGGTCTGATCAACAACGAAGAGTCAGCCTGTAGGGAGGAAGTAAGTGATCTGGCATTGTGGTGCCAAGACAACAACCTGTCCCTCAATGTCAGCAAAACAAAGGAGTTGATTGTTGACTTCAGGAAGAAGAGGAGGGAACATTCCCCAATCCACATCAACGGGGCTGCAGTAGAGAGAGTCAGCAGCTTTAACTTCTTGGCGCACCAATCCCGTTAGCGGGATCATTTTCGTCAACATCTGCTGAATTGCAGAGCACCAAATTCAAATTAAATTACTAAAAATATTAAATTTTCATGAAATCACATGTGCAATATAGCAAAACACAGCTTAGCTTGTTGTTAATCCACCTGGCATGTCAGATTTCAAAAAAGCTTTACAGCAAAAGCTATCCAATATTATTATTATTATTATTTATTATTATTATGTTAGGACATCTCTCTCTCAGCAGACAAAACATTACAATCAGCTAGCACCAAAGTAGATTGGTCACGAAAGTCAGAAAAGCAATACAATGAATCGCTTACCTTTGATGATCTTCGGATGATTGCACTCACGTGACACCCCGTTACACAATAAATGTTATTTTTGTTCCATAAATAGTATTTTTATATCCAAAATACCGCCATTTGGTTGGTGCGTTTTGTTCAGAAATGCACAGGCTCGAGCGGTCACGACGGGGCAGACGAAAATTCCAAATAGTATCCGTAAAGTTCGTAGAAACATGTCAAACGTCTTTTATAATCAATCCTCAGATTGTTTTTACAATAAATAATCTATTACATTTCAACCGGACCGTAGCTTTTCAATAGGAGAGAGAGAAAATGTCTTCTCCAAGCTGTTGCGCATGCAAAACTCTGCTGGCACCCAGCCATCCACTGACATGATGTGATCATTCTCACTCATTTTTCAGACTAAAAGCCTGAAACTATATCTAAAGACTGTTCACACCATGTGGAAGCCATAGGGGAAGGAATATGGTTGATATCCCTTTAAATGGAAGGAAGGCATGCAATGGAACAGGGAGCTTTCAAAATAAGAGGCACTTCCTAGTTGGATTTTCCTCAGGTTTTCACCTGCAATATCAGTTCTGTTATATTCTGACAACATTTTGACAGTTTTGGAAACTTTAGAGTGTTTTCTATCCTAATCTGACAATTACATGCATATTCTAGCTTCTGGGCCTGAGAAATAGGCAGTTTAATTTGGGTACGTTTTTCATCCAAACATCAAAATACTGCCCCTTACACTCAATTACGTTCCTCTGCATCCACATTTTGACACAGACCAACAACACCACCACTCTTGTCAAGAGGGCACCCTCCCACTGCACCATTGAGTGCGTCCTGACTGGATGTATCACAGCCTGTTACGTGAATTGCTCTGTCCATGACCACAAGAACCTCCAGCGGGTGGCGAAGATGGACATGTAATATCACTGGGACCATACTCCCCACCCATAAAGGACATCTACTCGAAACAGTGCCCGAGGAAGGCCCGCAGTATCATCAAGGACTCCACACTTCCCAGCCACATTCCGCTCACTCCCTTACCGTCGGGCAAACACTATCGGGGTATGAGGTCTGATACCAACTCACGCACAAAACCACACAGATATACACTCATCCACACACGCAAGCAATGCACACACACACACACACAAACACACAAACATATACATTCATGCTATATACACATCACAACGTTGGATGGTGTATACCATGTATATCCTGTAAATACAACAAATGCAACTTATAACTTCAACTGTGCTTGATTGAACTTTCCTGCCTAAATGGAACCAAAATAAATGTCCCCAAAGAGCAAACTCAACCCACCTTGCACTCCAGGTGGGCTTAAAGCAAATGCTGAAAGTATCTGAATGTTTTCAAATAGTATTTGAAACCAGGTCTGCCTTGGGCTAACTAAGACACTCCACTGAGCAAGAAAGAGACCCTAAAAAAATAAGTTACCTGAACGGACCTGTTAAACAAACTGTAGCCTATTAGCATTTACACTGTAGCCCTTAAGTTGTGCACCACTGACCTAAAAGATAAAGACTGACAGACTGACTGACAGACAGTACAGTAGACCAGAAGAAGGAGAACTAGGGAAGGATGAGTGAGGGATGAGTTAGAGACCGTCACTACTGTCAATAAAAAGCATATTATTACATCACATCAATACTCCCTCTTCATAGGTCCCTGGGTAACCAATAATGGTAGCCTTTGAGTTACATCAGAACATCAAAATGACTAATCATTGTTCTCACCTGGAGCCTTCCACAAGCTTGCCACAATATGTTGGGTTTTGGCCCATTCCTCCTGACAGAGCTGGTATAACTGAGTCAGGTTTGTAGGCAACCTTGATCGCACACGCTTTTTCAGTTCTGCCCACAAATTTTCTATACGATTGAGGTCAGTGCTTTGTGATGGCCACTCCAATACCTATATTTTGTTGTCCTTAAGCCATTTGGCCACAATTTTGGAAGTATGCTTGGGGTGATTGTCCATTTGGAAGACCAATTTGCGACCAATCTTTAACTTCCTGACTGATGTATTGAGATGTTGCTTCAATATATCCACATCATTTTCATGCCTCATGATGCCATCTATTTTGTGAAGTGCACCAGTCCCTCCTGTAAGCAAAGCACGCCCACAACATGATGCTGCCACCACCGTGCTTCACGTTTGGGATGGTGTTCTTCAGCTTGCAAGCCTCCCCCTTTTTCCTCTAAACATAACAATGGTCATTATGGCCAAATAGTTATATTTTTGTTTCATTAGACCAGAGGACATTTCTCCAAAAAGTACGAACTTTGTCCCCATGTGCAGATGCAAACCGTAGTCTGGCTTTTTTAATGGCGGTTTTGGAGCAGTGGCTTCTTCCTTGCTGAGCGGCCTTTCAGGTTATGTCGATATAGGACTCATTTCTACATTGGATATAGATACTTTTGTACCTGTTTCCTCCAGCATCTTCCCAAGGTCCTATGCTGTTGTTCTGGGATTGATTTGCACTTTTCGCACCAAAGTACGTTCGTCTCTAGGAGACAGAACGTGTCTCCTTCCTAAACAGTATGATGGCTGCATGGTCCCATGATGTTTATACCTGCATACTATTGTTTGTACAGATGAACATGGTACCTTCATTCAGGCATTTGGAAATTGCTCCCAAGGATGAACCAGACTTGTGGAGGTCAACAATGTATTTTTGAGGTCTTGACTTCTTGAGATTTTCCCTTCTGTCTGACTTCTTTTGATTTTCCCATGATGTCAAGCAAAGAGACACTGAGTTTGAAGTTAGGTCTTGAAATACATCCACAGGTACACCTCCAAATGAATGAAATTATGTCAATGATGCCTATCAGAAGCTTCTAAAGCCATTATATAATTTTCTGGAATTTTCCAAGCTGTTTAAAGGCACAGTCAACTTAGTGTATGTAAACTTCTGACCCACTGGAATTGTGATGCAGTGATAAGTGAAATAATCTGTCTGTAAACAATTGTTGGAAAAATGACTTGTGTCATGCACAAAGTAGATGTCCTAACTGATTTGCCAAAACTATAGTTTGTTAACAAGAAATTGGTGGAGTGGTTGAAAAATTAGTTTTATTGACTCCAATCTAAGTGTATGTAAACTTACGACCTTACTGTAGCTATCATTGATGACAATATTGGTCATTATTCTTCGGCGGTAATAGCGTTTTATCTGAATTGTATGATTCTGTTGCCTAGTACTGTTTTTTTATGATCTGAGATGATAGGAAGAAGATTAAAAAAGAGGGCGATAAAAAAAAACTCCAGGCCTATGACTTTGGCAGAGCCTATGCTCAGAGTCATTTTCCTTGGGAGGAAATTGAAATATTCCATCTTGGAAAAGTAGGCAATAAAAGTTGGATTGCTGCAGATTGTTCCCTAAATGTGAATCTGATTAGTATTGGGGGCAAGCCATCGCATTGCTAGTAAGATCCATTTTTTTATGGCCTGAAACTAGATTTCAGCCCAAATGATTGAGCTGAAAAGGCCCTAGCTGGTTTAATCTTTAGATGAAAAATGAGTGTTCCATCTCTCATATCTAGAGATGCCAACCTGCCCTGATGGTATCTCTGTTACAAAAATACTGCAGGCAAAGTGACGTAAGACTTATACACTGTAGTTTTGTCATTTGTGGATAGTTTTATTACCTTTGATTGCATGTGCAGTTTTATAAACACCATGAAAGTTGTTGACTTCACGTTGATGTCAAGTTGTTGATTGAACTTTTCCATAAGTGTGCCTCGGACAACCAAACCGATCACAATCCTCAGTCCTCTGGAGATAATTCAATGTTTTTGGTTTTGTGAGTTCAAATCAAAGTTTATTTGTCACGTGCGCTGAATACAACACCTTACAGTGAAATGCTTACTTACAGGCTCTAACCAATTGTGCAAAAAGGTATTAGGTGAACAATAGGTAGGTAAAGAAATAAAACAACAGTAAAAAGACAGGCTATAAACAGTAGCGAGGCTATAGAAGTAGCGAGGCTACGTACATACACCGGTTAGTCAGGCTGATTGAGGTAGTATGTACATGTAGATATGGTTAAAGTGACTATGCATATATGATGAACAGAGAGTAGCAGTAGAGTAAAAGAGGGGTTGGCGGGTGGTGGGTGGGACACAATGCAGATAGCCCGGTTAGCCAATGTGCGGGAGCACTGGTTAGTCGGCCCAATTGAGGTAGTAGGAACATGAATGTATTATAGGTCGACCGATTATGATTTTCAACGCCGATACCGATACCGATTATTGGAGGACCAAAAAGGCCGATGCCGATTAATCGGACAATTTTTATTTATTTATTTGTAATAATGACAATTACAACAATAGTGAATGAACACTTATTTTAACTTAATATAATACATCAATATAATCAATTTAGCCTCAAGTAAATAATGAAACATGTTCAATTTGGTTTAAATAATGCAAAAACAAAGTGTTGGAGAAGAAAGTAAAAGTGCAATATGTGCTATGTAAGATAGCTAACGTTTAAGGTCCTTGCTCAGAACATGAGAACATATGAAAGCTGGTGATTCCTTTTAACATGAGTCTTCAATATTCCCAGGTAAGAAGTTTTAGGTTGTAGTTAATATAGGAATTATGTTTCCCTCTATACCATTTGTATTTCATTAACATTTGACTATCGGATGTTCTTATAGGCACTTTAGTATTGCCAGTGTAACAGTATAGCTTCCGTCCCACTCCTCGCTCCTCCCTGGGCTCGAACCAGGCACACAACGACAACAGCCACCCTCGAAGCAGCGAAAGGGAAACATGCAGAGAAAGGGAAACAACCACTGCAAGGCTCAGAGCGAGTGACGTTTGAAACGCTATTAGTGCGCACTAACTAGCTAGCCATTTCACTTCGGTTACACCAGCCTCATCTCGGGAGTTGATAGGCTTGAAGTCATAAACAGCGCAATGCTTGATGCACAACGAAGAGCTGCTGGCAAAACGCACAAAAGTGCTGTTTGAATTCATGTTTACACGCCTGCTTCTGCCTACCACCGCTCAGTCAGATACTTAGATACTTGTATGCTTGTATGCTCAGTCAGATTATATGCGACGCAGGACACACTAGATAATCTCTAGTAATATCATCAACCATGTGTAGTTAACTAGTGATTATGATTGATTGTTTTTTATAAGATAAGTTTAATACTAGCTAGCAACTTACCTTGGCTTACTGCATTCGAGTAACAGGCAGTCTCCTTGTGGAGTGCAACGAGAGAGAGGCAGGTCATTATTGCGTTGGACTAGTTAACTGTAAGGCTGCAAGATTGGATCCTCCGAGCTGACAAGGTAAAAATCTGTCGTTCTGCCCCTGAACGAGGCAGTTAACCCACCATTCCTAGGCCATCATTGAAAAGAAGAATGTGTTCTTAACTGACTTTCCTAATTTAATAAAGGTATAAAAATATATATATATATTTTTATCAGCAAATCGGCACCCAAAAATACAGATTTCCGATTGTTATGAAAACTTGAAATCGGCCCTAATTAATCGGCCATTCAGATTAATCGGTCGACCTCTAGAGTGTATAGTTAAAGTGACTATGCATATATGATAAACAGAGAGTAGCAGCAGCGTAAAAAGAGTGGTTGGGGGGGAGCACAATGCAAATAGTCCGGGTAGTAATTTGATTACCTGTTCAGGAGTCTTATTGCTTGTTGAGCCTTGTTGTCCTAGACTTGGCACTCCGGTACTGCTTGCCATGTGGTAGGGTAGTAGAGAGAACAGTCTATGACTGGGGTCTTTGACAATGTTTAGGGCCTTCCTCTGACACCGCCTGGTGTAGAGGTCCTTGATGGCAGGCAGCTTAGCCCCAGTGATGTATTGGGCCGCACGCACTGCCCTCTGTAGTGCTTTGCGGTTAGAGGTCGAACAATCGCCGTACCAGGCAGTGACGCTCTCGATGTTGGAGCTGTAGAAACTTTTGAGGATCTCAGGATCCATGCCAAATCTTTTTAGTTTCCTGAGGGGAATAGGCTTTGTCGTGCCCTCTTCACAACTGTCTTGGTGTGTTTGGACCATGAGAGTTTGTTGTTGATGTGGACATCAAGGAACTTAAAGCTCTCAATCTGCTCCACTACAGCCTCGTTGATGAGAATGGGGGCATGCTCGGTCCTCCTTTTCCTGTTGTCCACAATAATCTCCTTAGTCTTGGTTACGTTGAGGGATAGGTTGTTATTCCGGCACCACCCGGCCAGGTCTCTGACTTCCTCCCTATAGGCTGTCTCGTCATTGTCGGTGATCAGGCCTACCACTGTTGTGTTGTCTGTAAACTTAATGATGGTGTTGGAGTCATGCCTGGCCATGCAGTCGTGGGTGAACAGGGAGTACAGGAGGGGACTGAGCACGAACCCCTGGGGAGCTCCAGTGTTGAGGATCATCATGGCAGATGTGTTGCAACCTACCCTCACCACCTGGGGGCGGCCCATCAGGATGTCCAGGATCCAGTTGCAGAGGGAGGTGTTTAGTCCCAGGATCCTTATCTTAGTTATGAGCTTTGAGGGTACTATAGTATTGAACGCTGAGCTGTCGTCAATGAACGGCATTCTCACATAAGTGTTCCTTTTGTCCAGGTGGGAAAGGGCAGTGTGGAGTGCAATAGAGATTGCATCATCTGTGGATCTGTTTGGGTGGTATGCAAATTGGAGTGGGTATAGGGTTTCTGATAATGATAATGGTGTTGATTACCAACCTTTCAAAGCACTTCATGGCTACAGACGTGAGTGCTACGGGTCTGTAGTCATTTAGGCAGGTTGCCTTTGTGTTATTGGGCACAGGGACTATGGTGGTCTGCTTGAAACATGTTGATATTACAGACTCAATCAGGGACATGTTGAAAATGTTAGTGAAGACACCTGCCAGTTGGTCAGCACATACCCGGAGCACACGTCCTGGTAATCCGTCTGGCCCCGCAGCTCAGGAGAGCGTGATCACACAGTCGTCCGGAATAGCTGATGCTCTCTTGCATGCCTCAGTGTAGCTTGCCTCGAAGTGAGCATAGAAGTGATTTAGCTCGTCTGGTAGGCTCGTTTTATTGGGCAGCTCGCGGCTGTGCTTCCCTTTGTAGTCTGTAATAGTTTGCAAGCCCTGCCACATAAAACGAGCATCGGAGTCGGTGTAGTATGATTCAATCTTAGCCCTGTATTGACGCTTTGCCTGTTTGATGGTTCGTCACAGGGCATAGCTGTGTTGATTGTTGTTTTTAACTGAAATAGCTGAAAGCCATCCACCATATCTGTTACACTGCAGGTTCGTGTTGATAGTCCAAACATTTCACCATACCAAATAAGACAAAATACAGGTAGCATAATGTACAAAACACAGGGCTATAACATTTATTTTTCATGTTATAATTATTCATCAGAATATTTTCTCTGAGAGATAGACGTTGAATATCAGTCTCTGAAATTCTCCTCTGAGAGCTTGTTTAATGAGACGCTGGGGATCTGCTAGAATTTGGCCAATAATGGGCAATAATATAAGCTGTAAAAGTTTTAATGTGAAATATCTCAATTTCTCCACTGTAAAAGGCCCCAGCGAGCTACAGTATCAAACAAATAAAATAAGGGCCCTTTGACTATTCACACAGAGAGATGGAAGACAAGAACAGAATGTCACTATGTGACTCCTGTAGACCTTTAGAAAGGTCGGCTTGTAATACATTGAAAATATATACTGTAACTTACAGTACAGTGTGCTTGTGTGCAAGCATCAGTGTGTGTGTGGATAGTGTGTTGTTATAGAACAGCCCATATGTTCTTCATAGGAGGGCAATTTTGGACCGCTCTTATCAACTTTATGCCGTTTAATACCCTACGAAATTTATTCAAAAGCCATGCCTCTCACCGGTTCATTCACTCTTGTTCTTCTGTATATGGCATTTGGCAGTTAGATGTGTGTGAGAGTTTATCAAGCCTATACTTCCTTGCCACGAGCTTTGCGTAGACTTATCTCGCTCTTGATAACCAAAGCACTTTCACAGAAAAGCTGATACTGTGACTGAATTAAGTAAACACAATATTGTAGTTTGTGATGCCATCATAATACGTTTCACAGATATAATGCTTCAGTCTAAAAGTCATCAGCCTACATATTTTTTTGCGAAGCGAAATGTGAGCCATGAACACACAATGACGCAGCATTAAAAGTG
This sequence comes from Oncorhynchus gorbuscha, assembly GCF_021184085.1. Lineage (NCBI taxonomy): Eukaryota > Metazoa > Chordata > Actinopteri > Salmoniformes > Salmonidae > Oncorhynchus > Oncorhynchus gorbuscha. The sequence goes on along the minus strand of NC_060193.1, from coordinate 34,168,328 downwards.
GGTTCATTTGAATAAGGCCAGGTAAGGCCAGATGGGTCACCCTGGTGCCCGTAGCCATGGTGATATGTCATGACGACTAAAGTACACAAAATGTGGTCTCATGAGATTGCAATAGGACCTCATTAGATTATCAAATACACACAATACATAACGAACACACACATCAGTATTGACTTCCAGGATACAGGAATTGGTCTATAAAATTATTTTTGTCCTGTAAAAAGCTGTGTCAAGTAAAATTGGTGACTTTTAACATTATGTAAGCTATTTGACATTGACACAGCCGATGTAAAACTCACTATCACTGAAATGTTACCAATGGCCATAATCATGCAACACACTGGGTGATACCCATATGAAAAAAGTATAATATGTTATACTATGCTCTAAATACTGTAGTATTACCATATTTATATACTATAGTATTCACTGTAATGTTTTTGCGGAACTATACTATAGTATTCACTGTAGTGTTTTTGCAGACACTACTGTAGTATTCCCTGTAGTGTTTTTGTGGACATGACTGTAGTATACTGTAGTAAAGTGTATTATAGTATAAATAATGTAGTATTACTATAGTACAAACTATAGTATATACTATAATAATTACTGTTGTGTTTCTGCAGATATTACTGTAGTATTTACAACAGTGTTTTTTTCTTTTATTATCTTTGACATAGAAGTGGGGGGTTTCTCCTTGAAGAAACCTACTAGTCACATACTAAGAGGAAATTATCCATAACCTGTAGGAATGTATGACTGGAGTCTGAACAGATAGTTCGGCACTTCTGCTTTTATCTATAACCTGCGGTCTATAATATACATGTAGGTTTTTCACTCATGGCTGCATATGGGGGATGGGTTATAGGTGCAGCATATGCAAATTAGATCATATTGTATTATTATATGTTTAAAAACTGTGTTTTTGGGGACATTACTGTAGTATCTACAGTGTTTTTTTTGCGGATAATACTCTAGTATTTAATATAGTATTCTACAGCATACTAGAACATTCTATAGTAAGCTCTACACGGTCAAGGGATACTACAGTTTTAGTGTTGTCACGATACCAATATCGTGATGCTAGGAAGTAAAGAGTGAAAGGAAACAAAACATGAAGCAGACTACATTACTTGAGGAAAACAATCACAATGTTAGAAAAACAGCCTTATGTTGTCACCAAGAGTCACATTTGTTTATTTTGCAAGCTATAGCACACAATATTTTACAAAAGTAGGTTTTAAAGGACCATAGATTTTATTATGCTTCAGGTATCATAGTATTGCAATATTGTTATCATGACAACACTACAGTGTGTAGTTCTAGTATTCCGCAGTACACTACAAAATTATATAGTAAGCACTACATGATCAAGGGATACTAAAAAGTATAGTATAGTATTCTACAGTATACTACAGTTTTCTACAGAATACTATAATATTAAATAGTAAAATGTAGTATTTTTGTTACGTGGGTTGGTGTGGTGAGGTCATATAGACACAATGTTTGTGTGTGTGTGTGTGTGCAGTGTGTGGGCAGGGGCAGAGAGCTCCAGGTGCTCTGTACACAACCTAGTAATAATGACGCTGTCCAACAGTGTTTGTTAAATTTTAAGCGTGCTTGTCTGGAGCTGAGCGCAGAATGGGCAGGGCAATTACTTTACCCATCAACTAATGTTACATCTATGTTTGTTGTGTGTGTGTGTGTGTAATGTTTATCCAAATGAGAGAAAGAGAGAGAAGGGGGGTATCAGTTCATGTTCAATGAGTACACATAATGCACCTGCGTGTGGCTGTTTGGAGCCAAGAACAGCAAGAAAAAACATTCTTAACCAGAGGGGAAAACACACTATTTCAGGTTGTCTAGACGGGAACTTTTTCACTCAGGCCCACTCTCCAGCATTGGGGAACGTCAAGTGGTGTTGAGCTAGATGTTTCTGACAAGTTATAAATAGCTCTCTAAGGTATGCAATGACTGACATGACAAGATGAAAATTGATGATGCACTACCCAATTTCGAAATGGCACCTTGTGCATTCTACTATTACAACCTTCAAGAGTAAGTTGAAAGCCAGACTGAGTTCCTTAAAAATGCATTGTTTGATTGGGGGGGGGGGGGGGGCACTGGTCTAGACGATCAGTAACAACCTCAGACTGCTGCAATGAGAAGCACGGGTCTGGAGGTGAAAAGTTAACACTTTTATTACATTAAAATGTTCCGTACAAACAATGCATACAAATGTTTGTGTGCTTGTGTGTATTCCCCAAACACCCCTTTTAAATGGCCTTGGGCATTTCCTCTCTCTCGCTCTCTCTCTTAAACTCTTATCAGCATTTCTTATCACCCAACCCCACTACCCCCATAGTGCCAACAAACCGGCTGTTGGTCTCAGTACAGAGCCACTTAATAGGAAGTTACTGATCTAAGGTCAGTTCAGTGTTCTTATCCTAACATTATAGGGGATGGTAAGCTGATCCTAGATCTGTTGCCAAGGGCAAATGGACCCTGCTGAAACTTCCTGGTTGTCACTCGGTTACAAGAACGGTAGGATGGGCACTAGGACACTTCTTCTTCTGCTTCATCTTCTTCTTCTTATTCAACGTAAGGTGTTCTTAGGCAGGAGAGAGCCACACTGATCAACATTGCACTGATGCGTAGCCTTTACCAATGACATTATGTCACAGAGTATTTTCAACAACACCCATACCTATGAGGTCAGTTCTATGTGTGTACAGCAGCCTCACTACCTGTGAAACACACAATCGTGGTGTACTGAATGATCCACATATTGAAATAGCTATGCCTACATTTGGCAAATTGATGTGATTTGTAACAGCTGATAGATATGAAGTTCACATGGCACACATCAGGAAGTGCAAACAGTGCCCAAGGCCAAGCAAACAGCTTTTAGCTGATTTCAATGGACCATTACTGTTAAATCATTAACTTAATTAACTGTTATTCTTTTAACTGCTATTGACAACATTAAATAAGACCTGCCCATTCATCACTGTTATGGGGGGTGAGCTCTGCACATGTTAATATCATATAGGCCTACCATACATCACACAACCATCTATCCCTGTCTCTTTTCAGTCTCCAACTAAATGGCATTCAACAGGTCAATACACATTTTTGGCATATAGTTAAAGTCAAATCCATTTTAGACTCACACACACCCACACCCACATACACACTTTAAACCAATAGCCTTAATTACATTCTTAATTATTTGACATCCCTCATTCTCTTGTGTTAGTGCAGTACTTACTAAAACAAAACGTATTTTATTTTCAATAACTGCATTTCCAAAGTTGATCTTATAAATTGTATACATGCAAATATTGTTCAAGGATTTAAATTTAACCATGGAAATGCGATGGGAAGCCTTTGAAACTCGCGCAACATGTGTGCAAACCTGCTTTGTGCGTCATTGTAAATAGCCATAGGCCTGTCATAACAACAACTACTTTCCACTGTTGTTGTTGTCAATGCGTGACTTATAAACGTGTAATAACATTTTTCTAGTCTTCTACTACTTAGCAGAGGAGATGGAGAGAGACTTTACCTGTCGCGCTAACTGAAGGTGTGGGCACCCTTTCGCTGTAGTATCAACAATTCACGGATAAAAGTTCAAACCATCCGAAAAGTGAAGGTAGCATATTCGGGTTAATATTTGACTATGATATTTCCTTTCCTTGTCGTGTTTGTTGCCGTCTGTCGCTGCGAAGGAAAAGTTCACCGTGACTACTATGTCCCATGTCACTGGCAAAGCACGGATATTTGAATGTTTGATGTTAGTCTAAGCAAGGCCTGGACTTGGGCTGCCCAGAGTTTGCATGGCTTCAATGAGTGATCATGTGACTTCGAAGTCGCTAGTGCACGTAAAAAGTGAGCTACTGCACATAAACATTTACATAAGGTCCTATTAGGTGCTAAAATAATGTGCATTTGTTTTGTTCAATCTCATTTATGCACAGATAGACAATTGACTTCCTTTTACATGACAGTGACACAGCCATCCATCCCCTGTCACCTGTGATTTAACCAGTTCCATTTTTTAAATAAGAATCCAGACAGCACACATACAATCTCTCCGACGTCGGCCTGATAGCGATATCTCGTCAGTAGATCGTGTTCCATTTAGAACGTCGGCGAAAGTACGAAATGCATGCTTTCTGCACGGACAGTAAAATACTTTCATGTCATGCAATATTTTTTTTTTATGCACCTACAAGTGCAGGTGTCAATTATAAACCAATTGGCCGCTCTACTGCGATGTGTAGAAGATGAGAAATCCGAAGAGATGAGTTTGCAGTGTAAATCACTGAATCATTCATCCACATTGCGTCGCATGACAATGCTTTAAAACACGTTGGAGAAGTGAACATTTTACTCATGAACATTTTTTAATTATCATGCAAATCTTAAAGTTACTAAAATATGCTGTGATGCCAAATTGCTTAAAATGAATCAAACTCATCAATAAACAGTTGGCTACATTCATACATCAAATATTATGTTCTCTATAATACACATGGGGGTAAGGGAATATGCCTACATTTGATGGAGGAAGAAATGTTATCAATAAATGGGGAGATCTGGACTAGGAATTAATAAAGCAATTTTATACAAAATAGGCTTGAATTACAAACGGACCCAGTATAGCATGCATGCAGCCACCACTTCAAATTATCCATTCATATTGCAATAAAATACATTAATGAAATGTTAATAATAATTCAGGGTTGTTATCTACAGGTAATTAGAAGAATATCAGAAAACTATCAGTACAGCCAGGATCAAAGCTAGTGCGCGAAACTAAGGTCACATGGACACCTAGCGAGCTCACACTGGCAAGGCTCAGACTTATTTGACAGTTGGGTTGCCTGTGTTGCCAGTAACGTTAGCTACAAGCTGTCAAATTGGGTAACTGTCTATTATTATTACAATCAAGCCTACCACTGTAGTGTCGTCCGCAAACTTGATGATTGATTTGGAGGCGTTCATGGCCACACAGTCGTGGGTGAACAGGGAGTACAGGAGAGGGCTCAGAACGCACCCTTGTGGGGCCCCAGTGTTGAGGATCAGCAGTGTGGAGATGTTGTTACCTACCCTCACCACCTGGGGGCGGCCCGTAAGAAAGTCCAGTACACAGTTGCAAGGGCAGGGTCGAGACCCAGGTGAGTGCTACGGGGCGGTAGTCGTTTAGCTCAGTTACCTTAGCTTTCTTGGGAACAGGGACAATGGTGGCCCTCTTGAAGCATGTGGGAACAGCAGACTGGGATTGATTAGAATATGTTCGTAAACACACCAGCCAGCTGGTCTGCTCATGCTCTGAGGGCGCAGCTGGGGATGCCGTCTGGGCCTGCAGCCTTGCGAGGGTTAACACGTTTAAATGTTTTTGTCATGCAGGTGAAAGAGGACCCAAAAGCGACTTGGCGAAAACAGAGTCTTTAATCCAGTAAAGTAAATACAATCAAAAAAACACAACTTTCACTCAAAATGACGAGGACAAACTGGAGACTCGATCTTGAACAGCAGGTGAACAGCAGGTTGCCTCGGGAAGGCACTTGAACCAGACAGACTCAGACACCTGCTCACCACGCAGCATCTGAGGAAAACACGACACGACAGGGCGATACACAAACACAGCACGGTGAATTCTAGACAAGGAACCGACAGGGCAGAAACGAATAACAAGGAGAGAAATAGGGACTCTAATCAGGGAAAAGGATCGGGCACAGGTGTGGGAAGACTAAATGATGATTAGGGGAATAGGAACAGCTGGGAGCAGGAACGGAACGATAGAGAGAAGAGAGAGCGAGAGAGTGAGAGAGGGAGGGGGAGAGAGAGGGATAGAAAGAGGGAAAGAACCTAATAAGACCAGCAGAGGGAAACGAATAGAATGGGAAGCACAGGGACAAGACAAGATAATAAATGATAAAACATGACAGTACCCCCCCACTCACCGAGCGCCTCCTGGCGCACTCGAGGAGGAATCCTGGCGGCAACGGAGGAAATCATCAATGAGTGAACGGTCCAGCACGTCCCGAGACGGAACCCAACTCCTCTCCTCAGGACCGTAACCCTCCCAATCCACTAAGTATTGGTGACCCCGTCCCCGAGAACGCATGTCCATGATCTTATGTACCTTGTAAATAGGTGCGCTCTCGACAAGGACGGGAGGGGGAGGGAAGACGAACGGGAGTGCGAAGAAAGGGCTTGACACAGGAGACATGGAAGACAGGATGGACGCGACGAAGATGTCGCGGAAGAAGCAGTCGCACAGCGACAGGATTGACGACCTGGGAGACACGGAACGGACCAATGAACCGCGGAGTCAACTTACGAGAAGCTGTCGTAAGAGGAAGGTTGCGAGTGGAAAGCCACACTCTCTGGCCGCAACAATACCTTGGACTCTTAATCCTGCGTTTATTGGCGGCTCTCACAGTCTGTGCCCTGTAACGGCAAAGTGCAGACCTCACCCTCCTCCAGGTGCGCTCACAACGTTGGACAAACGCTTGAGCGGAGGGAACGCTGGACTCGGCAAGCTGGGATGAGAACAGAGGAGGCTGGTAACCCAGACTACTCTGAAACGGAGATAACCCGGTAGCAGACGAAGGAAGCGAATTGTGAGCGTATTCTGCCCAGGGAGCTGTTCTGCCCAAGACGCAGGGTTTCTGAAAGAAAGGCTGCGTAGTATGCGACCAATCGTCTGATTGGCCCTCTCTGCTTGACCGTTAGACTGGGGATGAAACCCGGAAGAGAGACTGACGGACGCACCAATCAAACGACAGAACTCCCTCCAAAACTGTGACGTGAATTGCGGGCCTCTGTCTGAAACGGCGTCTAACGGGAGGCCATGAATTCTGAATACATTCTCGATAATGATTTGTGCCGTCTCCTTAGCGGAAGGAAGTTTAGCGAGGGGAATGAAATGTGCCGCCTTAGAGAACCTATCGACAACCGTAAGAATCACAGTCTTCCCCGCAGACAAAGGCAGACCGGTAATGAAGTCTAGGGCGATGTGAGACCATGGTCGAGAAGGAATGGGGAGCGGTCTGAGACGACCGGCAGGAGGAGAGTTACCCGACTTAGTCTGCGCGCAGTCCGAACAAGCAGCCACGAAACGGCGCGTGTCACGCTCCTGAGTCGGCCACCAAAAGCGCTGGCGAATAGACGCAAGAGTGCCTCGAACACCGGGATGACCAGCTAACTTGGCAGAGTGAGCCCACTGAAGAACAGCCAGACGAGTGGAAACAGGAACGAAAAGGAGGTTACTAGGACAAGCGCGCGGCGACGCAGTGTGCGTGAGTGCTTGCTTAACCTGTCTTTCAATTCCCCAGACTGTTAACCCGACAACACGCCCATAAGGAAGAATCCCCTCGGGATCAGTAGAAGCCACAGAAGAACTAAACAGACGGGATAAGGCATCAGGCTTGGTGTTCTTGCTACCCGGACGGTAAGAAATACAAACTCGAAACGAGCGAAAAACAACGCCCAACGAGCTTGACGGGCATTAAGTCGTTTGGCAGAACGGATGTACTCAAGGTTCTTATGGTCTGTCCAAACGACAAAAGGAACGGTCGCCCCCTCCAACCACTGTCGCCATTCGCCTAGGGCTAAGCGGATGGCGAGCAGTTCACGGTTACCCACATCATAGTTGCGCTCAGATGGCGACAGGCGATGAGAAAAATAAGCGCAAGGATGAACCTTATCGTCAGACTGGAAGCGCTGGGATAGAATGGCTCCCACGCCTACCTCTGAAGCGTCAACCTCGACAATGAATTGTCTAGTGACGTCAGGAGTAACGAGGATAGGAGCGGACGTAAAACGTTCTTTTAGAAGATCAAAAGCTCCCTGGGCGGAACCGGACCACTTAAAACACGTCTTGACAGAAGTAAGAGCTGTGAGAGGGGCAGCAACTTGACCGAAATTACGAATGAAACGCCGATAGAAATTAGCGAAACCTAAAAAGCGCTGCAACTCGACACGTGACCTTGGAACGGGCCAATCACTGACAGCTTGGACCTTAGCGGAATCCATCTGAATGCCTTCAGCGGAAATAACGGAACCGAGAAAAGTAACGGAGGAGACATGAAAAGAGCACTTCTCAGCCTTTACGTAGAGACAATTCTCTAAAAGGCGCTGTAGAACACGTCGAACGTGCTGAACATGAATCTCGAGTGACGGAGAAAAAATCAGGATATCGTCAAGATAGACAAAAACAAAGATGTTCAGCATGTCTCTCAGAACATCATTAACTAATGCCTGAAAAACAGCTGGCGCATTGGCGAGACCAAACGGCAGAACCCGGTACTCAAAATGCCCTAACGGAGTGTTAAACGCCGTTTTCCACTCGTCCCCCTCTCTGATGCGCACGAGATGGTAAGCGTTACGAAGGTCCAACTTAGTAAAGCACCTGGCTCCCTGCAGAATCTCGAAGGCTGATGACATAAGGGGAAGCGGATAACGATTCTTAACCGTTATGTCATTCAGCCCTCGATAATCCACGCAGGGGCGCAGAGTACCGTCCTTCTTCTTAACAAAAAAGAACCCCGCCCCGGCCGGAGAGGAAGAAGGCACTATGGTACCGGCGTCAAGAGACACAGACAAATAATCCTCGAGAGCCTTACGTTCGGGAGCCGACAGAGAGTATAGTCTACCCCGAGGAGGAGTAGTCCCCGGAAGGAGATCAATACTACAATCATACGACCGGTGAGGAGGAAGGGAGTTGGCTCGGGACCGACTGAAGACCGTGCGCAGATCATGATATTCCTCCGGCACTCCTGTCAAATCGCCAGGTTCCTCCTGAGAAGTAGGGACAGAAGAAACGGGAGGGATGGCAGACATTAAACACTTCACATGACAAGAAACGTTCCAGGATAGGATAGAATTACTAGACCAATTAATAGAAGGATTATGACATACTAGCCAGGGATGACCCAAAACAACAGGTGTAAACGGTGAACGAAAAATCAAAAAAGAAATAGTCTCACTGTGGTTACCAGATACTGTGAGGGTTAAAGGTAGTGTCTCAAATCTGATACTGGGAAGATGACTACCATCTAAGGCGAACATGGGCGTAGGCTTCTCTAACTCTCTGAAAGGAATGTCATGTTTCCGAACCCATGCTTCGTCCATGAAACAACCCTCAGCCCCAGAGTCTATCAAGGCACTACATGTAGCACCCGAACCGGTCCAGCGTAGATGGACCGACAAAGTAGTGCAGGATTTTGATGGAGAGACTTGAGTAGTTGCGCTCACCTGTAGCCCTCCGCTTACTGATGAGCTCTGGCTTTTACTGGACATGAATTAACAAAATGTCCAGCAACTCCGCAATAGAGGCACAGGCGGTTGGTGATCCTCCGTTCCCTCTCCTTAGTCGAGATGCGAATCCCTCCCAGCTGCATGGGCTCAGTCTCTGAGCCAGAGGAGGAGATGGTTGCGATGCGGAGCAGGGAAACACCGTTGATGCGAGCTCTCTTCCACGAGCCCGGTGACGAAGATCTACCCGTCGTTCTATGCGGATGGCGAGAGCAATCAAGAGTCCACATCTGAAGGAACCTCCCGGGAGAGAATCTCATCCTTAACCACTGCGTGGAGTCCCTCCAGAAAACGAGCGAGCAGCGCCGGCTCGTTCCACTCACTAGAGGCAGCAAGAGTGCGAAACTCAATAGAATAATCCGTTATGGACCGTTCACCTTGGCATAGGGAAGCCAGGGCCCTAGAAGCCTCCCTACCAAAAACTGAACGGTCAAAAACCCGAATCATCTCCTCTTTAAAGTTCTGGAACTTGTTAGAGCAATCAGCCCTTGCCTCCCAGATAGCTGTGCCCCATTCTCGAGCCCGGCCAGTAAGGAGTGAAATGACGTAAGCAACCCGAGCTCTCTCTCTAGAGTATGTGTTGGGTTGGAGAGAGAACACAATCTCACACTGCGTGAGAAAGGAGCGGCACTCAGTGGGCTGCCCGGAGTAGCAAGGTGGGTTATTAACCCTAGGTTCTGGAGGCTCGGCAGGCCAGGAAGTAACAGGTGGCACGAGACGTAGACTCTGGAACTGTCCAGAGAGGTCGGAAACCTGAGCGGCCAGGTTCTCCACGGCATGGCGAGCAGCAGACAATTCCTGCTCGTGTCTGCCGAGCATGGCTCCTTGGATCTCGACGGCAGTGTAACGAGCGTCTGAAGTCGCTGGGTCCATTCCTTGGTCGGTTCCTTCTGTCATGCAGGTGAAAGAGGACCCAAAAGCGACTTGGCAAAAACAGAGTCTTTAATCCAGTAAAGTAAATACAATCAAAAAACACAACTTTCACTCGAAATGACGAGGACAAACTGGAGACTCGATCTTGAACAGCAGGTGAACAGCAGGTTGCCTCGGGAAGGCACTTGAACCAGACAGACTCAGACACCTGCTCACCACGCAGCATCTGAGGAAAACACGACACGACAGGGCGATACACAAACACAGCACGGTGAATTCTAGACAAGGAACCGACAGGGCAGAAACGAATAACAAGGAGAGAAATAGGGACTCTAATCAGGGAAAAGGATCGGGCACAGGTGTGGGAAGACTAAATGATGATTAGGGGAATAGGAACAGCTGGGAGCAGGAACGGAACGATAGAGAGAAGAGAGAGCGAGAGAGTGAGAGAGGGAGGGGGAGAGAGAGGGATAGAAAGAGGGAAAGAACCTAATAAGACCAGCAGAGGGAAACGAATAGAATGGGAAGCACAGGGACAAGACAAGATAATAAATGATAAAACATGACAGTTTTACTCACGTCGGCTGCAGTGAAGGAGAGTCCGCAGGTTTTGGTAGCGGGTCGTGTCAGTGCACTGTATTGTCCTCAAAGCGGTCAAAAAAGTTATTTAGTTTATCTGGGAGCAAGACACCCTGGTCCGCGACTGGGCTGGTTTTCTTTTTGTAATCCGTGATTGACTGTAGACCCTGCCACATACCTCTTGTGTCTGAGCCGTTGAATTGCGACTCTACTTTGTCTCTATACGGACACTTAGCTTGTTTGATTGCCTTACGGAGGGAATAGCTACACTGTTTGTATTTGGTCTTGTTTCCGGTCACCTTGCCCTGGTTAAAAATAGTGGTTCACACTTTCAGTTTCACGCGAATGCTGTCATCAATCCACGGTTTCTGGTTTGGGAATGTTTTAATCGTTGCTATGGGTACTACATCGTCAATGCACTGTCTAATGAACTCGCTCAACAAATCAGCGTATTCGTCAATGTTGTTGTTGGACGCAATGCGGAACATATCCCAATCCACGTGATCGAAGCAGTCTTGAAGCGTGGAATCAGATTGGTCGGACCAGCGTTGAACAGACCTGAGCGCGGGAGCTTCTTGTTTTAGTTTCTGTCTGTAGGCTGGGAGCAACAAAATGGAGTCTTGGTCAGCTTTTCCGAAAGGAGGGTGGGGGAGGGCCTTATATGCGTCGCGGAAGTTAGAATAACAATGATCTAGGATTTTACCAGCCCTGGTTGCGCAATTGATATCCTGATACAATTTAGGGAGTCTTGTTTTCAGATTAGCCTTGTTAACCCAGATCCGGGAGAATTGTCATCAACTACACTAATTAGCATTACGCAACGGTCAAAAAATATTACTAGAAAATATTAATATTCATGAAATCACAAGTGAAATATAGTGAAACACAGCCTTTTGTTTATCACCCTGTCATCTCAGATTTTGAAATTATGCTTTACTGCCAAAGCAAGACAAGCGTTTGTGTAAGTTTATCGAAGTTTATCGATAGCCTAGCATAGCTTCGGATGTTTTCACTCACGAGACTCCCAGTTAGACAGCAAATGTTCCTTTTGTTCCATAAAGATTATTTTTATAGCCGAAATACCTCAGTTTCTTGTCCACATTTTGTTGAGAAATCCACCGGAAATTGCGGCCACGACAATGCGGAAATTAGATTCATAATATAGACAGAAACATGGCAAACGTATTTTATAATCAATCCTCAAGGTGTTTTTCAAATATCTATTAGATAATTTATCAACCGGGACAATTGGCTTTTCAGTAGGATAGCGAGAGGAACAATGGCCTTCTTTGTCTATTACGCACAAATCACTCTGAGAGCCACCACCTGACCACTGATGCAATGTTGTCGTTCACGCTCATTTTTCAAAATAAAAGTCTGAAACTGTGTCTATTGGCTGTAGACACAGTAGGGAAGCCATAGAAAAAGGAATCTGGTTGATATCCCTTTCAAATCAAATCAAATGTATTTATATAGCCCTTCGTACATCAGCTGATATCTCAAAGTGCTGTACAGAAACCCAGCCTAAAACCCCAAACAGAAAGCAATGCAGGTGTAGAAGCACGGTGGCTAGGAAAAACTCCATAGAAAGGCCAAAACCTAGGAAGAAATCTAGAGAGGAACCAGGCTATGTGGGGTGGCCAGTCCTCTTCTGGCTGTGCCGGGTGGAGATTGTAACAGAACATGGCCAAGCTGTTCAAATGTTCATAAATGACCAGCATGGTCGAAACTGGAGCAGCAGCACGGCCAGGTGGACTGGGGACAGCAAGGAGTCATCATGTCAGGTAGTCCTGAGGCATGGTCCTAGGGCTCAGGTCCTCCGAGAAAGAGAGAAAGAAAGATAGAATTAGAGAGAGCATACTTAAATTCACACAGGACACCGGATAGGACATGAGAAGTACTCCAGATATAACAAACTGACCCTAGCCCCCCGACACAAACTATTGCAGCATGAATACTGGAGGCTGAGACAGGAGGGGTCAGGAGACACTGTGGCTCCATCCGAGGACACCCCCAGATAGGGCCAAACAGGAAGAATATAACCCCACCCACTTTGCCTAAGCATAGCCCCCACACCACTAGAGGGATATCTTCAACCACCAACTTACCGTCCTGAGGCAAGGCCGAGTATAGCCCACAAAGTTCTCCGCCACGGCACAACCCAAGGGGGGGCGCCAACCCAGACAGGAAGATCACATCAGTGACTCAACCCACTCAAGTGACGCACCCTTCCTAGGGACGGTATGAAAGAGCCCTAGTAAGCCAGTAACTCACGCACCAAAGTACATTCATCTCTAGGAGATGGTTTCCTTCCTGAGCGGTATGATTGCTGCGTGGTCCAATGGTGTTTTACTTGCGTACTATTGCTTGTACAGATGGACGTGGTACCTTCAGATGTTTGGAAATTGCTCTCAAGGATGAACCAGACCTGTGGAGGTCTACATTTTTTTCTGAGGTCTTTGCTGATTTCTTTTGATTTTCCCATGATGTCAAGCAAACAGGCACTGAGTTTGAAGATACTCCTTGAAAGATATCCATAGGGACAACTCCAATTGACTCAAATTATGTCAATGATGCCTATCAGAGGCTTCTACAGCCATTACATAATTTTCTGGAATTTTCCAAAATGTTTAAAGGCACAGTCAACTTAGTGTATGTAATCTTCTGACCCACTGCAATTGTGATACAGTGAAATAATCTGTCTGTAAACAATTGTTGGGAAAATTACTTGTTTCATGCAGAAAGTAGAAGTTTTAGTAGTAGTAGTTGCCAAAACTATAGTTTGTTAACAAGACATTTGTGGAGTGGTTGAAAAACAAGATTTAATGACTCCAACCTAAGTGTATGTAAACTTCCGACTTCAACTGTATATATAAACACTCATACATCGACACATACATAAACATACATACAAACACTCATACATATACACACATATATATTTACATATAGATTTCTTTTGAAAATATAAAATATATTTCCTGCAAACCCTACCACCCCTCCCCTAGTTGGAGTAAACTAACAAACAATAACACTTAGGCTTATATACTTCCAGTTTATACGTATTATATACAGTGGAGCAAAAAAGTATTTAGTCCGCCACCAATAGTGCAAGTTCTCCCACTTAAAAAGATGAGAGAGGCCTGTAATTTCCATCATAGGTACACTTCAACTATGACGGAGAAAATTAGAAAAAAAATCCAGAAAATCACATTGTAGGATTTTTTATGAATTTATTTGCAAATTAGGGTGGAAAATAAGTATTTGGTCACCTACAAACAAGCAAGATTTCTGGCTCTCACAGACCTGTAAACTTCTTCTTTAACACCTGCCATATTGAATTTCTATTTGCCATATATTTTTCATCTGTGCTGTGATGCTTCACATAAGTTCTGAACCTTTCTATTCTCATAGTTTCTACAGATTGTAAATTAAAGATAAACATTTTTGATAAACGTATTATTATATTATTGATCGATTGACTAGGACTTTTCAAATCACCCAGTATTGCTATCTGCAGCGTTGTCGCCAGGTAAATGTTGCAAATCTTCAGCCATTCCTGGACCTGTGACCAAAAACAAGCTACATATGGACAGCACCCAAATAAATAATCAAATGACTCTGCCTCCTCGCAGCAAATCTGCAGAGCTGGGAAGGTTGTTTCCCCCATATACATAACATTCTATTGGTTGCAAGAATATTGTACAATAATTTAAATGGAAAAAATCAAAGTTTTGAATCCGGTGTCATATTGCGTGTCAATTCATAAACTATGTGCCATGGAATTGGTATACTGAAAATCTCTTCCCAACTATCTTGCAATCTATATGGCACAGTTGTCAATTTTTTGGTCCTTAATATGAAGCTGCTATATATTTTTAATTATCAAAATTTGCTTTAATCAATGTTGGTTTTTAATGCAGGGCCAGCAGACAAGTTCCTTACTTATCCCCCTTCCACTTGCCTCTTCCATTTTTGCGGTAATGCTGCAATTAGTTGGTTGTAATTTTGGGAAGAGCAGACTTTTCCATATATTTGAGTTAGCTGCATGTGTGACATAACTCCATCAGTCCTATTTATGATATAATTTACAAAGATTGCATTTTTTTCAAGATTAAGGGTTTACAGGGTAGCTTTCATTAGGTCTGAATGCCTTATATGGAAACACTACAACAAAAGGAGTCTGTATTGAAAACATGCCCGTGTCAGGGGAGACATCTGCTCGGCTGCTCAGTCCTGACCCTGGAGGTCTGTCGTCTTATGGGATGTCACCCTGGCCGTAGCCTAACAAACCCCAAAACCAATAATGAATGTTTCACGAAGATCCTCAAGCTGAGTGGGGTGTGTTGGTTTGGAGCGCTACAGGGCGTGGATCCCTAGGGACAGGATGGGGCGATCCAGCTATATTGTGTGCAAGTAAAAAGTGCTCTACAGTACTACTAGGCCTATGATATGAATTATACTGAACAAAATATAATTGCAACATGCAACAATTTCAAAGATTTTGCTGAGTCCAAGGGAAATGTGGGATGCAGATTGTTTTGGGAGAAAGTTGAGTTTTATTCTAGGCTGGGCAGTCTGGCTGTAATTTGACATGGAGGATGTCTTAATAAAGACAATTAAAAGTCTTTGTACTTTGTTAAGAGTTGTTAATTTGTTAGGCTATTGGTTAAAGGTGCCACACAATATTGATTATTTAATTACATTTGATCTAGTTCAGTCTCATCAATCACTTAAACATATTTAATGATGATTAATTAGCTTGATGACTGTGGGTTTCTTTGCTTCTAAATAGACACATTGGATTGTGTAGAAATGCAGGAAATGTGCTTTAGATGGCCAAAAAGGTCCCCCCCTATTCCAACTATACTGAAAAAGCTTCTTCCTGTGCTTGTTGAACATAATAAACCGCTCCCTAAACGGCTCTGGATGTGTACCAAACTCATTAAAAGTAGCAGTATTAAAGCCTCTCCTGATAAAGCACCCATTCCTCTCGTTTTTATGGAAAAAGCTGTTCCTCAGCAACTCACTGCCTTCCTGAAGACAAATAATGTATACGAAATGCTCCAGTCTGGTTTTAGACCCGATCATAGTACCGAGACCGCACTCGTGAATGTGATAAATTACCTTTTAATGGTGTCAGACCAAGGCTCTGCGTCTATTTTCGTGTTCCTAGTCCTTCGTGCCGCTTTTGACACCATTGATCACCACATTCTTTTGGAGAGATTGGAAACTGTAATTGGTCTACGCGGTAAGTTTTGGTGTTTCTCAAGGTTCCGTTCTAGGACCACTATTTTTTTCACTATATATGCTACCTTTAGATGATGTCATTCGGAAAACACGATGGGATGTACAGTCGTCTCAAATTAAACTGTGAATGACCTCTGCTAATCTGGACCCTGATCTTTCTTTTGACGAACATATCAAACATATTTAAAGAGCAGTAAGGGCTTTATGAATACATTTGATTGATTGATTGATTGATTGATATAGAATGTTGTACTATACTGTAGAATACAATTGTAAATACATAGTATTGTCATGTTTTGTCTTATATTGTCTTGTCATTATGCTTTCCCTTCTGTTCGTTTCCCCCTGCTGGTCTTATTAGGTTCGTTCCCTTTTTCTATCCCTCTCTCTCCCCCTCCCTCTCTCTCCTCTCTCTATCGTTCCGTTCCTGCTCCCAGCTGTTCCTCATTCTCCTAACTCACTCATTTAGTCTTTTCACACCTGTCCCCTATCTTGTCCTCTGATTAGAGTCCCTATTTCTCCCCTTGTTTTCCGTTTCTGTCCTGTCGGATCCTTGTATGTTGTTCGCTGTGCTGTGTCATTGTCTCGCCCTGTCGTGTCTTGTCTCCTTCAGATGCTGCGTGTAGCAGGTGCCTTAGTCTGCTACGGTCGGTGCCTTCCCGAGGCAACCTGCAGTCAATGCTCGAGTCTCCAGTCTGTCCTCGTCACTACGAGTGGAATTAAGTTTTTTCATGTTTTGTTTTCGTCTTGAGTTTTACTGGAATAAAGACTCTGTTTTCGCTAAGTCGCTTTTGGGTCCTCATTCACCTGCATAACAAGTATAATATAGTATTTTTTATATGGGTGGCTCTGATTTGCTGTATCTATAGAAGGATGTAGGGGATTGTTTTTCCCAACAGCGAAGCGGCTAGCTAGGGAGTGAAGAGCTTTGATAAAAATTTTGGCCCACCTCATGATTAATATATTGTATGTAGTCTTGGGTGGTTTAATCTTTTAGTACTTGACAGAGAGAGAGGTAAGAAGAGAGATAGAGAGATGAGGTGGTGAGGGTGAGTCAAATTAAAACCCTTCTGATCACAGGTTGTATAATGAAAGATGGAAAAAGAGGGTGATGACAAAAGAAGGCCCCTATGCTCAAGTGTCAATATGACTACACAATAAGGCAGTTAGGGCTGAGTTAGGGCTGAGTAAATACAGATAATGTCATACTGTGCATAGCCTACTGTAAAGACACACACAGGTTAGATTTGTGGTCTTGCGAGCCCTCCCGGTTTGAAAAACTGTAATTATTGTGTGTTTGTGTGTGGAGGAGTCTGCTGCTGTCTTTGGTGTATGAGTAATGTGCTTGCTGCAGCCAGCTCATTCTGTTTTCAGAGGGATTTATCGTGGACACCATAAGACATGAGCTCACCCTCCGTCATTACAATGGAAGGCATGGCCACTTGCTCACTTGGCACACAGCAGATCAGACACCGGCCTCAGAGAATTAAGTTGGTAGCCCAAAGCAAAAAGCTTCAGCCGTCCAATCACATGATCTGCGTGTGTGTGTGTGTGTGTCTGTGTGTGTGTGTGTGGCTGCAGCTGCAGGGCAGTGGCAGAGAGCTCCAGGTGCTCTGTACATAACCTAATGATAATGACGCTGTCCAACAGCATGCTTGTCTGGAGCTGAGCGCAGAATGGGCAGGGCAATTACTTTACCCATCAACTAATGCTACATTTCTGCTTGTGTGTGTGTGTAATGTTTATCCAAATGAGAGAAAGAGAGAGAAGGGGAGTATCAGTTCATGTTCAATGAGTACATATAATGCACCTGTGTGTGGCTGTTTGGAGCCAAGAACAGCAAGAAAAAACATTCTTAAAACCTGTTGAACCAGGTGAGGTGGGCTCATGCGAATTTTCGCAGCTTTTTGTTAAAAATCGCGCAACATTTCAGCACCCTGCTACTCATGCCAGGAATATAGTATATACATATGATTAGTATGTGTGGATAGAAAACACTCAGACGTTTATAAAACTGGTTAAATCACGGCTGTGACTATAACAGAACGTGCGTTTCATCGAAAAGTGCAGGAAAATCTGATCACTGAAAATGGGAAAATATATCCATGCGCCACTTCAACCAATTGTTAAACGTGAACCACATTAAATGGGGCCGAGGTTGCAATACCTACAGCTTCCACACGATGTCAACAGTCTTGTCATTTGTCTCGGATTTGTTTCTTGGTCAAACCGAAACAAGGCAGTGCATTTTGTCCGGTCTCCGACCGGATGTTTTGGTTGAGGAATATTTGGACACGATATCAGGACGTGGAGCTATTGAATATACATCGCCCCGTGATCATTTTGATAGATTATTAACGTTTACTAATACCTAAAGTTGCATTACAAAAGTACATTTACATTTACATTTAAGTCATTTAGCAGACGCTCTTATCCAGAGCGACTTACAAATTGGTGCATTCACCTTATGACATCCAGTGGAACAGTCACTTTACAATAGTGCATCTAAATCTTAAAGGGGGGGGGTGAGAGGAATACTTATCCTATCCTAGGTATTCCTTAAAGAGGTGGGGTTTCAGGTGTCTCCGGAAGGTGGTGATTGACTCCGCTGTCCTGGCGTCGTGAGGGAGTTTGTTCCACCATTGGGGGGCCAGAGCAGCGAACAGTTTTGACTGGGCTGAGCGGGAACTGTACTTCCTCAGTGGTAGGGAGGCGAGCAGGCCAGAGGTGGATGAACGCAGTGCCCTTGTTTGGGTGTAGGGCCTGATCAGAGCCTGGAGGTACTGAGGTGCCTTTCCCCTCACAGCTCCGTAGGCAAGCACCATGGTCTTGTAGCGGATGCAAGCTTCAACTGGAAGCCAGTGGAGAGAACGGAGGAGCGGGGTGACGTGAGAGAACTTGGGAAGGTTGAACACCAGACGGGCTGCGGCGTTCTGGATGAGTTGTAGGGGTTTAATGGCACAGGCAGGGAGCCCAGCCAACAGCGAGTTGCAGCAATCCAGACGGGAGATGACAAGTGCCTGGATTAGGACCTGCGCCGCTTCCTGTGTGAGGCAGGGTCGTACTCTGCGGATGTTGTAGAGCATGAACCTACAGGAACAGGCCACCACCTTGATGTTAGTTGAGAACGACAGGGTGTTGTCCAGGATCACGCCAAGGTTCTTAGCGCTCTGGGAGGAGGACACAATGGAGTTGTCAACCGTGATGGCGAGATCATGGAACGGGCAGTCCTTCCCCGGGAGGAAGAGCAGCTCCGTCTTGCCGAGGTTCAGCTTGAGGTGGTGATCCGTCATCCACACTGATATGTCTGCCAGACATGCAGAGATGCGATTCGCCACCTGGTCATCAGAAGGGGAAAGGAGAAGATTAATTGTGTGTCGTCTGCATAGCAATGATAGGAGAGACCATGTGAGGTTATGACAGAGCCAAGTGACTTGGTGTATAGCGAGAATAGGAGAGGGCCTAGAACAGAGCCCTGGGGGACACCAGTGGTGAGAGCGTGTGGTGAGGAGACAGATTCTCGCCACGCCACCTGGTAGGAGCGACCTGTCAGGTAGGACGCAATCCAAGCGTGGGCCGCGACGGAGATGCCCAACTCGGAGAGGGTGGAGAGGAGGATCTGATGGTTCACAGTATCGAAGGCAGCCGATAGGTCTAGAAGGATGAGAGCAGAGGAGAGAGAGTTAGCTTTAGCAGTGCGGAGCGCCTCCGTGATACAGAGGAGAGCAGTCTCAGTTGAATGACTAGTCTTGAAACCTGACTGATTTGGATCAAGAAGGTCATTCAGAGAGAGATAGCGGGAGAGCTGGCCAAGGACGGCACGTTCAAGAGTTTTGGAGAGAAAAGAAAGAAGGGATACTGGTCTGTAGTTGTTGACATCGGAGGGATCGAGTGTAGGTTTTTTCAGAAGGGGTGCAACTCTCGCTCTCTTGAAGACGGAAGGGACGTAGCCAGCGGTCAGGGATGAGTTGATGAGCGAGGTGAGGTAAGGGAGAAGGTCTCCGGAAATGGTCTGGAGAAGAGAGGAGGGGATAGGGTCAAGTGGGCAGGTTGTTGGGCGGCCGGCCGTCACAAGACGCGAGATTTCATCTGGAGAGAGAGGGGAGAAAGAGGTCAGAGCACAGGGTAGGGCAGTGTGAGCAGAACCAGCGGTGCCGTTTGACTTAGCAAACGAGGATCGGATGTCGTCGACCTTCTTTTCAAAATGGTTGACGAAGTCATCTGCCGTGAGGGAGGGGGGGGGAGGAGGATTCAGGAGGGAGGAGAAGGTGGCAAAGAGCTTCCTAGGGTTAGAGGCAGATGCTTGGAATTTAGAGTGGTAGAAAGTGGCTTTAGCAGCAGAGACAGAGGAGGAAAATGTAGAGAGGAGGGAGTGAAAGGATGCCAGGTCTGCAGGGAGGCAAGTTTTCCTCCATTTCCGCTCGGCTGCCCGGAGCCCTGTTCTGTGAGCTCGCAATGAGTCGTCGAGCCACGGAGCGGGAGGGGAGGACCGAGCCAGCCTGGAGGATAAGGGACATAGAGAGTCAAAGGATGCAGAGAGGGAGGAGAGGAGGGTTGAGGAGGCAGAATCAGGAGATAGGTTGGAGAAGGTTTGAGCAGAGGGAAGAGATGATAGGATGGAAGAGGAGAGAGTAGCGGGGGAGAGAGAGCGAAGGTTGGGACGGCGCGATACCATCCGAGTAGGGGCAGTGTGGGAAGTGTTGGATGAGAGCGAGAGGGAAAAGGATACAAGGTAGTGGTCGGAGACTTGGAGGGGAGTTGCAATGAGGTTAGTGGAAGAACAGCATCTAGTAAAGATGAGGTCGAGCGTATTGCCTGCCTTGTGAGTAGGGGGGGAAGGTGAGAGGGTGAGGTCAAAAGAGGAGAGGAGTGGAAAGAAGGAGGCAGAGAGGAATGAGTCAAAGGTAGACGTGGGGAGGTTAAAGTCGCCCAGAACTGTGAGAGGTCCTCAGGAAAGGAGCTTATCAAGGCATCAAGCTCATTGATGAACTCTCCGAGGGAACCTGGAGGGCGATAAATGATAAGGATGTTAAGCTTGAAAGGGCTGGTAACTGTGACAGCATGGAATTCAAAGGAGGCGATAGACAGATGGGTAAGGGGAGAAAGAGAGAATGACCACTTGGGAGAGATGAGGATCCCGGTGCCACCACCCCGCTGACCAGAAGCTCTCGGGGTGTGCGAGAACACGTGGGCGGACGAAGAGAGAGCAGTAGGAGTAGCAGTGTTGTCTGTGGTGATCCATGTTTCCGTCAGTGCCAAGAAGTCGAGGGACTGGAGGGAGGCATAGGCTGAGATGAACTCTGCCTTGTTGGCCGCAGATCGGCAGTTCCAGAGGCTACCGGAGACCTGGAACTCCACGTGGGTCGTGCGCGCTGGGACCACCAGATTAGGGTGGCCGCGGCCACGCGGTGTGGAGTGTTTGTATGGTCTGTGCAGAGAGGAGAGAACAGGGATAGAGAGACACATAGTTGACAGGCTACAGAAGAGGCTACGCTAATGCAAAGGAGATTGGAATGACAAGTGGACTACACGTCTCGAATGTTCAGAAAGTTAAGCTTACGTAGCAAGAATCTTATTGACTAAAATTATTAAAATGATACAGTACTGCTGAAGTA
Organism: Oncorhynchus gorbuscha; assembly: GCF_021184085.1. Lineage (NCBI taxonomy): Eukaryota > Metazoa > Chordata > Actinopteri > Salmoniformes > Salmonidae > Oncorhynchus > Oncorhynchus gorbuscha. The sequence goes on along the minus strand of NC_060193.1, from coordinate 34,146,681 downwards.
GGCTAGCTGGCAGTGGCTGCGTTGTTGACTTTGTAGGCTAGCTGGCAGTGGCTGCGTTGTTGACACTACACTAATCAAGTCGTTCCGTTGAGTGTAATAGTTTCGACAGTGCTGCTTTTCGGGGGCTAGCTGGCTAGCTAGCAGTGATGATTACGTTACGTTGCAGTATTTCAAAGTGTTTTGTGAAAGTTTATCGTCGACTTTTTTAAGTTAAAAAAATGACGTTGCGTTATCAAACTCAGTTTTTTCCTTGATTACACAGTCTTCATAGATCGATATCTAGACTATATATGGACCAATTTAATCGGTCCATATAGTGATATTTATGGGACATCTAGGAGTGCCAAGAAAGAAGCTCGTCAAAGGTAATGAATGTTTTATATTTTACTTCTGCGTTTTGGGTAGCGCCAGCTACCACAAAATCTGTCGTGTTAGGTGACGTTGCAGTATTTTGGGGGTACATGCTATCAGTTAATAGCTTCTCATGCTTTCGCCGAAAAAGCATTTTACAAATCTGACTCGGTAGCTAGATTCACAACGAGTGTAGCTTTAATTCAGTACCTTGTATGTGTATTTTAATGAAAGTTTGAGTTTTATCAAAAACTATACGTGGCGCACTTGAAATTTCCGCTGATTTGATCCCCACAGCGGGAGCTAGTTCCTAACAAGTTTTAACCAGAGGGGAAAACCCACTATTTCAGGTTGTCTAGACGGGAACTTTTTCACTCAGGCCCACAGTCCAGCATTGGGGAACATCAAGTGGCGTTGAGCTAGACGTTTCTGACAAGTTATAAATAGCTCTCAAAGGTATGCAATGACTGACATGACAAGATGAAAATTGATGATGCACTACCCAATTTCGAAATTGCACCTTGTGCATTCTACTATTACAACCTTCAAGAGTAAGTTGAAAGCCAGACTGAGTTTGAGGCCCACAGTGTGAGGCCCACTGATCTAGATGATCAGTAACAACCTCAGACTGCTGCAATGAGAAGCATGACAAAGGTCTGGAGGCGAAAAGTTAACCATTTTATTACATTAAAATGTTCCGTACAAACAATGCATACACACTATTTCATATTGCTTCAGATATAAGTTTATATTTTTCTGTTAGAATAACTCCAGTTAAACAACTCTGTAACAAAATGCAAGTACAACATTTATGAAAATATAAATATCTCTAAACAGGTAAGTCAGTCCTGACCATAAAAAGAATACAGTAGAAACATTCATTACCAGTATGTCAATTGTGTCGCCAACATGTACGTTTTTAAAAGTAATTCAAGTTACATGACATACAATAATAGCATATACTGGCTTCCATATGGACACATTCAAATATACTCTTAACCTGGCAATATATTATAAGTGGACTTATACGTCTTCATTAGTAAAGATAATACATTTTCTCTATAATTCTTCAACATAATCACAGTAAAGCACTCAAACAATTCGGTCATGATGTAAGTTATATAAGCCTTACAAAATGGACCATTGTCAATGTTTGGACCATTGTCAATGTTTCCTTGAGAGCAATGAAATATGTTACAGCTTAATACTGCTTAAAATACTTAATACTGCTACTTTAATTTACCTTTGGGCCAGCGTCTCAACTGCTGAAAAAAAGTTAACATACAATTTGACAGAATAGCCCTTAAAAGGTTTTATGGAAAACAAAAATGTTAGGGTGCTGATGAGTCATCCTTGACTGATGATATCTTTTAATTTCACACACCTCTCTCTCTCTCTCTCTCTCTCTCTCTCTCTCTCTCTCTCTCTCTCTCTCTCTCTCTCTCTCTCTCTCTCTCTCTCTCTCTCTCTCTCTCTCTCTCTCTCTCTCTCTGTGTGTGTGTGTGTATAAGCTGTAAAATAGAAGACTTTGTAAGGCATGGATGCATATAGCAAGATGCAACATTATGCTCAATAGCGGTGTCCGCTTAAAAACAAATAATCCATGAACCAGAAGACTTAGACCAGCTGTTAATAGATGTTTATACCTGTTTATAAATATCCTCCTCAAATTCAACACTGCCACTAAAGTACCTTAACTCTCAATAATTGTTCTTCTTTGATAATTTCAATCAATAAAATTGATTATGTATGCTAGTATATGTATCTCCGCATATACTGTGTTTACAAATTCCCTGCGTCTTCGTAATTCTCAGTAGTCTGCATGAAAATGAAATACATTTTAATATCCAGGTACTCACTTTGATTGCATTAAGAAAAACATAATTTTTTTAAGGAGTTGCACAAATTGCAGCAAGCCAAAAGAGATTTATAGTTCTTTTTTTTTCTACAGTACCAGTAGATGTAAATAAAACAAACATAGATATTTCTTAAGAAAAGCATGTATAAGGAAGAGTATTCAAGCTCACTGGAATGGCTTTGGATATGTAAAACAGAGAAATGTAAATATCAACTTTGTTCTTCAAATGCAAAAGGACACAATGGCAAAACAATAGATTAAATATATATTTTCTATATATTTATTCTAGTTTTCAAACCATAAAAAACAACTTCATCATGTGAAGAAAAAAACTAAAACGATACCATAAAGGTTGTCATACATGACTTGAGTGCAGTATTATAGTAGTAGTCAGTTTGTACCCAGGAGACTGACATCTGCAGCTAATTCAGGTGGCTGTAAACAAGAGTAAACTGCATTCCCCCGAGAAACCTCATACATCCACCTCAATCCCACCTACCTAGAATCTTCGCCCATTGCTCCACTCTCCCACTTTCACTGCAATAGTTCGTTCTTTTTGGTGGGGATGGTGGTCTCAGCCTCTCCAGAGTCAGACACATTGATGGGGCTATCCCTGGAGAAGACCTCGGTGGACTCCCTCCACAAGCAGTCTGCAATGGTCTTGAAGGCGTGGTTGCCACACTTGGGCCTTATCTTTTGTGAGGCATTGTTGACGATCTGCCGACTGTTGGATGTGGCAATCTTGATCTTGAGCGCGGCATCCACCCTGTCCACCACCGTATAGGTGCCAATACTGCCATCCTCGAAGCCAATGATGATGTTGAGCGCTCGCTGGCACAGGCAGAGGAAGGTGGGCGTCTTGTAGAGGGAGCATGTCCCGATGCTCTTTCCATCTGCCAGACGCATCACGATCAGGTTGGACACCACGCCCACCTCGTCATCCTCATTACTGTTCCGGAAGCAGACATAGACCAGGTAGCGCCCGTCCCTCGACAGCTTCTGCCGCCAGATGATACCGGCGGCGTGGACAAGTCTCAGCTTGCCGCTATGAAGATCCAACACGTTAATGTTCTCGTCACCTTTGGAGATGATTCCCAGTTTCCCATTTGGTGAAATTTGGAACTCCTCCAGATTTTTTAGGAAGTTAGTAGGCAGCTGGACCCGTCTGCAGACAGACTCATCTGCCACACTCCATATAAACACAGTCTCTGTAGATGTGATGAAGACAACAAAGTCTGGGCAGTCAGGAATGAGTTTGAAGTTGATAATGCTAATGCCATCGTCACAGACAAACTTCTTGGAAATACTGCCTGACCAGAGGCTAACAGCGAGCAGCTTGTTTTTTGTGATCCCCACTAGGAAGGTGTTTGCGGTGGTGATCAGTGCATTCTGTAGGGTCACCAGGATGTTGCACACCTTGTGTCCAGTGGCCAGCCTCCAGACTCGGGAGCAGTTCTGTTCGCAGAGGGAAACCACAAACTGGTCATTGTGGGTCATCAGGAGCTGAGATATCTTCTGTCCGTTGATGCGAAAGATGTTTTCGCCAGTGGCCGTGTGCCAGATGTACTGGCTGCACTTGTCATCCGACGTCACCATGAGTTCCCCAGAGGATGTCAGGACACAGTTTTCCACCAAGCCCTCATGCTTGAAGACAGTCTCTATGAAGCCTGTGCTGAAGTTCCACTTGTGGATGGCTTCAGAGCCGTCCATGGTGAACACAAAGTCCTCCCTGCCAGAAAGCTGTAAGCTCTGAATCTTCTTGCCTGTTTTGTCAATGTTGGACATGGCTGTAATGATGTCAATGTCCCAGACTGATAGCACTCCACTGCTGGCCACAGACAGGAGCAGGTTGTGGTGGATGGACTTGATGAGTTTGACAATGGCCCCAGAGATCTCAATCAGGCTGGCCATGCACTGCCCACTGTCTCTCCTCCACACAAATATGGATGACGTGTTCTCCATGGAGGCCACAATACTTTGGCCATTTTTTGAGAGGACTGCAGCCACGAATCGCTCAGCGTGCTTGGCCTTGAACTTCTCTGCCATCTTCCACAACTTGGTGTCCAGGACCTCAATGCTCTTGTCTTTGCAGATGAGGATGGAGCGCTGGTCTTCTGACAGCTCAATGCCTACGACCTCGTTCTCATCCCCCCGGCAGTCATAATCTTCCATCAGTCTGGGGTTGGTGATCTCTTTGGTGTTCCACACCGACAGGCTCCCCTCATTATCGATCATCACCATCTGGTGAATGGTGTCCAGGACCAAGATGGACTTGACAAATCCCCCGGAGAACTGCGACGTGACCGTAGCTAGCTTGTTCCCCAGTCCCCAGGTGGAAGATGGACGTGGTGTTGAGGTACTGACCACAGAAGGCGTACATTCCATCCGGGGAGCATTGGACGCAGGTGACCTCATACCAGCAGTGGAACAGGTAGAGGGGCCAGCCGTAAAGCAGATCGATGACATTGACATCTTTACTGGCCTCTAGCCAGGCCAAGGCATGATGGCTGGACAGGGTGAACCCATTAATGAAGGCCACCCCTCCTGTGATACCACAGTGCTTGGAGTTCTTAATGTCCACTTCGGACAGCAAGCAAGACTTATGGTTGTCATATATGAGTAGCGTGTTCTTGGTGGTTGCCACAACCAGGTACTTCTCGTCGCTGGTTAGCCTGATTCCCAGGACAACCGAATGGGCCGTGTCTATCTGCCGGAGGAGCTGCCTGCTCTCCACATCCCATGTGCTCACAGACCCATCCTCCAGGGCCACAAGTACGATGTTGGGGGCTAGGGTGGGCAGGATCTCCACGATCTGCATGTAGCTGGAGCACAGCGGCAGCCTTTCAGGGCTGTAGGTGACATCCATGGAGGAGTGGAGGGGCACAATGGAGCAGTATTTGGGGCCGTCCTTGTCGCATTCCAGGAGGAGGTGTTGGAGCTTGGGTAAAGAGGTGACCACAGGGAGGAGCCTCTGCTGCAGCTCTGCGGACAGGGATGCCGGGTTCTTCATCACTTTGATCTTGATGCTGCGCAGCGTGGTGGCCAAAAACTTGAGTTCTTTCTCCTGGGAGTAGTTGTAAGCTACATCTATGTCGGTCAGTGCCTTCTCAAACTGCCCTATCTTGATCATGGTGTAGAGCCAGCTAAAGTTCATGATAACCCCGTACATGAGGTCGTCCATGCGGCCGCTCCGAGTTAGATGGTAGAGGAGCTCCGTCATCTTCCTGTGGTTGACAAAGAAGATATCAGGCTCCAGAAGGTTGCACTGGAACACCCAGGGCTGCTCGGGGGTCTGCCTGTCATAGGAGTACTTCTCGGTGGATGCTTCTTTGTGGGACGGCTGCTGGGAGTGTGGATTCTTGTGTTGGGAGATGTTAAGCGAGGCAAAGTGGTTGTTGTCACAGTGGAAGATCTTTTTCCTGCCTCCCGACCATGCCCCCAGGAAGTATTCGGCTAGGAGGCTGTGCATCTGGTGTACATCCTCCTCGTTGCTAAGATACAACTTCTGGGCGATGAGTTGCAGGTGTCTGTTGGCCCACATCATCAGGGTAACATTATGCACCTGCCTTTCCAGCAGGTAACCCTCCAGTTCCTCTTTCAGTCTCGCAACCAGGTCATAAGAGATCCTCAGTGGGTTTTTTAGATTTGAACTCACCATGATATCTCCCAACACACTGTTATCCAATGACAGAATATCTTCCAGCTCTACCTCCGTTAACCCCACATTGGCCATGGTGATGTATCCCAGTGACCTGAATACAAACCGCTGCCCCAGCTTGTTCTCCACAGAGTAGAAGAGCTGCTCGATGCTCTCGTGCACGGTGGAGCACAGTGACTTGTCATCCACATCCTTGTGCGAGCGCCAATGCACCACCTCCTGGTAAATGAGGTTGACAAACATGGGAAGCGTACACTTGGCCAGCGCTTCATTGACGTAGATCTGCTGTCCCGAAGTCACCTTTCTCTTCAACCCCAGCAGCTGCTGCTTCAGTATCTGACTACAGGCCTTACGGTCCCGCTGCACCAGCTCTACGTAGCGCCCTTCATCATGAATCAAACAGCGGAGCTTCTGGAGGATTCCGTGTTTGTTGGGTAAAGTGGAGACCACGATGCGGACAGTGCGAGGCAGGTGGGCGGGGAGCCACCACAGCTCACGGGCCTCGTCGGCTTCCGAGAGCTGCTCCAGGGCATCCAAGATGATGACCAGGGGCCGATGGAAAGAGGGCTCCCCCAGCAGGTTGACTAGCAGCTCCCTCATCTCCTGGATCTTGTTGGGCAAGAAGTGGATCAGGCAACGGTAGTTGATGGCTATCTGCTCGCAGATGCTCTGGAGGAGGGTGCGCAGGTTTGTGGCGAACTCGGAGGAGCCCACAAAGCGAACAATGACAACCGGGTCTGTCTCAGGACCCATCTCTGTCTGGAGCCACGTGTAGGCCTGGAAACAACAAAGAGAGAGAACATAGATTTTGCAACATTCTCAAGGTTAGATGTCTTTCATGAAAGAGCTCTGTGACACAACACACAGAGACCAGACTATGTTGTCAATAATGGATTGCATTTATAAAAAACGTTTCCAAAGTCTCAAAACATCTCAAAGTGCTCTCCATTTTGAGGAAAGGGTTATCTTTCTAGGAGTAACTAGTTTTGTCATTTTTTACAAGCTTTTTGCAATCATTTCCCACACATTACACTTTAAAATGAGTTTCAATAATTATCCTGTATGCAACCCATATAACCCTGCCTGACTCAGGAGACAATAAACAATCAGCAGGCAACATAAAGCTCTACTAAAGAGGAGGGAGCTGGAATTACTATTTAGAAGACATGGGGCGTGATATGATGCCATGGTTGGAGTTTCAAGTTTCATTAGCCGTATGTACGGTGTACACACCGTCCCAAAAAATGTTTACCTGCAGGTTCTACTAATGAGGCTACTACTGTGTTGTGGGACTGAATAAGAGCTGAATGAGTCAGGTTTTTCTGTGAGTTGGTGGTGACCTAACATAATCGTTTGTGGTGCTTTCGCTGTAAAGCCTATTTGAAATCGGACACTGTGGTGGGAATAACAACAAGATTACTTTTAAAACGGTATGAGATACATGTATGTTTGAGGAATTTTAATTATGAGATTTCTGTTGTTTTGAATTTGGCGCCCTGCACTTTCACTATCATCCCGTTAATGGGATTGCAGCCCTAAGAAGATAAGAACAATAAGAAATAAAAAAGATAAGAATATGAACATAAAGTAAATGGCATAAGTATAATTCCAATTCATGATCCAGTGTTTGTCGATCGTAGGAAATTATTGCACATCTGAGCAAACAAAGTAATAATTAATGCAAAAATAGCCATAAAAAGAAAAGTAGAGTAGGAACCGACAAGATGCACACCCTCATCAGCACAGCAGTGCACAGAGGAGAGATATTTGCTTCAGTACTGGGTATTTTGTCCCCTGTGGCCAGTGTATAAAGTCAGAACATCTGCTGTCTCAGCCATTGCCTGTCAAGGGAGTACCTCAAGTCTCGATCCTAGGCTCCACACTCTTCTCAAGTTACATCAACAACATAGCTCAGGCAGTAGGAAGGTCTCTCATCTATTTGTATGCAGATGACACAGTCTTATACTTAGCTGGCCTTTCTGGCCCCTCCCTGGATTTTGTGTTAAACACTCCACAACAAAGCTTTTTTAGTGTCCAACAAGTTTTCTCTGCCCTTAACACTGTTCTGAACACTTCCAAAACAAAGGTAATGTGTTTCAGTAAGAAGAATGCCCCTTTCCCCACAGGTGTGATAACTACCACTGAGGGTTTAGAGCTTGAGGTAGTCACCTCATACAAGTACTTGGGAGTATGGCTAAACGGTGCACTGTCCTTCTCTCAGCACATATCAAAGCTGCTGGCTAAATTTAAATCTAGACTTGGTTTCCTCTATCATAATCGCTCCTCTTTCACCCCAGCTGTCAAACTAACCCTGATTCAGATGATAAGCTTCAACCAGTGGGTCTTGTACCATGTTTGTGGTTTGTACCATGTTTGTGGTGCTACCATGTTGTGCTGCTGCCATATTGTGTTGCTACCGTGTTGTTGTCATGTTGTGTTCCGTTCTACCTATGCTAGATTACGGAGATGTAATTTATAGATCGACAGGTACAATAAGGGTGCTCTTGAGCATCTAAATGTCCAATACCATTTGTCCATCAAATTTGCCACCAATGCTCCTTATAGGACACAACAATGCACTCTATACTCCTCTGTAAACTGGCCATCTCTGTATACCCGACACAAGACCCACTGGTTGATGGTTATTTATAAAACCCTCTTTGGCCTCACTCTACCCCTATCTGAGATACCGATTGCAGCCCTCATCCTCCACATACAACACCAGTTCTGCCAGTCGCATTCTGTTAAAGGGCTCCAAAGCACACACATTCCTGGGTTGCTCCTCCTTTCAGTTCGCTGCAGCTAGGAACTAGAACAAGCTGCAAAAAACTATCAAACTGGACAGTTTTACCTTCATCTCTACATTCAGAGACTCAATCACACTCCTACTGACACTTGTGACTGCTTCTGGGGATGCATTATTGTCTCTCTCGTTTTGCCCTTTGTGCTGTTATCTGTGCCCAACAATGTTTGTACCATGTTTGTGGTGCTACCATGTTGTGCTGCTGGCATATTGTGTTGCTACCGTGTTGTTGTCATGTTGTGTTCCTACCATGCTGTGTTGTCATGTGTTGATGCCATGCTGTAATTTTGTCTTAGGTCTCTCTTTCTGTAGTGTTGTCTTGTCTCTCTTGTCATAATGTATGTTTTGCCCTACATTGTTATTTTTAATTCCAGCCCCTCCGTCCCCGCAGGAGGCCTTTTGCCTTTTGGCAGGTCATCATTGTATATAATAAATTGTTCTTAACTGACTTCCCTAGTTAAATAAAGGTAAAACAAAATTACAATAATAAGTTGTTTAAAATCTGATAACATTCAGTATCAAAAATATGAAAAACCAGAGAACATTAGAAAGGGGGCTGAACTCAGTTTGTAGAACTAATACATTATTCAAGAGATTCAATCCTGTGAACATTTTAAGCTTTGCCAAGGCCATGAGCTAAACAGTGAAAATGAAAACATTACTCAAGAGTAAGATAGAAGCAGCCTGCTCCCAGATCTGTTTGTGCTTTTGCCTACTCCATTGTCATTGTCAAGCCAAACATGTTTCGCATGACAATTCCATAAGGAGTTGGCAAGAGAGCAGAAAACGACTGGCAACCAGGCTAAGATAAAAACACCCAATGACTTTCCCATAATGAAAGAGATTTTATGAATCAGCGCTACTCTCTGTTTCATCCATATTCATAGTTTAATTCCAGAAATTAACGAAGGCCCCCTGCTGTGATTCCTAGAATCATTAAACATAATTTGACACTTTCGGAGAAGTTCTTGAGGCTCTGAGATAAGCTACAGAAGTGTGGGTGTGTGAGAGTTTGTGAGAGAGCCAATGTGTGCATCTGTGTGTGTGTGCCTATATGTGGTACAAATATGTATGTGCATATGTGAGTTGGTTTGTGTATCTCGGTGTGTGTGACGTGTGTGAGAAAATATGTGAGCACGTGTGTGTGTGTGTGGAGTGCATGGCAACTCCAAGGAGTGTACGGCTGGTCTCATGACGTGATCTTCCTGTCTGGGTTGGCGCCCATCCCTTGGGTTGTGCCGTGGAGGAGATCTTTCTGGGCTATACTCGGCCTTGTCTCAGGATGGTAAGTTGGTGGTTGAAGATATCCCTCTAGTAGTGTGGGGGCTGTGCTTTGGCAAAGTGGGTGGGGTTATATCCTTCCTGTTTGGCCCTGTCCGTGGGTATCATCGGATGGGGCCACAGTGTCTCCTGATCCCTCCTGTCTCAGCCTCCAGTATTTATGCTGCAGTAGTTTATGTGTCGGGGGGCTAGGGTCAGTTTGTTATATCTGGAGTACTTCTCCTGTCTTATCCGGTGTCCTGTGTGAATTTAAGTATGCTCTCTCTAATTCTCTCTTTCTCTCTTTCTCTCGGAAGACCTGAGCCCTAGGACCATGCCTCAGGACTACCTGGTATGATGACTCCTTGCTGTCCCCAGTCCACCTGGCCGTGCTGCTGCTCCAGTTTCAACTCTTCTGCCTGCGGCTATGGAATCCTGACCTGTTCACCGGACGTGCTACCTGTCCCAGACCTGCTGTTTTCAACTCTCTAGAGACAGCAGGAGTGGTAGAGATACTCTTAATGATCGGCTATGAAAGGCTAACTGACATTTACTCCTGAGGTGCTGTACCCTCGACAACTACTGTGATTATTATTATTTGACCATGCTGGTCATTTATGAACATTTTAACATCTTGGCCATGTTCAGTTATAATTTAACATTTAACATTTAAGTCATTTAGCAGACGCTCTTATCCAGAGCGACTTACAAATTGGTGCATTCACCTTATGACATCCAGTGGGACAGTCACTTAACAATAGTGCATCTAAAACTTAGGGGGGGTGGGGTGAGAGGGATTACTTAACCTATCCTAGGTATTCCTTAAAGAGGTGGGGTTTCAGGTGTCTCCGGAAGGTGGTGATTGACTCCGCTGTCCTGGCGTCGTAATCTCCACCCGGCACAGCCAGAAGAGGACTGGCCACCCCACATAGCCTGGTTCCTCTCTAGGTTTCTTCCTAGGTTTTGGCCTTTCGAGGGAGTTTTTCCTAGCCACCGTGCTTCTACACCTGCATTGCTTGCTGTTTGGGGTTTTAGGCTGAGTTTCTGTACAGCACTTTGGGCAGAATTCTGATGACAGAATTAGCGGTAGTGACAAAAGTCTGTGAGTCTGCTCCGGGCGATAGGCTGTGTCAACAGATCCATCATTCCATACCTCCCTCCATTCCCCCATCACTCCTCTTATCCAAAAACACAGACCACCTCCCCACTCATCCTGGCCATGTACAACTCCTGAAGGCCACAGAAGCAGAAGCAAGACAAAGCAAATCAAGAAAAACAGGGGCATCCCACTTTAATGTCTATCACTGATCTCTGCGACAACTGCTGGAGTTATGTATTTGAAGCAACGATCTGAACAGTCTATTTCACCTGTGATAAATTATGTGTCAACCGTGATATATTAGAGGTGAAATAATCTTACTGTGTCTGTGTACACAACTATGATAGTGTAGCCTACCACAGTCCTTCTCTAACTCCTATCATCCCTCTCCTTTCCACCGTTGTTCTGTCTTAATCTATAAACAGCATGTTTCATCCCTGTCTCCTCAGCACTCATCTTGCCTGCCTTTCAGTGAATTAGGAGGGAAATATTTAACACAATGGAGCAGCAGAATGACACTGTGAGAGTTTGGCTTTGTGCCCAAATATGTGTGGCTTAGTCAAGCTTTGTTCCGTACCCGTATTTCATAAAGTAAATCACTTTATCTTACAAAAAGGCAATTTCATGGCATCCATTATAAAGGTTGAAGAGAGAAGCAGGGTAGAGCCGCCCCGGGTGACTGCACTGTGGGCTCCCTGCAACATGACCATAATGGGCCCGACTGGCTGAGCAGCCAGATGGCCCAGCAACAGACAGGCCAGAGAGTGAACACTTACTTGAGACACACACATGTATGGGCACACAGCGATACAGGCACACATCCATGCATACACAAACATAGGACTCACATGTAGCAAACAAACACATACAGATGGATAATGCATGTGTAGCGAGCACACGCACACACTTGCATACTCTCGCACACAGGAGGCATACACACAGATGGACACACTCACACAGACAAACACAGAGAGAATGAATGTCTGTTGTGCTAGCTAAAGCCATCGTTTTATTTTTTCAATCAACATTTATCTAAACCAGGAAGTCCCATTAAGTCCGAAAGACCAAAAGTCCACTCCCCACGGTACATTGGCATGACTCTCACCTGTTTGGCCACCTCTGCTAGCAGCAGTGTCTTCCCCGTGCATGGCCCACCGTAAACAACCAGAGGATTCATCCTACTCTCCTTAGACGGTAGCAGATACTCCTGCACCAGGTCCAGTGTCTCGCTCTTATAATCGTAGAACGAAGAGAAGTTCTTACACAGGGACAGGTGCTGGAGGATCTCATCGTACAGGGGGTCCGTCTCTGTGTCAAAGTTCTGCTGGACCGTGGCCTGGATGATGTCCACCATATCCTCGTAGAACTGTTTACACAAGCCTTCAACGTAGTGGCTCTCCACCTCTTGGGAGTAGCCTAGCTTCATATCGCAGTGCGTCACAGAGGAGTAGACACGGAGGTTTGACGAGGCCACTACTGTTGGGATAAACTCATCCCGCACATTTAAGAGACGTTTGTAGGCTTCCTGGTTACGCATGACGCGGTCCTCAGCGACGACGATGTCCATGTACTTGGCCATCTCCGGGAGCTTGGCATGTCGGTCGAAGTTGGAGATCTTGCGGATGTAGCAGACACACTTCTTGAGGAAGGCTGGCGTTTGTTTACCCAAGGCGAAGTCCAGTTCATCCTCCAAGGCTGAAAAATGGGAGAAAAACAAACATACAATCAATCAATCAATCAATCCAAAGTTTGAAAGTTTTGTCCATAAAGACATTTGCTATATAATGTTTCTGAGGAGTTAGGCTAACCTTGCGCTTCCAATGCCATTATATAAAACCCACCGATAATTTGGAGTCCTAATATTGGTCAAAGTTATTTGAAAATGTGTCCCTGAAGTAGCCAGGCTACTAATATGCCTACCCCTTTTCAAAGTAACTTGAAAATGTAAGCACTGGGTGCTGTTGTGTGCTCCGACGCTTGTCTTCAAAACAGACACATTTTGAGGTTTGCAAATCTTTTAGTAAAGCTGCACAGATTCTGGCAGTCCTTTTTAGCCTGTCTTTAGTCTGTGATTAGATTTAGTTAGTTTCCACTATGCCTTGTTTAAGGAGAAACATGGTTGATACAATCACATAAATCAGCATTGCTGCCTTATCACAGACCCCTAAAGAGCCAGCTCTACACTGAGAAAACTTGTTATCTAGAACCTTAAAGGGTTCTTTGGCTGTCCCCATAGGAGAAGCCTTTGAAGAACCCTTACGCTTCCAAATAGAACCCTTTTGGGTTCCATATACATGAAATCCAAAAGGGTTCTACCTAAAACTAAAAATGGTTCGATCCTAAAAGGGTTATCCTATGGGGACATCCGAATAACCGTTTTGGAACCCTTTTTTCTATTAGTGTACTGAAACTCTGCCAGCATCTTCTGTGTGGTATTGAACACACTGCAGCGTGCTATAGAAGCAATGGAGAGAAAAGAAGGGGAGAGCGGCTGGAGAGGAAGAGAAGTGAGTGCATGGAAATGCTGTTTGAAGCTTGGTTTAGTCAATAACTGGCATACTGAATGTATTTTTACTTAGGCTACATAAAAGCCTTGGCTATTCCTTTGAACGAATCAAACATAGAACAAAATCTGCCTACTGGAGATTCTTTTTTTTCCACGAGTTGGACGGGAAGGATTTACTTAAGACGCCCGGCAAGGCCCTCATCCCTGTCATTCGCAGGAGAAAGAGACTGAGGTATCGTGGACAAAGATCCGGGTGCATTGATAGGATAAGTCACAGAGAGGGTAATCTACCTTTACCATCGGACATATTAGCCAACTTACAATCAATCGATAATAAAATAGACGAACTACGATCACATATATCCTACCAATGAAACATTAAAAACTGTAATATTTTATGTTTCACCAAGTAATGACTGAACAATGACATGAATAACATACAGCTGGCGGGTTTTAAGCTTTTTCGGCAGGATAGAACAGCGGCCTTTGGTAAGACAAGGGGTGGAGGTCTATGTATATTTGTAAACAGCAGCTGCTGCATGATATCTAAGGAAGTCTCAAGGTTTTGCTCACCTGAGATAGAGTATCTCATGATAAGCTCTAGACCACAATATTTACCAAGAGAGTTTTCATCTGTATTTTTCGTAGCTGTCTACATACCCCCACAAACCGATGCTGGCACTAAGAGCGCACTCAATGAGCTGTATACGGAAATAAGTAAACAGGAAAATGCTCATTCAGAGGCGGCAATCCTAGTGGCCGGGGACATTAATGCAGGAAAACTCAAATCAGTTTTTCATAATTTCTACTAACATGTTAAATGTGCAACCAGAGGGACAAAACCTCTAGACCACCTTTAGTCCACACACAGAGACGTGTACAAAGCTCTTCCTTGCCCTCCATTTTTCAAATCTGACCATAATTCTATCCTCCTGATTCCTACTTACAAACAAAAACTAAGCAGGAAGCATCAGTGACTGGGTCAATAAGAAAGTGGTGAGATGAAGCAGATACTAAACTACAGGACTGTTTTGCTAGCACAGACTGAAATATGTTCCGCGATTCTTACGATGGCATTGAGGAGTACACCACATCAGTCACTGGCTTCATCAATAAGTGCATCGATGACGTCATCCCCACAGTGACCGTACGTACATACCACAACCTGAAGCCATGAATTACAGTCAACATCGCACTGAGCTAAAGGGTAGAGCTGCCGCGTTAAAGGAGCGGGACTCTAACCCGGAAGCTTATAAGAAATCCCCTTATGTCCTCCGACGATCCATCAAACAGGCAAAGCATCAATACAGGACGAAGATTCAATCATACTACACCGGCTCTGACGCTCGTTGGATGTGGCAGGGCTTGCACACTATTACAGACTACAAAGGGAAGCACAGCCATGAGCTGACCAGTGACACGAGGCTACCAGACAAGCTAAATTACTCCTATGCTCATTTTGAGGCAAGTAACACTGAAGCACGCATGAGAGCATCAGTTGCTCTGGATGACTGTGTGATCACGCTCACGCATGTGAGTAAGACCTTTAAACAGGTCAACATTTACAAGGCTGCAGGGCCAGACGGATTACCAGGACGTGTATTCCGAGCATGCGCTGACCAACTGGCAAGCGTCTTCACTGACATTTTCAACCTGTCCCTGACTGAGTCTGTAATACCAACATGTATCAAACTGACCACCATAGTCCCCGTGCCCAAGAACACTAAGGTAACCTGCCTAAATCACTACTGACCACATGAAGTGGTTTGAAAGACTGGTCATGGCTCACATAAACACCATTAACCCAGAAACCCTAGACCCACTCCAATTTGCATACCACCCATACAGATACATACAGATACACAGATGATGCAATCTCTATTGCACTCAACACTGCCCTTTCCTACCTGGACAAGAGGAACACTTACTGTATGTGAGAATGCTATTCATTGATTATAGCTCAGTGTTCAACACCATAGTGCCCTCAAAGCTCATCACTAAGCTAAAGAACCTTGGACTAAACACCTCCCTCTGCAAATGGATCCTGGACATCCTGATGGGCCAACCCTGTCACGCCTTGGTCTTAGTGTTTTGTGTTTTCATTGATTGTTTGGTCAGGCCAGGGTGTGACATGGGTTTGTTTTGTTGTATTTCGTATTGGGGTTTTGTGGTTATTGGGATTGCGGCTGAGTAGGGGTGTTGTATGGGCTTGGCTGCCTGAGGCGGTTCTCAATCAGAGTCAGGTGATTCTCGTTGTCTCTGATTGGGAACCGTATTTAGGTAGCCTGGGTTTCGCTTTGTATTTCGTGGGTGATTGTTCCTGTCTCTGTGTAGTGTTCACCAGATAGGCTGTATTAGGTTTCACGTTCCGTTTTGTTGTTTTTGTATTTGTATAAGTTATGTTCATGTATCACAATCCTTCATTAAAGATCATGAGTAACAACTACGCTGCATTTCGGTCCGACTCTCTTTCGACAAACGAAGAACGCCGTTACAACCCCCAGGTGGTAAGGGTAGGTAACAACACATCTGCCACACTGATCCTCAAAACGGGGGCCCCTGTGGTGTGTGCTCAGTCCCTCCTGTACTCCCTGTTCACTCATGACTGCGTGACCAGGCACGAATCCAACACCATCATCAAGTTTGCCAATGACACAACAAAGGTAGGCCTGATCACCAACAACGATGAGACAGCCTATAGGGAGGAGGTCAGAGACCTGGCTGTGTTGTGCCAGGACAAAAACCTCTCCTTCAACGTGATCAAGACAAACTAAATGATTGTGGTCTGCAGGAAAAGGAGGACCGAGCATGCCCCCATTCACATCGACCGGGCTGAAGTGGAGCAGGTTGAGAACTTCAAGTTCCTTGATGTCCACATCACCAACAAACTGTCATGGTCCAAACACACTAAGATAGCCGTGAAGAGGGCACGACAAATCCCCCATCAGGAGACTGAAAAGATTTGGCATGGATCCTCAGATCCTCAAAAGCTTCTACAGCTGCACCATCGAGAGCATCTGACTGGTTGCATCACTGCCTGGTATGGAAACTGCTCGACCCCAGACCGCAAGGCCCTACAGAGGGCAGTGTGTACGGTCCAGTACATCACTGGGGCCAAGCTTCCCGCCATCCAGGACCTCTATAACAGGCGGTGTCAGAGGAAGGCACTAAAAATTGTCAAAGACTCCAGCCACCCTAGTCATAGACTGCTCTCTCTGCTACCACATGGCAAGCGGTACCGGAGTGCCAAATCTAGATCCAAAAGGCTTCTTAACAGCTTCCTCCCCCAAGTCATAAGACTAATGAACAGCTAATCAAAAGGCTATCCAGACCCCTCTTTTATGCTGCCTCTTCTCTCTGTTTATTATCTATGCATGGTCACTTTAACTCTACCTACATGTACATAATTACCTCAAATACCTCAACTAACCGGTGCCCCGGCACATTGACTCTGTACTGGTACCTTCTTGGCCAAAAGTTTTGAGAATGACACAAATATTAATTTTCACAAAGTCTGCTGCCTCAGTTAGTATTATGGCAATTCGCATATACTCCAGAATGTTATGAAGAGTGATCGGATGAATTGGAATTAATTGCACTGTCCCTTTTTGCCATGCAAATAACTGAATTCCCAAAAAACATGTCCACTGTATTTCAGCCCTGCCACAAAAGGACCAGCTGACATCATGTCAGTGATTCTTTCGTTAGCACAGTGAGTGTTGACGAGGACAAGGCTGGAGAACACTATGTCAAGCTGATTGAGTTCGAAAAACAGACTGGAAGCTTCAAAAGGAGGGTGGTGCTTGGAATCATTGTTCTTCCTCTGTGAACCATGGTTGCCTGCAAGGAAACACATGCCATCATCATTGCTTTGCACAAAGGGGCTTCACATGCAAGGATATTGCTGCCAGTAAGATTGCACCTAAATCAACCATTTATCGGATCATCAAGAATTTCAAAGAGAGAGTTTCAGTTGTTGTGAAGAAGGCTTCAGGGTACCCAAGAAAGTCTAGCAAGTGCCAGGACCATCTCCTAAAGTTGATTCAGCTGCGGGACCAGGGCACCACCAGTACAGAGTTGTTCAGGAATGGCAGCAGGCAGGTGTGAGTACATCTGCACACACAGTGAGGTGAAGACTTTTGGAGGACGATCTGGTTTCTAGGAGGACAGCAAAGAAGCCAATTATCTCCAGGAAAAACATCAGGGGCAGACTGATATTCTGCAAAAGGCACAGGGATTGGACTGCTGAGGGCTGGGGTAGAGTCATTTTCTCTGATGAATCCCCTTTCCAATTGTTTGGGGCATCCGGAAAAAAAGCTTGTCCGGAGAAGACAAGGTGAGCACTAGCATCAGTCCTGTGTCATGCCAACAGTAAAGCATCCTGAGACCATTCATGTGTGGGGTTGCTTCTCAGCGAAGGGAGTGGGCTCAGTCACAATTTTTCCTAAGAACACAGCCATGAATAAAGAATGGTACCAACACATCTTCCGAGAGCAACTTCTCCCAACCATCCAGGAACAGTTTGATGACGAACAATGCCTTTTCCAGCTTGATGGAGCACCTTGCCATAAGGCAAAAGTGATAACTAATTGGCTCGGGGAACAAAACATTGATATTTTGGGTCCATTGCCAGGAAACTCCCCAGATCTTAATCCCAATTGAGAAGTTGTGGTCAATCCTCAAGAGGCGGGTGGACAAACAAAAACCCACAAATTCTGACAAACTCCAAGCATTGATTACGCAAGAATGGGCTTCCATCAGTCAGGATTTGGCCCAGAATTTAATTGACAGCATGCCAGGGCGGATTGCAGAGGTCTTGAAAAAGAAGTGTCAACACCGCAAATATTGACTCTTTGTATCAACTTCATGTAATTGTCAATAAAAGCCTTTGACACTTATGAAATGCTTGTAATTATACTTCAGTATTCCATAGTAACATCTGACAAAAAATATCTAAAGACACTGAAGCAGCAAACTTTGTGGAAATGAATATTTGTGTCAATCTCAAAACTTTCGGCCACGACTGTATATAGCCTCGCTATTGTTATTTTACTGCTGCTGTTTAATTATTATAATTTGTTTTTCTTCTCAATTTTTCCTTAGCATGTTTTTCTTCTTAACTTCTTAAAGCATTGTTGGTTAAGTGCTTGTAAGTAAGCATTTCACTGTAAGATCGACACCTGTTGTATTCATGTGAAAAATAAGATTTGATTTGGTGAAATGACTTTGTGTGAATTTATAATGTCCACAGCGTATATAGCTCAGCAGGGGAAAATAGTTAGAAACAACTTCGAAACTCCCCATTTATTTATAAAAAATTAGACTGCCACGAAGTGTGTTGCTGCTTTCTCTCTAGGTACAAATTTACATTTACATTTAAGTCATTTAGCAGACGCTCTTATCCAGAGCGACTTACAAATTACAAATTCCTGGCCTACAAAGAATTGCAGATACCAGGAATATACTTATTTTTCTCTCATCCTCAGAATGGATGATATTTTTAAAAGTAAAATTTTTAAGTTTTATTTAACTAGGAAAGTCAGTTAAAGAACAATTTCTTATTTACAATGACGGCCTACCCCCGCCGGAAGATGCTGGGCCAATTGTGCACCGCCCTATGGGACTCCCAATCACGGCCGGTTGTGATACAGCCTGGAATCAAACCAGGGTCTGTAGTGACGCATCAAGCACTGAGATGCAGTGCCTTATACCGCTGTGCCACTCGGGAGCCCCCCAAAATGATAGTGCCCAAATAGATCAGTGCTTATTAGATTAGCCCAAATATAGTGACTTTTAGTCCAATTAGACCCAATTTGGAAGACTTTTGGAGCACTCTAGACTATACATGCTTTAAATTGTAATGAACAATGAACAATGACAATGAATATTTAGATAAATCTGTTTATTGTTATATCTGGGCTGTATGAGAAGGCTTATCTGTATTTTTCTTTAAACCGAAGATGCTCTGATGGTACATTCACATTGGCTCATGAGGAAAACTGATTACTACCATAAAATAATCATAATAATTACTTAACTGATTTAACTAAAGCCTGAGAACTACTCCCCCAGTTAAATGTTCTTGGCACAATTAATGGACCCAACAAACATATATTGGTTATACAGTATAGCTCAATAAACATTATTATGTAAATAAGAGAACATCACAGAACTGAATAACACAAGATACAACACCCTAGTAGAAGAAGAAGGAAAAAAGCTAAGAAGAAAACAGATGAAGAAGAACATTGAATAAACACAGAAGAAGGAGAAGAAAAGAAGACAGGAGTAGCCTACATACCAGAGCAGAGGAATTTATTGGCTTGAGGGGGCTTCATGGTGCCCTTCTCCTGGAGCTGCAGGACAGACCTACGGAAGATCCTCTTGATCTCCTCAGACACGTTCCTCCACGCCTTGTCGTTCTTCATCTTGGCTGCACTACTCGACTCCATCTGTAGAAGAGAGAGTAAGGGAGTTTATAATATTGAAATTGGCACACAGTTCCGCTTTTTTGAACATACACTATACAGAAGTATATGGACACATCTTCAAATTAGTGGATTCGGCTATTTCAGCCACATTCATTACACACAGCCATGCAATCTCTATAGACAAACGTTGGCAGCAGAATGGCCTTACTGAAGAGCTCAGTGACTTTCAACATGACAATATAATAAGCTTCCACCTTTCCATCAAGACAGTTCATCAAATTTCGGCCCTGTTAGAGCTGCCCCGGTCAACTTTATGTGCTGTTATTGAGAATTGGAGACGTCTAGGAACAAAATGGCTCAGCTGCGAAGTGGTAGGCCACACAAGCTCACAGAACAGGATTGCCGTGTACTGAAGTGCGTAGTCATCCTCTGTCCTCGGTTGCCACATTCACTACTGAGTTCCAAACTGCCTATTGAAGCAACGTCATAACAAGAACTGGTCGTTGGGACCTTCATGAAAAGGGTTTCCATGGCCTAGCAGCCACACACAAGCCTTATATCACCATGTGCAATGCAAAGTGTTGGCTAGAGTGGTGTAAAGCAAGCTGACTCTGAAGCAGTGGAAATGTGTTCTCTGGAGTGATGAATCACGCTTCACCATCTGGCAGTCCGACGGACAAATCTGGGTTTGTCAGATGCCAGGAGAACGGCTACTTGCCTGAATCCATAGTTCCAACTGAAAGTTTGGTGGAGGAGGAATCATGGTCTGGGGCTGTTTTTTTTGTGGTTCGGCTAGGCCCCTTAGTTCCAGTGAAGGGAAATCTTAACACTCCAGCATACAATGACATTTTAGATGATTCTGTGCTTCCAACTTTGTGGCAAAAGTTTGGGGAAAGCCCTGTCTCGTTTCAGCATGACAATGCCCCCGTGCACAAAGTGAAGTCCATACAGAAACAGGTTGTTGAGATCGGTGTGGAAGAACTTGACTGGCCTGCACGGAGCCCTGACCTCAACTCCATAGAACACCTTTGGGATGAATTGGAAAGTCAACATCAGTGCCTGACCTCACTAATGCACTTGTGGCTGAATAGAAGCAAGTCCCCGCAGCAATGTTGGAATGCAATAGTGGAATGCCTTCCCAGAAGAGTCAAGGCTGTTATAGCAGCAAAGGGGGACTAACTCCATATTAATTCCCATACATTTGGAATGAGGTGTTCGACGTGCAGGTGTCCACATACTCCTTGTTATGTAGAAATTAAAGAATACATAGCTATCTCAATTGGTAAGCTATTGATGTTGGTTTTGGATGGTAGTCTTAACAAAGCCAGAGACCTACAGAAGTTGGCAAAAGGAAGAAAGTTGAGTTGGTAAATAGTGGAAACTGTTGGAGTTGTTTAGGTCAAAGGCAAACCGATGCAATATAGTGCATTATCTCCACAAGCTGAACTGGACCACAGAGAAACACTATAGTGGAAATGCAATCTATACCTGCTGATCCTACTGTGTTTGTTTTTGTGTCTAATACCCTAGAGCTACAGTAGACATCCCTTGAGAGAGGAAGTCAATGATATTCATGAGAGAAGATTACAGAATGCAAACCCTGCTGTTTTTCTAATTTCCCTCCGACCTCCATCCAAGTGGAAGAGCTGCATTGCGTGACAAAGCACTAATGTTTAGCTAGATTTCACGGCATGCTAACCTAGCACACAGTGACACAGGCACTAACATTTAGGTAGACAAAGCAGCTGTAGTTACATGTTGACTGTTACACAGGTATACACAAATGTTTAGCTAGCCACTACAGCATATGTAATATGCTTACCTTAAAACTAACTTGCCTAGCACTGTAGTTAAATGTATAGGAGGATATCTGCAGATATGTTTACTGCTAGTCCCAACTCACAGTAAGATTACCAAGCTTTTGAGTCTTTTAAGAAAATAAAGGGTACATCTTTATCTCTCATAAACTTTCCACGAGGCCAACAAATTTTAATGGGGGCAGAAAGTTGAAGTTTAAAAGTTTTGTATAAAAGAAGGTTTGAGAGTTGTTGACAAATGACTTTTACTAGCTAATTTTACTGCTGCTTTAAAAAGCTTTTTGTGACTGTAAACCCAAGGACATGTGTTCAAGCATAACAGTTGGCTTAGACAAAAACACAGCAGAAAAGTTCTCTATTCCAATGTGAACATGATGCTGAAGAAAGTTTTGGCTCTCCGTAAGGATGTTTCAGTATCTTGGGTAAGTCTAACTGAAACCTACTCATTTAGTCTTTGCCATGATCCAAGAGAAAACTGGCCACAGCCCACTCAACTACCTTTCCAGAACTAACTGGGTTATGATCTTGGCATAACGTTCTATTGGTTTAAGGCTGAAGGGTTCAGGGTTCATCTTACTGAGTTTTTGTAGTTTGGGCTTTGGGTTTAAAGTAGTAGAGTTTGGTGTGGCAGGATTTGAGGTAGAATGGTTCATATTTTACTGAGTTCTGGTAGTTCTTCAACATCTGGGCTTTGGGTTTGAGGTAGTAGGCTGGTGGCACGGCATTCTCGTCTCGGCAGTACCACTCCTCCAGGATGTGTGTGTCTAGCCCCACCTCCACCGCCGCGTCCAGGATCCTCTCAAACTCTGGAGCTTCCACTTCCCCTGGAACGCGGATACTGCCATACTTCTCCCCCACCAGCCCCTATGAGCAAGGAAAGAACAAGGAATGAGAGTAGGAGGAAAGAAAGATGGAGAGAGGTAGAACGGTCATCATCATCACCACTTGACTTTCTATTATCATAGGTTTCAAGGTTCATAGTTAGTCTCAAATATACTCCGAGATTGAGTGTATGATTATGACTTTCTGCACAGCCGTTTGCCTTGAAGTGCTTATTCCGGGAAGGCATCCAGGCAAACAGGGAGACAATGACAGCATTTCATTAGTGTGTCTTGTGTGTACCGGTCTGCCTGTCACCCGAGGCTTAGAGTTCATAATTTTTTCTGTTTTCTTTTCTTCCTTTTAGAATGTGAATTCACAGTACACGGCTAGACTGAAAGGCAAACAACTGGGCAAAGTAAATGGTCATGGCGAAGTGCTGAGTGTATCAGAAATGTATTTTATTTGCAATTAATTTGTCTGTGGTCTTTGTCAGTGTGTGGTTAGCTGCTTTGAATGTAAAATAATTGTATGCAATGGAATAATGGAGTATGGATATGTCTGTTGGTACAGAGTGGAAGACAGCTTGGTGATTAAGAGCATTGGGCCAGTAACCAAAGAATAAAGGTGTACTGTTGTCATGAATAGCATAATCTTCATCATTATCATCTTCAACAGCAACACCGCCATTATCACGATGATCACCACGGTCTCCCTATAATAGTATGGCCAGGGATACAAAATTATATAAAGCCACACTGCTCACACATCTTACTTTCTTTGCCTATCACACTGAAAGAATCTGCACAAGCTCATTCTCTTTCTTAGCACACAGAGGCACACTTCTCAATATGCTTTTGAGAAACGACCAATTCATTACCATTACCATTATTAGGAACAATTACCAGTCGAGGCTTGATGTGCAGAATCACATGCATGTGAGGAGAATGTGAGCAAAAGCAGAGCATCACTGGAAAGCATAGTAAATATCCAGCTGATCCCTACTACAGTACTATGACATGAGTAGGAACCACACACTGATACCTGCGGGGTAGAGAGAAGGGATGACTGTGAACTCTCTCAAGCAAAAAGGATGTCAGTCTGCCGTCGGCAAAGGCACATCAATGCCAGAACGCGACTTTGCGATCCTGGCATAGTGTAAGATCAGCTCTATCTCTGACAAATGCCTTTTTGAAGAAAAAAACAAATCGATATCAAATTAGTGGCTTTTCTATTTGTTGTCTATAATATATGTGACTTATCGTACAATCAAGTATTTTTGATGAAAAAAACTGACGAAGATCAAATTAGTGGCTTGTACCGTATTTGGGTTTGTGTCCTGTCTTTTCTTTGGGAAAAGTTGGAGGTACAGCAAAAGACAAATGAATAGGGTTTGCTAGCTATTTTTTCTACCCAAACCAATTTCGATTCGGGGCCTGCTGAACAAAATGGAGGCAGTTCCCCTGAAATTGCTTGGCAAGAGATCTGAGGGAGAGAGATGAGTTATGTCAGCTGTTTCAAGACATGAAAAAAAGTGACAGTCGTACATAGACGCTGACCGAGATCACAACAACCTCCCTGACATAAAGGGAATGGAAAGTTTCAAAAAAACAGAGTGAGATGAGATACATTCTCCTTATTAGGAACTAATGACAGTTCCAATCAAAACCCTCCATCAGCTGTTTTCTTTAACAGAGCCAGACTACGGCAGAGCTTTTTGTGGGAACTGCAGATCAGTTTGTCATTGGGGGATGGAGACATCTGGGAAAGAGCTGAACTAAGCTTAGACAGAGTGAGAGAGATTGAAAGAGAGAGATTGAGATAGAAGGAGGGGGAGAGTCATTCTCTGAGCTGCTGACAAAGTCTCTGTCAGCTTGCCTTGCAGGGACAGCAGGAAAGGACAGGATGGGTGAGTGACTGCAATTGTGTGTCTGTGTCATTGGTGTGTGGGTGGATTGGTGTGTGAGAGAGATTAGAGCAAGTTTACACATACAATGTCAGCAAAAACACTACAGCAAATATTACAATATATTACAGTCCACAAAAACACTACAATAAAAACTACAGTATACTGCAATCTGCAAAAACACTACATTAATTACTATAGTATTTAATATGTTACTACAGTATTTTTTGCTATAAATAAATACTACAGTACACTACAGTATATACTATGGTATTTGCTGTAGTGTTTTTGCAGACTCTAGTCCTCAAAAACAACAGTGAATACTACAGTTAAGTCTGAAAAAAAACACTACAGTGAAAACTACAGCAAAGTCCGCACAAACACTACAGTGAATACCATAGTATTTTTTTCATGTGGGTTGGCCCTTTATGTACGTACTGTCCTGACACACACACACTTGCACAGATGCCAGATGCAATCCCCTCTCCCTTTCTCCGACCCCCTCTCTCTTCCCTCGCTGTCTCTCATTTGTACCTATCTCTATGTACATTGGCTTTAGAAAGTATTCACACCCTTGATTTTTTTCCACATTTCGTTGTGCTACAGCCTGAATTTAAAATGAATTAAATTAAAGAAGAAAACATGTCACCGGCCTTCACAAAATACTCCATAATGTCAAAATTTGTATAATTTTAAAAATATGCAACGCATAATTTAAAAATGAAAAGCTGAAATGTCTTGAGTCAATAAGTATTCAACCCCGTTGTTGTGGAAAGCCTAAATAACTTAAGGAGTAAAAATGTGCTTTACAAGTCACATAACAAGTTGCATGGACTCACAGTACAATACCAGTATTTAACATGATTTTTCAATGACTAAGACCAAAGGTGTTTTTCCAATGCCTCGCAAAGGGCAACTATTGGCAAAAAGCAGACGTTGAATATCCGTTTGAGCATGGTGAAGTTATTTATTACACTTTGGATGGTGTATAAATACTCCCAGTCACTACCAAGATAAAGGCGTCCTTCCTAACTCAGTTGCCAGAGAGGAAGGAAACCAATCAGGGGATTTCACCATGAGGCCAATGGTGACTTTAAAGAGTTACAGAGTTTAATGGCTGTGATAGGATAAAACTGAAGATGGATAAACAACATTGTAGTTACTCCACAATACCAACATAATTGACAGAGTGAAAAGAAGGAAGCCTGTTGTAACGGTCGTCGAATGAAGGAGAGGACCAAAGTGCAGTGTGGTAAGTGTTCATCTTTATTTTTAATATGAATAGTGAACACTGAAACAAAAAACAATAAAACGACAAACGAACAGTCCTGAACGGTGAAATAAAACAGAACAGAAAATAAAAACACCCACGAAACACAAGTGGGAAAAGGCTACCTAAATATGATTCTCAATCAGACACCTGCCTCTGATTGAGAACCATACCAGGCCAAACGCAAATACAACATAGAAAACGGAACATAGACAACCCACCCAACTTACGCCCTGACCATACTAAAACAAAGACATAAATAAAAGAACTAAGATCAGAACGTGACACCTGTACAGAATAAAATATATTCTAAAATGAATCTTTGTTTGCAACAAGGCACTAAAGTAATACTGCAAAAATGTGGCAAAGAAATGTACTTTTTGTCCTGAATACTAAGTTTTATGTTTGGGGGAAATCCAAAACAACACATTATTGAGTACCACTCTCCATATTTTCAAGCATAGTGGTGGTTGCATCATGTTATGGGTATATTTGTAAATGAGGAATTTTTCAGGATAAAAATAGAAATGGAATGGAGCTAATCATAGGCAAAATCCTAGAGGAAAACCAGAAAATGGGAGATCAATTAATCTTTCAGCAGGACAATAACCTTAAACAGAAGGCCAAATCCACGCTGGAGTTGCTCACCAAGAAGACAGCAAATGTTCCTGAGTGACTGAGTTACAGTTTTGACTTAAATCTTCTTGGCAAGTCTATGGCAAGACCTGAAAATGGTTGTCAAGCAATGATCAAGAACAATTATGACAGAGCTTGAAGAATTTTGGACATACACAGAAACAAAGTATTAACTCAGTGGTGTGAATACTTACTGTCTGTACATGAGCTATCTCTGTATTTAATTTTCAATAAATGTGCAAATATTTCTGAAAGTATGCTTTTTACTTTATCATTATGGGGTATGGTGTGTAGATGAGAAAAAAATATGAGAAAAAATATATATTTAATCTATGTAGAATTCAGCCTGTAACACAACAAAATGTGGAATAATTCCAGGGGTATGAATACTTTCTGAAGGCACTGTATGTTCTCCCTTACTCTCTCCTACAGCCTTCCCTCTCTTCCCCTCTTTCTCACTCATCCCTCTTTCTCCATCTTCTTCCTATGGGTGGCAGGTAGCCTAGTGGTTAGTGTGTTTGTCCAGTAACTGAAAGGTTGCTAGATCACCGAGCTGAAATGTAAAAATCTGTAATTCTGCCCCTGAACAAGGCAGTTAACCCACTGTTCCTATGCCGTCATTGTAAATAAGAATTTGTTCTTAACTGACTTTTAAATAACAGCTAAATAAAAATGACAATTAAAAGCTCTCCCTCCTGCTGTCCCTGGCTACAGTTTCTCTGGATAACTTTATCACCCAGCCTGCCTGCCTTATCATGAGACCATTACGTGTTTGGAACCTCAACAACTACTGTAGATTAATGCTCCAAGGTGGACAGACTGAAGCCTTTGGTGTTTTTATGGAGGGAAGGAGGGTTGGAGGGAGGGAGGGATGGAGTAGAACGGAAGAGGGGGAGAAAGGAGCAAGAAGGTGGCCCAAAGGTTTGGGAAGGAGAGCTTTGTCTCCTTGCACTTAACAGCCAGCTTAACTCTGTAAAGTGACATAGAATGGGATAAAAAAAGTGATTTTTAGCTACACTGCTCTTCCCTCACATGCATGGGAGGGTTTCACTCCAGTCTATATGTACTCTGGCATTTGAGGTGTGGAGTACAGACTGAAAAAGATAGACTGTTATAGGAGACACATAAATTCTATTTCTATCAAACTTTTCCATTGTGCTGCACTTTGCATTGTGAGGGGTAACAAATAAATTGGTGCTATTGGAATACAGGATAACAAATGCATACATGGAAAATCTGAATCAAGATGTCATGGAACTAGAAGAATCTATCAGAAGAATCACAATAAAGTGCTACTTCATAGAGAGTGGTAGAAATCTATATAACGTTGAACGTTTGATGACAACCACTTTGATGCCATTCTTCATATTAGCATCAGGCAAGTGGCTGACCGCAGGTAAGGTAAGGTTCTTCAATGGTGCGATCAACAGTAAAATCCACTAAACAGTTCCAGTCCCCCCCCTAAAACCATACATCCCTCTTGGTCACACTGTCTTAAGGTTTCCTTTATTTTATCAAAACCAACAATATGTTCTGTACCCTCATTAGGAGCATAAACATAAAAAATTATGTTAAAAACATAACATCCGCCTTGACCAATAAAACCCGTCCCTTGACAATATTTGTTGTAGATACCACAGTCCTCCCTAAGTCTGAGGAAAACAAGATTGCCACCCAGTTAACCTCATTTTCCTCTTCACTGTGTCTCCTGTAGGAAAACTACATTAAGCCTTTTTTGTTTTATTACTTCTAATACCCAAGCCCTCTTATTCCTGTCCCTTCCCCCATTAATATTGAGAGAACCTACCCTTAGTACCTCCATATAGAAAAGAGAAAGGAAAGCAGAAGAAACCACAGAGAAACCAAAGAGAAAAAAGACACCCTATGAGGCATGATCATCATCATTGTTTTATTTTTCTCTTAACCTGACCATGTTTCCCACCACCCTTAGCTGCTGCAACAGCAGTAACACATTTCCTCAAGCAAAAGCTCTTCTTCTCACTCAGCTGATCTAACACCAATGTCTTCTGTAACATCACAGCTGACCTTACAAATGTATCAACATCAAAATAATCTGCCAATTTGACAGATTTCCCCAAAATTTGATCAAGAAACCCATTTACCTCCTCTAGATCGTAAATTGACTCCTCACAAGCTGCTATCATATCAAAAGAGATATCCATATCCTTCTCCTGCTCCTCCTCAACTGAGGCCACAAACCCCTGATTCCCTCTACCACATCCCTTTCAACACTCCCCACTTGCACCCCATCACTCCTACCAGGCATCTCCTCCACTACCTAGAAAACTAGCCCCACCTGAACCCCATTAGTCGTAGTGGGCATCTCCTCCACTACCTGGGAGCCTAGCCTCCCCCCCTTGAAAACATACAAGTATTTTACATAGGTTTAAAGATTAACTTCCAACCACAATGTCAGATTTAAAAAATGCTTTACGGCGAAAGCATACCTTACAATTATTTGAGAACATAGGACAACACCCTGTCGTTCTCAACTAACATCAAGGCGGTGGCCCGTTCCTGTAGGTTCATGCTCTACAACATCCGCAGAATACGACCCTGCCTCACACAGGAAGCGGCGCAGGTCCTAATCCAGGCACTTGTCATCTCCCGTCTGGATTACTGCAACTCGCTGTTGGCTGGGCTCCCTGCCTGTGCCATTAAACCCCTACAACTCATCCAGAACGCCGCAGCCCGTCTGGTGTTCAACCTTCCCAAGTTCTCTCACGTCACCCCGCTCCTCCGCTCTCTCCACTGGCTTCCAGTTGAAGCTCGCATCCGCTACAAGACCATGGTACTTGCCTACGGAGCTGTGAGGGGAACGGCACCTCAGTACCTCCAGGCTCTGATCAGGCCCTACACCCAAACAAGGGCACTGCGTTCATCCACCTCTGGCCTGCTCGCCTCCCTACCACTGAGGAAGTACAGTTCCCGCTGAGCCCAGTCAAAACTGTTCGCTGCTCTGGCCCCCCAATGGTGGAACAAACTCCCTCACGACGCCAGGACAGCGGAGTCAATCACCACCTTCCGGAGACACCTGAAACCCCACCTCTTTAAGGAATACCTAGGATAGGATAAAGTAATCCTTCTCACCCCCCCCTTAAAAGATTTAGATGCACTATTGTAAAGTGGCTGTTCCACTGGATGTCATAAGGTGAATGCACCAATTTGTAAGTCGCTCTGGATAAGAGCGTCTGCTAAATGACTTAAATGTAAAATGTAAATGTAAACATAGCCCAGCAGACAAATCATTACAAACAGTAACCAGCCAAGTAGAAGAGTTACACAAGTCAGAAAGAGAGATTAAATTAATCACCTACCTTTGATGATCTTCATATGGGTGCACTCAGAAGACATTCATTTACACAATAAATGTTCCTTTTGTTCGATAAAGTCTCTTTATATCCAAAAACCTCCGTTTTGTTTGTGCATTTTCTTCAGTAATCCACAACAGTCAAAACAGCCAGACAAAATCCTAATTGTATCCGTAAAGTTCATAGAAACGTGTCAAACGATGTTTATATTCAATCCTCAGGTTGTTTTAGCTGAAATTATCTATAATATTTTAACCGGACAATAACCTTGTCAATATAAAAGGTAAACAAGAAAGGCACTCTCTCTGGTCGCACGCATGAAAAAGCTCTGTGACACTGCAGGGTCCACTTTTCACAGGTTTTCTCCTGCCAAATCAGTTCTGTTATACTCACAGATACTATTTTAACAGTTTTTTGAAATTTTATAGTGTTTTCTATCCAAATCTACCAGTTATACGCATATAATATCTTCTGGGCCCGATTAGCAGGCAGTTTAATTTGGGCATGCTTTTCATCCAAAATTCCGAATGCTGCCCCCTACCCTAGAGAAGTTAAAATACCAAACACCAGTTTCTTCTGGTCTGGACAACACTGGATTAAAGCTGCAGCCCTGTACCTGCCACTGCATGAGTGTGGGCAAGGCCTGGTGGAATTTCCTCTAGGATCATGGCTTTCCGGCTTCAAGCAGCACAGACAAGCACCTTTTAAAGCTGGAGGGGGGTGATTTGCCATTTTATGAGTCTGTTATGCAGGCTTGGAGAGTTCTTGTCAAGTCCCGTAAGGCCTGCACATCACCAGGGATGTGGCTTTTTGAAGAGCCTCTTTTTCACAACACTGCCATCCAGTCCCGTGTTCTGGGTTCAGCTAGCCTACGTTCATGCCCATTAGGTGTGGAGTGTACCAAGCTGGGTCATCTGATGCGGAACAGGAATAGATCGTTGGAGGAGCTGGGAGAAAGACCGGGATCCGATCATCTCGCCTACTGAGGAAGGTCGTTGCTGAGGTCTGTGACTCCTTGCCAGTGCTTCATCTGCAGTATGCGACTGATACTTCCAATTCTGATCGGTGGAAGGAGGGTCTGGATTATGTGTTCCCTGCACTGATTGTTAGTGCTACAGCGGGGACATTCGAGAAGGATGTGCTTATGCTGCTTTCGATACCCCGGAGCTGGGGGAGTTCAAGGAGGTGGGAAAGAAGGCCATGTACAGAATATGTGTAAAGGTCTCCCATGCCTCTTCCCTGGAAGGGGTAAAATTGGCAAGGTGGGCGGGTGTGCTTGGTCCAGGTGCCTCCCCAAAAAGCTGTTGGCGATTATTATACAAACTGCCTATTGATAAGAGGACGGCTGACCTCCAATGGAGGATAATACATTGAGCTATATCCACCAATATATCTGGTACACCTGGATCCTACTGTTGGGGAGGGGTGTCCATCCTCTGCTGAGTCTGAAACTCTGACACATTTGTTTTTACAGTGTCCCAGGTTGGTTGGGATGATTGACCTGATCACTAATTGGTTCTCAGCATTGGGAGAGGTTTTCTCTTCCCAACTGTATATATTTGGGCCAAAGTGCAGGTTTAGTCAAACGGGTGTAGTTGTGTTGCTTAATTTTGTGTTAGGGGCAGCAAAATTAGCAATATGAAAGACCCGAAAGAACAGTATTCGGGGGCAGGGGTCTGTGGATGTGGTGGAAATGCTGGAGGGAATTATGGCAGCGAGAATAAGGGTATTATAAACTTGTAAACAATATTGATCTGTTTATGAGTATATGGGGTATTGGGAAGAGTTTTTTGACCTGTGTGAAACTGTTGTATGCTTGGGCATCATGTATGGTTAAGGAGGGAGGGGGGCTCAGTAGGCCAGTCTGGGTGAGACAGGGCATTAGACAAGGATGCTACACAGGAGACTGCAGGGAGTGTGCTGGAGAGTCATGAACCTGGTGACATCTTCTCTCTGGCATAAACTGGCTGTCCTCAACCCCCCGTCTGCTCGCAGACCGGCAACGCAAGCTGGTGGACTTCTTTTGGTAGGGGCATCACTGGCTGACGGCGGCAGTGTTGTACATGACCGTCCACAAAGGAGGACAGGGCCTGGTGGAACCGGAGAGCAGGATGGCTGCTTTCCGACTAAAGGCGGTGCAGAGACTGCTGTACCATACTGATGGTGGCTGGATGGAACCAGCATGCGCGTTGCTGAGGAGAGCTGGTGGATTAGGGTTGGACCGGCAGCTGTTCCTCATGAAGCTGGAGAGGCTGAGTACAGCAGGTCTCTCAGATTTTTACTCTGCAGTGCTGAGGACCTGGCAGCTGCTAAGGCCCACACGAGAAGGGGGTGTGGAGCCTGGGCTGTGGGTGTGGGAGGAGCCTATCTTCAACAACCCAGCCATCCCTTTGAGATCGGTTCAGTCGGCCACCCTGCAGAGGCATCTGATGGCGGCGGGCTTACAAAGGCTGGGTGACCTGAGACTGCTGGGAGAGGATGGGTGGAAAACCCCGGAAGTCTTGGCACAACAAACAGGAATAATGTCTCTTAGGCTGCTGGTAAGGGGGCTGTCTGAGCCGGTAAGGGGGTGTTTGAGCGGCCAAAGGGGGAGGGGCCACCAATGTTTCCGCCACTACAAGTGACGGCAGAGACTGGAGACTGGCAAGAGGGTCTGGAGGACTTGTTAGATTTTAACACTCCGAACCTGGGGGAGTTTGAAGGGGTGGGAGGTAAAGCCCTCTACAACCTCTGCGTTAAGGTTAGGAACTTTAGGAGCCTAACAAGAGTGAAGGCACGTCAGTGGCTGGAGGTATAGGGGGCGGAGAGTATGGTGTGTTTTAGATGGATGCGGCTCTACAAACCCCCAGTACCAAAGAAGTCAGGGGACCTTCAGTGGAGGGTTCTTCATGGAGCCCTGGGCACTAACAGCTGGTTGGCACGGGTTGAACCGGAAATCGGGCAGGGGTGTCCTTTCTGTGTCATGAAAGAAACTGTGATTCATGTGTTTTCTGTGTGCACCAGGTTAATGCCATTAATGTCTCTTTTGGAATGTCTGTGTGGGAGGTTGGGGATGGTTTTTACTGTTGGGCTGTTTATAATGGGAAACAGGTATTCGATTAAAGAGAAGGCCAAATGTGTTTGGTTGAATTTTCAAATTTGCTCAGGCGAAGTTGGCTATTTGGCTAACGAGGAGGAACAGGGTCAAAGGTGGGGGATAACAGACCCTTTACAATTGTTTAATGGGGTGGTCTCTGCGCGCCTTAGGGTTTAGTTTGAGTACTATAGAATGATAAAAAGTATGGAGATGTTTCAGGAAAAAAATGGTGTGTTGGGGGGACTGTCTGAATAGCTGGGGAAGATGCTTTGGATATACGGTTGTTTTGGGTATTGTGATATTGTTTTGTATCATGTGGTACATGGAAAGGTGAGTATGGTACATGAATGCAGTACAGGATATATTTTGGTGTTTTATTTTTAAGGTGTGGGTGAGTTTTTAAAAAATGAAATGAGAAAGTTTTAGTAAAGAAAGTCAAAAGTCTCTCTCTCTCTCTCAACCATGTCACCAAGGAGCCTCTGTAACATCCTTCAAGTATCCCCATCCCCCCTTTCTTTCCTCTCTATGTATCCCCCAATTCCATCATCCCTCCTCTGAGCTGTGACAGTGCAGTAACAGTTAGAGTACAGGCTTTGAAGTGACTCCCACCGCCATGTGGACAGGCAGGAGGGAGACCTGCGGGGCTGTGCTGGCTAACAGGGTCACTGGGGGACACCACAGCTCAGCCTGGGAGGGAGGCAGTGGGAAAGACTGGGGAAGGAGGTGGGGCGTGGATCTGTGAGTCATGGAGCTGGGAGACAGTGGAGGGTTAGATGTGTCTCTGTTCTGGTTGTCCTTTTGTGGCGGGATTTGGACACCTCAGTTTGTGTGAGTGAGAAAGAAAGTGTGTTTGTGTGTGTGAAAGTAGAAGCTAGGGCAGGGCTGGGTCCTTAGAGTAGACACACTGATCTAAATTGGTATTCCCACTCGTGATGATAAACCGTTAACTGAGAGAGGGTTCTAATACATCCTAAAAAATTCAACTGCAGAGAGGCAGATTGCGTGTAGGTGCATGCGCGTGTGTGTGTGTGTATGTGTGTGTGTGTGTGTATATGTGTGTGTGTTACACACTGCTGGTGTGTGTGAGTGCTTTATGTGTACACAGTACTTCTTCAAGCTAAGAAGTTAGGCCTCTCAACACAGTTATTGAGCCACCCGCGAAAAACCAGAGCTAAGAAATAACTGTAATTTTCACTAAAAGTTGGGTGATTGCAATAGCACGTCCACAGGGCAAGCTGTCAAAAGTATGTGTGTGTGAGCTGTGTATCTATTCTATCCTCTGATTAAAGGCCTCCTCTCCAGCGCACACAAAGCCCCCTCTCCAGCACATGCAGAGAGGCCTTTTTATATTCCCTTCCACCCACACACTCCTTATCTTATGACTGGGCTTCCTAGGGATGCTATGTGTGTGTCTGACCTTGTGTGCGTATGTGTGCATGCATGCATGCGCATGCACATGTGTGTGTTTCCGTGTGTGCATACACTCCACTGTGTGTATTCATGAGTGTGTGTGTCTGTTATTGGTCAGGTTCAGCCAGGGATAAAGTGGTTAAACAGATCCTCCTGGGTTGATATTAATGCATGCAGAGAGCCACACAGGACTTTTAATTTCTGAAGAAGAGACTCATCTCTGGTAAAAGCATCATCTCAACCCCTTACCTTGGTGGCTATTACAATTTGAGAGGGGGCAGAGGGAAACATATCAAACAGAGAGGGGAAGATGGAAGAAAGCAGAGATGAAGTGATAGAGAGATGGAGAGGGGCAAGGAGATGGAGAGAGAGAAATAGAGAGAACAGAAAGAGAGAGAGATAGATGAGGGAAAGGGGAAAAGGATAGAGACAGAGTGGTTGTAGAGGCAGAGAGATGAAGATATGAGATATGTAAATTAAAATAGAAGGGGTAAAAAGGTAGACAGAAAGAGCCGCTGGGGCAAGGCCCCTATCCACTATCCTACCACCTCTCTCTCTCTGATCTTTGACCCTAATTACAATCTCATCCCTCCCATCAAAATGACTTACTCACATTTACTGTTGAAGTTAGAAGTTTACATACACTTAGATTGGAGTCATTAAAACTCGTTTTCCAACCACTCCACAAATGTATTGTTAATTAACAAACTATAGTTTTGGCAAGTCGATTAGGACATCTACTATGTGCATGACACAAGTAAATTTTCCAACAATTGTTTCCAGACATATTATTTCACTTATTATTCACTGTATCACAATTCCAGTGGGTCAGAAGTTTACATGCACTAAGTTGACTGCCTTTAAACAGCTTGGAAAATTCCCCAAAATTATGTCATGGCTTTAGAAGCTTCTAATAGGCAACTTGACATCATTTGAGTCAATTTGAGGTGAATCTGTGGATGTATTTCAAGGCCTACCTTCAAACTCAGTGCCTTTGCGTGACATCATGGGAAAATCAAAATAAATAAGCCAAGACCTCAGAAAAAAAAATTGCAGACCTCCACAGGTCTGGTTCATCCTTGGGAGCAATTTCCACATGCCTGAAGGTACCACGTTCAACTGTACAAACAATAGTACGCAAGTATAAATACCATTGGCCACGCAGCCGTCATACCGCTCAGGAAGGAGACACGTTCTGTCTCCTAGAGATGAACGTACTTTGGTGCAAAAAGAGCAAATCAATCCGAGAACAACAGCAAAGGACATTGTGAAGATGCTGGGATAAACAGGTACAAAAGTATCCATATCCACAGTAAAACCAGTCCTATATTCACATAACCTGAAAGGCCGCTCAGCAAGGAAGAAGCCACTGCTCCAAAACCGCCATAAAAAAGCCATACAACGGTTTGCAACTGCACATGGGGACAAAGAGCGTACTTTTTGGAGAAATGTCCTCTGGTCTGATGAAACAAAAATAGAACTGTTTGGCCATAATGACCATCGTTATGTTTGGAGGAAAAGGAGGGGGCTTGCAAGCCGAAGAACACCATCCCAACCATGATGCACGGGGGTGGCAGCATCATGTGTGGGTTTGCTTTGCTGCAGGAGGGACTGGTGCTCTTCACAAAATAGATGGCATCATGAGGAAAATTATGTGGAAGATTACGTGGATTTATTGAAGCAACACCCCAAGACATCAGTCAGGAAGTTAAAGCTGGGTCGCAAATGGGTCTTCCAAATGGACAATGACCCCAAGCATACTTCCAAAGTTGTGACAAAATGGCTTAAGGACAACAAAGTCAAGGTATTGGAGTTACCATCACAAAGCCCTGACCTCAATCCTATAGAACATTTGTGGGCAGAACTGAAAAAGCATGTGCAAGTGAGGAGGCCTACAAACCTGACTCGGTTACACCAGCTCTATCAGGAGGAATGGGTCAAAATTCACCCGGCATATTGTGGGAAGCTTGTGGAAGGCTACCTGAAACGTTTGACCCAAGTTAAACAATTTAAAGGCAATGCTACCAAATACTAATTGAGTGTATGTAACCTTCTGACCCACTAGGAATGTGAAATAAAAGCTGAAATAAATATATAAATGATTCCCTTTTATATCTGACATTATACATTCTTAAAATAAAGTGGTGAATCTAACTGACCTAAGACAGGGAATTTTTACTAGGATTAAATATCAGGAATTGTGAAAAACCGAGTTTAAATGTATTTGGCTAAGGTTTATGTAAAGTTCCGACTTCAGCTGTATATATTCTTGAGTTAATTTGGGAGATGGTAACTCGTTAAATAACTTCTCCCGTTGTGCCACAAATTCCTAATGAGTTAATTGCTACATGATTAATTTAATCTAATAACAAGTAAACATAGTAGGTAATTATTCGATAAATAACAGTCCTCACATTAATGTCACGTCACGACAATAGTACAATTGAATTCTCAGCAGGGTGTAATGGACAGTCCTGTTATATGATGGTTTATAAAGGCTTATAACATGCTTATTATACCCACAACAAAACATGGACCTGCAGAGGTCTGGAGGCACTCCTCTAGTAGCTTCATCCTCAGACGCTGCAGGTCCGGACTGTCCCACTCCTCTGGGTCCACCCCCCAGTACAGGTCTACCACCTGCAGAGGAGAGATTGTAATACATGACATAAATAATCTGTACATTACATATACAGTATGAATTCAGTGTCCCGTGTCTTTGGCAAGTACCAGTAATCATTTGGACCGGGGTTTTGCTTTGTTTTCACCACAGTTATAGTGTAGATCAGGTTCACATAGACATGCAGCTCACAATCAGATTCAGACCATCATATTGCACATGAACAGGCCAATAGAAGAAGAGTGAAAAGAATAGCTAGGTGTTTCCACTCCATCGTGAACATTGAGTGCAAAGGTTGCTAATCTCCTATGTTGATGTGAGACATAGAGAACAGTAGAGTTAGAGCAAAGAAAAAGCAGGAGGTTCACCACTCAAAACCTGACAGAGATCTGTTAGCCACTATTTGTGTCACACCAGAGGATTCGTAAATTACTCCTGAACTGATTAGGGCCTCTGACACATACATACATACTCACATACACGTACACACGCACATACACATACACATACACACACAAACAGAACAGCGCCCAATTGGCTCTCAAATACTCTCCCCATGCCGTAGATTGAACTCTGTCACCCAGGAGGGCATGCGGAATGGAAAGCTGACAGAAGGCATCCGAAACCCACTACGGTGTGTGTGCTCAAGGGTGTGTGTATGTCTCTGTGTGTGTGTGCTCTGCCATGGGCAATCTCCCAAGACAGATTTGTAAAAATCAGTGTCGCCGGCGCAGAGAATTCTGAGTGCAAACACGCAACGGGGGAAATCTCCTCTGGATGGAGAGAACGAGGGAGGACCACATAAACGATTGTGGCCAAGCTGTTGCCGCCACTTACATGCTGACCAAACCAGACACGTGCATGTGCCTGAGTGCGCATGCAGATTTTGTACCCCCACAACAGACACGATCAGGACATGCAAGTTGAAATATCAAAACCTCGGAACAAATTATATTAATTTGGTGACAGGTTGAAAAGCTAGCTAGCTTGCTGTTGCTAGCTAATTTGTCCTGGGATATAAACATTGTGTTGTTATTTTACCTGAAATGCACAAGGTCCTCTACTCTGACAATTAATCCACAGATAAATCGGTAAACCGAATTCCTTTCTTGTCATCTCTGCTCCTTCCTCTGGCTTCTTTTTTACTTCTTTGGACTTTATATGGTGGTTAGCAACCAACTTTACGGTGCATTACTACAACCGACTGGAGTGTGGATGTCAGTTCATCTTTCAATCACCCATGTGGGTATATGCTCCTAAACAGGAGATGGGACGTGGGTAAATGCTCTTAAAAAACAATGAATAGATGGAAGAGGCCGGACTTTGCAGCGCGTTGAGGTGAGTGAGTAGTGTGGGTGCAATGTTTGAATAACATGTATGTGTGGTCAGCATGTTAGAAGCAGTACAAACCCAGTCTCTGAGAGCCTGCTGGACTTCCTGGGATCCCTCTGTTTGCTTACATTCCCCCTGGTGCCCGCTTTTGGCCCTGGGTTTCCACTGTTGGTCTAAATTTCCCTTGGTGCCGTCTTTTTTCCCTGTTGGCCTACATTTCCTATGGTACCATCTTTTGACACTGTGTTCTGTCTGTGGCCTATATTTCCCATGATGCCCTCATTTGACACTGGGTTCCTTCTTGTTGGCCTACATTTCACAGGGTTCCCTCTGTTGGCATGCATTCATAGGGCAGTATGGGCACACCATGTACTTTGCACTTAACAATGAGTAAGAGGTATGAGGGTTGTTCGCTCATGATTAATCAAATCAAATCAAATGTATTGGTCACATACACGTGTTTAGCAGATGTTATTGAGGGTGTAGCGAAATGCTAGTGATTCTACCTCCGACAGTGCAGTAATATCTAACAAGTAATATCTAACATTTGCAGGACATATACCCAAAATACACGTAAATCTAAGTGAGGAATGGATTAAGAATACTGCATATATACAGTTGAAGTCCGAAGTTTACAGACACTTAGGTTGGAGTCAATAAAACTAATTTTTCAACCACTCCATACATTTCTTGTGAAAAAATTATAGTTTTGGCAAATCGGCTAGGATCACTACTTTGTGCATGACAAGTAATTTTCCAACAATTGTTATTTCACTTTATTTCACTGCATCACAATTCCAATGGGTCAGAAGTTTGACTGTGCTTTTAAACAGCTTGAAAAATTCCAGAAAATGACATAATGGCTTTAGAAGTTTCTGATAGGCAATTTGACATCATTTGAGTCAATTGGAGGTGTACCTGTGGATGAATTTCAAGGCCTACCTTCAAACTCAGTGCCTCTTTGCTTGACATCATGGGAAAATCAAAAGAAATCAGCCACTGTTCCATAACCGCTATTAAAAAAGCCATACTACGGTTTGCATCTGCACATGGGGACAAATATTGTACTTTTTGGGGAAATGTCCTCTGGTCTGATGAAACAAAAATAGAACATTTTGGCCATAATGACCATTGTTATGTTTGGAGGAAAAAGAGGGAGGCTTGTAAGCCGAAGAACACCATCTCAACCGTGAAGTCCGGGGGTGGCAGCATCATGTTTCGGGGGTGCTTTGCTGCAGGAGAGACTGGTGCTCTTCACAAAATAGATGGCATCATGAGAATGGAAAATTATGTGGATATATTGAAGTAACATCTCAAAACATCAGTCAGGAAGTTTAAGCTTAGTCGCAAATGTGTCTTCCAAATGGACAATGACCCCAAACATACTTCCAAAATTGTGGCAAAATGGCTAAAGGACAACAAAGTCAAGATATTGGAGTGGCCATCACAAAGCTCTGACCTCAATCCTATAGAAAATTGGTGGACAGAACTGAAAAAGCATGTGCGAGCAAGGAGGCCTACAAACCTGACTCAGTTACACCAGCTCTGTCAGGAAGTTTCCCAACGTATTGTGGGAAGCTTGTGGAAGGCTACCTGAAACGATGACCCAAGTTAAATAATTTAAAGGCAATGCAACCAAATACTAATTGAGTGTGTGAACTTCTGACCCACTGGGAATGTGATGAAAGCAATAATAGCTGAAATAAATAATTCTCTATATCAATCAAATTTCAATGATTTTTTTTTATAAAGCCCACCTGATGTCACAAAGTGCTGTACAGAAACCCAGCCTAAAACCCCAAACAGGAAGCAATGCAGGTGTAGAGGCACGGTGGCTAGGAAATACTCCCTAAAGGCCAGAACCTAGGAAAAAACCTAGAGAGGAACCAGGCTTTGAGGGGTGGCAAGTCCTCTTCTGGCTGTGCCAGGTGGAGATTATAACTGAACATGGCCAAGATGTTCTCTACTATTATTCTGAGTGTGGTGATCCTAACTGACCTAAGACAGGGAATTTTTACTAGGATTAAATGTCAGGAATTGTGAAAAACTGAGTTTGAATGTATTTGGCTAAGGTGTATCAAACTTCTGACTTCAACTGTATGTATGCCTCTTGTCCAGATGGGACATGGCAGTGTGCAGTGTGGTGGCGATTGCATCATCTGTGGATCTATTGGGGCGGTAAGCAAATTGAAGTGGGTCTAGGGTGGCAGGTAAGATGGATGTGATATGCTCCTTATCTCGTCTCTCAAAGCACTTCATGATGACAGAGGTAGTCATTTAGTTCAATTACCTTTGCTTTCTAAGGTATAGGGACAATGGTGGTCATCTTGAAGCATGTGGGGATAACAGACTGGGATAGGGAGAGATTGAATATATCTGCAAACACACCAGCCAGCTGGTCTGCGCATGCTCTGAGGACGCGGCTAGCTATACCATTTGGGCCTGCAGCCTTGGTAGGGTTAACACACTGAAATGTTTTACTCAAGTTGGCCACAGAGAAGGAGAGCCCACAGTCCTTGATAGCGGGTTGCGTCAGTAGCTGTGTATTATCCTCAAAGCGAGTTAAGATGGTGTTCACCCTGTCCGGAAGCAAGACGTGGCTGGTTTTCCTTTTATAATCCATGACTGTCTGCAGACCCTGCCACATACTTCTCTTGTCTGAGCTGTTGAACTGGGACTCAACTTTGTCCCTATACCGATGTTTAGCCTGCTTGATTGCTTTGCGGAGGGAATAACTACACTGTTTGTATTCTTCCATATTCCTAGTCTTCTTGCCCTGGTTAAATGCGGTGCGTCGCACTTTCAGTTTGCGTGAATGCTCCCATCTATCCATAGTTTCTGGTTGGGGTAGGTTTTAATAGTCACAGTGGGTACAACATATTCTATGCACATCCTGATAAACTTATTCACCTACTGATCATTGCGTTTACTTGATAGCTACCTACACAAATAGCTAGCTAGAACAAAGTGTTAATAAGATAAATTCATTTAAAAAGATTAAAAGCAATACAAATAAGTTCTCCAGTAGGCATCTACTGAGGGAGCTAAGAGCTGTGTTGTCAGTCATTTCCCAGCCACTTCAGTAAAAAGGCAGATCCCCAGGAGGACTTAGCATAGACACGTAGACAATATAGACACATAGACAATATTATTTTCTGAAGCTACTCTGAACATTTTTGTATTTTTTTAAATGTTATTTCACCTTTATTTAATAGGCTAGTTGAGAACAAGTTCTCATTTGCAACTGCAACCTGGCCAAGATAAAACATAGCAATTCGACACATACAACACAGAGTTACACATGGAATAAACAAAACATTCAGTCAATAATACAGTAGAAAAAAAGAAAACAAAAAGTCTATATACAGTGAGTGCAAATGAGGTAAGATAAGGGAGTTAAGGCAATAAATAGGCCATAGTAGCGAAGTAATTACAATATAGCAATTAAACACTGGAATGGTGATGTGCAGAAGATGAATGTGCAAGTAGAGATCCTGCGGTGCAAAGGAGCAAGATAAAAAATAAATACAGTATGGGGATGAGGTAGATAGATGGGTTGTTTACAGATGAGCTGTTTACAGGTGGGCTATGTACAGCTGCAGTGATCTGTGACCTGCTCTGACAGCTGGTGCTTAAAGCTAGTGAGGGAGATATGAGTATATCCCAGTCTGTGTGCTCAAAACAATCTTGAAGCGTGGATTCTGATTGGTCAGACCTGTGTTGAATAGTCCTCACCACGGGTGCTTCCTGTTTGAGAGTCTGTCTATAGGAGGGGAGGAGCAAGATGGAATTGTGGTCCAATTTGCCAATTGGAGGGTAGGGGAGGGCCATATATGCATTCTGGAAGGTAGAATAACAATGGTGGAGAGTTTTAGCAGCGCGAGTACAACAATCAATATGTTGATAGAATTTCGGGAGCCTTTTCCTCAAATTTGCTTTATTAAAATCCCCAGCTACAATAAATGTAATCTCAGGATATGTGGTATATAGACCACTGTGGCTATTATTGACGAAAATTATCTCGGGAAATAGTACGGTCGGAATTTGATTGTGAGATATTCTCGGTCGGGTGAACAGAAGGACTTGAGTTCCTGTATGTTATCAGTTACATCATAAATCGTTAATCATAAAACATATACCTCCACGCTTCTGCTTCTTCCCGGAGAGAAGTTTGTTCCAGTCAGTGCAATGTACTGATAACCCAACTGGCTTTACAGAGTCAGAAAGAGAGACTCTCTCTCTCTCTCATATATATATATATATATATATATATATATATATATATATATATATACACACACACACACACACACACACACACACACACACACACACACACACACACACACACACACACACACACACACACACACACACACACACACACACACACACACACACACACTCCGGAGCGGTTCTCTTCTGCTACTGTTAAACCAATCCAGTAAATGTAGAGGAAGAGTTAAGATGGAGCAATTCCTATGGGGGAAACGTTCGAAAGCGGAAGTCGCATCACAGATTCTCTTTCCATTTCCTCTAAAATCCGGATGTTGTTACTAACCCCACAGAGGGGGGCTTGTGATTGGCATGTCAAGGCAAGGAAATAGGTTGGAGAGTAAAAAGGATGTGAGTTCTTAGGTGCTTTCAAATTGACCTTCAATTTCATCTTAGTGTTGAGTACTTGTTGAAGGTGTCACAGGGTGGAGGGGCCAGAATGATTTAGCAGTCCATGGTCCGTTGGCTTGTCAGAAAGCCAAGGAAAGTCTCTCACTTTGACTGACACATTGGCAGTGAACATAACAGAACCGACAGGCCAAATAATTGTACACTGCAAATAGCAACTATTCACTGCAAACAGAGTGTGGGTGGGGCCATCTGTTTGACTTACAGCCCTCTGGGGAGCTATCCTCCAAGTGGAGTGCAAGGAAGGGCTGGAGCCTGCCCGTGTTCAATGGGTGGGTAGTTGTGGACTGGCAGGCTAGTGGTTGGTGCTATCAGCAAAGATGGTGGATAAATGAAGATAGTTCACTTAGACCGTTTACCACTGAAAAACATTGTCAGTTCCGGTCTGCTTAAGGGGGTGGCTCTCCAATAGACACCAGGGCCTGGTTTCCCAAAAGCATCTTAAGGCTAAGTTCATCACTTCATAGGATCATAGTTACATTTCTGAGCTCTTTTCCAAAACCAACGTTATTAATGTTGCACTTGAAAATGCTCGTAATCTAACACCTGCCTCAGACCACTTTTAGCTAAGTGCGTTGTTAGATGCTTTTTCCCCCACCGCATCACTTAATACACAGAAGAACTCCATTAAACAGAATCACAAGATTTATCTATCGCTCTGTGATGGCTGATGACTTCAGAATGAAGTTGACTACAAATACAAACTAGCCAATGTCTTTGCAATTGACACAAAAAAGTGGCGTATAAAAAGATGCCGAGATGACCTCCTTAAAATATACACAGTAGGCTATAGGCCAATTTCAATCATATAGAAAAACATTTAATGGTCAATCAATTGAATTTGACTTTGCTGCTGGTAGGCTACTGTCTGTAATTTGTCTCAATATATTTAATGATGTGTAGCCTAACATGTGCGCAAGGATATGCTAAATCGTTGTTTAGAACAAGCCACATCAATATTTGCAGCCGTAGGTGGTAATATCTCTCTAGGAGCTGCTCTGCTCATCAGTATTGTGGAATGATTCTAATGGTAAGGTAAGATTTGAATGGAGAAACTGATCTGAGAGCAGCGCTCCCTTTCCTTCCATCTTTTCCGTATTGAACCATACTCTGATGCATTTAGCAACCGCTCTCTCTCTGTGATGTTTTAGAAAACACATGTTACATCTTCGGCCGTTGTAGGAAAGATGCATCACTAAAACACTCGTAAGCCCAAGTTCCATCATTATGAGGAAACCTGTCCCAGTATGTTAGTAGCTGGGTCTGGTCTACATAGTTCATTGACTGTGTCTTGCTTTATCTTCTATCAGTGCTATCACCTGGAGAGCTGGGCCAGGGCTCACTGGCACAGAG
This sequence comes from Oncorhynchus gorbuscha, assembly GCF_021184085.1. NCBI lineage: Eukaryota > Metazoa > Chordata > Actinopteri > Salmoniformes > Salmonidae > Oncorhynchus > Oncorhynchus gorbuscha. The sequence continues at coordinate 34,102,461 of NC_060193.1, read as the reverse complement.
CAGTAAAGTATGGCTGCCTACAAGAATTGTCGGATATTCAACTAAAATAAAATTCGGTGGAAATTTAGATTTGAGTGGTTTTTAGATAAGTTAAAGCTGTACTTTAGTGAAATTAAAAATTATTGTATGATTGCGAAAGGAAAACAGTTCATTTCCAAGGTTCTTGACATTCCCAATAGAGCTCGCCAGTTTGTAGTCCTAAATAACGGAAAATGAAACCTTTGGTTAGTTCAGCCATTCCTATGAGGGAAATTAATGGAAAAAGAAAGGACTTTTGGGGAAAACAGTAAAAATAAGTTCTGAGGTTAACACAGGCCAAGGATATCTTACACGTTTTGTTCTATGAGATAATATCAGTCAGTTAACATGACCTCTGAATAATGAAGCCTTTTATGTGCTTGTTTGAATACAGAAATGCAAAAAATAAATGTGACGGTAGCTGATGAAGATGATCTTATTGAACAAAAATGTTTAAGATCTTTTTTTTAACCTTTATTTAATTAGGCAAGTCAGTTCAGAACAAATTCTTATTTTCAATGATGGCCTAGGAACAGTGGGTTAACTGCTTGTTCAGGGGCAGAACGACAGATTGTACCTTGTCAGGTCAGGGATTTGAACTTGCTACTTTTCAGCTGCTATTTCAACACTCTAACCACTAGGCTACCCTGCTGCCCCATGTAATAAACCTATGTTAACTAAAGACCTTTTTTTCAATAAAAAAAACTTTTGCTTTGGCCAATGAGCCATGGCAGAGTTACTGCCTACAAAAAGATTACATTATTATTGCTTTCAATTAGCTTGCTAGTTAGTAATGCTGTAGTATATAGTTGTCATTTACAATCAACAATGTAGTGGTCTGATTTTTATTTTGTCAAAAAGTAACAGAGCGAACATTAACATTAGTCCATTCATAACAAGGTTCACACTTTTCCGCAATGTAAGGTTGCTTGAACATAGGTTATTAGCTGGCCAAAATGACATGAAAAGTAATCAAATTATATTTACAGTAATTGCAGTAATTTCAGCAGTTCAGATTTATTTGGATTTTAAATAGCAATCAAACAATATCCTATCTTAAACTTGTTGGAAGCGATAGGCATCTTGCTGTCATTCACCGTGTCATTTTGAGCCGCATCCCATTTCTTGCTATGCCCATGGCCACTTGTCTTATTTCCCCCTCAAATTTGTAAAAGCATTGGACAGGTGTAGATGAATTGTCTACCAATACAGTTACAGCAATCCACTGCTTTGAAATCTTTGAATGGGTGTGAACAGGTGCACAGGGGAGAAGGTGCTTCCCTCTTTCTAATCAGTCATCAAAACGTCTCATCTTTGAAGCTGACTGATATCTATTCGCTTTTGATTCAGCGGATTAGTTATCACTATGAGCAAAGTTGCCAATATGCTCTGAATTACCCTTATCAATTATTATTTTATGACTGGTCCCAACGATAGTCAACAAAGTGAAGAATTCAAGTCCAGTCACCTCATGGAACATTCACATCAATAACATCCTTGCTGCCCACTACCATCCGGGCCTTCAACAACACCAGGTTGCAATCAACACACAGCACTACCCAGTTACTTTATTTGCTCTTTTGCATAATAGTATTTTACTTGCCTTTATGTGACTGTATTGTAGTGTTGTATTTTATTTTACTACACCTGTATGACAAACAAATTTAATCTCATCTCTCAGCAGAAGAGATTGTTCCTCCTGACTTGTTCCTGTAAGATTAATTTAAATTAGTATCATTACCTTATTTCTTCTGACTTTCATGCCATCCATTGTTGTATATGGTCAAGTCAAACAGATCTTTCTTTAATGTGTTTTAGGTTTGGTGTTTTCAGTTAAGAATTTGTTGTTTATTGTTTATAATCGCCCTAAAATGTCAATAATGTTGGCTCCAATTCCAATGTATTTATCGATTATTGTACATTATACAACGGGTGGGCATAATCCTGAATGCTGATTAGTTAAAACAACATTCCAGCTAGTGTCTATTCCACAAGTTACCACTGGCTAAATCTATGGAGTTAAAATGCCTAATTACTCTGTTCCATCTGCCTGCGCAATCCATTGTCATATCAGCCCAGTCAAGCAATTTATAAATGTGGTCTTCACTATAAAAAGCATCTAGACATTATCTCACATTTCTTTTAGACTAACATTTAGTTTTCAACAGCAGAGATTTTTAAAAACCTTGCTGTCTGTCACTCTGACATTTGCAACATTGTTTCAATATTCAAATTTGATCTCCAACTGTCCCATAGTAATGAACGAGTCGGGATGAGACAGTCAAGCAGGCAGCGTTTCTCGGCCAATCAAAATGAATCAGCTGACATAATTTCTATGGATATAAACAAAGAAATGTCAATTGAAAAAAGGTCAAACGAAACAAACTGCAGCTAGTTTGCAGTCTTTCCAGCTTCAGTTTGAAGTGATTGTGTTAGCTGTGTTGTTGACTAGCTCCTCTGAACAACGGTGTCCTGACGAGTGAGCACATTTTCTATGCCAGGCAGTTTGTCATTAGCTCATTGTTATGTATGTCTCCAAATAAGTGTCACTAGAAAACAGTTTCAACAACTGCAAATGCAGCTACTTTACTGTTATTCTGGCTGCACTTTTTGACATGACTGTAAATTAGTAATAGTTGGCTAGCTAGCAAGCAATGGATAAAAATGTTGCCAATGGAACATTTCGAACGGACCACTGGGTCGAGTCTCTTGCAACCAAACCGATAGAACGAACGACCAGCCGGCTTGGGTACCACTCCTAGATTTGTGTCAGGACTATATAGTATGACTAATATAATCAAAATAAAAAAAATTATGAAAATATGTAAATCATTATTTTAATATGTAGGTAACCCATTGTATAAAAGTGAAGGTCCTCGAAGGAGACCTAACAACACCCATGCCAATATACAGTGCATTCGGAAGGTATCACTGGGGGGCAAGCTTCCTGCATCCAGAACTTCTATACTAGGTGGTGTCAAAGGAAGGCCCAAAAAATTGTCAGACTCCAGCTACTCAAGCCATAGACTGTTTTCTTTGTTACCGCACGGCAAGTGGCCTCTACCCCCAAGCCATAAGACTGCTGAAGAATTAATCAAATGGCCACCAGGACTGTATTTTGCACTGCCCTCCCCCCTTTGTTCTACTGCTGCTACTCGCTGTTTATTATCTATGCATATATGCACATATTACTTCACTCACCTCAACTAACCTATACCCCCGCAAATTGACTCAGTACCGGTACCCCATGTATATAGCCTTGTTACGTGTTACTTCTTTGTACATTAGTTTATTTAGTACTTATTTTATTCAAAATGTATAGATAGTTAAGGGCTTGTAAAGTAAGCATTTCACACCTGTTGTATTCGGTGCATGTGAAAAACAAAATGTGATATTGATGATGTTAGTATAAAGGTTTACAGTCATCATGATGACATAAGATTGATTGCTTAAAACAAATCAATATATTTGGTTTTGTACTGTTGGGAGTAAATTGCAGTGCATTACATTTACACACAATACCCCATGACAATACAAGATTATCTGGTCTGATGAAATGAAGAAACCTGGCACCATCCCTACGGTGAAGCATGGTGGTGGCAGCATACATTTGCAACCTGTTTTTGCTTCATCATAATGGGGTATTGTATGTAGATTGATGAGAAAAAACAAACAATTTAATACATTTCAGAATAAGGCTGTAACGTAATTATTATTATTTTAAAGTCAAGGTGTCTGCACTGTAAATTGCCAAGGAAATGACACGGACACTCAGGGGTGGTCTCTCTATAAAAGTCGCTGGCCACACACCAATACATGGACTTCACAGTCAAACTATAAGTTAAAGAGCATCCAATCGTTGTCACTGTTGACATACTATGCCGCGTCGTGATTCGATTAAGAAGGATATGATCCATGCGTGATTAGAAAATCCCTCCATGAGAGGTTGAAAACCAAACCTATCCTCCTACTAGACCTATCATAAAATTATTAAGACTAGTTAAAGTTATGAACAGAAGCTTATTTCCCAAATATTCAATTCTATAAAGGTGTTGTCCTAAAGTTGTTGAGGCTTTCAAAAATAACAAGAATGAAAGTCTATAGCCTAAGCTATTCTCAATTACAGCTTTATGAGAGATACTTTTTAGTTTACTATTATTGATGAGGCAAATAAAGCAATTATTATTCAGTTTTGAAGATGGTAGACTGCTTCTATCCAGCCCATGATGTAGGCCTATAACCTCACTCCCCACATACCGTAAGACAACCCTTTCTTCATCAAATAGTCACTGCTCCATCATGTGCGCACCACACAGACAGACACAGATACACACACACACACCTGTTCTGCTCCTCCCCACCAGAAAGGAATCTTAAAAAATATTTGCCATTGCCTGCACTTAGCCTATGCCCAGGCTTTCAACAACTTTATATGTCATCATGATTCATCTAGTTGCATTCAATTTCATGCTATAGTCCAACTGTCTTTGTAATCTGATGGCATGTTTTTTCAGTAAAATAATTTGGGGTGGGTGGCCAATAGGGTCAATAGCAGTGTAACAGTCACATAATGAAGACAAATCATACAATCAAAAAAAATGTAATACAATAAACAGCACAATCAACCCAAATGTGACAAAATCAATCAATCAAGACTCATTAGGTACATAAAAAAACTTCATAACCTAATATCATGACGCCCCTCAGCACCAACTCAACAATGGCCGCCGATTCCTTATACAGTGACTTGCGAAAGTATTCGGCCCCCTTGAACTTTGCAACCTTTTGCCACATTTCAGGCTTCAAACATAAAGATATAAAACTGTATTTTTTTTGTGAAGAATCAACAACAAGTGGGACACAATCATGAAGTGGAACAACATTTATTGGATATTTCAAACTTTTTTAACATATCAAAAACGGAAAAATTGGGTGTGCAAAATTATTCAGTACCTTTACTTTCAGTGCAGCAAACTCTCTCCAGAAGTTCAGTGAGGATCTCTGAATGATCCAATGTTGACCTAAATGACTAATGATGATAAATACAATCCACCTGTGTGTAATCATGTCTCCGTATAAATGCACCTGCACTGTGATAGTCTCAGAGGTCCGTTAAAAGCGCAGAGAGCATCATGAAGAACAAGGAACACACCAGGCAGGTCCGAGATACTGTTGTGAAGAAGTTTAAAGCCGGATTTGGATACAAAAAGATTTCCCAAGCTTTAAACATCCCAAGGAGCGCTGTGCAAGCGATAATATTGAAATGGAAGGAGTATCAGACCACTGCAAATCTACCAAGACCTGGCCGTCCCTCTAAACTTTCAGCTCATACAAGGAGAAGACTGATCAGAGATGCAGCCAAGAGGCCCATGATCACTCTGGATGAAATGCAGAGATCTACAGCTGAGGTGGGAGACTCTGTCCATAGGACAACAATCAGTCGTATATTGCACAAATCTGGCCTTTCTTTCTTAAAGATATCCATAAAAAGTGTCGTTTAAAGTTTGCCACAAGCCACCTGGGAGACACAACAAACATGTGGAAGAAGGTGCTCTGGTCAGATGAAACCAAAATTGAACTTTTTGGCAACAATGCAAAACGTTATGTTTGGCGTAAAAGCAACACAGCTTATCACCCTGAACACACCATACCCACTGTCAAACATGGTGGTGGCAGCATCATGGTTTGGGCCTGCTTTTCTTCAGCAGGGACAGGGAAGATGGTTAAAATTGATGGGAAGATGGATGGAGCCAAATACAGGACCATTCTGGAAGAAAACCTGATAGAGTCTGCAAAAGACCTGAGACTGGGACGGAGATTTGTCTTCCAACAAGACAATGATCCAAAACATAAAGCAAAATCTACAATGGAATGGTTAAAAAATAAACATATCCAGGTGTTAGAATGGCCAAGCCAAAGTCCAGACCTGAATCCAATTGAGAATCTGTGGAAAGAACTGAAAACTGCTGTTCACAAATGCTCTCCATCCAACCTCACTGAGTTCGAGCTGTTTTGCAAGGAGGAATGGGAAAAAATGTCAGTCTCTCGATGTGCAAAACTGATAGAGACATACCCCAAGCGACTTACAGCTGTAATCGCAGCAAAAGGTGGCGCTACAAAGTATTAACTTAAGGGGGCTGAATAATTTTGCACGCCCAATTTTTCAGTTTTTGATTTGTTAAAAAAGTTTGAAATATCCAATAAATGTTGTTCCACTTCATGATTGTGTCCCACTTGTTGTTGATTCTTCACAAAAAAATACAGTTTTATATCTTTATGTTTGAAGCCTGAAATGTGGCAAAAGGTCGCAAAGTTCAAGGGGGCCGAATAATTTCGCAAGGCACTGTATGTCATGATTAGTTGCACTGGGGGCCATAAGCTCATATCACCCATGTGTTGAATGGAGAATAGAGAGGTGTAACAGAACATTGTGTGTCATAATAAAGAGTTTACCTCTCTGTCAGTACAGCAGGCAGGTGGGGGATGTCAAATCAAATTACATTTTATTTGTCACATACACATGGTTAGCAAATGTTAATGCGAAATGCTTGTGCTTCTAGTTCCGACAATGCAGTAATAACCAACGAGTAATTTAACCTAAGAATACCACAACTACTACCTTATACACACAAGTGTAAAGGGATAAGAATATGTACATAAATATAGTGATGGTACAGAACGTCATAGGCAAGATGCAATAGATGGTATAGAGTACAGTATATACATAAGAGATGAGTAATGTAGGGTATGTAAACATTATATTAAGTGGCATTGTTTAACTTTTTATGGCTGCAGGGGCAGTATTGAGTAGCTTGGATGAAAGGTGCCCATATCCAACGGCCTGCTCCTCAGTCATAGTTGCTAATATTTGCATATTATTATTAGTATTGGATAGAAAACACTCTGAAGTTTCTAAAACTGTTTGAATTATGTCTGTGAGTATAACAGAATTCATATTGCAGGCAAAAACCAGAGAAATTCCACTTCCTGTTTTATTTACTGGAGGTGGCATTGAAATTACAGCGAGATATGGATGAGTTTTCACTTCCTACGCCTTCCACTAGATGTCAGCAGTCAATATAACTTTGTCTGATGACTCTAATGTGAAGGGGGGTCGATTGACACAGGAAATAATCACCACAGCCATGAGTGGATCATGCTTTCACCAGGCGCGTACACAGATGAAGGACCTGCGTTCCATTGCTCATCTGAAGTCATTCTAATTCTCCGGTTGGAACGTTATTCAAGATATATGTAAATAACATCCTAAAGATTGATTCAGTACATCGTTTGACATGTTTCTACTGACTGTTACGGAACTCATGTTTTTTCTGGTTTCTGTTTAATCAAACATGGAGGCTAATTTGGCTAATGTTCTGAGTGCCGTCACAGATTATTGCATGGGTTGCTTTTTCCATAAACATTTTTGAAATCTAATTCCATGTGTATAACTTGTATTGTCATCTACATTTATGATGAGTATTTCTGTTGAAACGATGTGGCTATGCAAAATCACTTGATGTTTTGAAACTAGTGAATCTAACGAGCCAATGTAAACTCTGATTTTTAAAATATAAATATGAACTTTATCAAACAAAACATGCATTTATTGTGTAACATGAAGTCCTCTGAGTGTCATCTGATGAAGATAATTCAAGGTTAGTGATTCATTTTAGCTTTATTTCTGGTTTTTGTGAATGCTATATTTTGCTGGAAAATGGCTGTGCTTGGTGTGGTTTGGTGGAGACCTAACATAATCGTTTGTAGTACTTTCGCTGAAAAGCCTATTTGAAATTGGACACTTTGGTGGGATTAACAACGAGAATAGCTTTTTAATGATATGGGACACATGTTTTAGGAATTGTAATTATGAGATTTCTGTGGTTTGAATTTGGTGCCCTCTATTTTCACTGGATATCTTGTTACCTACCCTCACCACCTGGGGGCGGCCCGTCAGGAATTCCAGGACCCAGTTGCACAGGGTGGGGTCGAGACCTAGGGTCTGGAACAGCAGACTGGGATAACGATTGATTGAATATGTCCTTAAACACACCAGCCAGCTGGTCTGCGCATGCTCTGAGGACGCAGCTGTGGATGCCGTCTGGGCCTGCAGCTTTGCGAGGGTTAACACGTTTAAATGTTTTACTCACCTCGGCTGCAGTGAAGGAGAGTCTGCATGTTTTGGTTGCGGTATGGTTCTCAATCAGAGGCAGCTGTCTATTGTTGTCTCTGATTGAGAGCCATACTTAGGTAGCCTGTTTTCCCATTTTGAGTTGTGGGTGATTCTTTTCCGTTTCAGTGTTTTCACCATACGGGACTGTTTCGGTTTTCCTTTATTCTTTTGTTAGTTTGTATTCAGTGTTCAGTTTATTAAAATAAATATTAACATGGACACTTATCACGCTGCGTTTTGGTCCGATCTTGACTACGCATCATCAGACGAAGAGGAACGTTACATCGAAGCAGTCTTGAAGAGTGGTATCAGATTGGTCGGACCAGTGTTGAACAGACCTGAGCTTGGGAGCTTCCTGTTTTAGTCTCTGTCTGTAAGTTGGAAGCAACAAAATGGAGTCGTGGTCAGCTTTTCTGAAAGAAGGGCGGGGGAGGGCCTTATATGCGTCATGGAAGTTAGAATAACAATGATCCAGGGTTTTACCAGCCCTGGTAGCACAATTGATATGCTGATAGAGTTTAGGGAATCTTGTTTTCAGATTAGCCTTGTTAAAATCCCCAGCTACAATGAATGCAGCCTCAAGATATGTGGTTTCCAGTTTGCATAGAGTCAAATAAAGTTTGTTCAGGGCCATCGATGTGTCTGCTTGGGGGGGAATATATACGGCTGTGATTATAATCGAAGAGAATTCCCTTCGTAGATAATGCGGTCGACATTTGATCGTGAGGAATTCAGGTGAACAGAAGGACTGGAGTTCCTGTATGTTGTTATGATCACACCACATCTCGTTAATCATAAGGCATACACCCCCACCCCTCTTCTTACCAGAGAGATGCTTGTTTCTGTTGGCGCAATGCGTGAAGAAACCACCTTTTTCGGCGTCGTTGTTTTGGGTCGCCGGCTGGGATCCGATCCATTGTCCTGGGAAGGCAAAACACAGGATCCGCTTCGGTAGAGTCATATTCCTGGTCGTAATGATGGTGAGTTGACGTTGCTCTTATATTCAGTAGGTCCTCCCGACTGTATGTAATGGAATCTAAGATTACCTGGGGTACCAATGTAAGAAATAACACGTAAAAAAACAAAAATACTGCATATTTTCCTAGGAATGCGAAGTTAGGCGGCCATCTCTGTCAGCGCTGGAAGTCTTGGTGGAGACCCAGTAATTAAAACTCAAATGAAGACATTAGTCATCTTGTGGCAAAATCTGCACGGAGCCTTCACCGTGCACTGCCACTTTAAGAGCGCATGAGCAGTAAGGAAGGAGGAAATAAAGAGAGCTCATTCAGCTCTTTGGGTAGGAGCTCTTTGGTGGCGCGACAGTTTGATTGTGTGTGCGCTGTGCTGCAGAAGTTTTGTTTGTTTTCAGCGTGTGTAGTTTATAAAGTATTTAACTCAATCATTGGTGTAATCGCTCTAGGTCATGGTTGTTTTCGTTTGGGACCGCGCCGTTATGGATCGCATGGATTATAGTAGCAACATTGTTGCGAAGCTAACATACAAACCAATAAACCATCGGACAGTCAGACAGTACACCTGCACGCCTGAAGACTTCAGCTAAGATCCCTCTTGATCTCTTTCTCTTTTTCTCTTCCCTCTATCGTTCCAGTGCTTTACCCTGCAACAGACTCTCTATTTTTCCAATGCACTTCCCACTGAAGTTCATTAGAGCTGGACTATTATTGCCCTGCCAGAAGTATTTGGACATTTTAGTTAAAAGGGAGGTTCCTTGCAAGTTGTGTATTGTTATGTGAACTGTATTGAGGTGAACTAATGACATGTGGCCGAGAAGATTGTGGACATTTTTAAGGCCTTTGTTGTGTCTATGAACACCCCCCACATTCATACCCTCTGCACTCCTCCACTGGACGATAATACATATTATTGCAAATCCTCTGTTGATGACTGGGTTCTTTCTTGTATGAAGTTGCTGTTAAATTGCTCTGCCATTATTAGTATTATTATTATTGTATGAGGTATTCTTGTTGGGGTTACCCCTGTGCTGTGATGTGGGTTTTATATGGTGTGTATTCTTTTTTCTCTCCACTGGCTATCTGGTAAACAGGCTACACTCTAGGCAGTCTCTTCTGCTGATGTGTGTGGGTCTGGTAGTGGTACTCTCTCTATTCTACTCTTTTCCTTTCGGCATGGTTAATACCTGCCTGGCGCCCGAACAAAATCATTCTTTACCCCTCTCTAATAAATACCGCTACAGAATTGACGCCCGAACAGGGACTTGAAGAGAAACACCCATGATACCATTCACACAAGGTTGAATCATGTATTTTGTTGGAACCCCATACTGTGTCAATGTGGACACACTTGATAGTAATCATGTTCGGGGTTCTTTCATTGTGGAAGGACTTGATGAACTAATGGAGTTGGATAGCACTGACCCTAATCCCCAGGTTTCTGGCTCACCTATAACATCTCCACCATTACCCTCCCCTCAAACCCTTCCGGTTACCCTGTCCAGAGAGACTGGAAGAGGTGTCTCTGTGATCCCTGGAAAACTGGAACATCAATGGACACACATCAATCATAGTTTGACAATGCAGGAGAACGCCAATCACAAACTCAGTGAATGTGTGGAGGCTCATCAGACAGATGTGCAGCGCAGGTTGGATTACCTTCCCTGTCAAATGGAGGAAAACCAACAACAAATTGTTCAGAGACAGAAATAATTACAAGATTCTCTGATGCAGGATGTTCAAGGAAAACTGCACCGGTTCAAAACACAAATGGAAACTAACCATCATCAAGTCATAATCTATCTTGAGGAGGAATAAAAACAGAGAGCAGAGGAGTCAGCCTCTGTTGTGAATGGAGTGTGTTCTTATCTGAAGGAAGTTATCCCCTGTGTTGTGATGTGGGTTTTATATGGTGTGTATTCTCTTTTCTCTCCACTGGCTATCTGGTAAACAGGCTACCCTCTAGGCAGTCTCTTCTGCTGATGTGTGTGGGTCTGGTAGTGGTACTCTCTCTATTCTACTCTTTTCCTTTCGGCATGGTCAACACCTGCCTGGCACTCGAACAAAATCTTTCTTTACCCCTCTCTAATAAATACCGCTACAATCTCTCACCCAGCGCCGCGGGGGAAGTCGTCACGTAAATTCCATTTCCACCCCTGACCTACATCCCCGTTGGTCTGAGCAAATAAGGGGAGGGATGGAGGGATGGAGGGATGAGGACTCCCTAAAACATGCCACTTTGATACAGTTTTTCATAGCAGGTTAAGGGAGCACTTTTGCTAACCCTAGCCCTTTTCCTAATGTTAACCATTTTTTAAAACTTGCCACGCTAATTCTCCTAACCTGCTGAGTAGGTTCTCCCAATCTGCTATGGAAAAAGTCCCTTCCAGTTGTAACTGTATCAAAATGGCATTTTTTTTAATAGAATCTCAGTTAGCTAACTAACTTTTTTTTTAATTATAAAGCTTACTTTGCAGCACATAACACAATACATTCTCTTTCACGTACACTTTGAACGCAATTACTTTTTCAACTTAATAACTACATGCCGTTTAGTTTAACTCATTCTAACTCGCTAACATTATTCTACATGTTATTTCCTGTTGGTTTGCCATTTGCAGATAAACTTACTTCGGATGTGTTGTTGTGTTAGTAAATCCCACCATTCGTCTTCCAATTTTAGTGATATGATTCACTGACACAAAGCTCTCAATACCTTTTCATTGGATCTGCAAAATATCCAGTTTGTTTCAGCAAATCATATTGCTGAAATTTCATGGACAGTTTGCAGATCTAATGAAATGCTCTTGAGTCACCGAAATGGATTGAGAGCTCTTGTGACTAGCTAGCTCTCTATCTAGCTATACACTGATGGGGCACAGTGGGACTGCTCATGCTCATGTCGTGCCACTACAGATGTGAATGGCTCACTAGATCCAAAATGTCACTTAGGGCCAATTAGAGATAAACCCCTGACATGTTGGTTCACCCACGGGTGAAGTTCACCATGTTAAAGGTCCATAATGAAGAAGTGAGTGCAGGAATGACATGGTTTGACTGGATTATAATGACACTGTTTCTGAACTCAGAAGGCGGAAAAAGAAAATCCTCTTGGGGTTGGTTTTGACTTCTCTGGGTGCTGAGCGGCTGAATAATTGTGTTACCGTATGAGGGCAATCATCGCTACTGCTCTTACTTATCTTAGTTTTTAGTGGAGGACAGGGGAGAGGAGAGGGCTCACCTATCTGACCTCTGTGTAGCAGCCAGGGAGGGAGACCAGGACAGTGAATGGAGATGCTGGACCAATGGCAGGAGTGGAGTGAGGGAGTAGGGATGAGCACCGTTATTTGAATATACGAATACACAAACGGAGGTTTGTTTTTGAATACTTGTGTGAGCATTTTTTGCACAATAAAAAAAATAATATTTGGCCTATTTGACTTAATCTGATATTAACACTGAAAAGGCTATTTCTAAATTAAATTACAGTGTTACATTAAAGGATATACCATGACATTCCAAATTGTAAATGTAATAAAACAACAAACTTTTCAATGTAGTTGTTATGAGGTGCACGGTGCGCCCCATAAAAAAACTGGTAGCTGACTGGTAGCCTTCACATGTGTGGCTTGTTGTTTATGTTAGCCAATCAAAGTGGCAAAGAGGCTCAATTTGTAGCAAGTGAAGTGAGAGTTCACTAATGTAAGGCAAGATTGAATAAAATTACAGAATTTAAAGTTATTGAAATGAGAACGAGTAAGCTACAACGAGCAACCAACAGGTAAGCTACTGTTTCATCTTAATGGGGTTGGGGATAAAGCACAGCATGTGACCTTAATTAGCCTAGCTAGCTAGCTTCTTTAGCCTACTCCAGTCAAGACAGGCACTGTTATATGGGATGATAAATAATATTGTGGCTGCTACAAGTTAGCTAATTTTGGCTGTAGCCAAATTTCCTCAGCGTCTCTCTTTCCTTCCGTCTGCTCGCTACACACACCAACAATTTATAACCTTTTCAGGCAGCTGCAGCAATAGAGCGCCAGCTTCAACCTGCTGCAGCAGTGCTCAGGTTAAAAATAGAACTTTAAAAAAGCACATGTATTTCGAATATCCGGATATCCATCATAAATTAATGTTAGAATAGTGAATTATGTCAAACCCCGATACCTAGGAGAGAAAGAGAGACAGAGAGAGAAAGGCAGACAATATGCATGACAACCACATTGTTGCTGTCCTGCCAATGCTCAATTTCAGTTTTCACCCACTCTCTTAGAGGAGCTCAGTTGGTAAAGTTGGTAAACTTGGGCATGCTAATGAACACATGAAAAACATCTAAACTCTCCCTTCTGTCTTACACCGTTTGATACTAGAACTGTGTTTGTGTTGTGGTTTCAAAGCAATAAAATAATTTTACTTAAAGCACTCCTCAGAATAACAAACCAGGTATGCATATCAAGTCTACAACTTAGCAGGTTTGAGAAAAATACATTGATGACGTGTTTTCTTCTTCATAAATAATTACGGAAACATAGCTTTGAGAGTGTTTTTGAAGCTGTCGCTTTGTGTGGATCGACTTCAAACCATGGCGTTATAGAGTGCGTAAATAGTAAAATAAAAACTGAAATCGAGTTTCATCTCTCGTCTGTCTCTCTCCTCAGTAGCTGGTATTGTTAGGCAGCTGTAGAGACGTTTGACAGACAGCCATTAAACAATATCCGGTCAACTGCAGGGGGAAAGCTGCTATTGTAATTCATCTCTGGTGGTGACGGGTGTGTGTGTGTTTGATGGGTGTGTGTGTGTGTGTGTGTGTGTGTGTGTGTGTGTGTGTGTGTGTGTGTGTGTGTGTGTGTGTGTGTGTGTGTGTGTGTGTGTGTGTGTGTGTGTGTGTGTGTGTGTGTGTGTGTGTGTGTGTGTGTGTGTGTGTGTGTGTTTATGATGGGAGTGTCTATGACTGAGTTCAGCTCAGAGAATGGCAGCCATGTTTTGCCAACCATAATAAAGTATTTACTTTCTCACTGGTACCCCATTATCAAAACAAAACTGTAATAGTTATTTTACTGTATCAAAATTGTGTCAAATTACAATGAAGTGTTGCACAGAAGGACTATCTCTATATAGCATGAACTCAATTGTGATGGCTTAGAAAGACAAATGACTTTCCAGACTAGTGAGAAAGGACTGCCATTTCTCAGATATAAATATACAGTAAACTGAGCCGAATCACGCACACATGCGTGCACGTACACACACAGTCAAATTATAATCTTATCAATATCCTAGTATCAAAACCTCCAAAATGGTCCACAACAGCATCTCCAAATAACCACATCCACCGTCTACTTTAAACAGCCACACAAGATCCTGCATGATGGTGACTGACTCTTAGTCTCCGAGGCACTCCACATATCATATCAGCTGTAACCATGGCAGGCCCATGACTCACCAGCCAGGCATGTGGCCACCCAAAAATCACTGCAGCTTGATTCCATGCAATGGCAGAGTAGCATACTACCATAGTAGCACCCCCTCTGGTTTGGAGAGCAATTTTAATGGATCCTGTTACTATACTTCAAAATCACCAATTCCCGAGGTCGCTCAGCCCGACAAAGCATCACGTCGGATATCAAAGCTAAAAGCTTGACAAATCCTCCAAACAAATCAGAAAATCCTGATTGACTTCACTCCAAGGGCTCTCCTGGATCTGTTTCGCAAATATCTTTCGATAAAATATATCCTCACAGCAGCACACCAGCCAATGGCAGGATTCCTCTCAGAAGCAGACGAGGTTGATATGAGAAATGGAGAAGGTTGCAAATGATACCAGATCTGTAAAAGCCACAGGGTTTTTCTTTATTTGTACTATTTTCTACATTGTAGAATAATAGCGAAGACATCAACACTATGAAATAACACATATGGAATCATGTAGTAACCAAAAAAGTGTTGAACAAATCAAATAATATTTGCCTTGATGACAGCTTTGCACACTCTTGGCATTCTCTCAACCAGCTTCATGAGGTAGTGGTACCTGGTGTTACGTTCCCCAGTTTCTGTGTTGTGGTTTGTGTATTTGTATGTATGTGTTTCAGGATAGCTTCCTGAATTCCCCCAAGCAGGTGATTGGTCGGCCCCATTTTCACGACTTCCACCGAACGTGGCTCCTTTCCCTGTTCGGGTGGTGCTTGGCGGTCGACGTCGCCGGTCTACTAGCTGCCACCGATATTTTTTTCCTTTTCATTTAGTTATGTCTGTCTTGTGTTTCACCTGTATTCTATTTGGGTAATTAGGGGGGTATTTAAATCTTGCCATTTCCTCTGGGTTTTGTGCTGGATTGTTTTGTTTGCCGTCATTCAGTTTTGGGTTGCGTTTTTGGGGTTCTGTTGAAAAGGTGTTTTTCCCCCCGGACGGTGTCTGGGTGGTTGAGGCTACTGTTGTAGTCCTGTTTTTCCTGTAATTTGGACCTTGTTAATTAAAAGCCCTTTTCGAAACTTGCTTTCTCCTGCGCCTGACTCCACACCCACATCTCCCACCCCTGTCCCCCGCCCTGTCCCTGGAGGAGCGTGTTCTCCAGCATTCAGCTGTACTACACCATTTTGGGACGGCCATGGATCAGGTGATTTGCGACAATGGAGAGATGGGAGAGGAGCGGCCTCCGTACCCCGTCTTCAGCCACTCTCCAGCCTGCACCACCACCTTCTCCGGCGACGTCCGGCCCCAGCGGGATTCGGCTCGCACTCCCGAGGGAGTACAATGGGATGGCTGCCGGGTGCAAGGGGTTCCTGCTCCAGCTGGAGCTTTACGTGGCGACTGTTCGCCCGACTCCCTCGGGGGAGGAGAGTGTCAGCGTCCTTGTCTCCTGCCTTTCAGGTAAAGCCATGAAATGGGCCAACGCGGTCTGGGAGGGCCCAGACTCAGCGAAGGACCATTACCCAGTGTGCCTTAGATGAACGGCTGTTTCATCTAAGGCAGGAGACGAGGAGCGCACAGGATTTCGCGCTGTAGTTCCGGACCCTGGCCGCCGGCGCGGTGTTGAATGACAGGGCCCTGACGGACCAATATAGGTGTAGCCTGCGGGAGGACATCCGCCGGGAGCTAGCCTGTCGAGACACCACCCTCACTCTGGACCAGCTAATTGACATGTCCATCAGGCTGGACAATGGGTATCCAGATCGGGTCCTGTTTGTTCCAGTTCCCAGCGCTCCTGCTCCGACACCCATGGAGTTAGGGGGTGTTGGTGATAGGGCAACTGGAGGAGGAGCCTCCTCCTGCACCAGTTGTGGTCGGTGAGGACACACTGCTGATCGGTGCTGGAGGAGCTCGTCTGGGAGTAGAGAGGGCAGGCAGAGCACAGCTCGAACACCTCAGGTGAGTCAGCACTCAGCCCACCCAGAGCCGCCTGTTGGTCATATGTATGTGTTGATTTCCTTTCCTGAGTTTTCCCCTCATTCCCAGCATAAGGTGCTAGTTGATTCAGGCGCAGCGGGGAGTTTTATGGACCGCGGTTTCACGTTTAGGTTAGGGATTCCCTTGGTTCAGATGGACCAACCCTTCCCCGTGCACGCCCTAGATAGTTGGTTGTTAGGGTCAGGGCTGATCAGGGAGGCCACGATTCCTCTGGACATGATGACGCAGGGGTTTAATGAGGAGCAGATTAGTCTCTTCCTCATAGATTATCCTGCGTTTCCAGTGGTGCTGGGAATTCCCTGGTTGGTTTATCACAATCATAACATTTCGTGGAAACAGGAGGCTCTTAACCTGTTACTCCTACCCCCTACTTTTTCGAACATTCTGTTAAAAATCATGCAACATTTCAGCGCCCTGCTGCTCATGCCAGGAATATAGTATATGCATATGATTAGTATGTGTGGATAGAAAACACTCAGACATTTATAAAACTGGTTAAATCACGGCTGTGACTATAACAGAACGTGCTTTTCGATGTCTAGATGGGACGCCTGCGTGTCAGGTAGGAGCAAGAGGTTAAGGGGTGGTCAGGTAGGTGCGTGGGAGTTTCCATCTTTGCGACGACGGTGGAGAGTCCAGACCAAGTCTCCACTGTGCGCATTCCCCCGAATATGCCGATTTGGCAATCACCTTCTGTAAAAAGAGGGCGACCAAATTACCACCTCATCGATGAGGGGATTGTGCGATAAACCTATGGAGACAAATACCACCGAATCTCTGGGACAGGGGTACATTCGGTCCTCCACGTCACCTGCCTCCTCAAGTTTATTTTTTGTGAAGAAGGAGGGAGATCTGCGTCTGTGCATTGACTATAGAGGTCTAAATTCCATCACAGTTGGGTTCAGTTACCCGCTACCTATCATCGCCACAGCGGTGGAGTCATTCCACGGAGCACACTTCTTCACAAAACTGGATTTCAGGAGCGTGTATAACTTGGTGCGAATCCGGGAGGGAGATGAGATGAAGACCGCGTTTAGTACCACATCTGGCCATTATGAGTACCTTGTCATGCCGTATGGGTTGAAAAATGCTCCAGCCGTTTTCCAATCCTTTGTTGACGAGATTCTCAGGGACCTGCACGGGCAGGGTGTGGTAGTTTATATCGATGACATACTGATCTATTCCGCTACATGCACCGTGCTTGTGTCTCTTGTGCGCAAGGTACTTGGGCGACTGCTGGAGCATGACCTGTACGTCAAGGCCGAGAAATGTGTGTTCTCCAAGCAAGCCGTCTCTTTCCTGGGGTTTCGCATCTGGGGTCGTGATGGAGTGTGACCGCATTGCGGCCGTGTGTAATTGGCCGACTCCGACCACAGTAAAGGAGGTGCAGCGGTTTTTAGGGTTTGCCAATTACTACCGGAGATTTATCCGGGGCGTTGGGCAGGTGGCTGCTCCCATTACCTCACTGCTGAAGGGGGGGCCGGTGCGTTTGCGGTGGTCGGCGGAGGTGGACAGAGCTTTTGGTCATCTGAAGGCGTTGTTTACCGATGCTACCGTATTGGCGCATCCGGACCCCTCATTGGCATTCATAGTGCAGGTGGAAGCGTCCGAGGCTGGTGTTGAAGCCGTGCTATCACAGCGCTCAGGCATGCCCCCGAAGACTGTGGAGGCCCTATATATATATATATATATATATATATGTATATATATATATATATATATATGCCATTTAGCAGACGCTTTTATCCAAAGCGACTTACAGTCATGTGTGCATACATTCTACGTATGGGTGGTCCTGGGGATCGAACCCACTACCCTGGCGTTACAAGCGCCATGCTCTACCAACTGAGCTACAGAAGGCCCTGTTTACACACGTCTCCTGGCACTACGTGGTGCCTGAGGACATCGTTTCTGATCGGAGTCCCCAGTTCACTTCCCAGGTTTGGAGGGCATTCATGGAGCGTCTGGGGGTCTCGATCTGCCTGACCTCTGGTTTTCACCACGAGAGTAATGGGCAGGTGGAGAGAGTGAACCAGGATGTGAGCAGGTTTCTGCTGCCATATTGCCAGGACCGGCCCGGAGAGTGGGCAAGGTTCGTCTCATGGGCCGAGATGACCCAGAATTCACTTCCCCACTCCTCCACGGACCTGTCGCCGTTTCAGTGCGTGTTGGGCAATCAGCCGGTCCTGGTCCCGTGGCATCAGCGTCAGACCGAAGCTCCTGCAGTGGAGGATTGGGTGCGCGCTCAAAGGAGACCTGGAGAGCCGTCCAGGAAAGCCTGAAACGGGCCAGTGGGCGACAGAAGGTGAGCGCTGACCGCCACCGTAGTGAGGCCCCCGTGTTCGGACAGTGGGACAGGGTCTGGCTCTTGACCCCATACCTGCCCCTCCGCCTGCCCTGCCAGAAGCTGGGCACGCGGTTTGTGGGGCCATTTAAAGTCCTGAGAAGAATAAACGAGGTGTGTTTATGGTTACTTCTCCCCCTTACTATCGTATTAACCCCTCGTTTCATGTGTCTCTCACTTTTTTTTATACAAAAAAAGACAAGTGATTGTCTATGTCCACAACAATGCTTAAACCACATCAATCTGATTGGATGGGCCTATCAGCGCATGATGACAATTGCGAATCACAAATAACCTACCCTACCGACAATACTTGTTTCACTACCTGTTTGCATACCCATTGTTTCCTTAGTTAGCATTTACTGGTTGTTGAAACATCTTTCCTACCCTACCGGCTACCAATGTCTTTCCAGTTGAGAGCTGAACACTCTTGCTGCTTGTAGATGATATTCTGCTGAAACTAGGCTATGTCTGTGGCGGGCAAGTGGATATATTTCACGTGCTTTGCGATTGTGTAGGCTACTTTGTGCATGATTTGTCTATTTTACTACATAATTGATATGTTTCTATACAGTGCCATCGGAAAGTACTCAGACCTCTTGAATTGTTCCACATTTTGTTACATTACAAATCTTTTTTTCTAAAATTGATAATATAAAAAGCAATCTACTACACACAATACCCCATAATGACAAAACGAAAACAGGTTGAATATTTTTTTTGCAAATGTATTTAAAAAAAACTAAAATACCTTATATACATGTATGCAGACCCTATGAGACTCGAAATTGAGCACAGGTGCATCCTGCTTCCATTCCCATTAATCATCCTTGAGGCGGAGGCGTTTCTACAACTTGATTGGAGGCCACCTGTGGTAAATTCAATTGACTGGACATGATTTGGAAAGGCACATACCTGTCTATGTAAGGTCCCACAGTTGACAATGCATGTCTGAACAAAAACCAAGCCATGAGGTTGAAGGAATTGTCCGTAGAGCTCCGGGACAGGATTGTGTCAAGGCATAGATCTGTGGAAGGGTGCCAAAATATTTCTGCTGCATTGCAGGTCCCCAAGAACACAGTGGCCTCCATCATTCTTAAATGGAAGAAGTGTGGAACCACCAAGACTCTTTCTAGAGCTGGCCGCCCGGCAAAGCTGAGCAATCAGGGGAGAAGGGCCTTAGTCAGGGAGGTGACCAAGAACCCTATGGAAGAATCTTCCAGAAGGACAACCATTTCTGCAGCACTCCTCCAATCAGTCCTTTAAGGTTGAGTGGTCAAGCGGAAACCACTCAGTAAAAGGCACAAAAGACTCTCAGACCATGAGAAATGGTCTGATGAAACCATGATTCTCTGGTCTGATGAAACCAAGATTGAACTCTTGCCCTGAATGCCATGTGGCACGTCTGGAGGAAACCTGGCACCATCCTCATGGTGAAGCATGATGGTGGCAGCATGTTTTTCAGCGGCAGGGACTGGGAGAATATTCAGGATCGAGGGAAAGATGAACGCAGCAAAGTACGGAGAGATCCTTGATGAAAACCTGCTCCAGAGTGCCCACCACCTCAGGCGGGGGACGAAGGTTCACCTTCCAACAGGACAACAACCTTAAGCATGGCTCTCATGGAGTATTAGCAACATTGTTGTGAAGCTTTTTGTTAGTCTAATTTACAAACCAATTCGTGGAACAGATGGAGGGATTGAGATACTTCCAGTCTTGAGTAACTACCACCACTTATTTTTCTTCTCTCTCTCGCTCTCTCGCTTCAGTGCTTTAAGTTATTTGGTTTTTGATTTATTAAAATTCCCATTAGCCGATGCCAATGGCGACAGCTAGTCTTACTGGGGTCTGACATATAAAATACATTGCAGAGAAAAGACTTTACAATTTACATACATTTAAAAACATGAACATGTACTGTATGTGCATATCAGTTACACACACGTAAGTACATACACACAAAATGTAGGTCACGTGGAGGAGAGGGAGTTCCATGCACTCTCTCATGCATGACTCTGTATATCAAATCAAATGTATTTATAAAGCCCTTCTTACATACATTTACATTTACATTTAAGTCATTTAGCAGACGCTCTTATCCAGAGCGACTTACAAATTGGTGCATTCACCTTATGACATCCAGTGGAACAGTCACTTTACAATAGTGCAATAGTACATCAGGTGATATCTCAAAAGTGCTGTACAGAAACCCAGCCTAAAACCACAAACGGCAAGCAATGCAGGTGTAGAAGCATGTATAATACTGTACGTTTCCTTGAATTTCTTCTGGACCTGGGGACTGTGAAAAGACCCCCGGTGGCATGTCTGTTGGGATGAGTACTTCTGTCAGTGCTGTGTGTAAGTTGACTATGCAAACAATTAGGAATTTCCAACATTGTTTCTTATAAAAACAAGAAGTGACACAGTCAGTCTTTCCTCAACTCTTAGCCAAGAGAGACGTAGGAATAATATTAAAATCAGCCCTCTGATTACAATGAAGAGCAAGATGTGCCACTCCGTTCTGGAGCAGCTGCAGCTTAACTAGGTATTTCTTTGTAGCACTTGACCATATGACTGGACAATAATCAAGATAAGATCAAGCTGGAGCCTGCAGGACTTGCTTTTTGGAGTGTGGTGTCAAAAAAGCAGAGTAACTCTTTATTACAGACAGACCTCTCCCCATCTTTACAACCATTGAATCTATATGTTTTGATCATGACAGTTTACAATCTAAGGTAACACCAAGTAATTTAGTCTCCTCAACTTGTTCAACAGCCACACCATGCCTTTACCAGATTCAGCTGAGGTCTAGAATTTAGGGAATGATTCATACCAAATACAATGCTCTTAGTTTTACAGATGTCCAGGACCAATTTATTACTGCCCACCCATTTCAAAACAGACTGCAACTCTTTGTTAAGCTTTTCAGTGACTTCATTATCTGTGGTTGCTGAGGTGAATATGGTTGAATCATCAGCATACATGGACACACAGTTTTTAAATTCCTCATCAATCCAAGGAGCCTTAACAGTTCGAACAGCAATTTCATAAATGTATCAAGTACAGCATTTGGATGCTCCATATTAATCACATCCGACCAACAAATATTGTTTTAGCATCATCCACATAAGAGTCACAACAAAATAGTTTGTATGATCTCTTATACACTATTTTAGGCCCAGCTATTGGAACTTTCCTGGATATAGCCACTATATTGTGATCAGTACATCCAATGGGTATGGATACAGCTTTAGAAGAAAGTTATATAAACTCAGCAAAAAAATAAACTTCCTCTCATTGGCAACTGCGTTTATTTTCAGCCAACCTAACATGTGCAAATATTTGTATAAACATAACAAGATTCAACAACTGAGACATAAACTGAACAAGTTCCACAGAATGTGACTAACAGAAATTGAATAATGTGTCCCTGAACAAAGGGCCGGAGACAAAATCAAAAGTAACAGTCAGTATCTGGCGTGGACACTCGCTGCATTAAGTACTGCAGTGCTTCTCCTCTTCATGGACTGCACCAGATTTCCCAGTTCTTGCTGTGAGATGTTACCCCACTATTCCACCAAGGCACCTGCAAGTTCCCCGACATTTCTGGGGGGAATGGCTCTAGCCCTCACCCTCCGATCCAACAGGTCCCAGGCGTACTCAATGAGATTGAGATCCGTCCTCTTCCCTGGTCATGGCAGAACTCTGATATTCCTGTCTTTCAGGAAATCACACACAGAACGAGCAGTATGGCTAGTGGCATTATCATGCTGGAGGGTCATGTCAGGATGAGCCTGCAGGAAGGGTACCACATGAGAGAGGAGGATGTCTTCCCTGTAATGCACAGCGTGGAGATTACCTGCAATGACAACAAGCTCAGTCCGATGATGCTGTGACACACCGCCTCAGACCATGACGGACACTCCACCTCCAAATTGATCCCGCTCCAGAGTACAGGCCTTGGTGTAACGCTCATTCCTTCGATGATAAACATGAATCTGACCACCACCCCTGGTGAGACAAAACCCACAACTTGTCAGTGAAGAGCACTTTTTGCCAGTCCTGTCTGGTCCAGCAACGGTTGGTTTGTGGCCATAGGTGACGTTGTTTCCGGTGAGGAACTGCCTTACAACAGGCCTACAAGCCCTCAGTCCAGCCTCTCTCATCCTTTTGCGGACAGTCTAAAAACTGATGGAGGGATTGTGTGTTCCTGGTGTAACTCGGGCGGTTGTTGTGGCCATCCTGTACCTGTCCTACAGGCGTGATGTTCGGATGTACCGATCCTGTGCAGGTGTTACATGTGGTCTGCCACTGCGAGGACGATCAGCTGTCTGTCCTGTCTCCCTGTAGCGCTGTTTAGGCGCCTCACAGTATGGACATTGCAATTTTTTGCCCTGGCCACATCTGCAGTCCTCATACCTCCTTGCAGCATGCCTAAGGCACGTTCACACAGATGAGCAGGGACCCGGGGCATCTTTCTTTAGGTGTTTTTCAGAGTCAGAAAGGGCACTAAAGAGGCCTAAGTTTTCATAACTGTGACCTTCATTGCCTATCGTCTGTAAGCTGTTAGTGTCTTAACGACCGTTCCACAGGTGCATGTTCATTAATTGTTTATGGTTCATTGAACAAGCATGGGAAACAGTGTTTAAACACTTTACAATGAAGATCTGTGAAGTTATTTAGATTTTTACGAATTATCTTTGAAATACAGGGTCCTGAAAAATAGAGGATTCAATTTTTGCTGAGTTTAGTATTGGTAAATATTTTATCAATACATGTGGATGATCTTGTTCATGTAGTGTTTGTAAACACAGGTAGGTTGATTAATAACCTGAACCAGATTAACTGGTGAACTATTTAACTATCTACATCGACCCTTTTTGCACTAACTTTTTTTGACTCGTTATTTACTCTGCTGCTACTGTTATTATCTGTCACTTTATTCCTAGTTATATGTGCAAAGCTACCCCTTCAAATTGACTCTATATAGCCAAGTTATCGTTACTCATTGTGTATTTATTATTACTTTTATTATTATTATGTGTTTTACTTTTCTGATATTTCTCTATTTTCTTTCTCTCTGCATTGTTGGGAAAGGCCCGCAAGTAAGCATTTCACTGTTAGTTGTATTTGAAATAATTTGAAACCTCTTTGATCAATAATGGAAACCTTTGGGGGATATGTTAAAAACAACTTTCTTGCACTGAAAGACTGCAAAAGAGAAAGATTGTAAATGTTGTATTACCTGGAACTCAATCCCATAGTTCTCTCTGCAGAAGTCTCGTAGTTTGGGATATACATGCTCTTTCAGTGCATTCCTCTCTGCTTCTGTGTCTGGAAACAAAATGACAAAGTGAACACATTGATTTGTATAAAGATTCATTGATACCATTATAACAGACTTCCAAATATGAGCAACATGGTCCTCTTTAGCTTAGTTGGTAGAGCATGGTGCTTGCAACGCCAGGAAGTGGGTTATATTCCTGGGACCATCCATTTAAAAAAAATGCATGACTGTAAGTTGTTTTGGATAGAAGCGTCTTCTAAAAGGCTATTATTATGTTATAATGGAGGGCATAATTTGAGAAGGGTCGACAATGGCAGTGTTAACAGATTAGGTTAATGGGGTTGTTATAGGATATTTACATGTCATGGCATAGTTAGGGTCTGTGGGGTGTCTCATACTAGTGAGGGCCTATGGGTCATTGTTCTGTCCTACTTTAATTCCTTTCTCTCCTTTCCACTGCCCTCCCTTGGGTTACAATAATTGGAGAGGACAGGGACCATCCCCCACAACTCCAGGGGGATAGGTCTGATGGACAGACAGTTCAAAACAGAACATACCCAGGAGAGCCACAGTCCCTTTGATGATGGAACACATCATCAAAATAAATGTGTCACACTCAAATGTGTCCTCCACTCAAGACTGTGTCATGCTACAAAACTAGGGCACAATTTTTACGGTTAGATAATTTTGTTTGTATTTGGATGACACAGGCTTCTTTTCTTGTTATTCATCTCTTCCTTGCTTGGCCCAGCTGAACTGTATGGAAACCACAGCTCTCTAACCAGAAATGATGAGGTTATGCATGTTGACGTCGGCAGGGCACAGAGATGCATGTGTAAAGTGTGTATGGCAGAGCAGAAGCGCCTGTTATCTCGGCGACACACACACACACATTTACATTACATTTAAGTCATTTAGCAGACGCTCTTATCCAGAGCGACTTACACACACACACACACACACACACACACACACACACACACACACACACACACACACACACACACACACACACACACACACACACACACACACACACACACACACACACACACACACACACACACACACACACACACACACACACACACACACACACACACACACACACACACACACACACACACACACACAGTCTCTCTCTTTAATTCCATGCCACAGGTCTTACTGACAGCTACTCCTCTCACTCTGCCATCATTTCTGAGAAAGAGAGAGAGAGAGCGATGGTGCCGACAGATATGGTAGCTCTGCTTCTAAGAAACTTTGCAGTATTTTTTGTATGTTATTTCTTACATTATTAGCACAGAAAATGTTTTGTGTTATTACATACAGCCGGAAAGAACTTTTGGATATCAGAGTGATCGTAATTCACCAGCATTGCGACCAGCAATACGACTTTCCCGAATTGGATTATTTGTTCATACCCCCCAGGGAAATTGAACTTATTCCAGAGGCTACTCCAAAACACTTCTAGTCCGACTCAGGAGGCGTGCACACCATCCACCACTTCCAAGCACATTAGTCGCTAATGTTCAGTCTCTGGATAATAAAGTAGATGAGCTCAGGGCAAGAATCTCCTTCCAGAGAGATATCAGGGATTGTAACATACTCTGTTTCACGGAAACATGGCTCTCTTGGGTTATACTGTCCCCATCCATTCAGCCAGCTGGGTTCTCAGTACATTGTGCAGACAGGAATAATGAACTCTCCGGCAAGAAGAAAGGAGGGGGTGTTTGTTTCATGATTAACTACTCAAGGTATGACTGTGATAACATACAGAAGTCCTTTTGTTCACCCAACCTAGAATACCTAACAAAGCAAATGCCAACGTATTACCTCCCAAGAGAATTGTTTTCGGTTATACTCACAGCCATGTATATTCCCCCTCAAGCCGATGACACGACGGCCCTCAAAGAACTACACTGGACTTTATGCAAACTGGAAACCACATATCCTGAGGCCTAATTTATTGTAGCTGGGAATTTTAACAATGCAAATCTGAGGAAACGGTACCGAAGTTCTACCAACATAGACTGTAGTACTCGTGCAGGGAAAACATTAGACCACTGCTACTCAACTTTTCTAAATGGCTACAAGGCCCTCCCTTCTGCAAATCTGATCACGACTCTATTTTGCTCCTCCCTTCCTATAGGCAGGCTCTCAAACAGGAAGTACCCGTGCTAAGGTCTATTCAATGCTGGACTGACCAATTGGAATCCATGCTTCAAGATTGTTTTGATCACACGGAATTGTATATCTTCTGGGTAGCCTCTGAGAATAACATTGACGAATACACGGATATGGTGACTGAGTTCATCAGGAAACATATAGGAGATGTTGTTCCCACTGTGACTATTAAAACCTACCCAAATCAGAAACCGTGGATAGATGGCAGCATTTGTGCAAAACTTGAAAGCGCGAACCACCGCATTTAACCATGTCAAGGTGACTGGGAATATGGCCAAATACAAATAGTGTAGTTAATCCCTCTGTAAGGCAATCAAACAGGTCAAACTTCAGTACAGAGACAAAGTGGAGTTGCAATTTAACGGCTTAGACAGGGTGGCAGGGTCTACGGACTACAAAGGGAAAACTAGCCACATCGCGGACACAGACGTCTTGCTTCCGGACAACCTAAACACCTTCTTCGTCTGCTTTGAGGATAACACAGTGCCACCGACACGGCCCTCTACCGACGACTGTGGGCTCTCTTTCTCCGTGGCCAACGTGAATAAGACATTTAAGCATGTTAACCCTCTCAAGGCTGCCTGCCCAGAAGGCATCCCTAGCCACGTCGTCAGAGCATAAGCAGACCAGCTGGCTGGAGTGTTTACAGAATTCAATCTCTCCCTATCCCAGTCTGCTGTCCCCACTTGCTTCAAAATATCCACCATTGTTCCAGTACCAAAGAAAGCTAACTGGTAACTGAACTGAAGGTAGCTGAACTATTTGACTATCACCCCATAGCACTCACTTCTGTCATCATAAAGTGCTTTGAGAAGCTAGTTTAGAATCAAATCATGTCTATCTTACCTGACACCCTAGACCCACTTCAATTTGCTTACCGCCTCAATAGATCCACTGACGATGCAATCGCCATCACACTGCACCCATCTGGACAAGATGAATACCTATGTAGGAATGCTGGTCATTGAATATAGCTCAGCATTCAACATCGTAGCACCCCCCCCCCTCCAAGCTCATCATTAAGCTCGGGGACCTGGGTCTGTACCCCGCCCTGTGCAGCTGGGTCCTGGACTTCCTGACTGGCCGCCCACAGGTGGTGAAGGTAGGAAACAACACCTCTACTTCGCTGATCCTCAACACAGTGTTCCCACAAGGTTGTGTGCTCAGCCCCCTAATGTACTCCCTGTTCACCCATGACCGCATGGCCACGCACGCCTCCGACTCAATCATCAAGTTTGTAGATGGCACAACAGTAGTAGGCCTGATTATCAACAATGACAGCCTAAAAGGAGAAGGTGAGGGCCCTGGGAGAGTGGTGCCGGAAAAATAACCTCTCACTCAACGACAACAAAACAGAGGAGCTGATCATGGATTTCAGGAAACAGCAGAGGGAGCACCCTCCTATCCACATCGACACGACCGCAGTGGAGAAGGTGGAAAGCTTCAAGTTCCTCAGCGTACACGTCACTGATGATCTGAAATGGTCCACCCACACAGACAGTGTGGTGAAGGGGGCTGAAGAAATTTGGCTTGGCCCCTAATTTGGCTTGGCCCCTAAGCATCCTGTCAGGCTGTATCACTGCCTGCACTGCATACAACCGCAGGGCTCCAGAGGGTGGTGCAGTCTGCTCAACACATCACTGGAGGAAAACTACCTGTCCTCCAGGACACCTACAGCACCCGATGTCACAGAAAGGCCAAAAAGATCAGCAAGGACATCAACCACCTGAGCCCATGGCCTATCATCCATATGAGAGAGAGGATGTGTCCGATAAACCAAGTCTCTCAGCATGGCCGACAGCAATGTGACAATGAGGCCATGGTCAATATCAACGACATCCCTGTCACGCTGGTATAAAGGATTTTTTAAAGACAGGCGCAGGAATACACAATAAGGGTTTTTAATACACCCAAAGCAAACACGTATTAAAAAACACTGGGCTTTACCCAAACAAAAGAGGGTAAACCTCATTGAATGACATGGGACGATACCCATAATACACACACACACATACACATACATATATATATATATATATGTGTGTGTATTATGGGTATCGTCCCATATATGGACATGGGAACAATAACCGACAAAGACAGAGGGAACAGAGGGCACATGTATCAGGTGAAATGGGAACCAGGTGGGTGTGTGTGTGTGTAATCAGACAAGACAGTCCGTGGTTGATGATAATGAATCCGGTGGATCTGTGAAGCCTAGAAAGCCAGTGACGTAGACTTCCGGAACTGGTGAACAGAATGAGCATCAATACCGGCGGGATCCGTGACAATCACAGCACACAGTGTGTATGTGAGAAGCCTGTCTGTCTACAGCCATGTACAGTGTATTAGTGTCAGTTAGTTAATCCTAGCAGTCCCGAGATCCCAAGATTTTCATTTATTTGCATGTCCAGCCTGTATATTTAGCCTCACAATTAAGCATTTTACCATTTTCTTTTCAGGATAACCAGGGCTAAAGTAGCACACACAACAATTTGACCAATTTGAGGTTAAATAATGGTAAAATGCAAGAGTACTGTGTAAGACACATGTTGAAAACCATATACAGGACATTGTCAACTAAGCAAAAAGCTTTGCTGCATGGAAGTGTTTGTGAGGATATAATGCCAAACAGTGCTGAAAAAAATTCAGAACTCAGTGTACAGCATATCCTTGAGTGTTTATTTATTTTTACATTTTAAACATTCTTAGCCAGTGGCCCAGTTCATAAACCCAATGTTTCAGCAAAGAATATTAGTCATGGGACACTGTCATTCACACTGGCACATTCTATAGGGTAGAATCACATATAGTGAATGTACAGCATAGTAAATGTACTGCTACAAAGGAGTGAAAGAAACATGCGACGGGCAATATGCTGTACGTGTCACCATGTGTTGCAATATGTCCTGAGCAGTATATATACTTTAAGTATAAATACTTTACAGTACTATTTAAGTAGTTTTTTGGGCTATCTGTACATTAAATGACTATTTATATTTTTGTCAACTTTTACTTTTAATGAATGTACTTTTTACTCCATGCATTTCCCCTGACACTCAGAAGTACGTGTTACATTTCGAAAGTGCAAGACAGGAAAATTGTCATATTCACACACATGGTCATCCCTACTGTCTCTGATCTGGTGGACTCACTAAACACAAATGTTTCGTTTGTAAATTATATCTAGGTATTTCAGTGTGCCCCTAGCTAACCTTAAATAATAAATTATCATGTTGTCTGATTTGCTTAGTATAAGGAATGTGAAATTATATACACTTTGACTTTGGGTACTTAAGTATAGACCAATAACATTTACTTTTGATAGTGTCTTGCTAAAGTATTCATCTCCCTTGGCGTTCTTTCTATATTGTTGCATTTACAACCAGTAATTTAAATAGATTTTTATTTGGATTTCATGTAATGGACATACATAAAATAGCGCAAATTGTTGAAGCGAAATAAAACAATTAAAAGAATCAATTGGAAAAGTGTTGTGTTCATATGTATTCACCCCCTTTGCAACGAAGCCCCTAAATAAGATCTGGTGCAAACCAATTAACTTCAGAAGTCACATAATTAGGTAAATAAAATCCACCTGTGTGCAATCTGTGTCAAATAAACTGTTACATGATCTCAGTGTATATATATATATACCTGTTCTGAAAGGCCCCAGAGTCTGTAACACCAATAAGCAAGCGGCACCATGAAGACCAAGGAGCTCTCCAAACGGGTCAGGGACAAAGTTGTGGATAAGTACAGATCAAGGTTGGGTTCTAAAAAAATATTTCAAAATTGAACATCCCACAGAGCACCATTAAATCCATTATTGGAAAATTGAAAGAACATGTCACCGCAACAAATCGGCCAAGAGAGGGCCGCCCACCAAAACTCACGAACCAGGCAAGGAGGGCATTAATCAGAGAGGCTTCAAAGAGATCAAAGATAACCCTGATGGAGCTACAAAGCTCAACAGCGGAAATGGGAGTATTTGTCCTTAGGACCACTTTAAGCCATACACTCTACAAAGCTGGGTTTTACGAGTGGCCAGAAAAAATATATTGGAAAATGGTCAGAATTGAAGGAATGATGGATGGCGCTAAATACAGGGAAATTCTTGAGGGAATTTCCAGAGATTTGAGACTGGAACGGAGGTTTACCTTCCAGCAGGACAATGACTCTAAGCATACTCCTAAAGCAACACTCAAGTGGTTTAAGGCAAAACATTTAAATATCTTGGACTGGCCTAGTCAAAGCCCAGACCTCAATCCAATTGAGAATCTGTGGCATGATTTAAAGATTCCTGTATACCAGCGCAACCCATCCTACTTGACAGATGTGGAGCAGTTGTAATTCATGCAGCGCTGTGTGTCACGATCTAAGATTTTAGAGAAACAACAAATGTCGGTACATATAAGTGTCTTATATCGGCTAAAAGCTTAAATTCTTGGTAATATAACTGCACTGTCCAATTTAC
This sequence comes from Oncorhynchus gorbuscha, assembly GCF_021184085.1. NCBI lineage: Eukaryota > Metazoa > Chordata > Actinopteri > Salmoniformes > Salmonidae > Oncorhynchus > Oncorhynchus gorbuscha. The sequence goes on along the minus strand of NC_060193.1, from coordinate 34,071,603 downwards.
AGTAAAATGTTGCTGCTAACCTTGTGCGACAGCAAGCCTTTTCCTTTTTGACAACAATTATAAGACTATGGAAAGTTATGAAGTTATGAAAACTGGGTGTTTTGCTAATGTTGAACTTATAATATGCCACTAATACTTGGAAAGCTAAATCAAAGTCCAAGTATACAGATGTGACGATATTCTTGCAGAAAAATGTAATGTGAATGTAAACGTCTCCTTCACCATTTACCCAAATGTACCTGGGTGACTTCACACTAACTGTCATGTAGTTTGCTCATACTTCAAGTTATTACTTTGCACATACACTGCTGCCATCTTGTGGGCACCATCGGAATTACAACCAGAGTGATGGCTAGATTTGTGACCTTTCTGTTGCATTTGATTGATGGTCTACCAGATCTATTGTTATATTATCCTACATTACATTCCCATTTACACACACTTCAAAGTGTTTCCTTTCAAATGGTAGCAATAATATGCATATCCTTGCTTCAAGGCCTGAGCTACAGGCAGTTAGATTTGGATATGTCGTTTAGGTGAAAATTGAAAAAAAGGGGGCTATCCAAAATGAGATTTATAGAGACATACCCCAAGAGACTTGCAGCTGTAATTGCTGCAAAAGGTGGCTCTACAAAGTATTGACTTTGGGGGTGGGTGAATAGTTCTGCACACTCAAGTTATCTGACGTGAGACTATAGACGAGCTAAATGCCTTCTGTGCTCGCTTTGAGGCAAGCAACACTGAACCATGAATGGGAGAACCAGTTGTTTAAGACAACTGTGATCATGCTACCCGTAGCCGATGTGAGCAAGACATTTACACAGGCTAACTTTTACAAGGCCACAGGGCCAGATGGATTACTGGGATGCGTACTCAGGGCATGCGCTGGCAAGTGTCTTCACTGACATGTTCAACCTTTCTCTGACCCAGTCTGTAAAAGCTACATGTTTTGATCAGACCACCACATCTGTAGCTATGAAATGCTTTGAAAGGCTGGTTATGGCTCCCACCAACACCATCATCCCAGACCCACTCTAATTCGCATACCGCCCAACAGATCCACAGATGACGCAATCTCAATCACTCCACACTGCCCTTTCCCACCTGGACAAAAAGGAACACCTATGTGAGAATGCTGTTAATTGGCTACAGCTCAGCAATCAACAACATAATGCCGACAAAGCTCATCGGTCAGCTAAGGACCCTGGGAAAAAACACCTTCCTATGCAACTGGATCCTAGACTTCCTGACAGGCCGCCCCAGATGGCAAGGGTAGGCAACAACACATCTGCCACACTGATCCTCAACATTTGGGACCCTCAGGGGTGCATGCTTAGTCATTTACATTTACATTTAAGTCATTTAGCAGACGCTCTTATCCAGAGCGACTTACAAATTGGTGCATTCACCTTATGACATCCAGTGGGACAGTCACTTAACAATAGTGCATCTAAAACTTAGGGGGGGTGGGGTGAGAGGGATTACTTAACCTATCCTAGGTATTCCTTAAAGAGGTGGGGTTTCAGGTGTCTCCGGAAGGTGGTGATTGACTCCGCTGTCCTGGCGTCGTGAGGGAGTTTGTTCCACCATTGGGGGGCCAGGGCAGCGAACAGTTTTGACTGGGCTGAGCGGGAGCTGTACTTCCTCAGTGGTAGGGAGGCGAGCAGGCCAGAGGTGGATGAACGCAGTGCCCTTGTTTGGGTGTAGGGCCTGATCAGAGCCTGGAGGTACTGAGGTGCCGTTCCCCTCACAGCTCCGTAGGCAAGCACCATGGTCTTGTAGCGGATGCGAGCTTCAACTGGAAGCCAGTGGAGAGAACGGAGGAGCGGGGTGACGTGAGAGAACTTGGGAAGGTTGAACACCAGACGGGCTGCGGCGTTCTGGATGAGTTGAAGGGGTTTAATGGCACAGGCAGGGAGCCCAGCCAACAGCGAGTTGCAGTAATCCAGACGGGAGATGACAAGTGCCTGGATTAGGACCTGCGCCGCTTCCTGTGTGAGGCAGGGTCGTACTCTGCGGATGTTGTAGAGCATGAACCTACAGGAACGGGCCACCGCCTTGATGTTAGTTGAGAACGACAGGGTGTTGTCCAGGATCACGCCAAGGTTCTTGGCGCTCTGGGAGGAGGACACAATGGAGTTGTCGACCGTGATGGCGAGATCATGGAACGGGCAGTCCTTCCCCGGGAGGAAGAGCAGCTCCGTCTTGCCGAGGTTCAGCTTGAGGTGGTGATCCGTCATCCACACTGATATGTCTGCCAGACATGCAGAGATGCGATTCGCCACCTGGTCATCAGAAGGGGGAAAGGAGAAGATTAATTGTGTGTCGTCTGCATAGCAATGATAAGAGAGACCATGTGAGGTTATGACAGAGCCAAGTGACTTGGTGTATAGCGAGAATAGGAGAGGGCCAAGAACAGAGCCCTGGGGGACACCAGTGGTGAGAGCGCGTGGTGAGGAGACAGATTCTCGCCACGCCACCTGGTAGGAGCGACCTGTCAGGTAGGACGCAATCCAAGCGTGGGCCGCGCCGGAGATGCCCAACTCGGAGAGGGTGGAGAGGAGGATCTGATGGTTCACAGTATCGAAGGCAGCCGATAGATCTAGAAGGATGAGAGCAGAGGAGAGAGAGTTAGCTTTAGCAGTGCGGAGCGCCTCCGTGATACAGAGGAGAGCAGTCTCAGTTGAATGACTAGTCTTGAAACCTGACTGATTTGGATCAAGAAGGTCATTCAGAGAGAGATAGCGGGAGAGCTGGCCAAGGACGGCACGTTCAAGAGTTTTGGAGAGAAAAGAAAGAAGGGATACTGGTCTGTAATTGTTGACATCGGAGGGATCGAGTGTAGGTTTTTTCAGAAGGGGTGCAACTCTCGCTCTCTTGAAGACGGAAGGGACGTAGCCAACGGTCAGGGATGAGTTGATGAGCGAGGTGAGGTAAGGGAGAAGGTCTCCGGAAATGGTCTGGAGAAGAGAGGAGGGGATAGGGTCAAGCGGGCAGGTTGTTGGGCGGCCGGCCGTCACAAGACGCGAGATTTCATCTGGAGAGAGAGGGGAGAAAGAGGTCAGAGCACAGGGTAGGGCAGTGTGAGCAGAACCAGCGGTGTCGTTTGACTTAGCAAACGAGGATCGGATGTCGTCGACCTTCTTTTCAAAATGGTTGACGAAGTCATCTGCAGAGAGGGAGGAGGGGGGAGGTGGCGGAGGATTCAGGAGGGAGGAGAAGGTGGCAAAGAGCTTCCTAGGGTTAGAGGCAGATGCTTGGAATTTAGCGTGGTAGAAAGTGGCTTTAGCAGCAGAGACAGAGGAGGAAAATGTAGAGAGGAGGGAGTGAAAGGATGCCAGGTCCGCAGGGAGGCGAGTTTTCCTCCATTTCCGCTCAGCTGCCCGGAGCCCTGTTCTGTGAGCTCGCAATGAGTCATCGAGCCACGGAGCGGGGGGGAGGACCGAGCCGGCCTGGAGGATAGGGGACATAGAGAGTCAAGGGATGCAGAGAGGGAGGAGAGGAGGGTTGAGGAGGCAGAATCAGGAGATAGGTGGGAGAAGGTTTGAGCGGAGGGAAGAGATGATAGGATGGAAGAGGAGAGAGTAGCGGGGGAGAGAGAGCGAAGGTTGGGACGGCGCGATACCATCCGAGTAGGGGCAGTGTGGGAGGTGTTGGATGAGAGCGAGAGGGAAAAGGATACAAGGCAGTGGTCGGAGACTTGGAGGGGAGTTGCAGTGAGGTTAGTGGAAGAACAGCATCTAGTAAAGATGAGGTCGAGCGTATTGCCTGCCTTGTGAGTAGGGGGAAGGTGAGAGGGTGAGGTCAAAAGAGGAGAGGAGTGGAAAGAAGGAGGCAGAGAGGAAAGAGTCAAAGGTAGACGTGGGGAGGTTAAAGTCGCCCAGAACTGTGAGAGGTGAGCCGTCCTCAGGAAAGGAGCTTATCAAGGCATCAAGCTCATTGATGAACTCTCCGAGGGAACCTGGAGGGCGATAAATGATAAGGATGTTAAGCTTGAAAGGGCTAGTAACTGTGACAGCATGGAATTCAAAGGAGGCGATAGACAGATGGGTAAGGGGAGAAAGAGAGAATGACCACTTGGGAGAGATGAGGATCCCGGTGCCACCACCCCGCTGACCAGACGCTCTCGGGGTGGGCGAGAACACGTGGGCGGACGAAGAGAGAGCAGTAGGAGTAGCAGTGTTGTCTGTGGTGATCCATGTTTCCGTCAGTGCCAAGAAGTCGAGGGACTGGAGGGAGGCATAGGCTGAGATGAACTCTGCCTTGTTGACCGCAGATTGGCAGTTCCAGAGGCTACCGGAGACCTGGAACTCCACGTGGGTCGTGCGCGCTGGGACCACCAGAGTAGGGTGGCCGCGGCCACGCGGTGTGGAGCGTTTGTATGGTCTGTGCAGAGAGGAGAGAACAGGGATAAACAGACACATAGTTGACAGGCTACAGAAGAGGCTACGCTAATGCAAAGGAGATTGGAATGACAAGTGGACTACACGTCTCGAATGTTCAGAAAGTTAAGCTACGTAGCAAGAATCTTATTGACTAAAATGATTAAAATGATACAGTACTGCTGAAGTAGGCCAGCTGGCAGTGGGTGCGTTGTTGACACTACACTAATCAAGTCGTTCCGTTGAGTGTAATAGTTTCTGCAGTGTTGCTATTCGGGGGCTAGCAGGCTAGCTAGCAGTGTTGTTTACGTTACGTTGCGTTAAAAGAACGACAATAGATGGCTAGCGAACCTAGAAAATCGCTCTAGACTACACAATTATCTTTGATACAAAGACGGCTATGTAGCTAGCTAAGTAGCTAGCTACGATCAAACAAATCAAACCGTTGTACTGTAGTGAAATGAAGTGAAAAAGTGATACAACCTGTGAATGCGACCGGGTAGTTGAGTTCTATACAGAAGACGTTGGCTAGCGTTGGCTAGCTGTTGGCTAGCTAGCAGAGTCACCTACGTTAAGGACGACAAATAGCTGGCTAGCTAACCTCGGTAAATTAAGATAATCACTCTAAGACTACACACTCTAAACCTAAACAACACAATTATCTTGGATACGATGATACGATGATACGAAGACAGCAAAGACAGCTATGTAGGTAGCTAACACTAAACTAATCAAGTCGTTCAGTTGAGTGTAATAGTAATAGTTTCTCAGTGCAGCTAATCAGTGGACGTTAGCTAGCTGGCTAGTGAAGACTACGTTAGGACGGCGAAATACGATAATTACGCAATTATCTTTGATACAAAGACGGCTATGTAGCTAGCTGAGAAGAAATTGCTAAGATAAGACAAATCAAACCGTTGTGATATAATGAAATATAATGAAAAAGTTATACTACCCGTTGGAGCGACGTGCAGATGCGACCACTCGCTCCAACCGGAACCGGAACACTCCTGTACGCCCTGGACACCCACGACTGCATGGCCAAGCATGACTCCAACACCATAATTAAGTTTGCTGGTGACACAACAGTGGTTGGTCTGATCACCGACAACAATGAGACAGCCTATAGGGAGGAGGTCAGAGACCTGGTAGTATAGTGCCAGGATAACAACCTCTCTCTCAGTATGAGCAAGACGAAGGAGCTGATTGTGGACTATAGAAAATGGAGGGCCAAACAGGCTTCCATTAACATTGACGGGACTGAAGTGGATAGGGTAGAGAGTTTCAAGTTCCTTGGTGGCCTCATGACCAACAAACTATTTATGGTCCGAACACACCAAGACAGTTGTGAAGACGGAAATACTTTTTAAGGAGACTTAAAAAATTTGCCACAGGTCCTCAGATCCTCAAAGAATTCTACAGCTGCACCATCGAGAGTATTCTGACCGGTTGCATCACCGCCTGGTATGGCAACTGCTCGACATCTGACCGTAAGGCGCTACAGAGGGTAGTGCGTCCGGCCCAGTACATCACTGGGGCCAAGCTTCCTGACATCCAGGAACTATATACTAGACATTTCAGAGGAAGGCCCAAAAAATTGTCCAGTCACCCAAGTCCAGACTGTTCTCTCTGCTACCGCCCGGCAAGCGGTACAGGACCGCCAAGTCTAGGACCAAAAGGCTCCTTAATAGCATCTACTCCCAAGCCATAAGACTTCTGAACAACTAATCAAATGGCCACCCGGACTTAGATTGACCCCCCCCCACCCCTTTGTTTTCACACTGCTGCTACTCACTGTTTTATCTATGCACAGTCACTTCATAAATTACCTTGACTAATTTGTACCGCTGCACATTGACTCAGTACCGGTACCCCCTGTATTTAAAAAACAAAACAATAATTTCAACTTTATTTAATGAGTAGGCTAGTTGAGAACAAGTTCTCATTTGCAACTGCGACCTGACAATATACACTGCTCAAAAAAATAAAGGGAACACTTAAACAACACAATATAACTCCAAGTCAATCACACTTCTGTGAAATCAAACTGTCCACTTAGGAAGCACCACTGATTGACAATTACATTTCTCATGCTGTTGTGCAAATGGAATAGACAACAGGTGGAAATTATAGGCAATTAGCAAGACACCCCCAATAAAGGAGTGGTTCTGCAGGTGGTGACCACAGACCACTTCTCAGTTCCTATGCTTCCTGGCTGATGTTTTGGTCACTTTTGAATGCTGGCGGTGCTTTCACTCTAGTGGTAGCATGAGATGGAGTCTACAACCTACACAAGTGGCTCAGGTAGTGCAGCTCATCCAGGATGGCACATCAATTTGGCAAGAAGGTTTGCTGTGTCTGTCAGCATAGTGTCCAGAGCATGGAGGCGCTACCAGGAGACAGGCCAGTACATCAGGAGACGTGGGGGAGGCTGTAGGAGGGCAACAACCCAGCAGCAGGAGCGCTACCACCGCCTTTGTGCAAGGAGGAGCAGGAGGAGCACTGCCAGAGCCAGCAGGCCTCAAATGTGCATGTGTCTGCTCAAACGGTCAGAAACAGACTCCATAAGGGTGCTATGAGGGCCCGACGTCCACAGGTGGGGGTTGTGCTTACAGCCCAACACCGTGCAGGACGTTTTTCATTTTCCAGAGAACACCAAGATTGGCAAATTCGCCACTGGCGCCCTGTGCTCTTCACAGATGAAAGCAGGTTCACACTGAGCACATGTGATAGACGTGACAGAGTCTGGAGACGCCGTAGAGAACGTCCTGCTGCCTGCTGCCTGCAACAGCCTCCAGCATGACCGGTTTGGCGGTGGGTCAGTCATGGTGTGGGGTGGCATTTCTTTGGGGGGCCGCACAGCCCTCCATGTGCTCGCCAGAGGTAGCCTGACTGCCATTAGGTACCGAGATGAGATCCTCAGACCCCTTGTGAGACCATATGCGGTTGCGGTTGGCCCTAGGTTCCTCCTAATGCAAGACAATGCTAGACCTCATGTGGCTGGAGTGTGTCAGCAGTTCCTGCAAGAGGAAGGCATTGATGCTATGGACTGGCCCGCCCATTCCCCAGAGCTGAATCCAATTGAGCACATCTGGGACACCATGTTTCGCTCCATCCACCAAAGCCACGTTGCACCATAGACTGTCCAGGAGTTGGCAGATGCTTTAGTCCAGGTCTTGGAGGAGATCCCTCAGGAAACCATCCGGCACCTCATCAGGAGCATGCCCAGGCAGTGTAGGGAGGTCATACAGGTACATGGAGGCCACACACACTACTGAGCCTCATTTTGACTTGTTTTAAGGACATTACATCAAAGTTGGATCAGCCTGTAGTGTGGTTTTCCACTTTCATTTTGAGTGTGACTCCAAATCCAGACCTCCATGGGTTGATAAATTTGATTTCCATTGATAATTTGTGTGATTTTGTTGTCAGCACATTCAACTATGTAAAGAAAAAAGTATTTAATAAGAATATTTCATTCATTCAGATCTAGGATGTGTAATTTTAGTGTTCCCTGCTTTTTTGAGCAGTGTATATAGCCTCATTATGGTTATGTACATTTCTTGTTACTTTTTAATTGATTGGATTTTTTTTACATTTAGTTTATTTAGTAAATATTTTATTAAATGCAGTTCACGTTTATCAACTTGAACTGCATTGTTGTTTAAGGGCTTGTAAGTAAGCATTTCACAGTAAGGTTTACAATTGTTGTATTTGGAGCATGTGACAAATACACACTGCCAAAATATACTTGCCACATAACAGCATCTGATGCTAATTTCTAATTGATTGTATGCAGTTTGTTTTGCTGTCATATAAAAGGTCAACATGGCCAAAATATAAATTCTTTGGAAAAGCGAGACCTGTGCCTTTTCCTTTCATGATAACACAACAGGGAAAGTAGCACACTTTAAACTCTAATGCTAGTCATAAAATCACAACACCAAAACAAGGTATCTTGGTCCTCATTGTATCTATGCTTTAATTACCTCTGGAAAGATACAGGTAGATAGGTCTACAGGTTCATTTACGCTCAGAAAATTTGTCCCTCGGTAACAGTAGATCAGTTAAGTGGCAGCAAGGTGCCAAAATCGCCTGAGAAGAGTCTCACTGGTATTGGGCTTAGCACCAGGCTTCAGGAGAGGTGGGAGAAAAGGACGCCCTAGTGCACACCAGAGAGCGAGAGAGAGAGATATTAAATAAGATTGGATCCTGAAATGGCCCAGGCTGTAACATTCTCACTGGCTTTATAGATTTCACAGTTAAACCTCTGACATGATTGACGATGATAGCCAGATCTGAAGGAGGAAGAGAAAAAGAAAGGATGGAGGGAGAATGAGAGGGAAGTGAAGGCTAGATAGACAGAGAGAGAGACAGAGGAAAGACGAAGAGAGGATTGAACAGAGAATCTAAACCAGAGAAAGTGACAGTGAAAGAGAAAATATATATACAGAGAGGAAAGTTCGAGACCTGTCATGCAGGTGAAAGAGGACCCAAAAGCGACTTAACAGAAACAGAGTTTATTTATGTCCAAACAGGGAATAACAGAAATCCTCTAGTCTGTAGAGGGGAATAACTGGAGAAGCGGCCACAGACTGCAGGTCGCTTCGGGTAGGCGCAGGCCGTAGTGGACCGAGACACCTGCTCACACGCAGCATCTGATGAAGGCAAAAAACACGACAGGACAGGGCGAAACACAATCACAGCATGGTGAATACAAAACAAGGAACCGACGGGACAGGAACGGAACACAAAGGAATAAATAGGGACTCTAATCAGGGGAAAGGATCGGGAACAGGTGTGGGAAGACTAAATGATGATTAGGGGAATAGGAACAGCTGGGAGCAGGAACGGAACGATAGAGAGAAGAGAGAGCGAGAGAGTGAGAGGGGAGGGGGAGAGAGAGGGATAGAAAGAGGGAAAGAACCCAATAAGACCAGCAGAGGGAAACGAACAGCATGGGGAGCACAGGGACAAGACATGATAATAAATGACAAACATGACAGTACCCCCACTCACCGAGCGCCTCCTGGCGCACTCGAGGAGGAATCCTGGCGGCAACGGAGGAAATCATCGATGAGTGAACGGTCCAGCACGTCCCGAGACGGAACCCAACTCCTCTCCTCAGGACCGTAACCCTCCCAATCCACTAGGTATTGGTGACCCCGTCCCCGAGAACGCATGTCCATGATCTTATGTACCTTGTAAATAGGTGCGCTCTCGACAAGGACGGGAGGGGGGAGGGAAGACGAACGGGGGTGCGAAGAAAGGGCTTAACACAGGAGACATGGAAGACAGGATGGACGCGACGAAGATGTCGCGGAAGAAGCAGTCGCACAGCGACAGGATTGACGACCTGGGAGACACGGAACGGACCAATGAACCGCGGAGTCAACTTACGAGAAGCTGTCGTAAGAGGAAGGTTGCGAGTGGAAAGCCACACTCTCTGGCCGCAACAATACCTTGGACTCTTAATCCTGCGTTTATTGGCGGCTCTCACCGTCTGTGCCCTGTAACGGCAAAGTGCAGACCTCACCCTCCTCCAGGTGCGCTCACAACGTTGGACAAACGCTTGAGCGGAGGGAACGCTGGACTCGGCAAGCTGGGATGAGAACAGAGGAGGCTGGTAACCCAGACTACTCTGAAACGGAGATAACCCGGTAGCAGACGAAGGAAGCGAATTGTGAGCGTATTCTGCCCAGGGGAGCTGTTCTGCCCAAGACGCAGGGTTTCTGAAAGAAAGGCTGCGTAGTATGCGACCAATCGTCTGATTGGCCCTCTCTGCTTGACCGTTAGACTGGGGATGAAACCCGGAAGAGAGACTGACGGACGCAACAATCAAACGACAGAACTCCCTCCAAAACTGTGACGTGAATTGCGGGCCTCTGTCTGAAACGGCGTCTAACGGGAGGCCATGAATTCTGAATACATTCTCAATAATGATTTGTGCCGTCTCCTTAGCGGAAGGAAGTTTAGCGAGGGGAATGAAATGTGCCGCCTTAGAGAACCTATCGACAACCGTCAGAATCACAGTCTTCCCCGCAGACAAAGGCAGACCGGTAATGAAGTCTAAGGCAATGTGAGACCATGGTCGAGAAGGAATGGGGAGCGGTCTGAGACGACCGGCAGGAGGAGAGTTACCCGACTTAGTCTGCGCGCAGTCCGAACAAGCAGCCACGAAACGGCGCGTGTCACGCTCCTGAGTCGGCCACCAAAAGCGCTGGCGAATAGACGCAAGAGTGCCTCGAACACCGGGATGACCAGCTAACTTGGCAGAGTGAGCCCACTGAAGAACAGCCAGACGAGTGGAAACAGGAACGAAAAGGAGGTTACTAGGACAAGCGCGCGGCGACGCAGTGTGCGTGAGTGCTTGCTTAACCTGTCTTTCAATTCCCCAGACTGTTAACCCGACAACACGCCCATAAGGAAGAATCCCCTCGGGATCAGTAGAAGCCACAGAAGAACTAAACAGACGGGATAAGGCATCAGGCTTGGTGTTCTTGCTACCCGGACGGTAAGAAATCACAAACTCGAAACGAGCGAAAAACAACGCCCAACGAGCTTGACGGGCATTAAGTCGTTTGGCAGAACGGATGTACTCAAGGTTCTTATGGTCTGTCCAAACGACAAAAGGAACGGTCGCCCCCTCCAACCACTGTCGCCATTCGCCTAGGGCTAAGCGGATGGCGAGCAGTTCACGGTTACCCACATCATAGTTGCGCTCAGATGGCGACAGGCGATGAGAAAAATAAGCGCAAGGATGAACCTTATCGTCAGACTGGAAGCGCTGGGATAGAATGGCTCCCACGCCTACCTCTGAAGCGTCAACCTCGACAATGAATTGTCTAGTGACGTCAGGAGTAACGAGGATAGGAGCGGACGTAAAACGTTCTTTTAGAAGATCAAAAGCTCCCTGGGCGGAACCGGACCACTTAAAACACGTCTTGACAGAAGTAAGAGCTGTGAGAGGGGCAGCAACTTGACCGAAATTACGAATGAAACGCCGATAGAAATTAGCGAAACCTAAAAAGCGCTGCAACTCGACACGTGACCTTGGAACGGGCCAATCACTGACAGCTTGGACCTTAGCGGAATCCATCTGAATGCCTTCAGCGGAAATAACGGAACCGAGAAAAGTAACGGAGGAGACATGAAAAGAGCACTTCTCAGCCTTTACGTAGAGACAATTCTCTAAAAGGCGCTGTAGAACACGTCGAACGTGCTGAACATGAATCTCGAGTGACGGAGAAAAAATCAGGATATCGTCAAGATAGACAAAAACAAAAATGTTCAGCATGTCTCTCAGAACATCATTAACTAATGCCTGAAAAACAGCTGGCGCATTGGCGAGACCGAACGGCAGAACCCGGTACTCAAAATGCCCTAACGGAGTGTTAAACGCCGTTTTCCACTCGTCCCCCTCTCTGATGCGCACGAGATGGTAAGCGTTACGAAGGTCCAACTTAGTAAAGCACCTGGCTCCCTGCAGAATCTCGAAGGCTGATGACATAAGGGGAAGCGGATAACGATTCTTAACCGTTATGTCATTCAGCCCTCGATATCCACGCAGGGGCGCAGAGTACCGTCCTTCTTCTTAACAAAAAGAACCCCGCCCCGGCCGGAGAAGAAGAAGGCACTATGGTACCGGCGTCAAGAGACACAGACAAATAATCCTCGAGAGCCTTACGTTCGGGAGCCGACAGAGAGTATAGTCTACCTCGAGGAGGAGTGGTCCCCGGAAGGAGATCAATACTACAATCATACGACCGGTGAGGAGGAAGGGAGTTGGCTCGGGACCGACTGAAGACCGTGCGCAGATCATGATATTCCTCCGGCACTCCTGTCAAATCGCCAGGTTCCTCCTGAGAAGTAGGGACAGAAGAAACGGGAGGGATGGCAGACATTAAACACTTCACATGACAAGAAACGTTCCAGGATAGGATAGAATTACTAGACCAATTAATAGAAGGATTATGACATACTAGCCAGGGATGACCCAAAACAACAGGTGTAAACGGTGAACGGAAAATCAAAAAAGAAATAGTCTCACTGTGGTTACCAGATACTGTGAGAGTTAAAGGTAGTGTCTCAAACTTGATACTGGGAAGATGACTACCATCTAAGGCAAACATGGGCGTAGGCCTGTCTAACGGTCTGAAAGGAATGTTATGTTTCCGAACCCATGCTTCGTCCATGAAACAACCCTCAGCCCCAGAGTCAATCAAGGCACTGCATGTAGCACCCGAACCGGTCCAGCGTAGATGGACCGACATAGTAGTACAAGATCTAGATGAAGGGACCTGAGTAGTAGCGCTCACCAGTAGCCCTCCGCTTACTGATGGGCTCTGGCCTCTTACTGGACATGAATTAACAAAATGTCCAGCAACTCCGCAATAGAGGCACAGGCGGTTGGTGATCCTCCGTTCCCTCTCCTTAGTCGAGATGCGAATCCCTCCCAGCTGCATGGGCTCAGTCTCAAAGCCAGAGGAGGAGATGGTTGCGATGCGGAGCAGGGAAACACCGTTGATGCGAGCTCTCTTCCACGAGCCCGGTGACGAAGATCTACCCGTCGTTCTATGCGGATGGCGAGAGCAATCAAAGAGTCCACATCTGATGGAACCTCCCGGGAGAGAATCTCATCCTTAACCACTGCGTGGAGTCCCTCCAGAAAACGAGCGAGCAGCGCCGGCTCGTTCCACTCACTAGAGGCAGCAAGAGTGCGAAACTCAATAGAATAATCCGTTATGGACCGTTCACCTTGGCATAAGGAAGCCAGGGCCCTAGAAGCCTCCCTACCAAAAACTGAACGGTCAAAAACCCGAATCATCTCCTCTTTAAAGTTCTGGAACTTGTTAGAGCAATCAGCCCTTGTCTCCCAGATAGCTGTGCCCCATTCTCGAGCCCGGCCAGTAAGGAGTGAAATGACGTAAGCAACCCGAGCTCTCTCTCTAGAGTATGTGTTGGGTTGGAGAGAGAACACAATCTCACACTGCGTGAGAAAGGAGCGGCACTCAGTGGGCTGCCCGGAGTAGCAAGGTGGGTTATTAACCCTAGGTTCTGGAGACTCGGCAGGCCAGGAAGTAACAGGTGGCACGAGACGTAGACTCTGGAACTGTCCAGAGAGGTCGGAAACCTGAGCGGCCAGGTTCTCCACGGCATGGCGAGCAGCAGACAATTCCTGCTCGTGTCTGCCGAGCATGGCTCCTTGGATCTCGACGGCAGTGTTACGAGCGTCTGAAGTCGCTGGGTCCATTCCTTGGTCGGTTCCTTCTGTCATGCAGGTGAAAGAGGACCCAAAAGCGACTTAACAGAAACAGAGTTTATTTATGTCCAAACAGGGAATAACAGAAATCCTCTAGTCTGTAGAGGGGAATAACTGGAGAAGCGGCCACAGACTGCAGGTCGCTTCGGGTAGGCGCAGGCCGTAGTGGACCGAGACACCTGCTCACACGCAGCATCTGATGAAGGCAAAAACACGACAGGACAGGGCGAAACACAATCACAGCATGGTGAATACAAAACAAGGAACCGACGGGACAGGAACGGAACACAAAGGAATAAATAGGGACTCTAATCAGGGGAAAGGATCGGGAACAGGTGTGGGAAGACTAAATGATGATTAGGGGAATAGGAACAGCTGGGAGCAGGAACGGAACGATAGAGAGAAGAGAGAGCGAGAGAGTGAGAGGGGGAGGGGGAGAGAGAGGGATAGAAAGAGGGAAAGAACCCAATAAGACCAGCAGAGGGAAACGAACAGCATGGGGAGCACAGGGACAAGACATGATAATAAATGACAAACATGACAAGACCTTGAATAGTCTAACTAAAAAGCATGTTTAAACTACAAAAAAATGAAATCCAGGTTTAAATGGATATAGATATAGTGTGTATGTGGAGGAATAGATCACTTTATGCATTGTATCCCAAGGGGAACCACCCTCAAGCTTGCATACACGCCACCAATGCTTTAAGACACCCAAGGCATCGTCTATGGAGATAATATGGAGCTAAAAACTGTAGATAGGTTTATTGAGTAAAAACTCGCATACACATGCACACGTAGCAACACCTATACCCGCACACACACAACGTCTAATGGCTATAGATATTGGGAATAAGATTAATTGCCATAGCCTTTTCTTCGGCATACAGCTGTCTGGGAAGTGACGGAGCGATAAGGGGGCGTTTTTAATTGATCAGGAAAAGTAGCCATGGCAGATTATGCAAACACACACCCACATGCGCACACACACGTGCACACACACACACACAGGCACGCACACACACACACAGGTTGAGCAGTGCACTGCTCTGAAAATAAAAATGAATGCCCAGCCTGAAGTCCGAATGATTCATTAGCAAGATTGTAAGATTGTGACAAAACTCTGTTCACCACAATTTGAATTTTGTCTTTCAGCAAACTCATCTCGGCTTCAATATTTTAATGTGCACCCTAAATACCAGTGGAGGCTGCTGAGGGGAGAATGGCTAATAACAATGGCTGGAATTGAGTAAATGGAATGGTATCAAAAACAGTTTTTTTATGTGTTCATCCATATTATGAGCCGTCCTCCCCTCAGCAGCCTCCACTGCTACATACAATGAGTCCTTTTAAAGGGACATTTTAAAAGGTACATACATTTTTCTACTTTGAAATTAATGATTTAACCATTGATTCTTAAACTCCTGAATCCCAGATTGCCCCTTGAAGTAGTGGCAGACACATTGTTGCAGTGGTCGGTAAGAGACTTCTTAAAGGCAGAATCATCAATAAGAGAGTGAGAAGATGGTCTATGATCTTTGGATATACTAGTCTCGGCAGTGACAGTATGGTGCATTATAGGCTACAGCCACAACCAGACAGAGAGCACATAAACCTGTGAAGCCCAGACACAGTAAAAAACGCAGTGAAACTGTTATGATACTGTACTTATCTCTGGGAAAGTATGAGGCACACCATATTTAAAAGATCATATCTTCCTTAGTGCACACTGTGACGGCCCTGAATTTTTCTGAACCGTCTCAGTGCAGCTCCTTCCAATAGGGCGCTTTCCCTTTAATTCCCAATTAAATAGCCAGCATCAGCTGCACGAAAGTGGGGTTGTGATGGAGACGTGACTGAGGATGTGTTCAACCCTCAGTTCCCGAAGCTTCTCTATTCCGTTGTTATGTTGCCGTTAAAGGTGTGTTTTGTTGCCTAATAGAGTTTACCCAGGATCGGATCCACTCTTTGCGTCCCTGGACTACACCTCTCCGTTCTTCGTGGCCTTTCTCTGCGGGAGACCTAGATTGTCTGTCTGACCGACTGACTACCACCTTTTTGTATACGGTATTTCATTTGTTTTGATGTGATGTATACTGTGATTTATGTAGTTAAGTTGTAGTTGAGGACTTATTAAGAGTTGATACGCTTTAAAGTTCTGTGGTAAACTTATTGTTCTATTGATTGTATGATTAATACTGGGTTTATGCTACACGGAATGAACGGACAAACATTGCGTGACAGAAGTCACTTGAGTTCCCTGAACTCTACCGGGCAGGACTCATTTTAGGCCCGAGGTACAGGACATTTCTGGAGGAACCAGAACTCATTGTGTTATATTATTATATGTGTGTGTAATCATTGATGTTGTTAATACAACCCACGCAAAAGAGTATAGTTGTTTTTGAAGTTCTTTCCAATGTTTTAAGGGTTTATGAAAAGTTTATTTCCATCCTGACTTTTACATAAGTCCTTTGTAATGGTGTAGACTTGACGGACCAGATGGGACTCATTCCCACCCAAACTAAAAGGAGAAACCAATGTTTTCTCTGGTAGGCACAACCTACCTGGCACCCCTATAAATAATAACCTCAAGTCAAAACCGTTACATAAAAAATGGCACCCCAGATGGGACAGCTCAACATTGAGAACTAACCAAAGCAAATATTTTGTGTGGAATTAAAACAATGGATTCACCCCAAGATAATGTGCTCATCCATGTCATACCTGTCAATGGGAATACACAGGGCCATTCTGACCATCAAGCTGACAATACAAATCATAATGTGAATGGAGATAATGGAGTTGATTTGGGCCAGAGCCCTGGGAATCTGAATGCTCGGCCTGAGCCACAGGCCACAGGAGGTCTAACCAGTTACTCACTTATTGACATGGATCTGTGTGGAAGTACTGAGCTAGCCCTCCCTCTGACACCCAACCTTCCTCCATTGTCTGGTTTATCTCCAGAGGTTGTAGTCTTACAACTTCAAGGTGACATCCTTGATATTCGTCGGACTCAACAACATCTCCAAACTCTTATCCACCATAATTTCAAATGTCTGAGGGAAGAGCAACAACAGAGTACAATGGAATTCAGAAACTCACTGAGCACTCTAACCCACATGCTGACAGAGCTCAGTGAGAGTGGAAGACGGGAAATTACTGGTGCCCTGGACAGGCAGTTTGACTACCAACGAAACCAACTCACTGCCACTCTCCAATGGCGCCTGCAACATCACCACACTGAGGTCCTCAAGGACGTTAATTCTGTTTTTTCTCCCATGGTTAACACTGTAGGCCACTTGCAGAGAGAACTCTCTAATTGTGTTAAAATGTTGGATGACGTGTCTGTGGACATGGCCTCCATTAGGCACAACTCCTTACACAGAGTTTCTCTGGTGTCCACTTCTGTTCAGACCACTGAGGGCCAAGCTGGCACCTCTGAACAGCCAAGAAAAGGCCATGCTACAGTCATCACTGTCGATGGACTGGTTCGCTTGGGACAGCAGTTTGAGAAGGACAGAGAATGCCAACAGCAATATGACCAGAGAAAGAAACAGACACCCAAACAGTTGCCCAAGACAGACCATCAACAACAGCCAGAGTCTCCAGCCAAGACCTCTCTCATGTTCTGTTGGAGATGTAGCCAAAAGGGACATTCTTCAGCTACATGTCCAAGACCGTATCAAGTAAACCCTTCCAGAAACCACAAATCACAACAGGCCAACACACCTAACTCTCTTCGCAGCAATGACCATCCTTCTCTGGGTGCTTTAACCAGAGCTGAAACCCCAAGAGTCACTGCCTACGCCCTCCCATCGACATCCCCTTCCTTTCAGTTAATACCGCACCAATCAGAAGCTAAAAAGTTACATGATTGGGGTTCAAATGTGGCACTCTTCTCTGCCGTTGCTCCGGTACCACTAACCCTTGATAATCCTTCTGACGATCTCCTTTTACAGGCTGTGAGAAGAGCTCAGCTGGAACAGCCAGAGGAGTTACGGCTGTTGGAACAGCTGCAGAATAATGCTGATGTATGTACTTCAAAGCTAGGACGCACCGGGCTCCTGAAGCACAAAATATTCCTTACACAGGAAATGCCGATCAAGCAAAAGCCATATCGTTTGTCCCCAGTGAAGCTAATCATCCAAAAGGGACTCATAAATGATATGTTAGCACAAGATATAATAGAACGTTCCTCCTCTCCCTGGGCTGCTCCTGTTGTCCTCATCCCAAAAAAGACTGGTGGTCTTAGATTTTGTGTGGACTATAGGAAGACCAATGTTTCTCAGACTGATGCCTATCCTCTTCCTACCATCCATGAGATCCTGGAGTCATTGTCTGGCGCTGTTGTGTTCACTACCCTTGACCTCAATAGTGGTTATTGGCAGGTTGAGATGGACCAGGAAAGCAAGGACAAGACTGCTTTTGTCTGTGCTGAGGGCTTGTTTTCCTTTAAGGTGATGCCCTTTGGATTAAAGAATGCCCCTGCCACTTTCCAAAGACTCATGGAGATTGCGTTAGGTGAGCTCAAAGGGAAGATCTGTTTCGTCTACCTGGACGATATAATTATCTACTCTCAGAACAGAGAAAGACACTTTCAAGATCTTCAAGCAGTGTTGGACAAGCTACGAGAAGCTGGTCTGACCTTGAATATGAAGAAGAGCAACTTCTGCCAAACCTCCCTGAAGTTCCTTGGCCATATTGTGTCTTTCGACGGCATTCATGTGGATTCTGAAAAGACAAAGGCTGTACAAGACTTCCCTGTGCCAACCACACTCAAGGCCCTTCAACGGTTCCTTGGTATGGCTGGATGGTACCATCGGTTTGTGTCGAACTTCTCCCAGGTGGCAGAACCCCTCAACGCGTTGAAGCGAAAAGGAGCGAAATTCCAATGGACGGCAGAGTGCCAGACCTCCTTTGAAACCCTGAAACGACATCTCGTCACACCTCCCATTTTAGGTCATCCCAACTTTGATTGCCCTTTTGTTGTTTACACTGATGCAAGTGATGTTGGACTTGGTGCTGTCCTAGTCCAACAGACTGGACTTGGCACTGAAGAAGTGCTAGCGTTCGCCAGTCGGACATTGAATGGAGCAGAACGGAACTACTCCACAACCGAGCAAGAGTGCCTTGCAGTTGTCTGGGCTTTGGAAAAGTGGAGGTACTACTTGGAGGGTAGACACTTCACTGTGGTCACTGACCATTCCTCCCTTGTGTGGGTGTTCAAGACCAACAAACCAAGCACCAGACTCATAAGATGGGCTCTACGGTTGCAAGAGTTCACCTTTGCAGTGGAATACAGGAAAGGAAAATACAACACTGTTCCAGATGCCTTGTCCAGAGCTCCTGCTTGTGATAACGGTGGCCCTCATCTTACATGTGCTACTGTCCTGTCAAGCAGTCGAGACTCGCCCAAAACGGACTTTCCCATCTCTGATGAGGCCATATGGAAAGCCCAACAGGATGATCCAGGAGTACAGGCTTTGTACCAGACTATCCTGGAAGATGGAGAAAAGATGGTCAATCCTACCACAAAGCTGACCATCATGGAAGACAAAGTCTACCGAGTTGTACAACTACCTCACAGAACACTCTACCAAATGTACATACCTGAAACTCTACGCCTTCAACTGCTTCAACATTTCCATGAAGACCCATTAGCTGGTCATTTGGGCAGGTTCAAAACCTACAAGCGGTTGCAAGCGTTACTGTACTGGCCACATCTGAGCATGGATGTGAAGTCACACATCCGAAACTGTCAGGTTTGTCAAATGTACAAACCAGAAGGTAGAAAGCCTGCTGGCAAGTTACAGCAAACGGTGGTTACCCGACCTTGGGAAATGTTAGGAGTGGATTTGATGGGTCCATTTCCTAGAAGCTCCAATCAGAATGTGTACATGCTTGTTTTTGTTGATTATTATTCAAAGTGGGTGGAGCTCTTTTCCCTGCGTCAGGCCACAGCAAGGACCGTCTCTCACATCCTTACGGAAGAGATCCTGACTCGCTGGGGAGTGCCTGATTACATCCTGTCTGATCGAGGTTCCCAATTTGTCTCTGATCTCTTTGAGGACACCTGCCAAAGATGGAACCTGAGACAGAAGTTGACCACGGCCTATCACCCACAGACCAATCTCACTGAGAGAGTAAATCGAACCTTGAAGACAATGATTGCTTCCTATGTAGGGACCCAGCACAAACACTGGGACAAGCACCTTCACGAGTTTCGATTTGCCCTGAATTCTGCTGTGCAAGAGTCCACTGGAGTCACACCTGCAGAGCTGAACCTAAGTCGTCCTCTCCGAGGACCCTTGGATAAGGTGCTACAGCCCCAGCAGCTTACTCCAGACTCTGTTTGCTATGATCAGGTAGGCCATCTCCATGACTTGAGAGCTCTTGTCTCAAAGAACATGATCCAGGCTCGACTCAAGCAGAAGAGAAATTATGATAAGAACAGACGAGACATGCAGTTCCAGCTTCGTGATCGGGTGTGGCTTCGCTCTCATCCTTACTCGAAATCTGAACAATTCTTCTCGGCCAAGCTCGCTCCTAAATGGCAAGGACCATATAGGATTGTGGAGCAGATGGGCCCTTTGAACTACCGAGTGGTGAAAGAGGACACAGGTGAAGATATGCGCGTTGTCCATGTCTCACGCCTTAAGGCCTGTTACCCCTCGGCTGAGGAATTGGAGGCGATTGAGCGCCGCAAGGTCCTGGATATCTTTGAAGAGGAAAGTGAGGAGACTTTTCACGGATTCCCAGACCCAGAAGTCTCACACCTTAAGGCCTGTGACCCCTCAGCTGAGGAGCGTGAGCTCCAAAAAGTCATGAATATTTTTGTAGAGGAAAGCGATGAGACCTTTCTCGGTTTCCCCGACCAAGATGTGCCTTCCAGGGCAATGGTCGGCTTTTTCCAGGGGAGGGGGTGTGTGACGGCCCTGAATTTTTCTGAACCGTCTCAGTGCAGCTCCTTCCAATAGGGCGCTTTCCCTTTAATTCCCAATTAAATAGCCAGCATCAGCTGCACGAAAGTGGGGTTGTGATGGAGACGTGACTGAGGATGTGTTCAACCCTCAGTTCCCGAAGCTTCTCTATTCCGTTGTTATGTTGCCGTTAAACGTGTGTTTTGTTGCCTAATAGAGTTTACCCAGGATCGGATCCACTCTTTGCGTCCCTGGACTACACCTCTCCGTTCTTCGTGGCCTTTCTCTGCGGGAGACCTAGATTGTCTGTCTGACCGACTGACTACCACCTTTTTGTATACGGTATTTCATTTGTTTTGATGTGATGTATACTGTGATTTATGTAGTTAAGTTGTAGTTGAGGACTTATTAAGAGTTGATACGCTTTAAAGTTCTGTGGTAAACTTATTGTTTTATTGATTGTATGATTAATACTGGGTTTATGCTACACGGAATGAACGGACAAACATTGCGTGACAGAAGTCACTTGAGTTCCCTGAACTCTACCGGGCAGGACTCTTTTTAGGCCCGAGGTACAGGACATTTCTGGAGGAACCAGAACTCATTGTGTTATATTATTATATGTGTGTGTAATCATTGATGTTGTTAATACAACCCACGCAAAAGAGTATAGTTGTTTTTGAAGTTCTTTCCAATGTTTTAAGGGTTTATGAAAAGTTTATTTCCATCCTGACTTTTACATAAGTCCTTTGTATTGGTGTAGACTTGACGGACCAGATGGGACTCATTCCCACCCAAACTAAAAGGAGAAACCAATGTTTTCTCTGGTAGGCACAACCTACCTGGCACCCCTATAAATAATAACCTCAAGTCAAAACCGTTACAACACTATATCTGAAGAGATTTTGTTTCCCTAGTGTGCCTGATCTTTTAAGATCACTTTTCCCTGAGGTCCGAGGTGGCAACACTACTTAAGCCATATGTCATAAGACCTAGGTAATCAGTCATAAGGCTGACATAGTAGATGTAATTAAGAGTTGTAACATGTCAGGTTAACAAAATTATAATATGTCATATTGCATGAAGGGTTCAAGTGTCAAGAGAAAGTGTGTAGCCTAATTGTCTGAATATTAAAATAATTGAATGGGTATGAGACAACAACAAAAGCTCATCTAGTTATGTTTGGACACCTGATATTAAAAACACCTGGTGGTACCCAGGTGTAGGCAATCATATATTTATTCCAGCTTTGCCATGGTTATGACAAACCACTGTAACTCAATGTAGTGCATTAATTGCGCCCTCTAGAGCCCATAGTGGAACAGCACTTTCCAGTCCATAAGAGGTGCTGTTCATTTGGTGCTGGTCACAGATACTGAAGGTGTTAATTCAGAATCAGAAGGCCTGAAGAACTTTCTTTCTTTTCTTTTATTTCAATGTGGAGGCTAGATCCATGCAGCCGTATCAGGAATTCACAATAAAGTGTCTAGTTCTGTATGCTGTAACGTGATATAACTATTTGGTTGTAGGGTAACAGTTTGTCAACAGTGTGTCAATATCTTTCCTTAAACAGTGTCAAATGTACAGCCATACAAAGACATAATTTTCCATCCATTCATATTGGACCTCTGATTCCTAAGCATCTTTAGAGATACTGTACATGCTCTTCCTAGTAACATTTGCATGTTGCCCACAACTAATGATTCTATGAGCAATGTGGCAAATTAAGTCTACTATGTGTGCCATTGGATATGGATAAAACCGGTACAAAATAAGAGGAATTTTAGGTCATTTGATCACTCTATTGACATTTATTGTATTTTCAGGGGAATCATGCATGATTGGTTCTGTTTTTGTCTATGGGTGTGCCATCCTCCCTCTCTCCCGCTTTCCCTTAATCCCACCCTCCATCTTTGCCCTCTCTGTGTTTGTGTCTTACACTACACCTCTTGCCTATTTTTATCCCCCTCCCCTAGACTGTATTCAAACAGAGCAACTCTGCAAGAGAATGCCTGCACCTCTCGACCTGTTGCCAGGATAAAGTGACTAAGGGGTTAGTTGAAATCGGTGAGCGGGCACAATTTTGGGGGGTTCTTTCATTGGAATTATATTGAATTCTGATTTAAATCACGCTATACCACAATAAACATAAAGTTCAAATACCAAGTGCTTTTGACCAAGAAGTGGCAGGTTTGCGCGAAATCTACACTCAGTGTCTTCACCTCTGTCCTGCTGACCTACTGTACTGTTCACCAGGTATTGCTGGAGATTTGTACTTCCATAAGGTCGTTGTTTTCTGGGAGCTGGTGGTGCTTCAGTGCCAGCTGGCACTGTACTGTTCCCAAATGGCTTCAAACTCGCTGTCACACCTCAGCTTCTCGACCTACTGCAACGCACTGCAGAACACTTTGACTCCAGCATAACAATCCGTTGCTTTTGACTGGAGTAATTATTTTGTAGGTTCAAGAAGACTGAGGATTATGTGCACCAGGGTGGCTGTAGACTTAAACTGCCTTCAGCAGTCCTGTAGCCTCAGCCTGGTCTCATAGACTAGACATAACGTTGTAAATGTAAATCTGGGACACTGAACTTAGTATGATACACTACATGGCCATAAGTATGTGGACACCTGCTCATCAAACATCTCATTCCAAAATCATGGGCATTAATATGGAGTTGGTCTCCCCTTTGCTGCTAATAGAGCCTCCACTCTTCTGGGAAAGCTTTCCACTAGATGTTGGAACATTGCTGTTGGAACATTTCCAATCAGCCACAAGAGAATTAGTGAGGTCAGGCACTTAATCCTGGCTCGCAGTCAACATTCCAATTCATCTCAAAGGTGTTCGATGGGGTTGAGGTCATGGTTCTGTGCATGCCAGTCAGGTTCTTCAACACCGATCTCAACAAACCATTTCTGTTTGGACTCGCTTTGTGCATGGGGGCATTGTCATGCTGAAACAGGAAACGGCAGTTTCCAAACTGTTGCCTCAAAGTTGGAGGCACAGAATTGTCTAGAATGTCATTGAATATTGTAGCGTTAAGATTTTCCTTCACTGGAACTAAGGGGCCTAGCCCGAACCATGAAAAACAGCCCCAGACCATTATTCCTCTTCCACCTAACTTTACAGTTGGCACTATGCAATGGGGGCAGGTAGCATTCTCTTAGCATCCTCCAAATCCAGATTGGTCCGTCGGACTGCCAATTGGTGAATTTATCGCTCCAGAGAATGCGTTTCGACTGCTCCAGAGTCCAATGGTGGCGAGCTTTACATCACTCTAGCCAACATTGACTTGTTGGAAAGGTGGCATCCTAAGACGGTGCAACGTTGAAAGTCACTGAGTTCTAAGGCCATTCGACCGCCAATGTTTGTCTATGGAGATTGCATGGCTGTGTGCTCGATTTTATAAACCAGTCAGCAACGGGCGTGCCTGAAATAGCCAAATCCACTGAAGGGGTGTTTACATGATTTTGTATATATAGTGTATGTTACCAATGATAAGGTTACATAAGACAGATGTTTACTTAAAGTAAGGCGGTTGGTCGGGCTGGATGGTTGACGTATAACACGAACATCTAGCAACCCAAAAGTTGCAGGTTCGAATCTCATCACTGACAACTTTAGCATTTTAGCTAATTAGCAACTTTTCAACTACTTAGCATGTCAGCTAACCCTTCTCCCAACCTTAACCATTTTAGCTAACCCTTCCCCTAACCCTATAACCCAACTCCTAAACTTAACCCTAACCCCTAGCCTAGCTAACGTTATCCAGCTAGCTAACGTCAGCCACCTAATTCATCACATAATATATGTTTAGAAAATTCATGATATATTGTATATTGTGCAAATATTCATATATTGTATATTTTGCAAATTTGTAACATATAATAGGAATAGCAATTCATAACATATCATACCAAATGGGTGATGGACATCCACAAATGAATACATACCATATCTGGGACATATCATACTAAATGGAGTGTCTCAGATTTACATGCAGAATAATATGAAATGCTCTGAGACCAGGTTGATGGCCCAGAGTCTTACTTCTGTGTTGTACAATGCTGTCACAACCCACCTATCCACCCCATAGCCTAGTGCATCATTGATGTTTTCTCACACACCTTATGGAGTATCCCTACCTCAAAGTCTCTGACATTGCTTGAGACTAACCTGAATAACAATTAAAATAGCACTTCAAAACAAAGTGACGTATTATAATTGACTATTGACCCATTATGACCATCATTGACTGAATGGTAGACCACCTAGAATACTACAAGCATAATCTTGGTCTACCCTCTTTGGTTGAGTGGCTTGTGACTGTCTACTGCTCTGGTGCGCATCCTAAGTGAATTGAACAAGGCTATTGTGATAGTTGAACCGGGGACCATTCCGTATCACACCCTGTGCTTTCCTCAATACATTAGTCAAGGATAGGGCTGGTAGAGCATTGTTATATGTCACTCTACTGTCCTGTCATTTGTATGGACTCTTACAATTGGGGAAACAAATTACAGACCTACATATCCCCTTGTTCAATGCACCTTTTTTTCTCTAGAACTGGAAAGATCTGACATAATCTTTGAAATTAGATGAATAAAATGTTCTTATGAGCGGTGTGAAATCTACATCAATCTGTATGTCTGTAATTGCACTGATTTGGTTAGGCCTATCATTGCTTGTGCGTAATATAGGAATATAGGCCTAAAATACGCAGCAACCCACTTTTCTGCAGATTGGGTCATCAATTTAAAAGTTACTCCATGAGTCATCCAAGGACTCGCACATTTGTTCCCTGGCCAGAACCGTCTTACCGTCGGGGTTGGCGCAGATGAAAACCCGGACACTCCTGCCAGTGGGGACATGGTGCTGCGGCAGTGCGAGGACATTGCCACTGATGGCTGCCCTGCGGAGCGCCGATTCCCGCGGACAGGGCTGCCTGCTCCCCACTCCCGAGCGCCACATGGGTGGCGACTTCCAGCGTAACTGAAACCAGGTACACACAGACAGGTCTTTAGTGCCTTCTAAAGGGGTTATCAGTGGCCACACACAGACAAGAATGCATGCACACACACACGTATGCACACACAAATCAAGTTGGGATGGATCTGCCAAGTCGTAGAAAAAGGCAACCCCAAAAAAGACCCATATAATAATCCCATGCTTGCTTTTTCATTCAGTCATAGGAATGTTGCATTACAAAACGCATTATTGTCACGTGTACATGCACAATTTAAAATAATTTCCTTGGCTATTATAGCTAAGCATGTTAATCATCATACCATAATGTGAAACACACAAACAAATGACAAGACAGAACAAAAAGCAAACAATGGACAAGCATCGGGAGCAATCCCACCCAGAGGAGATGCTTGTAGAGGGAGAGAGGTGTGTGCGGGGGGTGAAACAGCAGTAAATTGTTGTTCAGTCTGGGGAATATCTCAAGTCGCTTTTTCCACGGAGTTGATGTATCCTGAGATCTGTGTCTCACAGACAGAGACTGCAAAACAGACAACGAAACACGGCAAAGTTGGGAAGTCCTAATATCAAAATGTAAATCCTTTTTCGTATTTATCATGAAAATACATACTCAATCACTGAATCACTGCGTTCAGTGGACTTGACTGTTGCGGGTGAGGAGGCTGCGGATACACACTACAACACTTCTCGATCCTCACATTTTTCATTCTCTTCATTTCGA
This sequence comes from Oncorhynchus gorbuscha, assembly GCF_021184085.1. NCBI lineage: Eukaryota > Metazoa > Chordata > Actinopteri > Salmoniformes > Salmonidae > Oncorhynchus > Oncorhynchus gorbuscha. The sequence continues at coordinate 34,045,330 of NC_060193.1, read as the reverse complement.
AAAAATCGAGCCGTGGATTCTTGAGAATCAACAGAGACGGTAAAAACGCCCATCTAGAGTTTTCTTCACCGAGAGTCTGCCCCTGGAGAAACAGCAGCCGGTATGCAAAGAGCGGCGCTCAGCATCTCATTGCGAGCGAGCACTGGTTTTCTTGGCATTCTGGGGTCAGTATGGGCTGGAGAGTTTTCCAAATACCGTCTGTTCATCTTTCTCTTTCTTTATCTCGCTCTTTCCCTCTCTCTCTTCCGGTTCCTTCAGTGGTCCTCACCGTTCACTATCCGGAAAGAATTATACAAATGTCTATGTACCGCTTGGTCAATGAGTGAGTGTGTGACATAGGTGTTTCACTCCTTTTCTCTGTATTGGAGGAGCCAGTCGATTTGAACGTTTCACGGGAGGAGGAATTTAGTTGGTATTATTTATTTTATCGATAAATGTACCTCTCTTCTGCAGCCCCCTGTTATTTGCTCTGGAAGTTAAGTGCATTTGATTTCTCCTAAATATACATTTAACATTTACATTTAAGTCATTTAGCAGACGCTCTTATCCAGAGCGACTTACAAATTGGTGCATTCACCTTATGACATCCAGTGGAACAGCCACTTTACAATAGTGAATCTAAATATTTTAAGAGGGGGAGGGGGGGTGAGAAGGATTACTTTATCCTATCCTAAGTATTCCTTAAAGAGGTGGGGTTTCAGGTGTCTCCGGAAGGTGGTGATTGACTCCGCTGTCCTGGCGTCGTGAGGGAGTTTGTTCCACCATTGGGGAGCCAGAGCAGCGAACAGTTTTGACTGGGCTGAGCGGGAACTGTACTTCCTCAGTGGTAGGGAGACGAGCAGGCCAGAGTGTATAGCCTAAATGATTACAGTGCTGTTCTGCCATATATCTTTAAATCCCAGAGTTTAAAGAAAAAGCAACAATTTCCTTGAATTAATTCCAATTAATTAGAAATTAACACCTTTAAATATAACAACACCACTATTAGAACTTCATAAGTAATTGATAGGTGCACTTTTTGTACACATATTTATGAAATTAATATGTAGACTAACCATGATATTTAGGAATACAGTCATTGCATTAATCACATTATTTAAAATCAATAATTCAACACACATCATGTTTTCAGATTCAGGCCTACTGCTCTCGAGGATCATTGGTGTGAATTTATGCCAGTGTGTGTCTATTCCTGGGGCCCCTCGGCTTGCACCAAGAGCCTTCCGTTTGTCTGACTGACATGCCCAAAGTAAACTGCCTGTTACTCAGGCCCAGAAGCCAGGATATGCATATAATTGGTACCATTGGATTGAAAACACTTTGAAGTCTGTAGAAATGTTAAAGTAATGTATGAGACTACAAAACAATTGATATGGTAGGAGAAAATCCACAGAAAAGCTTGTTTCTTCCCAAACGAGTACACATTTTGAGTTTTGGTACTGGGACTCAGTTGGAAATCAGTCTGTGTGCGCGTGCGACAACGAGGATGCGCACTTGCTAATTTTACTTTTCTATTGAACATACTTCTTTCCGTATGAAATATTCTAGTTTAATTACATTTTAGGGTATCTGAGGACTAGATAAAAACGCAGTTTGACTTGTTGAAACAAAGTTTAGTGGTAGCTTTTTGGATTCCTTTCTCTGCAGGTTGAATGAGTGGATTACTCAAATCGACGGCGCCGACTAAACAGACTTTTTGGGATATAAAGAAGGAATTTATCTGACAAAACGACCATGCATGTTGTAGCTGCATCCGTACTTCAATCTAAGTCACAAATATGTCTGTTTAATCTAGACATATCAGTTTGAATGGGCTGCATCTTAATCCATGGCATCCGCTTATGTTACCCTTTCGCATCTGCGGTGGAAGGTGGCCGAGCTACAGCAGTTTTTGTCAAACCATGAGACATCTCAAAACTACAAAGGGGAGACTCTCACGAACACAATGGTGTTCTTCAAGTGTCATGGGACTCATCTGAAGGTAACCCATTCAAATGAATGAAATTATGGAAGCAGTTTTGTGCCAACAAAGATAACAGGTTAAATATGTGTAAAAACAAATACAAATAAAAATCGATACATATATATATATACATACAGTACCAGTCAATAGTTTGGACACACCTACTCATTCAAGGGTTTTTCTTTATTTTGACTATACCAAGAGTGTGCAACGGTGTCAGCAAGGCAAAGGGTGGTTACTTTAAAGAATCTCAAATTTAAAATACAATGTACAAAATAGTAAAAATAAAAAAAACTCTGGAATTAGTAGGTGTGTCCAAACTTTTGACTGGTGCTTTACATTTCACATTTTGATACGATACATTACGTTTTGCTCAACAGAAATGCTTACAAGACAGATAAAAATACATTTGTACGCAATATTTTTGCAAAATAAGTTTTGTAAAATGTCAAATCTCTGTGATCTTTTATTTCAGCTCATTAAAGATGGACTTTATGATAACTCTGACTTGTGTGTGGTTTGCTCTGTCAAGATATGGTAATACAGGAAATTTCCACGACACTAGTTTGAGAAACAGATGACTCACAAGTCCTCAACTGGCTTCATTAAATAGTACCCGCAAAACACCAGTCTCAACGTCAACAGTGAAGATGCGACTCCGAGATGGTAGCCTTCTAGGCAGAGTTGCAAAGAAAAAGCCATATCTCAGACTGGCCGATAAAAAGAAAAGATTAAGATAGGCTAAAGAACACAGACACTGGACAGAGGAACTCTGCTTAGAAGACCAACATCCCGGAGTGGCCTCTTCACTGTTGACGTTGAGATTGGTGTTTTTGATTTGTCATTATAGGGTATTGTGTGTAGATTGATGAGGGGAAAAAACAATTGAATACATTTTAGAATAAGGCTGTAACATAACAAAATGTAGAAAAAGTCTAGGGGTCTAAATACTTTCCGAATGCACTGTGTATAAAGAGTTGAAGTCAGAAGTTTACATACACTTATATTGGAGTCATTAAAACTCGTTTTTCAACTACTCCACAAATGTCTTGTTAACAAACTATAGTTTTGGCAAGTCGTTTAGGACATCTACTTTGCGCATGACACAAGTAATTAATCCAACAATTATCTACAGACAGATAATTTCACTTATAATTCACTGTATCACAATTCCAGTGGTTCAGAAGTTTACAAACACTAAGTTGACTGTGTCTTTAAACAGCTTGGAAAATTCCAGAAAGTGATGTCATGGCTTTAGAAGCTTCTGATAGGTTAATTGACATAATTTGAGTCAATCGGAGGTGTACCTGTGGTGTAACGCTCATTACTTCGACGATAAATGCAAATCGGATCACCACCCCTGGTGAGACAAAACTGCGACTCATCAGTGAAGAGCACTTTCAGCCAGTACTGTATGGTCCGGCGATGGTTGGTTTATGCCCTTCAGCAACGTTGTTGCCGGTGATGTCTGGTGAGGACCTGCCTTATAACAGGCCTACAAGCCCTCAGTCCAGCCTCTCTCAGGCTGGACTGCCTCTCTCAGTCTGAGCATTGATGGAAGGATTGTACGTTCCTAGTGTAACTCGGGCAGTTGTTGTTGCCATCCTGTACCTGTCCCGCAGGTGTGATGTTAGGATGTACCGATCCTGTGAACACGTGCTATTACTGCGAGGACGATCAGCTGTCCGTCCTGTCTCCCTGTAGCGCTGTCTTAGGCGTCTCACAGTACGGACATTGCAATTTATTGCCCTGGCCACATCTGCATTCCTCATGTCTTCTTGCAGCATGCCTACCTAAGGCACGTTCACGCAGATGAGCAGGGAGCCTGGGCACCTTTCTTTTGGTGTTTTTCAGAGTCATTAGAAAGGACACTAAAGAGGTCTAAGTTTTCATAACTGTGACCTTCATTGTCTACCATCTGTAAGCTGTTAGTGTTTTAAGTGCATGACACAAGTAACTTTTCCAACAGATTTTACTGACAGATTATTTCACTTATAATTCACTCTTCCAGTGGGTCAGAAGTTTACGTACACTAAGTTGACTGTGGCTTTAAACAGCTTGTAAAATTCCAGATGTCATGGCTTTAGAAGCTTCTGATAGGCTAATTGACATCATTTGAGTCAATTGGAGGTGTACCTGTGGATGTATTTCAAGGCCTAACTTCAAACTCAGTCCTCTTTGCTTGACATCATGGGAAAATCAAAAGAAATCAGCCAAGACGTCAGAAAAAATTGTAGACCTCCACAAGTCTGGTTCATCCTTGGGAGCAATTTCCAAACGTCTGAAGGTACCTGTACAAAATATAGTACACAAGTATAAATACCATGGGACCACGCAGCCGTCATACCGCTCAAGATGGAGACACGTTCTGTCTCCTAGAGATGAACGTACTTTGGTGCAAAAAGTGCAATTCAATCCCAGAACAACAGCAAAGGACCTTGTGAAGATGCTGGAAGAAACAGGTAGAAATGCATCTATATCCACAGGAAAATGAGTCCAATGTCGACATAACCTGAAAGGCCGCTCAGCAAGGAAGAAGCTTCAAAACCGCCATTAAAAAAAGCCAGACTACAGTTTGCCACTGCACATGGGGACAAAGATCATACTTTTTGGAGAAATGTCCTCTTGTCTAATGAAACATAACTATAACTGTTTGGCCATTATGACCATTGTTATGTTTGGAGGAAAAAGGGGGAGGCTTGCAAGCCGAAGAAACCATCCCAACCGTGAAGCACGGGGGTGGCAGCGTCATGTTGTGGGGGTGCTTTGCTGCAGGAGGGACTGGAACATTTCACAAAATAGATGGCATCATGAGAATAGAAATGGTGTGGTTATACTGAAGCAACATCTCAAGACATCAGTCAGGAAGTTAAAGCTTAGTCGCAAATGGGTTTTCCAAATGGACAATGACCCCAAGCATACTTCCAAGTTGTGGCAAAATGGCTCAAGGACAACAACGTCAAGGTGTTGAGTGGCCATCACAAAGCCCTGACCTCAATCCTATAGAAAATTGGTGGGCAGAACTGAAAAAAACATGTGCGACCAAGGAGGCCTACATACCTGACTCAGTTACACCAGATCTGTCAGGAGGATTGGGCCAAAATTCACCCAACTCATTGTGGGAAGCTTGTGGAAGGCTACCCAAAATGTTTGACCCAAGTTAAACAATTTAAAGGCAACGCAACCAATTACTTATTGAGTGTATGTAAACTTCTGACCCACTGGGAATGTGATGAATGAAATAAAAGCTGAAATAAATAATTTACTGTACTATTATTCTTACATTTCACATTCTTAAAAAAACTTATTTAGGCTGGGGGCAGAATTGAGTAGCTTGGATGAATAAGGTGCCCAGAGTAAACTGCCTGCTACTCAGGCCCAGAAGCTAAGATATGCATATTATTACTAGATGTGGATAGAAACCACTCTGGAGTTTCAAAAACTGTTTGAATGATGTCTGCGAGTATAACAGAATTCGTATTGCAGGCAAAAACCTGAGAAAAAATCCAACCAGGAAGTGGGAAATCTGAGGTTTATAGGTTTTCAAGACTTTGCCTATCCAATATACTATCCAATAGACCTAAGGGGTCATATTGCACTTCCTAAGTAGATGTCAACAGTCTTCAGAACCTCGTTTCAGGTTTCTACTGTGATGGAGGAGAGAAGAAGAGCTGATTGAGTAAGAGGTCTGGCAGAATGCCATGAGCTCAGTCAGGCGTGCACCCGTGATAGGTAGCTGCGGTCCTTGATATTTCTAAAGGCAAAGGAATTCTCCGGTTGAAACATTATTGAAGATGTAAGTTAAAAACATCCTAAAGATTGATTCTATACATCGTTTGACATGTCTCTACGAACTGTAATGGATTTTTTTTACTTTTCATCTGGCCTGCGCCTCGTGAATTTGGATTTGTGAACTAAACGTGCGAACTGGCTAGGCCACTCCAGGACCTTGATGCTTCTTACGGAGCCACTCCTTAGTTGCCCTGGCTGTGTGTTTCGGGTCGTTGTCATTCTGGAAAACCCAGCCACGACCCATCTTCAATGCTCTTAATGAGGGAAGGAGGTTGTTGGCCAAGATCTCGCGATACATGGCCCCATCCACCCTCCCCTCAATATGGTGCAGTCGTCCTGTCCCCTTTGCAGAAAAGCATCCCCAAAGAATGATGTTTCCACCTCCATGCTTCACGGTTGGGATGGTGTTCTTGGGGTTTTACTCATCCTTCTTCTTCCTCCAAACACGGCGAGTGGAGTTTAGACCAAAAAGCTCTATTTTTGTCTCATCAGAACACATGACCTTCTCCCTTTCCTCTCTGGATCATCCAGATGGTCATTGGCAAACTTCAGACGGGCCTGGACATGCGCTGGCTTGATTAGGGGGACCTTGCATGCGCTGCAGGATTTTAATCCACGACGGCATAGTGTGTTACTAATGGTTTTCTTTGAGACTGTGGTCCCAGCTCTCTTCAGGTCATTGTCCAGGTCCTGCCGTGTAGTTCTGGGCTGATCCCTCACCTTCCTCATGATCATTGATGCCCCACGAGGTGAGATCTTGCATGGAGCTCCAGACCGAGGGTGATTGACCGTCATCTTGAACTTCTTCCATTTTCTAATAATTGTGCAAACAGTTGTTTCCTTTTCACCAAGCTGCTTGCCTATTGTCCTGTAGCCCATCCCAGCCTTGTGCAGATCTACAATTTTATCCCTGATGTCCTTACACAGCTCTCTGGTCTTGGACATTGTGGAGAGGTTGGAGTCTGTTTGATTGAGTGTGTGGACAGGTGTCTTTTATACAGGTAACAAGTTCAAACAGGTGCAGTTAATACAGGTAATGAGTGGAGAACAGGAGGGATTTTAAAGAAAAACTAACAGATCTGTGAGAGCCGGAATTCTTACTTGTTGGTAGGTGATCAAATACTTATGTCATGCAATAAAATGCAAATTAATTACTTAAAAATCATACAATGTGATCTTCTGGATTTTTTAAAAAGGTTCTGTCTCTCACAGTTGAAGTGTACCTATGATAAAAATTACAGACCTCTACATGCTTTGTAAGTAGGAAAACCTGCAAAATCGGCAGTGTGTCAAATACCTGTTCTTCCCACTGTACACTGTAGAAGTATAGACAGAGGATTATGGTTATTGTGCGTGTGAAAACTCCCCTTAACACACACACACACACGGCGGCACACTGCCTGCCCTCCAGGACATCTACAGCACCCGGTGTCACAGGAATGCCAAGAAGATCATCAAGGACCTCAGCTACCAGAGCAACGGCCTGTTCACCCCACAGCTATCTAGAAGGTGGAGACAGTACAGGTGCATCAAATCTGGGGCCAAGAGACTGAAAAACATCTTCTATGTCTAGGCCATCAGACTGTTAAAGAGTCACCACTAGCTGGCTACCACCCGGTACTCTACCCTTCACCATAGTGACACCTGCCCTATGTACATAGTCATCAAACAACGGTCACTTTAATGTTTTCAACGGTCACTTCAATAATGTTTTCATGTTGTTTTACCCACTTCATATGTACACTGAACAAAAATATAAATGTAACATGCAAAAATGTCAAAGATGTTACTGAGTTACAGTTCATATAAGAGAATCAGTCAATATAAATGAATTCATTAGACCCTAATCTATGGATTTCACATGACTGGGCAGGGGAGCAGCCATGGATGGGCCTGGGCATAGGCCTACCCACTTAGGAGGAGGTTGGCATGCAGTCAGCATGCAGTCAGCATGCCAATTGCACCTCCCCTAAAAACATCAGACGTGGCATTGTGTTGTTTGACAAAACTGCAATGATCATGCTGTTTAACCTCTACGGGATTGGTGTGTTATCGTCCCCCTGCGGGACGGTTAAACTAACGTGCGCTAATGTGATTAGCACGATGTTGTAAGTAACAAGAACAATTCCCAGGACATAGATATCTAGATGTGTGAAGGTTAGTGTCTTTTCTGTAGGGATGCTAATTATCCATCATTTATGACATTCCTGGGAGTGTGTAATCATTTTTGTATGTTCTCTATATTTATGTACTTGAAAATGTATCATTTGATCAATTCGGCACATTTGGGCAGACTTTATACAACATTTTGAACAGCAATGCAATGGTTCATTAGATCAGTGAAAGACTTTGCACATACACAGTTTCCATCTAGTGGTCAAAATCTGAATTGCGCCTACACTCGTAAGTGATATAATGGCCATTCTCTTGCATTTACATTTACATTTAAGTCATTTAGCAGACGCTCTTATCCAGAGCGACTTACAAATTGGTGCATTCACCTTATGACATCCAGTGGAACAGCCACTTTACAATAGTGCATCTAAATATTTTAAGGGGGGGAAGGGGGTGAGAAGGATTACTTTATCCTATCCTAAGTATTCCTTAAAGAGATGGGGTTTCAGGTGTCTCTGGAAGGTGGTGATTGACTCCGCTGTCCTGGCGTCGTGAGGGAGTTTGTTCCACCATTGGGGAGCTAGAGCAGCGAACAGTTTTGACTGGGCTGAGCGGGAACTGTACTTCCTCAGTGGTAGGGAGGCGAGCAGGCCAGAGGTGGATGAACGCAGTGCCCTTATTTGGGTGTAGGGCCTGATCAGAGCCTGGAGGTACTGAGGTGCCGTTCCCCTCACAGCTCCGTAGGCAAGCACCATGGTCTTGTAGCGGATGCGAGCTTCAACTGGAAGCCAGTGGAGAGAGCGGAGGAGTGGGGTGACGTGAGAGAACTTGGGAAGGTTGAACACTAGACGGGCTGCGGCGTTCTGGATGAGTTGTAGGGGTTTAATGGCACAGGCAGGGAGCCCAGCCAACAGCGAGTTGCAGTAATCCAGACGGGAGATGACAAGTGCCTGGATTAGGACCTGCGCCGCTTCCTGTGTGAGGCGGGGTCGTACTCTGCGGATGTTGTAGAGCATGAACCTACAGGAACGGGCCACCTCCTTGATGTTAGTTGAGAACGACAGGGTGTTGTCCAGGATCACGCCAAGGTTCTTAGCGCTCTGGGAGGAGGACACAATGGAGTTGTCAACCGTGATGGCGAGATCATGGAACGGGCAGTCCTTCCCCGGGAGGAAGAGCAGCTCCGTCTTGCCGAAGTTCAGCTTGAGGTGGTGATCCGTCATCCACACTGATATGTCTGCCAGACATGCAGAGATGCGATTCGCCACCTGGTCATCAGAAGGGGGAAAGGAGAATATTAATTGTGTGTCGTCTGCATAGCAATGATAGGAGAGACCATGTGAGGTTATGACAGAGCCAAGTGACTTGGTGTATAGCGAGAATAGGAGAGGGCCTAGAACAGAGCCCTGGGGGACACCAGTGGTGAGAGCGCGTGGTGAGGAGACAGATTCTCGCCACGCCACCTAGTAGGAGCGACCTGTCAGGTAGGATGCAATCCAAGCGTGGGCCGCGCCGGAGATGCCCAACTCGGAGAGGGTGGAGAGGAGGATCTGATGGTTCACAGTATCGAAGGCAGCCGATAGGTCTAGAAGGATGAGAGCAGAGGAGAGAGAGTTAGCTTTAGCGGTGCGGAGCGCCTCCGTGATACAGAGAAGAGCAGTCTCAGTTGAATGACTAGTCTTGAAACCTGACTGATTTGGATCAAGAAGGTCATTCTGAGAGAGATAGCGGGAGAGCTGACCAAGGACGGCACGTTCAAGAGTTTTGGAGAGAAAAGAAAGAAGGGATACTGGTCTGTAGTTGTTAACATCGGAGGGATCGAGTGTAGGTTTTTTCAGAAGGGGTGCAACTCTCGCTCTCTTGAAGACGGAAGGGACGTAGCCAGCGGTCAGGGATAAGTTGATGAGCGAGGTGAGGTAAGGGAGAAGGTCTCCGGAAATGGTCTGGAGAAGAGAGGAGGGGATAGGGTCGAGCGGGCAGGTTGTTGGGCGGCCGGCCGTCACAAGACGTGAGATTTCATCTGGAGAGAGAGGGGAGAAAGAGGTCAGAGCACAGGGTAGGGCAGTGTGAGCAGAACCAGCGGTGTCGTTTGACTTAGCAAACGATAATCGGATGTCGTCGACCTTCTTTTCAAAATGGTTGACGAAGTCATCTGCAGAGAGGGAGGAGGGGGGGAGGGGGAGGAGGATTCAGGAGGGAGGAGAAGGTGGCAAAGAGCTTCCTAGGGTTAGAGGCAGATGCTTGGAATTTTGCGTGGTAGAAAGTGGCTTTAGCAGCAGAGACAGAGGAGGAAAGTCATCGAGCCATGGAGCGGGAGGGGAGGACCGAGCCGGCCTGGAGGATAGGGGACATAGAGAGTCAAAGGATGCAGAAAGGGAGGAGAGGAGGGTTGAGGAGGCAGAATCAGGAGATAGGTTGGAGAAGGTTTGAGCAGAGGGAAGAGATGATAGTATGGAAGAGGAGAGAGTAGCGGGGGAGAAAGAGCGAAGGTTGGGACGGCGCGATACCATCCGAGTAGGGGCAGTGTGGGAGGTGTTGGATGAGAGCGAGAGGGAAAAGGATACAAGGTAGTGGTCGGAGACTTGGAGGGGAGTTGCAATGAGGTTAGTGGAAGAACAGCATCTAGTAAAGATGAGGTCGAGCGTATTGCCTGCCTTGTGAGTAGGGGGGGAAGGTGAGAGGGTGAGGTCAAAAGAGGAGAGGAGTGGAAAGAAGGAGGCAGAGAGGAATGAGTCAAAGGTAGACGTGGGGAGGTTAAAGTCGCCCAGAACTGTGAGAGGTGAGCCGTCCTCAGGAAAGGAGCTTATCAATGCATCAAGCTCATTGATGAACTCTCCGAGGGGACCTGGAGGGCGATAAATGATAAGGATGTTAAGCTTGAAAGGGCTGGTAACTGTGACAGCATGAAATTCAAAGGAGGCGATAGACAGATGGGTAAGGGGAGAAAGAGAGAATGACCACTTGGGAGAGATAAGGATCATTTCAAAGATGATGGAATGCATGTTTTTTTCTTTGTACTATCTTTTACCAGATCTAATGTGTTATATTCTCCAACATTAATTTCCCATTTCCACAAACGTCAAAGTGTTTCCTTTCAAATGGTATTAGTAATATGCTTATCCTTACTTCAGGTCCTGTGCTACGGGCAGTTGGATTTGGGTCATTTCAGGCTAAATTGAAAAAAATGGTTCAATACTTTGAGAGGTTTTAATCAGCTTCTTGATATGCCAAGAATGTGGATGGATTATCTTGGCAAATGAGAAATGCTCACTAACAGGGATGTAAACAACATTTGAGCTAAATAAGCTTTTTGTACATATGTAAAATCTCTGGGATCTTTATTTCAGCTCATGAAACACGTTACATGTTGCCTTTATAGTTTTGTTCAGTGCATTCGGAAAGTATTCAAACCCCTTGACTTATTCCACATTGTTACGTTACAGCCTTATTCTAAAATGTACTGAATAAAACATTTTCTTCATCAATCTACACACAATACCCCATAATGACAAAATGAAAACAGGTTTTTAGACATTATTGCAAAATGTTTTAAAAATAAAAAACATCAATTCCTTATTTACATAAGTATTCAGACCCTTTGCTATGAGACTAGAAATTGAGATTAGGTGCTTCTTGTTTCCATTGAACATCCTTGACATGTTTCATGGCTCATCCTATATAATTAATGCTGTACACAAATGGTATATTTATACTATACTGTCCATATTGTCTATACATACACTCATATACATATACAGTGCAGTCGGAAAGTATTCAGACCCCATGACTTTTTCCATATTTTGTTACATTACAGCTTATTCTAAAATGGAAAAAAAAATCCTCATCAATCTCCACACAGTACCCCACAATGACAAAGGAAAAACAGGGTTTTAGAAAGTATGCACATTGATTAAAATAAAAAAAAACTGAAATATTACATTTTCTTAAGTTTTCAGACCATTTACTCAGTACTTTGTTGAACCACCTTTGGCAGTGATTACACCCTCGGTATGACGCTAAAAGCTTGTCTCACCTTTATTTGGGAAGTTTCTCCCATTCCTCTCTGCAGATCCTGTCGTGGAAATTTCCTGTATTTACCAACTCATGAGAGCAAACCACACACAAGTCAGAGTTGTCATAAAGTCCATCTTTAATTATATGAGCTCCATCACAACCCTGTGATTCTCAGATCAATTCAGTGTCTATAAATGAATTCTCTGAGAGTCCCTTACACATTGCAACTGAGATCCTATATAGCAAAGACACACATAGCCAGACAGCATTGGCCATAATTTATCATTCAGCTTTGTCTCCTAAACTATGTTCTTTTCTCAAACTCAGAACCTAAACAAATCGTCATATCAGCAGGCATATATCAAATACATCCTATCTTGACAAGATCACAGAGACATACTGACTGGCACACAGACATTGTGGAGTCAAGAGATACACGCTTGACCTCTCCCCTCTCTCTGGCCCAAATAACTTAGTCTTGACAGAGAACAGATGACTGCAACCCCGCCACAGTATTATACAAAAATAAACATTCTGATGAGAAGTAACTTACAAACATATGATGAATATAAAACATTTTACCTATGTTACCAACTAATTCCAATTATTCCCCAACAATCCTCTCAAGCTACACTCCCGGTCAAAAGTTTTAGAGCACCTACTCATTCAAAGGTTTTTCTCAATTTTTACTATTATCTACTTTGTAAAATAATAGTGAAGACATCAACACTATGAAATAACACATATAGAATCATGTAGTAACCAAAAAAGTGGTAAACAAATCAAAATATATTTTATATTTTATATTATTAAAATAGCCACCCTTTGCCTTTATGACAGCTTTAACCACTCTTTGCATTCTCTCAGCCAGCATCATGAGGTAGTCACCTGGAGTACATTTCAATTAACAGGTGTGCCTTGTTAAAAGTGAATTTCTGGAATGTGTTTTCTTCTTAATGTGTTTGAGCCAATCAGTTGTGGTGTGACAAGGTAGGGGGGTAAACAGAAGATATCCCTATTTGGTAAAAGACCAAGTCCATGTTATGGCAAGAACAGCTCAAATAAGCAAAGTGAAATGACAGTCCAACTTACTTTAAGACATGAAGGTCAGTCAGTCCAGAAAATGTCAAGGGCTTTGAACGTTTCTTCAAGTGCAGTTACAAAACCATCAAGCGCTATGATGAAACTGGCTCTCATGAGGACTGCCACAGGAAAGGAAGACCCAGAGTTGCCTCTGCTCTAGAGGATAAATTAATTAGAATTAACTGCACCTCAGATTGCAGCCCAATAAATGCTTTACAGAGTTCAATTAACAGACACATCTCACCATCAACTGTTCAGAGGAGACTGCATGAATCAGGCCTTCATGGTGAAATTGCTGCAAAGAAGCCACCACTAAAGGACACCAATAATAAGAAGAGACTTGCTTGGGCAAAGAAACACAAGCAATGAACATTATACTGGTGGACATCTGTCCTTTGGCCTGATGAGATTTTTGACTCCAACTTTGTGAGACGCAGAGTAGGTGAACTGATGATCACCGCATTTGTGGTTTCCACCGTGAAGCATGGAGGAGGAGGTGTGATGGTCTTCCAGGTCGGTTACATCAAAAACATGGAGTGCACTCCAGGGCCAGGTTTCCCTACCCCTGATGTATATCTATATGTACATTTGATTTCCAATGAGAACATCTATATGTGTATGGATCTGAGGGACTAAGGTGTGAACGATGGGCTCATTTTGTATGTCTGCTGCTGTACTCTACGTTCAATAGGAGCAACACATTGTTTTCACTGAGAGTCATTTAGATTCTGATTGATAAGAATGCCATGAGCAGCTACTGCTTCTCACTGTTGCCATGACGACATCACTTATGCAAAGGTCATTCCAGCACCTCAGGTATTTCTCTCCAGGGAACAAGCAAGCAGTGTGTGTGTGTGTGTCCAGAGGGGGTTGGGTGGGCATACTGTATGTCTATGGGTTTGTTTAATTATGGGTATGTGTGTATGTGTGTAAAACAGGCTAGATATATATGTGTTTGTGTGTGCATGCATGTATGCTGCACATCTGGACCTGTCAATTACAGATTTCACTTTGCATAGTTAACATCTGTAGACGTTAAACAGCATTGGGCTGTATAGTAACATCTGTATACTATAACACAACAGATGATTGACAGGTGTGTGAGGTGGGTGGGGTGAGTGTCGCCTTTTCTTGTTGGAGTTATCAGTATCCAGTTTATTTATTTCCATGTATTTTCTGTTGACAGACACACACATTGTTGATTCCAATGCTCTCAAGTTTCCGAGTTACCACACAAGTGAATGTGATCCTTAGAGTGTGGAGGCATCTCTCCTTGGTTTTCGAAACAATACCCTCTATTAGTGTCTTATCAACAGTGGTCCTCCACTCCCTTCCCTGCCTCTCTCCACTTCAGGAAATATGTTAATCTTCTGCAATAAAGTGGTTGTCAGGGAGACAAGGGAACCAATTGATGGAAGCGAGATGTTTTTATGTAATATCAAATAAGTAGACAGAGGGAACCACTCATGTTTTGGAGCAGGGTTTCCCAACTCTCTCCTCGGGTTCACCCTGATGTTTCACATTTTGGTTTTAAACCTGAGTCAATTAGTCATCTAATTATCAAGCCTTCAAATAATTGACTCATGTGTGCTAGTTTGGAGAGCATTTCTATGGAGGATGCATTGTACACCCGAACATTGTACAGCCTAATAAAACTCTGACACATGCAAACGAATTAACACCCATAGACAAATACATGCACACACTTATCTCATATTCAGGGCGAAGCTTACTGTGAAGTTGAACAAATATTATTCTCCCTGTCAGAAAAATTTAAAAGTTTGTCTCTCTCTTTCTCTCTTGCTCTCTCTCCACGAGGCATGCACTGGAAGCTCTTGGAGCCTCCTCAAATAAAATTAATCAGTGCTTTAATGGAAACTGCTGGAGCGTTCAAATTGAATAGCGCCCTGTTTAGCATATCCTGGTGACACATCAGTTAGTCAGTATCTTCCTGGGGCTAAAACAGATATGGGACAGTCAACACTACTTCATATGTGTATGCACCTATAGGTAGGGCTAAGGCTAATTGCTTAGTATGCATTGGCATTAGTCTAATAAGCATGCATGTTTCTGCAAATGACCTATGAAAACCAATCATATTGTTGCCAGTATCAACCAACATAAAGTAGTGTGCAGCTACAATTCAGAGACCCACGTTAGAGTTGTTATAATGGGTACCCTCTTAAAGCCCTTCTCTGGCACATCCTCAGTAGGTGGGGAAGGAAATATTAACTAGGCTGTTCCAATGCCCCACTGTGTTTAGTGCTCTTGACTGACATCTTTAATTAGATACCATGCACATACCATGTGAAATGAAGTTCGTAGCAAACAGCTAGCAATATGTTCATCTTGATTGATTCGACTGCTGTCTGAGTGCTATCACATGTTGGAGTGCTTGGGTGGGATCTGGACACGTGACTAGGTTATGTGTGATTGTTAGGAGAGTAATGGAGGTGGGTTGAGGGTCTTTCGCAGAGTAGCCATGTGATAGATCTCTCTGTGTGTGTGTCAAACAAAAGGAGTGAGGTTAAACCTCTAATAAATACACGGGATGAGACCCGTAATGCCAACACACAGGACGAGACCCGGAAAAACAATGCACGGGACGAGACCCGGAATAGCAATGCACGGGACCAGACCCGGAATAACCATTGCACAAAACACTCAGCATGATAGCCGAAACAACACCACAGGTACTCACAGGACCAATGGCCATGGGAACAATAACTAATAAGACAATGGTGAACAGAGGGCACATACAGTGGGGAGAACATCCAGAAAATCACATTGTATGATTTTTAAATAAATTATTTGCATTTTATTGCATGACATACATATTTGATACATCAGAAAAGCAGAGCATAATATTTGGTACAGAAACCTTTGTTTGCAATTACAGAGATCATACGTTTCCTGTAGTTCTTGAACAGGTTTGCACACACTGCAGCAGGGATTTTGGCCCACTCCTCCATACAGACCTTCTCCAGATCCTTCAGGTTTCGGGGCTGTCGCTGGGCAATACGGACTTTCAGCTCCCTCCAAAAATTATCTATTGGATTCAGTTCTGGAGACTGGCTAGACCACTCCAGGACCTTGAGATGCTTCTTACGGAACCACTCCTTAGTTGCCCTGGCTGTGTGTTTCGGGTCGTTGTCAGTACTTCCGGGTTGGAGCGAGTGGTCGCATCGGCACGGCACTCCCGCAGGTAGTATAACTTATTCATTACATTTCATTACATTTCATTATATTTCATTATATTTCATTATAGCACAACGGTTTGATTTGTCTAATCTTAGCAATTTCTTCTCAGCTAGCTACATAGCCGTCTTTGTATCAAAGATAATTGCGTAATTATCGTATTTCGCCGTCCTAACGTAGTCTTCACTAGCCAGCTAGCTAACGTCCACTGATTAGCTGCACTGGAGAAACTATTACACTCAACTGAACGACTTGATTAGTTTAGTGTTAGCTAGCTACATAGCTATCTTTGCTGTCTTCGTATCTTCGTATCCAAGATAATTGTGTTGTTTAGGTTTAGAGTGTGTAGTCTTAGAGTGATTATCTTAATTTACCGAGGTTAGCTAGCCAGCTATTTGTCGTCCTTAATGTAGGAGACTCTGCTAGCTAGCCAACAGCTAGCTAACGTCTACCGAATAGACTCACAACCCGGTCGCATTCACAGGTAGTATCACATTTTCATTTCATTTCATTACAGTACAACGGTTTGATTTGTTTGATCGTAGCTAGCTACATAGCTAGCTACATAGCCGTCTTTGTATCAAAGATAACTGTGCAGTCTAGAGCGATTTTCTAGGTTAGCTAGCCAGCTATTGTCGTTCTTTTAACGCAACGTAACGTAAACAACACTACTAGCTAGCCAGCTAGCCCCCGAATAGCAGCACTGCAGAAACTATTACACTCAACGGAACGACTTGATTAGTGTAGTGTCAACAACGCACCCACTGCCAGCTAGCCTACTTCAGCAGTACTGTATCATTTTAATCATTTTAGTCAATAAGATTCTTGCTACGTAGCTTAACTTTCTGAACATTCGAGACGTGTAGTCCACTTGTCATTCCAATCTCCTTTGCATTAGCGTAGCCTCTTCTGTAGCCTGTCAACTATGTGTCTGTTTATCCCTGTTCTCTCCTCTCTGCACAGACCATACAAACGCTCCACACCGCGTGGCCGCGGCCACCCTAATCTGGTGGTCCCAGCGCGCACGACCCACGTGGAGTTCCAGGTCTCCGGTAGCCTCTGGAACTGCCAATCTGCGGTCAACAAGGCAGAGTTCATCTCAGCCTATGCCTCCCTCCAGTCCCTCGACTTCTTGGCACTGACGGACATTGGATCACCACAGACAACACTGCTACTCCTACTGCTCTCTCTTCGTCCGCCCACGTGTTCTCGCACACCCCGAGAGCTTCTGGTCAGCGGGGTGGTGGCACCGGGATCCTCATCTCTCCCAAGTGGTCATTCTCTCTTTCTCCCCTTACCCATCTGTCTATCGCCTCCTTTGAATTCCATGCTGTCACAGTTACCAGCCCTTTCAAGCTTAACATCCTTATCATTTATCGCCCTCCAGGTTCCCTCGGAGAGTTCATCAATGAGCTTGATGCCTTGATAAGCTCCTTTCCTGAGGACGGCTCACCTCTCACAGTTCTGGGCGACTTTAACCTCCCCACGTCTACCTTTGACTCATTCCTCTCTGCCTCCTTCTTTCCACTCCTCTCCTCTTTTGACCTCACCCTCTCACCTTCCCCCCCTACTCACAAGGCAGGCAATACGCTCGACCTCATCTTTACTAGATGCTGTTCTTCCACTAACCTCATTGCAACTCCCCTCCAAGTCTCTGACCACTACCTTGTATCCTTTTCCCTCTCGCTCTCATCCAACACCTCCCACACTGCCCCTACTCGGATGGTATCGCGCCGTCCCAACCTTCGCTCTCTCTCCCCCGCTACTCTCTCCTCTTCCATCCTATCATCTCTTCCCTCCGCTCAAACCTTCTCCAACCTATCTCCTGATTCTGCCTCCTCAACCCTCCTCTCCTCCCTCTCTGCATCCTTTGACTCTCTATGTCCCCTATCCTCCAGGCCGGCTCGGTCCTCCCCTCCCGCTCCGTGGCTCGATGACTCATTGCGAGCTCACAGAACAGGGCTCCGGGCAGCCGAGCGGAAATGGAGGAAAACTCGCCTCCCTGCGGACCTGGCATCCTTTCACTCCCTCCTCTCTACATTTTCCTCCTCTGTCTCTGCTGCTAAAGCCACTTTCTACCACGCTAAATTCCAAGCATCTGCCTCTAACCCTAGGAAACTCTTTGCCACCTTCTCCTCCCTCCTGAATCCTCCTCCCCCTCCCCCCTCCTCCCTCTCTGCAGATGACTTCGTCAACCATTTTGAAAAGAAGGTCGACGACATCCGATCCTCGTTTGCTAAGTCAAACGACACCGCTGGTTCTGCTCACACTGCCCTACCCTGTGCTCTGACCTCTTTCTCCCTCTCTCTCCAGATGAAATCTCGCGTCTTGTGACGGCCGGCCGCCCAACAACCTGCCCGCTTGACCCTATCCCCTCCTCTCTTCTCCAGACCATTTCCGGAGACCTTCTCCCTTACCTCACCTCGCTCATCAACTCATCCCTGACCGCTGGCTACGTCCCTTCCGTCTTCAAGAGAGCGAGAGTTGCACCACTTCTGAAAAAACCTACACTCGATCCCTCCGATGTCAACAATTACAGACCAGTATCCCTTCTTTCTTTTCTCTCCAAAACTCTTGAACGTGCCGTCCTTGGCCAGCTCTCCCGCTATCTCTCTCTGAATGACCTTCTTGATCCAAATCAGTCAGGTTTCAAGACTAGTCATTCAACTGAGACTGCTCTCCTCTGTATCATGGAGGCGCTCCGCACTGCTAAAGCTAACTCTCTCTCCTCTGCTCTCATCCTTCTAGATCTATCGGCTGCCTTCGATACTGTGAACCATCAGATCCTCCTCTCCACCCTCTCCGAGTTGGGCATCTCCGGCGCGGCCCACGCTTGGATTGCGTCCTACCTGACAGGTCGCTCCTACCAGGTGGCGTGGCGAGAATCTGTCTCCTCACCACGCGCTCTCACCACTGGTGTCCCCCAGGGCTCTGTTCTAGGCCCTCTCCTATTCTCGCTATACACCAAGTCACTTGGCTCTGTCATAACCTCACATGGTCTCTCCTATCATTGCTATGCAGACGACACACAACTAATCTTCTCCTTTCCCCCTTCTGATGACCAGGTGGCGAATCGCATCTCTGCATGTCTGGCAGACATATCAGTGTGGATGACGGATCACCACCTCAAGCTGAACCTCGGCAAGACGGAGCTGCTCTTCCTCCCGGGGAAGGACTGCCCGTTCCATGATCTCGCCATCACGGTTGACAACTCCATTGTGTCCTCCTCCCAGAGCGCTAAGAACCTTGGCGTGATCCTGGACAACACCCTGTCGTTCTCAACCAACATCAAGGCGGTGGCCCGTTCCTGTAGGTTCATGCTCTACAACATCCGCAGAGTACAACCCTGCCTCACACAGGAAGCGGCGCAGGTCCTAATCCAGGCACTTGTCATCTCCCGTCTGGATTACTGCAACTCGCTGTTGGCTGGGCTCCCTGCCTGTGCCATTAAACCCCTTCAACTCATCCAGAACGCCGCAGCCCGTCTGGTGTTCAACCTTCCCAAGTTCTCTCACGTCACCCCACTCCTCCGTTCTCTCCACTGGCTTCCAGTTGAAGCTCGCATCCGCTACAAGACCATGGTGCTTGCCTACGGAGCTGTGAGGGGAACTGCACCTCAGTACCTCCAGGCTCTGATCAGGCCCTACACCCAAACAAGGGCACTGCGTTCATCCACATCTGGCCTGCTCGCCTCCCTACCACTGAGGAAGTACAGCTCCCGCTCAGCCCAGTCAAAACTGTTCGCTGCTCTGGCCCCCCAATGGTGGAACAAACTCCCTCACGACGCCAGTACAGCGGAGTCAATCACCACCTTCCGGAGACACCTGAAACCCCACCTCTTCAAGGAATACCTAGGATAGGATAAAGTAATCCCTCTCACCCCCCCCTTTAAGATTTAGATGCACTATTGTAAAGTGACTGTTCCACTGGATGTTATAAGGTGAATGCACCAATTTGTAAGTCGCTCTGGATAAGAGCGTCTGCTAAATGACTTAAATGTAAATGTAATGCTGGAAGACCCAGCCACGACCCATCTTCAATGCTCTTACTGAGAGAAGGAGGTTGTTGGCCAAGATCTCGCGATACATGGCCCCATCCTTCCTCCCCTCAATACAGTGCAGTCATCCTGTCCCCTCTTCAGAAAAGCATCCCCAAAGAATGATGTTTACACCTCCATGCTTCACGGTTGGGATGGTGTTCTTGGGGTTGTACTCATCCTTCTTCTTCCTCCAAACACGGCGAGTGGAATTTAGACCATAAAGCTCTATTTTTGTCTCATCAGACTACATGACCTTCTCCCATTCCTCCTTTGGATCATCCAGATGGTCATTGGCAAACTTCAGACGGGCCTGGACATGCGCTGGCTTTAGCAGGGGGACCTTGCATGCGCTGCAGGATTTTAATCCATGACGGCGTAGTGTGTTACTAATGGTTTTCTTTGAGACTGTGGTCCCAGCTCTCTTCGGGTCATTGACCAGGTCCTGCCGTGTAGTTCTGGGATGATCCCTCACCTTCCTCATGATCATTGATGCTCCACGAGGTGAGATCTTGCATGGAGCCCCAGACCGAAGGTGATTGACCGTCATCTTGAACTTCTTCCATTTTCTAATAATTGTGCAAACAGTTGTTGCCTTCTCGCCAAGCTGCTTGTCTATTGTCCTGTAGCCCATCCCAGCCTTGTGCAGATCTACAATTTTATCCCTGATGTCCTTACACAGCTCTCTGGTCTTGGCGATTTTGGAGAGGTTGGAGTCTGTTTGATTGAGTGTGTGGACAGGTGTCTTTTATACAGGTAACGAGTTCAAACAGGTTTTTTATTTATTTTTATTTTACCTTTATTTAACTAGGCAAGTCAGTTAAGAATAAATTCTTATTTTCAATGACGGCCTAGGAACAGTGGGTTAACTGCCTGTTCAGGGGCAGAACGACAGATTTGTACCTTGTCAGCTCGTGGGTTTGAACTTGCAACCTTCCAGTTACTAGACCAACGAGTGGAGAACAGGAGGGCTTCTTAAAGAAAAACTAACAGGTTTGTCAGAGCCGGAATTCTTACTGGTTGGTAGTTGATCAAATACTTATGTCATGCAATAAAATGCAAATTAATTACATAACCTTTTGTGACTAGGGGGCAGGATTTTCATTTTTTGAAAAATATAATATTTTGTCAGGACAAGATGCTAGAATATGCATATAATTGACAGCTTAGGATAGAAAACACTCTAGAGTATCCAAAACTGTAAAAATATTGTCTGTGAGTATAACAGAACTGATATTGCAGGCGAAAGCCTGAGAAAAATCCAATCCGGAAGTGACTCATCTTTTGAAAGCTCTGTGTTCCAATGCGTCCCTATTGAGCAGTGAATGGGCTATCAACCAGATTACTTTTTCTCCGTATTCCCCAAGGTGTCTACAGCATTGTGATGTAGTTTTACGCATTTATGTTGAAGAATACCCGTAAGCGGCTACATTGCGCAAGTGGACACCTGATGGCTCTCAGAGTGATTCTCGCGAAAAATACAGAGGTAGCCATTATTCTAATCGGTCCTACTGAAAAACCAATTGTCCCGGTGGATATATTATTGAATAGATATTTGAAAAACACCTTGAGGATTGATTATAAACAAAGTTTGCCATGTTTCTGTCGATATTATTGAGCTAATTTGGAATATTTTTCGGTGTTTTCGTGACTGCAATTTCAGGGCAATTTCATCAACTGGCACGAAATAGCATAATGGACATAAATATTCCTAGAAAATATTCCTATTCATGAAAATCACAAGTGAAATATATTGAGACACAGCTCAGCCTTTATTAAAATTTTTGGATGAAAAACATTCCCGTTTTAAACAAGATATTTTGTCACGAAAAGATGCTCGACTATGCATATAATTGACAGCTTTGGAAAGAAAACACTCTGATGTTTCCAAAACTGCAAAGATATTGTTTGTGAGAGCCACAGAACTGATGTTACAGAAAAAAAACAGATAAAAATCAAATCAGGAAGTGCCACATTTTTTCAAACAGCCTCATGGCAATGACTCCTTATATGGCTGTGAAGGAGCTAGGAGTCAGCTTACGTTTTCCATGTTTTCCCCAAGGTGTCTGCAGCATTGTGACGTATTTGTAGGGATATCATCAAACATCCGAAGTTCTTCAAAGGTAAATTATTTTATTTGAATGCTTTTCTTGTTTTTGTGAAAATGTTGCCTGCTGAATGCTATGCTTAATGATATGCTAGGCTATCAATACTCTTACACAAATGCTTGTGTAGCTTTGGTTGAAAAGCATGTTTAGAAAATCTGAGATGACAGTGTTGTTAACAAAGGCTAAGCTTGTGTTTGAATATATTTACTTCATTTCATTTGCGATTTTCATGAATAGGAAACGTTGCGTTATGGTAATGAGCTTGAGGCTATGATTACGCTCCCGGATACAGGATTGCTCGATGCTAGAGGTTAAGATTTCGTTGGTAATGCCTAAACTTAACCCTAGCCTTAAAAATGTGGTTAATGCCTAAACTTAACCTTAAGAACAAGTTAGAAATTTGACGTTTGAGAAATGGATGAGAGATTGGATGAGATCTAATTCTGACATGAGACAGAGCTTGTTGTGACAAGAGTGGAGGTGTTTTTGGTCCATGACAGGTCCTCAGTGATGTGGACGCAAAGGAACTTAAAACTGCTGTCTCTCTCTTCTGCAGTCCTGTTGATGTGGATTGGGGCATGTTCCCTCCTCTGCTTCCTGAAGTCAACAATCAACTCTTTTCTTTTGTTGAAGTTGAGGGAGAGGTTGCTGTCCTGGTACCACAATGCCTGTTCACTTACCTCCTCCCTATAGGCTGACTCGCTGTTATTGGTTACAACCATGGTGACGTCAGCAAACTTGATGGAGTTGGTGTCATTCAAAGTCACGCAGTCGTGGGTTAACAGGGAGTACAGTGGGGCTGAGGACACACCCATGTGGGCCCTCTGTGTTAAGAGTCAGCTTGGAAGAGGTGTTGTTGCCAATCTTTGCAGCCTGTGATCTGCCCGTCAGGAAGTCCAGGATCTAGTTGAAGAGGGTAGTGTCCAGACCTACGGCTCTGAGATTGGTGTCGAGCTTGGAGGGAACAATAGTGTTGAATGCTGAACTGTAGTCAATGAACAGCATTCTCACACAGGTGTTCCTCTTGTCCAGAAGTGCCTCGGCCATGTGAATAGCGATGAAAATGGCATCTTCAATGGATTTGTTGGAGCGGTAAGCAAATTTGAGTGGGGCCAGATTGTGTGTGTGTGTGTGTGTGTGTGTGTGTGTGTGTGTGTGTGTGTGTGTGTGTGTGTGTGTGTGTGTGTGTGTGTGTGTGTGTGTGTGTGTGTGTGTGTGTGTGTGTGTGTGTGTGTGTGTGTGTGTGTGTGTGTGTGTGTGTGTGTGTAGCAATGCATGTACAAATGATACACCATGTATCATGTACCAATGCATGTACACAAATAAATACAGATACCAGACACACTTATAATACACACCCCTCCATCCAAAATAATGAGCTTTTCTCCTAAGCGGTATAAGAGTGAGTAGCTGGTCGTATTTTATCAGAAGGTGCGTGTTTTTTTCCAGCACCGTTAGCAGATTAGCGTCTCATTCTGAGTTAGCGCTTTGCCTGTGTGGCTGTGTCAGGAAGCCTCACACAACCTAATAATTTAGCCAACACAGCTGTTTGAGCAGTTTAAAGACACACATACACATGCACACATTAACAAGCACACACACACACATTAACAAACACACACAGGGCGGCTCCATGCAAAACTGTTGAGAGTTAGAATAGTAGAATACACAAGGTGCACGTAAGAAATTTGGTTGTGCATCAGCCATTTTTAACTCATGTCACTGACAGACACTCAATTAGCCATGTCAGCTAAAAGGGCCCCCAAATGGCTAGAGCCGACCTGGCACACACACACACACACACACACACGCACGCACGCACGCACACACACACACACACACACACACACACACACACACACACACACACACACACACACACACACACACACACACACACACACACACACACACACACACACACACACACACACACACACACACACACTTCTGTCAGAGTAAATGTTTTTCTTTTGATGTCTGGCATTTTCCTCAGTGTTATTGGGAGTAATTGACAATTTACTCTAAAAGCCAAAAATATGGAGAGACTGAATTAAAGTGCATAGCCTCGACCCAAATAGACAGAGCAGACCATTGCTGTCTCCCTTCCCTTCTCTCTTACTCCTACACTCTTAGAAGAAAGGGTGCTGTCCCCATAGTAGAACCATTTGAAGAACCCTATTTGGTTCCAGGAAGAACCCTTTCCAAGAGTTCTACCTGAAACTAAAAAGGGTTCTGCTATGGGGACAACCACAGAACCCTTTTGGAACACTTTTTTCTAAGTGTACCTTTCTCTCTTCAACCTCCAAGCTCTATCCCCACGAACAACTTATCAATCCATCTCTCTCTCCTTCCTTCTTTCACTCCCTCTTTCCCTCCCCATTTCCCTCCTCCTTTGGCCTCTCTACCCTCTCTCCCCTGGTCTCAAAAACCTGACCAAAAGCAACACAGTGACACGGGTCTGGTTTCAATGATGGACTCTTTTGGCATAGAGGAACTGTGTCACTGCCTACATCGGTAAGGTAAAAAAAACTTTCTGGAGACTAATGACGAGGAAGACATACCAGAATGTCGCCATTCAAAACCAAAGTTTGCAGGCAAAGCCTTTGCAGTGGTTTTAGTTAAGTTAGTTGATGCAAACTAGCACTTGTGAAATGCACTCATTCAAAATAACCTCTATGATCTCAATCTGGCTAGCTACTGTTTTGTATTCTCTTTGGGCGGATGAAATAGGCAGTAACATAGGTCCTCTATGCCAAAAGAGTTCATAATTGAAACCAGACCCTAGTCACTGTGTTGCCTAGGGTCCGGGTTTTTGAAAATCTCTCTCCCCTCTCTCCCATGCTTGTTGCTGCTCAGTCATTGGAATCAATTTGTTCTCTGTGACAGTCATTGCAGATACTGGTACAGCACAGCACATTACAGAGTCCTTATTGAGAAGGTAATCAATCTTTAATTCACTGTTTTTCCATGTATGAATCTGTTATTCAATGCATTTCTATGGGATAAAAAAAATAAAGACAAATTCAACGTTTCATCAAACAAGACTTAACAGTACAGGACAGGAGGGTAAACATATTTGGCCCCGCTTTATTTTATGTACTAATGAAGGCTTCATGAAGCATTCAAATAGGCTTCATAAGAACTAAATAAATTGGTCACAAATCATCTAAGGTTAAAAAAATGTGAACAAATAAATTGATGGTTATGTCACAGTTATGAATAGATCATGATATACGGTTATAGATGATTTGTGAAACATCTATGCAGTTCTTATGAAGCCTTCATAAGATGCACTTCAAATAAAGTGGGACAAAATTGTTCATGATAATTTCATGAAAACAGACACGCAGAGACACAGAAACACACACACATAGAAAAAACATACACTAAAAAACACAGACACATTAGTCTTGTGGAAAGGCTACTCCCATAGGGGACAGTAATGTAATTTCCCCTCAACAGTACAGTGGGTACCATAGACTGTTCATTACATACTATAGCATTATCCACCATTGAATATGTTAGAGCAGCTCTCCTGTCAAGGTATTAATTGTTGCTGATTGCCACTTTGTTAAGTTGTTTATACACCGAGTGTACAACACATTTTGAATACCTGCTCTTTCCATGACATAGGCTGACCAGGTGTATCCAGGTGAAAGCTAAGATCCCTTATTGATGTCACTTGTTAAATCCACTTCAATCAGTGTAGATGAAGCGGAGGAGACCAGTTAAAGAAGGATTTTTAAGCTTTGAGGCAATTGAGACATGGGTTGTGTATGATTGCCATTCAGAGAGGGAATGGGCAAGACAAAAGATTGAATAGTGGATGTAGGACCCGCTCTATAGTCTTAAAATAGATAAAGCTCACAGGCATAACAACACACACAATCCCCACTATAGACAGTCCCCACACAGAGAGAGAGAGACAGAGAGAGCAATGTAATATAGGGGAGAGGGTGTGTGAGAGATAGAGTGATGGGGTGTGTGTGAGAGAGAGAAAGAGACAGGGAGCAGTTTAAGCCCCACAACATATATATCCACATATATTCAACAAATATCATCGAATTTGGTGAGGGCGCTAGAACAGTCTGCAGCACCCTGCCTCACCCTAATAGAATATGATGTCTACTATTTGCTGATGATCTGATGCTTCTGTCCCCAATCAAGGAGGGTCTACAGCAGCACCTAGATCTTCTTCACAGATTCTGTCAGACCTGGGTCCTGACAGTAAATCTCAGTTGGACAAAAATAATTGTTTTCCAAAAAAGGTCCAGTTGCCATGATCACAAATACAAATCCCATCTAGACAACATTGCTCTAAAGCACACAAAAAACTATACATACCTCGTCCTAAACATCAACACCACAGGTAACTTTCACAAAGCTGTGAACGAGCTGAGAGGCAATGCAAGAAGGGCCTTCTGTGCCATCAAAAGGAACATAAAATTAGAGATTAGGATCTGGCTAAAAATACTTAAATCAGTTATAGAACACATTGCCCTTTATGGTTGTGAGGTCTGGGGTTTGCTTACTAACCAAGATTTTACAAAATGCGACAAACACCAAATTGAGACTCTGCATGCAGAATTCTGCCAAAATATCCTTAGTGTAAAACGTATAACACCAATTAATACGGCTTAAAGTGGTCATTTGGACAGACACTCCAATCTCCGCTGTGGAGCTTTGCAGCTCCTTCAGAGTTATCTTTGATCTCTTTGTTGCCTCTCTGATTAATGCCCTTCTTGCCTGGTCTGTGAATTTTGGTGGGAGGCCCTCTCTTGGCAGGTTTATTGTAGTGCTATATTCTTAATAAAAATATATAATGGATTTAATGGTGCTCCGTGGGGTGTTAAAAGTTTCAGATATTTTTTTATGACACAAACTTGATCTGTACTTCTCCACAACTTTGTCCCTGACCTGACCCCAGCCACCTCAGTCATAGACTGTTCTCTCTACTACCGCATGGCAAGTGGTACCGGAGTACCAAGTCTAGGACAAAAATGCTTCTCAACAGTTTTTACCCCCAAGCCATAAGACTCCTGAACTGGTAATCAAATGGCTACCCAGACTATTTGCATTGTGCCTCCCCCCAACCCCTCTTTTATGCTGCTGCTACTCTCTGTTTATCTTATATGCATAGTCACTTTAACTATACATTCACGTACATATTACCTAAATTGGCCTGACCAACCAGTGATACCGCACATTGGCTAACCGTGCTATCTGCATTGTGTCCCACCACCTACCAACCCCTCTTTTTTTTTATTCTGCTTCTCTCTGTTCATCATATACACATAGTCACTTTAACGATACCTACATGTACATACTACCTCAATAAGCCTGACTAACATGTGTCTGTATATGCTACTCTTTTTTCAAATGTCTTTTTACTGTTGTTTTATTTCTTTATTTACCTACACACACACACACACACACACACACACACACACACACACACACACACACACACACACACACACACACACACACACACACACACACACACACACACACACACACACACACACACACACACACACACACACACACACACACACACACACACACACAGACACCTTTTTGTCCTGCACCATTGGTTAGAGCCTGTAAGTAAGCATTTCACTGTAAGGTCAACACCTGTTGTATTAGGCGCACTTGACAAATAAAATTTGATTTGATTTGTTTAGAGAGCTCCTTGGTCTTCATGGTGCCGCTTGCTTGGTGGTGCCCCTTGCTTAGTGGTGTTGCAGACCCTGGGGCCTTTCAGAACAGGTGTATATATACTGAGATCATGTGACACTTAGATTGCACACAGGTGGACTGTACTTAATTATGTGACTTCTGAAGGTAATTGGATGCACCATATCTTATTTAGGGGCTTCATAGAAAAGGGGGTACACATGCACCAATTTTCTGAATTTTTTGTCCATTACATGAAATCCAAATAAAACTCTGTTTAAATTACAGGTTGCAATGCATCAAAATAGGAATAACGCCAACAGGGTCAATTCTCTTTTCTCTCTCTCTCTGTTCTTTTCCCTTGCTTATCTTCACATCCCTCACCCGTCATTTCCTTCATCATCTGTTTTTTCTCTCTCACTCCATTGCTTTCACCATCCATCTACAGTATCTCTCCATCTATCTCCCTCACAGCCTATTACTGTAGTGTGTGAATCCTCTCTCTCTATCTCTCTCACTCCCTCTCTCCGCTTGTAGGCTGTGCTCCTCTGCATGTTGTGTGTGTGTGTGCTGACTTGAGGAGTTGTGACAGGCTTGGGCATGGGCTACGCTAATGCCATGCCTCTCTATCTCTCTCTCCCATAAGCCTGGGGTTCTCCCTCTCTCCTCTCTTCTATACTCTCTCTGTTCTGGTGTGGCTGTTCAGCCAGCTGCTTCTGTCAAGTCCTCCTCTCCTCTCCTCTCCTGTGTGTGAGTCTGCCCTGTCAATGTCTGCAGACATCAGTCTTCATTCCCCAGCATCAGCATCAATAGACCCATATCCCCCATGTCTCCCTGGCTATTACTGTAGAGCTGACTGGACAAGGGTGTCATGTTTTGTCTTATATTGTCTTGTCATTTTGCTTTTCCCTCTGTTCGTTTTCCCCCTGCTGGTCTTTTTAGGTTCGTTCCCCTTTTTCTCTCTCCCTTCCTCTCTCTCTTCTCTCTATCGTTCCGTTCCTGCTCCCAGCTGTTCCTATTCCCCTAATCAATCATTTAGTCTTCCCACACCTGTTCCCTATCT
The DNA here is from genome assembly GCF_021184085.1 of Oncorhynchus gorbuscha. Taxonomy (NCBI): domain Eukaryota; kingdom Metazoa; phylum Chordata; class Actinopteri; order Salmoniformes; family Salmonidae; genus Oncorhynchus; species Oncorhynchus gorbuscha. Next base: position 34,016,276 of record NC_060193.1, on the reverse strand, counting down.
TTTTCCCTGATTAGAGTCCCTATTTCTCCCCTTGTTTTCCGTTTCTGCCCTGTCGGATCCTTGTCTATTGTTCACCGTGCTGTGTCTGTGTATCGCCCTGTCGTGTCGTGTTTCCCTCAGATGCTGCGTGGTGAGCAGGTGTCTGAGTCTGCTACGTTCAAGTGCCTTCCCGAGGCAACCTGCAGTTCATGATCGAGTCTCCAGTCTGTTCTCGTCATTACGAGTGGAATTGTGCTTTATGATTGTATATTTACTTTACTGGATTAAAGACTCTGTTTTCGCCAAGTCGCTTTTGGGTCCTCATTCACCTGCATAACAGAAGGATCCGACCAAAGAATGGACCCAGCGACTACAGACGCTCGTAACACTGCCGTCGAGATCAAGGAGCCATGCTCGGCAGACACGAGCAGGAATTGTCTGCTGCTCGCCATGCCGTGGAGAACCTGGCCGCTCAGGTTTCCGACCTCTCTGGACAGTTCCAGAGTCTTCGTCTCGTGCCACCTGTTACTTCCTGGCCTGCCGAGCCTCCGGAACCTAGGGTTAATAACCCACCTTGCTACTCCGGGCAGCCCACGGAGTGCCGCTCCTTTCTCACCCAGTGTGATATTGTGTTCTCTCTCCAACCCAACACATACTCTAGAGAGAGAGCTCGGGTTGCTTACGTCATTTCACTCCTTACTGGCCGGGCTCGAGAGTGGGGCACAGCTATCTGGGAGGCAAGGGCTGATTGCTCTAACAATTACCAGAACTTTAAAGAGGAGATGATTCGGGTTTTTGACCGTTCAGTTTTTGGTAGGGAGGCTTCTAGGGCCCTGGCTTCCCTATGCCAAGGTGATCGATCCATAACGGATTACTCTATTGAGTTTCGCACTCTTGCTGCCTCTAGTGAGTGGAACGAGCCGGCGCTGCTCGCTCGTTTTCTGGAGGGACTCCACGCAGTGGTTAAAGATGAGATTCTCTCCCGGGAGGTTCCTTCAAGTGTGGACTCTTTGATTGCTCTCGCCATCCGCATAGAACGACGGGTAGATCTTCGTCACCAGGCTCGTGGAAGAGAGCTCGCGTCAACGGTGTTTCCCTGCTCCGCATCGCAACCATCTCCCACCTCTGGCTCAGAGACTGAGCCCATGCAGCTGGGAGGTATTCGCATCTCGACTAAGGAGAGGGAACGGAGGATCACCAACCGCCTGTGCCTCTATTGCGGATTTGATGGACATTTTGTCAATTCATGTCCAGTAAAAGCCAGAGCTCATCAGTAAGCGGAGGGCTACTGGTGAGCGCTACTACTCAGGTCTCTCCATCTAGATCCTGTACTACTATGTCGGTCCATCTACGCTGGACCGGTTCGGGTGCTACATGCAGTGCCTTGATAGACTCTGGGGCTGAGGGTTGTTTCATGGACGAAGCATGGGCTCGGAAACATGACATTCCTTTCAGACAGTTAGACAAGCCTACGCCCATGTTCGCCTTAGATGGTAGTCATCTTCCCAGTATCAGATTTGAGACACTACCTTTAACCCTCACAGTATCTGGTAACCACAGTGAGACTATTTCTTTTTTGATTTTTCGTTCACCTTTTACACCTGTTGTTTTGGGTCATCCCTGGCTAGTATGTCATAATCCTTCTATTAATTGGTCTAGTAATTCTATCCTATCCTGGAACGTTTCTTGTCATGTGAAGTGTTTAATGTCTGCCATCCCTCCCATTTCTTCTGTCCCCACTTCTCAGGAGGAACCTGGCGATTTGACAGGAGTGCCGGAGGAATATCATGATCTGCGCACGGTCTTCAGTCGGTCCCGAGCCAACTCCCTTCCTCCTCACCGGTCGTATGATTGTAGTATTGATCTCCTTCCGGGGACCACTCCTCCTCGGGGTAGACTATACTCTCTGTCGGCTCCCGAACGTAAGGCTCTCGAGGATTATTTGTCTGTGTCTCTTGACGCCGGTACCATAGTGCCTTCTTCCTCTCCGGCCGGGGCGGGGTTTTTTTTGTTAAGAAAAAGGACGGTACTCTGCGCCCCTGCGTGGATTATCGAGGGCTGAATGACATAACGGTTAAGAATCGTTATCCGCTTCCCCTTATGTCATCAGCCTTCGAGATTCTGCAGGGAGCCAGGTGCTTTACTAAGTTGGACCTTCGTAACGCTTACCATCTCGTGCGCATCAGAGAGGGGGACGAGTGGAAAACGGCGTTTAACACTCCGTTAGGGCATTTTGAGTACCGGGTTCTGCCGTTTGGTCTCGCCAATGCGCCAGCTGTTTTTCAGGCATTAGTTAATGATGTTCTGAGAGACATGCTGAACATCTTTGTTTTTGTCTATCTTGACGATATCCTGATTTTTTCACCGTCACTCGAGATTCATGTTCAGCACGTTCGACGTGTTCTACAGCGCCTTTTAGAGAATTGTCTCTACGTGAAGGCTGAGAAGTGTTCTTTTCATGTCTCCTCCGTTACTTTTCTCGGTTCCGTTATTTCCGCTGAAGGCATTCAGATGGATTCCGCTAAGGTCCAAGCTGTCAGTGATTGGCCCGTTCCAAGGTCACGTGTCGAGTTGCAGCGCTTTCTAGGTTTCGCTAATTTCTATCGGCGTTTCATTCGTAATTTCGGTCAAGTTGCTGCCCCTCTCACAGCTCTTACTTCTGTCAAGACGTGTTTTAAGTGGTCCGGTTCCGCCCAGGGAGCTTTTGATCTTCTAAAAGAACGTTTTACGTCCGCTCCTATCCTCGTTACTCCTGACGTCACTAGACAATTCATTGTCGAGGTTGACCTTCAGAGGTAGGCGTGGGAGCCATTCTATCCCAGCGCTTCCAGTCTGACGATAAGGTTCATCCTTGCGCTTATTTTTCTCATCGCCTGTCGCCATCTGAACGCAACTATGATGTGGGTAACCGCGAACTGCTCGCCATCCGCTTAGCCCTAGGCGAATGGCGACAGTGGTTGGAGGGGCGACCGTTCCTTTGTCGTTTGGACAGACCATAAGAACCTTGAGTACATCCGTTCTGCCAAACGACTTAATGCTCGTCAAGCTCATTGGGCGTTGTTTTTCGCTCGTTTCGAGTTTGTGATTTCTTACCGTCCGGGTAGCAAGAACACCAAGCCTGATGCCTTATCCCGTCTTTTTAGTTCTTCTGTGGCTTCGACTGATCCCGAGGGGATTCTTCCTTATGGGCGTGTTGTCGGGTTGACAGTCTGGGGAATTGAAAGACAGGTTAAGCAAGCACTCACGCACACTGCGTCGCCGCGCGCTTGTCCTAGTAACCTTCTTTTCGTTCCTGTTTCCACTCGTCTGGCTGTTCTTCAGTGGGCTCACTCTGCCAAGTTAGCTGGTCATCCCGGTGTTCGAGGCACTCTTGCGTCTATTCGCCAGCGCTTTTGGTGGCCGACTCAGGAGCGTGACACGCGCCGTTTCGTGGCTGCTTGTTCGGACTGCGCGCAGACTAAGTCAGGTAACTCTCCTCCTGCCGGTCGTCTCAGACCGCTCCCCATTCCTTCTCGACCATGGTCTCACATCGCCCTAGACTTCATTACCGGTCTGCCTTTGTCTGCGGGGAAGACTGTGATTCTTACGGTTGTCGATAGGTTCTCTAAGGCGGCACATTTCATTCCCCTCGCTAAACTTCCTTCCGCTAAGGAGACGGCACAAATCATTATCGAGAATGTGTTCAGAATTCATGGTCTCCCGTTAGACGCCGTTTCAGACAGAGGCCCGCAATTCACGTCACAGTTTTGGAGGGAGTTCTGTCGTTTGATTGGTGCGTCCGTCAGTCTCTCTTCCGGGTTTCATCCCCAGTCTAACGGTCAAGCAGAGAGGGCCAATCAGACGATTGGTCGCATACTACGCAGCCTTTCTTTCAGAAACCCTGCGTCTTGGGCAGAACAGCTCCCCTGGGCAGAATACGCTCACAACTCGCTTCCTTCGTCTGCTACCGGGTTATCTCCGTTTCAGAGTAGTCTGGGTTACCAGCCTCCTCTGTTCTCATCCCAGCTTGCCGAGTCCAGCGTTCCCTCCGCTCAAGCGTTTGTCCAATGTTGTGAGCGCACCTGGAGGAGGGTGAGGTCTGCACTTTGCCGTTACAGGGCACAGACTGTGAGAGCCGCCAATAAACGTAGGATTAAGAGTCCAAGGTATTGTTGCGGCCAGAGAGTGTGGCTTTCCACTCGCAACCTTCCTCTTACGACAGCTTCTCGTAAGTTGACTCCGCGGTTCATTGGTCCGTTCCGTGTCTCCCAGGTCGTCAATCCTGTCGCTGTGCGACTGCTTCTTCCGCGACATCTTCGTCGCGTCCATCCTGTCTTCCATGTCTCCTGTGTCAAGCCCTTTCTTCGCACCCCCGTTCGTCTTCCCTCCCCCCTCCCGTCCTTGTCGAGAGCGCACCTATTTACAAGGTACGTAGGATCATGGACATGCGTTCTCGGGACGGGGTCACCAATACTTAGTGGATTGGGAGGGTTACGGTCCTGAGGAGAGGAGTTGGGTTCCGTCTCGGGACGTGCTGGACCGTTCACTTATTGATGATTTCCTCCGTTGCCGCCAGGATTCCTCCTCGAGTGCGCCAGGAGGCGCTCGGTGAGTGGGGGTACTGTCATGTTTTGTCTTATATTGTCTTGTCATTTTGCTTTTCCCTCTGTTCGTTTTCCCCCTGCTGGTCTTTTTAGGTTCGTTCCCCTTTTTCTCTCTCCCTTCCTCTCTCTCTTCTCTCTATCGTTCCGTTCCTGCTCCCAGCTGTTCCTATTCCCCTAATCAATCATTTAGTCTTCCCACACCTGTTCCCTATCTTTTTCCCTGATTAGAGTCCCTATTTCTCCCCTTGTTTTCCGTTTCTGCCCTGTCGGATCCTTGTCTATTGTTCACCGTGCTGTGTCTGTGTATCGCCCTGTCGTGTCGTGTTTCCCTCAGATGCTGCGTGGTGAGCAGGTGTCTGAGTCTGCTACGTTCAAGTGCCTTCCCGAGGCAACCTGCAGTTCATGATCGAGTCTCCAGTCTGTTCTCGTCATTACGAGTGGAATTGTGCTTTATGATTGTATATTTACTTTACTGGATTAAAGACTCTGTTTTCGCCAAGTCGCTTTTGGGTCCTCATTCACCTGCATAACAAAGGGTGCCTTTCATCAGACAGATGGGGCTAGTTCTGTGTGTGGGTGTGGAAGGAGGGAGGAGTGTGTGTGTGTGTGTGTGTGTGTGTGTGTGTGTGTGTGTGTGTGTGTGTGTGTGTGTGTGTGTGTGTGTGTGTGTGTGTGTGTGTGTGTGTGTGTGTGTGTGTGTGTGTGTGTGTGTGTGTGTGTGTGTGTGTGTGTGTGTGTGTGTGTGTGTGTGTGTGTGTGTGTGTGTGTGTGTGTGTCAAAGCAGATTTAAACCAATAGTAGGCCATCTTCATTTCTCAACCCTTGGCCATCGGCTCTTTCATCCTTTCCTATTCTCACAACAGCACGCCGTCCTTCCCTGGTGTACAGTAGTCCTCCTTGAGGTGTTTCTAACCTAAATTAGACAGCCAAACTCCATTGAAGATCAACATGGGTCAGGAAATAATCTCCTAGCTCCAGTGGTTTATTGAAGTCACAAGGGCCTGAAGTCAATGAATAAGTCAATGAAGACCGGAAAACTGAATAGATACAAAATACAGCATATTAATGACAAGCTCTCTTGTATTGACTGACAATGATCGCTTTCTATACAAAAATGCATAATATAAGGTAAACTGCATGTAAAACAATCTAAAATGATATATACAGCACTCTGTTGAAGTAAAATAATAAGCTATAACCATGCTAACTAGCCTTAGTACACTGGATGACAAAGCACTAACAGACCTAGCAAATCAAATGCACATAATAACAACATTGTAAGCATTACATATGAAAATACTTCCTGATATAGTTAGAGGAACTTCTAAGTAAACGTTTTAATACTCAAAAGCAGTGCTCACTCAGATATAACAAAAGGCTGGCAGCAGATCATTATGAGTTTTGAGAAATGCATGAAATTAAACTTCTTCTTCTTCGGTGGGGTTGGTCGCGAGTTGGCATCCAACATTATGGTGTATTACCGCCACCTACTGTACTGGAGTGTGGGCCAGAGACAGGGAGAAACTAAATCCTACCTACGAACCAATTTGCTCTTAAAAAAGATAACTAAATATTTGAGACAATATCTAATGACATTCTACTCAATATACAGTGTCTTGCGAAAGTTTTTACCCCCTTGGCATTTTTCCTATTTTGTTGCCTTACAATCTGGAGATAAAATTGATTTTGGGGGGTTTGTAATCATTTGATTTACACATCATGCCTACCACTAAGACAAAAAACAGAAAACTTGAATGTGCATAACTTATTCACCCCCCTCCAAAATTCTAAAAATTGTAGAGCCGCCTTTTGCAGCAATTACTGCTGCAAGTCTCTTGGGAAATGTCTCTATAAGCTTGGCACATCTAGCCACTGGGATTTTTGCCCATTCTTCAAGGCAAAACCACTGCAGCTCCTTTAAGTAGGATGATTTCCGCTGGTGTACAGCAATCTTTAAGTCATACCACAGATTCTCAATTGGATTGAGGTCTGGGCTTTGACTAGGCCATGCCAAGACATTTACATGTTTCCCCTTAATAACCTCTTGAAGCTAGGGAGCACTATTTTTATTTTTGAAAAAAATAATGTTCCCAAAGTAAACGGCCTATTTCTCAGGACCAGATGCTAGAATATGCATATAATTGACAGCTTAGAATTGAAAACACTCTAAAGTTTCCAAAACTGTAAAAATATTGTCTGTGAGTATAACAGAACTGATATTGCAGGCGAAACCCTGAGGAAAATCCAATCAGGTAGTGCCTCTTATTTTGAAACCCTTCTGTTCCTTTGCATGCCTATCCTCCATTTAAAGGAATATCAACCAGATTCCTGTTTCTACGTCATCCCTAAGGTGTCTACAGCCTTTAGACGTAGTTTCACGCCTTTATGTTGAAGAATGAGCATAAACGACCACATTGCGTCAGTGGCCAGCTGATGGCTCTCGGAGTGATTCTTGCGTAAAAGAGAGAGGTAGCTATTTTTCCTCCCGGTCCTACTGAAAAGCCAACTGTCCCGGTTGATATATTATCGAATAGATATTTGAAAAACACCTTGAGGATTGATTATAAAAAATGTTTGCCATGTTTCTGTCGATATTATGGAAATAATTTGGATTTTTTTTTCGCCGTTGTCGTGACCACTATTTCCGGTGGATTTCTGAACATAACGTGAAGGAGCAGCACCAACAAAACCACAGACTGGTAGCAGAGGTAGCCCAGATGAAGGTTGGGAAGACTCAGGAGTCTGGCCCGAATCAATTCCTGGTAAAGTTAAGGGAGGAAGATGATGGAGTCGTATTTGTGCACCTTCGAGAGGATGGCCCAGAGGGAAGGATGGCCCCAGCCCAAGTGGGCCAGCCTGTTGGCACCCTACCTCCCTGAGAAGGCCCCTAAGGTCTACTTTGAGTTGAACACTGACCAGGCCGTGAATTATGAGGGACTCAGATGGGAGATACTGAGCTCTTATGGGTTCAATCTCGCACGCCGTGCACAATTGGTCCACGACTGGGCCTGGATCCTGGGCCTTTGACCCCCAGGATCCAGGACCCAGGACCTGTAAATGTCAGTTGTCTTTTCATAGCCGATCATTCAGAGTATCTCTACCGCTTTTGCTGTCTCTAGAGAGTTGAAAACAGACAGTCTGGGACAGGTAGCATGTCTGGTGAACAGGTCAGGGTTCCATAGCTGCAGGCAGAAGAGTTGAGGCTGGAGCAGCAGCATGACCAGGTGGACTGGGGACAGCAAGGAGTAATCCGGCCATGTAGTCCTGAGGCATGGTCCTAGGGCTCAGGTCCTCCGAGAGAGAGAAAGAAATGAAGAAAGATGAGAAAGAAAGAGAGAAAAAGGGAGAGAACATTAGAGAGAGCATATTGAAATTCACAAAGGACACCGGATAAGACAGGATAAATACTCCAGGTTTAACAGACTGACCCTAGCCCCTGACACATAAACTATTGCAACATAAATACTGGAGGCTGACACAGGAGGGGTCAGGAGACACTGTGGCCCCGTCCGATGATACCCCCGGACAGGGCCAAACAGGAAGGATTTAACCCCACCCAATTTGCCAAAGCACAGCCCCCAAACCACTAGAGGGATATCTTCAACCACCAACTTACCATCCTGAGTCAAGGCCGAGTATAGCCCACAAAGATCTCCGCCACGGCACAACCCAAGGGGGGGCGCCAACCCAGACAACTGCTATCTTGCTGCCTGTTATTGAAATGGATTGGAATTCAGCTGAGTATATGCGCCAGACGCCAGGCTTGCCTATGTTTCACATTATTACAAAGTCAATAAAGAATTGGGACAAGGGTGAAATCTTATTTTGGAACAGTAAGAACTATGCTGAAGGAGGTTAAGAAATGTCTCTCTCATCCTCTTTGATTTATCCAGTGAAAAGGATTGTCTTCCTCTTCTTTTCTGAAGTGATTTATTCATTTTCTCCTCCCTGAGGATGAGAGGAAACCTTGACAGAAGAGGATGAGAACTGGAAAAATATTTGACATGCTTCATTAGGGCGACAAAGACTGGGGAAATTAGTTTAGCTTCTGGCCTGAATAGCCTCCTCCAGAATGTCACGTGGAAATCTTTCTCGAGTGTGAAAGAAGAAGATGGAGATTTCACAATAAATTCTGTGCCATAATTTCATTTTTTTAAACAATCCACTTGTCCAACAGCCTCTTCATTTGAGCCAGATTAGGAAACTGTCGATTTGAGAAAAAAACAGGCTGTGCTGTAAGGCAATTGCAATAATGAACTGTGTTTTTCAAGCTAGAGTTTGTTTAGGTTAATTGAAACTCGAAATGCATGGCAACTGATTATTGCTCATTGTCGTTGACTCATTAAATTATGAATCTCAAATGAATCATCAACAACATCGACACCTCATACTGTAGCTGTAAAGCAGAAATGGTTAAATGACAGCGCGTATATGACTCTGGCATCAGTTAGGCAAACAGTGTGAATTTAACAAAAACCCAGGAGACTTTTACAATGATATTTGTCCTGACAGTTGAACCCAGAGACACATGTTAGTTATATTTTCCATAGAGAATGCTAACATAGCTTAGCACTGATACACACTAACCAATCTGCCCATTGTCCATCACCCAGAACAATGCAGACCATTGACACTCTATCGGCACATAACGTTAATGTCACCCAACCAAATGTCCCATCCCATAGAGAAATGGAGTTCAGGAGTTCACCATGGGAAATACTTTGTTCTCTCTATCTCTCTTACACCCAGGTCGTAAATTCCTGTAGGAGACTCTCTCCCCCTGGCCATGCAGAAAGAGAGAACAAAGGATTTCTCATGGTGAACTCCTGAATCCCCAAAATGGGAATTTGAAACAAAATGTCCACTTGTGGGAATGGTCCGTGGACACTTAAGGGACGGGTATGACGAGTATGTTTCATTTGGTGACATCAGAGAGGACAGGAAGCACACATAACTATATCTCTGAATGTGTAGATTTCTCAATAACTATATCTCTGAATGTGTACACATCTAATCATTGTATAAAATGAATGAGTAAAGATGAAACTATTTGTGAAATGATGTAATGTGATGTTAAACCTTTAATGTGAGAGAATTCCCTTTAAAGTTTAACTAAGTCATTAGCCCGCCCACACAGACATGATCTGTCGACATAGAACCGCCTTTTCTCTGGGATCATTCGGGACACTAGCGTCCCACCTCGCCAACTGCCGGTGAAATTGCATGTCGCAAATTCAAAACAACAGAAATCTCATAATTAAAATTCCTCAACCATACAAGTATTTTACACCATTTTAAAGATACCCTTCTCGTTAATCCAACCACAGTGTCCTATTTCAAAAAGGCTTTTCCGTGAAAGTAGAACATATCATTATGTTAGGTCAGCAACTAGTCACAGAAAGCATTCAGCCATTTCCCAACCAAAGAGAGGTGTCACAGAATGCAGAAATATAGATAAAATTCATCACTAACCTTTGACGATCTTCATCAGATGACACTCCCAGGACTCAATGTTACACAATGTTACATATGTATATCCAAAAACCTTAGTTTACATTGGCGCCATGTTTATAAATGCCTCCAAGACACCCGGAGAAATTGTAGAGAGCCATATCAAATAACAAAAATACTCATCATAAACTTTGATGAAAGATACATGTTAGGCATAGAATTAAAGATAAACTTGTTCTTAATGCAACCGCTGTGTCAGATTTCAAAAAAGCTTTACGGCAAAAGCACAATATTCAATATTCTGAGAACAGGTTCAGCCACAAAAGCAAGCAATACAGTTACCCGACAAATTGTGGAGTCAACAAAAAGTCATAAATAGCATTATAAATCTTCACTTACCATTGCTGATCTTCGTCGGAATGCACTCCCAGGACTCCCACTTCCACAAGAAATGTTTTTTTCTTCGATTACGTCAAAATTTTTGTCCAAATACCTCCGTTTTGTTCACACATTTAGTTCACTATTCCAAAGGCACAATGTGCGAGCGCAAATTCGAGACGAGAAGTCAAAAGTGTTCCATTACAGTTTGTAGAAACATGTCAAATGATGTTTACAACCAATCCTTAGAGTCGTTTTATCACAAATCTTCAATAATATTCCAACTGGACAATAGCGTATTCATTACAGAGGAAAAAGAAGGAACGGCGCACCCGCGTGACCGCGCAGTAAACAACGGATTGGCCTCAGCCTAGTCCACTTGTTGAAGCAGCTCTTATTCGACACCCTTCCACGATAGAAGCTTCAAACAACTTTTTAAAGACTGTTGACATCTGCTGGAAGCCTTGGGAATTGCAATCTGGCCCCATAGACACAGCATATTGGATAGGCAATGACTTAAATTAAACTACAAACCTCAGATTTCCCACTTCCTGGTTGGATATGTCTCAGGTTTTCACCTGCCAAATGAGTTCTGTAATACTCACAGACATCATTCAAACAGTTTTAGAAACTTCATAGTGTTTTATATCAAATAATACTAATGATATGCATATATTAGCATCTGGGACAGAGTAGCAGGCAGTTTACTCTGGGTACCTTATTCATCCAAGCTACTCAATACTGCCCCCCTGTCACCAAGAAGGAAATCCTCTTCAGACCACAAAAACCTCAGTGTAAGGTAAGGTTGCAATGGTTGTTGAATTGCTAACCATACCACATGGAGCATTGGCTACACGGCGGGAAATGGTTCAACTCTGAGACAATCGGTCCCGACAGAATAAGAGCAAATCTTAGATACTAATTACTAGTCTACAGCTAGAAATTATGTAAACCTGCGATTGCGAATACCGACATCTTTTATTCTATGAGAACATTTCTGAATGGTACTCTGAAGTATCCATTCTAATCACAAAAGACTTTGATCTTCAGGGAAACAAAGAGAGACAGCGACTTGGATGAACTCTCCAAAAGACGGACTGACGATTCCAACAGAGATCACTAGACACACTGGGCATATATATATATATATATTCATTGCAATTATTCCCGAATGAGTGAGCATTCATGTGCAAAGGATTTGCATTTAAATTAATATTATTATCAACTGTGTAATGATCCCTTTTGTCTTTCCCGCATGTTCTCAGTCCACACCCACTTCCTTTATCCACCAAGTCGTTATATCGACTTAACCCACTAGGGAATCTTCCCTATCCTTGTAACCATATCTTTTGTTGTTTTTTTATGCATTTCTGTGATTATTAATTTAGTTAGTAAATAAATGATTAAGACAATTGGTGTATGGACGATTCATAGTAAAGGCTGGGTTTGAGCAGATAACGAACAATTTCTGACGTTTGGAATGAGACTAACGTGAGGTAAAGAATAATTCATTAATTAGAAGACTAATTGATCAGATATTAAAATATCTGAAGAGTTATATTAGGAAAATTATAACTTTGTAATCTGAAGATTTTCCTTGGTGCCCCGACTTCCTAGTTATTTACATATACATGATTAGTTTAATCACGTAATAATAATTACAGAGAATTGATTTGAGAAAATAACAGTCTTCACTTTGAATGATGCCAAAGACACGACACCATTCATCAGTATTGTTTTCTGAAACCTGTCCTGCAATTACCCCAGTCCCTAATATTTTGGGCTTGTTACAACAGTCCTGATTGCATGGCCAACCCATAACTCAGAGACATGTAAACCTATGGTTAAGTGACAACAGTTCACAATCATAATATGCACAATGATTTCTGTTAACCTGTTGCGACGAGCAATCCCGTATCCGGGATCTTAAGTATAGCCTCGAGCTCATTAGCATAACGCAACGTTAACTATTCATGAAAATCGCAAATGAAATTAAATAAATATATTGGCTCTCAAGCTTAGCCTTTTGTTAACAACACTGTCATCTCAGATTTTCAAAATATGCTTTTCGACCATAGCAAAACAAGCATTTGTGTAAGAGTATTGATAGCTAGCATAGCATTAAGCCTAGCATTCAACAGGCAACATTTTCACAAAAACAAGAAAAGCATTCAAATAAAATCATTTACCTTTGAAGAACTTCGGATGTTTTCAATGAGGAGACTCTCAGTTAGATAGCAAATGTTCAGTTTTTCCCAAAATATTTTTTTGTGTAGGAGAAATCGCTCCGTTTTGTTCATCACGTTTGGCTGAGAAAAAAACCCGAAAATTCAGTCATTAAAACGCAAACGTTTTTCCAAATTAACTCCATAATATCGACAGAAACATGGCAAACGTTGTTTAGAATCAATCCTCAAGGTGTTTTTCACATATCTATTCGATGATAAGTCACTCGTGGCAGTTTAGTTTCTCCTCTCTTCAAAATGGAAACGCGCCTGGAGATTACGCAATAGTTTCGACGGAGGACACCGAGCGGACACCTGGTAAATGTAGTCTCTTATGGTCAATCTTCCAATGATATGCCTACAAATACGTCACAATGCTGCAGACACCTTTCGGAAACGACAGAAAGTGTAGGCCCATTCCTTGCGCATTCACAGCCATATAAGGAGACATTGGAACAAAGCGCCTCCAAAATCTGGGGCATTTCCTGTTTGAAATGTAATCTTGGTTTCGCCTGTAGCATCAGTTCTGTGGCACTCACAGATAATATCTTTGCAGATTTGGAAACGTCAGAATGTTTTCCTTCCAAAGCTGTCAATTATATGCATAGTCAAGCATCTTTTCGTGACAAAATATCTTGTTTAAAACGGGAACGTTTTTCATCCAAAAAATTTAATAGCGCCCCCTAATGCATAACTGTCAAAAAGACAGCCAGCACTTGAACGTCTTTTTCAATTCAAATAATTGCTGGTCTAAAGCAGCCAAATACCTATTTACAGAACATTTTAAGTTTTGAACCCAGGGGCTTCCAGGCAAAAACAAAAAATAAAGTCTGAATTAAATCACTCGCTTCCTGTTGTTGTGATGAGTAATTTGCACTCAGAGGAACTGCATGAAACAATTATGAGGATGAAACCATCTAGATTGGCATGCCATGGGTTGTAGTCTGTTGTGCTCTAATTCCAGTGCTAACTTATTGGGACTGCATGGAATTCACTGGGTTTATATGCATCCCAAATGGCACCCTATTGCCTTTATAGTGCAATACTTTTGACCAAGGCCCATATGCGATTTTGTCTGAGTCAGGTTACGTAAGGACTTTGTGATGTCGTTTCCTAAATAATTCAGTGTTAGGCTTGCCTGTCTTGTATCTTCTTGAAAAGAGACAAAGAGGAGTTTGAGTGAGAGAACTTAACCTTTGGACAGGTAGAGCCCAGATGAAGAGAAGGTCACTTCTCCAGAACTGGGTCTTTAATTCTAAGTGAAACTCTGTGAAAGTGCTGGTTTACGTATGAATTCAATTACAGCAAAAAACACAACAGTCAGTGGTCTTGTATGTGATTGTTACTAAAAAATGTATAACAATTATTCACCATGTTTGTTATTTTTAAGACGGTGGACTTATTAATGGATAGTAACCATGATGTATTGAAACATTTTAATGAATTATGATATTATTATGCCATTCATATGAGTGCGAAATCAATCTTATTAGACATTAATGCAGCTTGTTAAATTACAATCATAGGTGGCTTCATATGCAGTGGTTAATGTGTGGTTAATCACTCAAACAATTAGCCATGCTGATGCTATTGCCATATCTCGAAGCAGCACAATAAGTTAAAGCTGTGAGGCTCTCTCTCTCCTCACTAACACCCACCACTTGCTCTGGGAGGAACAGATTTCCCATTAAAACATATTTACTTTTCCCTCCCCCCCTCATCTGACAAGAGGGAATCTGTCAAAATTGCCGCCATTGCGTCCCGAGGGAGCCATTAGGCTGTCTTTTTCAAAGTAGAAATGATTAAAGGAGACATTAATTAAAGCTAGGGGGCAGAATTTTCACTTTTGGATAAATAGCGTGCCCAATTTCATCTTCCTGCTACTCATGCCAAGAATATAAGATATGCATATTATTCGTAGATTTGGATAGAAAACACTATGAAGTTTCTAAAACTGTTTGAATCATGTCTGTGAGTATAACAGAACTTATGTAGCCTTCAAAACTCTGAGGACTAACTGTTTCGATTTTTTTGTTTTCCCCCTCTGTTCACTATATTGTCTTTGCCATTGGATATTTAATAGGAAACCATTTTCAGTTCCTACCGCTTCCACATGATGTCGCCAGTCTTTGCAATATTGTTGAGGTTATTCCTTTGTGGTTTGAAGAAGTATGCCAACTCGGAACTGGGGACAGTTGTGAGTTGCGCAAGACGTGAAAAGCAGAGCTGGTTTCTTTTTGTTCATGTATTGAATACAGATTGTCCCGTCTAAAATTTTATCGATTATTAACTTTTAAAAATACCTAACCTTGAATTCCAAAAGTAGTTAGAAATATTTTGGCAAAATTTATAGGCAACTTTTGAAATATTTTGTAGTGAAGCTGTTATTATCAGATAATAGCTTCTTATGCTTTCGCCGAAAAGCATTTTTAAAATTTGACATGTCAGCTAGATTCACAACAAGTGTGGCTTTAATTGAGTATCTTACTTGTGTGATTTAATGAAAGTTTGAATTTTATAGCATTTTATTTGAATCTGGTGCTCTGCATTTCCCCTGGCAATTTGCCAGTTGAGAAGTTAGTGTCTCCCCAATCCATAAGAGGTTTTAACCTTAACTGACTTCCGTGGTTAAATAAAGGTAAAATAATAATAAAAATAACAGAACTGATATTGCAGGAAAAATCCAATCAGGAAGTGACTCCTATTTTGAAACCCCTGTCTTTCTATGCATCCCTATTTCCCATTGAAAGGGATATCAACCAGATACCTTTTTCTGTGGCTTACGCCTTTAGACGTAGTTTCAGGCCTTTATTTTGAAGAATGAGCGTAAACATCCACATTGCGTAAGTGGTCAGATGTTGGCTCTCAGTGTGATTTTTGCGCAAAACAGAGAGGTAGCCATTTTTCCACCCGGTCCTAGTGAAAAGCCAACTGTCCCGGTTGATATATTATTGAATAGGTATTTGAAAAACACCTTGATTGATTATAAAAAAGATTTGCCATGTTTCTGTCGATATCATGGATATAATTTGGAATTTTTGTCTGCGTTGTCGTGACCGCTATTTCCGGTGCATTCCTTGGCATAACGCATCAAACTAACGGAGATATTTGGATATAAAAAAATATCTTTATGGAACAAAAGGAACATTTGCTGTGTAACTGGGAGTCTCATGAGTGAAAACATCCGAAGCTCATCAAAGGTAAATGATTAATTTGATTGCTTTTCTGATTTTCGTGACCAAGTCACCTGCCACTAGGTGTACGTAATGTTTTGCTGTATATCGAAAAACTTACAAATGCTTGTATTGTTTTCGCTGTAAAGCATTATTTCAAAATCTGAGACGACAGGGTGATTAACAAAAAGCTAAGCTGTGTTTCGCTATATTTCACTTGTGATGTCATGAATATTTTCTAGTAAGATTATTTGACCGTTGCACTATGCTATTTAGCATAGTTGATGACAACTATCCTGGATCCGGAGGGGTGGTTCCAAGAAGTTAAGCCATTTTGCCACAACTTTGGAAGTATGCTTGGGGTCATTGTCCACTTGGAAGACCCATTTGCGACCAAGCTTTAACTTATTGACTGATGTCTTGAGATGTTGCTTCAATATCTCCAAATAATTTTCCTTATTCATAAGCCATCTATTTTGTGAAGTGCACCAGTCGCTCCTGCAGCAAAGCACGCCCACACATGATGCTGCCACCCCCGTGCTTCACGGTTGAGACGGTGGTCTTTGGCTTTCAAGCCTCCTCCTTTTTCATCCAAACATAATGATGGGCAATTATGGCCAAACAGTTCTAGTTTTCTTTCATCAGACAGGAGGATATTTCTCCAAAAAGTACGATATTTGTCCCCATGTGCAGTTGCAAACCATACTCTGGATTTTTTATGGCGGTTTTGGAGCAGATGCTTCTTCCTTGCTGAGCGGCCTTTCAGGTTATGTCAATATAGGACTCGTTTTACTGTGGATATAGATACTTTTGTACCTGTTTCCTCCAGTATCTTCACAGGGTCCTTTGCTGTTGTTATGGGATTGATTTGCACTTTTCGCACCAAAGTACGTTCATCTCTAGGAGACAGAACTCGTCTCCTTCCTGAGTGGTATTTCGTCTGCGTGGTCCCATGGTGTTTATACTTGCTTACTATGGTTTGTACAGATGAACGTGGTACCTTCAGGCGTTTGGAAATTGCTCCCAAAGATGAACCAGACTTGTAGAGGTCTACAATTTTTTTTCCTGAGGTCTTGGCTGATTTCTTTTGATTTTCCCATGATGTCAAGCAAAGAGGCACTGAGTTTGAAGGTAGGCCTTCATCCACAGGTACACCTCCAATTGACTCAAATTATGTCAATTAGCCTATCAGAAGCTTCTAAAGCCACTATAGCCATGACATAATTTTCTGAAATTTTCCAAACTATTTAATGGCAAAGTCAACTTAGTATATGTAAACTTCTGATCCACTGGAATTGTGATACAGTGAATTATAAGTGAAAAAATCTTGTCTGTAAACAATTGTTAGAAAAATGACTTGTGTCATGCACAAAGTAGATGTCCTAACCGACTTGCCAAAACTATAGTTTGTTAACAAGACATTTGTGGAGTGGTTGAAAAATGTGTTTTAATAACTCCAACCTAAGTATATGTAAACTTCTGACTTCAACTGTAGGTACATATAAATGTATTATATCGGCTGAAAGCTTAAAGTTTTGTTAATCTAACTGCACTATCCGATTTACAGTAGCTATTACAGGGAAAACACGACCCACATCAAAATATTTTTTAATTCTTTACAATCATTAAATTGAAGACATAGTTTTATCAAAGATTCCCTGTAATTAGTATAACGCGATCAAAGTAATTAATGTAATTAACTAGGAAAAAGGGGGCACCAGTATTCAGATTACAATGTTATAATTTCCCAATATAACCTTTCAGATATTTTCATATCTGATCAATAGTTTTCTGATTAATTATTTATTTATTTTACCTCACGTTAGTCTCATTTCAAACGTTGTAAATTGTCTTGACTATGAGTCATCCATACATCATTTGTCTTAAATAATTTATTTATTACTAACTAAGTAATTCCATAAATGCATAAACAAACAGTAAATATGGTTACATGTGGTGATAGAATGTGCCCTAGTGGGCTAAACCGGCATGGCAGCTTGTAGACAAAGGGGCAATGGGTAGTCGATTAAGAAGTCACTACAGAGTTAATAATTATAACAATTGAAATGCTAATTCTTACACAAACACTCACTCAGTCGGGAACAATTGCAATCAATATATATATTTATGCTCAGTGTGTCATCTTGGTCGCTGGTGAAAAGTTAATTTATTTTGCAGAATTGTCCGCCTCTCTCCCTCTGTTTCTCGGTTGTGGTTAGAGGGGATTGTTCAGAGTCATTCGTTATAGAATGGATGTTTCGGCGGTTGTCGTTCTTCTCGTTCAATAATGCCGAATTCCTAGCTGCAGACTAGTAATTAGTATCAAAGATTTGTTCTGATTCTGTCGGTATCGATAGTCTAAGAGTTTTAACCATGTAGTATGGTTAAAAGATTCAGCAATGGTCTACAACCTTCAGTCCCTCTCCTACTGGAGAAAAACATGGTCTGCTGATAATTTCTCACAGTGGGGTTTTATCCAGAATGGCAGAAGAGGGCTGTCCCAGGATGTCTGACCCTAACTGGCTTAGCGGCGGCAGGGTAGCCTAGTGGTTAGAGTGTTGGACTAGTGTGATCCACGTAGCCTAGTGGTTAGAGTGTTGTACTAGTAACTGGAAGGTTGCAAGTTCAAACCCCTGAGCTGACAAGGTACAAATCTGTTGTTCTGCCCCTGAACAGGCAGTTAACCCACTGTTCCTAGGCCATCATTGAAAATAAGAATTTGTTCATAAATGACTTGCCTAGTTAAATAAATAAGAAAGGGGCAGTCTTCTGATTTAGTTCAAATCAAAAGGGAATTGTATTTTCCTTCATTAAACAGTCCACAATCATATTACACCATTATTCAAACAGTATCATCCTCACTCATTCATATTATACAACAATGAGATGTAAACCTCATATCTGAGGCTATCATATAAACAGCGTTATGGTAATGTGGCCACGCTGTCCGTCTTGAGCTTCCCAAGTTGTGCCCTCTTCATGACTGTCTTGAGATTCTCAAACCATGTTAGTTTGTTGGTTATGTGGACACCAAGGAACTTGAAGCTCTTAACCTGCTCCACTACAGCCCCGTCAATGAGAATTGGGGCGTGCTCGGCCCTCTTTTTCCTGTAGTCCACAATCATCTCCTTTGTCTTGATCACGTTGATCACCACGTGGCCAGGGCTCTGAGTTCCTGACCTCTTCCCTATAGGCTCCCTATAGGCTGTCTCGTCCTTGCTGGTGATCAGGCAGATCACACTGTTCTGCCATCAGCAAACTTAATGATGGTGTTGGAGTCGTGCCTGGCCTTGCAGTCATGAGTGAACAGGGAGTACAGGAGGGGACTAAGCAAGCACCCATGAGGGGCCTCTGTGTTGATGTGTTGTTACCTATCCTTACCACCTGAGGGCGGCCCGTTAGGAAGTCCAGGATCCAGTTGCAGAGGGATGTGTTTAGTCCCAGGTTCCTTAGCTTAGTAATGAGCTTTGAGGGCACTATGGTGTTGAACGCTGAGCTGTTGTCAATGAATAGCAATCTCACATAGGTGTTCCTTTTGTCCATGTATGAAAGGGCAGTGTGGAGTGCAATAGAGATTGCATAATCTGTGCATCTGTTAGGGCGGTATGCAAATTGGAGTGGGTCTAGGGTTTCTGGGATAATCGTGTTGATGTGAGCCATGACTAGCCTTTCAAAACACTTCATGGCTACAGACTTGAGTGCTACGGGTCTGTAGTCATTTAGGCAGGTTACCTTACTGTTCTTGGGCACAGGGACTATGGTAGTCTGCTTATAACATGTTGGTATTACAGACCTCGGGCAGGGAGAGGTTGAAAATGTCAGTGAAGACACTTGCCAGTTGGTCAGCGCATGCTCACGGTACATGTCGTGGTAATCTGTCTGGCCTTGCAGCCTTGTGAATGTTGACCTGTTTAACGGTGATCACACACCCTTCCATAATGCATATTTCAGTGTTATTTGCCTCGAAGCGAGCATAGAAGTAGTTTAGCTCGACTGGTAGGCTCGTGTCACTGGGCAGCTCTCGGCTGTGCTTCCCTTTGTATTCTGTAATGGTTTTGCACACCCTGCCACATCGGACAACCGTCAGAGCCGGTGTAGTACGATTCGATCTTTGTCCTGCATTGAAGCTTTGCCTGTTTGATGGTTCGGCGGAGGGCATAGCAGGATTTCTTATAAGCTTCTGGGTTAAATTCCCGCTCCTTGAAAGTGGCAGCTCTAACCTTTAGCTCAGTTCGGATGTTGCTTGTTCTCCATGGCTTCTGGTTGGGGTATGTACGTGCAGTCACTGTGGGGACGGCGTCATTGATGCACTTCTTGATGAAGCCACTGACTGATGTGATGTACTCCTCATTGCCATCGGAGGAATCTCAGAACATATTCCAGTCCATGCTAGCAAAACAGTCCTGTAGCTTTTCATCTGACCACTTTTTTATTGATCGAGTCACTGGTGCTTCCTGCTTTAATTTTTGCTTGTAAGCAGGAATCAGGAGGATAGAATTATGGTCAGATTTGCCAAATGGAGGGTGAGGGAGAGCTTTGTATGCATCTCTGTGTGTGGATTAAAGTTTTTTTTCCCTCTGGTTGCACATTTATCATGCTGATTGAAATTTGGTAAGACCGATTTAAGTTTCCTTGCATTAAAGTCCCCGGCCACTATGAGCGCCACCTCTGGGTGAACGTTTTCCTGTTTGCTTATGGCGGTCTTGAGTGCATTGAGTGCGGTCTTTGTGCCAGCCTCTGTCTGTGGTGATATGTAGACAGCTACAAGAAAAATACAGATGAAAACTCTCTAGGTAGATAGTATGGTCTACAGCTTATCATGAGGTACTGTACCTCAGGCGAGCAAAACCTCAAGTTTTCCTTAGATATATCAGCTGTGTATTTACAAAAAAAAATGGTACGCCACCCTTTGTCTTACCAGAGGCCGCTGTTATTTCCTGCCGATACAGCGTGTACATCTCCGTGAAGCATAAGATATTACAGTTGAGAGTAGTTAGCTTTTTTCCCATGTGGGGGACTCATACATTAAAATCCCTCTCGACCTCTTTCGTTGCTCATTCCTTTTGAGATGCTGGAGGAGGGATGATTTGGGAACACGCACACACACATAATTAAGTTGATAAAATGCAGTGTGTGTGTGTGTGTGTGTGTGTGTGTGTGTGTGTGTGTGTGTGTGTGTGTGTGTGTGTGTGTGTGTGTGTGTGTGTGTGTGTGTGTGTGTGTGTGTGTGTGTGTGTGTGTGTGTGTGTGTGTGTGTGTGTGTGTGTGTGTGTGTGTGTGTGTGTGTGTGTCAAGTGTACGTGCGGTCCTGTCATTGTATGGCTTGTTGCCCCATGTACCAGAATGCATTGGGACTTTGTGATGAGGGCTCGCTGGCAGCAGTGGCATGGAAGTGAACACATTAACGGTAACAAGCTGGCAACCGAGAGAAAGAGGGAGGAGGAAAGGGAGAGAGAGATGGATAGGGGGAGAGAGAGTGATGAGGTGAGTCACTCCTGGCCCTGGTCTAATCCTCTCTGTTCAGACAGGGCTGTCCACAGAGCACACACACTTATTTACACTCATGCACAGTCAATGGATCTGATGATTGTATCTGAATATGGGCAGTACAAACAGCGCTATGCTTTTTTTCCACACACACAAATGTTCCCTGCTCGCTCAAACATACACATACACACCATCTCTGTATTGCGAGGTCCTTCATTGAAAGACTTGATTTCAGACAGTAAAGAGCCTTGGACCTTCAGTATGGCTGATGCAGAGTTTATTAGACCTAGACAGGCTTTTAAAACAAGAATGGCTGGGAGGGACCAAATCATGATAGTTGAGGAGAAAAAGAGAGAATAAGAGAAAATAAGAGAAGGGAATAGAGGGCCTTGCTGTATAAAAGGATGGAAGGATGTGTGTGCCAAATAAATTAGACTACACAACTGGCTCCAAGCTCTGAGTACAATGCTTCACCATGCATATACCTTACTGTAGTGTTTCTGTCTGTATACTGTAACTGGGTTGGGGGAATGTGTGTATGTGCGGTGGAAGGGAACACTGTGTTTGTGTGTGTATGTATGCGTGGGCGGATTGTGTCTATTGAGGTTTAGGGAGTGTGTGTTTGTGTCTGCAATCATGAGTATGTGTATGTGTGTGTATGTGTTGGAATGGAAAGGGGGTGCAGTGGTGGCTGATGCCTCAAGAAATAGGTAGGATGCAGGTTTGGGGGTGGGGTACTGTGTTCTAGTGTGTATGTAATAAGTGTTAGCCTCTACAAGAAAATGTACAATCTTCGATTTGTTGACTCCTGACTCCCCAAAAATATTTTGAGGGTAAGTATTTCCTGAGAGGAAATGGGAAAGTGAAAATGTGTGTAAAGTAGATTGGGTTAAACCGAGGACAGCACAGTGCTGACAACAGGACCTATAAATAATACAGATGGCTAAGCCCTGTGGTTACTTACTCCTTAACCCATGCCTCATCAGTCTCTGACTCTCACCTTGTCTCCCTCTCTCTCTCTCTCTGCAGTGCATTTTTTTTTCATTTTCTCAGGTATACTGTATTTTAATCTCTCCTCCCTGAACTAGTAATGTATCTCTCTGCAATGCCCCTTAAACTGGGGTCTGCACATTTATAAAAGGCCTCCCCATCCCCAAATTAACTCACCCTCCCAGGGAAAGAGTATCCTGCTAGCTTCCTAAGCGATAGGTTATATAACAAGATGTCCTAACCTAACCTAACCTTCATACCTCAATATCCCTACTCACACTAATTGGCACTAGCATTGCATGGAGAAGGGTCTAATCTGTGGGGTATCTGAAGAACATCTATGGACCCCTTCCTATGTCATAACAGCCTCGGTTCATTTTAATGGGCAGTTATGTTGTGTTGTGCAACCCTGCGATACGTCTCCTCTGATATCTTGTTGTGTTCTTCTCTAGGCTACAGTGGGCTATTCAATTCACAGCTAATTAGATTAATGTTCATTTCGGGTGGGAGAGAGACGAAGCAAGGCACAACGATGCTGTCTTCTCTCCTTCCCTCTGGGACTGTTTACCTGCTCTTTATTTCTAACGCCGTCTTTTTCCCTCTCTTCTCTCTTAGATTTTTTTGATTTAGCGCTGTCTGCATTGATTAAGAATAGTGTTGGGATTAGTTACTTGATAAATTACATATTACTCATTACATTTAAGAAAAGTAACATGTTACTTTACAATATTACTTTGTGTGGAATGTTTTGCGTTATATTACTAGTTATATTACTTTGCCTTTGTTTCATAAAAAAAACCTCCAAAACGTTTGTTTGTTTGTTTGACTGTTGGAGAAAGCAAGCCGAGCCGTCCCTACCAATGACAGGCTACTTACAGTACTAACTCAGGTTTGATCACTAGTTTCTCCTTTCATCTGTGGTGCTGCTTTCCTGTGATAGTATACAACTGCTGTGCTATATATGAGCTGCTTAATTAGACATATTTACTGTAAGCCAAACATCTGTACAGATTTCCTATATTTTCATTCAACATCTTTCTCTCAAGCTGCCAGTTCTGGTTATAGACTACACTGACCCAGAGATATATAGATGGCACACTATACAGGAAAGCCGTCTATGCGCTTTGCTATCACAGAAGCGATCAGTGGCAAAGATCATAGGTGCACCCTCTATACATTTCTATGGGCATCAGAAAGTAATCTGATTACGTTATGTGTTACTTTTGTAACGCGTTAACCCCAAAACTACTTATTAAGAAACTCAGGAGTAGCTGGAAGGGAGCAGCATTTGTGAGCCCATAAAATACCTTCAGGTGGATCAATGTCAACACCTGTCATCTCTTTCTCTTACGCTCTCTTTCTCTCTCTTTCTCTTACGCTCTCTTTCTCTCTCTCTCTCTCTCTCTCTGCCTCTCTCAATCTCTCTGCCTATCCTCTAATCTAATCTGGCAAGCGGTCACCAGCCAGGCAGAGAGAGGAACAGCAAAAACATCAGTGTACAGCAACGCATAACACTGCATGTCTGTATTCATAACCCTTGACTTATTCCATATTTTGTGGGTCACGGCCTGAATTCAAAATGGATTAAAAATGTGTGTTTTCCTTACCCATCTACGCACAATACCCCATAATGACAAAATGAAAACATGTTTTTAGAAATGGTGGAAATTTGGTGGGAAATTAAATATAGAAATATCCTCTTTTATATAAGTATTCACACCACAGAGTCAATATTTTGTAGCACCTTTGGCAGCAATTACAGCTGGATTGTGCAACATTTGCTCATTATTGTTTCCAAAATTCACCAGGTTCTATCAAATTGGTTGTTGATCATTGCTAGAGTCTTGCCAAAGATTTTAAAGTAGATTTAAGTCAAACTATAGCTCGGCCACTCAGGAACATTCACTTTCTTCTTGGTAAGCAACTCCTGTGCAAATTTGGCCTTGTGTTTTAGGTTATTGTGCAACTTAAAGGTAAATTAATCTCCCAGTGTCGGGTGGAAAGCACACTGAACCAGGTTTTCCTCTACGATTTTACCTGTACTTGGCTCCATTCCGTTTCTTTCTTATCCTGAATAACTTCCCAGTCGTTAATGATTACAAGCATACCCATAACATGATGCAGCCACCACTATGCTTGAAATATGAAGAATGGTACTCAGTAATGTGTTGCATTAGATTTGCCCCAAACATAATACTTTGTATTTGAGACACATATTTTAGCAGTATTACTTTAGTACCTTGTTGCAAAAAGGATACATGTTCTGAAATATTTGTATTCAGTACAGGGTTCCTTCTTTTCACTTTGTCAATTAGGTTAGTATTTTGGAATAACTATAATGTTGTTGATCCATCCTCAGTTTTCTCCTATCACAGCCATTATTGATCCATCCTCAGTTTTCTCCTATCACAGCCATTAAACTCTGTAACTGTTTTCAAGTCAACATTGACCTCATGGTGAAATCCCTGAGTGGTTTCTTTCCTCTCCAGCAATTGAGTTAGAAAGGATGCCTCTATTGTGGGAGTGACTGGGTGTATTGATACACCACCCAAAGTATAATTGACCTCTACGGGATCGTTGTCTCCCCAGTGGAACGGTTGAGCTAACGTGCACTAATGTGATTAGAATGACGTTGTAAGTAACAAGAACATTTCCCAGGACATAGACATGTCTTACATGGGCAGAAAGCTTAAATTACTGTTGTAAAAAAACATGCAATTGTTTGAGGAGAGTGCACAACAAGAAAAAAAATACATCACGGCAACTGGTATGATACATTCACCTCTGAAGGTAAATAATGTTCTTACATTCAGTAATCTCGCTCTGATTTGTCCTGAGGGTCCCAGAGATAAAATGAAGCATTGTTTTGTTTGATAAAATCAATTTTTATATTCAAATGTAGGAACTGGGTTCTACAGTTTGAACCCCTGCAGTGTCTACCCCCCCCCATCTAGATGTGTAAAGGTTAGTGTCTTTTCAGTAAGCAAGCACATTTTCCATCATTTATGACATTCCTGGGAGTCCACTTACATATTTTATTACCATATACATTTTGTATGTTCTCTATAGTTATGTACTTTAAAATGTATCAATTGACCAATTCGGCACATTTAGGCAGACTTGATACAACATTTGAAACAGTAATGGAATTGTTCATTGGATCAGTCTAAAACGTTGCACATACACTGCTGCCGTCTACTGGACCAAATCTAAATTGCGCCTAGAGTTCTAAGTGATAAGTTGGCCTCTCACTTGCATTTCAAAGATGATCGGGGAAAAAATGATTAAATCAAATCAAACTGTTTTTAAGGAGCATTTCAAGTTTGATTTGATTTAGTCCTATTCTTTAAAAGCCGGGTTGCAGCGCAGCAGCAACGTTGTCTCGGACTCTTTCCAAGATTAATTTTGGGACCCTGTCCTCAGCTCCGCTACTGTACATAATGAAAGTGACTTAGGAATTAACTGACTACAGGAGATAGAGAATGAGCATAGGCAGGCCGGCAGGCAGGCAGGCCCCCACCGGTGAGATGCTGCCTCGGCAGAAAATACACCCTCCCTCTCTCCCTCCACATTCCTCCACTCCAGTTAATTACTGTAATGGCTCGGACGTCCTTGGGGGTGCTTGGAGGGCAGAGGGTGGGCCTGCAGGAAGTGTAAGGTCCAGCTCTGTCACGGTCTTTCAAAAGCAGCTCAAACATAGAGCATGTAAGAATAAACTTCATAGCCATTGAATTATACTGTGCATTATAGGGAATTATACAACGTGTGGGTCTAATCTTGAATGCTGATTGGTTAAAATCACATTCCAGCTGGTGTCTACTCCACAAGTTACCACCGGCTAAATCTATGATGTTAAAATGCCTATTTACTCTGTTCCATCTGCCTGCGCAATCCACTGTCTCATCAGCCCAGCCAAACAATTTATAAACTTGATCTTCACTATAAAAAGCATCTAGACATTATCTCACATTTCTTTTAGACTAACATTTAGCTTTCAACAGTGGAGATTTGTATAAACCTTGCTGTCTGTCTCTCTGATATTTGCAACATTGCTTCAATATATCACTAGCCACTTTAAACAATGCTACCTTATATAATGTTACTTACCCTACATTATTCATCTCATATGCATATGTATATACTGTACTCTACATCATCGACTGCATCCTTATGTAACACATGTATCACTAGCCACTTTAACTATGCCACTTTGTTTACTTTGTCTACACACTCATCTCATATGTATATACTGTACTCGATACCATCTACTGTATGCTGCTCTGTACCATCACTCATTCATATATCCTTATGTACATGTTCCTTATCCCCTTACACTGTGTATAAGACAGTAGTTTTGGAATTGTTAGTTAGATTACTTGTTGGTTATCACTGCATTGTCGGAACTAGAAGCACAAGCATTTCGCTACACTCGCATTAACATCTGCTAACCATGTGTATGTGACAAATAAAATTTGATTTGATTTGATTTGAATATTCAAATTCGATTTCCAGCTGTCTAATTGTAAGTAAGGTGTCGGGATGAGACAGACAGGCATGCAGCATTTCTCAGCCAGACGAAATCATGAATCAGATGGCATAATTTTTATGGATATATATATATATATATATATATATATATATATATATATATATATATATATATATATATATATATATATATATATATATATATATACATAAAGAATTGTCAATTGAAAAAATGTAAAACCAAACGAAGTGCAAATAGTTTGCAGTTTTTCCAGCTTCAGTTTGAAGTGATTGTGTTAGCTGACGAGTGAGCACATTTTTTTATGACCGGCGAAATCACACGTCATTAGCACATAATGGATATATCCAAATAAACATCACTAGAAAACAGCTAAAACAAATGCATATGCAGGTACTTTGCTGTTATTCTGGCTGCACTTTTTGATGCGACTGTAAGTTAGCCATAGTTGGCTAACTAGCAAGCAAGAGGGATAAGAATGTTGCCAGCCAATTTGGCAATGGAACGTTTAGAACGCACGGCTGGGTCGCATCCATATATACAGAACAAAAAGATCTGGGTCCCTGTCAGGATTTGGCCAGGGTTGTTCCGGTTTTTGGTCACTAGATGCCCCCATTGTGCCTTTTGACCTTTTGTGATCCCCATTATTATTTGCACCTGTGCCTCGTTTCCCCTGATTGTATTTAAACCCTTTGTTTTCCTCAGTCCTTTGCTCTGTGTTTGTATGTTAGCACCCAGCCCTAGTACTCTGTGAACTCTTGTAGATCCCGGTGGACTCTCTTGTGGAATTCTGTTTTTTGTTCTTGTTTGTTTGTTTTTGAGTATTTTTTTAGGCTTTTTGTGCTATACCTTCCATCTTGTGGATTTACCTTTTTGTCTTGGAGGATTAGTGTTCTTGTGGAATTCCTTCTGAGGTTGTGGAGTTACATGTTTTCCTGAAGAACTCCACTTTTTACTTCATTAAATACACCGTCTTAAGTACTGCTGTGTCTGCCTCATCTTCTGGGTTCTGCCAACTATTTGTGGCTCAGTTGGTTAAGTGACTGTTTCTCACTCCGGAGACTCGGGTTCGTAACCGGGTCCTGACAGGTCCCTTCTCTGGAAATCTAACGGATAGAATGAACGGCTTTGGTAGCAACCCCAGATTTGTGTCGGGACTATATCTCGTAGAAGGATGAAATAGTACAAATAAATTCATCAAAATAAGGTTTCTAATGAAAATATGTAAATCATTATTTGAATATGTTGGTAACCTGTTGTACACTGCAAATGTTTTATAACTTGAATATTTTTGCACAACACATTTTTATGTAAAATTAATAAAACATTTTACTTATAGCATGGCATTGTTAAATAATTGTTTCTGATTGATTGAAGGGCATTCTAGAGCTTGTATTATTTAAGTGATAATGCCCGAGAAGCCGGTGTTTGAAGTACATATTGGCACAGGTGAGGGATGGCATATATTGACAGGGTGAGGGATGGCAAACCGTGCCAATATATCCTCCAAACACTGTCTTCAAGGGCATGATCACTTAAATAATACCCGCTCTAGAATGCCTTTCAAGTCAATCAGAAACAAGTATTTAACAATGCCATGGTATAAGTACAATGTTTTATTAATTTTACATAAAAATGTGTTGTGCAAAAATATTCAAGGAAATAAAACATTTGCAGTGTACAAAATGTTACCAAGGGTGGCCACAAATTACTATCTGAAAATCACGCCTCCTAAAAATGGATTACATTAGAAAAGACCCAGGTCAACACAGCATGAAAGTGATTAAAAACCCAACTGATGGTTAAATTAACCCATTTTCGGGTAATCCGAAAAATACCAAACATGTTGGGTTATTCACGCAACCCAACTGGCTGGGTCATATAACCCAGCATGTGTTCTGTCCAATATTGACTCAGCGCTGGGCTACCAAATAACCCATGCGGTAGCTAGCTGTACATTAAGCTGTTTTGTAGAAATGCTCTCTTTTATGGAAAGCTGTTTCCCCAGTGAGTTTGAAAATTATTCAGCCAGAGCGAGTCCACTCAATCAAACATCTGTTGGAGAAATACCAATGCTGCCTTTTTACTGCTGATAAATGATGCTGCTATTGAAAGATTCACATAAAGTGGTTATTCACTCAATCCCGATAGTATAAACCATTTAGTACATGCCAATGCATATGCACACGCACGCACACAAATGCACACAAACACATAGACACACACACTTCATGTTATGGTCGGACCTGCACTCTTAGAAAGAAAATGCTTTCTGGAACATAAAAGAATTCTGCGGCTGTCCCCATAGGAGAACCCTTTTGGAACCCTTTTTCTAAGAGTGTACATAAGTCTGTTTGTTATGGGCTATTCCTACACAAGCAAGAAGCTAATATGCATATTAGAGAATATAGAGGATGGAGTCTAATAGGTTAATTTTTGGTTGTATGAGGTTATGAATACACTGAGTGTACAAAAATGAAGAGTTCTTTCCTAATATTGAGATGCACACCCTATTGCCCTCAGAACAGCCTCAATTTGTCGGGGCATGGACTCTATAAGGTTTCGAAAGCATTTCACAGGGATGCTGGCCCATGTTGACTCCAATGCTTCCCACACTTGTGTCAAGCTGGCTGGATGTCCTTTGGGTGTTAGACCATTCTTGATACACACAGGAAACTGTTGAGGGTGAAAAACCCAGCAGCTTTGCAGTTTTTTGACATAGTCAAACCGGTGCGCCTGGCAACTACTACCAATCCCCGTTCAAATGCACTTAAATCTTGTCTTGCCCATTCACCCTCTGAATGGCACACATACTGTACACAATTCATGTCTTAATTGTCTCAAGGCCTAACATCCTTTTTTAACCTAACACGTGACATCAATACGGGATCAAAGCTTTAACCTGGATTCATGGATTTTTAATGACCGGTCTATGTCATGGAAAGAGCAGGTTTTCCTAATGTTTTGTACACTCACTGTATATTTATCTATTTTCTGTTGACAGTAGAGTTAATAAGCTCTGGCATTTACCCATTTACCCGTTCACACACATATAAATGCACAAACGCACACTCAAGCACGCATAATCTGTATACACACGCACGCACAGACACACACACATTAAGCTCTAAGATTGTATTAATGTGGCGGCTATGACCTTGAGATAACTCTGCAAGTGCATGCTTCATTACCTACTCATATTTACTTATACTCATCACATGAAATCTCACACAGATGTCATGTGTGGCTCACACTCCGCACCCATGATGGAAGAAAAGGAAAATACATATTAAGAATAGGGTAGAGAGAGGGCATGTCGATAGCAGGTGTTTACATTGTATTCAAGTATTATCTTTTTCTATCTACATAGACTGGTGGCGCAAGCCCTACTCCCCCTTCCCTCTCTTTCTCACTAGCTCTAGGCTGTAGTTGTGTAGTTATGTGGTTTGGCCAGCTGTAACCATAGTGCTGACTGGTTAATGTCCCGAGGGACTTTAAGCTGTGCTGATGCCACACCAACTCCTCTCACAACCAGGAAATGTACTGCAGCCTGACCACCAGGGTCACCAGTTTTAATAAGCAGAGCAAACAGGAGACTACACAGACAGATTTAGCACACAGACAAATTGGGTTATAGCAATTTCTGAACCCCTTCTCTGTGTGTATGTACACAGACACAAAGACAGACACATACACATAAACAGACAGAGTCATGGGCACAGACACAAACACAACACTGACAGACAGATACA
Organism: Oncorhynchus gorbuscha; assembly: GCF_021184085.1. Lineage (NCBI taxonomy): Eukaryota > Metazoa > Chordata > Actinopteri > Salmoniformes > Salmonidae > Oncorhynchus > Oncorhynchus gorbuscha. The sequence goes on along the minus strand of NC_060193.1, from coordinate 33,985,751 downwards.
CAGACAGGACCCAGGTGACTCAACCAGCTGTGTGATATCCCTGACCGTGATTCGGTTGATAGTTAAACCCACAAAGACTACACATTAAACAGCTTAGTGGACAACCAGAAAATGAGAAAGTTGTATCCACTATGTACAAGCATACAAAATAATTTCCATTAGGTTTTAGCACCGAAACAATTTCTGAATGTTATATTACAGACCAATTTGACCAGATAGTGTGCATATAAAACCAATTCAATGTGTGTGTGCACAGTGTGCCAAAATATGTGTGAGGATAGGCCACATATGGGGACTCCTCTTGCATGATGGGTTCCGCTGTGTATTATTCCAATTGAGAATTAATGTAATGGCTGGAAGTCAGAGACAGGTTGCAGCATGTGGAGGGGAGGAAGGGTCTGTCTGGGGGTAGATGGTGGGGCCTAGTGCCGAGGCTTCCAGCCATCATGGCTGCTGGTGGTGGTAGTTCACACAATCCCAGAGTCATCAACACCTCTTAGAACAGAACAGCAAGTAAACACCAGCAGTCAGATGCACAGTAATGACAAAGCCTCCAGGATGTAGGGGAGATGGGGAATTAGGTGGGAAGAGGGAAGGGTGGTGGAGAGAGAGGGAGACTGGGAGAGGGGAGTGGGGGTGAGAGGGAGTAGGGGGTAGAAGGGGAGGGGGGTGGGAAACATGCACATGGAAAGAAAAAGTAGAGAGAGAGAGAAACAAAGAAAGACCGTTTACCCATTCATCAGCTCCACGTGTTTGCATTGGCAAGGAAAGAGAGAATGAGAGAAGGAGAAAGATAAATATGTACAAAGATTGGAATAAAATAGGGTGAGATGCAAAAGCCAGTGAGACACTTTCATTCAGTATTCTATAACACCATGTTGTTATCTGATGTGTTTCCATCTCTGTCCCTCATGTCTGTACAACAGCTTTAGCTCTTTAACACTCTCTCTCAGAGGTGTCACATTTACGTCATTTAGCAGAACCTCCCCCATGGGGATCGACCCCACAATCCTGCAAGTGCCAAGCTCTACCAACTGAGCCACACGGGACACCACAGTGCTTTAGGACCACAGACAGTATGTCTCTGCAGCTAAGATGCCAATCCCTCTAACACCCCATCAACTCTTCGAACACAGCCAGTGACAAGTTCTCTGGCAACGACAACCTTGACGTCGTTGTCGTGTCATCCAGACAGGGGCAGACCTGGTTGCCAAAGTTGTTATGACAGTGTTTCAAAATCCAAGAATCTCAACCGAAAACAGAAGGCATATGGACCACGAACTCCAACACACCCAACCACATTGTCAACCATACAACCGTTTAGTCCAATACACCAACTGGAATTTTTGCAAAAACAAGGTTTCTTGTACAAAAAACAATTCCAGCTCATACAAGGTCAAACTTGATCTCATCCCCTCAAGCACCTCTATAGGATAGCTAGCTAACTCTGTAGCTGTCCAGTTTTGATTCATCAATAAATATTTATACTTGGGGGCTTTTAGAGCAATGTATTCTGGGGATGGAACATGACTGGCAGCTTTTTTAAGGTTAGGTCAGTGTGTGTGTGTGTGTGTGTGTGTGTGTGTGTGTGTGTGTGTGTGTGTGTGTGTGTGTGTGTGTGTGTGTGTGTGTGTGTGTGTGTGTGTGTGTGTGTGTGTGTGTGTGTGTGTGTGTGTGTGTGTGTGTGTGTGTGTGTGTGTGTGTGTGTGTGTGTGCTTCTGCCTGTGTGAGTACTACTCTCGTCATGCTAGCCTGGCTGCATCTCTCTTGCCTGACCTTTTAACACTGAGAGATTTCCTGGGTGGGTAAGACTGTGTGAGAGACTGTGTGTATGTGTATTGGTATTGTGTGTGTGTGAATCTGATTGTGAGTGTGATTTTGTGTGTGTGTGTGAGAAAGAGTATGATAGAAAGCCGCCCTCCCCAAGCCCCCACTCTACTCACACTCAGGCCAGGATGTCAAGAAGGTTTCACAGCCCAGTGAGTCTGTCTGTATACTAGCCTTCACCCCTCTACTCTCACCCATCCTCACCCCAGTTGTCTGGTGCGACGAAGGTAGAAATGAGGATTCGGAAACGGATGAGCGAGCACCATGCCTCATAGGTTCACACACACACATTTCTGATGGTAGTCACCAGCAAAACCTTAGGAGGCCAGACAAGTTATTAACATTATACATGGTTGCTATTAATGTTAATGGGGGACTTGCATATAATTTTTGTAACTACCTGACTTCAAGTTAGAGATTATCCCTTAGAACTCGTTGCAAAGTAATATGAATGATGATGCCATATCCACTAAGTGCTACTTAATATTCAGTGATGTGTCTTAATGCATTACCAGACACCCCACCAGTCCTTTCCCAAGCATACCTCTATAGGGCTGTGTGCTGTGTGGCAGACCTCCATAGGACTGTGTGCTATGTGGCCTTTTTCATAATGAAGAGGAGGAGTGTGTGCACCCCGCTGTTCTGATATGATTTCCTCTCACCGTGAGAGACATTTACCTTAAGCACTCAGTGTGTGTGTGTGGACCCACTCGCCACTCTCTATGACGCCCACCACTGGCACACACACTCTGGGTACAGATACCCCCGTTGATTGCCATGCTCCCCTTAGAGAGCGAGGAGGTGAGAGCAGCATGCAGAGATGCAGATAGAGAAGGATGGAGGGACTGTATTCATAAGCATTCATCAGCCACTTGTTAGTGTTTAATATTTCATTAACCTTTGTTTCAAACATTTGTTTCCCCGGGGGTCCCCTCTCTATTGCTCTCTCTCTGTGTGGGGTTCCCCCATCCTCCTCCACTTCTCCACGGTGGTCCCCCAACACATGACGCATGTCATTTCCTCACACTTACCTGGGGATCCCCAGAATGTCACACAGGGGTAATGGTCTGGAATCAAACATGTAAAAAAAAACTCTGTCCTGTTGGCTGGCTGTTTTTGAAGACTAAAGGGTAATTATTTTCTGGTTATATTATATACTTTGTATAATGTAAGTTCTAATGTAACTTCTGAAGGGAGACATAAATAACTGCACCCACCTGTTGAGATGTTTTATTGGCTTTTAAAGTCACACACACAAATGATTTATTACAAATGTATCAAATTTCAAATGATTGATTACATTCTACAACAAGCGCATCATATGTGCACCAAGCCACAGAGATACAATATGGTTTAGCACAACATCACAAAAGGATAACATACGATAGATTCCTGATATACACTGAGTGTACAAAACATTAGGAACACCTTCCTAATATTGAGTTGCCCAACCTTTGGCCCTCAGAACTGCCTCAATTTATCAGGGCATGGACTCTACAAGGTGCCAAAAGCATTCCATAGGGATGCTGGCCCATGTTGATTCCACTGCTTTCCCACAGTTATGTCAAGATGGCTGGATGTCCTTTGAGTGTTAGACCATTCTTGAGACACACAGGAAACTTTTGAGTGTGTAAAACCCAGCAGCATTGCAGTTCTTGACACACTCAAACCGGTGTGCCTGGCACCTACTACCATACCCCGTCCAAAGGCACTTACATCTTTTGTCTTGCCCATTCACCCTCTGAGTGGTACACATATACAATCCATGTCTCAATTGTCTCAAGGCTTAAAAATGACTCTCTAAACTGTCTTCTCCCCTTCATCTACGCTGAGCGAAGTGGAATTCACAAGTGAGATCAAAAAGGATCATAGCTTTTAGCTGGATTTAACTGGTACGAAACATTAGGACACTATGTCATGGAAAAGCAGGTGTTCCTATTGTTTTGTACACTCCGTGTCCAATACAGACACAGTTCAGATAACTGAGAAATGCATGCCTTTTCTTGAAGTTTACACTTATTCAATATTCCTGTAGGATTTAAGTATAGATATCTAATTGATTGGGCAGGTGAAAGCTAAATCCTTCAACCTAATTTGCAGTCCATTCTCTCGACACTGAGTAACATTTTCCTGGCTGATGCTTCCCTCATGTGGACAAACAGCGGCAGAGCAAGCCCTCATAATAGTACATAAAGTTGCCATCCTCCCATCATTCCCATATTCTCACTCTGAGTGTCTTGAGTGTTAGGTGTCATTACGTTCATTAAATTATATTACATTACAGATTCTTTCATTAACTTCTTATGGTATAGGGGACGCTTGCGTCCCACTTGGCCAAAAACCAGGGAAATGCAGTGCGGCAAATTCAAATAAATTGATATAAAAATCAAACTTTCGTTAAATCACACATGTAAGATATTCAATTAAAGCTACACTCGTTGTGAATCCAGCCAACATGTCAGATTTTAAAAAGGCTTTCCGGCGAAAGCATAAGAAGCTATCATCTGATGATAGCACAGCAGTAAACAAAGAGGGTAGCATATTTCAACCCTGCAGGCGTATCACACAATATGCAGAAATAAAATATAAAACATGCCTTACCTTTGACGAGCTTCTTTTGTTGGCACTCCAATATGTCCCATAAACATCACAATTGGTCCTTTTGTTCGATTAATTCCGTTCATATATATCCAAAATATCAATTTATTTGGCGCATTTGATCCAGAAAAAAACAGCTTCCAAAATGCGCAACTTCCCTACAAAATATTTCAAAAGTTACCTATAAACTTTGCCAAAATATTTCAAACTACTTTTGTAATACAACTTTAGGTATTTTTAAACGTTAATAATCGATCAAATTGAAGACGGGTCTATCTGTGTTCAATACAGGAACACAACAAACCAAGCTACTTTTCAAGTCTCAACATTGTTACGCAGTTCCTAGTTGGCCCTACTTCTTCATTGCACAAATGAATAACCTCAACCAAATTCCAAAGACTGTTGACATTCAGTGGAAGCGGTAGGAACTGAAAACAAGTTCCTAAGACATATCGTTTGCCAATGAGAACTCAGTGAACAGACAGAGACCTCAACAACAAACAAAACATTCTCAACGGTTAGTCCTTGGGGTTTTGCCTGCTACATAAGTTCTGTTATACTCACAGACATGATTCAAACAGTTTTACGTGTTTTACAGAGTGTTTTCTATCCAAATCTACTAATAATATGCATATCTTATATTCTTGGCATGAGTAGCAGGGAAGTTGAAATTGGGCACACTATTTATCCAAAAGTGAAAATGCTGCCCCCTATAAGAAGTTAAATGCACTCATTGTAAGTAGCTCCCGATAGTATAGACTGCTCTGATAAATAACTGTTTAGTTCTGACGGCAAACCTGACTGAGAAGTCATGCAGTGCTTGCAATTACTAAATCAATGTCAACTCCCTCCATCTGGGACACACTGCATTACAAATCAAACACGGTTCTTCTGAAAACCCCACCTACCTCAGGGATGGGCAACTTGAGCCCTCAAGGGCCTGTTTGGTGTTACTTTTGCCACAGCCAATACAAACACACAACTCCAATTTCTATTCAGCCTTTATTTAACCAGGTAGGCCAGTTTAGAACAAGTTCTCATTTACAACTGCGACCTGGCCAAGATAAAGCGAAGCAGTGCGGAAAAAAACAGACTTACACAAACAAAAGTACAGTCAATAATACAATAGAAAAATCTCGACTCGAATCTAGAATAGAATACAGTATATACATATGAGATGAGTACTGCATAGAAGAAATTTCAGTCTCTCGATGTGCAAAACTGATAGAGACATACCCCAAGCAACTTACAGCTGTAATCGCAGCAAAAGGTGACGCTACAAAGTATTAACTTAAGGGGGCTGAATAATTTTGCACGGCCAATTTTTCAGTTTTTGATTTGTTAAAAAAGTTTGAAATATCCAATAAATGTCGTTCCTCTTCATGATTGTGTCCCACTTGTTGTTGATTCTTCACAAAAAAATACAGTTTTATATCTTTATGTTTGAAGCCTGAAATGTGGCAAAAGTTCGCAAAGTTCAAGGGGGCCGAATACTTTCGCAAGCACTGTAGGAGGGAGTGGGACAAGGGGGAGTCGGTTTGGGGTATAGGGGGGTGCACTACTCAGGGGTAGGGATTCTGTGTGGGCACAGGGAGGTAAAGGTTGAGAGTTCATTTGTGGTTATGCAGAGGAGGGTTTTGGGGGTGGATGTCACCTTAAGGGATTGCAGATTAGTGGGGGTGTACGGGCCACACGTGGTGGCAGACAGGAAGGAGATGGTGGACTGTCTGGCACCCCTGTGCGCCACAAAAAGGCAAGTGGTGATAGGGGGGGATTTTAATATAGATTTAGGGGTAGGGGGATAGCAGTGGGCTAATGGCTTGCCATGGTCTGGTTGATGGAGGCCTGCACACTACTCCGACAATGGCTGGTTCCACTTGGCGCAACTCCAGGGGGGTTGCGAGGAGGCTTGACTATATTTTTCTGTCTAGGTCCTTGTGTTAGTTGTCTAGGCAGGTGTTGCCTGTTTTCCTTTTGAATCATGACGGGGGTGCTCCTGCAGGTGAGGTCACCAGTCTGCCTCTTTGGATAGGTGGTACTGGAAATTAGATCGGGATGTTCTGGATGAGCAAGCTTTCATTGAAGCATTTACTGGTTTGTTTCGGGGGATTGAAGGCCTCCGGTCCATGTGTGAGGGGGTGTTAGAGTCGTGGGATTTAGTTAAGGTAAGGATTAGAGTCTTCATTATAGGATATTGTAGGAGGAGAAAAGGGGAGGAAAGGAGGAAGGTGGATCATATCCAAAGGTTGCTCGAACTCAAGTACGAGGCAGACAACCTCGGCTGGTCGGTTGACTGGGAGAGATCCACAGCCCTGAAGGCGCAACTCAGGGAGCTGCAGGAGCAGAAGGCTCAAGCTTTCCTGGAGCGTGCGCTAGTGGGTTTTTAGAACACAACAACACTTGTTGCATTAAGTTGATGCAGTATGCAGATGACATGTCCTTGCTCCTTTGCAAGGACTTGTGCCTGACAAGGTCTCTTGCCATTTTTGGGGACTTCACCCGAGCATCGTGGAGCTGTGCTTAACCACGCTAAGTCTTCTGTGAAGTTTTTGTGAAGATGGAGTGGCAGGATGGATGTGCCCGGGGGGTTCTCTCTCTGTAATGGGGCCCTGAGGATTCTCGGGGTCCATTTTGGGACCTCCAGCTCAGCGACGCTGTTACTGGAATATGGACATCGAAGTGGTATGGAATAAGCTGGCGATGTGGAGGGCCATTGTCTTTTATAGGTTCTGGTCTTCAAGGTGGATGTATTTCTGTCTCTTTTGTATCTGGCATACGTCTACCCGTTGCCTGCTTGTCTGAAGGCTTCTCGTGAGGTTGGTGTTCCAGTTCATGTGGGGTGGCAGGTACGAGTGTGTCGCCAGGGAACGGATGCTCTGTTCCATGGGGGAGCAAGGAAGGGGGGTACCACATCTCCCCCTCAAGCTGTACACAATTTTTGTTTCCTTTTTGTTAGCTGAGATTGCTCAGCAGGTAATACACCCGTCTGGTTACTTCCTGCAGATGTTCTACTCATATCAGGCGAGAAGCGTAATGGTTGCCTGTGTGCTCACCCTGAGGTTGAAGTTGCCAGAGTAGGTTTAGACCACAGACACCTGTACGAGGAGGTCAGACAGGGAGGGTGTCCGGCGCCTGTCGTGGGTATCCCGGCAGTGGTCTGGGAGGGAGTGCAGGCGCAGGGTTTGGACAACAGGCTCAAGGACCTGAATTGGTTGAGTCGTCTACAAGTGCTTGCCGGTACGTTCCATCATGTACAAGCATAGCTTGGCGGGATCCCCCACCTGTCCAAGGCCATCTTGTGGCGGGGAGGTGGGGGATCCCACCTTTTGGGACTGTGCCTTTGCCAGAGTAGTATGGGCACAGCTGTAATTAGTTGGGTGAAAGGGTATTTTTGTTTTAACTTTGGGCTAGGGTAGAGAGAGGTGTAGGGAGAGTGAGGGGGACGGTCAGGGACAGGTTTCTGCTCTGGCTTCCCATAAGCCTCTTCCAGCGCTGACAGAGATGGCCGCCTCGCTTCGCATTCCGAGGAAACTATGCAGTTTTTTGTTTTTTTTCTAAGTGTTATTTCTTACATTAGTACCCCAGGTCATCTTAGGTTTCATTACATACAGTCGAGAAGAACTACTGAATATAAGATCAGCGACAACTCACCATCAGTACGACCAAGAATATGTTTTTCGCGACGCGGATCCTGTGTTCTGCCTTTCAACCAGGACAACGGAATGGATCCCATGCAGCGACCCAAAAAAACAACTCCGAAAAAGAGGGAAACGAGGCGGTCTTCTGGTCAGACTCCGGAGACGGGCACACCGTGTACCACTCCCTAGCATTCTTCTTGCCAATGTCCAGTCTCTTGACAACAAGGTTGATGAAATCCAAGCAAGGGTAGCATTCCAGAGGGACATCAGAGACTGTAACGTTCTTTGCTTCACGGAAACATGGCTCACTGGAGAGACGCTATCCGAGGCGGTGCAGCCAACGGGTTTCTCCACGCATCGCGTCGACAGAAACAAACATCTTTCTGGTAAGAAGAGGGGCGGGGGCGTATGCCTTATGGCTAACGAGACATGGTGTGATGAAAGAAACATACAGGAACTCAAATCCTTCTGTTCACCTGATTTAGAATTCCTCACAATCAAATGTAGACCGCATTATCTACCAAGAGAATTCTCTTCGATTATAATCACAGGCGTATATATCCCCCCCAAGCAGACACATCGATGGCTCTGAACGAACTTTATTTAACTCTTTGCAAACTGGAAACCATTTTTCCGGAGGCTGCATTCATTGTAGCTGGGGTTTTAACAAGGCTAATCTGAAAACAAGACTCCCTAATTTTTATCAGCATATCGATTGCGCAACCAGGGGTGGAAAAATCTTGGATCATTGTTACTCCAACTTCCACGACGCATATAAGGCCCTGCCCCACCCCCCTTTCGGAAAAGCTGACCACGACTCCATTTTGTTGATCCCTGCCTACAGACAGAAACTAAAACAAGAGGCTCCCACGCTGAGGTCTGTCCAACGCTGGTCTGACCAAGCTGACTCCACACTCCAAGACTGCTTCCATCACGTGGACTGGGATATGTTTCGTATTGCGTCAGATAACAATATTGACGAATACGCTGATTCGGTGTGCGAGTTCATTAGAATGTGCGTTGAAGATGTCGTTCCCATAGCAACGATTAAAACATTCCCTAACCAGAAACCGTGGATTGATGGCAGCATTCGCGTGAAACTGAAAGCGCAAACCACTGCTTTTAATCAGGGCAAGGTGTCTGGTAACATGACCGAATACAAACAGTGCAGCTATTCCCTCCGCAAGGCTATCAAACAAGCTAAGCGTCAGTACAGAGACAAAGTAGAATCTCAATTCAACCGCTCAGACACAAGAGGCATGTGGCAGGGTCTACAGTCAATCACGGACTACAAGAAGAAATCCAGCCCAGTCACTGACCAGGATGTCTTGCTCCCAGGCAGACTAAATAACTTTTTTTGACAGCTATGAGGACAATACAGTGCCACTGACACGGCCTGCAACGAAAACATGCGGTCTCTCCTTCACTGCAGCCGAGGTGAGTAAGACATTTAAACGTGTTAACCCTCGCAAGGCTGCAGGCCCAGACGGCATCCCCAGCCGCGCCCTCAGAGCATGCGCAGACCAGCTGGCCGGTGTGTTTACGGACATATTCAATCAATCCCTATACCAGTCTGCTGTTCCACCATTGTTCCTGTTCCCAAGAAAGCTAAGGTAACTGAGCTAAACGACTACCGCCCCGTAGCACTCACTTCCGTCATCATGAAGTGCTTTGAGAGACTAGTCAAGGACCATATCACCTCCACCCTACCTGACACCCTAGACCCACTCCAATTTGCTTACCGCCCAAATAGGTTCCACAGAGGATGCAATTGCCCTCGGAGTGTGGTGTCAGGAAAATAACCTCACACTAAACGTCAACAAAACTAAGGAGATGATTGTGGACTTCAGGAAACAGCAGAGGGAACACCCCCCTATCCACATCGATGGAACAGTAGTGGAGAGGGTAGCAAGTTTTAAGTTCCTCGGCATACACATCACAGACAAACTGAATTGGTCCACTCACACAGACAGCATCATGAAGAAGGCGCAGCAGCGCCTCTTCAACCTCAGGAGGCTGAAGAAATTCGGCTTGTCACCAAAAGCACTCACAAACTTCTACAGATGCACAATCGAGAGCATCCTGGCGGGCTGTATTACCTCCTGGTACGGCAACTGCTCCGCCCTCAACCGTAAGGCTCTCCAGAGGGTAGTGAGGTCTGCACAACGCATCACCAGGGGCAAACTACCTGCCCTCCAGGACACCTACACCACCCGATGTTACAGGAAGGCCATAAAGATCATCAAGGACATCAACCACCCAAGCCACTGCCTGTTCACCCCGCTATCATCCAGAAGGCGAGGTCAGTACAGGTGCATCAAAGCTGGGACCGAGAGACTGAAAAACAGCTTCTATCTCAAGGCCATCAGACTGTTAAACAGCCACCACTAACATTGAGTGGCTGCTACCAACACACTGACACTGACACTGACTCAACTCCAGCCACTTTAATAATAGGAATTGATGGGAAATTATGTAAATATATCACTAGTCACTTTAAACAATGCTACCTTATATAATGTTACTTACCCTACATTATTCATCTCATATGCATACGTATATACTGTACTCTATATCATCGACTGCAACCTTATGTAATACATGTATCACTAGCCACTTTAACTATGCCACTTTGTTTACATACTCATCTCATATGTATATACTGTACTCGATACAATCTACTGTATCTTGCCTATGCTGCTCTGTACCATCACTCATTCATATATCCTTATGTACATAATTCTTTATCCCCTTACACTGTGTAAAAGACAGTAGTTTTGGAATTGTTAGTTAGATTACTTGTTGGTTATTACTGCATTGTCTGAACTAGAAGCACAAGCATTTCGCTACACTCGCATTAACATCTGCTAACCATGTGTATGTGACAAATTCAATTTGATTTGATTTGATTTGATAAACGGGGCCTGTGGGAAGCCAGGCAGGACATGGTAAAGACAGGGAGAGATTGGGGGCTGGAGGGGATAGTAAGGAGGTTGGAATGAAATTTGAACGGGAGGATGAAGATGGGAGGAGAGGAAGTGGGGGAAGGGAGGTTTAGGGCTGGGGTTCATTTAGATAATTTAAGGGGTAGATTTGGGACGGGAGATAGGGGAAGGTAGGGCTTTAGAGATGTAGTTTGAAGGCCTGAAGGGGGAGGGAAGATGCTCTGAGATTTTTTTTTGTTTAGTTTTGTATTTAGAAATGCCTATATTTGAGTTTGTTTAGAAAATAGATGGTTTTGTTTTGTATGAATGGCAATGTACATAATAAAAACTTTTATATATATATATATAAATAAATAAACATTCTTCCACTGTCAATATAGTGCACGGTATGTAAGTTTAGTATCACTTTTCAACCAACCCAGTGCATTTGTTGAAAATGAAGAATGTTGAAATCAACAATACGTCAAAGGATTCAACTACTGAAAACAGAAACAAACGATTGGATCAAACAGATCAATCCCACTGGACATTGGGTTTGATTCAGACCCTGCCAGCATGGCCAGAAATGTATCTTATAACCACAGAACCACCACAGATCTTTCATGCCTGACTAAAAACAACTAAATATTAGATTTACTGCCATGGTCTAGTATGTCACTGCATCAGACACCATTCACAATGCTGGCTGAGGTATGAGTTAAACATGACATATTATTTCCTAACCATTCACAATGCTGGCTGAGGTACCAGTAAAACTTGACATATTATTTCCTAACCATTCACAATGCTGGCTGAGGTACCAGTAAAACTTTACATATTATTTCCTAACCATTCACAATGCTGGCTGAGGGACGAGTAAAACATGACATATTATTTCCTAACCATTCACAATGCTGGCTGAGGTACGAGTAAGACATTACATATTTTTTCCTAACCATTCACAATGCTGGCTGAGGTACGAATAAAACATGACATATTATTTCCTAATTGTAAAAAAATCCCCACTCCTTTATCAACTAGTCTCTCACTGTTTAACCAGAATAACATGAGTTGTGCCCTGCAAACTGTTAGACTGTTAGTCCATAATCAAATAGTCTCTCATCGGGTTGGAGCGAGTGGTCGCATCGGCACTTCGCTCCCGCAGGTAGTATAACTTTTTCATTACATTTCATTATATTTCATTATAGCACAACGGTTTGATTTGTCTAATCTTAGCAATTTCTTCTCAGCTAGCTACATAGCCGTCTTTGTATCAAAGATAATTGCATAATTATCGTATTTCGCCGTCCTAACGTAGTCTTCACTAGCCAGCTAGCTAACGTCCACTGATTAGCTGCACTGGAGAAACTATTACACTCAACTGAACGACTTGATTAGTGTAGTGTTAGCTAGCTACATAGCTGTCTTTGCTGTCTTCGTATCTTCGTATCCAAGATAATTGTGTAGTTTAGGTTTAGAGTGTGTAGTCTTAGAGTGATTATCTTAATTTACCGAGGTTAGCTAGCCAGCTATTTGTCGTCCTTAACGTAGGAGACTCTGCTAGCTAGCCAACAGCTAGCCAACGTCTACCGAATAGACTCAGAACCCGGTCGCATTCACAGGTAGTATCACATTTTCATTTAATTTCATTACAGTACAACGGTTTGATTTGTTTGATCGTAGCTAGCTACATAGCTAGCTACATAGCCGTCTTTGTATCAAAGATAATTGTGTAGTCTAGAGCGATTTTCTAGGTTAGCTAGCCAGCTATTGTCGTTCTTTTAACGCAACGTAACGTAAACAACACTACTAGCTAGCCAGCTAGCCCCCGAATAGCAGCACTACAGAAACTATTACACTCAACGGAACGACTTGATTAGTGTAGTGTCAACAACGCACCCACTGCCAGCTAGCCTACTTCACCAGTACTGTATCATTTTAATCATTTTAGTCAATAAGATTCTTGCTACGTAAGCTTAACTTTCTGAACATTCGAGACGTGTAGTCCACTTGCCATTCCAATCTCCTTTGCATTAGCGTAGCCTCTTCTGTAGCCTGTCAACTATGTGTCTGTCTATCCCTGTTCTCTCCTCTCTGCACAGACCATACAAACGCTCCACACCGCGTGGCCGCGGCCACCCTAATCTGGTGGTCCCAGCGCGCGGTCAACAAGGCAAAGTTCATCTCAGCCTATGCCTCCCTCCAGTCCCTCGACTTCTTGGCACTGACGGAAACATGGATCACCACAGACAACACTGCTACTCCTACTGCTCTCTCTTCGTCCGCCCACATGTTCTCGCACACCCCGAGAGCTTCTGGTCAGCGGGGTGGTGGCACCGGGATCCTCATCTCTCCCAAGTGGTCATTCTCTCTTTCTCCCCTTACCCATCTGTCTATCGCCTCCTTTGAATTCCATGCTGTCACAGTTACCAGCCCTTTCAAGCTTAACATCCTTATCATTTATCGCCCTCCAGGTTCCCTCGGAGAGTTCATCAATGAGCTTGATGCCTTGATAAGCTCCTTTCCTGAGGACGGCTCACCTCTCACAGTTCTGGGCGACTTTAACCTCCCCACGTCTACCTTTGACTCCTCTCTACCTCCTTCTTTCCACTCCTCTCCTCTTTTGACCTCACCCTCTCACCTTCCCCCCCTACTCACAAGGCAGGCAATACGCTCGACCTCATCTTTACTAGATGCTGTTCTTCCACTAACCTCATTGCAACTCCCCTCCAAGTCTCCGACCACTACCTTGTATCCTTTTCCCTCTCGCTCTCATCCAACACCTCCCACACTGCCCCTACTCGGATGGTATCGTGCCGTCCCAACCTTCGCTCCCTCTCCCCCGCTACTCTCTCCTCTTCCATCCTATCATCTCTTCCCTCTGCTCAAACCTTCTCCAACCTATCTCCTGATTCTGCCTCCTCAACCCTCCTCTCCTCCCTCTCTGCATCCTTTGACTCTCTATGTCCCCTATCCTCCAGGCCGGCTCGGTCCTCCCCTCCCGCTCCGTGGCTCGATGACTCATTGCGAGCTCACAGAACAGGGCTCCGGGCAGCCGAGCGGAAATGGAGGAAAACTCGCCTCCCTGCGGACCTGGCATCCTTTCACTCCCTCCTCTCTACATTTTCCTCCTCTGTCTCTGCTGCTAAAGCCACTTTCTACCACGCTAAATTCCAAGCATCTGCCTCTAACCCTAGGAAGCTCTTTGCCACCTTCTCCTCCCTCCTGAATCCTCCTCCCCTCCCCCTCCTCCCTCTCTGCAGATGACTTCGTCAACCATTTTGAAAAGAAGGTAGACGACATCCGATCATCGTTTGCTAAGTCAAACGACACCGCTGGTTCTGCTCACACTGCCCTACCCTGTGCTCTGACCTCTTTCTCCCCTCTCTCTCCAGATGAAATCTTGCGTCTTGTGACGGCCGGCCGCCCAACAACCTGCCCGCTTGACCCTATCCCCTCCTCTCTTCTCCAGACCATTTCCGGAGACCTTCTCCCTTACCTCACCTCGCTCATCAACTCATCCCTGACCGCTGGCTACGTCCCTTCCATCTTCAAGAGAGCGAGAGTTGCACCCCTTCTGAAAAAACCTACACTCGATCCCTCCGATGTCAACAATTACAGACCAGTATCCCTTCTTTCTTTTCTCTCCAAAACTCTTGAACGTGCTGTCCTTGGCCAGCTCTCCCGCTATCTCTCTCTGAATGACCTTCTTGATCCAAATCAGTCAGGTTTCAAGACTAGTCATTCAACTGAGACTGCTCTCCTCTGTATCACGGAGGCGCTCCGCACTGCTAAAGCTAACTCTCTCTCCTCTGCTCTCATCCTTCTAGATCTATCGGCTGCCTTCGATACTGTGAACCATCAGATCCTCCTCTCCACCCTCTCCAAGTTGGGCATCTCCGGCGCGGCCCACGCTTGGATTGCGTCCTACCTGACAGGTCGCTCCTACCAAGTGGCGTGGCGAGAATCTGTCTCCTCACCACGCGCTCTCACCACTGGTGTCCCCCAGGGCTCTGTTCTAGGCCCTCTCCTATTCTCGCTATACACCAAGTCACTTGGCTCTGTCATAACCTCACATGGTCTCTCCTATCATTGCTATGCAGACGACACACAATTAATCTTCTCCTTTCCCCCTTCTGATGACCAGGTGGCGAATCGCATCTCTGCATGTCTGGCAGACATATCAGTGTGGATGACGGATCACCACCTCAAGCTGAACCTCGGCAAGACGGAGCTGCTCTTCCTCCCGGGGAAGGACTGCCCGTTCCATGATCTCGCCATCACGGTTGACAACTCCATTGTGTCCTCCTCCCAGAGAGCTAAGAACCTTGGCATGATCCTGGACAACACCCTGTCGTTCTCAACCAACATCAAGGTGGTGGCCTGTTCCTGTAGGTTCATGCTCTACAACATCCGCAGAGTACGACCCTGCCTCACACAGGAAGCGGCGCAGGTCCTAATCCAGGCACTTGTCATCTCCCGTCTGGATTACTGCAACTCACTGTTGGCTGGGCTCCCTGCCTGTGCCATTAAACCCCTTCAACTCATCCAGAACGCCGCAGCCCGTCTGGTGTTCAACCTTCCCAAGTTCTCTCACGTCACCCCGCTCCTCCGTTCTCTCCACTGGCTTCCAGTTGAAGCTCGCATCCGCTACAAGACCATGGTGCTTGCCTACGGAGCTGTGAGGGGAACGGCACCTCAGTACCTCCAGGCTCTGATCAGGCCCTACACCCAAACAAGGGCACTGCGTTCATCCACCTCTGGCCTGCTCGCCTCCCTACCACTGAGGAAGTACAGCTCCCGCTCAGCCCAGTCAAAACTGTTTGCTGCTCTGGCCCCCCAATGGTGGAACAAACTCCCTCACGACGCCAGGACAGCGGAGTCAATCACCACCTTCCGGAGACACCTGAAACCCCACCTCTTTAAGGAATACCTAGGATAGGATAAGTAATCCCTCTCACCCCCCCCTTTAAGATTTAGATGCACTATTGTAAAGTGACTGTTCCACTGGATGTCATAAGGTGAATGCACCAATTTGTAAGTCGCTCTGGATAAGAGCGTCTGCTAAATGACTTAAATGTAAATGTAAATGTAGAATATAGCCTACGTAAAGTCTTATTAACATTGTTATGTTACAGCCTTATTCTAAAATTGATTAAATAAAATATGTTCCTCATCAATCTACACACAATACCCCATAATGACAAAGTGAAAACAGGTTTTTAGACATTTTTGCAAATGTATTCAAAATAAAAAACAGATACCTTATTTGCATAAATATTTAGACTCAAAATTTAGCTCAGGTTTATCATGTTTCTGTTGATCATCCTTGAGATGTTTCTACAACTTGATTGGAGTCCACATGTTGTAAATTAAATTGATTGGACATGATTTGGAAATGCACACACCTGTCTTTATAAGGTCCCACAGTTGACAGTGCATGCCAGAGCAAAAACCAAGCCATGAGGTCGAAGTAATTGTCTGTAGAGCTTCGAGACAGGATTGTGTCGAAGCACAGATCTGGGGATGGGTACCAAAACATTTCTGTAGCATTGAAAGTCCCCAAGAACCCAGTGCCACAGTGTTTGGAACCACCAAGACTCTACTTAGAGCTGGCCACCTGGCCGAACTGAGTGATTGTGGGAGAAGGGCCTTGGTAAGGGTCAGATGACTCTGACACTATGACAGAGCTCCAGATGTCCTCTGTGGAGATGGGAGAACCTTCCAGAAGGACAACCATCTCTGCAGCACTCCACCAATCAGGACTTTATGGTAGAGTGGTCAAACGGAAGCAACTCCTCAGTAAAAGGCACATGACAGCCCACTTGGAGTTTGCCAAAAGGCACTTAAAGGACTCTTAGTACATGAGAAACAAGATTATCTGGTCTGATGAAACCAGCATTAAACTATTTGACCTGCATGCCAAGTGTCACATCTGAAGGAAACCTGGCACCATCCCTATGTAACAGTTTTGCTTTCCTTCCCTCTCCTCGCCCCTATCTGGGCTTGAACTAGGGATCCTCTGCACACATCAACAACTGACACCCACAAAGCATTGTTACCCATCACGCCACAAAACCCACGGCCCTTGCAGAGCAAGGGGAACAACTACTTCAAGGTCTTAGAGCAAGCGACGTCAACAATTGAAATGCAATTAGCGCGCACCACCGCTAACTAGCTAGCTATTTCACATCGGTTACACCTACGGTGAAGCATGGTGGTGGCAGCATGATGAAAACCTGCTCCAGAGTGCTCAGGACCTCCGACTAGGCTGATGGTTCACCTTCCAACAGGACAACAGCCCTAAGCACACAGCCAAGACAAGGCAAAGGTGGCTTCGGGACAAGTTTCTGAACGTCGTTGAGTGGCCCAGCCAGAGCCCAGACTTGAACCTGATCGAACATCTTTGAAGAGACATGAAAATTCTGCCAGAAATGTATAAAAACACTTTTTGCTTTGTCATCATGGGGTATTGTGTGTAGATTGATGAGGAAAAAAATATATTTAATCAATTTTAGAATAAGGCTGTAACATAACAAAATGTGTAAAAAGGAAGAGGTCTGAATACTTTCCAAATGCACTGTATATATAGGGACAGTGACATCACTTCTTGAAACAGGAGGTACAAAAATATAACATAAATATCAACATTCAATATTAACACATTTTAAAAACTCAGACAATCTCAAATTGCGGAAAAACTTTTGGAAGTCTTGAACTGTATCAAAGTCTGTGGCCTGTGATGTTGGGACAAATGATAGTTCCTTATTATACAATTCTACAGCACAACCGCAGTCATGTCTTCAGTGTAAAACTAACATTGACTCAATAGTCCATGCCTTCTGGGAATGTTATGATGTCATAAAGTTAATGGCGGAGTTAGAAAGTTGGCTGTCAGAAGAAGTACAATGTCTGTCTGCATATTTCAAGACATGGAATATGAGGGTGCAGTGAGATAGCCAATGGTTGGACATAACCTCTCATTAATACCCCAGAGTTGGATGATACTTTTCTCCTCATCATCTTAAATACTAAAAACTGGAAATCAACCAATCCTCCATTGTTAACGCAATGTAATAGCCTCTCTACTGTATATAGCCTCCCTACTGTTATTTTTCAATGTATTTTAACTGTTGGTTTTATTTCTTTACATACCCATTGTTCACCTAATACATATTTTTTACTTTAAAAATTGCACTGTTGGTTAGGGCCTGTAAGTAAGCATTTCACTGTAAGGTCTACTACACCTGTTGTATTCAGCGCACGTGACAAATAAACTTTGATTTGAGTGTATTAGACAATGTAAACACACTAATAGACCAGGAGGTGGAATAATATCCATTTATGCAGGAATTTAACAACTTAATTACGCCGTTAAACTGGCATACAAACTCGGTAGCACAGAGTAGATACTTCATACGACTTGAGTAATATTGCATTATGGGTAGTTCAGAGGTCTCCCAAAAATAAATTAATGCATATGTAATGACGCAAAAACATAACTGTTTGTACTTATAGGTAAACATATTTTGACTACAACTAGCTTACTAAGTCTTTAACCACACTGTGTTGTTACACTGGTGAGTAAAAACTAATGCGTCCTACACTTTAACTTGTCTGAAGATAACGTTTACATTTTACTCAAATGCGTTACCCACTCCAGTCAGTAGATGACGATGTGCGACTTTAAGGCAAAGCTGCTAGTGTGACGTATAATCTACTGGACGGGAACGCTTCTTTGAAACAGCAGTTAGTCAGACACCTCGGGAGCTTGCTAGACAAAATAGCCGAACCAATAAAGCTCTTTAGACGCTTTAGTGTATATTACCCGCTGCATTTTTAACCTACTTCTGTCGTTTAGTTAGTTATCCGATTTCATTTAATATTTACGGTGTTGTTATTAGTCAGCTAGCGGACTGGTTTCGTTAGCATTAGCCTAGCTAGCGAACATCTCCGACCATGAGTTCACCAAGCTACTCTCCTGATAAAGAAGAGGCGGTCTGCTGGACGGAGAAAGAAGCTCTGGTGAAAGAGGAGAAGGAAGAGGAGGCTGTTTCAATACAAAAACAAGTAGATGGTGAGGCTGTTTCCGTGAAAGAAGAAGAGCAAGACGTTAGAGTGAAAGAAGAGGAAGACGCGTTCAGAGTGAAAGAGGAGGAGGATGTTACAGTAAAAGAAGAGGAGGGAGGGAAAGAGGATGATGCAGTTTTTGGAGTGAAAGAGGAGGTGGAGATGACTGTCACATCCAAAAAAGAAGAGGAAGGAGAGGAGGAAACTGGACATCTGGGCCCGGTTTCCCAAACGCATCTTAAAGCATCCAATGGTTCTAACGGTGAACTTAGCCGTAAGATGCTTTTGAGAAACCGTTCCCTGATTAACACTAGTAAGTACTGTCTTAAAAACAGAGGCACAAACTCTGCCGTTTAACTGTTATTTGGTGTTAAAGCAGAAATCTGCAATTGCTTACATCCATTTTTGGACTTTTAAATTATGTATATATAGCCATTTATTCTTGAAGAATATAACACATGCCTCATGAGCTTAGTTCAACTGTTGTACCCCATCAGAACCCCGAATAAGCGTTTTTTACTCCAATGTAAATCAACACTGTATAGCCTCAAAACATTGTTAAAACTATGATGATATCATGGATGGTCAGTCCTTGCATCCATAAGTCTGTTTGAATTTGAAAGTAGTTACATTTCTCCAACCCCATCATCATCTTATTACCAAAACAGATTGGTTGATTGGTGTGGTTTAAAAAAAAAACGGCAACAAAATGGCTGCCCAGAGACTTGGTTTGGTAAACAGCTGAGGGATAATATATGCCATTTAGCAGACGCTTTTATCCAAAGCGACTTACAGTCATGTGTGCATACATTCTCGAGTAATGAGGGAGGGAGTAAGGGGGGGGGGGAAGAGGCTGGTAGGGAGTGGGAGAGAGAGAGGGTGAGGAGAGGGCTGGCACAGAAGTGTTTTTTCCAACCTTGAATTCTTAACTGGTAGTTGAGGGCAGGCTTTTTGACAAATAGGAAGAATGGAAAATGGAGTGTGAGAGAGTGATGGAGGGAGGGAGGGAGAATGATAGAGGGATTGGGCTGGAGAAATGTAACCCTCTCAAATTCAAATAGAAAGCTATTGTAGCAACCGTAACCCAACACCTAGCGACCTCGTCAAGAAGTTCAGACATCTTGGTGTAAAAGTTATAAGGTGTTGGCTTGACAGTCAGTGGACCCAGGTTTGAGTTCAGCTTAGGGCTACCCCCTGAATTCACTACACTATGAATACAAGGACTGGTCATCCATGAGGTCATAATGATAGTTTAACCAGGTTTCTAGGCTATATAGTATATTCTAGAATTCATCCATGAGGTCATAATGATAGTTTAACAAGGTTTCTAGGATTTATAGTATATTCTAGTATTCATCCATGATGTCATAATGATAGTTTAACCATGTTTCTAGGCTTCATCCATGATGTCATAATTGATAGTTTAACCAGGTTTCTAGGATATATGTTATATTCTAGAATTAATCCATGATGTCATAATGACACTTTAACCAGGTTTCTAGGCTATATAGTATATTCTAGAATTGCCAGTGAAGATTTCCTGTGGAGGTCAAATTGTTAGAGCTGTTGGTAATATTCAGCCAATTTATTTTCATGCCATTACGTTAAAGGCTAAACATACCGAGATTCAATTACATTCATGAATTGTTTTGAAACCTTTGTTTTAAACTCTTCTCAAACATACATTAAAATACAACACCTGTTTGGCCCCTCCCCTTCCCGGGTTGGTGAACAGCGGTATTAAATTGAATGAATCTGAGCCTCTCGCTCATCACCTGTGGAAGGCGAGGCTTCCAGCGAGGTGTGGATTTAATGGTACGTTGTACCTAGTTTCCTTCGTTCAGGGAACAGTAGTTATAGTCATAATGTTAAGCTTGTCATATGATGAACTTAAATACGGGATCTAGCTGTCGGACAGTTTTTTTTGTATTCAGATCTCTGAAATGCACTCTAACTACATCACATTTAGTGTCTCCTTATGTTACACTGGGAAAACAGCAATTATAAATAATTTCAGAGTTTTGTTCTAACCGAGGGTCACCTTAACTTTATAGAAACACCCAAATGGATACTGTCATTAACGGGGTTCTTCAATAATTACACATCATTCTTAATACTGTTGCTGTTATTAAGTTACAGTCACATGTTCAACTATCATCAGCTGATCCAGGAAATCATTTTCTGAATTCCAGTCAAGTGACAAACATCACAACAACAACCAAAGTGCTTCTTCATTCATTACTCTGGTAAAGACAGTTATGCCGTGCTCCACGTTGGATTCAACATCCCTAACAAATTGATGTTTATAATGTTATTGTCTGCTTGATTTACTGTAGGGTCTCGTTAGTCTGTTTGCACAGAGAGATACTTTGCTCATAATGTGTAGAGAACTGTTCCTTGATGGATAGGCTATTGTACAACACACACAGTTATTTTCTTATTCAGGACATTTAGAATGACAACACATTACAGAGTAGCCTAGTGGGATTATTGACAAATTTATCTGGTGATCAGGTTCTGAAATGTCATTAAAGTCCTAGGTCTATGTTATTGTTAGGTGAAGTTATGGGACCTACAGTAGGTCTATGTTATTGTTAGGTGAAGTTATGGGCCAATTTGGCAATTTGTACAAACCTTCATTGTCAGGCTTGATGGAACAGCTAGCCAAAGAGTATTTTACTGGTTGAAGTGTTTTTTTTAAAGTATAAAAGCAGTTGATTTGGGACAATAACACAAACATATTAAGCAGGGGATTCAAGCGAGCCTTATCATCCAAAAGTAATGTGAAATGCACTCATAAGCAACCTGGAAATTGATGCTATTTTTGCTCTCAGCCTATGAGACCTCCCCTGAGTTTTCGCCCATGGTGGTGAATTAGTGAATAGACACCAGAGCTTAATGTGAGTTTCCTTGAGTAGCACGCCTGATCTTGCGCTGTAATATTCAGAATACATTGTGAAAAACTATAATCTTTGCTCACCATTTTGGCTCCAAGCAGATATACTACATCCATAACTAGTGGTTTCCTCATTAGCAGGGAGGAGTTTCTGTAACCAAATTGCGTGTGCTTTGCCCTCGTGCCGCAATTTTAGCAAACACAGAAAGGGGCCTACATTGGAGACCAGAAGTCATCTGGCACAGTGCTTGGGATTTCAACAACTTGAATAACTTATTTCTAGCTACAATCATCGATATTACTACTAATTTGAAAACAAGACAAAATTACTATTCTTGCTCACTTGACTGTCTTAATTGTCAAATAATTTAACAGATGTCAATTGTTGTACAACTTCATGGGTAGGCTCTGCGCATCACCTTTTAACTCAAATAAACAGTGGATTTCTGCTGTTGTGGGCCTTTAACCATCTGTCTGACTTTGTTGTTTACACAGGAGAGAGAAGTGATTATTGTGGATCCTCTGGGGAGCCCCAACAACCTAATAATGCTGACGAGGCAGAGAAAAGTATCTTCAGATCAGAACACATCAAGAAACACCAGCAGAGACCCACAGGGAAGAAACCTCACCACTGCTCTGACTGTGGGAAGAGTTACTTAAGATCAAATTCACTGAAAGTACACCTGAGAATACACACTAGAGAGAAAATTCACTGCTGCTCTGACTGCGGGAAGAGATTCACCTCTTCAGTAGACCTTAAAATACATCAGAGAATTCACACTGGAGAGAAACCTTATGGCTGTGATCAATGTGGGAAAAGTTTTAGTCAGCCAAGCAACCTGAAATCACACCAAAGAATACACACAGGAGAGAAACCATTTAGCTGTAATCAATGTGGTAAGAGTTTTATTCAGTCAAGCAGCCTGATAGTGCACCAGAGAACACACACAGGAGAGAAATGTTATAGCTGTAATCATTGTGGGAAGAGTTTCACTCAGTCAAGCAGCCTGATAGTGCACCAGAGAACA
This sequence comes from Oncorhynchus gorbuscha, assembly GCF_021184085.1. Lineage (NCBI taxonomy): Eukaryota > Metazoa > Chordata > Actinopteri > Salmoniformes > Salmonidae > Oncorhynchus > Oncorhynchus gorbuscha. The sequence continues at coordinate 33,962,770 of NC_060193.1, read as the reverse complement.
CACACAGGAGAGAAGCCATATGACTGTCCTCAATGTGGGAAGAGTTTTGTTACATCTGGCAGTCTGAAGACACACCAGAGAACACACACGGGAGAGAAACCTTATAGCTGTGATCAATGTGGGAAGAGTTTTACTCAGCCAAACAGCCTGATAGTACATTTGAGAACACACACAGGAGAGAAATCTTATAGCTGTGATCAATGTGACAAGAGATTCTCTGATAAAAGATTTCTGATCAAACATCAGAAAATACATACATGAAGGAGTTGTTTCATGATATCAATGAAATAAAGTCACAATGTGGAATGTTTTTTTAAATTGTAGAAGGAGTATTTTAATGAATGTCACAATATAGAACCCTAAGTGTTTGCCCCCTGTTTATTTGACTTTTGCATGATTTTTAGCCTCAGGGGAAAAATCCAGCTCTGAATTGAGTACTATTTATGAGATTTAACAAAACGTGTTGTGTAACACCATGTTTGCCACCCTCTTGAATCAAAATAGTAAACTTCAAAATGTAGCTGACTGTCTTCAGGTTGTCCTCTAACCAGTGAGGTAAAAGATATCTCCCATTTCCATGTGTTTTTTTAATTGTGTTCCAACAGCACATACAACTGATTTCCCTCCTAATCGATAGTCAAAACAACAGCGTTTCTGGTGCTTCTATGATTATTGTGGCAGATGTGTTTTTTTTTACCTTTATTTAACCAGGTGGGCTAGTTGAGAACAAGTTCTCATTTGCAACTGCTACCTGGCCAAGATAAAGGAAAGCAGTGTGACACAGACAACACAGAGTTACACATGGAGTAAACAATAAACAAGCCAATAACACAATACACAAGTCAATGACACAGTAGAAAAAAGGAAGTCTATATACAGTGTGTGCCAAAGGCATGAGGAGGTAGGAGCGAATAATTACAATTTAGCAGATTTAGCAGGAGTGATAAATGAGCAGATGATGTGCAAAGGAAAATGTAAGTAGCACATTTTATGTTGAGGTTTTCAAAATATCACAAACTGTTTCTGCATTTTGGTTATTGATTTGGACACTTTAAAACTATGTTTTGACATTGGGCTATCCCATCTCGCAAAATGTCGTTGAAAAGAAGACAAGCCCCGACATTCAATATTATGTTCGGTTATAGTTGAAAATATGTATTTCCAGGTCGTTTTTTCAATGACTTGAAAACATTAATTTCAACTTACTTGCAGCCTATACACATGGACGCAGTATAATAAATTGGTCTATAATCAATGTATTAACAATTTTAGAAGTTATAGATGCGAGTGAGTTTAAAAAACAAGATTGTAGAAAAATATATATATTTAGAAATACGTGGTTTTAATTGTTGGACGCCAGTAGACACCATGTTTATATTGTAGAAAGTGAATCTTGTGAAATGGAAGTTGTTTTCTGTTGGTGGTGAGCAAACTTGTCCAACAAAAATATAGGATATATTTGTTGTCTTGACGGGGGAGGTGTTACAGGCTTTTTCCATTTATGTTTTGAGGTTGGACTGTAGCACATATAGCTCGTTAGCACGTATAGCTCGTATAGCCCGTTAGCACGTAGGGCGCACTGATTGGTGTCACCTCGTTAGTCAGTATGTGTTACACCTGTGCTGGCTTGTCCATCTCATTATGGTTGAATATTGCATCCAATTGTTAATATTTTAATCAATGGATTTTCCTCAGGATGCTCATTAGTCTTTCAGTTGTTATTCTTCTGTTTTTTATCCTCTTATGTTTGTTGTGTAGTAAATATTTATGTTTATTTTCTTTGTTTTGTATACATGTTTTCCTCTGAAGTCATTGTGTTGCATCCATGTCTGAAATGTGCTGTATAAATAAAGCTTGTTTTGATATTATAAAACAAATTAACCCAATGACTGACCAATCAACAGACTCTTGCAAAACCAATGAACAACTATGTGCAAAAGCAACATTTCTTGGTCCATCTTAGTATGAAAAACAGTATCAAGTCAGTATTATATCTTCCACTATGTCAAAATAGTGCATGGTTTTTAAATTTAGTATCACTTTTCAACCAACCCAGTGCATTTGTTGAAATCAACAATTCGTCAAAGGATTCAACTACTGGAAACTGAAACAAACAATTGGATTAAACAGATCAATCCCATTGGACATTGGGTTTAATTCAGACCCTGCCAGCATGGCCAGAAATGTAACTTAGCACCACCCCAGACCTTTAATGCATGACTAAAAACACCTACGTATTAGATTTACTGCCCTGGTTGAGAATGTCACTGCCTCAGACACCATTCACAATGCTGGCTGAGGTACGAGTAAAACATGACATAATATTTCCTAACCATTCACAATGCGGGCTGGGGTACAAGTAAAACATGACATTATTTCGGTAGGATGGACAGTTTTATAAGGGTATTTTGGCAGCATGAGTGGAGGATGCCAATTCTAGATTTAACTTTGGATTGGAGATGTTTGATGTGAGTCTGGAAGGAGAGTTTACAGTCTAACCAGATACCTAGGTATTTGTAATTGTCCACATACAAGTCAGAACCTTCCAGTGTAGTGATGTTGGGTGGGCAGGTGCAGGCAGCCATCGGTTGTAGAAAATCTAATTAGTTTTACTTGTATTTAGGAGCAATTGGAGGCCACGGAAGGAGAGTTGTATGGCATTGAAGCTCATCTGGAGGGTTGTTAACACTGTCCAAATAAGGGCCAGAAGTATACAGAATGGTGTCGTCTGCATAGAGGTGGATCAGAGACTCACCAGCAGCAAGAGCGACATCATTGATGTATACAGAGAAGAGAGTCGGTCCAAGAATTGAACCCCGTGGCACCCCCATAGAGACTGCCAGAGAACCAGACAACAGGCCCTCCGATTTGACACACTGAACTCTATCAGAGAAGTAGTTGGTGAACCAGGCGAGGCAATAATTTGAGATACCAAGGCTATCAATTATAGTGGATTTATCGGTGGTGACAGTGTTTCCTGTCCTCAGTGCAGTTGGCAGCTGGGAGGAGGTGTTCTTATTCTCCATGGACTTTACAGTGTCCCAGAACTTTTTTGAGTTTGTGTTTCAGGAAGCAAATTTTTGCTTGAAAAAGCTAGTCTTGGCATTTCTAACTGCCTGTGTATATTGGTTTCTAGCTTCCCTGAAAAGTTGCATATCACGGGGGCTGTTCAATGCTAATGCAGAACACCATAGGATGTTTTTGTGTTGGTTAAGGGCAGTCAGGTCTGGAGAAAACCAAGGGCTATATCTGTTCCTGGTTTTAAATGTATTGAATGGGGCATGCTTATTTAAGATTGTGAGGAAGGCATTAAAAAAAATAACCAGGCATCCTCTACTGACGGGATGAGGTCAATATCCTTCCAGGATACCCCAGTCAGGTTGGTTAGAAAGGCCTGCTCGCTGAAGTGTTTCAGGGAGCGTTTGACAGTGATGAGTGGAGGTCTTTTGACTGCTGACCCATTACGGATGCAGGCAATGAGGCAGTGATTGCTGAGATCTTTGTTGAAAACAGCAGAGGTGTATTTAGAGGGCAAGTTGGTTAGGATGATATCTATGAGGGTGCCCGTGTTTACTGCTTTGGCGTGGTACCTGGTAGGTTCATTGATAATTTGTGTGAGATTGAGGTCATCAAGCTTAGATTGTAGGATGGCTGGTGTGTTAAGCATGTTCCAGTTTAGGTCGCCTAGCAGCACGAGCTCTGAAGATAGATGGGGGGCAATCAGTTCACATATGGTGTCCAGAGCACAGATGGGGGAAGAGGGTGGTATATAGCAGGCGGCAATGGTGAGAGACTTGTTTTTATCGAGGTGGATTTTTAAAAGTAGAAGTTCAAATTGCTTTGGTACAGACCTGGATAGTAGGATAGAACTCTGCAGGCTATCTGTGCAGTAGATTGCATCACCGCCCTCTTAGGCTGTTCTATCTTGTCTGAATAGGAATGTAGATTTCAGAATTTTTGGTGGTCTTCCTAAGCCAGGATTCAGACATGGCTAGAACATCCGGGTTAGCAGTGTGTGTTAAAGCAGTGAATAAAACAAACTTAGGGAGGAGGCTTCTAATGTTAACATGCATGAAACCAAGGCTATTACAGTTACAGAAGTCATCAAAAGAGAGCGCCTGGGGAATAGGAGTGGAGCTAGGCACTGCAGGGCCTGGATTCACCTCTACATCACCAGAGGAACAGAGGAGGAGTAGAATAAGGGTACGGCTAAAAGCTATGAGAATTGGTCATCTAGAATGTCCGGAACAGAGAGTAAAAGGAGGTTTCTGGGGGCGATAAAACAGCTTCAAGGTATAATGTACAGACAAAGGTATGGTAGGATATGAATACAGTGGAGGTAAACCTAAGCATTGAGTGATGATGAGAGAGATATTGTCTTTAGAAACCTAATTGAAACCAGGTGATGTCATCGCATGTGTGGGTGGTGGAACTGAAAGGTTGGATAAGGTATAGTGAGCAGGGCTAGAGGCTCTACAGTGAAATAAGCCAATAAACACTAACCAGAACAGCAATGGACAAGGCATATTGACATTAAGGAGAGGCATGCTTAGTAGAGTGATCATAATGGTCCAGTGAGTAGTGAGGTTGTTTCAACAGTTTCAACTGTTCTGCCTTATTATTATTCGACCATGCTGGTCATTTATGAACATTTGAACATCTTGGCCATGTTCTGTTATAGTCTCCACCCAGCACAGCCAGAAGAGGACTGGCCACCCCACATAGCCTGGTTCCTCTCTAGGTTTCTTCCTAGGTTTTTGCCTTTCTAGGGAGTTTTTCCTAGCCACCGTGCTTCTACACCTGCATTGCTTGCTGTTTGGGGTTTTAGGCTGGGTTTCTGTACAGCACTTTGATATATCAGCTGATGTACGAAGGGCTATATAAATACATTTGATTTGATTTGATTTGATTTTGGGTAACGGCGATTCAGACAGCTAGCTGAGCCATCGGTAGCAAGCTAGCATAGGATGGAGGTCTGTTTTTAGCCACCTCGTGCAATTCCGACGGTAGATTAGTGGGGTTCCGTGTGGGAGAGGGGATAAATCCAATTGAAAAAATAGATATATTTATAGTGACCCAAGAAAAATTGCCCGATAGACCTATTCAGATAGCAGCTGATAAGACAGCTAACAATTAGCTGGCCGCAGATGGGCGTTCAGGTAACGTCGCGACGGAGGGACCAGTTGGATAACTCCCATGGGCAGAAACCGTCGGTTGTTTTCTCCGGGATCGACGTAAGCCAATAGTCACATGGATAGCAGCTAGCTAGCTGTGAGATCCAAGTGTAAATGTCTAGAGCTTTCGGTTGAAATCCAGGGATATGGAGAGAAAAAATAGGTCCGGTATGTTCTGGTCTGGAAAAAGAGGAAAAGAGAATATATTAAGATATGCAAAGAAAGATGTATATATATATATATATATATATATATATATATATATATATATATATATATATATATATATATATATATATATATATATATATATATATATATATATATATATATATATACACACACACAGGACACGACAAGGCGAGGACAAAGGACGTCTGACTGCTATGCCATCTTGGAGAGCACTACAATTAGCTATAGTAACGTTATGGAAGCTATTCACAGAAAAACAGAATTATCTTCCTTATTCATTATTAGTATGTTATATTATTATATAAATTATTTCAAGACATATTCAGAGCCAAAGAGACAGATTCAAGTTGGATATTCGACGGATATTCGCCTTTAGTTTTTCTTACGTCCACCAACATCAGTTCAAATTTCAATAGCTCTTTAACCATTACGCCTAAAACTTTCAAAACTGGTTTTAGCTAACCCGATGGCATAGACAAAAATTGCACACTTTTTTTGTCGATTTACATCTCGGACTATTTATTTACATTTTTGAATTTCAATAGCTCATTGGTCATGTGACCTAGTGACTTCAAACAAGGTTCAGTGTTCACTGACTACCCTTGTCATGTTTTGTCTTATATTGTCTTGTCATTTTGCTTTTCCTTCTGTTCGTTTTCCCCCTGCTGGTCTTTTTAGGTTCGTTCCCCTTTTTGTCTCTCCCTTCCTCTCTCTCTTCTCTCTATCGTTCCGTTCCTGCTCCCAGCTGTTCCTATTCCCCTAATCAATCATTTAGTCTTCCCACACCTGTTCCCTATCTTTTCCCCTGATTAGAGTCCCTATTTCTCCCCTTGTTTTCCGTTTCTGCCCTGTCGGATCCTTGTATATTGTTCACCGTGCTGTGTCTTTGTATCGCCCTGTCGTGTCGTGTTTCCCTCAGATGCTGCGTGGTGAGCAGGTGTCTGAGTCTGCTACGGTCAAGTGCCTTCCCGAGGCAACCTGCAGTTTATTATCGAGTCTCCAGTCAGTTCTCGTGATTACGAGTGGAATTGTTTTTTATGCTTTATTTACCGCTCCGATTTGTCTAGGAGTATTGCTATTTCCTTTAACTGGATTAAAGACTCTGTTTTCGCCAAGTCGCTTTTGGGTCCTCATTCACCTGCATAGCAACCCTTTTATATTGCACATCCTTTAGTTTGTCCATTTTCATCTCACATGATTTACATGAATTTTTCCAAATGTAAAATTTCAATAACTCAAATCAAATTTTATTAGCTCCTTGGTCATGTGACCTGGTGACTTCAAACAAGGTTCAGAATGTCCACTCAGTGGGCTTACACATTGCACACCCTTTGGTCACTCCCAAAACCAATTCCTAATTTGGCCGCCTTTCCTTCCAGTTCTCAGCTGCCAATGACTGGAACGAATTGCAAAAATCACTGAAGTTGGGGACATATACATTTACATTTAAGTCATTTAGCAGACGCTCTTATCCAGAGCGACTTACAAATTGGTGCATTCACCTTATGACATCCAGTGGAACAGCCACTTTACAATAGTGCATCTAAATATTTTAAGGGGGGGGGGGTGAGAAGGATTACTTTATCCTATCCTAGGTATTCCTTAAAGAGGTGGGGTTTCAGGTGTCTCCGGAAGGTGGTGATTGACTCCGCTGTCCTGGCGTCGTGAGGGAGTTTGTTCCACCATTGGGGAGCCAGAGCAGCGAACAGTTTTGACTGGGCTGAGCGGGAACTGTACTTCCTCAGTGGTAGGGAGGCGAGCAGGCCAGAGGTGGATGAACGTAGTGCCCTTATTTGAGTGTAGGGCCTGATCAGAGCCTGGAGGTACTGAGGTGCCGTTCCCCTCACAGCTCCGTAGGCAAGCACCATGGTCTTGTAGCGGATGCGAGCTTCAACTGGAAGCCAGTGGAGAGAGCGGAGGAGCTGGGTGACGTGAGAGAACTTGGGAAGGTTGAACACTAGACGGGCTGCGGCGTTCTGGATGAGTTGTAGGGGTTTAATGGCACAGGCAGGGAGCCCAGCCAACAGGGAGTTGCAGTAATCCAGACGGGAGATGACAAGTGCCTGGATTAGGACCTGCGCCGCTTCCTGTGTGAGGCAGGGTCGTACTCTGCGGATGTTGTAGAGCATTACCCTACAGGAACGGGCCAACGCCTTGATGTTAGTTGAGAACGACAGGGTGTTGTCCAGGATCACGCCAAGGTTCTTAGCACTCTGGGAGGAGGACACAATGGAGTTGTCAACCGTGATGGCGAGATCATGGAACGGGCAGTCCTTCCCCGGGAGGAAGAGCAGCTCCGTCTTGCCGAAGTTCAGCTTGAGGTGGTGATCCGTCATCCACACTGATATGTCTACCAGACATGCAGAGATGCGATTCGCCACCTGGTCATCAGAAGGGGGAAAGGAGAAGATTAATTGTGTGTCGTCTGCATAGCAATGATAGGAGAGACCATGTGAGGTTATGACAGAGCCAAGTGACTTGGTGTATAGCGAGAATAGGAGAGGGCCTAGAACAGAGCCCTGGGGGACACCAGTGATGAGAGTGCGTGGTGAGGAGACAGATTCTCGCCACGCCACCTGGTAGGAGCGACCTGTCAGGTAGGACGCAATCCAAGCGTGGGCCGCGCCGGAGATGCCCAACTCGGAGAGGGTGGAGAGGAGGATCTGATGGTTCACAGTATCGAAGGCAGCCGAAGGTCTAGAAGGATGAGAGCAGAGGAGAGAGAGTTAGCTTTAGCAGTGCGGAGCGCCTCCGTGATACAGAGAAGAGCAGTCTCAGTTGAATGACTAGTCTTGAAACCTGACTGATTTGGACATATCTCCCTCACTATCTTTAAGCATCAGATATCAGAGCAGCTTACAGATCATTGCACCTGTACATAGCCCATCTGTAAATAGCCCATCTGTAAATAGCCCATCCAACTATTTCATCCCCATATTTTTTATTTTTTTTTGCTCCTATGTTCTGTTCATGCCTATGATTTCATGCCTATGAACAACAACTGCTTCATGTGTGCCACTGATGAAGAACCTGGATGTGGCAGACTGACTGGGTTAGTAACTTTATTTAACATGTTTATAATCTTTTGACAACAGTGACGGCATGTGAAGACAATTTATGAAATAACACAATGGATGGCTAATTCGTCATACTTTTAATTTTTATTCATTGATTTTCTGGCCACATGTTCAGTATATGTATTGACCAGCAAACCCACTGCAGCCTACCTCACAAGCTCACTCTCCATCCCTGCTTTGGACAATTAATAGCATGACTCTCATACTTTGCCCTTTTCCTTTATGGTTTATATTAATGAGTAAAAGTGATATTATCTGTCTCTCTCCTATTGTGTACCACTGTTGAATACTGTGGAACAATAAAAAAACTGGGAAAATAAGTACTTAGAACTACCAATTATTAAAGATAAATATAAAAGAAAACGGTAAACACAACACGGGACTGAACCCTCTAATTGGCAAACTAATATTCATGTACAATAATATAGAAGATACATGACTAGAGGTTATGCAATATAGGTGTATATCCACTGCATGCTTCTTAGGTGTGTAATTGACATGACCAAGGAGCTTTGCAAATTTGAAACAATGAAAATTGTACGTTACACCTTGTGATTTTATACTAAACAAACAAGAGTGTGCAATATAGAAGGGTAGTCAGGGGACAATAGGTCACATGACCAAGGAGCTATTGAAATTTTAATTAAAAAAAAATCATGTAAAGCCATGTGAGATGAAAATGGACAAACTAAAGGGTGTGCAATATAGAAGGGTAGTCAGTGGACATACTGAACCTTGTTTGAAGTCAGTAGATCACATGACCAAGGAGCAATTGAATGTAAAAAAAGTGTGTACTTTGTTTACGCTCCCCAACTAATTAAACTAGGAATACAAAATGCTGCTCACATTTCCACATGTTTATTAGCTTTGGAAAGCGAATGAATGTCCAAATCGTGAAAATAAGAACCGTGCAATGTGGTGCGCAATATTACCAACATCATGACACTTATTTGGAGTCTGTGGCTCAAGTGGTTTGAAAGCTATTGAGGTTTGAAAGCGCAAATATCTGTTGAATATCCAACTTGAAACTGTCTTTACCTCGGTCGTTACACTAGCATACAAACTCGGTAGCACAGAGTTGATCATCCATTTGACATTGAGAAATACTGCATTGTGGGTAGTTTGAAAAAGTTCACAAAATAAGTTAATAAATATGTAATAACGCAAAACAATAACTGTTTGTACTTATAGGTAACCATATCGTGACTACAACTAGCTTAGTAAGTCTTTAACCTGTTAACCACACTGTAGTGTTACGCTGGTGAGTAACAACTAATGCTTCCTACACTAACTTGTCTGAAATAAAATGTACATTTTACTCAACTGCGTTACCCACTCCAGTCAGCAGGTGGCGGTGTGGGAATTAGGCAATGCTGCTAGTGTGACGAATAATCTAGTGGATGGAACGCTTTTTGCAACAGTTAGTCAGCCACCTCCGTAGCTTGCTAGACAAAATAGCAGAACCAATAAAGCTCTTTAGACGCTTTAGTGTTTATTAGTCACTGTGTTTTAAAACCTGTTGTGACTAGGCGGCAGTATTTTCATTTTTGGAAGAAAATAACAAACGGAGCTATTTCGCCTATAAAAATAATATTTTTGGACAAAAGGAACATTTGCTATCTAACTGGGAGTCTCGTGAGTGAAAACATCTGAAGCTCATCAAAGGTAAACGATTTAATTTGATTGCTTTTCTGATTTCCGTGACCAAGTTACCTGCTGCTAGCTGGACAAAATGCTATGGGCTATCGATAAACTTACACAAATGCTTGTCTAGCTTTGGCTGTAAAGAATATTTTGAAAATCTGAGATGACAGGGTGATTAACAAAAGGCTAAACTGTGTCTCAATATATTTCATTTGTGATTTTCATAAATAGGAATATTTTCTAGGGATATTTATGTCTGTTGCGTTATGCTAATTAGTGTCAGGCGATGATTACGCTCCCGCATGTGGGATGGGGAGTCACTAGAGTTAATTCAACTTATGTCGTGTAACGTAGTTAGTTATCCATTTTAATTTCATATTTACGGTTGTTGTTATTAGTCAGCTAGAGGGCTGGTTAAGTTAGCATTAGCCTAAATAGCTAATATCCCCGACCATGGGGTCACTAAGCTACTCTCCTGTTAAAGAAGAGGAGGTCTGTTGGAAGGAGAAAGAATATCTCGTGAAAGAGTAGGAGGGAGAAGAGGCTGTTACAATACAAAAATATGTTTAAAAAACTTTTTTTTTTAAACAAGTAGAGGGTGAGGCTGTTACAGTGAAAGAAGAGAAAGATGTTTCAGTGATAGAAGATGAAGATACACTCAGAGGGAAAAAGGAGGAGGATGTTACAGTGAAAGAAGAGGAGGAAAAGACAGAGGAGGATGCAGATTTTGGAGTGAAAGAGGATGGGGAGATTACTGTCACATCCAAAAAGGTGGAGGAAGAAGAGGAGAAAACTGGATATCTGGAACCGGTTTCCCTCACGCATCTTAAGGCATCCAATAGTTCTAATGATGAACTTAGCCATAAGATGAGTTTGAGAAACCATTCCCTGATTAACACTAGTAAAGACTGTCTTAAAAACAGAGGCACAAACTCAGCAGTTGTTGAACTGATGTGTTGTGTTAAAGGGGAAATATGCAATAGCTACATCCATATTTGGACTTTTCAATTATTTACTTATATACATTGATTCTTGAAGAATATAACACATGCCTCATGATCTTAGTTCAACTGTTGTACCCCATCAGAACCCCAAATAAGCTTTTTTTACTCCAATGTTTAGAAACAATGTTTAGAAACAATGTAAACCAGAAGTCACGGTGCTGACTTTTGCCTGTCGCCTGCAGCAAAAGCCTCTATCCCGTCCTCTGGCTAGGCAGAGTACTTTAGGATTTTAGTCACTTCGGTGGAACAAGGGCCTTGCTGTGCGGCCCTACCAACCCTTCTATGTATTCGTAATGGCCCTTCGTGTGAGTGTTCACGTTGTCACTCCCTTATTTCCCGGTCTAGTGGGGGGCCTTGGATAGATGAGTACTTTATTACTTTATGTTTATAGATTCTTCCTATACTCCCTTACCTTGTGTCTTCTTTTTTTATATATCAATACCTAATAACTTATTTTCTGTTAGTTATTATGCTCGTCAGCTAGTAGTCACTTGGAAACTAGTATTGTTATATGTATTGACTTTTCCAAAGATATATTATTGTCCACACAATTAAATATTATTTAGTGAAATCACTTTAACCTATAACCAGGGTCACTTTCTGTTCAGTGAGAGTGTCAAAGGCGTTTGCTCTCCAGATCGTTAATCTGGCCTCGTTGTCAAAGTTTCAAGCTTTTATTAAGTCACTGTTTTTTGTCTTATACACGTTATTACAATTCAATGGTTCTACAGTCCTAATACATCAATAATGCTCAATCAATCTTTAATGCACTATACTTTGCCAGATAATATTGCAAATATAATTAGCTCAAAACACTTCTTATAACTCTTAAACAAAGCAAATAGCCATATATTTACCTTAAAGCTCTATTCCCTTGGTCCTTCCCGAAACTGGTCTTTATAAGAGTAGTAATATTTTGACAGCCTCCGCTGTTTATAATACTATAATTTCTTATTTAGTCCGAATTTCCTATGGTTACACTTTTTACTGCCTACTGTTTAAATATAGATTTCCTTTTTTTTGACCCTTGGCTATGACGAGGCTTACTTATTTCTGGGCTTTTTCAATCTTGCCAAACTGCACTTGTCTCTGGCACACCAAAGATGGAACTTGTTGCTCCCAAGAGTTCTCTACGCCTCGGGCTGTTGAGGGGTGAAGTTCTCTCTTACACAACCTTGTTTATCTTACTCTTGTAAGTGGTGTGAACTTCCAGTGTACAACACAATTCTTGAGATATACCAGTCGATAGTTTGCTCGTGCCTTGATGTCAAAGTAGTCAATACAAACATAATATAGTAAAGGTAATTTACCTTGTCTGATGATTCTCTATGATATCCAAATCATATGGGTTGAGGATCATGGCTAGGCACTGATCTCTCCTCCCTTTATACCTCTTTTAGACACTCAGTTTGGGGGAAGATGTTTGGGAGTGCAATCTATCTTAACACAGGGTGCCATTACATTATGACCTTGACACTTTTCTTTGCAGTGTTGCTCAAGATTATGTAGCACTTAGTCCAATGTTATGTCCTTCAGCACTGATGCCCATAAGTTTTCTTCCGTTGGGGCGTTGGTTTGGTAGGTCTGTTCATACCACTCCTCAGTCTTCATTAGATCTGTTAAGTCATTGTATAATATTCAGCCAATTTTTTTCACTCCATTGCATTAAAGGCGGAACATAACTAGATTCAATAACATTCATGAATTGGTTTGAAACCTTTGTTTTAAACCCTTATCAAAGTGCCTTGACGGTTTTGTAAGAAACGGTTTATCATAAAACACTATTTTAATTTGTTGTAAATTGAACCTTTATTTAAATAGGCAAGTTAGAACAAATTCTTATTTACAATGGTGGCCTACCCCGGACAACACTGGGCCCATTGTGCGATGCCATATGGGACTCCCAACCATGGCCGTTGTGATACAGCCTGGAATTGAACCAGGGACTGTAGTGACATCTCAAGCACTGAGATGCAGTGCCTTAGACCACTACGCCACTCAGGAGCCGAACATTGACTAACGTTTGCTAGCATGTATAACTTCTGGTGAATGAAGCTTACTTGTGTTCCCCTGGCGTTAGGGCAACCCCTTTCCTATTTTAAAATCTTGGAGTTGGAGGGAGAAGCGGGGCTTGTGTCCTCCTCAGTTGAGGAAGCAAACCCAGACCAGCTGGCGAGGGGTAACCCCGGAGCGAAGTGGTTTAGTGCGTATCTGAGTGACCAGTGAGCCGCTCCACAAAAACATCATGACAGTTCCCCAACGTTTTGTTACGACAAATGGGGTACTACGTCAGCCTTTGCTGATCCGCGATGCGGATCCTGTGTTCTGCCTTTCAAACAGGACAACGGAATGGATCCCATGCAGCGACCCAAAAAAAACGACTCCGAAAAAGAGGGAAACGAGGCGGTCTTCTGGTCAGACTCCGGAGACGGGCACACCGTGCACCACTCCCTAGCATTCTTCTTGCCAATGTCCAGTCTCTTGACAACAAGGTTGATGAAATCCGAGCAAGGGTAGCATTCCATCTTTGCTTCACGGAAACATGGCTCACTAGAGAGACACTATCCGAGGCGGTGCAGCCAACGGGTTTCTCCACGCATCGCGCCGACAGAAACAAACATCTTTCTGGTAAGAAGAGGGGCGGGGGCGTATGCCTTATGGCTAACGAGACATGGTGTGATGAGAGAAACATACAGGAACTCAAATCCTTCTGTTCACCTGATTTAGAATTCCTCACAATCAAATGTACACCGCATTATCTACCAAGAGAATTCTCTGCGATTATAATCACAGCCGTATATACGCCCCCCAAGCAGACACATCGATGGCTCTGAACTAACTTTATTTAACTCTTTGCAAACTGGAAACCATTTATCCGGAGGCTGCATTCATTGTAGCTGGGGATTTTAACAAGTCTAATCTGAAAACAAGACTCCCTAAATTTTATCAGCATATCGATTGCGCAACCAGGGGTGGTAAAACCTTGGATCATTGTTACTCTAACTTCCGCGACGCATATAAGGCCCTGCCCCGCCCCCCTTTCGGAAAAGCTGACCACGACTCCATTTTGTTGATCCCTGCCTACAGACAGAAACTAAAACAAGAGGCTCCCACGCTGAGGTCTGTCCAACGCTGGTCCGACCAAGCTGACTCCACACTCCAAGACTGCTTTCCATCATGACACACCGCATCAGACGGGCTGCCAAAACAACCAGGGCCTGGCCCGAAAGACTACCCCAAGCCCCTTCCCCGTACCCCTTCAGTTTGCAGATCTGAAGGAAACGGGATAGGTGTAACCATATTGCTTACATCTTACAGATCTGGACAAACCAGAGGGTTAGGGGAAGATAATTGCGTAATTATCGTATTTCGCCATCCTAACGTAGTCTTCACTAGCCAGCTAGCTAACGTCCACTGATTAGCTGCACTGGAGAAACTATTACACTCAACTGAACGACTTGATTAGTGTAGTGTTAGCTAGCTACATAGCTGCCTTTGCTGTCTTCGTATCATCGTATCCAAGATAATTGTGTTGTTTAGGTTTAGAGTGTGTAGTCTTAGAGTGATTATCTTAATTTACCGAGGTTAGCTAGCCAGCTATTTGTCGTCCTTAACGTAGGTGACTCTGCTAGCTAGCCAACGCTAGCCAACGTCTTCTGTATAGAACTCAACTACCCGGTCGCATTCACAGGTAGTATCACATTTTCACTTCATTTCATTACAGTACAACGGTTTGATTTGTTTGATCGTAGCTAGCTACATAGCCGTCTTTGTATCAAAGATAATTGTGTAGTCTAGAGCGATTTTCTAGGTTCGCTAGCCAGCTATTGTCGTTCTTTTAACGCAACGTAACGTAAACAACACTGCTAGCTAGCCAGCTAGCCCCCGAATAGCAACACTGCAGAAACTATTACACTCAACGGAACGACTTGATTAGTGTAGTGTCAACAACGCACCCACTGCCAGCTGGCCTACTTCAGCAGTACTGTATCATTTTAAGCATTTTAGTCAATAAGATTCTTGCTACGTAGCTTAACTTTCTGAACATTCGAGACGTGTAGTCCACTTGTCATTCCAATCTCCTTTGCATTAGCGTATCCTCTTCTGTAGCCTGTCAACTATGTGTCTGTTTATCCCTGTTCTCTCCTCTCTGCACAGACCATACAAACGCTCCTCACCGCGTGGCCGCGGCCACCCTACTCTGGTGGTCCCAGCGCGCACGACCCACGTGGAGTTCCAGGTCTCCGGTAGCCTCTGGAACTGCCAATCTGCGGTCAACAAGGCAGAGTTCATCTCAGCCTATGCCTCCCTCCAGTCCCTCGACTTCTTGGCACTGACGGAAACATGGATCACCACAGACAACACTGCTACTCCTACTGCTCTCTCTTCGTCCGCCCACGTGTTCTCGCACACCCCGAGAGCGTCTGGTCAGCGGGGTGGTGGCACCGGGATCCTCATCTCTCCCAAGTGGTCATTTCTCTTTCTCCCCTTACCCATCTGTCTATCGCCTCCTTTGAATTCCATGCTGTCACAGTTACTAGCCCTTTCAAGCTTAACATCCTTATCATTTATCGCCCTCCAGGTTCCCTCGGAGAGTTCATCAATGAGCTTGATGCCTTGATAAGCTCCTTTCCTGAGGACGGCTCACCTCTCACAGTTCTGGGCGACTTTAACCTCCCCACGTCTACCTTTGACTCTTTCCTCTCTGCCTCCTTCTTTCCACTCCTCTCCTCTTTTGACCTCACCCTCTCACCTTCCCCCCCTACTCACAAGGCAGGCAATACGCTCGACCTCATCTTTACTAGATGCTGTTCCTCCACTAACCTCATTGCAACTCCCCTCCAAGTCTCCGACCACTGCCTTGTATCCTTTTCCCTCTCGCTCTCATCCAACACCTCCCATACTGCCCCTACTCGGATGGTATCGCGCCGTCCCAACCTTCGCTCTCTCTCCCCCGCTACTCTCTCCTCTTCCATCCTATCATCTCTTCCCTCCGCTCAAACCTTCTCCCACCTATCTCCTGATTCTGCCTCCTCAACCCTCCTCTCCTCCCTCTCTGCATCCCTTGACTCTCTATGTCCCCTATCCTCCAGGCCGGCTCGGTCCTCCCCTCCCGCTCCGTGGCTCGATGACTCATTGCGAGCTCACAGAACAGGGCTCCGGGCAGCCGAGCGGAAATGGAGGAAAACTCGCCTCCCTGCGGACCTGGCATCCTTTCACTCCCTCCTCTCTACATTTTCCTCCTCTGTCTCTGCTGCTAAAGCCACTTTCTATCACGCTAAATTCCAAGCATCTGCCTCTAACCCTAGGAAGCTCTTTGCCACCTTCTCCTCCCTCCTGAATCCTCCGCCCCCTCCCCCCTCCTCCCTCTCTGCAGATGACTTCGTCAACCATTTTGAAAAGAAGGTCGACGACATCCGATCCTCGTTTGCTAAGTCAAACGACACCGCTGGTTCTGCTCACACTGCCCTACCCTGTGCTCTGACCTCTTTCTCCCCTCTCTCTCCAGATGAAATCTCGCGTCTTGTGACGGCCGGCCGCCCAACAACCTGCCCGCTTGACCCTATCCCCTCCTCTCTTCTCCAGACCATTTCCGGAGACCTTCTCCCTTACCTCACCTCGCTCATCAACTCATCCCTGACCGCTGGCTACGTCCCTTCCGTCTTCAAGAGAGCGAGAGTTGCACCCCTTCTGAAAAAACCTACACTCGATCCCTCCGATGTCAACAATTACAGACCAGTATCCCTTCTTTCTTTTCTCTCCAAAACTCTTGAACGTGCCGTCCTTGGCCAGCTCTCCCGCTATCTCTCTCTGAATGACCTTCTTGATCCAAATCAGTCAGGTTTCAAGACTAGTCATTCAACTGAGACTGCTCTCCTCTGTATCACGGAGGCGCTCCGCACTGC
This sequence comes from Oncorhynchus gorbuscha, assembly GCF_021184085.1. Taxonomy (NCBI): domain Eukaryota; kingdom Metazoa; phylum Chordata; class Actinopteri; order Salmoniformes; family Salmonidae; genus Oncorhynchus; species Oncorhynchus gorbuscha. The sequence continues at coordinate 33,945,773 of NC_060193.1, read as the reverse complement.
TAAAGCTAACTCTCTCTCCTCTGCTCTCATCCTTCTAGATCTGTCGGCTGCCTTCGATACTGTGAACCATCAGATCCTCCTCTCCACCCTCTCCGAGTTGGGCATCTCCGGCGCGGCCCACGCTTGGATTGCGTCCTACCTGACAGGTCGCTCCTACCAGGTGGCGTGGCGAGAATCTGTCTCCTCACCACGCGCTCTCACCACTGGTGTCCCCCAGGGCTCTGTTCTTGGCCCTCTCCTATTCTCGCTATACACCAAGTCACTTGGCTCTGTCATAACCTCACATGGTCTCTCTTATCATTGCTATGCAGACGACACACAATTAATCTTCTCCTTTCCCCCTTCTGATGACCAGGTGGCGAATCGCATCTCTGCATGTCTGGCAGACATATCAGTGTGGATGACGGATCACCACCTCAAGCTGAACCTCGGCAAGACGGAGCTGCTCTTCCTCCCGGGAAGGACTGCCCGTTCCATGATCTCGCCATCACGGTTGACAACTCCATTGTGTCCTCCTCCCAGAGCGCCAAGAACCTTGGCGTGATCCTGGACAACACCCTGTCGTTCTCAACCAACATCAAGGCGGTGGCCCGTTCCTGTAGGTTCATGCTCTACAACATCCGCAGAGTACGACCCTGCCTCACACAGGAAGCGGCGCAGGTCCTAATCCAGGCACTTGTCATCTCCCGTCTGGATTACTGCAACTCGCTGTTGGCTGGGCTCCCTGCCTGTGCCATTAAACCCCTTCAACTCATCCAGAACGCCGCAGCCCGTCTGGTGTTCAACCTTCCCAAGTTCTCTCACGTCACCCCGCTCCTCCGTTCTCTCCACTGGCTTCCAGTTGAAGCTCGCATCCGCTACAAGACCATGGTGCTTGCCTACGGAGCTGTGAGGGGAACGGCACCTCAGTACCTCCAGGCTCTTATCAGGCCCTACACCCAAACAAGGGCACTGCGTTCATCCACCTCTGGCCTGCTCGCCTCCCTACCACTGAGGAAGTACAGCTCCCGCTCAGCCCAGTCAAAACTGTTCGCTGCCCTGGCCCCCCAATGGTGGAACAAACTCCCTCACGACGCCAAGACAGCGGAGTCAATCACCACCTTCCGGAGACACCTGAAACCCCACCTCTTTAAGGAATACCCTGGATAGGATAAGTAATCCCTCTCACCCCCCCCCCCCTAAGTTTTAGATGCACTATTGTTAAGTGACTGTCCCACTGGATGTCATAAGGTGAATGCACCAATTTGTAAGTCGCTCTGGATAAGAGCGTCTGCTAAATGACTTAAATGTAAATGTAATGTAAATGTAAATATGTTTCGTATTGCGTCAGATAACAATATTGACGAATACGCTGATTCGGTGTGCGAGTTCATTAGAACGTGCGTTGAATATGTCGTTCCCATAGCAACGATTAAAACATTCCCTAACCAGAAACCGTGGATTGATGGCAGCATTCGCGTGAAACTGAAAGAGCGAACCACTGCTTTTAATCAGGGCAAGGTGTCTGGTAACATGACCGAATACAAACAGTGCAGCTATTCCCTCCGCAAGGCTATCAAACAAGCTAAGTGTCAGTACAGAGACAAAGTAGAATCTCAATTCAACGGCTCAGACACAAGAGGCATGTGGCAGGGTCTACAGTCAATCACGGACTACAAGAAGAAATCCAGCCCAGTCACGGACCAGGATGTCTTGCTCCCAGGCAGACTAAATAACTTTTTTGAGGACAATACAGTGCCACTGACACGGCCTGCAATGAAAACATGCGGTCTCTCCTTCACTGCAGCCGAGGTGAGTAAGACATTTAAACATGTTAACCCTCGCAAGGCTACAGGCCCAGACGGCATCCCCAGCCGCGCCCTCAGAGCATGCGCAGACCAGCTGTCCGGTGTGTTTACGGACATATTTAATCAATCCTTATACCAGTCTGCTGTTCCCACATGCTTCAAGAGGGCCACCATTGTTCCTGTTCCCAAGAAAGCTAAGGTAACTGAGCTAAACGACTACCGCCCCATAGCACTCACTTCCGTCATCATGAAGTGCTTTGAGAGACTAGTCAAGGACCATATCACCTCCACCCTACCTGACACCCTAGACCCACTCCAATTTGCTTACCGCCCAAATAGGTCCACAGACGATGCAATCTCAACCACACTGCACACTGCCCTAAACCATCTGGACAAGAGGAATACCTATGTGAGAATGCTGTTCATCGACTACAGCTCGGCATTCAACACCATAGTACCCTCCAAGCTCGTCATCAAGCTCGAGACCCTGGGTCTCGACCCCACCCTCTGCAACTGGGTACTGGAATTCCTGACGGGCCGCCCCCCAGGTGGTGAGGGTAGGCAACAACATCTCCTCCCCGCTGATCCTCAACACTGGGGCCCCACAAGGGTGCTTTCTGAGCACCCTGTCCTGTACTCCCTGTTCACCCACGACTGCGTGGCCACGCACGCCTCCAACTCAATCATCAAGTTTGCGGACGACACAACAGTGTTAGGCTTGATTACCAACAACGACGAGACGGCCTACAGGGAGGAGGTGAGGGCCCTCGGAGTGTGGTGTCAGGAAAATAACCTCACACTCAACGTCAACAAAACTAAGGAGATGATTGTGGACTTCAGGAAACAGCAGAGGGAACACCCCCCTATCCACATCGATGGAACAGTAGTGGAGAGGGTAGCAAGTTTTAAGTTCCTCGGCATACACATCACAGACAAACTGAATTGGTCCACTCACACAGACAGCATCGTGAAGAAGTCGCAGCAGCGCCTCTTCAACCTCAGGAGGCTGAAGAAATTTGGCTTGTCACCAAAAGCACTCACAAACTTCTACAGATGCACAATCGAGAGCATCCTGGCGGGCTGTATCACCGCCTGGTACGGCAACTGCTCTGCCCTCAACCATAAGGCTCTCCAGAGGGTAGTGAGGTCTGCACAACGCATCACCGGGGGCAAACTACCTGCCCTCCAGGACACCTACACCACACGATGTTACAGGAAGGCCATAAAGATCATCAAGGACAACAACCACCCAAGCATTTCGCTACACTCGCATTAACATCTGCTAACCATGTGTATGTGACAAATTAAATTGCATTTGATTTGAAATAAAATTTGATTTGATTTGTTCACCCCGCTATCATCCAGAAGGCGAGGTCAGTACAGGTGCATCAAAGTTGGGACCGAGAGACTGAAAAACAGCTTCTACCTCAAGGCCATCAGATTGTTAAACAGCAACCACTAACATTGAGTGGCTGCTGCCAACACACTGACACTGACACTGACTCAACTCCAGCCACTTTAATAATGGGAATTGATGGGAAATGATGTAAATATATCACTAGCCACTTTAAACAATGCTACCTTATATAATGTTAGTTACCCTACATTATTCATCTCAAATGCATACGTATATACTGTACTCTATATCATCGACTGCATCCTTATGTAATACATGTATCACTGGCCACTTTAACTATGCCACTTTGTTTACATACTCATCTCATATGTATATACTGTACTCGATACCATCTACTGTATCTTGCCTATGCTGCTCTGTACCATCACTCATTCATATATCCTTATGCACATATTCTTTATCCCCTTACACTGTGTATAAGACAGTAGTTTTGGAATTGTTAGTTAGATTACTTGTTGGTTATTACTCTATTGTCGGAACTAGAAGCACAAGCATTTCGCTACACTCGCATTAACATCTGCTAACCATGTGTATGTGACAAATACAATTTGATTTGATTTGATTTGAGCCCCCTGTGCCAATAAGGGTCTGGGCTTCATGCAGGCTATACAGTCTCACGGAAGCACAATGTGTGTTGGAAGCTTCTCCATGTTTAATTCCTCTCTGGTACCCCACATTCCATGGTGTTCAAGGGGTATATCGATCTCCCCAGGGTCGGAGTAATAAGTTGGGCGATACACTCTCTGTCCACAAGGGGGCACCTCTCCCAATAGGTGGATCATTATTGGGATTCATTGCTGATTCCTTCCGGTAGCTCACTATGAGGTGTCCAGTGATACAGGTTAAGGGCCCTGTTGGAGATTGGTGGTTGGTAGTGGAGTCGAGGGAACAAGCAGGGTTGGAAACGGCCATGTTATTATCCCAAACACAGTCTCTGTGGTTCATGTGAACCCCATTACTGGGAATTAGATTTGATTACAAATCACCCCTTTCTGTTAACACAGAAGGGATTCCGTCTGTCCTATTCCCAGCTAGGTTACGAGGCGCTTTGTCACCAGTACCTATGAGTGGTTGATAGGGGAAACCTCCATGCTTATTATAGAAAACAAATGAGGGAAAAACCATTTAGTAAATCTAAATAAAATAAAAAATATCTTTGAAAAACTAAAACTCTTCTATTATCTTTGACTCCAAAACTAAAATAGCCTAAAATAATAACCAGCGTGAATTATGTTCAGTTTGATGAATTTATTTCTTAAGTTTGGGCAAAAATAGAAGTGATTTTAAAGCATTTTTGAATGTGATTTTTAATATTCTGAATCTGGTAAATGCTGGCATGGGATGGCAATGTTTCAAATAAACCTAGCTTGTGTATCGCTATCACCAGAAATACTTTAAAGAATGAGGATATGGGAAACTCCATTCGATTTGTATTAACGCCCATTGTGTATGCTGCCCGTAGGTTTTCAATGTGCGCTCTGGTTGATTCTGGGACAAGGAAAAACATAAAGAACATTGCTAAAAACATAAAGAACACTATCATGAATTACCCTCCGTGAACAAGAAGCACAACATTAACAATATTTTCAGAGCTGTGAGATAATTAACTTGTTCTCTGTAATATAGTAGAGCTTTGCAATCGTGACATTATGTACTTTCAAGGAAAATAGGTATGTTTCTCACTCGTTGTCCATCGGGATTCCAGCTTGGTCATATACAGTTGAAGTCGGAAGATTACATACACCTTAGCCAAATACATTTAACTCAGTTTTTCACAATTCCTGATATTTAATCCTATTAATAATTCCCTGTCTTCGGTCAGTTAGGATCACCACTTCATTTTAAGAATGTGAAATGTCAGAATAAAAGCAGAGAAAATGATTTATTTTAGCTTTTATTTCTTTCATCACATTCACAGTGGGTCAGAAGTTTACATACACTCAATAAGTATTTGGTAGCATTGCCTTTAAATTGTTTAACTTGGGTCAAACATTTTGGGTAACCTTCCACAAGCTTGATTTGATTTACTGTGGATATAGATACTTTTGTACCTGTTTCCTCCAGCATCTTCACAGGTTCTTTTGCTGTTGTTCTGGGATTGATTTGCACTTTTCGCACCAAAGCACGTTCATCTCTAGGAGACAGAACGTGTCTCCTTCCTGAGCGGTATGACAGCTGTGTGGTCCCATGGTGTTTATACTTATGTACTATTGTTTGTACAGATGAACGTGGTACCTTCAGGTGTTTGGAAATTGCTCCCAAGGATGAACCAAACTTGTGGAGGTCTCCAATTCTTTTCTGAGGTCTTGACTGATTTCTTTTGATTATCCCATGATGTCAAGCAAAGAGGCACTGAGTTTGAAGGTAGGCCTTGAAATACATCCACAGGTGCACCTCCAATTGACTTAAATGATGTCAATTAGCCTATCAGAAGCTTCTAAAGCCATGACATAATTTTCTGGAATTTTCCAAGCTGTTTAAAGGCACCATCAACTTAGTGTATGTAAACTTCTGACCCACTGGAAATGTGTTAAATAATAAAGTTAAATAATCTGTCTATATACATTTTGTCTGAAAAATTACTTGTGTCATGCACAAAGTAGATGTCCTATCCGACTTGCCAAAACTATAGTTTGTTAACAATAAATTTGTGGTGGTTGAAAAACGAGTTTCATGACAACGTGAACATGATGGGTCGACAGTCTCTTCGACGGGCATTATTAGTTTGACATTTTTTTGTTTTTTTTTGTTTACTAGCCTGCCTATTGAATTTGGACTGTACCAGCCATCTATGAAACTCACTTAGATAAGTCCTTTGATACAATAGTAGCAATAGGATATAATATCTACAGAAAATACAAGACAGGAATGCCTATGGGGGAGGTGTTGCTGTATATGTTCTAGGGCTGTCCCCAACAAAAAAATTAATCTTGGCCAAGAGTCGTCTTTTCTTTCTACCAATCGACGTGTATTTTTCCATATATAGACCCCGTGTGTTTTAATATAAATCAACTATATGTACGGAACTGGTCTGATGCTTTACGCACGTGTTTGATCAAATAATTATGACACAAATTCAGACTTTTTCCGTCTTTATTTACACACATTAGCCAACAATATCCAAGTGGGTAAAAAAATCTAAAAACTCTGAAAATGTATAAATATGAAAATGGTAAAATGCCCTATTTGGATAAGTGAACCCCCCCCTTAGAGCTGCAAACTTGCTGAGGAATAACCAACCCCCTTCCAGATCACAAATCAAGCTAATTGGATGCAATCTGTGATCAATTGTAGTGACTTAAAAGCTGTTTCATTTAATTTATTATAGTTTTTTTAAATTATAGTTTTTGTATCTCAATTCTTCTCTGTGGTTAATCTATATTCTATCTAAATGAAAATTATAAAAAGTAACTTTTATTGCCATTGCCAACTATGTACAAATAGCCTACATAAAGCCAAACAAAATGCGAGCGTAACTTTATGACTATAATTACTCTTCCCTGAAGAAGGGAAACGAGGTACAACACCTGTTTGGCCCTGCCCTTTCCTGGGTTGGTGAAGAGCGGTAACTACATTCAAGGAATAAATCTGAGCCTCATGTTCATCACCTGTGGAAGGTGGGGTTTCCAGCTAGGTGTGGATTTAATAGTATGTTGTACCTCGTTTCCCTCCTTCAGTGAACAGTAGTTATAGTCATAACATGTGGATTTAATAGTATGTTGTACCTAGTATCCCTCCTTCAGGGAACAGTAGTTATAGTCATAACGTTAAGCTTGTCATACGATGAACTTCAACTGAAATACTGGATCGTGCTGTCGGACAGTTTTTTGTATTCAGAACTCTGAAATGCTCTCGAACTATGTAACATTTAGTGTCTCCTTATGTTACACTGGAAAAACAGTTTTCGTGGGCACAGAAATCCTAAATCATTTCAGAGTTTGCTAAAGCCAATGGTTCTAATCGAGAGTCACCTTAACTTTATTGACAACACCCAAATGGATACTGTCATTAACGCACGCGGTTCTTCAATATTTACACGTAATTCTTAATACTGTAGCTGTTTAGTTACTGTCACATGTTAAATCTATCATCAGCTGATCCGGGAAATTATTTTCCGAATGCCAGTCAAATGACGACATGGGTATATTTGTTGTTAGGTGAAGTTCTGGGTCCTGTTCCTTGATGTATAAGCTATTGTACAACACACAGAGCTATTTTACTTTATTCAGGACATTTAGAATGACAACACATTACAGAGTAGCCTAGTGGGATTATTCACAAAATTATCTGGTGATCAGGTTATGAAATGTCACGACAAAGACAATTATTTTCCATATTTCACCTGAAATATTCTTTATTTATAGTCCTAGGTCTATGTTGTTGTAAGGGGAAGTTATGGGTCTTACAGTAGGTCCATGTTGTTGTTAGGTGAAGTTATGGGTCCTACAGTAGGTCTATGTACTGGTCCAATTTGTCAAAAACTTGGTGGAAAAACCCACGTTGTCAGGCTGATCGCAAAATTGCATTTTAAGTGTTTAAAAAAAGTATAAAGCAGTTGATTTGCGACAATGACACAAACATTATATTAAGCAGGACATTAAAGCGAGCCTTACAATTAGAATCCAAAAGTAATTTGAAATGCACTCATAAGCAACCTGTAAATGGAGGCTATTTTTGCTGTCAGTTGTTTCTGCAATCAATTTGAGTGTGCATTGCCCTCATGCCACAATTTTAGCAAATACAGAATGGGGCCTATATTGGAGACCAATAGTTGTCTGGCACACTGTTTAGGATTTCAACAACGTTAACTTATTTCTAGTTACTACTAATGTGAAAACAAGACTAAATATAACTATTGTTGCTATCTTGACAGTCTTGTCAAATCATTTAACAGATGTCAATTGTTGTATAACTTCATGGGTATGCTCTGAGCATCACCTTTACCTCAAATTAACAATGGATTTCTACTGTTGTGGGCCGTCTGTCTGACTTTGTTGTTCACACAGGAGAGAGAGGAGGACTATTGTGGATCGTCAACAACATCATGATGCTGATGAGGCAGAGAGTCTCTCCAGATCAGAACTCCCCAAGAAACACCAGCAGAGACCCACAGGGATGAAATCTCACTGCTGTTCTGACGGTGGGAATGATTAAACTCTTCGTCAGACCTTAAAATACATCAAAGAATTCACACTGGAGAGAAACCTTATGGCTGTGATCAATGTGGGATTATTACATCAAGCTATCTACCTATACACCAGAGAACACAACACAGGAGAGAAACCATATAGCTGTGATCAATGTGGGATTATTACATCAAGCTATCTACCTATACACCAGAGAACACAACACAGGAGAGAAACCATATAGCTGTGATCAATGTGGGATTATTACATCAAGCTATCTACCTATACACCAGAGAACACAACACAGGAGAGAAACCATATAGCTGTGATAAATGTGGAAAGGGTTTTGGTACATCTGGCTGTCTGACAACAACAAAAAAGACAAAAAAAGCTTATAGCTGTGATCAATTTGGGAAGAGTTTTGATACATCTAGCCGTCTGGCAACACACAGGGGTACACACACAGGAGAGAATCCGTATAGCTGTGATCAATGTGTGAAGAGTTTTGGTACATCTGGCTGTCTGAAAAAACACAGGAGAACACACACAGGAGAGGAACCTTATAGCTGTGGTCAATGTGGGAAGAGTTTTACTCAGTCAACCAGCCTGATATCACACCAGAGAATACACACAGGAGAGAAATCTTATTGCTGTGATCAATTTGGGAGAAGTTTTACTCAGCTAAGCAATCAATGTGACAGGAGATACTCTGATAAATGATCTCTGTCTAAACATCAGAAAATACATGTTGTTTCATGATACCAATGAAATAATTTAGAATGTTTTTAATATTGTAGGAGCAGTATTCTAATGATGTCACAATGTAGAATATTTTAACATTTTAGTAGGAGTTTTTTAAGGAATGTCAGAATGTAGAATCCTAAACCTTTTCCCTGAATTGAAAGAGTACTATTTATGAGATTTAACAAAAAAGTGACTAACAAAAAAAGTGTTACACTTACCACGTTGGTGACCCACTAGAATCAAAATACAGCACTTCACAATGTTTATGTTTTCAATATATCCCAAACTGTATCTGCATATTGGTTATTGATTTGGACACATTGTGCAATTCCCACTTAGCAAAATGTAATTGAAAAGACGTTGAAAATAAGACTATGTCCAATATATGTTCGGTTGAAAGTGAAAGTTGAAAAGGATTATTTTCAGGTCATTTTTTCAATGACTTGAAAACAACTTAATTTCAACGTACTTGCAGCCTAAACACATGGATGCAGTATGATAAATTGGTCTATAATCAATTTGATTAACAATCTTACATCACTCCAGCATTTCTTTACAACATCCAAGTGCTAACTGTCTTTATTCCACTACTGAAGAAGCATGACTCAAATCACCTACTCATATTTCAAACATTATGACAATTATTGGGTACAATTATATTGACATTGTTGCACTGCTTTTATAATATCAGGGTTCATTCTCAGATGTGCCAACCCAAATGTACTAGAGCATGACATTTGGGACTGGGCCCTGATCCAACAACATGCCTATCTAGTGAACCCTGAAAATAGAGAGGAGCTCTGCAGTGAGGTCGAAAGTTACTACGGATATTGCATGAGTTTCCTCTTGAAACCAGACATGTCTGTGGTAAGGACAACTTGGTTTCTGATTGTCCCAAGGGTGTGCAGTCAAAAAGTTTTGCATTTAGCCAGTGAGTTGCCATGGATCACAATTTTGACTGCACGTTTTTCCATATTGGAGATGAGTTTTGTTTGGGCTCCGTTCCAAGGAAGACGAGAGTTCTAGAAGCTAGTGAGTTTTTCAAAAATTAAGATGTTAGAAAAAAAAACATTTTTTCCTGTTTTTAATTGCTGACAGCCAGACATAGCTTCAGCGTGTAAATCAGCTAGAAAGATGTGTCGGCATCGAGTAATTGTCTCTGGCCCCCTCCCAGTTAGGGGGAGTGATGAGCTCTACAGCAGAGTCTCACAACTCAATCGCTGGTTGAAAACTTTTTTCTGCCCCTCCCAAAAGATAGAATTTGTAGATAATTGGCCCTCTTTCTGGGACTCACCCACAAACAGGACCAAGCCTGACCTGCTGAGGAGTGACGGACTCCATCCTAGCTGGAGGGGTGCTCTCATCTTATCTACCAACATAGACAGGGCTCTAACAATGAAATAGGGTGCAGGTCAGGCAGCAGGCTCTTAGCCAGCCTGCCAGCATAGTGGAGTCTGCCACTATAGCACAGTCAGTGTAGTCAGCTCAGCTATCCCCATTGAGACCGTGTCTGTGCCTCGACCTAGGTTGGGCAAAACTAAACATGGCGGTGTTCGCCTTAGCAATCTCACTAGGATAAAGACCTCCTCCATTCCTGTCATTATTGAAAGAGATCATGATACCTCACATCTCAAAATAGGGCTACTTAATGTTAGATCCCTTACTTCAAAGGCAATTATAGTCAATGAACTAATCACTGATCATAATCTTGATGTGATTGGCCTGACTGAAACATGGCTTAAGCATAATGGATTTACTGTGTTAAATGAGGCCTCACCTCCTGGCTACACTAGTGACCATATCCCCTGTGCATCCCGCAAAGGCGGAGGTGTTGCTAACATTTGTCTCATGGAATAAATGGGACAAAAAAATAATCCTGGACTATCGGACTACCATTTTATTACGTTTGCAATTGCAACAAATAATCTGCTCAGACCCCAACCAAGGAACATCAAAAGTCATGCTATAAATTCACAGACAACACAAAGATTCCTTGATGTCCTTCCAGACTCCCTCTGTCTACCCAAGGACGCCAAAGTACAAAAATCAGTTAACCACCTAACTGAGGAACTCAATTTAACCTTGTGCAATACCGTAGATGCAGTTGCATCCCTAAAAACTAAAAACATTTCTCATAAGAAACTAGCTCCCTGGTATACAGAAAATACCTGAGCTCTGAAGCAAGGTTCCAGATAATTGGAACGGAAATGGCGCCACACCAAACTGTAAGTCTTCTGACTAGCTTGGAAAGACAGTACCGTGCAGTATCGAAGAGCCCTTACTGCTGCTTGATCATTCAATTTTTTCCAACTTAATTGAGGAAAATAAGAACAATCCGAAATTCCTTTTTGATACTGTCGCAAAGCTAACTAAAAAGCAGCATTCCCCATGAGAGGATGGCTTTCACTTCAGCAGTAATAAATTCATGAACTTCTTTGAGGAAAAGATCATGATTATTAGAAAGCAAATTACGGACTCGTCTTAAAATCTGCGTATTCCTTCAAAGCTCAGTTGTTCTGAGTCTGCACAACTCTGCCAGGACCTAGGATCAAGAGCGACACTCAAGTGTTTTAGTACTATATCTCTTGACACAATGATGAAAATAATCATGGCCTCTAAACCTTCAAGCTGCATACTGGACCCTATTCCAACTAAACTACTGAAAAAGCTGCTTCCTGTGCTTGGCCCTCCTATGTTGAACATAATAAACGGCTCTCTATCCACCGAATGTGTACCAAACTCACTAAAAGTGGCAGTAATAAAGCCTCTCTTGAAAAAGCCTCTCTTGAAAAAGCTTGACCCAGAAAATATAAAAAACTATCGGCCCATATCGAATCTTCCATTCTTCTCAAAAATGTTAGAAAAGGGTGTTGCGCAGCAACTCACTGCCTTCCTGAAGACAAACAATGTATTCAAAATGATTCAGTCTGGTTTTAGACCCTATCATAGCACTGAGACTGCACTTGTGAAGGTGGTAAATTACCTTTTCATGGCATCAGACCGAGGCTCTGCATCTGTCCTCGTGCTCCTAGACCTTAGTGCTGCTTTTGATACCATCGATCACCACTTTCTTTTGGAGAGAAACCCAAATTGGTCAACACGGACAAGTTCTGGCCTGGTTTAGATCTTATCTGTCGGAAAGATATCAGTTTGTCTCTGTGAATGTTTTGTCCTCTGACAAATCAACCGTAAATTTTGGTGTTCCTCAAGGTTCCGTTTTAGGACCACTATGGTTTTCTCTATATATTTTACCTCTTGGGGATGTCATTCGAAAACATAATGTTAACTTTCACTGCTATGCGGATGACACACAGCTGTACATTTCAATGAAACATGGTGAGGCCCCAAAATTGCCCTTGCTAGAAGCATGTGTTTCAGACATAAGGAAGTGGATGGCTGCAAACTTTCTACTTTTAAACTCGGACAAAACAGAGATGCTTGTTCTAGGTCCCAAGAAACAAAGAGAACTTCTGTTGAATCTGACAATTAATCTTAATGGTTGTACAGTCGTCTCAAATAAAACTGTGAAGGACCTCGGACCCTGATCTCTCTTTTGAAGAACATATCAAGACTGTTTCAAGGACAGCTTTTTTCATCTACGTAACATTGCAAAAATCAGAAAATTTCTGTCCAAAAATGATGCAGAAAAATGTATCCATGCTTTTGTCACTTCTAGGTTAGACTACTACAATGCTCTACTTTCCGGCTACCCAGATAAAGCACTAAATAAACTTCAATTAGTGCTAGAATCCTGACTAGAACCAAAAAATGTGATCATATTACTCCAGTACTAGCCTCCCTACACTGGCTTCCTGTCAAGGCAAGGGCTGATTTCAAGGTTTTACTGCTAACCTACAAAGCATTACATGGGCTTGCTCCTACCTATCTCTCTGATTGGGTCTTGCCGTACATACCTACAAGTACGCTACGGTCACAAGACGCAGGCCTCCTAATTGTCCCCAGAATTTCTAAGCAAACAGCTGGAGGCAGGGCTTTCTCCTATAGAGCTCAATTTGTATTCAATGGTCTGCCTACCCATGTGAGAGACGCAAACTCGGTCTCAACCTTTAAGTCTTTACTGAAGACTCATCTCTTCAGTGGGTCATATGATTGAGTGTAGTCTGGCCCAAGAGTGTGAAGGTGAACAGAAAGGCTCTGGAGCAACGAACCGCCCTTGCTGTCTCTACCTGTCCGGTTCCCCTCTTTCCACTTGGATTCTCTGCCTCTAACCCTATTACAGGGGCTGAGTCACTAGCTTACTGGGCTCTTTCATACCGTCCCTAGGAGGGGTGCGTCACTTGAGTGGGTTGAGTCACTGATGTGATCTTCCATTCTGGGTTGGAGCCCCCCCTTGGGTTGTGCCGTGGCGGAGATCTTTGTGGGCTATACTCTGCCTTGTCTCAGGATGGTAAGTTGGTGGTTGAAGATATCCCTCTCGTGGTGTGGGGCCTGTGCTTTGGCAAAGTGGGTGGGGTTATATCCTTCCTGTTTGGCCCTGTCCGGGGGTGTCATGAGGTCTCCTGACTCCTCCTGTCTTAGCCTCCAGTATTTATGCTGCAGTAGTTTATGTGTTGGGGGGCTAGGGTTAGTTTGTTATATCTGGAGTACTTCTGTCCTATCCGGTGTCCTGTGTGAATTTAATTATGCTCTCTCTAATTCTCTCTTTCTTTCACTCTCTCGGAAGGCCTGAGCCCTAGGACCATGCCTCAGAACTACCTGACATGATGACTACTTGATGTCCCCAGTCCACCTGGCTGTGCTGCTGCTCCAGTTTCAACTGTTCTGCCTGTGATTATTATTATTTGACCATGCTGGTCATTTATGAACATTTGAACATCTTGGCCATGTTCTGTTATAATCTCCACCCGGCACAGCCAGAAGAGGACTGGCCACCCCACATAGCCTGGTTCCTCTCTAGGTTTCTTCCTAGGTTTTGGCCTTTGTAGGGAGTTTTTCCTAGCCACCGTGCTTCTACACCTGCATTGCTTGCTGTTTGGGGTTTAGGCTTGAGATATCAGCTGATGTACGAAGGGCTATATAAATACATTTGATTTGATTAGACATGTTTATATTGTAGAAGGTTTAGCATTGTAGTTGATTATAATGTGAAATGGAAGTTGTTTTCTGTTGGTGGAAAGCAAACGTCCATCAAAAATCTAGAATATATTTGTTGTCTAAAAGGGGAAAGTTTTACAGGCTTTAGTTTTTCCATTTATTTTTTGAGGTTGGACTTTAGCCCGTCTAGCTCGGCAGCAAGTAGGACGCACTGATTGGTGTCACCTTGTTAGTCAGTATGTGTTACACCTGTGCTGGCTTGTCCATCTCATTAGTGGGAAGGTGTTTCACCTGAGCTGGTCCAGGTTCTATTTAAGAGTGTCTGGCCAAGTGCTCCAGTTGTCTTGATAGATGTGGAGAGTCAACACCTTTTAGTTTCTCCACCTTCATCCTATTAAAGAAGATGTATTAATTTCAGGTCGAAGGTAGGATAGGAGGGAGAGTTTTTCCATTCTAAAAATCAGATTTTTATCAGATTTTTCATTTTTTGTTTCTATTGGCTTCTGTGTAAAAGAGAGCTTTTTTGTGAAGATGGCATGTACAATCCGCATGTGAAGGATGAAGAGGTGAGGGCCTTTCTGGGGAGATATATGGACAATGTCTCCTCAGCGAGGTACCTCAGGGACTCCCTGGGTTTCTGGAACGGAAAGAGAGGTTTCCAGGCGTTACTCAGGGAGTCCCCGAAGAGTGTGGATGGCTACCTCCATCCTCCAGCGATGTTCTCCCTGGGGGCTGACAGGGGAACACTCTACTATGCACGTCAGCCCCCGTTCTGCAGGCGTTGTATGGCCTACGGCCATACCCTGGCCTCGTGCAGTAACAAGAAATGTCGGTTTTGTGGGTCGGAAGAGCACGAGGCCAGGGAGTGTGATGAGCCCAAGGCTTGCCACGGGTGTGGCTCCAGAGAACACCTGTGGCGTGATTGCCTGGCTCGTCACAGGTCATACGCGTCTGCAGTTGGGGGGGGAGCGGGGGATGGGGGAGAAAAGAAAGGACGTGTGCGGATTGTACGGATGGCACAGGGGAAAAGACGGCAAGGTAAGAGGATGAAGAAGGAAGAGGTGAGAAGGAAGAAGAGAGAAGATGGACCGAAGGAAAAAGAAGGAGAGAAGAAAAAGAAGGCAGAAGAACGGGAAGGAGCGGAGAAGAGGGAGAGTGGGACAGTGGTGTGAGAAGGAGTGGAAGAGGGAACGGTGACAGTGACGGGGATGGAGGGAGGTGTGGAGATGGGAGGGAAGGGGTGGGAGGGGGAGATGGGGGAAAGGAGTGGGGGGACAGCCTGCCAAGTTTCTTTGAGGACAAGACAAGGGAATTGGTGGAGGGGTTAGCGGGGATGGGACGTTGTGTCTCCCTGCTACCTCCTTCACCAAAGAAGAAGGGGAAGAAGAGGGGAAGTTTGGCAGGTAGTGAGAGGGAGGGGGTTTGGAGGGGGAGGGGGGCTAAGAGATCGGCGGGGGGGTACATTGGCCTCCCTGTTTGACTCAGCCCCTTACGTCCTAGTGGGGGATGACTCTAGTGAGGGGTCTGTGGGCGGTGTGCTAGAGGGATCCCAACTCCTGTGTGAGGAGTTGGGGTCCCCTACATACGGCCCCGAGGCAAACAGGGAGGGGGGGAGGGTGGGTGGTGGTGAGAAACCCAGGGTGCAGGGCACCCTGCCTAACACACTGCCTGCATCCTGATATCTTGATATACTCCGCTGCACGCGCCGAGCATGTGTCCCTGGTGCGCAAAGTGCTTGGTCGCCATGATCTATATGTCAAGGCTGAGAAATGCTTGTTCTTCCAACAATCCGTCTGCTTCCTAGGGCATCGGATTTCCACGTTGGGAGTGGAGATGGAGAGCGCCCACATTGCAGCCGTGCGTAATTGGCCGACTCCCACCACGGTAAAGGAGGTGCAGCAATTCTTAGGGTTTTCCAACTACTACCGGAGGTTTACCTGAGGTTTGGTCAGGATGCTGCTCCCATTACCTCACTTCTAAAGGGGGGCTCGGTGCGCTTGCAGTGATCTGCTGAGGCAAACAGTGCTTTTGGGCACCTGAAGGCTCTATTTACCTTGGTTCCTGTGTTGGCTCATCCGGATCCCTCTTTGCCATTCATAGTGGAGGAGGACGCATCCGAAGCTGGGATAGGAGCAGTGCTCTCTCAGCACTCAGGTACGCCACTGAAGCTCCATCCCTGTGCCTTCTTTTCGAAGAAGCTCAGCCCGGCAGAGCCAAACTATGATGTGGGGGACTGGGAGCTGTTGGCTGTCGTAAAAGCCTTGAAGGCGTGGAGACATTGGCTTGAGGGGGCTAAAACACCCTTTTCTCATCTGGACTGACCATTGCAATCTGGAGTACATCCGGGAGGTGAGGAGACTGAATCCTCATCAGGCAAGGTGGGCCATGTTTTTCACTCTTTTTGGGTTTACCCTCTCTTACAGACCAGGCTGCCAGAACATTAAGGCAGACGCACTGTCCCGGCTGTATGACACACAGGAGCGGTCCATGGATCCCACTCCCAAACTCCCAGCTTCTTGTTTGGTGGCGCCGGTAGTGTGGGAGCTGGACGCGAACATTGAGCGGGCGTCACGTGCAGAGCCCTCTCCCCCTCAGTGTCTAGCTGGGTGTCTGTACATTCCGTCTGCTGTCCGCGACCGATTGATCTATTGGGCCCACACGTCACCCTACTCTGGTCATACTGGGATAGGTCGGACGGTGTGCTGTCTTGATGGCAGGTACTGGTGGCCCACTTTAGCTAAGGACGTGAGGATTTATGTTTCCTCCTGCTCAGTGTGCGCCCAGTGCAAGGCTCCTAGACACCTGCCCAGAGGTAAGTTACAACCCTTACCCGTTCCACAACGGACGTGGTTGCTCCTGTTGGTGGATTTTTTAAACTGATCTTCACAGGCTAACACCACGATCCTGGTCGTTGTGGTTCATTTTTCTAAGTCCTGTCGTCTCCCCCCTTTGCCCGGTCTCCCTACGGCCTTACAAACTGAGGAGGCCCTGTTTAACACGTTTTCCTGCACTATGGGGTGCCCGAGGATATAGTGTCTTATCGGGGTCCCCAGTTCACATCAAGAGTCTGGAAGGCGTTCATGGAACATCTGGGGTCTCAGTCAGCCTTACCTCAGGTTTTCACCCCGAGAGTAATGGGCAGGTGGAGAGAGTTAACCTGGATGTGGGTAGGTTTCTGCGGTCTTATTGCCAGGACTGGCCGGAGGAGTGGGTGAAGTTCGTGCCCTGGGCAGAGATGGCCCAGAACTCGCTACGCCACTCCTCCACTAACCTTTCTCCCTTTCAATGTGTGTTAGGGCATCAGCCGGTTCTGGCTTCTTGGCATTAGAGTCCAACCGAGGCCCCTGTGGTGGAAAATTGGGTCCAGGGCGCGGAGGAAACCTGGGAGGCCGCCCACGTCCACCTTCAGTGCACCATACTGCGCCAGAAAGTTGTCTCAGACCATCGCCGCAGTGAGGCCCCGGTGTTCTCACCAGGGGACAGGGTCTGGCTCTCGACCCGAAACCTGCTCCTCCGCCTGCCCTGCCGGAAGCTGGGTCCATGGTTTGTGGGGCCGTTTAAAGTCCTGAGGAGAGTGAACGAGGTATGTTATAGGTTACAGCTACCCACTAATTATCGTATTAACCCCTCGTTCAATGTGTCTCAATGTGGCTGGCCCGCTCCAGGAGGCTGAAGTGCAGGATGTTCCTCTGCCCCCTCTGGACATCGAGGGGGTCCCGGCGTACTCTGTTTGATCCATCTTGGATTCGAGAGGGCCCTTCAGTACCTCGTGGACTGGGAGGGGTACGGTCCGGAAGAGAGATGCTGGGTTCCGGTGGAGGACGTATTAGATCCTTCCATGCTGCAAGAATTCCACCGTCTCCATCCGGATCGCCCTCTGGGTTGTCCCCCAGTCCGGTGTCGACGCACTGCTGGAGCCACGCGTCAGGAGGGGTACTGTCATGACTTCTGCCGAAGACGAAGCCTCTCCTTGGGGGGTGCTCGGCGGTCAACGTCACCAGTCTTCTAGCCATCATTGATCCATTTTACATTGGTTTTGACTTGTCTTCCTACACACCTGGTTTCAAACCCATTCATTACCTGTTGTGTATTTTAACCCTCTGTTTCCCCTCATGTCTTGGTTTGTTATTCAGTGTTGTGTTGGTGTGCGACGGGTCCTCGTACCCACTTTGTTTATTGTTACATTTAGTGTTGGAGTTATGTTTAGTTTGTTGTTATTAAGTAACTCCATTACACTCCGTTTCATTCTCCTGCGCCTGTCTTCCCTGCCACCTATACACATGGCTTATAACACTAGCTCATACTATATCGTAAATTGTCTTAGTAAACACAGATTTTACTTTTCGGCCCTGTTTACGCCTCCAAGGTGCTCCCCCTCACACAGGAATACACACTCAGAGCCTACGAGGCTTTTCTAAAAACTCCACTTGTTTCGCTCACCTCATTCTTTTTTTTAACTAGGTTTGAGATGTGGTATCCACTCTGATCAAAGGTAGGTTAATCTGCTCTGTTCCCGAAGTGTGGTCTCCCTGAGATCCCAAGTTAGAGGGATCCCTCGTGCACCATTTACCCAGGTCGTCAGGAGCGGTCACCAAGTGAAGATTCACATCCCCTGTCAGGACCCAGTTACGAACCCGGGTCTCCGGAGTGAGAAACAGTCACTTAACCAACTGAGCCACGAATAGTCGGCAGAACCCAGAAGATGAGGCAGACACAGCAGTACTTGAGACGGTGTATTTAATGAAGTAAAAAGTGAAGTCCTTCAGGAAAATATGTAACTCTACAACCTCAAAAGGAATTCCACAAGAACAAAGGTAATCCTCCAAGACAAAAAAGGTAAATCCACATAGTGGTAGGTATAGCATAAAAAGCCTCCAAAGATACTCAAAAAATAAATAAACAAGAACAAAAAACAGAATTTCACAAGAGAGTCCACCGGGATCAACAAGAGTTCACAGAATACTAGGTCTGGGTGCTAACATACAAACACAGAGCAAAGAACTGAGGAAAACTAAGGGTTTAAATACAATCAGGGGAAACGAGGCACAGGTGCAAATAATAATGGGGATCAAAGGAAAACAAATGGTCAAAAAGCACAATGGGGGCATCTAGTGACCAAAAACCGGAACAACCCTGGCCAAATCCTGACAGAATCCCCCCCCTAGGAACGGCTCCTGACGTTCCTACCAGCTCTCTCGGGGTGGAGGGCCCTGAACTGACGAATGAGGTCAGGGTCCAGCCTTCCCAGTCCACCAGATACTGCCAGGACCGCTGCACCCGGCGGGAATCCAGTATCTGATGGACAGTATAAGCCGGCTGGCCTCCAATGACACGAGGGCGGAGGGGGAGGTCTGTCTGCCGGGACAAGGGGAGAAAAAACAACAGGTTTTAATAAGGAAATGTGAAACGTGGGATTAATCTTAAGGGATCTGGGTAAGTGTAGGCGATAAGAAACTGGGTTACCTCTCCTGGCAACCTTAAAGGGACCGATGTATTTTTGGGACAGCTTGCGAGACTCCACCCGTAGTGGTAAGTCTCTTGTGGAGAGCCAGACTCTCTGGCCGGCACGCAGGGTAGGCCCGGGACGGCGACGTCTGTTGGCTTGTTGTTGGTACCTCTGTGAGGAACGCATAAGATTAAGACGGGTCTTCCTCCACATAAGCCGACAGCGTCTGACGAACTTCAAGGCTGAAGGCACTCTGACTTCTGCCTCCTGGTCCGGGAACAATGGAGGGGCATAGCCAAACTGACACTCGTGCGGGGACATACCAGTGGAGGAGGAGCGCAAGGTGTTGTGCGTGTATTCGGCCCAAACAATGAAGGACGACCATGTGGACGGGTTGTTACGAGTCATACATCGGAGGGTGGTTTCCAGCTCTTGATTCATCCTCTCTGTTTGGCCGTTGGACTCCGGATGGTACCCTGAAGATAGACTGGCAGAAGCCCCCATGAGTTGGCAGAAGGCCTTCCAAAACCTTGAGGCGAACTGGGGACCTCTGTCAGAAACCATATCTTGAGGAATGCCGAAGACTCGGAACACATGATTAATTACCAACTCAGCCGTTTCCTTGTCAGAAGGTAACTTAGTCAGAGGGACGAACCTGGCCGCCTTTGAAAACCTGTCGATTATGACTAGGATAGTAGTATTGCCATGGGATGGAGGAAGGCCAGTAATAAAGTCCAACGAGATATGGGACCAGGGTCTGTGGGGAACAGGTAAAGGGTGAAGGAGTCCTTGAGGGCGGAGGTGAGAAGATTTGCCCTGGCAGCACACGGGGCAGGCATTGACGAAAGTGGCAGCGTCTTCTCTTATGGTAGGCCACCAGAACTTACGCTGGATGAACTCCAAGGTGCGACCTACGCCCGGGTGACAGGTGAGGCGAGAGGAGTGCCCCCACAGAAGGACCTGAGTCCTCACTGCCTTGGGGACAAACAACCGATTGGCAGGACCTCCTTTCGGGTCCGGTTCGATAGTTTGAGCTCGTCTCACGGTATCCTCAACTTGCCACGAGATCGGAGCCACGATCTTAGCAGCAGGAAGGACAGGCATGTCCGTGTCATCTCGAATGGCAGGAGCGTAGACCCGGGACAGGGCATCCGGTTTGAGATTCTTCGATCCGGGCCGATAAGTGAGGATAAACTGGAATCGATTGAAGAAAAGAGACCATCTAGCTTGTCTAGAGTTCAACCGCTTCGCCTGCTGGATATACTCCAGATTTTTGTGGTCCGTAAGCACTTGAAACGGGTGAGAAGCCCCCTCGAGCCAGTGTCTCCATTCCTTCAATGCCATCTTAACCGCTAGGAGTTCACGATCCTCCACATCGTAGTTCCTCTCAGCCGGGGTAAGCCGGTGTGAGAAGAAAGCGCACGGATGAAGCTTCTTGTCTTCACCCATCTGAGACAGGACAGCTCCAACACCAACCTCTGAGGCGTCTACCTCCACCACAAATGGTTCATCCGTAGTCGGTAGTATCAGGATGGGAGCAGAGAGGACGCGCTGCTTGAGTCCTTGGAAGGCCGTCTCAGCTTCTCTTCCCCACAAAAACCTTGCATTGCCACCCTTGGTTAAAGCTGAGAGAGGGGCTGCCACCAAGCTGAAGTTCTTGATGAACTTGCGGTAAAAGTTTGTGAAGCCCAGGAAATGCTGAACTTCCTTAACGGATTTGGGGGTGGGCCAATCCGCTACCGCCCCTACCTTCCTGGGGTCCATTTGGACTCGACCGGGTTCCACTACAAATCCCAGGAATTGTACTCGGGATGAATGGAATTCACATTTCTCCAGCTTAACGTACAGATGGCTGTCTAGGAGGCGTTTGAGTACTTGTCTGACATGGTTTGTGTGTTCTTGAAGAGAGCTCGAAAAGATGAGGATGTCATCCAAGTAAACGAACACAAATATGTTAAGCATATCCCTAAGCACATCGTTTATGAGTGAGTCACCTGCATTGTTTGCTGTTTGGGGTTTTAGGCTGGGTTTCTGTACAGCACTTTGAGATATCAGCTGATGTACGAAGGGCTATATAAATAAATTTGATTTGATTTGATTTGATTTGGAACACCGCTGGGGCGTTGGTCAGGCCGAAGGGCATCACCAAGTATTCATAGTGACCAGTAGGCGTGTTGAAAGCGTTCTTCCACTCGTCACCAGGTCTGATCCGCACAAGATGGTATGCGTTCCGCAGGTCAAGCTTAGTGAAAACAACTGCTTCCTGGAGCAGCTCGAAGGCTGTGGCCATAAGGGGTAGCGGGTAACGGTTACGGACGGTTATGGCATTGAGTCCCCGGTAGTCGATGCAAGGACGTAATCCACCGTCTTTCTTGGCCACAAAGAAAAACCCTGCTCCCGCCGGGGAGGTGGATGGACGCATGAGGCCTGCTTCCAGAGCGTCCTTGATGTAGGTATCCATAGCAGCTTGTTCGGGTGGAGATAGGGAAAAGATCCGACCCCTGGGGGGGGCAAGTGCCCGGAAACAGTTCGATGGTGCAATCATAAGGTCTATGGGGTGGTAGCATGGTGGCCCTCTGTTTGCTAAATACCAGTTTGAGGTCATGGTAACACTCGGGAACTCGGGTCAGGTCGATGGATTCTAAAGACTCGGGAGTAGAACTCGGGGAATTCGGGAAAATACAAGTAGCTTGGCACGTAGGACCCCACTGCTTGATAGTGCCCACAGACCAGTCGATGTGAGGGTTATGGCTGTGAAGCTAGGGGTATCCAAGGACGAGAGGGAACTCGGAACAGGAGATCAAATGAAAGTTCATCAATTCCTGGTGTTGTGAAACTGAAAGTCGCAAGGAGGTAGTGACATGAGTGACAAGTCCAGATCCCAAAGGGCTTCCATCCAATGTAGTAACCCTCATGGGGTCACTTAGAGGTTCAGAGGGAAGACCATTCTCCTTCGCCCAGACACCATCCATGAAGTTACCTGCGGCTCCAGAGTCTACCAAGGCTTGAAGGTGAAGCTTGTGGTTGTCCCAGGAAAGGCTGACTGGAATGAGCAGACGGGAGTTGGACGGATGGGAGGAGGTTATGTTTCCTGTTACAGTTCCCCCCGGTCTGTACGGGACAGAGCGTTTCCCTGGACCCCGGGACACGTGGAACGGAAATGGCCCGGTTTTACGCAATATAGACAGCGTCGCTCCCTCATCCGGCAGTCACTCTCAGCCTGGGAGATGCGTCCAATCTGCATGGGTTCCGGTGGAGCCAGCGAGGATAAAGGTGGGGACTCGGAGCTGGGACTGATAGGGGCTAGAAGACTACGGTTGAGTTCTCTCTCTCTCAGACGCTGGTCAATGCGTGAGGCCAACTTGATCAGGGACTCGAGATTGTCCGGTGGTTCCCGAGTGGCCAGTTCATCTTGGATAGTGTCGGAAAGGCTTTTCAGAAAGCACACCGTGAGTGTCTCGTTGTTCCAGCCACTCGCTGCTGCCACCGTGCGGAACTGGATGGCATAGTCCGTCACGCTGCGCCGACCTTGGTGGAGAGTCAGGAGCTGTTTGGCTGAGTCAGGACCACTGCTTGGGCCTTGAAACACTTATTTGAATTCCTCAGCAAAGGCAGAGTAGCTGGCACAGCAGGAACTATGGGCATCCCACACAGCAGTAGCCCAGGCCAGGGCTTTTTCCGACAGCAGGGTGATGATATATGCGATCTTAGACCGGTCCGTGCTGGAACGACGAGGGTTGCAGCTCGAAGGAGAGAGAACATTTGGTGAGAAACCCTTTTACAAGCACTTGGATCACCTGAGAACCGTTGGGGAGGTGGAAGACGAGGTTCAGGCAGGGGGTTAACTGCCATGGGTACGTGAATCTGAGGTACTGGGACGGGAACTGTTGCCGGGGTAAGTCGATCAGATATCTGCTTTATGGAAGTCAGCATCTCCGACAGAAGATGAGAATGTCTAGCCATTAAGGCCTCTTGCTGAACCAGGGCGGCTTCGTGGCGTTGGACAGTCTCCTGGTGGTGGGACAGCATGGCAACAAGGTCCTGGGAACTGGCTGCCTCTGGGTTCATTTTTGGCTCTGTGTTTCTGTCAGGACCCGGTTACGAACCCGGGTCCCCGGAGTGAGAAACAGTCACTTAACCAACTGAGCCACGAATAGTCGGCGGAACCCAGAAGATGAGGCAGACACAGCAGTACTTGAGACGGTGTATTTAATGAAGTAAAAATTGAAGTCCTTCAGGAAAACATGTAACTCCACAACCTCAAAAGGAATTCCACAAGAACAAAGGTAATCCTCCAAGACAAAAAGGTAAATCCACAAGGTGGGAGGTATAGCATAAAAAGCCTCAAAAGATACTCAAAAATAAATAAACAAGAACAAAAAACAGAATTCCACAAGAGAGTCCACCGGGATCAACAAGAGTTCACAGAATACCAGGGCTGGGTGCTAACATACAAACACAGAGCAAAGAACTGAGGAAAACTAAGGGTTTAAATACAATCAGGGGAAACGAGGCACAGGTGCAAATAATAATGGGGATCAAGGGTAAACAAAAGGTCAAAAAGCACAATGGGGGCATCTAGTGACCAAAAACCGGAACAACCCTGGCCAAATCCTGACATCCCCGTCACCAAATGTCGTGGTTCATTTCTTTAATATCAAATGAGGAGAGACAAACTTATCACACAAGTCAGAGTTATTCTTAAACTAAATCTTTATTCACTTAATAATAAGGGAGCAGGTCAATACAACGTACACATATAAAGTGAATCAATTGAGTGCTCTACGATGATGTCTGGTCGACCCACGGGACAAAAGTACAAAGGTCTTTAATAGCCAAGATACACCCCTTTCAACCTACATGACGAACAACAGATGTATAGAATGGGTCACAAGGTTAAGATTTGTATGAAAGATACTTATAATTCTAAAATCCATACTCTTTGTGTAGAGACCAGGGTCTGGCCCTGGGGTCATCTCTCCCTGGTACCATATAGAACAGAAACATTAACTCATGCTCTGGAATGTGGTCTCTTTAGGTTTTATCACCCAAAATACATTTTAAATCTCCTAGAGATCCATCCTCAGTAGAACACACAGACACAATAGTTATAAGAACCCTCTATTCTGTTGCATAAAACAACCATTTGATGCAATAAAAGTATTATAACATAATTTTGCAATTTTGCTCTCACAGTGGCGACTTAAAGTTGACTAGTAACAAACACGGGGACATAAGACACCCACCATGAGACCCACTAAATCTGCCCAAGGAGCAACAAACTTAAAAACGGGAAGCAAACCAAAACGCTAACGCAACTAAAGGTGTGGACTCGCCACATCTATCAAGACAACTGGAGCACTGGGCCAGACACTCTTAAATAGAACCTGGACCAGCTCAGGTGAAACACCTTCCCACTAACAAGATGGACAAGCCAGCACAGGTGTAACACATACTGACTAACGAGGTGACACCAATCAGTGCGTCCTATGTACTAACGAGCTATACGTGCTAACAAGTTTTAACGAGCTATACGTGTTAACGAGCTGTACGTGCTAAAGTCCAACCTCAAAACATAAATAGAAAAACCAAAGACTAACACCGTAAGAGAATGCTTACCACCAACAGAAAACAACTTCCATTTCAATGTATAATCAACTACAATGCTTCACCTTCACCAATATAAACACAGTGTCTACTGGCTGTCAACAATTAAAAAATTGAAGAAAATATGTATTTTTCCCCCAATAGCTTCTGACTGTCCTCTTCCTAAAACTCACTAGCTTCTAGAACTCTCGTCCACTTGGAACGAGCCCAAACAAAACTCATCTCCAATATGGAAAAACATGCAGTCAAAATAAGTTCCATGGCAACTCACTGGCGAAACGCAAAACACAAAACTTTTTGACTGCC
Source organism: Oncorhynchus gorbuscha (assembly GCF_021184085.1). Lineage (NCBI taxonomy): Eukaryota > Metazoa > Chordata > Actinopteri > Salmoniformes > Salmonidae > Oncorhynchus > Oncorhynchus gorbuscha. Next base: position 33,920,285 of record NC_060193.1, on the reverse strand, counting down.
CACCTTGAGACAATCAGAAAAAAAGTTGTCCTCACCATGGACACAAGCACCAAAAACGCTGTTGTTTTGACAAGTAGCAATAAACTACTGAAATCAATTAGGGTGGAAATCGGGTTGTACGTGTTGTTGAAAGTAACACAACTAAAAAAAACACATGGAAATGGGAGATATATTTTACCTCACTAGTTAGAGGACAACAAAAAATGTCAGCTACATTTTGGAGTAATGCATTTAAATTTAGGGGTTGCTAAACAAAGGAACACAACACTTATTTGCTAAAATCATTTGTGCGAGAGGAGGGAGATGAGGTTGCACGTCCTGTTAAAACTAACAGCTCAAAAACCACACGGGATCTGGGAGTCATGTGTACATCCCTGGTTAGAGGACAATTTGTAAAAAACAGATCGCTACATTTTGAAGTGTTGCATTTTGATTCAAGTGGGTCACCAACGTGGTAAGTGTAACACAACTCTTTTTTTGAGAGTCAATTTTTATTACATCACATAAATAGTACTCTTCCAATTCAGAGCCTGGATTTCCCCTGAGGCCAATATCCATATCATGTTGAAATCAATTGATAAGGGGGGGGGGGGGGGGGCAAACGTTTAGGCTCCTACATTGTGACACTATTAAAATACTCATACAACAATGTGTTAACATTCTACATTGTGACATTAATTAATTGATTCATGAAACAACTCCTTCATGCATATATTTTCTAATATTAGATCAGAGATCTTTTATCAGATTATCTCTGGTCACAGCTACAAGATTTCTTTCCTGTGTGTGTTTGACAAAGTAAAACACTTCCCACATTGATGACAGCTGTAGGATTTATCTCCTGTGTGTGTTCTGTGGTGTAATGTCAGGTTTCTAGATGTAACAAAACTCTTCCCACATTGAGAACAGCTATAAGATTTCTATCCTGTGTGTGTTGTCTGGTGAAGAGTCAGATTGCAAGAACCAGTAAAATACTTCACACATTCATCACAGCGATAGGGTTCTCTCCTGTGTGTGTTCTCTGATGTGATATCAGGTTGTTTAGATGAGTAAAACTCTTCCCACACTGACCACAGCTATAAGGTTTCTCTCCTGTGTGTATTCTCTGGTGGAAAGTCAGAGAGCCAGATGTAGTAAAACTCTTCCCACATTGATCACAGCTATAAGGGTTCTGTCCTGTATTTGTTCTCTGGTGTCCAGTAAGCTGGCAAGATTGAACAAAACTCTTCACAAATTGATCACAGCTATAAGGATTCTCTCCTGTGTGTGTTCTCTGGTGTAAAGTCAGAAACCAGATGTAGTAAAACTCTTCCCACATTGATCTCAGCTATAAGGTTTCTCTCCTGCGTGGATTCTCTGGTGTGATATCAAGCTGGTTGACCAAGTAAAACTCTTCCCAAATTGATCACAGCTAGAACATTTCTCTCCTGTGTGTATTCTCTGTTGCACTGTCAAATGGCCAGATTGACCAAAACTCTTCCCACATTGACCCCATCTACAAGATTTCTTTCCTGTGTGGAATCTCTGATGAAGTTTAATGCCTGATGATGAGGTGAATCTCGTCACACAGTCAGAGAGAGCAGCAGTGAGTTCTCCTCCCTGTGGATCTCTTCAGGTGTTTCTTGAGGTGTTCTGATCTGGAGAGACTCTTCTCTGCGTCATGAGGTTGTTGAGGCTCCCCGGGTGATCCACAGTATTCCCGTCTCTCTCCTGTGTGAACAACAAAGTCAGACAGATGGTTAAAGGCCCACAACAGTGGAAATCCACTGTAAAAGGTGATGCCAACAGCGTAGCCATGATGTTGTACAACAATTGACGTTTGTAATGAATGTTAAAATTATTTGACAATTGTCTTAAAAAGAGCAAGAACTGTCAAAATCAATGATTTTAGGCTAGAAATAAGTAAAAGTTATTGAAACTCTAAGCAGACAACTTTTGGTCTCCAATATAGGCCTCTTTCTGTGTATCCTAAAATTGCGTCATGAGGGCGATGCACATGCAATTTGGTTGTAGAAACTCCTCCCCACTAATGAGGAAACTGATAGTTATGGATGTAGTATATCTGCCTGGAGCAAAAATGTTGAACAAAGATTTGAGTTATTCACAATGTATTCTGAATGTGAATGGGGGAAAACTCAGGGGAGTAACCTCCATGTCAGGTTGCATATGAGTGCATTTCACACGACTTTGGATTATAATTGTAAGGATCATTTGAACGTCCTGCTTAATATAATGTCTGTGTCATCATCGCAAATCAACCGCTTTGTATTTTAAAAAATCACTTCAACCAATAAAATGCTCTTTGGCTAGCTTTTCCATTAGCCTGACAATAAGGGTTTGTACACTGTTTGCCAAATTGTCCCATAACTTCACCTAACATAAAATATACTTATGTAATGAACGAAAAAGCACTTTAGTTGTTGTTGCAAGACATACATAGTGTACTCTAGGACCCATAACAATAACATAGACCTACTGTAGGACCCATAACAATAACATAGACCTACTGTAGGACCCATTACTTTACCTTACAATAACATAGACCTACTGTAGGACCCAAAACTTCACCTAACAACAAATATAGGAAAATAGCACTGTGTGTTGTACAATAGCCTATCCATCAAGGAACAGTTCTCTACACATTGAGCAAAGTATCTCTGTGTGCAAACAGACTAAAGGGGCCCCTACAGTAAATCAAGCAGACAATAACATTATAAACATCAATTTCTTAGGGATGTTGGATCCGACGTGGAGCACTGCATAACTGTCTTTACCAGAGTACTGAATGAAGAAGCACTTTGGTTGTTGTGATGGCATTGACTGGAATTTAGAAAAATATTTCCTGGATCAGCTGATGATAGATGAACATGTGACTTACTACACAGCTACAGAATTAAGAATTATGTGTAATTATTGAAGAACCGTGTAAATGACAGTATCTATTTGGGTGTTGTCAATAAAGTTCCGATTTTTAATTTTTATTTCACCTTTACTTCTTATGGCTGGGGGCAGTATTGAGTAGCTTGGATGAATAAGGTGCCAAAAGTAAACTGCCTGCTCCTCAGTCCCAGTTGCTAATATATGCATATTATCAGTATATTTTGGATAGAATACACTCTGAAGTTTGTAAAACTGTTTGAATGATGTCTGTAAGTATAACAGAATGCATATGGCATGCAAAAACCTGAGAAAAAAATCCACCAGGAAGTGGGAAATCTGAGGTTGGTCGATTTTCAACTCAGCGGGATATTGGTCAGGCTTCCACTAGATGTCAACCGTCTTTAGAAACTTGTTTGAGGCTTCTACTGTGACGGAGGGCTGAATGAGAGGGGAATGAGTCAGAGGTCTGCCAGCAGCCACGAGCTGGTCACACGCATTCACATGAGAGGTAGCTCCCGTTCCATTTGCTTTTCTGAAAACAAAGTATTTCTCCGGTTGGACCATTATTTAAGTTTTATGTTAAAAACATCCTAAAGATTGATTCTATACATCGTTTGACATGTTTCAACGGACTATAACGGAACAAATTTGACATTTCATCTGAAACTAGCACTAACAAAAGTAGCTATTTGGACCTAAATGATGGACATTATCGAACAAATCAAACATTTATTTTGGAACTGGGATTCCTGGGAGTGCATTCTGATGAAGATCATCAAAGGTAAGTGAATATTTATAATGTTATTTCTGACTTCTGTTGACTGCAAAATATGGCGGATATGTTTTGGGCTGGTTGGGTCGTACTCAGATTATTACATGGTTTGCTTTTTCCGTAAAGCTTTTTTGAAATCTGACACAGCGGTTGCATTAAGAGGTTTATCTATATTTCCATGTATAACACTTGTATTTTCATAAACTCTCTGCAAAATCACCGAATGTTTTTGGAACTACTGAACATAATGCAAGTTTTCTTTATATAAATATGAACTTTATCGAATAAAACATACATGTATTGTGTAAGATGAAGTCCTATGAGTGTCATCTGATGAAGATCATCAAAGGTTAGAGATGAATATCTATATTTCTGATTTTTGTGACTCCACTCTTTGGCTGGAAAAATGGCTGTGTTTTTCTGTGAATGGGTGCTGACCTAACATAATCGTTTGTGGTGCTTTGCTGTAAAGCCTATTTGAAATCGGACACGGTGGTGGGATTAACAACAAGATTACATTTAAAATGGTGTAAGATACTTGTATGTTTGAGGAATTTTAATTATGAGATTTCTGTTGTTTTGAATTTGGCGCCCTGCACTTTCACTGGCTGTTGTCATATCCCTATATAGCCCTATATAGTCATAACCCTAAGACGTTTTTAACCAGGTAGGCCAGTTGAGAACAAGTTCTCATTTTCAACTGCGACCTGGCTAAGATAAAGCAAAGCATTGCGACAAAAACAAACGTACAGTCAATAACACAATAGAAAAATATATATACAGTGTGTACAAATGGAGTACGGAGGTAAGGCAATATATAGGTCATAGTAGTGGAGTAATTACAATTTAGCAAATTAACACTGGAGTGATAGATGTGCAGATGATGATGTGCAAGTAGAAATGCTGGTGTGCAAAATAGCAATAAAAAGTCAATAAAAACATGGGATTGAGGTAGGCAGTTGAATGGGCTATTTACAGATGGGCTGTGTACAGCTGCAGCGATTGGTAAGCTGCTCAGATAGCTGATGCTTAAAGTTAGCGAGGGAGATATAAGTCTCCAACTTCAGCGATTTTTGCAATTCGTTCCAGTCATTGGTAGCAGAGAACTGGAATGAAAGGCAGCCAAAGGAGGTTTTGGCTTTGGGGATGACAAGTGAGATAAACCTCCTGGAGCGCGTGCTATGGGTGGGTGTTACTATGGTGACCAGTGAGCTGAGTTAAGGCAGAGATTTACCTAGCAAAGACTTATAGATGACCTGGAGACAGTGAGTTTGGCAACGAATAGCGAGGGCCAGCCGACAAGAGCATACAGGTTGCAGTGGTGGGTGGTATATGGGGCTTTAGTGACAAAACGGATGGCACTGATATACTGCATCCAATTTGCAGAGTAGAGTGTTGGAGGCTATTTTGTAAATGACATCGCCGAAGTTAAAGATCGATAGGATAGTCAGTTTTACGAGTGTATGTTTGGCAGCGTGAGTGAAGGGTGCTTTGTTGCGAAATAGGAAGCTGGTCTGGAAGGAGAGTTTATAATCTAACCAGGCACTTAGGAATTGTAGTTGTCCACATATTCTAAGTCAGAACCGTCCAGAGTAGTGGTGCTTGTCGGGTGGGTGTGGGTAGCGATCGTCTGATTGTCTTAATGCACCACCACTAATGAGTTCTGGAGCTTCTCAAATACATTTTTCTTCACCTCAAACAGCAAGTAAACAAGTCTAATCAAAATCAATTGCGTATGACAATAGTTCCTCAAAGTATTTTCAGAAAACATTTCCAGCTCTCACCCTTTTCGATAACCACTCGGCATGAAAGGGAAAAATGTAATGCTCTGATCCAGTGTAAATGTCATAAAATACCTGATTACTTCTTATCCTTTGCACAAATTGCCGACAGCTGTGTCTGTCCCGAACTCACTGGTGCCTGGAAACTGAGGGCCTAGAATATTTTATACAATGTTGCAAGTTTCAGAGGACCCAGTTGATAGTTGATACAATGTTTCAAGATCGTTGTAGACAGGCCATGTGCAGAAAATGTGATTTATAGGATATTTTCTATCTGCAGGCTGCAATGTTTTTATTTGTTGGCTTTATATAGGCAATTCTTACATAGTTGGCATCTAGAATACATCCATGATGTCATAATGGCAATAAAAGTTACTTTTAGATTATTATTTTCATTTAGACAGAATGTAGATTAATCACAGACAATGAATTTCAGATACTATTATAAATTAAATTAAACTGTTCCACAAAAATGGGCATATGAAAATCATAACTGGCACGCAGATTGGTAGAAATGGTCAGATAAAATGGCACTCCAACTAGAAAAGGATGCCGACTGCTGGTGTAGTCAATTACTGAAAATTTCAGGAGCAGAACGGCAGAATTTACGAAGCACAGCAGCAGAGGGGGGAGGGGTCTCCCTCTGGTCAGGTTATGTTGACGACCGGCTTCCTTTAGTCAGGTTTAGCCAGGGCTTTTGTGGAGCGATGGGTAACGATGCTTCGTGGGTGGCTGTTGTTGATGTGTGCAGAGGGTCCCTGGTTCGAGCCCAGGTAGGGGCGAGGAGAGGGACAGAAGCTAAAATGTTATATTGGTCACCCTAATATCCTCTTACCATGTTACTATGTAGTAACTATTAGTAGACCATGTTACTATGTAGTAACTATTCGTAGACCATGTTTCTATGTAGTAACTATTAGTAGACCATGTTACTATGTAGTAACTATTAGTAGACCATGTTTCTCACCCTAATATCCTCTGACCATGTTACTATGTAGTAACTATTAGTAGACCATGTTTCTCACCCTAATATCCTCTGACCATGTTACTATGTAGTAACTATTAGTAGACCATGTTTCTCACCCTAATATCCTCTGACCATGTTACTATGTAGTAACTATTAGTAGACCACATTTCTATGTAGTAAATATTAGTATACCATGTTTCTATGTAGTAACTATTCGTAGACCATGTTTCTATGTAGTAACTATTAGTAGACCATTATACTATGTAGTAACTATTAGTAGACCATGTTTCTCACCCTAATATACTCTGGGAAGTGCCCATATTCATGGGATTGTACTTTATAGTTGGCTTGACCAGCAGCATCAGGAAACTTGACATAAAGATTCCTCAGTTCACAAATGGCCCTGCAGACTTTGTGAACAATTAAACACACAGTTGCTTCACTGACACCACACAAATCAGCAGTTTCACGATGAAAGATTCCAGATGCCAAAAACCTCAAAGTGATCAGAACTTGGAGAGAATTGGGCGAAGGCCTTCCTCTTTGGGACAGAGAGGGAAGTCGAGGCTCAAGCAGAGATATTATCTCCAATGCATTTTCTTTGTACATACGAAAGCGGTTTAAAGTAATTTAATGGATTACTCCTATCCATAAGTCCTGGTCTGGCCTCTGTAGTGCATGTTGGTCTTCATTTACATTCCAAATAGTCCAAGCTCCCTCACAAACAGCACAAAGCAGAAGTTTCCCTGTAACATGGTGGAGAGGTCAGTGGGGTAGGGAAGTCTGAAGGATCCCGGATAGCACGGACTACAGTGCTTTCAGTTTCGTCCACCAACTTCAAACATCCATAAAACCTACTTTTTTAAAATTGAAAATGTATTTCACAATGATTTAGATGGTACAATGATTCCCTACACTATTCAATACTTGTTTTCTCACATAAACTGAAATTGATTGAAGAGTGTAGATTTCAACATTGGCTGCTTGCCCGAGTCTGCCAATGTTGGTTGTGAATGAGATGACCACGGCTTTTAGTGACACCGCTGGCAGAGAGGGAGGGTTTTCCCATCTTGACAACAGAAGACAGTCTGGCTTTTGCAGTCAAACAAAAATGTGAAGGAATATTGTGAAACAATATCATTCCACTATAAATGCAGATATTATGGACATTTTATTTAAAGGATGTAATTCAATTATAATTGTAGCTCCTTTAATTTAGACAGGGGGCGGCAGGGTAGCCTAGTGGTTAGAGTGTTGGACTAGTAACCGGAAGTTTGCAAGTTCAAACCCCCGAGCTGACAAGGTACAACTCTGTCGTTCTACCCCTGAACAGGCAGTTAACCCACTGTTCCGAGGCCGTCATTGAAAATAAGAATTTGTTCTTAACTGACTTTTGCCTGGTTAAATAAAAAATAAAAAGACCCCAAATGTATTTGCTGTAATGTGTGCCATTGCTATTAAAATGAAGTTTTATGGAATGTTAACTTTGATTGTCTTCAATGAAAATTACAGACCTTTCAAACATGGAATGCAACGTTGTATGGAACATTATTGTCAAGTCACTTGATGTCTACGGTGCCAAAGAGATTGATAGTTGAAAGTGTTGGGAGTGTCGAGTGTGTTGAAAAAAGGTTATGAGGGGCCTTACTACTCTAGCGACTCCTTGTGGCGCCTGCAGGCTGGCCTCGGTCGTCAGGTGAACAGTGTTTCCTCCGACATCTTGGTGCAGCTGGCTTCCGGGTTAAGCGGGCAGGTGTTAAGAAGCACGGTTTGGCGGGTCATATTTCAGAGGACGCATGACTCGACCTTCGCCTCCTTGCACCCGTTGGGGAGTTGCAGCGATGAGACAATATTTGTATATATTTGTGCTCTTTAAGGCGTTCTCCCTGTGAAAAGTTTTTCCCACATTGCTCAAAGCTACATGACTGCTCTCCTGTGTGTGTTCTCTGGTGTGATACCAGGTTGCTTGCCTGAGTAAAACTCTTGCCACACTGATCACAGCTATAAGGCTTCTCTCCTGTGTGTGTTCTCTGGTGTCCTTTAAGGTACCCTATTCGAGAAAAGTTTTTCCCACATTGCTCACAGCTATATGGCTTCTCTCCTGTGTGTGTTCTCTGGTGTAATAGCAGATTTCTTGAATTAGTAAAATTCTTGCCACACTGATCACAGCTATAAGGCTGGTCTCCTGTGTGTGTTCTCTGGTGTGACACCAGGTTGGTTGACCGAGTAAAACCCTTGCCACACTGATCACAGCTATATGGCTGCTCTCCTGTGTGTGTTCTCTGGTGTGATACCAGGCTACTTGACTGAGTAAACCTCTTGCCACACTGATCACAGCTATAAGATTTCTCTCCTGTGTGTGTTCTCTGGTGTGATACCAGGTTGGTTGACTGAGTAAAACTCTTGCCACACTGATCACAGCTGTAAGGCTGCTCTCTTGTGTGTGTTCTCTGGTGTGTTTTCATATTACTTTAATTAGTAAAACTCTTCCCACATTGATTACAGCTATAAGGTTTCTCTCCTGTGTGTACTCGCTGGTGTATTTTAAGTTTTGATGAAGATTTGCAATGTTTTTCCTTTGGGTCTCTGCTGGTGTTTCTTGGGGAGTTCTGATCTGGAGAGACTCTTCTCTGCCTCGTCAGCATCATGATGTTGTTGAGGCTTCCCAGAGGATCCATGATAGTCCCGTCGCTCTCCTGTGTAAATGACAACGTCAGACAGACGGTTACAGGCCCACAACAGCAGAAATCCACTGTTTTTTTTAGGTAAAAGGTGATGCCCAGAGCATACCCATGAAGTTGTACAACAATTGCCGTCTGTTAAATTATTTGACAATTACGACAGTCAAGGTAGCAACAATCATATTTTGTCTTGTTTTCATATTAGTGGTAACTAGAAATAAGTTATTCAAGTTGTTGAAATCCTAAGCAGTGTGCCAGACGACTTTTGGTCTCCAATATAGGCCCTGTTTCTGTGTTAGCTAGAATTGCAGCACGAGGGCGATGCACACACAATTTAATTGCAGAAACACCTTCCCGCTAATTAGGAAACCGATAGTTATGGATGTAGTATATCTGCCTGGAGCAAAAAAGGTAAGTGAAGATTTTAGTTTTTCACAATGTATTCTGAATATTACAGCGCACGATCAGTGCTACTCAAGGAAACTCACATTAAGTTCTGTGTCGCTATATAATAATTCACCACCGTGGGGGAAAACTCAGGGGAGTTCTCATAGGCTGACAGCAAAAATAGCATCCATTTCCAGGTTGCTTATGAGTACATTTCACATTACTTTTGGATTATAAGGCTCACTTGAATCACCTGCTTAATATGTTTGTGCTATTGTCCCAAATCAACTGCTTTAAACTTAAACACTTCAACATCAGCCTGACAATAAGGGTTTGTACACTAAGTGTTTAGCAAATTGGCCCATAACTTCCCCTAACAATAACATAGACCCACCGTGGACCAATAACTTCACCTAACAACATAGACCTACTGTAGGACCCATAACTTCACCTAACAATAACATAGACCTACTGTAGGAATCATAACTTCACCTAACAACAACACAGACCTAGGACTATAAATCATTTCATATTTCAGGTGTGTTGTTTGGTTAGTTCAGATTTTCTTATGAGATTTTAAAACAAACTCTACATCTACTCCACATATGTATTTCTGATTCAGTCAAATAACTAGATATCAAAATATGCACCTAGTTATTGATACCCTTGAAAAAGATTAGCAAAATTTACTGTATAAAATAAATAAACTACTCACTACCAGGATATGTTGGCCCAAAATCTGGTTACCTCTCTGCTAGGAGGCTGAAAATTGACCATACGTGGATCTTCCAGCAAGACACATCAACATCCACGAAGACATTGTTAATTGGGCACAAAATCAACATTTTCAATGGCCATCTCAGTCTTCGGACTTTAACTCCATTGAAAACCTGTGGTTTGAATTGAACAGGGCAGTCCACAAGCGCAGACAAAATAAATCAAGGACCTGGAGAGATTCTGTATGGCGGAATGGCCTGAGATCCCACCCAATGTGTTCTCTAATCTCATAAAACATTTCAGTGTCGTTATCCTCCCAGGGGGAGGGTGCTGGAGTATTGAAAACATGGGTAGCAATAATTCAGACACCTTCCTTTTGAGAATTACATGTTAAACAATACATCATGCAGATGTATATAATGAACAGACTAGGTCTATACTGCTCCTACATGGTGTAAGAATACATAATGTAGATGTATATAATGACCAGACTAGGTCTATACTGCTCCTACATGGTGTAACAATACATAATGTAGATGTATTTAATGAACAGACTAGGCCTATACTGCTCCTACAGTGCATTCAGAAAGTATTCAAACCCCTTCAATTGTTCTACATTTTGTTACATTACCATGTCAGCCTTATTCTAAAATGGATTTAAAAAATACTCAAACTACACACAATACCCCATAATTGGCGTTTTTTGCTAATTTATTAAAATAAACAGAAAAATCATATTTACATAAGTATTCAGACTCCCTACTATGTACTTTGTTGAAACACCTTTTGCAGCGATTACAGCCTTGAGTCTTCTTGTGTATGACGCTACAAGCTTGGCACACCTGTATTTGGGGAGTTTCTCCCATTCTTCTCTGCAGATCCTCTCAAGCTCTGTCAGGTTGGATGGGGAGCGTCACTGCACAGCTATTTTCAGGTCTCTAGAGATGTTAGATCGGGTTCAAGTCTGAGCTCTGGATGGGCCACTCAAGGTTATTCAGAGACTTGTCCCGAAGCAACTCCACCGTTGTGTTGGCTGTGGGCTTAAGGTCGTTGTACTGTTGGTAGGTGAACCGTTGCCCCAGTCTGAGGTCCTGAGTTTTCTGTAGCAGGTTTTCATCAAGGTTCTTTCTGTACTTTGCTCCGTTCATCTTTCCCTCGATTCTGATTAGTCTCCCAGTCCCTGAAAAACATCCCCCACATTTTTTGATACCCTTCCCCAAATCTGTGCCTTGACACAATCCTGTCTCGGAGCTCTATGGACAATTTCTTCGACCTCATTGCTTGGTGTTTTCTCACCATTGTCAACTGTGGGACCTTATATAGACAGGTATAATCATAAACAATATGATTTCATGTGGCATAAACAAAAACACAAATTCTCGGTCAAAAATATAAGTCAGAACACAGCACCTTTATTCTCTCATGTGATTTCAGGTTCTGTGATTGGGAAAATGTCCTTTCACACAGAGAGAGAGCAGTGGTAGGGCTTTTTTGGTGTGTGTCTTCTTATACTGCTTTAGGCTCCTTAACCAGACAAAACTCTTTCCACATTGGGAGTATTGGAAAGGCGTTTCTCCTGTGTGTGTCCTCTCGTAAGCTTTTAGGTCCCCTACTCGTGAAAATAAATTTTACGCTGGGAGCAGTGGTAAGGCTTCTCTCCTGTGTTTGTCCACTCATGCCCCTTCAGGCTCCCAAACTGAATAAAACTCATTCCACAGTGGGAACAGTGATACATCTAGTCCCTCTCAGTATTTAGTTAAATACTAAAAAGAGAACTGAATTAAACCATAAAATAAAACTGTATTCCTGCGAGACAAGATTCCTCAAAAACCTGAAGTCAGTTTTCATAACATACCATCATTTCTTAACTTGGTGGCCGTCATAATAATAATAATAATGCAGAACATAAAATCCAATCTTGCTCTCATGTTTATAGCAGAGATCTATAGGCAAAGAGAAAGGGGGATACCTAGTCAGTTGTACAACTGAATGCATTCAACTGAAATGTGTGCGGGGGGCTGCCTTAATCGACATCCACGTCTTCGGTGCCCGGATTTTCTTCTGTGTGTATTCTCTCATGCCTTTTCAGGGTAGCTAACACGGTAAAACTATTTCTACACACACAGGCTTTTCTCCTGTGTGTGTTCTCTCATGAGCTTTTAGGTCCCTTACGCGGGGAAATCTATTTCCACACTGGGAACATTGGAAAGGCTTTTCTCCTGAGTGTGTCCACACACGCTCCTTCAGGCTCCTTGACAGAATAAAACTCATTCCACAGTGGGAACAGTGATGAGGCTTTTCTCCTGTGTGTATTCTCTCATGCATTTTCAGGTTAGCTAACACAGTAAAACGTTTTCTACACTGGGAACAATGGAAAGGTTCTTCTCCCGTGTGTTTCCACTCATGAGCTTTTAGGTCCCCTGATCGGGAAAATCTCTTTTCACATTGGAAGCAGTGGTAAGGCTTTAATCCTCACACTGGGAGCAGATGTAAGGCTTTTCTCCTGTGTGTATTCTCTCATGCTCTTGTAGGTGCCCCCTCTGAGTAAAACACTTTCCACAATGGGAACATTGGAAAGGCTTTTCTCCTGTGTGTATTCTCTCATGCCTTTTCAGGTTAGCTAACACGGTAAAACACTTTATACACTGGGAACAATGGAAAGGTTCTTCTCCCGTGTGTTTCCACTCATGAGCTTTTAGGTCCCCTGATCGGGAAAATCTCTATTCATATTGGAAGCAGTGGTAAGGCTTTAATCCTGTGTGTGTACTTTCGTGAGCTTTTGGTCCCCTACTAGTGAAAACCTATTTTTACACTGGGAGCAGTGGTACGGCTTTTCTCCTGTGTGTATTCTCTCATGCTCTTGTAGGTGCCCCCTCTGAGTAAAATGCTTTCCACAATGGGAACATTGGAATGACATTTCTCTTTTGTGTATTCTCTCATGCCTTTTCAGGTTATTTAACACAGTAAAACTCTTTCCACACTGGGAACAGTGATAAGGCTTTTCTCGGTAAGTCTATGGTGGCGGCTCTGGCGTGGGACGTGGACCCCACTCCAACACAGTTTTAGTCCACTTACCTAGCGTCCCTTGAGTGGCGACCCTCGCCGCCGACCTTGGCCTAGTAACCTTAACAATGGTTCCCACTGGACTGAGGGGCAGCTCCGGACTGAGGGACAGCTCAGGACTGAGGTAGCTCGGGACTGAAGGGTAGCTCAAGACTGAGGGGTAGCTCAAGACTGAGGGGTAGCTGAAGAAAGAGGTAGCTCAGGACTGATAGGTAGCTCAGGACTGAGAGGTAGCCCAAGACTAAGAGATAGCTCAGGCAGGTTGACGGCTCTGGCGGATTCTGGCTGAATGGCGGATCTGGCGGATCCTGGCTGACTGGCGGCTCTGGCAGATCCATGCAGACTGGCGGCTCTGGCGGCTCCTTGCAGACTGGCGGCTCTGGCGGCACCTTGCAGACTGGCTCATGACAGAAGGGAGACTCTGGCGGCTCATGGCCGACGGGAGACTCTGGCGGCTCATGACAGACGGGAGACTCTGGCGGCTCATGACAGACGGGAGACTCTGGCGGCTCATGACAGACGGGAGACTTTAGCAGCTCTGGACAGACGGGAGACTTTAGCAGCTCTGGACAGACGGGAGACTCTAGCAGCTCTGGACAGTTGGAAGACTCTAGCAGCTCTGGACAGACGGGAGACTCTAGCAGCTCTGGACAGACGGGAGACTCTAGCAGCTCTGGACAGACGGGAGACTCTAGCAGCTCTGGACAGACGGGAGACTCTAGCAGCTCTGGACAGACGGGAGACTCTAGCAGCTCTGGACAGACGGGAGACTCTAGCAGCTCTGGACAGACAGGAGACTCTAGCAGCTCTGGACAGACGGGAGACTCTGCTAGCGCTGGAGAGGAGGAAGGCTCTGGCAGCGCTGGACAGACAAGGCGCACTGTAGGCCTGGTGCGTGGTGCCGGCACTGGTGGTACTGGGCCGAGGACACGAACCTCAGGGCAAGTGCGGGGAGCTGCCACCGGAGGGCTGATGCGTGGAGGTGGTACTGGATAGATCGGACCGTGCAGGCGCACTGGAGCTGTTGAGCAGAGAGCCTGCCCAACCTTACCTGGTTACATGCTCCCGGTCGCCCTGCCAGTGCGGCAAGGTGGAATGGCCCGCACTGGGCGTTGCAGGCAAACCGGGGACACCATGTACAAGGCTGGTGCCATGTACGCCGGCCCAAGGAGACGCACTGGAGACCAGATGCATAGAGCCGGCTTCATGGCACTTGGCTCGATGCCCACTCTAGCCCGGCCGATACGAGGAGCTGGTATGTACCGCACCGGGCTATGCACCCACACTGGGGACACCGTGCGCTCCAAAGCATAACACGGTGCCTGGCGGTCTCTCTCGCCCCCCGGTAAGCACAGGAAGTTGGCGCAGGTCTCCTACCTGGCTTCGCCATACTCCCTGTGTGCCTCCCCCAATAACATTTTTGGGGCTGACTCTCGGGCTTCCATACATGCCGCCGTGCTGCCTCCTCATACCAGTGCCTCCTCAACCAGGTCCTGTTGTGCTGGGTGGTTCTGTAACGATTTTTCTTCCTGAGAAGGAGAGGCAGACCAAAACACAGTGTGGTTATTTATAAACATCTTTAATAAAAGATGAAAACTTGAACACTAAACAAAATAAGAAAAGTGGAAAAACCGAAACAGTCTTAACTGGTGCAAAACACAGAGACAGGAACAACCACCCACAAAATACCCAAAGAATATGGCTGCCTAAATATGGTTCCCAATCAGAGACAACGATAAACACCTGCCTCTGATTGAGAACCACTCTAGGAAACCATAGATTTACCTAGACAACTACACTGAACACAACCCCATAAATCTAATAAACCCCCTAGACAAGAGGAAACACAATAAATCACCCATGTCACACCCTGGCCTAACCAAAATAATAAAGAAAACACAGATAACTAAGACCAGGGCGTGACATAGAGTCCATGCCCTGACGAATTGAGGCTGTTCTGATGGCAAACGGGGCGATGCAACTCAATTTGAGGAAGGTGTCCTTAATGTTTTATACACTCAGTGTTCAGTATATATATATATATATATATATATATATATATATATATATATATATATATATATATATATATATATTGATTCCAGGTGGAACCATTTTCACAGAAGTTTCTACATGCAACCAAATAGGGTTCTACCTGGAAGCAAAATTAGTTATCCTGGAGGACAGCCGAATAACCCTTTTGGAATCCTTTTTTCAAGAGCTTAGCAACCAGGCTAGCGGGTGACATTTACATTTGTTTAGATTAGCTTAGCAGTTATGCTAGGCTAAGCAGTGAAATGTCTATTTTAACCTCAGGAGCCAAAGTGAAACTGATTGAGCCTCTAGTTTACTCTCAATTTACACTTAAAGAAGAAACAGGGTTATGTGGATTTGTGTACGGGCAGACTGTTTCCACTAAAATAAAACTGATAGTTCCTTGCTCTTTCTTTTAACTACTAGCATGGTGCTCACCAAGGTTCTGTAAAAGGTGTAACATATCTCACATGCATGAAACAGCAGGAGGAAAAGTTAAAGATGCTAAATCAGAAAGAAAAAAAAAATTAGGCGAGCAAAAAATGAATGTGGTTTAAATCTGATTTGAAAATATTTGATTCCATGTGCTTTTTGGTTGGCTGTTCAGACTGCAGGAAAAAGATCAGATTTGTATTGGATAGGCTTTTTGTTGTTGTTGAGTCAAATCAAACTGCCAATGTGAACAATAGCCTAGGTAAAATAAGTCTGGCATGTACGGTCATTTGTATTAGTACGGTCATTTGACATCTCTGTAAAAGTCATGTTATTAATGCCTGACTGTAAATCATGTTTTGATATTGTATGTAATCAATACAACTGTAGCTGAATGCCTGCATGTTTTGTAGCAGTATTTGGATTAATTTACAACTTTTGTTTCTACGCACAACGTCACTGCCTTATCAGTATATTATCGGAGTTGTGTTTTTTTTCTCCATAAGGAAGAACTGGAGACAAAGTACTGTCAAGTGGGGATAGAGAAAGGCACACATAAAACATTATCATTGCAGACCAATATGCATAGTATACATACTGTAGTTGTATAAAATAACTATAACATTGGAATGCATTATCCTCAGTGTTCTGCTTAACATGTGAAAGGATACATAAACTTCTCCCACCCAGCAGTCTCCTCTTTATTTCTCTTCTCCCTCTCATTTTGTCTCTCTCCTCTACAAAAGTGCAAAAACGTGTTCTTCATTTCTCAGACAGACACGAGCCCTATGAAGGACATTCGCTGCCCCAGCGTCGGCCCCTACGGGGAACTCAGCCGTGGTCACACTGGGGTAGAGGAGCAAGGAGAGGGGGAGAGAGAGGGAGGAGGGGTGATGCCATCCAGACACCATTTGTCTGCAGACTTGGGGCGACCCGGTTTTGGCCAACGCCTGTCACAGTGAAAAATGACATTGCCCATCTCCTGGGGACAGCGAGTACCAGCGGACTTTCCCTGTTGGACAGACACACATATTTACACACGCACAGACACACACATGCAGTAAATACATGCACGCACGCACACACACACACACACACACACACACACACACACACACACACACACACACACACACACACACACACACACACACACACACACACACACACACACACACACACACACACACACACACACACACACACACACACACACACACACACACACACACACACACACACACACACAAAGCTACTGGATGGACCATCAAGACAAGGCGCTTGGAGAGTGTATGAAGTGCATTAGGCGCTTGTGGGCATATTCTACTTCTATGATGGAGAGGGGCACACTGAGTCATACCCTTGTCTCTATGGACAGGCCTGGTGTCTTTGAGAGCATAGGGTCTGGTGTCTTTGAGAGCATAGGGTCTGGTGTCTTTGAGACAGTAGGTTCGTCTCTCTCTCACCTTCACTGAGTGCTCCTACACTCTGGCATTCCCCTTTTCTCGTTCCTCCTTTCTTTCTCTTGTTCTGTCTCACTCACCCTTGTAACGGCTGTTGGTGGAAGAAGGTGAGGACCAAAGCACAGCGTGGTACTTGTTCATCTTTTTTATTTGAACTGAACAACAAAACAACAAAGAAAATGAATGAAACAGTTCTGTCTGGTAGAGACACAAAAACAGAAAACAACTCCCCACAAAAACCCAGTGGTAAAAAGCTACCTAAGTATGGTTCTCAATCAGAGACAACGATAAACAGCTGCCTCTGATTGAGAACCACACTGGCCAAACAACAAAGAAATACAAAGCATAGAAAATGAACATAGAATGCCCACCTTAGTCACACCCTGACCTAACCAAAATAGAGATGAAAAGCCTCTCTATGGCCGGGGTGTGACAACCCTCTCTCTTTCTCCCTTCTTGCAGAGACAAAGCGAGAGGTAAAGAGAGCAGCCTCAATTGGTGTGACCTGGAAAAAACGGCCCTAAACCGAGTGAGATGGAGGACCTTCATCAACAGCCTATGCTCCTTTCAGGAGCCAAGGGGTTAACCCATAAGACTCTAAGCCCTTTCTAAGCCGGGGGGTTTCTACTGAGCTTCATGGAATTGTTTTAAGAAGGTCATACCAAGGATCCTTTGGTACAACTATAAATACCTAGGTGTCTGGATAGACTGTGAACTCTCCTTCCAGACTCACATTAAGCATTACCAATCCAAAGTTAAATCTTGAATCGGCTTCATATTTCGCAACAAAGCCTCCTTCATGCTGCCAAACTTACCCTCATAAAACTCACTATCCTACCGATCCTTGACTTTGGCAATGTCATTTACAATATAGCCTCCAACAATCTACTCAGCAAATTGGATGCAGTCTATCACAATGCCATCCATTTTGTTACCAAAGCCCCATATACTACCCACCACTGCAACCTGTATGCTCTCTTTGGCTGGTCCTCGCTACATATTCGTCGCCAAACCCACTGGCTCCAGGTCATCTATAAGTCTTTGCTAGGTATAACTCCGCCTTATCTCAGCTCACTGATCACCATTGCAACACCCACCGATAGCGCTCCAGCAGGTATATTTCACTGGTCATCCCCAAAGCCAACACCTGCTTTGGCCGCCTTTCTTTCCAGTTCTCTGCGGCCAATGTCTGGAATGAATTGCAAAAATCACTGATGTTTGAGACTTATATCTCCTTCACTAACTAAGTGTCAGCTGTCAAAGCAGCTTACCGGTCACTGCAGCTGTACACAGCCCATCTGTAAATTGTCCATCCAACCAACTACCTACCTCATCGCCATATGTTTTTGTTTTTCTGCTCTTTTGCACACCAGTATTTCTACTTGCACAACCTCATTTGCACATATATCACTCCAATGTAAATTGCACTACTTTGCCACTATTGGCCTATTTATTGCTGTCACGACTTCTGCCGAAGTCGTTGCCTCTCCTTGTTCAGGCGGTGCTCGGCGTTCGACGTCACCGGTCTTCTAGCCATCATTGATCCTTTTTTCATTTTCCATTGGTTTTGTCTTGTCTTCCCACACACCTGTTTTCAATCCCATTCAATACCTGTTGTGTATTTACCCTCTGTTTCCCCTCATGTCTTTGTCAGATATTGTTTTATTGTCAGTGTAGTGTGATTGTTGTATAGGTGCGCGTCGGGTCCTCGTACCCATGTTTGTTTGTTTATGTACATTTAGTGTTATGGCGCATACTCCGTGGACTTTATTAAAATACTCCATTTTACACTCCATTTGACTCTCCTGCGCCTGACTTCCCTGCCACCTATTACACCTATGCATGACAATGCGTTACCTCCTTACTTCATTTGCACACACTGTATACAGAGTTTTCTATTGTGTTATTGACTGTACATTTGTTTATCCCATGTGTAACTCTGTGTTGTTGTTTTTGTCACACTGCTTTGCTTTCTCAACTGGCCTACCTGGTTAAATAAAGGTGAAATAAAACATTTAAATTAAATGTTTCTATTTGATTTGGAATTTTAAGATCCATTAAAGTATCAAAGTAACTTAGGAAACAATTATATCGAACAAATTATAAACACAACATGCAACCATTTCAGTTCATATAAGGAAATCAGTCAATTTAAATTAATTCATTTGGCCCTAATCTAAGGATTTCACAAGACTGGGCAGGGGCACAGCCATGGGTGGGACTGGGAGGGCATAGGCCCACCCACCGGGGAGCCAGGCCAAGCCAATCATAATTTGCTTTTCCCACAAAAGGGGCTTTATTACATCAGCTGTCTGAGTGGCAGGTCTCAGACAATCCCGCAGGTGAAGAAGCCAGATCTGGAAGTCCTGGGCTGGCATGGTTACACATGATCTGCGGTTGTGAGGCCGGTTGGATGTACTGCCAAATTCTGGTAGAGAAATTAACATAAAATTCTCTAGCAACATCTTTGGTGGAAATTCCTGCATTCAGCATGCCAATTGCATGCTCCCTCAAAACTTCAGACATCTGTGGAATTGTGTTGTGTGACAAAACTGCACATTTTAGAATGGCCAGCACAAGGTGCACCTGTATAATGATCATGCTGTTTAATCAGCTTCTTGATATGCCACACCTGTCAGGTGGATGGATTATCTTGGCAAAGAAGAAAGGCTCACTAAAACGGATATAAACAGTTTGTGCACACAATGAGAGAAATAAGCTTTTTGTGCATATGGAAATTAAACATGGGATGAACACATGTTGCGTTTATGTTTCTTCAGTATATATAAATCTTGAAAAACATCAATAATGTATGTAGTGAAAGCGAAGACTCCATGGATGATAAGGATATGGATATGGATAAGGACTCACTGCCCAGAGTGATCCTGGACAACACCCTGTCGTTCTCAACTAACATCAAGGCGGTGGCCCGTTCCTGTAGGTTCATGCTCTACAACATCCGCAGAGTACGACCCTGCCTCACACAGGAAGCGGCGCAGGTCCTAATCCAGGCACTTGTCATCTCCCGTCTGGATTACTGCAACTCGCTGTTGGCTGGGCTCCCTGCCTGTGCCATTAAACCCCTTCAACTCATCCAGAACGCCGCAGCCCGTCTGGTGTTCAACCTTCCCAAGTTCTCTCACGTCACCCCGCTCCTCCGTTCTCTCCACTGGCTTCCAGTTGAAGCTCGCATCCGCTACAAGACCATGGTGCTTGCCTACGGAGCTGTGAGGGGAACGGCACCTCAGTACCTCCAGGCTCTGATCAGGCCCTACACCCAAACAAGGGCACTGCGTTCATCTACCTCTGGCCTGCTCGCCTCCCTACCACTGAGGAAGTACAGCTCCCGCTCAGCCCAGTCAAAACTGTTCGCTGCCCTGGCCCCCCAATGGTGGAACAAACTCCCTCACGACGCCAGGACAGCGGAGTCAACCACCACCTTCCGGAGACACCTGAAACCCCACCTCTTTAAGGAATACCTAGGATAGGTTAAGTAATCCCTCTCACCCCACCCCCCTAAGTTTTAGATGCACTATTGTTAAGTGACTGTCCCACTGGATGTCATAAGGTGAATGCACCAATTTGTAAGTCGCTCTGGATAAGAGCGTCTGCTAAATGACTTAAATGTAATGTAATGTAAATGTAAATGAAGTAGTTATTTTTATACTTGGTTTTAACTCAAAAACAAACATCTTACATACAAAGTAAGATTTGATTTGGTCTGTGTTTGAGCTAGAGTTACATCAAATTAATTTATATTGTTAGCAGTTGTTGTTCAATAACACAGACCCCAAAGCAAATCAGGGGCAGAAAAATAGGTTATTTAAGTATCAATTTTATTATACAGTATGCCTACACATTTATAGGCTACATAAAAATGTTTTTTAAGAAAATGCACTGAAAACAAAATACCTTTAGTTTTACTGAACCTCTCAGCTCCTTCTCATTTTCAAGTCCTCTCGTGGTGGTCCTAACCCTGGAGCTGGTAGCACCACAGAAAGAAGCTGGCTTGATGAAAACAATGTCCATTTCATCTATTCTCTTTGGTCGCAATGTCATTTAAAAAAAATAAACAGCTTGTTTTTGAATGGTAACTGTGTCTAGTTATTTTATCAATGAAAGCAAAAAGATGATGATGAAGAAATACTGTAATGCTGTTTTGAGATAGAATTGTAACACTTCAGAGTACTACAGTATCGAATATATTGCATATAGGGGGATGTTCACTCCTACAGTAGCTGGGCTATAAAGAGTCTTTTGTCCTGCTAATCGGGCTACATGTTTTCAAAATGCCACCAGCTGTCCATCACTACTGTAAAAAAACACATCATCTTGTTTACAAATTATTTGTGGCTACAATAAAGAATGTGTCTACTGTCGTGTCTTTTCTATCATTAACTGAAGACTGATAATTTTTATCAAAGATTCTCTGTAATTAGTTATTACGCAATCAACTGATTGATCACATAACTAATTAACTTGGAAGTCGGGGCATCAAGGAAAAATATTCAGATTACAAAGTTATCATTTCCTAAAATAACTTTTCAGATATTTTATCTGATCAATTAGTCTTCGAATTAATTAATTATTTACTTTACCTCACGTTAGTCTCATTCCAAACATCGTAAATTGTTGGTTATCTGCACGAACCCAGTCTTCACTATGAGTCATCCATACATCAAGTATCTTTAATCATTTATCTATTACTAACTAAGTAATTCACAGAAATGCATAAACAAACAAACAAACAAGGTAAATGTGGTTACATGAAATGATAGGAGAATGTGCCCTTAGTGGGCTAAACCGGCATGGCGGCTTGTTAGACAAAAGGGGAAGTGGGGGTCGACTAAGAAGTCACTACAGAGTGATAATTATAACAATTGAAATGCTAATCCTTTGCACATGAACGCGCACTCATTTGGGAACAATTGCAATCAATATATATATTTACGCTCAGTGTGTCGTCTTGATCGCTGGTGAAAAGTTCATTTCTTTTGTAGAATTGTCCGTCTCGCTCCTTCTCTCTCTCGGTTGTGGTTAGAGGGGATTGTTCAGAGTGACATTTGTTATAGAATGGATGTTCCGGAGGTTGTCATTCTTCGCGTTCAATGATACCGAATTCCTAGCTGCAGACTAGTAATTAATATCAAAGCCTTGTTCTTATTCTGTCGGTATCGATAGTCTAAGAGTTTAACCACATGGTATGGTTAAAAGATTCAGCAATGGTCTACAACCTTTGTCCTCCTAATGGAGAAAAACATGGTGTGCAACCTTTAGCCATCTTGTAATTGAGGTAAACTCGGTCTGCTGATCGAAAACCCGAGTGGTGGTTTTATTCGGAAGGGCCAAAGTGGGCTGTCCCAGGATGTGTGACCCTAACTGGGCTCCGGGGAGTTCCTCTGATTTAGTTCAAATCAAAAGGGAATTGTATTTTTCTTCATTAAGCAGTCCAAAATCATATTACACAATTATACAAACAGTATCATACTCACTCATTCATCTTATACAACAAATAGATGTAAACCTCATATCTGAGGCTATTATATAAACAGCGTTATGGTAATGTTGCCGCACCGTCTCCCATGAGCCTACCCAAGTTGTGACAAACGGATCAGTTCGTAGCTGGATTCTTCACCTATCTTTTATACTTTCTCCGTAAGATGAAATTTGTTCGTACCTCAAGTTCTGTGAGGTGGAAGGATTTCCTTTGTTCCCCATGAAAATCTACTCTCTCTCTACTGTGTGGCCATGTGGCAGGGTCTTCTCAGGAATTTATGACATCTCTCTGACCACAGCAACCTAGTTGAAGGAGGCAAAAGGGGAGGGCAGGGAGAGGGGGATGGGCTTGCTATATCCAAAGAGGCCAAGGTCATGACATTGCCTTTCCAATTACATTTAGAGTTTGGGATTAATATTATGGTATTTCTATTCTGAAAAAAACTAAAAACCCTCTGGGCTAGGTCGGTCTTCTGTGCGCAGCTCTGCGGCCCATCCCGTGCACCCTGCCCCCATGCCTTGAATCTCGCATGCTTTCAGTGGATACAGCTGGAGAACTGCAAGGCAATCCCATTGTGCGCCATTCAGGAGCAATAAACAATATATGACCAATATATATTGCCCTGCTAATAAGAGGGTTAATAATATATCTGTGAGAATTTCCAACCGGATTTTATATAATTCGAAATAAATAATAGTAATAATCTCTTTGTTTAAAAAATAACAATATGAGATGATTTTGTTTTCAAATAACATAAAATGAAGGACAAAAAGGCCATTCTTGAAATTTACTTTGATTCTAATTTGTAAATAAAGCCGGTTTGTTATTTAGATAGATGTATTTATGTTTTTAGAGGGAGAGAAATCAAAATCCACAGGTATTGAACCAGCATCTGTAGCATGACAGCTTGCACAGCTATGCAGCTTCTTAGACCATTGTGCCACTCAGGTGCTGTATAACTTTAAAGGTTGGGAGTGAGTTACAGTAGTACAGTAAGACCAAAATAATCATAACAAAATAAAATAATCAAAACCTTAGTGTAACAACAGTTTTAATAAGTAATACTGAAGTCGTGCACAACAATCGGTTTATGTTGCCCATTCATTGTCAGTTAGAGATACAGTAAGACCCAAAAGCATAATCAGTGCTCTAACTCCCCCTTGCACTGGTCTGGAGCAATGAAGTGGTGACGCAGGGTACCGTACTAAACCACAAATTACCTCTACGTCCCGCAGCATAATCACAAAACTTTTCGTGGAGCAACCACTGCATATTTTTTTAACCAAAAAGTTGGGGCTCTGCCCAACCTGCCCTGAATGATGGGTTGTTAATGGAGGCCCACTCACTAATGACTTTCTGACTACACCCCTGCTCGGAGGCCATCAAAATCTTGTGGCCATTGCTCCTTTGTCTCTTATGTGTCCCACTGTTTGCATCCACTGTTTAATCTTATTCATTATGATCTAAAAAGCAAAACTGCTCATATATCAGCAATACTACTCTGAGATGCTTTGTGGACAGATGTGAGCTTGCTGTTCTCTCTCTCCTGGCCAGTTGTGAAGGGCCAGATTACAATCCTCCTTGCCTGCTATGTCAAGTGGGGGAAGGGATCCTACCAAAGGAGTTAGATATTTGTGACCGACCACATTGATTCTTATGTAGCAAAATTTGAAATTGTGTTTTTCACATTGGATAAAAACAGACACAGAGCTACAAAATTATATATCATACCCTGTATTTGAGTAAACACTAGGGTGGCAGGGTAGCCTAGTGGTTAGAGTGTTGGACTAGTATCTGAAAAGTTGCAAGTTCAAGTCCCTGAGCTAACAAGGTACAAATCTGTTGTTCTGCCCCTGAAGAGGCAGTTAACCCACTATTCCTAGGCCATCATTGAAAATAAGCAGTTGTTCTGAACTGACTTACCTAGTTTTAAAAAATGAATCTGTTTTGAAAGTTGATATACTTGAAACCTCACTTTTGAGAAAAGAGCCTTTGAATGTTTTGGTACCAATTGGAGGGCTTTTCTTATTCTTCACCCATTCAGCATTGTTCACACACTCTTAATCTATAGCCCGACCCATCTTTTTAAAAGTTGATCAGAGCGTTCTGTAGTAACAACAACAGTCAAGCAACCCAAATTAACTGGCTAGCTACTTCCAGACACAAATGAGAGAACAGTTAGCTGAACATTTACATTTTTATTTGTCTAGGCAAGTTAGTTATTAAGAACTCATTCTTATTTACAACAGTGTGTTAATTGCCTTGTTCAGGGGTAGAACAACATATTTTTAACTTGTCAGCTCAGGGATTCAATCTAGCAACCTTTCGGTTACTGGCCCAACGATCTAACCACTAGGCTACCTGCCGCCACAGAAACATTACCCGCCCTAGCAGAGCTGGTTAGGCTGTTTTGGTGACTACAACTGTGCTGACAGGTTGTCAGTTCTCAAATTCAGGTTGTTTTGCTCTCGGAGCGTTTAGTGCACACACTGGATGCTTTGACCGGTGAATATGGTTGATCCAAGCGTTCTGACCACACAACAGCAGTCAAGCACCTAAACTAACTGGCTATCATTGGCTAGATTACTAGCTACTTACAGACACAAATGAGAGAACATCCCACTCTGACCATTTTACTCACCCTAGCAAAGCTGGTTAGGCTGTTTTCATGTTATCCAGAGCATTGTTGACTGTAACAGTGCTGCTGGCAACTTGAATTACCCTTTTTTGCCAACGTTTACTGACACTGGCCAAATTCAACAGGTGTTGAGTATTCGTAAATTCATCAGTTATTCTGCGCACTGGCACGCTCAGATGAGAGTGCTCTAAAATCGGAGTACATGACCAGACTGAATTTAGAAACGCACCCAAAATGTTTACTTGCATTGAGTCTTTTGTTAAAACATGTAGCTAGTTCGCTTGGTAAACAATGAACCATAATCCCAACTCATGGTGTTGCAACCTTGTATGAATCTGCATGTTCACTGTTAGCTAGCTAGCATTAGGTTATAACTAGCCAAGCAAATGGCTCTGAGGTACGAATAATAAGGTCATACACATAACGTTAGCTAAAGAGCCAGCCAGCTAATAAAAAGAATTCACCTTTATTTAACCAGGTAGACAAGTTGAGAACAAGTTCTCATTTGATTTAATGGTAACTTGCAGTACACTTGAAATGAAAATCACTTTGTCAAAATTTGAAACGTGCAATATCTGCAAATTTGTGTTTCCAGAATTCTTCAGCAAAAAGTGACTTTCAAAATAAAAATAATTATAAAAAAGTTAACTTTGTGTGCTTGATCTTGTGTGATAGCACAAATATCATACCCTCCCAAAAAAATTGAACCTCGCCTGTTGTTGTAATAGTGAGAGCATGTCTTGGGTGTATGCTATTTGTGTATCTAACTGTCTCATTCATCATTATTCACAATTAAATCAGGATTATCCATAATCATGGTAGCATTATTGGAGAAATGTTTACAGTGATCTTTCACATGATCTCAGTATATACACACTTGTTCTGAAAAGCCCCAGGCTCTGCAACACCACTAAGCAAGGGACACCACCAAACAAGCGGCACCATGAAGACCAAGAAGGTCTCTAAACAGATCAGGGACAAAGTTGTGGAGAAGTACAGATCAGGGTTGGGTTATAAAAAAATATACAAAACTTTGATCACACGGAGCACCCATTATTAAAAAATTGAAAGAATATGGCACCACAACAAACCTGCCAAGAGAGGGCCACCTACCAAAGCTCATGGACTAGGCAAGGAGGGCATTAATCAGAGAGGCAAGAAAAATACCAAAGATAACCCCGAAGGAGCTGCAAAGCTCCACAGCGGAGATTGGAGTATCTGTCCATAGTACCACTTTAAGCCGTACTCACCACAGAGCTGGGATTTACAGAAGAGTGGACAGTAAAAAGCCATTGCTTAAAGAAAAAAATGAGCAAACAGGTTTGGTGTTCGCCAAAAATGTATGTGGGAGACTCCCCAAACATTTGGAAGAAGGTTTCCTGGTCAGATGAGACTAAAATTGAGACTTTTTGGCTATCAAGGAAAATGCTATATCTGGCGCAAGCCAAACACCTCCCATCACCCCAAGAACACCATCCCCACAGTGAAGCATGGTGGTGGCAGCATCATGCTGTGGGGATTTCTTTAATCGGCAGGGACTGAGAAACTGGTCAGAACTGAACGAATGATGGATGGCGCTAAACAAAGGGAAATTCTTGAGGGAAACCTGTTTCAGTCTTCCAGAGATTTGAGAGCTGTAAATCCTGCAAAAGGTAGCTCTACAAAGTATTGACTTTGGGGTGGGGGGGGGTGAATAGTTTTGCACACTCAAGTTTTCTGTTTTTTGATTTCTTGTTTGTTTCACAAAATAAATGTGCATCTTCAAAAAAATCTTAATTCCAGATTGTAATGCAACAAAATAGGATAAATTCCAAAGGGGTGAATACTTTTGCAATCCACTGTAGAAACATATACCATTCTTATTTACAATAAAAGGGACTCCAAAATGACACAAAACATGAATTGCCATTTATTTATATTTGGCACAAAATAATCTGAAATTAAACAAAGTGTCACAAGCTTGATGTTATCATTGCGTGCTAGGAATATGGGACTAAACATTTTGTATACGTACTTTATTACACATACATTGCATTCGGAAAGTATTCAGACATCTTCACTTTTTCCATGGATTACATTTTTTTTCCTCATCAATCTACGCACCATAAGTCAATTTTGGCAAATGTATTTAATATAAAAAACTGAAATACTGTATTTTCAGATACTGTAAATATTTATATTACGGACTCTGACATTGTTCGTCCTAATATTTCACTTTTTTGATTTGCTTGTATTCTTTTGTATTGCTAGATGTTACTGCATTGTTGGAGCTAGAAACATAACCATTTCGCTACATCTGCAATAACATCTAATAAATATGTGTATGTGTCCAATTAAATTGGATTTTATTTGACAAGTTTGATGTCAGACCATTTCTGAAGTTTAGTACAAATATATTTTACTTTCATAATTTTTTTACCTTACAGGTTCAAACTGTTATGGAGACAAAAGTGGCTACAGTATGAATGGATGAAGTATTAACTCTGAGCTGCAGACTGTTTACACAGTAGACCGAACATATGTTTTTTGACCTTTTTGTCTTTTACCTAGTTGGCTTTGCAACTGATTTTCAGCATACACTGTACTTAACTCATTGTGGTGAAGAGACTGGGATTCTGAATGTGTGTGTGGTTTGGCTGTGACCTATAGTTATGTGGCTGGACATGTTGTTTTTCTAGCTTATTCATCTCGCCATTGACCCTCATCAGAGCAGACATATTTTCTAATTGAAAAAGCAAGAGTGTGTGTGGGTGACCTCAGCATGCCCTCCCTGGGCTAAGCCAGCATCATATTTTTTCTGAAGCAAAAGGCAGCATTGTTGCAGCATTTACCAACATCACAATCAATGATGCTAATCTTGCCTGATGCCCACTCATTATAGCTCCCTCTATTTCTCTCCCCCTCTTTTTTCCATTGCGTTTGCCTTTTTATTTATTGGGACACATTCGCTCTCAGCAATGGAAGTCAGTACAAGGGAGGGAGGGAGGGAGGGAGGGAGGGAGGGAGGGGAGTGAGTAAGGAAGGGAGGCCGTGGGTCAGCATTTTATGCTCAGTGTCACAGTGGATCTTGGTTATAGGCTTGGGTGGTTAAAGAGAAGAGGGTAATGTATGAAGGGATTTTGGGGGTTGGGGGGGGGGTGTAAGTGGTGTTTTGACTTTTTGAATGTAATGCCACTCTGCCTCGGGAGCAAAGAAGGCGTAATATCAGGATATGGGTGAAGGTACAGGTTGGCTTCAATCTCTCTCTGATCCGCTACCTGTGTTTGGTCGGGACTGATTCTACCTCAGACCATTATGTTGGGGTCAGTGCCTGGGCAAAATGAGATTGGCACAGGGCAGGTTGGCACATTCCCCTGAGAGGGAACTTTGAAGAGAGCAAAGATTTTTTTTTTTAAGCGCAAATCCGCTAACTGCAGATGCCCCACCAGCCTCCCCAACAGGCCTACTTGTGTTGTGTGTTGGGGGTTGGGACCTGAGCCGCTCTGCGCTGGCCTTCTGGGTAAGTTGTGTCTTTGTGCTAAATCCTAACCACTCAAATGACGCTGCTAGAGAGAGTGGATGTTGGAAGTAACATCCGCCAAAGATAAACACAGCAGACGCAGCTAGCAAGCTGACTTGTTGCATATAAATTGTTGTGGTAGCATGGGCAACGTTTTCAGAAAATGTCTACAGAACAAGCATCATCATCAGTTCTTGGATCTGAATCAATTCGACCCCCCAAAAATTAAAAGTAGTGAGAAAAAGACTTGTATTGACTGATCCAGTAACGCAAAACATCTTTCATAGTAAAATAAAGCTAAGCAAATAATGATTTGTGGGCTGTCACACTGCAAAATCAATTCATGGCCATCTATGTTTGTACAAATATGAATGTACAAAGAAATAGAAGTAGCGTTACACTTTTTTGCCAGTTGTATTGTTATTATAATAGCCATAACAGTTGGCTACAATATGATTGTCATTTATTATGCCACTATCTATCTATCTATCTATCTATCTATCTATCTATCTATCTATCTATCTATCTATCTATCTATCTATCTATCTATCTATCTATCTATCTATCTATTTTAAAAATCTATGATTTGGTATTTCTGTGTTTGGCCTGGTATGGTTCTCAATCAGAGGCAGCTGTCAATCGTTGTCCCTGATTGAGAACCATACTTAGGCAGCCTGTTTTCACCCTTGAGTTGTGGGTGATTATTTTCTGTTTCGTATCTGTACCAGACAGAACTGTTTCGGTTTCATTTCATTCCCTTGTTGGTTTTGTATTTGAGTTCTATTAAAGAATATGGACACTTACCACGCTGCGCATTGGTCCTCACCTTCTTCCACCGCCAACGGCAGATACAAAATCACCCACCACCAAATGACCAAGCAGCGTGTTAAGGAGCAGCGCTGTCTGGAGGAGGTGACGATATGGGATGAGATAGAAAGGTGGTCGGTCGACCCAGGGAGAGTGCCAGAGCCCGCCTGGGATTCTCTGGAACAGTGCGAGGAGGGATACCGGCAGATGGAGTTGGCACGGTGATCAAGGAAGCCCGAGAGGCAGCCACAAAAATGTATTGGGATGGGGGCACACGGGGAGTGTGGCTAAGTCAGGTAGGAGACCTGTGCCAACTCCCCGTGCTTACCGTGGAGAGAGGTGGAACGGGCAGGCACCGTGTTATGCAGTGAAGAGCACAGTGTCCCCGGTGCTCAGGCATAGCCCGGTGGGTTACATCGTAGCGCCTCGTATCGGCCGGGCTAGAGTGGGCATCGAGCCAGGTGCCATAAAGCCGGCTCAGTTGATCTGGTCTCCAGTGCGTCTCCTCGGGCCGGGGTACATGGCACCAGCCCTACGCATGGTGTTCCCGGTTCGCCAGCACAGCCCAGTGCGGTCTATTCCACCTCGCCTCACTGGCCTGGCTACAGGGAGTATCCAGCCAGGTAGGGTTGTGCAGGCTCAGTGCTCGATACCTCCAGTGCTCCTCCGCGGTCCGGTCTATCCGGTGCCTCTTCCACGCACCAGCCCTCCAGTGGCAGCCCCCCCGCACCAGGCTGTCTCTTCGTCTCCTCCCTACAGGTGCTCCCGCCTGTCCAGTGCTGCCAGAGTCTCCCTCCTTTCCAGCGCTGCCAGAGTCTCCCATCTGTCCTGAGCTACCGGAGTCTCCCGTCTGTCCTGAGCTGCCGGAGTCTCCCGTCTGTCCTGAGCTGCCGTAGTCTCCCATCTGTCCTGAGCTGCCGGAGTCGCCCGTCTGTCCTGAGCTGCCGGAGTCGCCCGTCTGTCCTGAGCTGCCTGAGCCGCCCGCCAGTCAGAAGATGCCAGAGCCGCCCGCCAGTCAGAAGATGCCAGAGCTGCCAGCCAGTCAGGAGCTGCCAGAGCCACCGGTCTGTCAGGAGATGCCAGAGCCACCAGTCTGTCAGGAGCTGCCAGAGCTGCGGGAGTCTCCCGTCCATTCGGGACCCACTGCAAGGGTCCACAGTCCGAGTTCGGCGTCGAGGGTCACCGCTCCCAAGGCGCCACTTAAGTGGGCCGAGACTATGATGGAGTGGGGTCCACGTCCAGCACCAGAGCCGCCACCGCGGACAGACGCCCACCCAGACCCTCCCCTAAAGGTTCAGGTTTTGCGGCCAGAGTCTGCCCCTTTGGGAGGGGGGGGGGGCAGAACTATTTCTGTTTCATTTCGTTATCTTGCTGGTTTTGTATTTTAGTGAGTTCTATTAAAGAATATCAACACTTACCACGCTGCACATTGGTCCTCACCTTCTTCCACCGCCAACGGCCATTCCAGGAACCTAATATGTCTAACATTATATATAGATTATTACCTGGCATCAGTTTTTGCTTTAGGAAAATTACCCACAGTAACTTGCCAATATACAATAACAGCTAATCCAGTACATAGTCAGCATTTTGAACATATTTAATAGAATTAAAACATTCATAAATAGTGTCATGCAACCTCATAACTAATCTCCCAAAACAGACCATGATAGAAACTGGATCAGTCATTCCACTGATTGTTTACTATCCTGCACGTGTGTGTGAACTGCAGGATGAGAACTACAACCCAGACAACGAGGACTACTTGTTTCCTTTTGATACATTTATTTTCTCATCATATTCAAGGATATGAGCCTCAGCCTGGACTTATTTTTGATTTTGTAAGCTAGGGGCCTACGCTATCAGGACAGACAACTTTAGCTGATGTTCCAGATTGGTGTGTGTGCCATCGCTGCCAGCCAATAATCTAGAGAGAAAATGCTGTGGCTATGGACAAGATACATTTTGACCTGTACGTGCTGTCGAGGGGTCATCTGATGCTGGCAAACCGGCTCTGGGAGGACCTACCACAGGGTGAAAGGCAGGAACCAGGAGCAGCCCACAAAGAGCTACGCAATGCAGTTTACAGACAGTACGTGGCCTGGATGTACGGTCATCATTCCAAGCTGCTGTGTGTGGTGTATACGGGACTCCTTTCCTGATCCACAGGGCTTTTTTCCTGGGAGGTTTGTCGTGGCAGAATCAGAATTAGTTAGGTAACATTGATAAATAAGATGTTTTATCATTTTTCAGAAGTATGCTTATGTGGAAAGTTACTTGGACCCCAGAGAGGGGAGAGGTCAGGCTTGTCTTCTTATGGGAATGTGTATAACTATTGTATGTCCCCCCTGAGGTTGCCCTTATCTTGATTTAGTATATGATCTAGGAGGCTCACTGTCTTTTCTGATCTTGTCCAGGAGGGAGTGTATTTGAGATGGGTGTATCTAGAATTAACAATTGATATATGCAATTGGATGAGATAATGTTTTGGTCCTAAGTGGTATCAAGAACGAGATAAGAACTTTGTTTAGGAGACCAAATTGAACAATAATTTATAGCTAATGCTATCTAGCTATGGGTTACTCCTCTTTCAAGTAAAATGTTATTTGTGTAATGTTCCTAAGATCTGTTATTCGTCATGTGAGTTGAGATGGGTGTGTCTTGGCTATAAAAGATTATCTGTTTTGAAAGCACTCTCAGAGAATTCATTTATAGACACCTGAATTGATCTGTGAGTCACAGGGCTATGGTGAAGCTCATAAATAATTAAATATAGACTTTATAATATACTCTGACTTGTGTGTGGTTTGCTCTCTCAATGTTTAGTAATACAGGGAATTACCACGATTGGTTGTAGATAGATGTATCCTGCCATGTATGTAGGTGTGTACTAAATGAAGAACAAGATATACAAGCTTTTATATAAAATGTGTTCTGCTCACAGTGGGCTGCCTTTATCCATTTCCCTATATAATATTGAATAAAGCATTTGTCTTTAATCTATTGCACACTTATATTCATTGATATATACAAAACTGTGTAATATTTATAGTGATAATGTATTATACAGTATGTATTCAATAGACCGAAATGTACATTTTTTTTTTTTTTTTTTCACCTTTATTTTATTCAATTTCACTCATTCTATTGCGCTCTATTCTAATCAAACCTGCATTACTTGTTCATATCAGTTGGTGTAACTATTATTTTATTTCACCTTTATTTAACCAGGTAGGCTAGTTGAGAACAAGTTCTCATTTGCAACTGCTACCTGGACAAGATAAGCGCAGCAATTCGACACATACAACAACACCACAGAGTTACACATGGAATAAAAAAAACATACAGTCAATAATACAGTAGAACAAATGAAAACAAAACGTCTATATACAGTGAGTGCAAATGAGGTAAGTTAAGGAAATAAATATGCCATGGTGGCGAAGTAATTACAATATAGCAATTAAACACTGGAATGGTAGATCGGCAGAAGGTGAATGCGCAGGTAGAGATACTGGGGTGCAAAGAAGTAAAATAAATAAATAAATACCAGTAAGGGGATGAGGTAGGTAGATAGATGGGCTGTTTACAGATGGGCTATGTACAGGTGCGGTGATCTGTAAGCTGCTCTGACAGCTGGTGCTTAAAGCTAGTGAGGGAGATGTGAGTCTCCAGCTTCAGAGATTTTTGCAGTTCGTTCCAGTCATGGGCAGCAGAGAACTGGAAGGAAAGACGACCAAAGGAGGAATTGGCTTTGGGGGTGACCACTGAGATATACCTGCAGGAGAGCGTGCTATGAGTGGGTGCTGCTATGGTGACCAGTGAGCTGAGATAAGGCAGGGCTTTACCTAGCAGAGACGTGCAGATAAGGTGTAGCCAGTGGGTTTGGCAACGAGTTTGAAGCGAGGGCCAACCAACGAGAGCGTACAGGTCGCAATAGTGGTTAATGTATGGGGCTTTGGTGACAAAACGGATGGCACTGTGATACTCAACAAACTGGATGCAGTCTAGAGTGTTGGAGGCCATTTTATAGTTGACATCACCGAAGTCGTGGATCGGTAGGATGGTCAGTTTTAAGAGGGTATGTTTGGCAGCAGGAGTGAAGGATGCTTTGTTGCGATATAGGAAGCCAAATCTAGATTTAAATTTGGATAGGAGATGCTTAATGTGAGTCTGGAAGGAGAGTTTCCAGTCTAACCAGACACCCAGGCATTTGTAGTTGTCCACGTATTCTAAGTCAGAGCCGTCCAGAGTAGTGATGCTGGACGGGCGAGCAGGTGCGGGCAGTGATCGCCTTAATAGCATGCATTTAGTTTTACTTGCGTTTAAGAGCAGTTAGAGGCCACGGAAGGAGAGTTATATGGCATTGAAGCTCGTCTGGAGGTTAGTTAACACAGTGTCCAAGGAGGGGCCAGAAGTATACAAAATGGCATCGTCTACGTAGAGGTGGATCAGAGAATCACCAGCAGCAAGAGCAACATCATTGATGTATACAGAAAAGAGAGTCGGTCAGAGAATTGAACCCTGTGGCACACCCATAGAGACTGTCAGAGGTCTGGACAACAGGCCCTCCAATTTGACACACTGAACTCTATCAGAGAAGTAGTTGATAAACCAGGCTAGGCAATCATTTGAGAAACCAAGGCTGTCGAGTCTGCCAATTAGAATGTTGTGATTGACAGAGTTGAAAGCCTTGGCCAGGTCGATGAATACGGCTGCACAGTAATGTCTCTTATCGATGGCGGTTATGATGTCGTTTAGAACCTTGAGCGAGGCTGAGGTGCACCCATGACCAGCTCTGAAACCAGATTGCATAGCGGAGAAATGGTCAGTAATCTGTTTGTTGACTTGGCTTTCGAAGACGTTAGAAAGGCATGGTAGGATAGATATAGGTCTGTAGCAGTTTGGTTCTAGAGTGTCACCCCTTTGAAGAGGGGGATGACCGCGGAGCTTTCCAATCTTTGGGAATCTCAGACGATACGAAAGAGAGGTTGAACAGGCTAGTAATAAGGGTTGCAACAATTTTGGCAAATAATTTCAGAAAGAGAGGGTCTATATTGTCTAGCCCAGCTGATTTGTAGGGGTCCATATTTTGCAGCTCTTTCAGAACATCAGCTATCTGGATTTGGGTAAAGGAGAAATGGTGGGGGCTTCTGCGGAGGGTGTGGAGGGTGCCGGGCAGTTGACCGGGGTAGAGGAAGCCATGTGGAAAGCATGGCCAGCCTTAGAGAAATGTTTATTGAAATTCTCAATTATAGTGGATTTATCGGTGGTGACAGTGTTTCCTAGCCTCAGAGCAGTGGTCTGCTGGGAGGAGGTGCTCTTATTCTCCATGGACTTTACAGTGTCCCAGAACTTTTTTGAGTTAGTACTACAGGATGCAAATTTCTGTTTGAAAAAGCTTGCCTTAGCTTTTCTAACTGCCTGTGTATATTTGTTACTGACTTCCTTGAATATCACGGGGGTTATTCGATGCGAATGCAGAGAAAGCCACAGGATGTTTTTGTGCTGGTCAAGGGCAGACAGGTCTTGAGTGAACCAAGGATGATATCTATTCCTAGTTCTACTTTTTTAAGAGGGGCATTCTTGTTTAAAACTGGTGAGGAAGGCACTTTTAAAGAATAGCAAGGCATCATCTACTGACGGGATGAGGTCAATGTCATTCCAGGATACCCCGGCCAGGTCGATTAGAAAGGCCCTCTCGCAGAAGTGTTTCAGGGAGCGTTTGACAGTGATGAGGGGTGGTCGTTTGAGCCGCACTCCATAGCGGATACAGGCAATGAGGCAGTGATCGCTGAGATCCTGGTTGAAGACAGCATAGGTGTATTTGGAGGGCCAGTTAGTCAGGATGATGTCTATGAGGGTGCCCTTGTTTACAGATTTAGGGTTGTACCTGGCGGGTTCCTTGATGATTTGTGTGAGATTGAGGGCATCTTGCTTAGATTGTAGGACTGCCGGGGTGTTAAGCATATCCCAGTTTAGGTCACCTAACAGAACAAACTCTGAAGCTAGATGTGGGGCGATCAATTCACAAATGGTGTCCAGGGCACAGCTGGGAGCTGAGGGGGGTCGGTAGCAGGCGGCAACAGTGAGAGGCTTATTTCTGCAGAGAGTAATTTTCAAAATTAGTAGTTCGAAACTGTTTGGGTATGGACCTGGAAAGTATGACATTACTTTGCAGGCTATCTCTGCAGTATTAAAAATAATAGCTTTTCTGTATCACATTGGGTGAGGCAGGTTACCAGAAGGTATAATCGAATTAAAAAATCAAAAAGAGATTGAAAGTAAATATGGGTCCAGTGAGTGGTTGGGACGCGGCGATTCAGACGGTTAGCAGGCCTGTGCTAACAAGCTAACAGTTAGTAGGCCGGGGCTAAACAAGGTAGCAGTTAAGGGACCGGGGCTAAACAAGCTAGCAGTTAGCAGGCCGAATTAGCAAGCAAGGAGATAGCAAGGGCTAGAAAGTTAGCCTTTGGGGGACGTTGCGATGGGGTGAGTCTGTTTATGCCTCTTCATGCGGTGACATCGATAGACCGATCGTGGGTCCGGATATTGTAGCCCAGGACTATGCTTCGGTGGTAGCACAGGAGCTCTGGCCGGGCTAGCTTCAAGCTAAGCGGATGGAAACGCTAGCCAGGAGTAATCATCCGGGGTTGCGGTTAGCTAGTTAGCTAGTTGTGAAGATCCAGCTGAAAATGTTCCGTTTGCGGTGGGAAAATCCGGTGGGAAAAATAATAGGTCCGTTATGCTCTGGTTAGAGTCGCGTTGTTCGAACTGGCGAGAGCTTTCCGAGCTAAAGGTTAGCTGATGACCGGTTAGCTGAAGACCGCTAGCAATGGTTTGCTGACTGATAGCTGGTAGTTAGCTGGCTAGCTTCAGTTGAGGGGGTTCCGGATCCGAAGTAAATATAAATACTTTAGAAAAAAAAGCAGATCCGTGCTACATTGGGTGTGACGGTTTGCAGGAGAGTATTTAGAAGCTGAGGTTTAGCAAAATGTTTTAAAAGATATGCGAAGAAAAAAAAAAAAACATATATACAAGGGACACGACACGACGTCTGACTGCTACGCCATCTTGGATCTAAGGTATCAACAGGTATAATAAACATATATATATAGAGTACAGGGAACATAGGTGTAACCGCTTCCTTCCACTGAAGGAGAGGAGGACCAAAATGCAGCGTGGTTAGACTTCAACATGTTTAATAAAGACCATACACGAGAACACTACACAATACAAAACAACAAATGTGAAAACCAAAACAGACCTATCTGGTGCAATGACACAAAGACAGAAGACAATCACCCACAAAATACCCAAAGAATATGGCTGCCTAGATATGGTTCCCAATCAGAGACAAAGATAAACACCTACCTCTAATTGAGAACCAATCTAGGCAACCATAGACTTCCATAAACACCTAGACTATTGAACACCGCATAAACATACAAAACCCCTAGACCAGACAATACACATAATTCCCCCATGTCACACCCTGACCTAACCAAAATAATAAAGAAAACCAAGATAACTAAGGCCAGGGCGTGACAATAAGGTTGAATATACTTGATAGAGGAATTCTAAATTCCTTTATGCTTTAATTGCCAAAACCAATTAGCACTCATTTCTAATTCATTAATGAATTGTAAGTTCATTAATTATGCATGGAGTAGATCGAGACCAGTCTTAAAAGCCAGGTTAAAGAGCGTTTAATTCCAGAGAGTGCTAACTACATACACAGATTTCCACAGGTTATAAACTCAAAATGACATCATCAGTTTCCCACGATAGCCCCGTTGTTTTTTGTTTAGGTCCAGAGATGCTTTCTACTCCCCTCATAAACCAGACATTACATCCTGTCTAGAAGATATACTTTTCTCTTACCAATGGAACAAAACCCAAACTTTCTTATCTTGTCTGAAAAGCTTTTTCTCCCCCTTGACCTTCCCAAGAGGCACAGACAATCAAATTAGTTCTGCTTATATTTTCAGTGACAGCTTAACCAATAACTTTTACTTTTCATATCATAACATAATAGTATTAGACTCAATGGTTCTAATCAATAATGTATACATAATTAATCATCTTAACTACAATTTCCTCTAACAATACTATTAAAGACCTGCTAGATCTACTGTCTCATTTCTATTATGACAGATCAGCTAGATCTACTGTCTATTTTATATTATCCTGTTCAGGATACCACGGTTTACTGCCCCTTCTGGAGGATTTGGGTACCCATATAAAACAGGATAAATTGTTTTCAAAAGTTGCTAATATATGCATATAAAAAATATTAACGAATAGAAAACACTCTAACGCTTCTAAACCCGTTTAAATTTTGTCTCTATGTAAAGCAGAAGTGTCAGGGCATGCATTCTCCCAAAATCTCTCGTCATGGAAAAAGTTGCCCCGACTTTGACGTCATCTTAAACGCACTTCCCAAAAGGCTACAGCTCTGAGAACAGTTTCTATGTGTTCAGCGTGAAGCCTGCCTTCTATAGGGCTTGTCAGTGTGTGAATCGCGCGCTCACGAGACGTTGAGCGTGCCGAAAGGCTCTTTTCATCAGGATCAATGACAAGACGTGTGTGTTTAGCTTCGTCCTCAAAATTGCTGTACACCTTTATAACATGTTAAAGCTTAATTATGAACATAGTTTGACAAGTTTACTCGACATATGATATATATTTTCGACGTTTTGGTGCGCATCCACTTGAATTTTGCTAACATTTTGACCAAAATGAGGCTATTTTGAGAACCGAAAGACGCAGACTTGAAAACAAAAGGCTGTTTTTGGTAAGTATAATTCCTTCCAGGTCTTTTGATGGAAGAACAGCAAAGGTAAGGGAATATTTATGTGTTTTTTGGGTTTCTGTCGACTCCAAGATAGAGGAGCCAGAATGCTACATTTTGGAGCGCCGACTCCCTATTATAGCTTAGTAAACGCAAAATGTAATGTTAGAAATAAAAGTAACACAGCGTTTGCATTTAGAAGAAGTGTATCTTCCTATACATGTGTAAAACATGCATATTTAGTCAAAGTTTATGATGTGTATTCCTTGTTAGCTGACATTATCTGCCGGAGCTATCGTCATTTCTCCGGACATTTTAGTAGCATTTTTTGAACGATGCATCATTGTAAACAGAGATTTATGGATATATATAGCATATTATTGAAAAAAATGAATGTACTGTGTAACATGTTATATTACTGTCATCTGATGAAGATTTCAAAAGGTTAGTGAAATTATTTTTCTTTTAATCCTGCGTTTGTTGATTGCATATTTTTTCCTACTAGGCTATGCTAATGAGCTATGTCTGTGGTGGTGGTTTGACATAAATATGTGCTATGTTTTCGCCGTAAAACATTTTAGAAATCTGACTTGCTGGCTAGATAAACAACTTGTTTATCTTTCATTTGAGCTATTTTACTTGTTAATGTGTGGAGGTTAAATATTTTTAGGAATATTTTTGCGCATTGTGCATTATGGTAATGAGCTTGAGCTGTAGTCACGCTACCCGCACAGGGATGGGAGTCTTAACAAGTTATGACATTTCAGCTAGATCTACTGTCTTTATTATATTACAACAGACCAGCTGTATCTACTTTCTCCATTTCACTTTGGTCATTGTTGTGGGCCTACCCTCTTTACACCGGAGTTTACTACATGGGTTGGTCTTCCAACACATAAACATTACATATTGCTGTTTACCTCAGCTCATTGGCTATCTCCCCAGCTAGATTTCAAGACGATCAGTGGTTATTGGGTTAAAATACAGTCAATCAACAAAACAGCGGTCATATCATTGGTGCACATTGATGTCATTACTTGTTGTCCTCAAATCGTTTTCTTTCAGTCAATACGTCCCGCGAAATAACCCATCAGGTTTGGTTGTGTTACAAACAAACCAGTTGATTGCAATGAAACCAAACATGACTGGAAAAGTCACGTTTCGTGTGTGTATTTACATTGAATGTGTCGTCGTAAATGGAATGAGACAGAATTCAAGACACAAGCGGTTCACAAAATGTTTCATGTTAGGCTATAAAAATGGATTTTATCAAACAAAAGACCATTCATTGTGTAACAATGAGCATTGGGATTGCAAACAGAGGAAGATCGTCAAAGGTAAACAATTTTATTGCAGTTTGTGATTTTGTTACGCCTGTGCTTGTTGAAATAGTTAATTTTTATGGGGCTCTATCCTCAGATAATCACATCGTATTCTTTCGCAGTAAATCCTTTTAAAAAATCTGACAATGCAGTTGGATTAGCAAGATTCTAGGCTTTCGAAACATGTGAGACACTTGTATTTTCATGAATGTTTAATATGACTATTTATGTAGCGATCACCGTATGTTGTCGAATGTCATCCCACCCATTGGTGCAAAAGAGGTTAAGAAACAAGGTTCATGAAGTGAATAACTTGCTATTACCAGTGTAACGAATTTCCTTCTCTTCGTCTGAGGAGGACTAAGGATCGGAACAAAGCGCCAGAAACATGGTAAACGTGGTTTAGAATCAATCCTCAAGGTGTTTTTCACATATCTATCAACGATAAATCATTCGTGGCCCTTTGGTTTCTCTACTGAAGAAAATGGAACGCGCATGGACCTGGAGATTACGCAATAATTTCGACGGAGGACACCGGGCGGACACCTGGTAAATGTAGTCTCTTATGGTCAATCTTCCAATTTGGGGAAACGACAGAAAGTGCAGGCTCATTCCTGGCGCATTCACAGCCATATAAGGAGACATTGGAACACAGGGTATTCACAATCTGGACCATTTCATGTACGAAATTTTATCTTGGTTTCGTCTGTAGCATTAGTTCTGGGGCACTTTGGAAACATCAGAGTTATTTCTTTCCAAAGCTGTCAATTACATGCATAGTCGAGGATCTTTTCGTGACAAAATATCTTGTTTAAAACGGGAATGTTTTTTATCCAAAAATTAAAAGAGCGCCCCCTATCTCAAAGAAGTTATGTATTTACAGCTTCATATGCCTCACCTAAAGCCCATTCTTTTGGGAAGCTGCTATAGACCACCAAGTGGTAATCACTATATGGATAACATTTATGCAATGCTTGATAATGCATGTGATATAAACATAGACATTTAAACGTGTTAACCCTCGCAAGGCTGCAGGCCCAGACGGCATCCCCAGGCGCACCCTCAGAGCATGGGCAGACCAGCTGGCCGGTGTGTTTACGGACATATTCAATCAATCCCTATACCAGTCTGCTGTTCCCACATGCTTCAAGAGGGCCACCATTGTTCCTGTTCCCAAGAAAGCTAAGGTAACTGAGCAAAACGACTACCGCCCCGTAGCACTCACTTCCATCATCATGAAGTGCTTTGAGAGACTAGTCAAGGACCATATCACCTCCACCCTACCTGACACCCTAGACCCACTCCAATTTGCTTACCGCCCAAATAGGTCCACAGACGATGTAATCTCAACCACACTGCACACTGCCCTAACCCATTTGGACAAGAGGAATACCTATGTGAGAATGCTGTTCATCAACTTCAGCTCGGCATTCAACACCATAGTACCCTCCAAGCTCGTCATCAAGCTCGAGACCCTGGGTCCCGACCCCGCCCTGTGCACCTGGGTACTGGACTTCCTGACGGGCCGCCCCCAGGTGGTGAGGGTAGGCAACAACATCTCCACCCCGCTGATCCTCAACACTGGGGCCCCACAAGGGTGCGTTCTGAGCCCTCTCCTGTAGTCCCTGTTCACCCACGACTGCGTGGCCACGCACGCCTCCAACTCAATCATCAAGTTTGCGGACGACACAACAGTGGTAGGCTTGATTACCAACAACGACAAGATGGCCTACAGGGAGGAGGTGAGGGCCCTCGGAGTGTGGTGTCAGGAAAATAACCTCACACTCAACGTCAACAAAACTAAGGAGATGATTGTGGACTTCAG
The DNA here is from genome assembly GCF_021184085.1 of Oncorhynchus gorbuscha. Taxonomy (NCBI): domain Eukaryota; kingdom Metazoa; phylum Chordata; class Actinopteri; order Salmoniformes; family Salmonidae; genus Oncorhynchus; species Oncorhynchus gorbuscha. The sequence goes on along the minus strand of NC_060193.1, from coordinate 33,878,729 downwards.
GAAACAGCAGAGGGAACACCCCCCTATCCACATCGATGGAACAGTAGTGGAGAGGGTAGTAAGTTTTAAGTTCCTCGGCATACACATCACAGACAAACTGAATTGGTCCACTCATACAGACAGCACCGTGAAAAAGGCGCAGCAGCGCCTCTTCAACCTCAGGAGGCTGAAGAAATTCGGCTTGTCACCAAAAGCACTCACAAACTTCTACAGATGCACAATCGAGAGCATCCTGGCGGGCTGTATCACCGCCTGGTACGGCAACTGCTCCGCCCACAACCGTAAGGCTCTCCAGGGGGTAGTGAGGTCTGCACAACACATCACCGGGGGCAAACTACCTGCCCTCCAGGACACCTACACCACCCGATGTTACAGGAAGGCCATAAAGATCATCAAGCACAACAACCACCCAAGCCACTGCCTGTTCACCCCGCTATCATCCAGAAGGCGAGGTCAGTACAGGTGCATCAAAGCTGGGACCGAGAGACTGAAAAACAGCTTCTATCTCAAGGCCATCAGACTGTTAAACAGCCACCACTAACATTGAGTGGCTGCTGCCAACACACTGACACTGACTCAACTCCAGCCACTTTAATAATGGGAATTGATGGGAAATGTAAAATATATCACTAGCCACTTTAAACAATGCTACCTAATATAATGTTACATACCCTACATTATTAATCTCATATGCATACGTATATACTGTACTCTATCTACTGCATCCTTATGTAATACATGTATCACTAGACATTTACATTTACATTTAAGTCATTTAGCAGACGCTCTTATCCAGAGCGACTTACAAATTGGTGCATTCACCTTATGACATCCAGTGGAACAGTCACTTTACAATAGTGCATCTAAATCTTAAAGGGGGGGGATGAGAAGGATTACTTATCCTATCCTAGGTATTCCTTAAAGAGGTGGGGTTTCAGGTGTCTCCGGAAGGTGGTGATTGACTCCGCTGTCCTGGCGTCGTGAGGGAGTTTGTTCCACCATTGGGGGGCCAGAGCAGCGAACAGTTTTGACTGGGCTGAGCGGGAACTGTACTTCCTCAGTGGTAGGGAGGCGAGCAGGCCAGAGGTGGATGAACGCAGTGCCCTTGTTTGGGTGTAGGGCCTGATCAGAGCCTGGAGGTACTGAGGTGCCGTTCCCCTCACAGCTCCGTAGGCAAGCACCATGGTCTTGTAGCGGATGCGAGCTTCAACTGGAAGCCAGTGGAGAGAGCGGAGGAGCGGGGTGACGTGAGAGAACTTGGGAAGGTTGAAAACCAGACAGGCTGCGGCGTTCTGGATGAGTTGTAGGGGTTTAATGGCACAGGCAGGGAGCCCAGCCAACAGTGAGTTGCAGTAATCCAGACGGGAGATCACAAGTGCCTGGATTAGGACCTGCTCCGCTTCCTGTGTGAGGCAGGGTCGTACTCTGCGGATGTTGTAGAGCATGAACCTACAGGAACGGGCCACCGCCTTGATGTTAGTTGAGAACGACAGGGTGTTGTCCAGGATCACGCCAAGGTTCTTAGCGCTCTGGGAGGAGGACACAATGGAGTTGTCAACCGTGATGGCGAGATCATGGAACGGGCAGTCCTTCCCCGGGATGAAGAGCAGCTCCGTCTTGCCGAGGTTCAGCTTGAGGTGGTGATCCGTCATCCACACTGATATGTCTGCCAGACATGCAGAGATGCGATTCGCCACCTGGTCATCAGAAGGGGGAAAGGAGAAGATTAATTGTGTGTCATCTGCATAGCAATGATTAGAGAGACCATGTGAGGTTATGACAGAGCCAAGTGACTTGGTGTATAGCGAGAATAGGAGAGGGCCTAGAACAGAGCCCTGTGGGACACCAGTGGTGAGAGTGCGTGGTGAGGAGACAGATTCTCGCCACGCCACCTGGTAGGAGCGACCTGTCAGGTAGGACGCAATCCCAGCGTGGGCCGCGCCGGAGATGCCCAACTCGGAGAGGGTGGAGAGGAGGATCTGATGGGTCACAGTATCGAAGGCAGCCGATAGGTCTAGAACGATGAGAGCAGAGGAGAGAGAGTTAGCTTTAGCAGTGCGGAGCGCCTCCGTGATACAGAGAAGAGCAGTCTCAGTTGAATGACTAGTCTTGAAACCTGACTGATTTGGGTTGGAGCGAGTGGTCGCATCGGCACTTCGCTCCCGCAGGTAGTATAACTTTTTCATTACATTTCATTACATTTCATTATATTTCATTATAGCACAACAGTTTGACTTGTCTAATCTTAGCAATTTCTTCTCAGCTAGCTACATAGCCGTCTTTGTATCAAAGATAATTGCGTAATTATCGTATTTCGCCGTCCTAACGTAGTCTTCACTAGCCAGCTAGCTAACGTCCACTGATTAGCTGCACTGGAGAAACTATTACACTCAACTGAACGACTTGATTAGTGTAGTGTTAGCTAGCTACATAGCTGTCTTTGCTGTCTTTGTATCTTTGTATCCAATATAATTGTGTTGTTTAGGTTTAGAGTTTGTAGTCTTAGAGTGATTATCTTAATTTACCGAGGTTAGCTAGCCAGCTATTTGTCGTCCTTAACGTAGGAGACTCTGCTAGCTAGCCAACAGCTAGCCAACGTCTTCTGAATAGAACTCAACAACCCGGTCGCATTCACAGGTAGTATCACATTTTCATTTCATTTCATTACAGTACAACGGTTTGATTTGTTTGATCGTAGCTAGCTACATAGCTAGCTACATAGCCGTCTTTGTATCAAAGATAATTGTGTAGTCTAGAGCGATTTTCTAGGTTAGCTAGCCAGCTATTGTCGTTCTTTTAACGCAACGTAACGTAAACAACACTACTAGCTAGCCAGCTAGCCCCCGAATAGCAGCACTGCAGAAACTATTACACTCAACGGAACGACTTGATTAGTGTAGTGTCAACAACGCACCCACTGCCAGCTAGCCTACTTCAGCAGTACTGTATCATTTTAATCATGTTAGTCAATAAGATTCTTGCTACGTAGCTTAACTTTCTGAACATTCGAGACGTGTAGTCCACTTGTCATTCCAATCTCCTTTGCATTAGCGTAGCCTCTTCTGTAGCCTGTCAACTATGTGTCTGTTTATCCCTGTTCTCTCCTCTCTGCACAGACCATACAAACGCTCCACACCGCGTGGCCGCGGCCACCCTAATCTGGTGGTCCCAGCGCGCACGACCCACGTGGAGTTCCAGGTCTCCGGTAGCCTCTGGAACTGCCAATCTGCGGTCAACAAGGCAGAGTTCATCTCAGCCTATGCCTCCCTCCAGTCCCTCGACTTCTTGGCACTGACGGAAACATGGATCACCACAGATAACACTGCTACTCCTACTGCTCTCTCTTCGTCCGCCCACGTGTTCTGGCACACCCCGAGAGCTTCTGGTCAGCGGGGTGGTGGCACCGGGATCCTCATCTCTCCCAAGTGGTCATTCTCTCTTTCTCCCCTTACCCATCTGTCTATCGCCTCCTTTGAATTCCATGCTGTCACAGTTACCAGCCCTTTCAAGCTTAACATCCTTATCATTTATCGCCCTCCATGTTCCCTCGGAGAGTTCATCAATGAGCTTGATGCCTTGATAAGCTCCTTTCCTGAGGACGGCTCACCTCTCACAGTTCTGGGCGACTTTAACCTCCCCACGTCTACCTTTGACTCATTCCTCTCTGCCTCCTTCTTTCCACTCCTCTCCTCTTTTGACCTCACCCTCTCACCTTCCCCCCCTACTCACAGGGCAGGCAATACGCTCGACCTCATCTTTACTAGATGCTGTTCTTCCACTAACCTCATTGCAACTCCCCTCCAAGTCTCCGACCACTACCTTGTATCCTTTTCCCTCTCGCTCTCATCCAACACCTCCCACACTGCCCCTACTCGGATGGTATCGTGCCGTCCCAACCTTCGCTCTCTCTCCCCCGCTACTCTCTCCTCTTCCATCCTATCATCTCTTCCCTCCGCTCAAACCTTCTCCAACCTATCTCCTGATTCTGCCTCCTCAACCCTCCTCTCCTCCCTCTCTGCATCCTTTGACTCTCTATGTCCCCTATCCTCCAGGCCGGCTCGGTCCTCCCCTCCGAAATGGAGGAAAACTCGCCTCCCTGCGGACCTGGCATCCTTTCACTCCCTCCTCTCTACATTTTCCTCCTCTGTCTCTGCTGCTAAAGCCACTTTCTACCACGCTAAATTCCAAGCATCTGCCTCTAACCCTAGGAAGCTCTTTGCCACCTTCTCGTCCCTCCTGAATCCTCCTCCCCCTCCCCCCCCCCTCCTCCCTCTCTGCAGATGACTTCGTCAACCATTTTGAAAAGAAGGTTGACGACATCCGATCCTCGTTTGCTAAGTCAAACGACACCGCTGGTTCTGCTCACACTGCCCTACCCTGTGCTCTGACCTCTTTCTCCCCTCTCTCTCCAGATGAAATCTCGCGTCTTGTGACGGCCGGCCGCCCAACAACCTGCCCGCTTGACCCTATCCCCTCCTCTCTTCTCCAGACCATTTCCGGAGACCTTCTCCCTTACCTCACCTCGCTCATCAACTCATCCCTGACCGCTGGCTACGTCCCTTCCATCTTCAAGAGAGTGAGAGTTGCACCCCTTCTGAAAAAACCTACACTCGATCCCTCCGATGTCAACAATTACAGACCAGTATCCCTTCTTTCTTTTCTCTCCAAAACTCTTGAACGTGCCGTCCTTGGCCAGCTCTCCCGCTATCTCTCTCTGAATGACCTTCTTGATCCAAATCAGTCAGGTGTCAAGACTAGTCATTCAACTGAGACTGCTCTCCTCTGTATCACGGAGGCGCTCCGCACTGCTAAAGCTAACTCTCTCTCCTCTGCTCTCATCCTTCTAGATCTATCGGCTGCCTTCGATACTGTGAACCATCAGATCCTCCTCTCCACCCTATCCGAGTTGGGCATCTCCGGCGCGGCCCACGCTTGGATTGCGTCCTACCTGACAGGTCGCTCCTACCAGGTGGCGTGGCGAGAATCTGTCTCCTCACCACGCGCTCTCACCACTGGTGTCCCCCAGGGCTCTGTTCTAGGCCCTCTCCTATTCTCGCTATACACCAAGTCACTTGGCTCTGTCATAACCTCACATGGTCTCTCCTATCATTGCTATGCAGACGACACACAACTAATCTTCTCCTTTCCCCCTTCTGATGACCAGGTGGCGAATCGCATCTCTGCATGTCTGGCAGACATATCAGTGTGGATGACGGATCACCACCTCAAGCTGAACCTCGGCAAGACGGAGCTGCTCTTCCTCCCGGGGAAGGACTGCCCGTTCCATGATCTCGCCATCACGGTTGACAACTCCATTGTGTCCTCCTCCCAGAGCGCTAAGAACGTTGGCGTGATCCTGGACAACACCCTGTCGTTCTCAACCAACATCAAGGCGGTGGCCCGTTCCTGTAGGTTCATGCTCTACAACATCCGCAGAGTACGACCCTGCCTCACACAGGAAGCGGCTCAGGTCCTAATCCAGGCACTTGTCATCTCCCGTCTGGATTACTGCAACTCGCTGTTGGCTGGGCTCCCTGCCTGTGCCATTAAACCCCTTCAACTCATCCAGAACGCCGCAGCCCGTCTGGTGTTCCACCTTCCCAAGTTCTCTCACGTCACCCCGCTCCTCCGTTCTCTACACTGGCTTCCAGTTGAAGCTCGCATCCGCTACAAGACCATGGTGCTTGCCTACGGAGCTATGAGGGGAATGGCACCTCAGTACCTCCAGGCTCTGATCAGGCCCTACACCCAAACAAGGGCACTGCGTTCATCCACCTCTGGCCTGCTCGCCTCCCTACGACTGAGGAAGTACAGCTCCCGCTCAGCCCAGTCAAAACTGTTCGCTGCTCTGGCCCCCCCAATGGTGGAACAAACTCCCTCACGACGCCAGGACAGCGGAGTCAATCACCACCTTCCGGAGACACCTGAAACCCCACCTCTTTAAGGAATACCTAGGATAGGATAAGTAATCCCTCTCACCCCCCCCCCCCCCTTTAAGATTTAGATGCACTATTGTAAAGTGACTGTTCCACTGGATGTCATAAGGTGAATGCACCAATTTGTAAGTCGCTCTGGATAAGAGCGTCTGCTAAATGACTTAAATGTAAAATGTAATGTCATTCAGAGAGAGATAGCGGGAGAGCTGGCCAAGGACGGCACGTTCAAGAGTTTTGGAGAGAAAAGAAAGAAGGGATACTGGTCTGTAGTTGTTGACATCGGAGGAATCGAGTGTAGGCTTTTTCAGAAGGGGTGCAACTCTCGCTCTCTTGAAGACGGAAGGGACGTAGCCAGCGGTCAGGGATGAGTTGATGAGCGAGGTGAGGTAAGGGAGAAGGTCTATGTAGCTAGCTACGATCAAACAAATCAAACAGTTATACTGTAATGAAATGAAATGAAAATGTGATACTACCTGTGAATGCGACCGGGTTGTTGAGTTCTATTCGGAAGACGTTGGCTAGCTGTTGGCTAGCTAGCAGAGTCTCCTACGTTAACGACGACAAATAGCTGGCTAGCTAACCTCGGTAAATTAAGATAATCACTCTAAGACTACACACTCTAAACTACACAATTATCTTGGATACGAAGACAGCAAAGACAGCTATGTAGCTAGCTAACACTACACTAATCAAGTCGTTCAGTTGAGTGTAATAGTTTCTACAGTGCTGCTAATCGGTGGACGTTTGCTAGCTGGCTAGCTGCTGGGCAGAGCAGTGAAGACTACGTTAGGACGACGAAATACGATAATTACGCAATTATCTTTGATACAAAGACGGCTATGTAGCTAGCTAAGAAGAAATTGCTAAGATTAGACAAATCAAATCGTTGTACTATAATGAAATGTAATGAAAAAGTTATACTACCTGCGGAGCGAAGTGCCGATGCGACCGCTCGCTCCAACCCGGAAGTATAAGTATAGCCACTTTAACTATGCCACTTTGTTTACATACTCATCTTATATGTATATACTGTACTCGATACCATCTTCTGTATCTTGCCTATGCTGCTCTGTACCATCACTCATTCATATATCTTTATGTACATATTCCTTATCCCCTTACACTGTGTATAAGACAGTAGTTTTGGAATTGTTAGTTAGATTACTTGTTGGTTATTACTGCATTGTCGGAACTAGAAGCACAAGCATTTCGCTACACTCGCATTAACATCTGCTAACCATGTGTATGCGACAAATAAAATTTGATTTGATTTAGAGGTATTTTTTCTGGGTTATTTAAATATTGACTGGCTTTCATCAAGCTGCAAACAAAAAAAATATATCATGTTGGAACCAGTGCTTGCAATCTGGTTTAGGTTATCAGTCAAACTACCAGGGAAGTTACAAACAACAAGGGAATTAAATCATCAAGATTTATTGATCACATCTTTACTTATGCTGCAGAAACTTGCTTGAAAACTGTATCCAAATCCATCGGATGTCGTGATCACAATATAGTAGCCATATCTAGGAAAACCAAATACGTTTTGTAGTGATCTTATGTTGTGGATGTAAAGAATATTTGTTGCTCATGGTGTGTAAATGAGGAACAAACACACACTGCACTTGACCAATTTATGAAATTGCTTATCCAAGATATTAATTAATATGCACCCATTAAGAAAATGACTGTAAAAACAGTTAAATCCCCGTGGATTGATGAGGAATTGAAACATTTTATGATTGAGAGGGTAAAAGGAATGGCAAATAAGTCTGGCTACACAACTGATTGGCAAACATATTGCAAATTGAGTAATCATGTGACTAAACTGAATAAAAAGAAGAAGAAATGACGCTATGAAACAGAGAAACATGACATAATGCATGATAGTAAAAAGCTTTGGAGCTCCTTAAATGCAAACTCAGCTCCATTATTCATTGAATCAAATGGCTCATTCATCACAAAACTGACTGATATTGCCAATTACTTTAATTATTTTTTCATTGGCAAGTAAACTTAGGCATTACATTCCAGCAACAAACGCTGACACTACACATCCAAGTATATCTGACCAAATTATGGAACGCAAGCATTGTAAGCTTAAATTCCGTAAAGAGAGTGTGGAAGAGGTGAAAAAATGATTGTTTTTTTATCAACAATTACAAGGTCACTCTTATTTTAGTTCGCTGCAGCTAGCGACTGGAACAAGCTGCAAATAAACTCAAACTGGACAGTTTAATCACCATCTCTTCATTCACAGACTCAATCATGGACACTCTTACTGGCAGTTGTGGCTGCTTTTCGTGATGTATTGGTGTCTCTACCTTCTTGCCCTTTGTTCTTTTGTCTGTGCCCAACCATGTTTTGTGCTGCTACCACGTTGTGCTGCTGCCATGTTGTGTTTCGACCATGCTTTGTTGTCATGTGTTGCTGCCATGCTATGTTGTTGTCTTATGTGTCTTTATGTGGTGTTGTCTCTCTTGTCGTGATGTGTGTTTTGTCCTATGTTTTTATTTTTATTTTTAACCCCAGCCCACGTCACCACAGGAGGCCTTTTGCATTTTAGTAGGCCGTTAACTTGCCCAGTTAATAAAGGTTAAATAAAATAAATACAAATAAGAAGCATTGAATATTAAATTACTGAGGATAATAGCAGAAGATATTGCCACTTCTATTTTCCATATCTTCAAATTAAGCCTACTCAAAAGTGTGTGCCCTCAGGCCTGGAGGGAAGCAAAAGTCATTCCGCTACCTAAGAAAGGTGAAGTTGAATTTACTGGCTTAACCCTTTCATGCATGAGTTCCAAATATCTCTAACGGTCGCCCCAGTATGAGTGTTTTTATGCAGGTGATGTTAGAACATTTCCTCCATTCCAGAATATGATTGTTACGTAACAGAATATTTAATCCACACTTCCCTCAAACCAAAGCACCCAGCCTGTTTTTATTTATAGGCTGTTTTCAAGTAGTCAAAGTTTTTTATTTTCTAATAACAGTTTGAATTGAGGCCTCATTCATTCACCTAAAAGTAGTTATTTTTACTTTTGCGAAGCAATTAATTTTTTTGACATTTCTGACCGGGACAAAATTCTCCAAACACTTCCCAATTGTTTGTGCAGGTCAAGTGTGCAGACATTTGCTCATGTCCCGTCCTGCATAGACGTGTTCACATTTTCCTGCATCGCAATCAAAGTTGTTTTCAATACCAATAATAACTTTGGAAATATGTACGTTTCTATCAAAATAAGTACCTTATTACGTTATTACGTTATTACGTATCTATGTAGCATAATGTTTTTGTGTATATTCCTTATAACCGTGGACACCCGATGTAAAGTTACTCATTACATAACCTTTATGGTGTTATACTCAATGCTTAGGTTGCTAGCTACATTATTCTATTAGGTCTGGAAAACAATGCTAATTGCATCAGAGAAGTATTAGCATGTGTTGTATTTTGAAGCTACCCTGCCGTTCTGACTCCCAAGTGGCACAGGGGCTCAGTGCTAGAGCCGTCACTACAGACACTCATGTTCAAATCCAGACTGCGTTCCTATCAAAGTTTGCTTTATTACGTTATAGTAGTTTGTGTGTCGTGTTATACCGTTTCTACTGTAGCTCACTGTGGGTAGGGAGCATAATATAGTTGCGTATATTCCTTATAACCGCGGATGTCACAACTTCTGCCGAAGTCAGCTCCTCTCCTTGTTCGGGCGGCGTACGGCGATCGACGTTACTGGCTTTCTAGCCAACACCACTCCATTTCTCATATATTCATTTGTTTTGTCTTATTTCATACATACCTGGTTTTCATTCCATAATCACACTGCATGTATTTAGTCCTCTGTTCCCCTCCATGTCTTTGTGTGTAATTGTTTATTGTTAACCTCTTGCGACGAGCAAAGATGTCATTTTGTGCCTATTTATTGACCGGAATGAAAGTCTGTTTTCTCTATTCTGCTCTTCTGAACCTGACTTTGCCTCCCTTACACAGCCTTAACAGCGGACATGCAATTGTGCTTATGTAGCTGGTTACATTCTTCTATTATCTCTGTAAAACAATGCTAGTTGCGTCAGAAGTATTGGCTTGTTGTATTTTGAAGCTACCCTGGAAAAATAGAAAAATATATTTTACCACTTGGTTGTTTTCTGAGTGCATTCCACAAAGCTGTTTATCATGTCCGCCTTGTCCACTGCCCCATTTTGAGGTTATAGTCAAGCACGCAGTCTGGTTTGATGTTTCTCTCTGTCTGGTTTGATGTCTCTCTCTCCGGTCAGGTAGTCCACCTTCCCTGTTGCCGACATGGTTGCTGTATGGACAGTGGAGAGGACATGGATGTTTTGTTTGTCATGGCACTTTACTGCCAGGTGTTGACATTTCTTGTTTTGTATAACGGGTCATTTAGGATGGCAGTAGCGTAGTTGATGAAATGCAGTCATCGCAGCAGAACTAGGAAGCAGTCTTGGGAAAAGAGTGTGGCAAAGAAGGGAGTTTCCAACATAGAATCTCTGCTCCAGTATTCTCTTAGGGAGTTCTTGTTTACTGTCACCAGGAAGGAATACATTTCTCTAATTGTGGTTGTCCCCCCACTCCTGGCTCTCTCTTCTCCTGTAGCTCCAAGGCACAGTGACTGTTCGCTGCTCTGTCTCCCACCAGCTCCTCTGTCAGAAACAACGTGAAGCACTCTGCCTCAGATGGAAATGGCAAGGGCCGTTGCACTCCAGACTGAGATTCATCAACGCAAACAGCAGGCCAAGAGGCCCCAGTTCAGCTACCACAGAACTCCTGTACTTCATCCACTATTGGTCTGCCTCCATCACCACCAGCATCTTCAAATTGAACAAGGACTTTGTCAGTGGACAAGGGGTCTTCAGATTCAGGGTTCACAATGGCTGGGGGGCAGATCCTCACTGTCACTGTCAGAATCTGATTCCCGACTTTCAGACTCATTGTCAGAATTTTTTATTTTTAATCTCCAGAATTTTCCACATTTGTTAGTTGTCTCCTTTGAAAGACATTGCTAATGCTGCAGCTTAGCTCATTAGCTAAATACATAAACAACAACACTGAATGGCTCAGAGTGGGAGTTAGACGTTACGTTATTGACTGCCTGCACGTGCCACTTGTATCAATACATCACTATCATAATTTTTTGTGTGGTATTATTGATATATTTACTGTTTTATTCATGTTTTTCAAGTTCCAGTCATAAATCATGCAATCTGATTTTTGCCTAGATTGTAATGGGCACATAGTATGTGTGTAAAATACTTTTTTGAAGGTTGTACTGATTATGATGAGCTCAGCTCAGCAGTATACCAGCATACCACTGCTGGCTTGCTTCTGAAGCTAAGCAGGGTTGGTCCTGGTCAGTCCCTGGATGGGAGACCAGATGCTGCTGGAAGTGGTGTTGGAGGGCCAGTAGGAGGCACACTTTCCTCTGGTCTAAAAAAATATCCCAATGCCCCTGGGCAGTGATTGGGGACATTGCCCTGTGTAGGGTGCTGTCTTTTGGATGGGACATTAAACAGGTGTCCAGACTCTCTGACGTCATTGAAGATCCCATGGCACTTATCGTAAGAGTAGGGATGTTATAGCCAGGACACCGGGGTTATTCCCAATCTGATCCTCAAACCATCATGGTCACCTAATAATCCCCAGTTTACAATTGGCTCATTCATCCCCCTCCTCTCCCCTGTAACTATTCCTTAGGTCGTTGCTGCAAATGAGAATGTGTTCTCAGTCAACTTACCTGGTAAAATAACAAATAGAGCCCTGTTTATTGACATACAATGCATTCTGGGTTTCACGTGATTGTCTGTCAGACCAAAGATGCTATAACAAAATGAGATGTGTAAGGGTTCACTCATTTTTTGAGAACTTCAGGAAGTGAATGGTGGGATGTGAACTGTGGTAGACAACACACCTCTTCAACATGCATACTATAAACAGACCAAACTCATCTTGTCTTCTCTTATTATCTTTGGTTTCTGTGAGGAAAAAAAGCATGGCTTCGCACTGAAACTAATCGTCGGATTACTTTCGATTTCTAGAAAGTGTTTAACTCAACGGTGAGCTCAACTGTGATGTGATTAATTATACATAGTAATTTCTGTTATCTAATTCATATTGTAGTTCATGTCAGCCGAGAGTTAGAACATATGACTGATTGTGTTGGTCAATCTTTCCTCAGTTAGCGCCAGGAAAAATGTAGCCTACATTTTTCCGGTTAGGATGATTGTGTTATGCTATAGATACTTCTGTGAATATCTGAACATTGCATCCAAATATAAACTGCTCACATTCTGGATATAACTTTGTAAGGACTTTGTTTGTGTAAATAGTTTCTGAAAAAAGTGTGGCTAGCTCAAATGCTGATTGTTGCGTCATTCAAAACTGACCGTTCGAAATAAGAGTTCTAAATGAGCATTCTAATCACAAGTGTAGTTAAAGAAGAAAGAAATGAAATATGCCATTTAGCGGACGCTTTTATCCAAAGCGACTTACAGTCATGTGTGCATACATTCTACATATGGGTGGTCCCGGGAATCAAACCCACTACCCTGGCGTTACAAGCGCCATGCTCTACCAACTGAGCTACAGAAGGACCACAGTTGTACGCTTCAGGGACCACTGTAGAACGATCACACCCGTGTGATGGTACGAGTGAAAGAGTTAAATAGCTGACCCTGTTACCAACCCTTAGTAAAGTTTTGGAAAATAATTGTCTGTATTTTACAGTAAAAGAAATGGACTTTCAGCACACTTATAGGTAAGGATATTCAATAAGCACAGCACTTACACAATGACCGATGATTGGCTGAGAGAAATTTAAGATAAAAAGTTTGGGGGCTGTTAGACTTCAATGTGGCTGTTGACATTATCGATTAAAGTCTGCAGATGGAAAAATGTATGTGTAACGGCTTCACACCCCCTGCTATATTGTGTATAAAGAGTTACCTCTCTAACAGAACACAGAGTGTGTTCTTTAATGGAAGCCTCTCCAACATAATCCAGATAGAATCAAGTATTCCCCAGGGCAGCTGTTATGCAGGTGAATGAGGACCCAAAAGCGACTTGGCGAAAACAGAGTCTTTAATCCAGTAAAGTAAAAATACAATCATAAAGCACAATTTCCACTCGTAATGACGAGAACAGACTGGAGACTCGATCTTGAACTGCAGGTTGCCTCGGGAAGGCACTTGAACGTAGCAGACTCAGACACCTGCTCACCACGCAGCATCTGAGGGAAACACGACACGACAGGGCGATACACAGACACAGCACGGTGAACAATAGACAAGGATCCGACAGGGCAGAAACGGAAAACAAGGGGAGAAATAGGGACTCTAATCAGGGGGAAAGATAGGGAACAGGTGTGGGAAGACTAAATGATTGATTAGGGGAATAGGAACAGCTGGGAGCAGGAACGGAGCGATAGAGAGAAGAGAGAGAGGGAGGAAGAGAGAAAGAGGGAACGAACCTAAAAAGACCAGCAGGGGGAAAACGAACAGAGGGAAAAGCAAAATGACAAGACAAAATAAGACAAAACATGACAGTACCCCCCCACTCACCGAGCGCCTCCTGGCGCTCTCGAGGAGGAACACTGGCGGCAACGGAGGAAATCATAGATCACAAACGGTCCAGCACGTCCCGAGAAAGAACCCAACTCCTCTCCTCAGGACCGTAACGAAAAACGATAAAAAGGGAAACTAGGGTACTACTCTAAAAAAAAAAATGAGACACGGGTAGAGAACTGAAAGCTTTAGAGCAAACAGGACCAAACAGGCCAGGAGAGTAACAACTAGGGACAGACTGAGACACAGCAAGGGCAGGAACAAGAACAGGAGAGAAGCGATGGCAGGGAACAGACTGAGACCCAGCAAGACCAGGAGCAGAAGCAGAAAAATAATTACCAGACTTCTTCTGCGCGCAGTCCGAACACGCAGCCACGAAACGGCGCGTGTCACGCTCCTGAGTAGGCCACCAAAACCGCTGGCGAATAGAAGCAAGCGTACCCCGAACGCCGGGATGGCCAGCTAACTTGGCAGAGTGAGCCCACTGAAGAACAGCCAGACGAGTAGAAACAGGAACGAAAAGAAGGTTACTAGGACAAGCGCGGCGACGCAGTGTGCGTGAGTGCTTGCTTAACCTGTCTCTCAATTCCCCAGACAGTCAACCCGACAACACGCCCAACAGGAAGGATCCCCTCGGGATCGGTAGAAGCCACAGAAGAACTAAAGAGACGGGATAAAGCATGAGGCTTGGTGTTCTTAGTACCCGGGCAATAAGAAATAACGAACTCGAAACGAGCGAAAAACAACGCCCAACGAGCATGACGCGCATTCAGTCGTTTGGCATAACGGATGTACTCAAGGTTCTTTTGGTCAGTCCAAACGACAAAAGGAACGGTCGCCCCCTCCAACCACTGTCGCCATTTGCCTAGGGCTAAACGGATGGCGAGCAGTTCGCGGTTAGCCACATCATAGTTACGTTCCGACGGTGACAGGCGATGAGAAAATACGCACAAGGGTGGACCCCATCATCAGTATCGGAGCGCTGGGACAGAATGGCTCCCACGCCCACCCCGACGCGTCAACCTCAACAATAAACTGTTTAGTGACGTCAGGTGCAACAAGGATAGAAGCGGATGCAAAACGCTTCTTGAAGAGATCAGAACAACAATCATACGACCGGTGAGGAGGAAGGGAGTTGGTTCTGGACCGACTGAAGACCGTGCGCAGACCATGATATTCCTCCGGCACTCCTGTCAAATCACCAGGTTCCTCCTGAGAAGAGGGGACAGAACAAACAGGAGAAATAGCAGACATTAAACACGTCACATGACAAGAAACGTTCCAGGAAAGGATAGAATTACTAGACCAATCAAAAGAAGGATTATGACACACTAGCCAGGGATGACCCAAAACAACAGGTGTAAAAGGTGAACAAAAAATCAAAAAAGAAATGGTCTCACTATGGTTACCAGATACAGTGAGGGTTAAAGGTAGTGTTTCATATAATATACTGGGGAGAGGACTACCATCCAAGGCAAACATGACCGTGGGCTCCCTAACTGTCTGAGAGGAATGTCATGTTCCCGCGCCCAGGCTTCGTCCATAAAACAGCCCTCTGCCCCAGAGTCTATTAATGCACTGCAGGAAGCTGCCGATCCGGTCCAGCGTAGATGGACCGGTAAGGTAGTACATGTACTTGACGGAGAGGACCGTCTAGTAGCGCTTATCAGTCGCCCTCCGCTTACTGATGAGCTCTGGCCTTTAACTGGACATGAAATGACAAAATGACCAGCGGAACCGCAATAGAGACAGAGGCGGTTGGTGATTCTCCGTTCCCTCTCCTTAGTCGAGATGCGAATACCCCCAGCTGCATGGGCTCAACACCTGAGTCAGTGGGGAAAGACGGTAGTGTCGGAGAGAGGGGAGACACAGTTAACGCGAGCTCTCTTCTATGAGCTCGGTGACGAAGATCTACCCGTCGTTCAATGCGAATAGCGAGTTCAATCAAAGAATCCACGCTGGATGGAACCTCCCGAGAGAGAATCTCATCCTTAACCTTAGCGTGGAGTCCCTCCAGAAAACGAGCGAGCAACGCCTGCTCGTTCCAGTTACTGGAGGCAGCAAGAGTGCGAAACTCTATAGAGTAATCCGTTATGGATCGATTACCTTGACATAGGGAAGACAGGGACCAGGAAGCTTCTTTCCCAAAAACTGAGCGATCAAAAACCCTTATCATCTCCTCTTTAAAGTTCAGATAATTGTTAGTACACTCAGCGCTTGCCTCCCAGATAGCTGTGCCCCACTGCCGAGCCCGACCAGTAAGGAGTGATATGACGTAGGCAATCCGAGCTCTCTCTCTTGAGTATGTGTTGGGTTGGAGAGAAAACACTATATCACACTGGGTGAGAAAGGAGCGGCACTCAGTGGGCTGCCCAGAATAACATGGTGGGTTATTAACCCTAGGTTCCGGAGGCTCGGAAGAACCGGAAGTAGCTGGTGACACGAGACGAAGACTCTGATACTGTCCTGAGAGGTCGGAGACCTGAGCGGCCAGGGTCTCAACGGCATGCCGAGCAGCAGACAATTCCTGCTCGTGTCTGCCGAGCATCGCTCCCTGGAACTCGAGAGTAGAGTAGAGAGAATCCATAGTCGCTGGGTCCATTCTTGGTCGGATCCTTCTGTTATGCAGGTGAATGAGGACCCAAAAGCGACTTGGCGAAAACAGAGTCTTTAATCCAGTAAAGTAAAAATACAATCATAAAGCACAATTTCCACTCGTAATGACGAGAACAGACTGGAGACTCGATCTTGAACTGCAGGTTGCCTCGGGAAGGCACTTGAACGTAGCAGACTCAGACACCTGCTCACCACGCAGCATCTGAGGGAAACACGACACGACAGGGCGATACACAGACACAGCACGGTGAACAATAGACAAGGATCCGACAGGGCAGAAACGGAAAACAAGGGGAGAAATAGGGACTCTAATCAGGGGGAAAGATAGGGAACAGGTGTGGGAAGACTAAATGATTGATTAGGGGAATAGGAACAGCTGGGAGCAGGAACGGAGCGATAGAGAGAAGAGAGAGAGGGAGGAAGAGAGAAAGAGGGGAACGAACCTAAAAAGACCAGCAGGGGAAAACGAACAGAGGGAAAAGCAAAATGACAAGACAAAATAAGACAAAACATGACAGTACCCCCCCACTCACCGAGCGCCTCCTGGCGCTCTCGAGGAGGAACACTGGCGGCAACGGAGGAAATCATAGATCACAAACGGTCCAGCACGTCCCGAGAAAGAACCCAACTCCTCTCCTTAGGACCGTAACGAAAAACGATAAAAAGGGAAACTAGGGTACTACTCTAAAAAAAAAATGAGACACGGGTAGAGAACTGAAAGCTTTAGAGCAAACAGGACCAAACAGGCCAGGAGAGTAACAACTAGGGACAGACTGAGACACAGCAAGGGCAGGAACAAGAACAGGAGAGAAGCGATGGCAGGGAACAGACTGAGACCCAGCAAGACCAGGAGCAGAAGCAGAAAAATAATTACCAGACTTCTTCTGCGCGCAGTCCGAACACGCAGCCACGAAACGGCGCGTGTCACGCTCCTGAGTAGGCCACCAAAACCGCTGGCGAATAGAAGCAAGCGTACCCCGAACGCCGGGATGGCCAGCTAACTTGGCAGAGTGAGCCCACTGAAGAACAGCCAGACGAGTAGAAACAGGAACGAAAAGAAGGTTACTAGGACAAGCGCGCGGCGACGCAGTGTGCGTGAGTGCTTGCTTAACCTGTCTCTCAATTCCCCAGACAGTCAACCCGACAACACGCCCAACAGGAAGGATCCCCTCGGGATCGGTAGAAGCCACAGAAGAACTAAAGAGACGGGATAAAGCATGAGGCTTGGTGTTCTTAGTACCCGGGCAATAAGAAATAACGAACTCGAAACGAGCGAAAAACAACGCCCAACGAGCATGACGCGCATTCAGTCGTTTGGCATAACGGATGTACTCAAGGTTCTTTTGGTCAGTCCAAACGACAAAAGGAACGGTCGCCCCCTCCAACCACTGTCGCCATTTGCCTAGGGCTAAACGGATGGCGAGCAGTTCGCGGTTAGCCACATCATAGTTACGTTCCGACGGTGACAGGCGATGAGAAAAATACGCACAAGGGTGGACCCCATCATCAGTATCGGAGCGCTGGGACAGAATGGCTCCCACGCCCACCCCCGACGCGTCAACCTCAACAATAAACTGTTTAGTGACGTCAGGTGCAACAAGGATAGAAGCGGATGCAAAACGCTTCTTGAAGAGATCAGAACAACAATCATACGACCGGTGAGGAGGAAGGGAGTTGGTTCTGGACCGACTGAAGACCGTGCGCAGACCATGATATTCCTCCGGCACTCCTGTCAAATCACCAGGTTCCTCCTGAGAAGAGGGGACAGAACAAACAGGAGAAATAGCAGACATTAAACACGTCACATGACAAGAAACGTTCCAGGAAAGGATAGAATTACTAGACCAATCAAAAGAAGGATTATGACACACTAGCCAGGGATGACCCAAAACAACAGGTGTAAAAGGTGAACAAAAAATCAAAAAAGAAATGGTCTCACTATGGTTACCAGATACAGTGAGGGTTAAAGGTAGTGTTTCATATAATATACTGGGGAGAGGACTACCATCCAAGGCAAACATGACCGTGGGCTCCCCTAACTGTCTGAGAGGAATGTCATGTTCCCGCGCCCAGGCTTCGTCCATAAAACAGCCCTCTGCCCCAGAGTCTATTAATGCACTGCAGGAAGCTGCCGATCCGGTCCAGCGTAGATGGACCGGTAAGGTAGTACATGTACTTGACGGAGAGGACCGTCTAGTAGCGCTTATCAGTCGCCCTCCGCTTACTGATGAGCTCTGGCCTTTAACTGGACATGAAATGACAAAATGACCAGCGGAACCGCAATAGAGACAGAGGCGGTTGGTGATTCTCCGTTCCCTCTCCTTAGTCGAGATGCGAATACCCCCAGCTGCATGGGCTCAACACCTGAGTCAGTGGGGAAAGACGGTAGTGTCGGAGAGAGGGGAGACACAGTTAACGCGAGCTCTCTTCTATGAGCTCGGTGACGAAGATCTACCCGTCGTTCAATGCGAATAGCGAGTTCAATCAAAGAATCCACGCTGGATGGAACCTCCCGAGAGAGAATCTCATCCTTAACCTTAGCGTGGAGTCCCTCCAGAAAACGAGCGAGCAACGCCTGCTCGTTCCAGTTACTGGAGGCAGCAAGAGTGCGAAACTCTATAGAGTAATCCGTTATGGATCGATTACCTTGACATAGGGAAGACAGGGACCAGGAAGCTTCTTTCCCAAAAACTGAGCGATCAAAAACCCTTATCATCTCCTCTTTAAAGTTCAGATAATTGTTAGTACACTCAGCGCTTGCCTCCCAGATAGCTGTGCCCCACTGCCGAGCCCGACCAGTAAGGAGTGATATGACGTAGGCAATCCGAGCTCTCTCTTGAGTATGTGTTGGGTTGGAGAGAAAACACTATATCACACTGGGTGAGAAAGGAGCGGCACTCAGTGGGCTGCCCAGAATAACATGGTGGGTTATTAACCCTAGGTTCCGGAGGCTCGGAAGAACCGGAAGTAGCTGGTGACACGAGACGAAGACTCTGATACTGTCCTGAGAGCTCGGAGACCTGAGCGGCAAGGGTCTCAACGGCATGCCGAGCAGCAGACAATTCCTGCTCGTGTCTGCCGAGCATCGCTCCCTGGAACTCGAGAGTAGAGTAGAGAGAATCCATAGTCGCTGGGTCCATTCTTGGTCGGATCCTTCTGTTATGCAGGTGAATGAGGACCCAAAAGCGACTTGGCGAAAACAGAGTCTTTAATCCAGTAAAGTAAAAATACAATCATAAAGCACAATTTCCACTCGTAATGACGAGAACAGACTGGAGACTCGATCTTGAACTGCAGGTTGCCTCGGGAAGGCACTTGAACGTAGCAGACTCAGACACCTGCTCACCACGCAGCATCTGAGGGAAACACGACACGACAGGGCGATACACAGACACAGCACGGTGAACAATAGACAAGGATCCGACAGGGCAGAAACGGAAAACAAGGGGAGAAATAGGGACTCTAATCAGGGGGAAAGATAGGGAACAGGTGTGGGAAGACTAAATGATTGATTAGGGGAATAGGAACAGCTGGGAGCAGGAACGGAGCGATAGAGAGAAGAGAGAGAGGGAGGAAGAGAGAAAGAGGGGAACGAACCTAAAAAGACCAGCAGGGGGAAAACGAACAGAGGGAAAAGCAAAATGACAAGACAAAATAAGACAAAACATGACAGCAGCTGTCTAGGCCCCTTACTGTTTTCAATTATTACTAACAACATGCCACTTTGAGTAAGTTACTACTAAATATTTCGAAAACTAAAAGCATTGTATTTGGGACAAATCATTCACTAAAATCCTAAATCTCAACTAAATCTTGTTATAACTAATGTGGAAATTGATTAAGTTCAGGTGACTAAACTGCTTGGAGTAACCCTTGATTGTAAACTGTGATGGTCAAAACATATTGATACAACAGTTGCTAAGATGGGGATAATAATGCGGAGATGGGGAGAATATCTTCTTAACAGCACTGTCAACAAGGCCATAGTTCTGTCGGACTTAAGTAAATTGCAATGGGCTCAAAACAGGGCAGCATGGTGTCCTTGATGGACACAGAGAGGTAGCATGTCAATCTCCCTGGCTCAAAGTGGAGGAGTGATTTACTCCATCACTACTTGTATTTTTGAGAGGTATGGACATGTTGAATGCACCGAGCTGTCTGTTTGAACTGCTGGCACACAGCTCTGACAACCATTTATTTTTTTTATTTTTTATTTCACCTTTATTTAACCAGGTAGGCAAGTTGAGAACAAGTTCTCATTTACAATAGCGACCTGGCCAAGATAAAGCAAAGCAGTTCGACAGATACAACGACACACAGAGTTACACATGGAGTAAAACAAACATACAGTCAATAATACAGTATAAACAAGTCTATATACAATGTGAGCAAATTAGGTGAGAAGGGAGGTAAAGGCAAAAAGGCCATGGTGGCAAAGTAAATACAGTATAGCAAGTAAAACACTGGAATGGTAGTTTTGCAATGGAAGAATGTGCAAAGTAGAAATAAAAATAATGGGGTGCAAAGGAGCAAAATAAATAAATAAATTAAATACAGTTGGGAAAGAGGTAGTTGTTTGGGCTAAATTATAGGTGGGCTATGTACAGGTGCAGTAATCTGTAAGATGCTCTGACAGTTGGTGCTTAAAGCTAGTGAGGGAGATAAGTGTTTCCAGTTTCAGAGATTTTTGTAGTTCGTTCCAGTTATTGGCAGCAGAGAACTGGAAGGAGAGGCGGCCAAAGAAAGAATTGGTTTTGGGGGTGACTAGAGAGATATACCTGCTGGAGCGTGTGCTACAGGTGGGAGATGCTATGGTGACCAGCGAGCTGAGATAAGGGGGGACTTTACCTAGCAGGGTCTTGTAGATGACATGGAGCCAGTGGGTTTGGCGACGAGTATGAAGCGAGGGCCAGCCAACGAGACCGTACAGGTCGCAATGGTGGGTAGTATATGGGGCTTTGGTGACAAAACGGATTGCACTGTGCACACCTCACAAGACATGCCACCATGTTGGTAAAGATCAAATGACTGAACAAATCATTTTAAATGGAACTGTAACTAAGTAAACTTATACTCTGTTTTATTATATCTGATTAACAATATGAGTTCATAAGATGTGATTGTGTGACACAGACAAGGAGTAATTAAAGTTAATGAACACCATTCCAACTAGGAAGAAAGAAGTGGACTGTGTAAACAGATAAGGTCGTTAACTTATGGTTGAACCGATGAAACTTAGCTCTGGGGTTTTTAGATAAGACAGTGAGTGCATTCCTAGGTTTTCTGTTAATTAGAACTGTCAGCTAAGTGGTGATTGATAATGTTGAGGGGTCAAACGTTACCTGGGAGTGTGTTAGTAAGTTAGAATGAACTTTTCACCTCACTTTGCCCTGTCGAGAGGAGGGGTTTCTGTTAAGCAATGAAATGACGTCATGTTTTGTATATAAACTGTTGCTCGTGGTGAAGTGGCAGCACGCTCCGAGAATAAATTATGTTACCTATTATTGAAAAGACTGGTCTCCGTCTATTTTATGCAAACAAGAATCTTACAAATTCTCATAAAATAGATTAAGGGTTTTCAATTAATGAAAACACATTGACATAATTAAATTACAGTAACACACCAGAGGTCTCTTCACAGTCCTGAAGTCCAAAGTAATCTGTGGGAGGCACACAGTACTACATAGAGCCAATGACTACATGGAACTCTATTTCATATCAAGTAACTGATGCAAGCAGTAAATTAGATTAACTTCTTCGAGATAGGGGGCGCTCTTTTAATTTTTGGATAAAAAACATTCCCGTTTTAAACAAGATATTTTATCACGAAAAGATGCTCGACTATGCATGTAATTGACAGCTTTGCAAAGAAAAAACTCTGACGTTTCCAAAACTGCAAAGATATTATCTGTGAGTGCCCCAGAACTAATGTTACAGGCGAAACTAAGATGAAATTTCATACAGGAAATGGTCCAGATTTTGAATGCCCTGTGTTCCAATGTCTCCTTATATGGCTGTGAATGCGCCAGGAATGAGCCTGCACTTTCTGTCGTTTCCCCAAGGTGTCTCCAGCATTGTGACATATTTGTAGGCATATCATTGGAAGATTGACCATAAGAGACTACATTTACCAGGTGTCCGCCCGGTGTCCTCCTTCGAAATTATTGCGTAAACTCCAGGTCCATGCACGTTCCATTTTCTCCAGAGGAGAAACCAAACTGCCACGAATGATTTATCATCGATAAACAACGTTTGCCATGTTTCTGTCGATATTATGGAGTTAATTTGGAAAAAGATTTGCGTTATAATGACTTAATCTTCAGGTTTTTTTCTTACCCAAACGTGTTGAACAAAACGGAGCGATTTGTCCTACACAATATTTTTTGAAAAACTGAACATTTGTTATCTAACTGAGAGTCTCCTCATTGAAAACATCTGAAGTTCTTCAAAGGTAAATGATTTTATTTGAATGCTTTTCTTGTTTTTGTGAAAATGTTGCATGCTGAATGCTAGGCTTAGTGCTATGCTAGGCTATCAATACTCTTACACAAATGCTTGTTTAGCTATGGTTCAAAAGCATATTTTGAAAATCTGAGATGCCAGTGTTGTTAACAAAAGGCTAAGCTTGAGAGCAAATATATTTATTTAATTTCATTTGCGATTTTCATGAATATTTAACGTTGCGTTATGGTAATGAGCTTGAGGCTATAAATAGGATCCCGGATATGGGATTGCTTTGAATAAAAGCATATACTTACCTCTCAGACAAAGACGATTATTTGAGTTGATCCAGAAGGCCAGCCTAGAGTGGCTCAGGGCCCAATCCCCACGTTTTTGTTCAAATTGAAAACTCAACACAAGTAGTGGGGCGGCCGCTAGGTACGCCAGCGGGAAGCGGATTTGCGCTTTAACCTCTCTGGGATATCTTGGACGCTAGCGTCCCACCTGGCCAAAAGCCAGAGAAAATGCAGAGCGCCATATTCAAATAAATTACTATAAAAATCAAACTTTCATGAAATCACACATGTAAGATACCAAATTAAAGCAACACCTGTTAGGAATCCAGCCAACATGTCAGATTTCAAAAATGCTTTTCGGCAAAAGCCAACGCTATTATCTCAGGATAAACAAAGAGAGAAAAGCATATTTCAACCCTGCGGGCACGAAACAAAGCGCGACAGTAAAATATATAAAACATGCCTTACCTTTGACGAGCTTCTTCTGTTGGCACTCCAATATGTCCCATAAACATCACAAATTGTCCTTTTGTTCGATTAATTCCGTCGATATATATCCAAAATGTCAATTTATTTGGCGCATTTGATCCATAAAAGTACCGGTTCCAACTGGCGCAACGTGACTACAAAATATCTCAAAAGTTACCTGTAAACTTTGCCAAAACATTTAAAACTACTTTTGTAATGCAACTTTAGGTATTTTTTTAAGTAAATTATCGATAAAATTGAAGACGGGATGATCTGTGTTCAATATAGTGTTCAATACGCTCCTCTAACAAACAGTACACTTGAAGTGAACCTCGTTTTACATCTTCATTACACAAAGGAAAAACCTCAACCAATTTCTAACGACTGGTGACATCCAGTGGAAGCGGTAGGAACTGCAAGGAGGTCCCTTAGAAATCTGGATTCCCAATGAAATCTCATTGAAAAGAGAGTGACCTAAAAAAGAAAATCTGAATGGTTTTTCCTCTGGGTTTTGCCTGCTACATAAGTTCTGTTATACTCACAGACATGATTCAAACAGTTTTGGAAACTTCAGAGTGTTTTCTATCCAAATCTACTAATAATATGCATATCCTATCTTCTGGGATGAGTAGCAGGCAGTTCAATTTGGTCATGCATTTCATCCGGACGTGAAAATACTGCCCCCCTATCACCAAGAAGTTAAGTATATTGAGATTTCTTCATGAATGTAATTACTGCATTGACTGTTCCCAGATATAAAGGATTCCCACAAGCTCCATGATCCCAATGCATTATGGATTTCCACTACTCTTCCTACTTTCACTCCTTCCATCTCTCAATCTCTCTCACCCCTTCTGTTATTATTACCCTCACATACTTTAAAGGCTCTCCAATGATCCCAGACAAAAGTAATCCCACTTAATCTCCACCTCACCCGATGGTCTCTAGGTTGTGTGATATCATCAGGCGGATGTCATCAGTGGCATGGGAGACTGGAGAAAGTGGCGTTCTCAACTTCTCACTCCTCCCCACGAGGGTTGTCCTCAACAACAAAGTGTAAATTGCCTCCTTTCGTCCAATTTCGTCAACTTCTGGACCGAACTGATGTCACATGTTGAACCTGTCTGGAACCTGTGTGAAAGCGTTACCCCCAAAGCTAGGATTTTGGTGTTTTAGGGAAGGGCTGTGTGTGCGTGTGTGTGTGTGTCAAGGTAAAGGGGATCAGTGATCCGTCTGCTTGTCTGTGTGTCACTGCAAATCCCCTTAATGTCAATCCTGAAATCCCCCCTCTCTCTCTTCCTCTCTCTTTTCTAAAACCTCACTTCTTTTTATCTGAGCATTTGCTTTTTCAGAGTTAACAGAACTTGATCATTATCTGTGGACCAAACAAACATATAACATTTCCCATGGTATACAGTGTATTTATTCATTTAAAATTAGTGTTTTGCCCCTTCTTTTTCAAAGCAGAAAAGCAATTTACACCTCACATTTGTTGGTTTTGGTATAAATTCAACTTAATCACACTTCAGATTATAGCTTTGACCTAAAAGTGAAGTCATTGCTATTTTTTTTATCGTAGTTACAGCACCTAATTGTCTTAAAGGCTATCAAGGGCATTTCTGTGGTCATTTTTTAACTGTAGTTCCACCGTATCACCAGTGGGTGACCCCATGCCTCCACTGATAACCTCCCAGTTGTTGGTTGGTTCTCAGGCAGGAGAATGAGTGGTGGTATAGGAGCTTTTCTTTCCTCTGTATTCTCTCCTCCTCTCTTCTGTTCTCCACGTGCAGACTCTATTATTAAAGGCTTTTAGCTCTATAGCTGTGCCTTAATTGCTTGCTGAACCGTGAGTGTGTGTGTGTGAGTGTGAGTGTGTGCTCATTCTTGAGAATTGGAGAAAATAAAAAACAAGAATAAGTGAGAGATGAGTTAGAACAACAAGATAAAGGAAAGAGAAGGAGAAGTAGAGCAGATAGAGCGTAGGGAGTGATAGAGGGAGGGAAAAACAAGTGCAGTGCAGGAGAGATATGGACAGGGCGAGTGGAGAGTATCAGGTCAGTGTGTCCATTATCTTGACTGAGAAATATAAAGGCCTCATTGCTCCCTAGGCAGTCCTCTGGGCCAAGCTCTCAAACATTAGTACCCCTCTGCTCATGGTGTGTGTGTGTGTGTGTGTGTGTGTGTGTGTGTGTGTGTGTGTGTGTGTGTGTGTGTGTGTGTGTGTGTGTGTGTGTGTGTGTGTGTGTGTGTGTGTGTGTGTGTGTGTGTGTGTGTGTGTGTGTGTGTGTGTGTGTGTGTGTGTGTGTGTGTGTGTGTGTGTGTGTGTGTGTGTGTGTGTGTGAGAGAGAGAGAGAGAGCGAATGAGAGTATGAGAGTGTGAGGATGTGTGTGTACGTGAGTTTGTGCATCTGTCTGTCTGTTTGAAGTGTGTGCACATGTGTATGTGTTCGACCACAACTTCTGTTGATCTCTCCATCAACAACCCCCTCCTCCCTCCGTCACTCCATCATAGTATTTACACATGCTGCTCACAATAAAAAAACATGTTCTTCCACAAAAAAAACATAATTAAAACAATAAATTATGTCTAACCCACATTACGTATAATTATCAGCACTTAGTGGCATGAGTCATTTCATCCTATTTTCATTCATGTCCCCATCTCTCCATTTTCCATCTATAGAGAGAGAGAGAGAAAGCTCCATATAAAATGCGGTAAAGTTCACAGCCCTTTGGTGGCGTCTGCGAGTGGCTCCGTGCTACTACACTAAATTGGTGCAATAGTAAAACCCCAGGGAGAGGTGCACATGCTCCGTGTCAGAAATTAGTGTTAGCTGCTCCCTGCTATTGTTAACAACCCACCTTTATTTGAGAGGAAGGATCCCTAGTGGACCCTATTAAGCGTCTTAATTTCGGCCCGTTTATCCTTTTCTTTCTGCAACCATCTTCTCTTCCGCCCTGTCCATCAGTTGTTTAAGGTCCCCTCCTTCTTTTCTTTTTTGAACACATCTCTATCTCTATCAAAATCTTTATTCTCTCCCTCTCTCTATCTCATTGGAAAGCATAATGTCCTTCCTTAAATCTTCATTGAGGTATTTCTGGCCTGTATAGGATCCATAAATAGATTTGCATGTCAAGGTCACTCATTTAAGAAACTTGCAAAGGGATTGAGTGAAGTGTCCGGTCACCCCTTCCACTCATTCTATCCCATCTCCCTGCACACACACACACACACAATACAGTGCAGTATTTTTTTAATGTAATCTTTATTTAAGTCCAAGTCAGTTAAGAACAAATTATTATTTACAATGACAGCCTACCCCAGCCAAACCCAGACAACACTAGGCCAATTGTGCACCACCCTATGGGACTCCCAATCACAGCCAGATGTGATACAGCCTGGATTCAAACCAGCGACTGTAGTGACACCTCTAGCATTGAGATGCAGTGCCTTAGACCGCTGCTCCACTCGGATAGTACAGCACAGTGCACCATCAGTATCTACTGGGAGCATCAGATTCAGGTCAACTTTATTGGAGAGAGAGAAAAAAAAGGAGACAGGGTGTTTTTATCCAGCGTACTTTGCAATGATAATGACATTATTGATATGAATAATGCAATGTCTGGATGGCACTCTTTAATCCAGTACAGCATCCAGCAATAATGTATTCTAATTCACTGTGGGGAGAGAACATTATGGTAACATAATGTACTTATGCTTTATCCACCATCACTACAAAGTTTCAGGGCTTTTTGTTTCAGTTTTCAACTTTATATTAAGTGTGAGTGTTAGGGTTTTGGACCGTTAGTAATTGTCAGTAGTTTGACGCAACATCAACATCGTGAGTGGGAATTTAAGGTTATTGATAGGTGTCTGGTTTGGCACAGTCTATTTTGACTTGATTTCTGACAATGTGGAAATGTGACCCAATACTTTCAATGTTGTTGCCTTGGGACACCAGCGAAAGAGGGTCACCGATGTCTCCAGTGCAAAATGATTATTATTTGCCTGCTCATTATTTGCTAGTGCTGGTTTGGAGTGAGGGTTAATGAAATACTCCGCAGCCCCCAAATCCCTGTTCACCACACACACTTTCTGTGTGGCTAGTACCACAGTAATGTGGTTCTATAATTATGGGAGTGGTTTGTTTTCTGGTTAGATATTTGTTATAGGATTTCTATTAAGCACAGAGAATAATACGGTATGTGTTTGTATCATTTGTGAATCGGTACGTGTGTGTGTGTATATATGTAGTCTGTGTGTATGCTTGTGCACCAAACTACACCTGTTCTCCCCCTGTGTGAATTCATGTGTGTGTGTCTGTGTTTGTGTATGCGATGCAGCTCTCTGTAAAATCTATGTGCGTGTGTGTATGTGTGGGTGGGTGTGTGCACCTGAAAGACCCACTGTGTGTATAAAGCATCATTGTCTCTCTGTGGTTCCCTACAGGAGATGTGCTCTAAAAGCCTAATCCTGTGTGGTGTGGTCACCACCCTCAGGACCTTCTAATTCTGGGTAGAGAGTGACGGTAAAGGGAGCACAACTCCCATCTCACACCTTACATAAACTAGTACTAGTAGTAAACTCTCTTACATAAACTAGTACCTACACCCTCCCTCTTATCTCCTCCCTCTATCCTTCCTCTCCTCCCCCAGTAAAATTTAAAATAAAACCACTGGCGATGCCTGTTAAACGTAAGCATTAGAGCTGTTTGTGGAGTGCAGTGTAGCCTTGTAGCTTGGCAGCTTGCCTTCAGTCTCTCACTCTCTGTTTCATCTCTTTCACTTTCCCTTTCTCCCTCAAATTTTCTCTCCGTCCTCTCTATCTTATGTATCTGTCTCCCCCTTTTCCCTCTCCCCCCTCCCTCATTCACTCTCTTTCGCTATTTATTTTCAAACAGAATAGTGGAAGAGCTTTCTTTATGTAAACATCTCAGCCAATTAGGTCCCCCCTAACTACGTTTGATGTATCCGTGGCCAGGGTCAAGCCTCGACCTGCTTCTGCCAAAAAAGTGACAAAGCGCCGATGCCATCACGCGGTGTTATAAGCCTCTTAGTGAATGATGATTCTTGGCTTGTGTGTCTGTGTATGCGTGCGTGCTTGTGTGAGTAGGCTATAGGCTAAAACAAACACTTCTGACAGTCTGTCCTCATGAGAAGGCGATGTATACTTTACTTGATTAAGGGAATGTGTTGTCATGGCAACAACAATGACAATTGTGTGTGTGTCCCTCTCTTCAACAAAGAGTTGAAGTTTTTTCTGTACAAGTCGATAGAAATCTATACAAAAAAGTTACTGATCTTGAGCTCATCCATGTGACCCTAGGCATATCACCATTGAAAGCTTAATCCAACAGCCACAGCATTATTAACAATAACCAAACTACATAACCTACTCCTGAGATATATTGTAGCGACCCTCGCGACCGCCGGAATTGAGTGTCGTCAAACACACACTCACGCACGCACACATACACACACACATCATCATCATCATACTGTATGTCCCTCTGTCAATATGTCAAGCGTATTGATATGCCGCTGACTTGTCTATCATACTGTCTGGGAGATCATCTTCATAAGTGACACTCAGCCTTCCTGACAGTGGGGGGAGAGGAGGGTCGTGTTTGATGTTGCGCAATGGATACTGGGTGAGTTTGGGGAAAGTCTCACACAGAGTTGGTGAGAGGGGGGGTGGATCTAGAGAGAGCGGGAGGAACATAGGGAGGGAGATAGGGATGGACAGGTAGGGGGTGGGGAGAAAAGAGGGAGAGAGAAGAGAGATAGAGAGAGAAAGAGATAGAGGGGGATAGAGTGGGAGAAAGAGGAAAGCTTGGCCCCGTCACCTCATGCATCTTTAAACAGGCCCCTGGACCAGTCTGAAAGAGTCATCAATCTTTGGGCAAACATGAGAGAGCATAGGAGAAAGGGATAGATTGGAAAAAGAAAGTGAAAAGGACAGCATGGAGAAAGATGTATCTTTAGAAAACCAAAAGACCCAGACGGAAAGAGAGAGAGCGAAAGCAAGAGAGCGAGGAATTTTGAAATAGAGAAACAGAATGTCAAAAACATAGACACACTGAGGTAGAGAAAGACGGTGAGCGAGAGAGAGATCGAGAGAGAGAACGATAAAGAGAGACAGAGAGAGGGAGGGAGGGAGTGAAAGAAAGAAAGAGATAAAGAAGAGAGATGGAGCAGAGAGCAGATGAATCATTTAAGGAAATAGAGAGTCCCCACAGCTCTCCGCTGCATGTGTTTTCACTGGACTGCAGGTGCACTGTTCCCCCAGATATACCTCACCTGGAGATAGATGGAGGGAGGGAGGTATTGAGGGAAGGATTGAGAGAGAGAAGGAAAGAATGCATGAGGGAGGGAAAGAGAGTGGAGATGGAGAGAGAATGCATTAGAGCAAAATATATATATTGAGGGAGAGACAACGGGGACAGGATCAAGTGGAAAGTTAGTGAGAGATCAATAGTGGTAGAAAGCATTGAATTACAGTGCGAAAATATTCGGCCCCCTTGAACTTTGCGACCTTTTGTGCCACATTTCAGGCTTCAAACATAAATATATAAAACTGTATTTTTTTGTGAAGAATCAACAACAAGTGGGACACAATCATGAAGTGGAACAACATTTATTGGATATTTCAAACTTTTTTAACAAAAACATCAAAAACTGAAAAATTGGGTGTGCAAAATTATTCAGCCCCTTTACTTTCAGTGCAGCAAACTCTCTCCAGAAGTTCAGTGAGGATCTCTGAATGATCCAATGTTGACCTAAATGACTAATGATGATAAATAAAATCCACCTGTGTGTAATCAAGTCTCCGTATAAATGCACCTGCACTGTGATAGTCTCAGAGGTCCGTTAAAAGCGCAGAGAGCATCATGAAGAACAAGGAATACACCAGGCAGGTCCAAGATACTGTTGCGAAGAAGTTTAAAGCCGGATTTGGATACAAAAAGATATCCCCAGCTTTAAACATCCCATGGAGCACTGTGCAAGCGATAATATTGAAATGGAAGGAGTATCAGACCACTGGAAATCTACCAAGACCTGGCCGTCTGTAACGGCGTTCGTTCGTCGAAAGAGAGTCGGACCGAAATGCAGCGTGGTGGTTACTCATGTCTTTAATGAAACAAATGACGATACATGAAATAACTTAATAAATACAAAAACAACAAACGGAACGTGAAACCTCATACAGCCTGTCTGGTGAACAACTACACAGAGACAGGAACAATCACCCACGAAATACACAGTGAAACCCAGGCTACCTAAATACGGTTCCCCATCAGAGACAACAAGAATCACCTGACTCACCTGAACCACCTCAGGCAGCCAAGCCAAACTAAACACACCCCTAAACAACCACAATCCCAATGCCTACAAAAAAACAATACGACAACACAATAAACCCATGTCACACCCTGGCCTGAACAAATATATAACGAAAACACAAAATACAATGACCAAGGCGTGACACCGTCCCTCTGAACTTTCAGCTCATACAAGGAGAAGACTGATCAGAGATGCAGCCAAGAGGCCCATGATCACTCTGGATGAACTGCAGAGATCTACAGCTGAGGTGGGAGACTCTGCCCATAGGACAACAATCAGTCGTGTATTGCACAAATCTGGCCTTTATGGAAGAGTGGCAAGAAGAAAGCCATTTCTTAAAGATATCCATAAAAAGTGTTGTTTAAAGTTTGCCACAAGCCACCTGGGAGACACACCAAACATGTGGAAGAAGGTGCTCTGGTCAGATGAAACCAAAATTTGACTTTTTGGCAACAATGCAAAACGTTATGTTTGGAGTAAAAGCAACACAGCTCATCACCCTGAACACACCATCCCCACTGTCAAACATGGTGGTGGCAACATCATGGTTTGGGCCTGCTTTTCTTCAGCAGGGACAGGGAAGATGGTTAAAATTGATGGGAAGATGGATGGAGCCAAATACAGGACCATTCTGGAAGAAAACCTGATGGAGTCTGCAAAAGACCTGAGACTGGGACGGAGATTTGTCTTCCAACAAGACAATGATCCAAAACATAAAGCAAAATCTACAATGGAATGGTTCAAAAATAAACATATCCAGGTGTTAGAATGGCCAAGTCAAAGTCCAGACCTGAATCCAATCGAGAATCTGTGGCAAGAACTGAAAACTGCTGTTCACAAATGCTCTCCATCGAACCTCACTGAGCTCGAGCTGTTTTGCAAGGAGGAATGGGAAACAATTTCAGTCTCTCGATGTGCAAAACTGATAGAGACATACCCCAAGCGACTTACAGCTGTAATCGCAGCAAAAGGTGGCGCTACAAAGTATTAACTTAAGGGGGCTGAATAATTTTGCACGCCCAATTTTTCAGTTTTTGTTTTGTTAAAAAAGTTTGAAATATCCAATAAATGTCGTTCCACTTCATGATCGTGTCCCACTTGTTGTTGATTCTTCACAAAAAAATACAGTTTTATATCTTTATGTTTGAAACCTGAAATGTGGCAAATGGTCGCAAAGTTCAAGGGGGCCGAATACTTTCGCAAGGCACTGTAAAAAGTGTGAGAGAGAACGGGAATTCTGATTATGAAGAGGCTTGAACATTTGGACGATTGAAATATTGGTGCCACAGACCAGACCTCAGATGGGGTGGCTTCTATACCCACCCCTCTCGCGGCAGAGACACTACTCCTCCAGCAAGCACAAGCAGTTAGCTTCCCTGAGGAGTTAACAGCTCTGAAAGCCGGAAGGGAAGTGGCTAAGGACAGCCTTCTCTCTCTTGCCCCAGAATGTGATCCAATCCTTGGAGTGATCAGAGTCGGAGGGAGGCTGCGCCAAGCAGAGGTTTTGGACCCAGATGCTATCCACCCAATTATCCGTGACTCCAGGCACCCTCTTACCAGGCTCCTCATCAAGAGTTATGATGAGAGGCTTCTCCACCCAGGGCCAGAGAGGGTCTATGGGGAGATGAGGCGGAAGTACTGGATAATTGGAGGACGAGGAGCCATTCGTAAGCACCAATACGCCTGCGTAGAATGTCAGAGATGGTTCCCAAAATGGCAGATTTACGCCCTGCTCGCTTGCGCCTCCTTAAACCACCCTTCTGGTCAACAGGAGTAGATTGCTTTGGCCCCTTGATGATCAAGTTAGGTTGTCATGTGGAAAAGCGCTGGGGCATTCTATTCAAGTGTTTGACAACCAGGTGTGTCCACCTGGACCTACTGAAGAGTTTGGATACTGAAGCCTTCCTCATGGCCCTACAGCGGTTTATCTCGCGACGGGGGAAACCCTACGAGATCCTGGCTGACGGCGGTACGAACTTCAAGGCAGGAAAAGCCAGGTTGGAGGAAGCCTTTCAAGCCATGGAACCCAGCCTCCAGGATCAGCTGATGGACCAACAAATCTCATTCAAATTTAACCCTCCAGGCTCTCCTCATTTTGGAGGAACATGGGAGCGAGAGATCAAATCTGTAAAGACGGCTTTACGAGTCGTACTAGGGGACCAAACTGTCACTGAAACTGTCTTGAGGACCGTCCTGATAGAGGTGGAAGGGATTCTGTACTCCAAACCCATGGGATATCTCTCTGCAGACATCGCTGACCTCGATCCGGTTACACCGAATATGCTCTTGATGGGACGCCGAGATGTCTCACTTCCTCAAGCCATGTATGCTGATACCAACCTCGTAGGCAGACGCCGGTGGCAACACAGACAAATCTTAGCTGACCATTTTTGAGCCTGATTCATTCGGGATTACCTACCAAGTCTACAGCACAGAGGGAAATGGCAGAGAGAAATGGCCAGCCTGGAAACTGGCCAAGTAGTATTGATGGTGGACCCTCAGCTGCCTCGGGCCTCCTGGACGGTGGGCCGTATAACTAAGACCATGCCTGGGACCGATGGTCGTGTTAGATCAGTGGAGATTCAGGTGAAGAACCGAACATATATCCGGCCAGTTGCCCGACTAATTCCTCTCCCTGAGATGACAGAGGACGGGGAGCAATGAGCCTTTTTTGAGGAGTGTGGAATTTAACACATTTCCGGGGTGGCTGTAGAAAAGGCCCATGGAGTTGGTGGAATAATCCTTTAATTCATTGCCATTTACTCAGCTGGGCCAGGGGCGCTTTAATGAGGTCAGGTGGAAATGTCCGACAGATCTAAACTCCATGAAAGAAGGAAATTGCCATCGCCTGATCTCGCTGCTTTCTCTTCCTTAACTCCATCTGATCCAGAAGTTCTGTACGTCCATGAATCCACGTATGTCCACCGACTCTGTTACCTTTCATGTTACCTTTCATCTGAACTATCTGTTGCGATCCGGAGATGGGCCATCAGTTATTGTTAATAGTTATTACCGCGGAGCGCGGCTTGGAGCGCACGCTTCAAAAACATTGTGTAATGTGAATTGTCAATGATCACGTCCCTACGGATCCTCATAGGCCAATTATGCAATCGATATGGTTCATGTGTATTGAAATTAATTATATGTACACATGAAGACAATTGAAAGAGTGAAATGAGAAATGTCATTGTTTGCTAACTGATTGACTTTGATAATGGGGATTATAGATTGTATAACCATTAACTGTTTGTATTCTTTCATGATTTATGATAAATAGTTACGAGCCTAAATGACTCGCGTATGATTACTATTGACTTGATGAACCAAACTGTTGACCTCCCTAACTTATGTTAATAATGAATGATATGATTTGATCTTTGATTATGAATTTGATTGGATACATGTTATTTGTTTCCTTTGTGATGCAGCACAGACTACTCAGTAAATATACCACTTTATGGTTAAAGGAATTCCCGCATCAGTCTCATACATTCCTCTGTCACCTGACACGTGACCACCTGTTCACCTTCACTGACAGTCATCCTACCTGTCCAGCTACCCACACAGATTCCACTAATCTTTCACTGACCTCTCCCCTCTCTGGGGCCCAAGTAACTGAGCCCTAGCAGAGAAAGGATAACTGCAAACTGCCAACACTATAGTCCAAAAATATACATTCTAAATGACAAGTTACTCACAAGCATATTACGAAAATAAAACATCTTATCTATGTTACCTAACTAATTCTGATTCATCCCCCACAGAGCACAGAGGGGATAGTGTTAGGATGGGTGTGAAGGGGTTGGGGTAGGTTTGAGGAGGTTCTTCTCTATACAAACAGTCACATTTGGTCCTCGGTCAGTGAAGGTCAATAGTGACTAACCACCTAGATTCGGTCTTATGTAGCAAAGTTTGGAATTGTGTTTTTTTACATTATATAAAAGTAGAAACTCAGAGCTACAAAATGGTATATCATACTATAACGGTTTTGACTTGAGGTTATTATTTATAGGGGTGCCAGGTAGGTTGTGCCTACCAGAGAAAACATTGGTTTCTCCTTTTAGTTTGGGTGGGAATGAGTCCCATCTGATCCGTCAAGTCTACACCAATACAAAGGACTTATGTAAAAGTCAGGATGGAAATAAACTTTTCATAAACCCTTAAAACATTGGAAAGAACTTCAAAAACAACTATACTCTTTTGCGTGGGTTGTATTAACAACATCAATGATTACACACACATATAATAATATAACACAATGAGTTCTGGTTCCTCCAGAAATGTCCTGTACCTCGGGCCTAAAAAGAGTCCTGCCCGGTAGAGTTCAGGGAACTCAAGTGACTTCTGTCACGCAATGTTTGTCCGTTCATTCCGTGTAGCATAAACCCAGTATTAATCATACCATCAATAGAACAATAAGTTTACCACAGAACTTTAAAGCGTATCACTCTTAATAAGTCCTCAACTACAACTAACTACATAAATCACAGTATACATCACATCAAAACAAATGAAATACCGTATACAAAAAGGTGGTAGTCAGTCGGTCAGTCAGACAATCCAATCCGCCAATAGATCTCCCGCGGAGAAAGGCCACGAAGAACGGAGAGGTGTAGTCCAGGGACGCAAAGAGTGGATCCGATCCTGGGTAAACTCTATTAGGCAACAAAACACACGTTTAACGGCAACAAAACAACGGAATAGAGAAGCTTCGGGAACTGAGGGTTGAACACATCCTCAGTCACGTCTCCATCACAACCCCCCTTTCGCGCAGCTGATGCTGGCTATTTAATTGGGAATTTAAGGGAAAGCGCCCTATTGGAAGGAGCTGCACTGAGACGGTTCAGAAAAATTCAGGGCCGTCACAATACACTGCATTTGAGGAACAATGGGAAACTAATTCTGCTTTGAAAGTTGATCAATTTGTAAAATCACTTTTGAGAAAGTCGCCTTTGAATGTTTTACTATCTAGTAAAGAGCTCTTCTTTATCGACACCCATTCAGCATATTTCACATCCACACCCCAAGCTTAAGCCCCAACCATCCCATTTAACTCTAGAAGCGCACACTTGACACTCTCACCGAAAATTTTCTTACCTTTGGATTACATGAAAACAGCCTAACCAGCTCTGCTGGCAACAATTTCATTACACTTTTTTGCAGACGTTTACTGACACAGACCATATTCAATGGGTGTTTTATACATGTCATGTAACGTTAGCTAACGGTGCAGCGAGCTAGTTTAACAATAAACAGTGCCAACAATGCCACGGTGCTGGGAGATAACCAACCATGTTCAATGTTAGCGAGCTAACATTAGGCTCGAACTAGAACAGCACATGGCTCTGGGAAACGAATAATAACATCAGCTAGGGAGCCAGCCAGATGACATTCACTAGCCAGCTAACAGTACACTTTAGCTTGAAATGAAACCTATTTCTGTCAAAATTAGAAAATGTGTAATATCTGAAAATGTAACTATCTTATCGGAATACAACATGGTGCATGGGCGCGTCTCCCTGTCAGGAATGCCATGCCACGGCTAATCCATAGACAGGTGTTTCCTCCATCTCTTTAGATATCATACTCTAATTCCACTGATTTCAAAACTTGATCATCCAGAAAGTGGAGAGCCACACTTATGCAGCTCCACTACACAATATATCTTTGTTAAAGGCGTGTTCAACAGGATTACCAACACAGACTGACGAGCTTCTATGGCAGACCAATACAAACTCCTCTCTCAGCATTTCCAGCCCACTCATTATCTGAGCCAATCCTGGCTAGTGGGAAAGTTGCTCACTTTATCTGTGGCTTAACTTCTCTAGGGTAGGGGGCAGCATTCTGAATTTTGGATGAAAAGCATGTCCAAATTAAACGGCCTGCTACTCGGGCCCAGAAGATATGATATGCATAAAACTGGTAGATTTCAATAGAAAACACTCTAAAGTTTCCAAAACTGTTACAAAAGTGTCTGTGAGTATAATAGAACAGAACTGATTTGGCAGGCGACAAAAAATCCATGCAGGAAGTATTTGTTTTTTTGTTTTTGTAGTTTTCTATTCAATGCCATTACAGTATCCATTGACTTAGGAATCGATTTGCAGTTCCGATGCCTTCCACTAGATGTCAACAGTCTTTAGAAATTGTTTCAGGCTTTAATTCTTATAAATGAGGGAGTAAGACCAGTCTGAATGAGGTGGACCCTGATGTGTCACAGAGTTTTTTAATGTGCAATCCCGAGAGAGTGCATTTCTTGTTTACCTTTTATATTGACAATGTTATTGTCTGGTTGAAATATTATAGATCATGTAGGCAAAAAACAACCTGAGGACTGAATATAAATATCGTTTGATATGTTTCTATGAACTTTACGGATACAATTTAGATTTTTTTTCTGCCTGTTTTGACTGTGTTTGAGCCTGTGGATTACTGATGAGCCTGTGGATTACTGAATTACTGAAGGTTTTTGGATATAAAGAGACTTTATCGAACAAAAGGAACATTTATTGAGTAAATTAATGTCTTCTGAGTGCCACCAAGATCATCAAAGGTAAGGGATAAATTTTAGCTCTATTTCTGAGTTTTGTAACGCTTCTGCTTGGCTGGTTACTGTTTGTAAAAATTTGTCAACTGGGCTATGTTCTCAAATAATCGTAAGGTATGATTTCGCTCGAAAGCATTTTCTAAATCTGACACTGTGGTTGGATTCACAAGAAGTGAATCTTTAAACCTATGTAAAATGTTTTGTTTTCAGAATTTTTATAATGAATATTTCTGTATTTGAATTTGGCGCTCTGCAATCTCACTGGATGTTGGCCAGATGGGACACTAGCGTCCCACATACCCAAGAGAGGTTAACCAACATGGCTGGTAATTTAGC
Organism: Oncorhynchus gorbuscha; assembly: GCF_021184085.1. Classification (NCBI taxonomy): domain Eukaryota; kingdom Metazoa; phylum Chordata; class Actinopteri; order Salmoniformes; family Salmonidae; genus Oncorhynchus; species Oncorhynchus gorbuscha. The sequence continues at coordinate 33,841,167 of NC_060193.1, read as the reverse complement.
AATTTTATTCATATTTACAGATGGCATACTCGTTTGTTATTAACCTGTTGCGACGAGCAATCCCGTATCCGGGATCCTATTTATAGCCTCAAGCTCATCACCATAACGCAACATTAACTATTCATGAAAATCGCAAATTAAATAAAATAAATATATTTGCTCTCAAGCTTAGCCTTTTGTTAACAACACTGTCATCTCAGATTTTCAAAATATGCTTTTGAACCATAGCTAAACAAGCATTTGTGTAAGAGTATTGATAGCCTAGCATAATCATTTAACCTTAGCATTCAGCATGCAACATTTTCACAAAAACAAGAAAAGCATTCAAATAAAATCATTTACCTTTGAAGAACTTCAGATGTTTTCAATGAGGAGACTCTCAGTTAGATAGCAAATGTTCAGTTTTTCCAAAAAGATTATTTGTGTAGGACAAATCGCTCCGTTCGGGTAAAAAATAAATAATAATAAAGTCATTACAACGCAAACTTTTTTCAAAATTAACTCCATAATATCGACAGAAACATGGCAAACGTTTAGAATCAATCCTCAAGGTGTGTTTCACATATCTATCGATGATAAATCATTCGTGGCAGTTTGGTTTCTCTTCTGAAGAAAATGGAACGCACATGAACCTGGAGATTACGCAATAATTTCGACATAGGACACCGGGCGGACACCTGGTAAATGTAGTCTCTTATGGTCAATCTTCCAATGATATGCCTACAAATACGTCACAATGCTGCAGACACCTTGGGGAAACGACAGAAAGTACAGGCTCATTCCTGGCTCATTCACAGCCATATAAGGAGACATTGGAACACAGGGCATTCAGAATCTGGGGCATTTCCTGTATGAAATTTCATCTTGGTTTTCGCCTGTAGCATTAGTTCTAGTGCACTCACAGATAATATCTTTGCAGTTTTGGAAACGTCAGAGTTTTTTCTTTCCAAAGCTGTCAATTACATGCATAGTCGAGCATCTTTTCGTGACAAAATATCTTGTTTAAAACGGGAACCTTTTTTATCCAAAAATGAAAAGAGCGCCACCTATCTCAAAGAAGTTAAGCCTAGTGTGAATTTGTCTAAACTTTCTTTCCAGCGCACCACAATTGATGTATTGTTTGTTAGCCTAAAGTTAATAGCCCTTTCTCTCCATCCTCTCCCTTTTTCTCTCACTCATCTCTTACCTCATCCTTTCTTCTCTCCCTGGTGTGGTCTTTTTCAGAGCAGTTGCCAGGTGTTGTGGACCTGCTCAAGGCTGAGTGTTCCAGCTGTTGTGTGTGTGTGTGTGTGTGTGTGTGTGTGTGTGTGTGTGTGTGTGTGTGTGTGTGTGTGTGTGTGTGTGTGTGTGTGTGTGTGTGTGTGTGTGTGTGTGTGTGTGTGTGTGTGTGTGTGTGTGTGTGTGTGAAGCTCTCCCAAGCCCCCGTTTAATATGCCACTGGAGAGGATTTTGGTACTGCAGAGATGTGTATACTTCCTTTGTGTGTACTTCCCCCCCTGCCATACTCCTCCACTATCCCTCCACTCACAGACACCTCCTTACATGATGGTCCCCTACAAATCGCCTACAAGTCCCCTATTACTACATACAGTATCATAAATATTCTAGTGCACAAAAACTATTGAACAGCGTCTTGAAAGGTTGGGAGACGGAGAGAGGAAGGGGAGGGAGGGATTGGGAGAGGGAAGGAATCAAAATCAAATCAAATCAAATGTTATTTGTCACATACACATGGTTAGCAGATGTTAATGCGAGTGTAGCGAAATGCTTGTGCTTCTAGTTCCGACAATGCAGTGATAACCAACAAGTAATCTAACTAACAATTCCAAAACTACTGTCTTATACACAGTGTAAGGGGATAAAGAATATGTACATAGGATATATGAATGAGTGATGGTACAGAGCAGCATACAGTAGATGGTATCGAGTACAGTATATACATATGAGATGAGTATGTAGACAAAGTAAATAAAGTGGCATAGTTAAAGTGGCTAGTGATACATGTATTACATAAGGATGCAGTCGATGATGTAGAGTACAGTATATACGTATGCATATGAAATGAATAATGTAGGGTAAGTAACATTATATAAGGTAGCATTGTTTAAAGTGGCTAGTGATATATTTACATCATTTCCCATCAATTCCCATTATTAAAGTGGCTGGAGTTGGGTCAGTGACAATGACAGTGTGTTGGCAGCAGCCACTCAATGTTAGATAGAAGCTGTTTTTCAGTCTCTCGGTCCCAGCTTTGATGCACCTTACTGACCTCGCCTTCTGGATGATAGCGGGGTGAACAGGCAGTGGTTCCGGTGGTTGATGTCCTTGATGATCTTTATGGCCTTCCTGTAACATCGGGTGGTGTAGTTGTCCTGGAGGGCTGGTAGTTTGCCCCCGGTGATGCGTTGTGCAGACCTCACTACCCTCTGGAGAGCCTTACGGTTGAGGGCGGAGCAGTTGCCGTACCAGGTGGTGATACAGCCTGCCAGGATGCTCTCGATTGTGCATCTGTAGAAGTTTGTGAGTGCTTTTGGTGACAAGCCGAATTTCTTCAGCCTCCTGAGGTTGAAGAGGCGCTGCTGCGCCTTCTTCACGACGCTGTCAGTGTGAGTGGACCAATTCAGTTTGTCTGTGATATGTATGCCGAGGAACTTAAAACTTGCTACCTTCTCCACTACTGTTCCATCGATGTGGATAGGGGGTGTTCCCTCTGCTGTTTCCTGAAGTCCACAATCATCTCCTTAGTTTTGTTGACGTTGAGTGTGAGGTTATTTTCCTGACAACCCACTCCGAGGGCCCTCACCTCCTCCCTGTAGGGCGTCTCGTCGTTGTTGGTAATCAAGCCTACCACTGTTGTGTCGTCCGCAAACTTGATGATTGAGTTGGAGGTGTGCGTGGCCACGCAGTCGTGGGTGAACAGGGAGTACAGGAGAGGGCTCAGAACGCACCCTTGTGGGGCCCCCGTGTTGAGGATCAGTGGGGAGGAGATGTTGTTGCCTACCCTCACCACCTGGGGGCGGCCCGTCAGGAAGTCCAGTACCCAGTTGCACAGGGCGGGGTCGAGACCCAGGGTCTCGAGCTTGATGACGAGCTTGGAGGGTACTATGGTGTTGAATGCTGAGCTGTAGTCGATGAACAGCATTCTGACATAGGTATTCCTCTTGTCCAGGTGGGTTGGGGCAGTGTGCAGTGTGGTTGAGATTGCATCGTCTGTGGACCTATTTGGGCGGTAAGCAAATTGGAGTGGGTCTAGGGTGTCAGGTAGGGTGGAGGGGATATGGTCCTTGACTAGTCTCTCAAAGCACTTCATGATGACGGAAGTGAGTGCTACGGGGCAGTACTCGTTTAGCTCAGTTACCTTAGCTTTCTTGGGAACAGGAACAATGGTGGCCCTCTTGAAGCATGTAGGAACAGCAGACTGGTATAGGGATTGATTGAATATGTCCGTAAACACACCGGCCAGCTGGTCTGCGCATGCTCTGAGGGCGCGGCTGGGGATGCCGTCTGGCCTGCAGACGGCATCCCCAGGAGGGAGTGCATGAGGGAGGGAAAGACAGGGGAGAGGATGGAGAGAGAATGTGTTAGAGATAAATAAATACACTGCTCAAAAAAATAAAGAGAACACTAAAATAATAATAATAATAATAATAATATATGCCATTTAGCAGACGCTTTTAGATCTGAATGAATGAAATATTCTTATTAAATACTTTTTTCTTTACATAGTTGAATGTGCTGACAACAAAATCACACAAAAATTATCAATGGGAGTCAAATGTATCAACCCATGGAGGTCTGGATTTGGAGTCACACTCAAAATTACAGTGGAAAATCCCACTACAGGCTGATCCAACTTTGATGTAATGTCCTTAAAACAAGTCAAAATGAGGCTCAGTAGTGTGTGTGGCCTCCACGTGCCTGTCTCACCTCCCTACAATGCTTGGGCATGCTCCTGATGAGGTGACAGATGGTCTCCTGAGGGATCTCCTCCCAGTCCCGGACTAAAGCATCCGCCAACTCCTGGACAGTCTATTGTGCAACGTGGCGTGGCGTTGGTGGATGGAGCGAGACATGATGTCCCAGATGTGCTCAATTGGATTCAGGTCTGGGAACGGGCGGGCCAGTCCATAGCATCAATGCCTTCCTCTTGCAGAAACTGCTGACACACTCCAGCCACATGAGGTCTAGCATTGTCTTGCATTAGGAGGGAACCAGGGCCAACCGCACCAGCATATGGTCTCACAAGGGGTCTGAGGATCTCATCTTGGTACCTAATGGCAGTCAGGCTACCTCTGGCGAGCACATGGAGGGCTGTGTGGCCCCCCAAAGAAGTGCCACCCCACACCATGACTGACCCACTGCCAAACCGGTCATGCTGGTGGATGTTGCAGGCAGCAGAATGTTCTCCACGGCATCTCCAGACTCTGTCACGTCTGTCACATGTGCTCAGTGTGAACCTGCTTTCATCTGTGAAGAGTACAGGGCTAGGGTTAGTGGCGAATTTGACAATCTTTGTGTTCTTTTGCAAATGGCAACTGTCCTGCATGGTGTTGGGCTGTAAGCACAACCCCCACCTGTGGACGTCGGGCCCTCATGGAGTCTGTTTCTGACCGTTTGAGCAGACACATGTACATTTGTGGCCTGCTGGAGGTCATTTGCAGGGCTCTGGCAGTGCTCCTCCTGCTCCTCAATGCACAAAGTCGGAGGTAGCGGTCCTGCTGCTGGGTTGTTGCCCTCCTACGGCCTCCTCCACGTCTCCTGTTGTACTGGCCTGTCTCCTGGTAGCGCCTCCATGCTCTGGACACTATGCTGACAGACACAGCAAACCTTCTTGCCACATTTATGTGCCATCCTGGATGAGCTGCACTACATGAGCCACTTGTGTAGGTTGTAGACTCCATCTCATGCTACCACTAGAGTGAAAGCACCGCCAGCATTCAAAAGTGACCAAAACATCTGTCAGGAAGCATAGGAACTGAGAAGTGGTCTGTGGTCCCTACCTGTCTATTCCATTTGCACAATAGCATGTGAATTATATTGTCAATCAGTGTTGCAACCTAAGTGGACAGTTTGATTTCACAGAAGTGTGATTGACTTGGAGTTACATTGTGTTGTTTAAGTGTTCCCTTTATTTTTTGGAGCAGTGTAGTTAATTTGTTTGCCCTCAAAATAAATGGTTTATGCTATGAGGGAGTGAGGCATGTGCAACGAATGGACAGAAATGACAAAAATACATAAAGTACAAAAATATACAATTGTTTCTGTAAATTGTTTGTTTGTTCTCTTCTGCTGGTATGGAGTGCAGCGCATAGCCTAACATATAAAAATGAATGGATTGGATCTATAACATTGGATACGACACTTGTCGTCCTCCGAGCATCAGTGACCTCCAGGAACATTTGCCTTTCCTTTTCACCAAGTTATGGCTCTGCAACCACTACAATACCCTCACTGGCATCGTGATTGACAGTCGCCTGACTCAAGCTCTCCTAAACAAGGGTAAGAGAACTGTCAACCTTTTTAAAAGCGAAAATTCCAAGTTGAGGAGAGAGATCTAGTGCCTGCTGAATGTAATTGACGGTTACATCAGAGGCAATGATGATCTAACAGCCACTGCTGCCATTATTTTGTTGATGACCCACTTCAAATAGAAGGACGAATCTCTGTTCCTCTTGGCAGATGTAAGGAATAAAACTTTACACAGATTAGACATGGAGAGAGTAGAATTAGCTCAGTTTCAAAGGTGTTTATTAAAATAATAGTCCAAAACAAAATAATAGGTCTCCACCAAGAGACCCTCTCCGGCATACCGTCTTCTGGGCTCTGGGTCTTTCTGTATCCTGTGGCGATCAAAACTGAACTCCCTCCTGTTACCTCTGGTACCATCCCCAACTATACATGAGTCCTTTCCTCCCCCAGTTTCTCCCATGTGTGCTGCCCTTCTGGCAGCTTTATGGGACTTGTACCGCTGGTGAGCAATCAGCCCTTGATTACTCCCCAATCCCCAATCAGCCTCAATTAGTCCTGGCTGGAGAGACTGTCGCCTCGTGATGTATACTCCATCTGTCACCAGGCCTCGACGAGTCTCCCCCTGGTGGCTGACCTGCTGTAGACCACAATATTGGATGTTGGGTTGTGCAAGTTCCTGGTTCGAATAAACCCCGAAGGAACGAAATGCACAGTGAAAGCAGGAGTGAACCGCAGGACTGCCAATTAACCAACATGTTACATGCTTCTTCGCAAACCTGAAGGAGTTTGGGTGGAAAGCTCCAGCATGTATATACACAATGTCGTGGCTGAATCAGAAATAGTTAGGTAACATAGATAAATAAGATGTATTATCTTATTTTTATCATTAGAATGTCTTCTTTTGGACTATACTGTTGGCAGTTGCAGTTATCCCTTCTCAGCTAGGGCTCAGTCACTTGCGGCCCAGAGAGGGGAGAGGTCAGGCTTGTCTTCATATGTCAATGTATCTGTTAAACCATATGATGCTATGAAGAATATCACGAGGGGAGGAGGACAGAATGGAGGCTTGTCTTCTTATGGGAATGTGTCTGTAACTATTGTTATGTCCCCTCTGAGGTTGCCCTTATCTTGACCGAGTATATGACCGAAGAGGCTCACTGTCTCCGTGAGCTTGTCCAGGAGGAGTTGTATTTGAGATGGGAGTATCTAGAATTGACAATTGATATATGCCATTGGATGATGTAATGGTTTGGTAATATGAAGTACCAAGAACGAGAAGTAGAACCTTGTCTAAGAGAGCAAACTGATCGATAATTTATAGCTAATGCTGTCTAGCTATGGGATACTCCTCTCTCTCAATGAAAAGTCTTCCTTTGTAATGTTCCTAAGATCTGTTATTCGTCATTTGAGTTCAGAGGGGTGTGTCTTGGCTATAAATGATACTAAGAATTGTTTTGTAAGCACTCTCAGAGAATTCATTTATAGACACTGAATTGATCTGAGAGTCACAGGGCTATGGTGAAGCTTATATTTGATTAAAGATGGACTTTACAATACAACTCTGACATGTGTGTGGTTTGCTCTCTCAATGTTTAGTAATACAGGAAATTAACACGACATTTGGTGCTGCGAGCAGGGTATGAATCTTCACTTGGTGACCGTTCCTGATGATCTAGGTAAATAAATCGTGCACGAGGGATCCCTCAAACTTGGGATCTCAGGGAAACCACACTTCGGGAACAAAGCAGTTGGACCAACCTTTGATCTGAGAGGCAGCGAGCCGAGTGGATACCACATCTCAAACTTAGTTTTTTTTAAAGAAAGAGGCGAACCACACACACTTGAAGTCGAGTTTAAAAAAAAATATGCCTCTGTTATGCATACTCTGAGTGTGAATTCCTTTGTAAAGAGGGCACCTTGGAGGCGTAAACAGGGCCGAGTCAGAGGAGAATGATCTGAGAGTTTGTGGACTCAAAGAATGCTCTGCTCTTGGTTGGTTGCAGGCGACTTAGAGCTGTCCCGGCACTGAATTGATCACAGTGGGGATTGGTGCGGTCTGTGGGGGTGAGGGGCCATGGTGACTGTGTGTTCTGTGTGAAACATGGTACTTGGTGCAGCTCTATTGGGAAAAGGACCTCATTCTGTGTGTTCTGTGTGACTGTCTAAGTGACTCCAATTATTTTAAATGTGCTAGCCAGGTATGCCCTGGGTTACTCTGTGTGAGTATTTTGTTATGGGATCACTAGGTAATATTTGTAGGAGTGTTCTGTGTGAGCGTGGTAGGTTGACTCTGTGTGGGTAACCTTTTAATTATGTTCTGATGTTCTGTGTGAACATCTGACCAGTTCTGTGTGAACATCTGACCAGTCCTGTGTGGGTGATCCTTAAAGTTATGTGTGAGTACCTAAGATTTTTTTACGTTGTATATGGATTCTGTGAATATTTGAAATTATGTTTGTGAAATTGTATGTGTGTATAATCAATTACTAGAGATTTGAAAAAGTAATGCTGAGAATATAATTAGATACAATTTAAACCACCCATTCGTAGACGTACATAGGTTTTGATTATCTTATCAAATGATCTTTAATGGATAATCTTTAATGGATAATTTGTTAAAGATGAGGTTTTAAGCACTATTAAACTAGTCTACAAAATCTGGGAAATTGAGCTCTCGAAACTGATTAGAGTGTGTCCACATCTTACCCTAACGATGTAACTATAAAACGCTTATTAGATTATCTCCGTCTGGGTACAACATTTGAAATAAAACTGCCCTTAAGGTTTGAATTTTTTTTCTTTTTCTTCCCAGTATGAGAGAAGTTGTGGGATTTATTGAATAAACTGTTTTCCATAAAGTTAGCGCGAATTAAGAGGGAATCTCGACATAATTTATAATGTCGTACAAAGTCTAAGGTTTTCCATCAAACTAATTATCATTGCGTGATTAATGTGATGCAGTAAAATAATTGAAATATGTTGCAAGAGAAAACAATCTATTTTTACTAAAAGGCGCAAGATCTGTTTCCTAGTCTATAAATGTCGATTTTATTCTTTGATTGCTAATCTATTAATTTGGCATGTGAGAATCGTAGCCGAAGTAACGCTTGGACCTTTAAATTAGGGCTATTTATTGTATAGTGTTTGTATAAGATATAAACGGAATGTTTTAATAGCTTGTTTGGTTCAAATTGAAAGAAGGGTTAAATGTAACTTTTTAATAGATTGTTTAGGTTAACCTGTTACTCCTACCCCCTACTTTTTCGAACATTCTGTTAAAAATCGCACAACATTTCAGCGCCCTGCTGCTCATGCCAGGAATATAGTATATGCATATGATTAGTATGTGTGGATAGAAAACACTCAGACGTTTATAAAACTCGTTAAATCACGGCTGTGACTATAACAGAACGTGCGTTTCATCGAAAAGCGCAGGAAAATCTGATCACTGAAAATGGAAATATATATCCATCCGCCACTTCAACCCATTGATAAAGGCGAACCACAATAAATGGGGCTGAGGTTGCAATACCTACAGCTTCCACACGATGTCAACAGTCTTGTCATTTGCCTAGGCTTTGTTTCTTGGTCAAACGAAGAAGAGACAAGCCATTTGTTCAAGCCTCCGACCGGATATTTTGGTTGAGATTTACCCGGACATTATTTCCAGACGGACAGCTAAAGAATATACTTCGCCTCGTGATCAATTTGATCGCTTATTAACGTTTACTAATACCTAAAGTTGCATTACAAAAGTATTTCGAAGTGTTTTGTGAAAGTTTATCATCAACTTTTTTTATTTAAAAAAATGACGTTACGTTATAAGACGCTATTTTTTTGTTTATCACACAGTCTTCATAGATCGATATCTAGGCTATATATGGACCGATTTAATTGGAAAAAAAGACCCAATAGTGATTATGGGACATCTAGGAGTGCCAACAAAGAAGATGGTCAAAGGTAATGAATGTTTTATATTTTATTTGTGCGGTTTGTGTAGCGACGACTATGCTAATTATTTCGTTTACGTCCCCTACGGGTATTTTGGGGTGTTACATGCTATCAGATAATAGCTTCTCATGCTTTCGCCGAAAAGCATTTTAAAAATCTGACTTGTTGCCTGGATTCACAACAAGTGTAGCCTTAATTCAATACCCTGCATGTGTATTTTAATGAACGTTTGAGTTTTAACTAGTACTATTAGCATTTAGCTTAGCGCATTTGCATTTCCAGATGTCTAGATGGGACGCCTGCGTGTCAGGTAGGAGCAAGAGGTTAAAGTAATTATAAATAATAGCGGAGAGATAATGGCAATAGAGTGGTGCCCACCAAATTTTTTTTTCATTCTTGTAGATTGACTGACACGTTATAATTTTGCCGCTGTTAATTTTCTAAACTTGGACATTTCATAAGTGGGAAGAGCAAAGAGAAGAGAAAGTTGGTTTTATTCTTACGACAGATGTAAGGAAAAACGTTGAAATGAGAGGGGTTATATTTTTGAACACTGAGAAAAAATAAAGAGGATATGTTAAGCTGAAAGTGATTCAGGAAAGGAAACGTTGTGATAATGTATTATGATGGTTATTGATTCTTGGTTTGATTGTTTAGGTAACACCAGTGAATTTGAGCAAGAAGGTTCATGTAGTCTAACATTATAATATGCTTCTATTATGTGGAACAATGTCAGGTCATTGCAATGTGAGTAGTTTTATTTTTACAGGGACAATGCATCATTAATCACAGTTGTGTGTGTCTAATGGGAGGGTATCCCAGACATGGGAAGCTCTCACACGAAAGCAGATTGACTAAAGGTACTTTTATTTGAGGGAATTATACAGTCATTTCTCATGGCGGATCTTGTAGATCTGTTGCAATAAGGTTTGGTTTTCTGTTCAATAAAAGTACTGAGTACATTTACATTTACATTTAAGTCATTTAGCAGACGCTCTTATCCAGAGCGACTTACAAATTGGTGCAATCACCTTATGACATCCAGTGGGACAGTCACTTAACAATAGTGCATCTAAAACTTAGGGGGGGTGGGGTGAGAGGGATTACTTAACCTATCCTAGGTATTCCTTAAAGAGGTGGGGTTTCAGGTGTCTCCGGAAGGTGGTGATTGACTCCGCTGTCCTGGCGTCGTGAGGGAGTTTGTTCCACCATTGGGGGGCCAGGGCAGCAAACAGTTTTGACTGGGCTGAGCGGGAGCTGTACTTCCTCAGTGGTAGGGAGGCGAGCAGGCCAGAGGTGGATGAACGCAGTGCCCTTGTTTGGGTGTAGGGCCTGATCAGAGCCTGGAGGTACTGAGGTGCCGTTCCCCTCACAGCTCCGTAGGCAAGCTCCATGGTCTTGTAGCGGATGCGAGCTTCAACTGGAAGCCAGTGGAGAGAACGGAGGAGCGGGGTGACGTGAGAGAACTTGGGAAGGTTGAACACCAGACGGGCTGCGGCGTTCTGGATGAGTTGAAGGGGTTTAATGGCACAGGCAGGGAGCCCAGCCAACAGCGAGTTGCAGTAATCCAGACGGGAGATGACAAGTGCCTGGATTAGGACCTGCGCCGCTTCCTGTGTGAGGCAGGGTCGTACTCTGCGGATGTTGTAGAGCATGAACCTACAGGAACGGGCCACCGCCTTGATGTTAGTTGAGAACGACAGGGTGTTGTCCAGGATCACGCCAAGGTTCTTGGCGCTCTGGGAGGAGGACACAATGGAGTTGTCAACCGTGATGGCGAGATCATGGAACGGGCAGTCCTTCCCCGGGAGGAAGAGCAGCTCCGTCTTGCCGAGGTTCAGCTTGAGGTGGTGATCCGTCATCCACACTGATATGTCTGCCAGACATGCAGAGATGCGATTCGCCACCTGGTCATCAGAAGGGGGAAAGGAGAAGATTAATTGTGTGTCGTCTGCATAGCAATGATAAGAGAGACCATGTGAGGTTATGACAGAGCCAAGTGACTTGGTGTATAGCGAGAATAGGAGAGGGTAGAGGGGGAGCCTGGACATTTTGAACCTGAATACAAGATAGGAGTCAATGTATTGCATAAGATTTTTTCCAACTCAGGAGCTTATGCTTTCTATAGCTATTGAGTTTCCTATCAAGTTTGAGAGCCTGTTTGCAGAAGACTGAATGGGTATTAATGTTGAAAAGCAAGCTTGGTCCAAACTAGTAAGGTAATATGTTAAGTGGGGGAGTATTATACATTTTAATTATAGTTTTCTTACCTCTTTAGTCAAAACAATTTCATATGTTTTTTTTAATTTGGTTATTTATTAAGTTATTTTTTTTAAAGAGACGTTGGAATAATGTATGATGCCTTAAAATCAGATACCACCTGGAGCTTTTCCCCTGATACATAGATATCTGTCTCAAGTGCATCCGTTGTTTTCTTTGTGAGAAACATGCAGACTGTGTTTTTTTTAATTGAGATGCAAACAGGAGTCTCTGAGCAAGTTTGTCATCTAAACCATTATAGTAGTGAGTTCTTGTGTAGTTTGTTGTTTGTTATTTGCATGAATTTATCACTGTATTATCTGCATACTTTGGAACTTCAGACCCTGTACAGACAGAAGGAAGATAATTAATGTGCAAGCTGAACAGTATTGACCTTTGGGGAATGAAAACATTGTGGATATGAGTGGAAAAAAAGTTAGTTTTGAGACAGTGCCAACCTTTGAAATACTTTAGATTTGTTAACCTCTTGAAGCTAGGGGGCACTATTTTTATGTTTGGAAAAATAACGTTCCCGAAGTAAACGGCCTATTTCTCAGGACCAGATGCTAGAATATGCATTTAACTTATTCGATATAGGGGGCGCTCTTTTAATTTTTGGATAAAAAAACGTTCCCGTTTTAAACAAGATATTTTGTCACGAAAAGATGCTCGACTATGCATATAATTGACAGCTTTTGAAAGAAAACACTCTGACGTTTCCAAAACTGCAAAGATATTATCTGTGAGTGCCACAGAACTGATGCTGCAGGCAAAACCAAGATGAAATTTCATACAGGAAGTGCCCCAGATTTTGAATGCGCTGTGTTCCAATGTCTCCTTATATGGCTGTGATTGCGCCAGGAATGAGCCTCCACTTTCTGTCATTTCCCAAGGTGTCTGCAGCATTGTGACGTATTTGTAGGCATATCATTGGAAGATTGACCATAAGAGACTACATTTACCAGGTGCCCACTTGGTGTCCTCCGTCGAAATTATTGCGTAATCTCCAGCTGCGTGTATTTTACCATTTGCTTCAGAGGAGAAACCCAACTGCCTCGAATGATTTATCATCGAATAGAAATGTGAAAAACACCTTGAGGATTGATTCTAAACAACGTTTGCCATGTTTCTGTCGATATTATGGAGTTAATTTGGAAAAAAGTTTGGCGTTGTAATGACTGAATTTCGGGTTTCTTTCTTAGCCAAAACGTGATGAACAAAACGGAGCGATTTCTCCTACACAAATAATATTTTTGGAAAAACTGAACATTTGCTATCTAACAGAGAGTCTCCTCATTGAAAACATCCGAAGTTCTTCAAAGGTAAATTATTTTATTTGAATGCTTTTCTTGTTTTTGTGAAAATGTTGCCTGCTGAATGCTAGGCTTAATGCTATGCTAGCTATCAATATTCTTACACAAATGCTTATGTAGCTATGGTTGAAAAGCATATTTTGAAAATCTGAGATGACAGTGTTGTTAACAAAAGGCTAAGCTTGTGAGCCAATATATTTTTTTCATTTCATTTGCATTTTTCATTTCGATTTTCATGAATAGTTAACGTCCAATTTGTAAGTCGCTCTGGATAAGAGCATCTGCTAAATGACTTAAATGTAATGTAAATGTTGCGTTATGCTAATGAGCTTGAGGCTATGATTACGCTCCCGGATACGGGATTGCTCGACGCAAGAAGATTGCCAGATTAGGATTAGGACAGATTAGGATAGAAAACACTCTAAAGTTTCCAAAACTGTCAAAATATTGTCTGTGAGTATAACAGAACTGATATCGCAGGGGAAACCCTGAGAAAAATCCAACCAGGAAGTGGCTTCTATTTTGAAAACTCCATGTTCCATAGCTCCCATTTCTCCATTTGAAGGGATATCAACCAGATTACTTTTCCTATTGCTTCCTCAAGGTGTCAACAGTTTTCAGACATAGTTTCAGGCTTTTATTTAGAAAAATAAGCCAGAAAGATAACATCGCATCAGGTGGTCACATGAGTTTTGGTCATGCAACAGAGTTTGGACAGCTATTGTTTTTCCCTCTCCTACTGATGAAGACATTTGCGGTTGATATATTATTGATTATATATTTTTTTTAAACCTGAGGATTGATTATAAAAAAGTTTGACATGTTTCTGTGGACATTACGGATATTATTTGAATTTGTCTGCGTTGTCGTGACCGCTTGTCATGCCCTGACCTGAGTATTCTTTGTTTTCTTTATTGTTTTGGTTAGGTCAGGGTGTGACATGGGTGATGTATGTGTTTTTGTACTGTAAGGGTTTTGTAGGTTATGGGGTTGTTTATCAACTAGGTGTTTATATATGCCTATGGTTGCCTAGATTGGTTCTCAATTAGAGGCAGGTGTTTATCGTTGTCTCTGATTGGGAACCATATTTAGGCAGCCATCTTCTTTGGGTATTTTGTGGGTTATTGTCTATGTCTAGTTGCCTGTGTCTGCACGTTTGTAGTATAGCTTTACGTTCGTTTTGTTGTTTTTGTAGTTTGTTTAGTGTCCGTCCTCATTAAAATATAAATGTATTCAATTCACGCTGCGCCTTGGTCTACTCCATAAGACGAACGTGACAGAATAACCCACCTTAAAAGGACCAAGCAGCGTGATTGGGAGGAACAGCTCTTAATGGAGAAATGGAAGGACGAATGGGTAACAACCAGGAAGGAGATTGAGAGTTGGTCGATCCAGGGAGAGAGCCAGAGCCTGCATGGGATTCTTTGGAACAGTGCGAGGAGGGATACAGGAGAATGGAGGAACGGCAAAGATATAAGGGTACACTGCTAGCACGGAAGACCGAGAGGCAGCCCCAATAATTTGTTGGGGGGGGCACACGGGGAGATTGGCTAAGTCAGGTAGGAGACCTGAGCCAACTCCTTGTGCTTACCGTTGGGAGCATGTAACTGGTCAGACACCGTGTTATGCAGAGATGCGCACGGTGTCTCCAGTGCGCATTTCTAGCCCGGTGAGCTATATTCCAGCTCCTCGCATTGGCCATACTAGAATGAGCATCAAGCCAGGACGAGATGTGTCAGCTTTACACTCCAGACCTCCAGTACGCCTCCACAGCCCAGTACGTCCTGTGCCTGCTCCCTGCACTCGCCCTGAGGTGCGTGTCCCCAGCCCGGTACCACCAGTGCCGGCAGCATGCACCAGACCTATAGTGCGCCTCGGCAATCCAGTACGCCCTGTTCCTCCTCCCCGCACTCACCCTGAGGTGCGTGTCCTCGGCCCAGTACCACCAGTGCCGGCACCATGCACCAGGCCTACAGTGCGCCTCGCCAGTCCACAGCGTCCAGCAACAGTACCCAGTCCAGAGCGTCCGGCTACAGTACCCAGTACCCAGGGCCGTAGACCGGAACCTCATACGACAGGCCGCAGACCGGAACCTCCTACATCGGGTCACAGTCCGGAGTCTACCACGACGGGTCACAGTCCGGATCCGCCAGAGTCTCCTTCCAGTCCTGAGCCGCCAGAGTCTCCCCCCTGTCCTGAGCCGCCAGAGCCTCCCTCCTGTCCAGAGCCGCCAGAGCCGTCAGCCAGCCAGGAGCCGCCAGAGCCGTCAGCCAGCCAGGAGCCTCCAGAGGCACCACCTAAGTGGGTCAAGACTGAGGTAGAGCGGGGTCCACATCCTGCACCCGAACCGCCGCCATGAAAAAGGCCCACCCATTTTCCTTGACTGCCCTTTAGATTAGGTTTTGTGGCCGCACATTTGTGGGGGCGTACTGTCACGCCCTGACCTGACCTGAGTATTCTTTGTTTTCTTTATCGTTTTGGTTAGGTCAGGGTGTGACATGGGTGATGTATGTGTTTTTTACTGTCTATGGGTTTTGTAGGTTTATGGGGTTGTTTATCATCTAGATATTTATATATGTCTATATATCTTGCCTAGATTGGTTCTCAATTAGAGGCAGGTGTTTATCGTTGTCTCTGATTGGGAACCATATTAAGGCAGCCATCCTCTTTGGGTATTTGTTGGGTTATTGTCTATGTTATATTGCATGTTAGCACAGTATTTTGATAGCAGTCACGTTAATCTGGTTAGTTTGTTTGTTTAGTGTACTTCGTGTTTTTCCGTCTTTTCATTAACCTCTTCAACCTATGGGGGCGCTATGGTATTATTGGATAAAAAACGTGCCCGTTTTAAGCGCAATATTTTGTCAAGAAAAGATGCTTGAATATGCATATAATTGCCAGCTTTGGAAAGAAAACACTCTGACGTTTTCAAAACTGCAAAGATATTATCTGTGAGTGCCCCAGAACTGATTTTACACGCAAAACCAAGATGAAACTTCAAACAGGAAATGAGCAGGATTTTTGACGCTCTGTTTTACTCTGGTCTCCTTATATGGCTGTGAATATGCTGTGAACGAGCTTATGCACTCTGCCGTTCGTCCAAGATGTCTGCAGCATTGTGACGTATTTGTAGGCATATCATTAGAAGATTGACCATAAGAGACTACATTTGCCAGGGGGCCGTCCGGTGTCCTTTGTCTAATTTGGTGCGTAATTCCCAGTGGCAATTATTTTACCATGCGATACAGAAGGAGACTCATACTTCCAGGAACGATACATATTTGAAGAGATATGTGAAAAACACCTTGAGGATTGGTTCTAAACAACGTTTGCCATGTTTCAGTCGATATTATGGAGTTAATTTGGAAAAAAAGTTTGGCGTTTGGATAACTGAATTTTCGTTTTTTTTTGGTAGCCAAACGGACCGATTTCTCCAGCCCAAAAAATCTTTCAGGAAAAACTGAACATTTGCTATCTAACTTAGGGTCTCCTCATTGAAAACATCTGAAGTTCTTCAAAGGTAAATAATTTATTGAATGTTTTTGCTGGTTTTTGTGAAAATGTTGTCTGCTAATGCTAACGCTAAATGCTAATGCTAAATGCTAACGCTAAATGCTAAATGCTAGCTTGCTATGGTAGAGAAGCATATTTTTGAAAATCTGAGATGACAGTGTAGTTAACAAAAGGCTAAGCATGAGAGCTAGCATATTGATTTAATTTCATTTGCGATTTTCATGAATAGTTAATGTTGCAATATGGTAATCGCTTGAGGCTGTAGTCATGATACCGGATCCGGGTTGGCTCGACGCAAGAAGTTAAATCATGCATTCACACCACGCTGCGCTTTGGTCTCCTCAATATGACTATCGTGATACCGCTCTTTCCTGTGGATTTCTGAACATAGCGCGCCAAACCAACAGAGTTTTTTGGGAGATAAAAATAATCTTTATGGAACAAAAGGAACATTTGTTGTGTAACTGGGAGTCTCGTGAGTGAAAACATCCGAAGATCATCAAATGTAAATGATTCATTTGATTGCTTTTCTGATTTTCGTGACCAAGCAACCTGAAGCTAAGTGTACTTAATGTATGGTCATGCGATCGATAAACTTACACAAACGCTTGGATTGCTTTCGCTGTAAAGCATAATTTCAAAATCTAAGATGACAGGTGGATTAAACCACTCGAGTGTTGCTTTAGCAGTATTCTTTGGGTCATTGTCCTGCTGGAAGGTAAACCTCCATCCAAGTCTCAAATCTCTGGAAGACTGAAACAGGATTCCCTCAATAATTTTGCTGTATTTAGCGCCATCCATCATTCGTTCAGTTCTGACCAGTTTCCCAGTCCCTGCCGATGGAAAACCATCCCCACAGCATGATGGATGGAATTCTTACGTTGATGAGAGGTGTTGGGTTTGCACCAGATATAGCATTTTCCTTGACGGCCAAAAAGCTCAATTTTAGTCTCATCTGACCAGAGTACCTTCTTCCATATGTTTGGAGAGTCTCCCAAATGCCTTTTGGTGAACACCAAACGTGATTGCTTACTTATTTAAGCAATAGCTTTTTCCTGTCCACTCTTCCGTAAAGCCCAGCTCTGTGGAGTGTATGGCTTAAAGTTGCCCTATCGACAGATACTCCAATCTCAGCTGTGGAGCTTTGCAGTTCCTTCAGGGTTATCTTTGGTCTCTTTGTTGCCTCTCTGATTAATGCCCTCCTTTCCTGGTTTGTTGGGTGGCCCTCTCTTGGTAGGTTTGTTGTGGTGCCATATTCTTAAATTTTTTAAATAACGGATTTAATGGTGCTCCGTGTGATGTTCTAAGTATATTTTTTTATAACCCAACCCTGATCTGTACTTCTCCACAACTTTTTCCCTGACGTGTTTGGATAGCTCCTTTGTCTTCATGGTGTCGCTTGCTTGGTGGTGCCCCCTGCTTAATGCTGTTGCAGCCTTTGGGTCCTTTCAGAACAGGTGTTTATATACTGAGATCATGTGACAGATCATGTGACACTTAGATTGCACACAGGTTGACTTTATATAACTAATTATGTGACTTCTGAAGATAATTGGTCGCACCAGTCTTATTTAAGGGCTTCATAGCAAAGTTGATGAATACATCTGCCTGCACCACTTTTAGTATTTTACATTTTTTATTGTAAAACCTTTTGGCGCATGAACTGCTAACGGGACACATACGACAACATTTGGTGAAATTGCAGAGCGCGAAATTCAAAATACAAAAATCGTAATATTAAACATTCATGAAAATGCAAGTGTCATACATCATTTAAAAGCTTAACTTCTTGTTATTAGATTTCAAAAAGGCTTTAGGGTGAAAGCATATCATGCAATTATCTGAGGACAGCGCCCCACACCAAAATACTTGTTCAACCAGCACAGCACAAAATCACAAATAGCAAATAAATAAATAGCAAATAAACAAATAAATCACTTGCCTTTGAAGATCTTCCTCTGTTTGCAATCCCAAGGGTCCCAGCTAAACAAATTAATTCTTGTTTTGTTCGATAAAGTCCTTCTTTATATCCAAAAATGTCTGTTTAGTTGACGACAATCTCAGTAATCCACTCGTTCAACATTCATAGAAACGAATCCAAAAGGTTACCGGTAAAGTTCATCCAAACAAGTCAAAGGATGTTTCTAATTAATCCTCAGGTACTATCTAAATAAACAATAATATTTAAGATAGAGAATAGTGTGTTTAATAGGGAAGATAAATCATGAAGAGCGTGCATCTCATTCACGCGCCAACAAGACTATTTGAAAAGTAATTTTTCAAAAAACAAGCCTGAAACACTTTCTATAGACTGTTGACATATAGTGGAAGCCATAGGTACTAATCTGGATCCTATCTATTTGTATTTCCCATAGGCTAGCACTGAAATGGCCTGTGACCTCAAAATAAAATTACATTTACATTTACATTTAAGTCATTTAGCAGACGCTCTTATCCAGAGCGACTTACAAATTGGTGCATTCACCTTATGACATCCAGTGGAACAGCCACTTTACAATAGTGCATCTACATATTTTAAGGGGGGAGGGGGGTGAGAAGGATTACTTTATCCTATCCTAGGTATTCCTTAAAGAGGTGGGGTTTCAGGTGTCTCCGGAAGGTGGTGATTGACTCCGCTGTCCTGGCGTCGTGAGGGAGTTTGTTCCACCATTGGGGAGCCAGAGCAGCGAACAGTTTTGACTGGGCTGAGCGGGAACTGTACTTCCTCAGTGGTAGGGAGGCGAGCAGGCCAGAGGTGGATGAACGCAGTGCCCTTATTTGGGTGTAGGGCCTGATCAGAGCCTGGAGGTACTGAGGTGCCGTTCCCCTCACAGTCCGTAGGCAAGCACCATGGTCTTGTAGCGGATGCGAGCTTCAACTGGAAGCCAGTGGAGAGAGCGGAGGAGCGGGGTGACGTGAGAGAACTTGGGAAGGTTGAACACTAGACGGGCTGCGGCGTTCTGGATGAGTTGTAGGGGTTTAATGGCACAGGCAGGGAGCCCAGCCAACAGCGAGTTGCAGTAATCCAGACGGGAGATGACAAGTGCCTGGATTAGGACCTGCGCCGCTTCCTGTGTGAGGCAGGGTCGTACTCTGCGGATGTTGTAGAGCATGAACCTACAGGAACGGGCCACCGCCTTGATGTTAGTTGAGAACGACAGGGTGTTGTCCAGGATCACGCCAAGGTTCTTAGCGCTCTGGGAGGAGGACACAATGGAGTTGTCAACCGTGATGGCGAGATCATGGAACGGGCAGTCCTTCCCCGGGAGGAAGAGCAGCTCCGTCTTGCCGAAGTTCAGCTTGAGGTGGTGATCCGTCATCCACACTGATATGTCTGCCAGACATCCAGAGATGCGATTCGCCACCTGGTCATCAGAAGGGGGAAAGGAGAAGATTAATTGTGTGTCGTCTGCATAGCAATGATAGGAGAGACCATGTGAGGTTATGACAGAGCCAAGTGACTTGGTGTATAGCGAGAATAGGAGAGGGCCTAGAACAGAGCCCTGGGGGACACCAGTGGTGAGAGCGCATGGTGAGGAGACAGATTCTCGCCACGCCACCTGGTAGGAGCGACCTGTCAGGTAGGACGCAATCCAAGCGTGGGCCACGCCGGAGATGCCCAACTCGGAGAGGGTGGAGAGGAGGATCTGATGGTTCACAGTATCGAAGGCAGCCGATAGGTCTAGAAGGATGAGAGCAGAGGAGAGAGAGTTAGCTTTAGCGGTGCGGAGCGCCTCCGTGATACAGAGAAGAGCAGTCTCAGTTGAATGACTAGTCTTGAAACCTGACTGATTTGGATCAAGAAGGTCATTCTGAGAGAGATAGCGGGAGAGCTGACCAAGGACGGCACGTTCAAGAGTTTTGGAGAGAAAAGAAAGAAGGGATACTGGTCTGTAGTTGTTGACATCGGAGGGATCGAGTGTAGGTTTTTTCAGAAGGGGTGCAACTCTCGCTCTCTTGAAGACGGAAGGGACGTAGCCAGCGGTCAGGGATAAGTTGATGAGCGAGGTGAGGTAAGGGAGAAGGTCTCCGGAAATGGTCTGGAAAAGAGAGGAGGGGATAGGGTCAAGCGGGCAGGTTGTTGGGCGGCCGGCCGTCACAAGACGCGAGATTTCATCTGGAGAGAGAGGGGAGAAAGAGGTCAGAGCACAGGGTAGGGCACTGTGAGCAGAACCAGCGGTGTCGTTTGACTTAGCAAACGAGGATCGGATGTCGTCAACCTTCTTTTCAAAATGGTTGACGAAGTCATCTGCAGAGAGGGAGGATGGGGGGGGAGGGGGAGGAGGATTCAGGAGGGAGGAGAAGGTGGCAAAGAGCTTCCTAGGGTTAGAGGCAGATGCTTGGAATTTAGAGTGGTAGAAAGTGGCTTTAGCAGCAGAGACAGAGGAGGAAAATGTAGAGAGGAGGGAGTGAAAGGATGCCAGGTCCGCAGGGAGGCGAGTTTTCCTCCATTTCCGCTCGGCTGCTCGGAGCCCTGTTCTGTGAGCTCGCAATGAGTCGTCAAGCCACGGAGCGGGAGGGGAGGACCGAGCCGGCCTGGAAGATAGGGGACATAGAGAGTCAAAGGATGCAGAAAGGGAGTAGAGGAGGGTTGAGGAGGCAGAATCAGGAGATAGGTTGGAGAAGGTTTGAGCAGAGGGAAGAGATGATAGGATGGAAGAGGAGAGAGTAGCGGGGGAGAGAGAGCGAAGGTTGGGACGGCGCGATACCATCCGAGTAGGGGCAGTGTGGGAAGTGTTGGATGAGAGCGAGAGGGAAAAGGATACAAGATAGTGGTCGGAGACTTGGAGGGGAGTTGCAATGAGGTTAGTGGAAAAACAGCATCTAGTAAAGATGAGGTCGAGCGTATTGCCTGCCTTGTGAGTAGGGGGGGAAGGTGAGTGGGTGAGGTCAAAAGAGGAGAGGAGTGGAAAGAAGGAGGCAGAGAGGAATGAGTCAAAGGTAGACGTGGGGAGGTTAAAGTCGCCCAGAACTGTGAGAGGTGAGCCGTCCTCAGGAAAGGAGCTTATCAAGGCATCAAGCTCATTGATGAACTCTCCGAGGGGACCTGGAGAGCGATAAATGATAAGGATGTTAAGCTTGAAAGGGCTGGTAACTGTGACAGCATGAAATTCAAAGGAGGCGATAGACAGATGGGTAAGGGGAGAAAGAGAGAATGACCACTTGGGAGAGATCAGGATCCCGATGCCACCACCCCGCTGACCAGAAGCTCTCGGGGTGTGCGAGAACACGTGGGCGGACGAAGAGAGAGCAGTAGGAGTAGCAGTGTTATCTGTGGTGATCCATGTTTCTGTCAGTGCCAATAAGTCGAGGGACTGGAGGGAGGCATAGGCTGAGATGAACTCTTCCTTGTTGGCTGCAGATCGGCAGTTCCAGAGGCTACCGGAGACCTGGAACTCCACGTGGGTCGTGCGCGCTGGGACCACCAGATTAGGGTGGCAGCGGCCACGCGGTGTGGAGCGTTTGTATGGTCTGTGCAGAGAGGAGAGAACAGGGATAGACAGACACATAGTTGATAGGCTACAGAAGAGGCTACGCTAATGCAAGGAGATTGGAATGACAAATGGACTACATGTCTCAAATGTTCAGAAAGTTAAGCTTACGTAGCAAGAATCTTATTGACTAAAATTATTAAAATGATACAGTACTGCTGAAGTAGGCTAGCTGGCAGTGGCTGCGTTGTTGACTTTGTAGGCTAGCTGGCAGTGGCTGCGTTGTTGACACTACACTAATCAAGTTGTTCCGTTGAGTGTAATAGTTTCTACAGTGCTGCTATTCGGGGGCTAGCTGGCTAGCTAGCAGTGTTGATTACGTTACGTTGCGTTAAAAGAACGATAACAATTATCTTTGATACACAGACGGCTATGTAGCTAGCTATGTAGCTAGCTACGATCAAACAAATCAAACCGTTGTGCTGTAATGAAATTAAATGAAAAATGTGATACTACCTGTGGAGCGAAGCGGAATGCGACCGGGTTGTTGAGTGCGGAAGTTCTATTCAGTAGACGTTGGCTAGTTAGCAGTGTCTCCTACGTTAAGGACGACAAATAGCTGGCTAGCTAACCTCAGTAAATTAAGATAATCACTCTAAGACTACACGCTCTAAACTACACAATTATCTTGGATACGAAGACAGCAAAGACAACTATGTAGCTAGCTAACACTACACTAATCAAGTCGTTCAGTTGAGTGTAATAGTTTCTACAGTGCTGCTATTCGGTAGACGGTGGACGTTTGCTAGCTGGCTAGCTGCTGGGCAGATAGCAGTGTAGACTACGTTAGGACGACGAAATACAAGTTGCAATAGAAGTGCTGACTGTTTCACTATGTTGTCCTCTTTCTTTTCCTTTTTCTTCTGTCCTTCTTTTGTCCTTATTTTGTCTTCCTTTCTTCTGTTAACTAGATATTTTTTGTTGTTATTCTTTGTAAGCTAGCTAGCTTCTTCCAGGAGAGTCCCTAGCAACTGCTTAGCAACAAGTAAACAATTCTGCTAGCAATTCAGCTAGCTAAGATAACTGTACAATTCTATGAAAAATAGTTAATTTTTCAAAAGCCTGTCTTTTTGGTTTGTTCCTTGTTTTGTCTTCTATTGAGTCTTGCAGTTTTCTCTTGATTTTTTTTGATGTACTTCACTCTAAAAAACCATTTAAATCTCAATATATACAGGAGCTCATTTTTCAGCAGCTGCTCAATTTAGAACTCCGTGTAAGAATGGATAATAAAATAATTCCGGATGGATATCCTCGGGTTTTCGCCTGCCATATCAGTTATGTTATACAGAGATATTATTGTAACAGTTTTAGAAACTTCAAAGTGTTTTCTATCCAATACTACCAAGTATATGCATATCCTAGCTTCTGAGCCTGAGTAACAGGCAGTTTGCTTTGGGAACGTCAGTCATCCGAAATTCTGAACAAAAACCAACCATGTCCGTTTCATGAAGTCCAAATGTTTAAATTACAGGTTGGAATGCAACAAAATAGGAAAAATGTCAAGGGGGATGAACTATTTTGCAAGGCACTGTTTACATTTGGTAAAGCTCATATTATGGCATGAACAGGTTATAAGCAAAGGGAAACGACAGTCCATCATTACTTTAAGACATGAAGGTCAGTCAATCCGGAAAATTTCAAGAACTTTGAAAGTTTCTTCAACTGCAGTCGCAAAAACCATAAAGTGCAATGATGAAACTTGCTTTCATCAGGACCTCCACAGGAAAGGAAGACCCAGAGTTACCTCTTCTGCAGAGGATATGTTCATTAGAGTTACAAGCCTCAGAAATTGCAGCCCAAATAAATGCTTCACAGAGTTCAAGTAACAGACACATCTCAACATCAACTGTTCATAGGAGACTCAGTGAATCAGGCCTTTCTACAAAGAAACCACTACTAAAGGACACCAATAATAAGAAGAGACTTGCGTGGGCCAAGAAGCACAAGCAATGGACAATAGACTGGTGAAAACCTGTCCTTTTTAGTTCCAACCGCCGCAGGTGTGGTTCCCACCATAAAGCATGGAGGAGGAGGTGTGCTTGTGGGGGGGTGCTTTGCTGGTAACACTCTGTGATTTATTTAGAATTCAAGGCACACTTAACCAGCATGGCTATCACAGCAAGGTCCCCCTGCTCAAGCCAACGCATGTCCAGGCCTGTCTGAAGTTTGCCAATGACCATCTGGATGAACCAGAGGAGGAATGGGAGAAGGCCATGTGGTCTGATGAGACAAAAATAGAGCTTTTTGGTCAAAACTCCACTCGCATGTTTGGAGGAAGAAGAAGGATGAGTACAACCCCAAGAACACCATCCCAACCGTGAAGCATGGAGGTGGAAACATCATTCTTTGGGGATGCTTTTCTGAAAAGGGGACAGGACGACTGCACCGTATTAAGGGGAGGATGGATGGTGCCATGTATCGCGATATTTTGGCCAACAACCTCCTTCCCTCAGTAAGAGCATTGAAGATGGGTAGTGGATGGGTCTTCCAGCACAACGACCCGAAAAACACAGCCAGGGCAACTAATGAGTGGCTCCGTAAGAAGCATCTCAAGGTCCTGGAGTGGCCTAGCCAGTCTCCAGACCTGAACCCAATAGAAAATATTTGGAGGGAGGTGAAAGTCCGTATTGCCCAGCGACAGCCCCGAAACCTGAAGGATCTGGAGAAGGTCTGAATGGAGGAGTGGGCCAAAATCCCTGCTGCAGTGTGTGCAAACCTGGTCAAGAACTACAGGAAACATATGATCTCTGTAATTGCAAACAAAGGTTTCTGTACCAAATATTAGGTTCTGCTTTTCTGATTTATCAACTACTTATGTCATACAATAAAATGCAAATGAAGTACTTAAAAATCATACAATGTGATTTTCTGGATTTTTGTTTTAGATTCCGTCTCTCACCGAAGTGTACCTATGATAAAAATGACAGACCTCTACATGTTTTGTAAGTAGGAAAAGCTGCAAAATCGGCAGTGCATCAAATACTCAGTTCTCCCCATTGTATATATATATTTTTCAACACTTTTTTGGTTAATACATGATTCCTTATGTGTTCTTTTTTTACGTCTTCACTATTATTCTACAATGTCGAGAAAATAGTACAAATAAATAAAAACCCTTGAATAAGTAGGTGTGTCCAAACTTTTCACACAGATACAAGCACACACACGGACGCGCACAAGCAATGAGCACACACACAGAGACCTTAGAGGGAGAGGATTGGGTGCTTTCATACCTCAAGCCCCTGTGGCTCAGTTGGTAGCGCATGGTGCTTGTGTCACCAGTTTTGTGGGTTTGATTCCCCCAGGTGACCACCACCAAAACATAAGTGCTCGCTACTGTAAGATTCTCTGGATAAGAGTGCTAAAATGCACAAATAATAAATAGGAACTAAGACATAATTCCATCATCAGATACATTAAAGGACCAACGCATCTGCTTTTTATCTCACTATCAAATATGTTCTGGGTAACAATTAAGTACCTTACCGTGATTGTTTTCAATGAACATGGTCAATAATAAAGAGCAATTTCTCAAGCAATAATTTTGCTAGGACTGTCTGGGAGTGATCTGACTAAGGAGGGGAAACTGAAAACGTTTTGGGCAGAAACATTTGGAACTCTCTTTCTTATTGGTCTATTAACTAATTGACCACCTGGTGATGTCACCATGCAGGCCAGAATGCCAAAACTGGCAGAAATTTCAAGTGGTCTTTTCAAACATCTCTTACACTAAAAGGGCATTATTATAATTTTCACAATATAACAGTATTATTCCAATTATTCCAAGGGAACACTAAAATAACACATCCAAGATCTGAATGAATTAAATATTCTTATTAAATACTTCTTTCTTTACATAGTTGAATGTACTGACAACAAAATCACACAAAAATGATCAATGGGAGTCAAATGTATCAACCCATGGAGGTCTGGATTTGGAGTCACACTCAAAATTAAAGTGGAAAATCCCACTACAGGCTGATCCAACTTTGATGTAATGTCCTTAAAACAAGTAAAAATGAGGCTCAGTAGTGTGTGTGGCCTCCACGTGCCTGTATGACCTCCCTACAATGCCTGGGCATGCTCCTGATGAGGTGACGGATGGTCTCCTGAGGGATCTCCTCCCAGTCCTGGACTAAAGCATCCGCCAACTCCTGGACAGTCTGTTGTGCAACGTGGCGTGGCGTTGGTGGATGGAGCGAGACATGATGTCCCAGATGTGCTCAATTGGATTCAGGTCTGGGGAACGGGCGGGCCAGTCCATAGCATCAATGCCTTCCTCTTGCAGGAACTGCTGACACACTCCAGCCACATGAGGTCTAGCATTGTCTTGCATTAGGAGGGAACCAGGGCCAACCGCACCAGCATATGGTCTCACAAGGGGTCTGTGGATCTCATCTCGGTACCTAATTGCAGTCAGGCTACCTCTGGCGAGCACATGGAGGGCTGTGCGGCCCCCCAAAGAAATGCCACCCCACACCCTGACTGACCCACCGCCAAACCGGTCATGCTGGAGGATGTTGCAGGCAGCAGAACGTTCTCCACGGCGTCTCCAGACTCTGTCACATCTGTCACATGTGCTCAGTGTGAACCTGCTTTCATCTGTGAAGAGCACAGGGCTAGCGTTAGTGGCGAATTTGCCAATCTTGGTATTCTCTGGCAAATGCCAACTGTCCTGCATGGTGTTGGGATGTAAGCACAACCCCCACCTGTGGACGTCGGGCCCTCATACCACCCTAATGGAGTCTGTTTCTGACCATTTGAGCAGACACATGCACATTTGAGGCCTGCTGGAGGTCATTTTGCAGGGCTCTGGCAGCGCTCCTCCTGCTCCTCAATGCACAAAGGCGGAGGTAGTGGTCCTGCTGCTGGGTTGTTGCCCTCCTATGGCCTCCTCCACGTCTCCTGATGTACTGACCTGTCTCCTGGTAGCGCCTCCATGCTCTGGACACTACGCTGACAGACACAGCAAACCTTCTTGCCACATTGATGTGCCATCCTGGATGAGCTGCTCTACCTGAGCCACTTGTGTGGGTTGTAGACTCCATCTCATGCTACCACTAGAGTGAAAGCACCGCCTGCATTCAAAAGTGACCAAAACATCAGCCAGAAAGCATAGGAACTGAGAAGTGGTCTGTGGTCACCACGCAAATCACATTACTGTCTGCACTGGGCCTTTAAGAACATTGTTGTGTTGGGATAGTAGTACTGACAGTGTTTTTTTCTATCGCTTCTCTCTTCTTCCCTCCTCTCTTGCTTCCTCTGCTCTATTGCTCTGTCCCTTTGGGTCTCTCTTCTTTCTTGTTCTGATGCCAGAAAGATCTTGATAATTCAAAGACCTGGCTGCCATGTGTAAATTAGTGGAGGCTGGTGGGAGGAGCTATATGAGGACGGGCTTGTTGTAATAGCTGGAATGGAATGAATGGAACATGTGGTTTCCATTTGTTTGATGTGTTTGATATCGTTCCATAAATTCCATTCCAGCCATTACAATTAACCTGGACTCCTATAGCTCCTCACACCAGCCTCCTCAGCTGTAACTATAATCTCCCTCTCCTCCCATCTATCTATCTATCTATCTATCTATCTATCTATCTATCTATCTATCTATCTATCTATATATATATATATATATATATATATATATATCTTCATACCTCACAACAAGGCATTCTTCCAAGAGTGCTTTGAAAAAAAACCTCACTTCTCCTCCCCTCATCCATTTGTGAAAAGCGCCTAATCAACAAAGATAGGGTCAATTCATTCCCCCTCTTTGTTTGTGGTACTGAGAATAAACTGTGTCGCAGGTGATGAACTGTTCTGCTCAGCGCAGAAAACAAGATTCTTGATAACAGCCAAGGTTGAAATTATTTTATGTTTGGCGCCATTGCAGCGGTTGTCAACTCACCATTATGATGTATTGGATGAGGGGACTTTCTATTCTCCCTACCTGTCTCTTCTTCTCTGCTTCACTATTTTCTCTTTCTGTATTCCTCTCATTCGCTCTTCTTCTACTTTTCTCGCTTCCTCCCTCTTAACCCAATCTCTCTGTCAAACTCTCTCACAATGTCTTTCTCAATCTCTCATTTTTTCCCTCTCTGTCTATCTGGGGGCAAAATAAAAGTGTCTCCTCAGCTATTGTGAGCACAGTAGCATGGGAACACAGTGGGGGTCGAGTAAATATGCTACTATGCTATTCTGTGTGAAGCCAGTGCTTATTCTCTTCTAGTGTTGTGTCCATGAACACACAGAGACATAAAGCCAAAGACAGTCATTAGTCTTGCCTCCCAGTCCCAGTTGTGCACTTTGCTGCTACTGGAAGGCCTAAACAAATGCCGCACACTCACACACACACAACAAGAAAGGAAATTAAAATAATGGAATAATGCTAAAACAGCTACAGTAAACCAAAAAGTGAGTATGGTTATTTTACATTTTTTATGTTGTTATATACTCTTTTCTTCATGTTTTGTAGAACAACTGTTCTCTTTTGGCCTCATCCTATCACACCTTCTACTTTGTCGTAACTAGTGTGACTATGCAAAGGCCCCTGGGAAATAGGGCGCAGCAGCAGACTTTAAGTGGGTGTTAAAGACTCTGTCACGTACAGTGTTCATTAGTTTTTATTTGACCAAATGACACCTGAGTCTCGTCGAAGGGGGCGGAGAGGATGGTACCTATCTTGCGAGAATGAGCCTAGTATAGAGCAGCTATTAATGCTCCTCCCTTAGGTACATTTTTGCATCGGCAATGCAGACAAATTCACTCTCTGGGTAGTTATACAAGAAGAAACTTAATGGAAACAGGACGCAAAGTTGATTGAAAGACAATGGAGGTATGGCAAATGTTGGTGACCAGTTCAAGTTTCATCACTGTGGCAGTTACATGTATATATTGAATGACCTGTTTTGTGGCAATAAATGAACCATTCTGTGTGAATGACCTATGGCCCCCATCCTCTCTCTCTCAATTCAATTCAAAGGGATTTATTGGCATGGGAAACATATGTTTACATGGCCAAAGCAAATGGAATAGACAATAAACAAAAGGTACATTAACTTCTTGTAACTAGGGGACAGTATTTTCATTTTTGGAAAAATAACGTTCCCAATGTAAACGGGCTATTTTGTCAGGACAAGATGCTAGAATATGCATATAATTGACAGCTTAGGATAGAATACACTCTAAAGTTTCCAAAACTGTAAAAATATTGTCTGTGAGTATAACAGAACTGATATTGCAAGCGAAAGCCTGAGACAAATCCAATCCGGAAGTGGCTTATGTTTTGAAAGCTCTGCGTTCCGATGCGTCCCTATTGAGCAGTGAATGGGCTATCAACCAGATTCCCCTTTCTACGTATTCCCCAAGGCGTCTACAGCATTTTGACGTAGTTTTACACATTTATGTTGAAGAATGAGCGTAAGCGACTATATTTGCGTAAGTGGTCACCTAATGGCTCTCAGAATGATTCTTGCGTAAAATACAGAGGTAGCCATTACTCCTCTCCGTCCTACTGAAAAGCCAATTGTCCCGGTGGATATAATATTGAATAGATATTTGAAAAACACCTTGACGATTGATTATAAACAACGTTTGCCATGTTTCTGTCGATTTTATGGAGCTAATTTGGAATGTTTCCGGTCGATTTCTCAGGCAAACGTGAACAACATAGGAGCTATTTCGCCTACAAAAATAATATTTTTGGAAAAAAGGAACATTTGCTATCTAACTGGGAGTCTCGTGAGTGAAAACATCCGAAACTCATCAAAGGTAAACGATTTAATTTGATTGCTTTTCTGATTTTCATGACCAAGTTGCCTGCTGCTAGCTAGGCAAAATGCTATGCTAGGCTATCGATAAACTTGCACAAATGCTTGTCTTGCTTTGTCTGTAAAGCATATTTTCCAAATCTGAGATGACAGGGTGATTAACAAAAGGCTAAGCTGTGTTTCAACATATTTCACTTGTGATTTCATGAATCTGAATATTTTCTAGTAATATTTATGTCTGTTGCGTTATTCTAATTAGTGTCAGATGATGATTACGCTCCCGGACCCGGGATGGGTAGTATCAAGAGGTTTTAATTAACACGGGAAACATTAGTAAACATTACACTCACAACAGTTTTACAAGAATATAGACATTTCAAATGTTATATTATTGGTTATGTACAGTTTTGTAACAATGTGCAAGTAGTAGAAAATAAATAAACAGATACATATAAGTTGTATTTACAATGTTGTTTGTGGGTCACAAATCTTGCTGCTGTGATTGTACACTGCGGTATTTTACCTAACAGATATGGGAGTTTATCAACATTTGATTTGTTTTCAAATTCTTTGTGGGTGTGTGATCAGTGGGAAGTATGTGTCTCTAATGTGGTCATACATTTGGCCGGAGGTTAGGAAGTGTAGCATAGTTTTCCACCTCATTTTGTCGGCAGTGGGAACATAGCCTGTCTCTTCTCTCAAGAGCCAGGTCTGCCTATGGGGGCCTCTCTCAATAGCAAGGCTATGCTCACTGACTCTATACATAGTCAAGGATTTTCTTAATTTGCGGTCAGTTGTTGTTGTTAAATTACGAGCCTAGTTAGTTAAGCCACAGAAAACGTGAGCAACCTTCCCACTGGCCATAATTGAGAGATGAGTTTGGATAGGTCTGCCACATAGTCTATTGGAGCTGGTCAGTATGTCTAAGTAATTGTGTCAAACACAGCTTTTTAAAACATGTATTGTGTAGTAAAACTGCATAAACATAATGCCAAGTTAAAGTGTACTAATAGCTAGCTAACGTTAGCTGGCTGGCTCGCTAGCTAATGTTATGTGTATGCTCTCCACTGTCTGGAGGACCGAGTTCTGAAATCAGTGTAATTCGAGTATGATTCTGTAGCTAAGGAGATGGAGAAAACAGCAGACTGGATTACGACGTGCATGACATCAGACAGGAGATGCGTCCAACCATGATGTATACTGGTAAGATAGTCTAGCTAGCTACATTTTCAGATATTACACGTTTCTAATTTGACAGAAAATGGTTTAATTTCAAGTGTACTGTTAGCTAGCTAACATTATGTGTATTATCTAATTATTCATATCTCAGACACATTTGCTTGACTAGTTACAATCATAGAACCTGGTTGGTTAGGTACCTGCAGATTCATGCAGGGTAGTAACGACATGAGTTGTGATTATGGTCCATTAGCTAACTACTAGTCTTAACAAAAGACTCCACTCTAATTTTGAAAAAAGTATTTTCATTTCAATTTAGTGTACTGTTAGCTGGCTCTCTTGCTAACTAATGTTACATCATGCGTTGGGATTCATTGTTTAGCTAGCTAGCTACATTTCTTAACAAAACACTCTCATCTTAGTGTGCCAGAGCACAGAATAACTGATTAATTTTTGAACGCTCAACGGCAGTTGAATATGTCCGGTGTCAGTAAACGTCGACAACAAAGCAAAATTCAATTGTTGCCAGCAGTACTGTTATAGTCACCAATGCTCTGGATAACATGATAACTGCCTAACCAGCTCTTTTAGGGGGAGTAAAATGGTCAGAGTGGGGTGTTCTCTCATTATGTGTCTGGAAGTAGCTAGCCAATGTTAGCCAGTTATCTTGGGTGCTTGACAGTCATCGTGAGGTCAGAGCTTTCATAACAACCCTACTTTCTGGCCAGAGCGTCCAGTGTGCGCTCTGAATGTGAAAAGCTCTGAATTTACCAACGGATAATCTGACAGCACAGTTGCAGTCACCAACGCTCTGGATAACATACGGTAACAGCCTAACTAGCTCTGCTAGGGCGAGTAATGTTCAGTGAGCTGTTCTCTCTCTCTTAGATGTCTGGAAGTAGCTGACAAGTTAGTTCAGAATGCATGGCTCAACCATTAAAGATATGGGTGGGGCTAAGGCTTAAGAGGGTGTGAACAATTCTGAATGGCTGTAGACAAAGAAGGGCACTCCAAAAGTAATACCAAAACATTGAAAGACGGTTTTCTCATAAGTGAGTTTACAAGTTGATCAACTTTCAAAGCAGAATTACTTTCCCATTGTTTCCTCAAATGCAGTGTATGATATACTATTTTGTAGCACTGAGTGTCTATTTTTATCCAATGTAAAAAACAGAACTTTAAACGCTGCTACATAAGACCAAATCCAGGTGGTGAGTAACATTTAGACCTAACCAAATTGAACAGAGACCCAGAACCAGCTGCTTGAGGGGACTCTTCTCTAGGTTTGTTTTTTCTTTTTTTCTCTCCTTGATTTAACCTGTTAAGCTAGTTGAGAACAAATTCTCATTTACAACTGCGACCTGGCCAGGATAAAGCAAAGCAGTGCAACAGAAACAACAACACAGAGTTACACATGGAATAAACAAGAATACAGTCAATAACACAATATATTTTTATTTATTTATTCAGTGTGTGCAAATGGCATGAGGAGGTAAGGCAATAAATATGCCATGGTAGCAAAGGAATTACAATTTAGCAGATTAACACTGGAGTGATAGATGAGCAGATGATGATGACCAGATGATGGTGTGTAAGTAGTGAAACTGGTGTGCAAAAGAGCAGCAAAATAAACTAAAACAATATGGGGATTATGTAGATTGGGTGGGCTTTTTACTGTTGGACTATGTACAGCTACAGCGATCGGTTGGCTGCTCAGATAGCTGATGTTTAAAGGTAGTGTCGGTGAAATATAAGTCTCCAGCTTCAGCGATTTGCAAAAATCCAGTCACTGGCAGCAGAGAACTGGAAGGAAAGGCGGCCAAAGAAGGTGTTGGCTTTGTGGATGACCAGTGAGATATACCTGCTGGAGCGTGCGCTACGGGTCGGTGTTGTTATCGTGATCAGTGAGCTGAGATAAGGAGGAGCTTTATCTAGCATAGACTTATAGATGACCTGGAGCCAGTGGGTCTGGCGACAAATATGTAGCGAGGGCCAGCCGACTAGAGCATACAGGTCACAGTGGTGGGTGGTTTAAGGTGCTTTGGTAACAAAATGGATGGCACTGTGATAGACCATATCCAATTTGCTGAGTTGAGTATTGGAAACTATTTTGTAGATGACATCGCCGAAGTCAAGGATCTGTAGGATAGTCAGTTTTACGAGGTTAAATTTGGCGGCATGAGAGAAGGAGGCTTTGTTGCGAAATAGAAAGCCGATTCTAGATTTGATTTTGGATTGGAGATGTTTGATATGAGTCTGGAAGGAGAGTTTACAGTCTAGCCAGACACCTAGGTATTTGTAGTTGTCAACGTATTCTAGGTAAGAACTGTCCAGAGTAGTGATGCTAGTCGGTCGTGCAGGTGAGGGCAGCGAACGGTTGAAAAGCATGCATTTGGTTTTGCTAGCGTGTAAGAGCAGTTGGAGGCCACGGAAGGAGTGTTGTAGTATTGCATTGAAGCTCGTTTGGAGGTTAGTTAACAAAGTGTCCAAAGAAGGGCCAGATGTATACAGAATGGAGTTGTCTGCTTAGAGGTGGATCAGGGAATCACCTGCAGCAAGAGCAACATTGTTGATATAGACAGAGAAAAGAGTCGGCCAGAGAATTGAACTCTGTGATTCCCCCATAGAGACTGCCAGATGTCCGGACAACAGGCCCTCCGATTTGACACACTGAACTCTGCAAAGTAGTTGGTGAACCAGGCGAGGCAGTCATTTGAGAAACCAAGGCTATTGAGTCTGCCGACAAGAATACGATGATTTACAGAGTCGAAGCCTAGGCTAGGTCGATGAATATGGCTGCACAGTAATGTCTTTTATCGACTGCGGTTATGATATCGTTTAGTACCTTGAGCGTGGCTGAGGTGCACCCATGATCAGCTCGGAAACCGGATTGCACAGCGGAGAAGGTATGGTGGGATTCAAAATGGTCAGTGGTCTGTTTATTAACTTGGCTTTCAAAGACTTTAGAAAGGCAGGTCAGGATGGATATAGGTCTATAACAGTTTAGGTCTAGAGTGTCACCCCCTTTGAAGAGGGGGATGACCGCGGCAGCTTTAGATCTTTAGGGGTCTCGGAATATACGAAAGAAAGGTTAAACAGACAGGTAATAGGGGTTGCAACAATGGTGGTGAATGGTGTAGCCCTTTCTTGCAGTCAAATGACCTAGTGGCCTCACGGGTGGAATGTTTCTTAAAACTTATTGAGTGTAGGGGGCAGGATTTTTTTGGGGGCTAAAAAACGTACCCATTTGAAACTGCCTTTCTCAGGCCCAGAAACTAGAATATGCATATAATTGTCAGATTAGGATGGAAAACACTCTAATATAAAATATAAAAATATTGTCTGTAAGTATAACATAACTGATATTGCAGGCGAAAACCTGAGGAAAATCAAAACAGGAAGTGCTATTTTACCTGAAAGCTCTCTGTTCCATTGGATGCCTTGCCTCCATTTAAAGGGATATCAACCAGATTCCTTTTCCTATGGCTTCCTCAAGGTGTCAACAGTCTTTAGACATTGTTTCAGGGTTTTATTTTGAAAAATGAGTGAGAAAGATAACATTGCGTCAGTGGATAGCTAGTTTGTAATATTTTGTCTACTGAGAGAGATGTTCTTACATAAGCGCTTGTTATGCTTTCGCCGGAAAGCTGTATTGAAATCTGACATGCCAGGTGGATTAATTAACAACAAGCTAAACTGTGTTTAGCTATATTGCAACTGTGATTTCATGAACATTAAATATGTTTAGTAATTAAATTTTAATTTTGGCGCGCAACAATTCAGCGGGTGTTGATGAAAATGATCCCGCTAACGGGATGGGTGCGTCAAGAATTTAAAACGTCTTAGTGCTGAAATCCTGTTAACGGGATGATATGACAACAGCCAGTGAAAGTGCACGCGCCAAATTCAAAACAACAGAAGTCTCATAATTAAAATTCCTCAAACATACATTTATATTATCCCATTTTAAAGGTTATCTTGTTGTTAATCCCACCACAGTGTCCAATTTCAAATACACTTTACTGCAAAAGGACCACAAACGATTATGTTAAGTCAGCAAAAAGCCACAGAAAAACACAGCCATTTTTCCAGCTAAAGATTTTCCAGCCAGAGTCACAAAAAGCACAAATAGAGATACAATTAATCACTAACCTTTGATCTTCATCAGATGACACTCATAGGACTTCATGGTACACAATATATGTATGTTTTAGTTGATATTTATATCAACATTGGAGTTTACATATGCGCATTACATTCACTAGTTCCAAAAACATCCAGTGATTTTGCATAGCCATAGATTCAACAGAAATACTCATCATAAATGTAGATGATAATAAGTTATACACATGGAATTATAGCTATACCTCTCCTTAATGCAACCGCTGTGTCAGATTTCAAAACAACTTTACGGAAATAACAATCCATGCAATAATCTGAGACGGCGCTCAGAAAAATAATCAAATTAGCCGCCATGTTGGAGTCAAAAGAAACCAGAAATGACATGATAAATATTCCCTTACCTTTGATGATCTTCATCAGAATGCACTCCCAGGAATCCCAGGTCCACAATAAATGTTTGTTTTGTTAGATAATGTCCGTTATTTATGTCCAAATACCTCATTCTGTTAGCGCATTTGGTGTACATATCCAAACGCTCGTTCTGGTCGAGCTTTACTTCTGACAAAAAACTTCAAAAGTTATATTACAGGTCGAAGAAACATATCAAACTAAGTACAGAATCAATCATTAGGATGTTTTAATTAATCATAAATCTTCAATAAGGTTCCAACCGGAGAATTCCTTTGTGTCTTGAGGAGCAACGGAACGCAAGTGGATATCATGTGGAATGTGCATGACCAGGATATGGCTGACTGCCAGACACATGGCTCATTCTGCTCGTATTCAGTCCCACAACACAGTAGAAGCCTCATTCAAATTTCTATAGACGGTTGACATCTAGTGGAAGCCCTAGGAAGTGCAACTTCATCCATATCTCAATGGGATTTCAATTGGAACTGTATACCAACCTCAGATTTCTCACTTCCTGTTTGGATTTCTTCTCAGGTTTTTGCCTGCCATATGAGATCTGTTATACTCACAGACATCATTCAAACAGCTTTAGAAACTTCGGAGTGGTTTCTATTCAATACTAATAATAATATACATATATTAGCAACTGAGACTAAGGAGCAGGCCGTTTACTCTGGGCACCTTATTCATCCAAGCTACTTAATACTGCCCCCAAGCCATAAGAAGTTAATATTTTCCATAATTTCTTAATTAATAAACAAGAAAAAGCTGAAGATCCAGTGTGCCTATGTCAAACGGTTTTGTTATATTTCAGTCTCCTGTGATGAACAGTGGCAAGAAAAAGTAAATTAACCCTTGGATTTACCTGGATTTCTGCATAAATTAGTCACCGTGTGCACAAACTAATAACACATTAATTATTGTATTTTTCTTGTCTATATTGAATACATCATTTAAACATCTTGCAGACTTGTTGCTAACCTTACTTTGCTACCTGACAACTTTACGGTTTTTACTTTTTAATTACCGTTTTATATTTTAAGTTTTTCTGTCACTCATTATTATTATTTTTTTCACTCCAGATGCTTTTCTGGACGTGGTTCATCAGAACCTCCATCAGCCAAAGCTAAATTAATCCAGCCAAGGTGTCAGATTTCAAAAAGGCTTTACGGTGAAAGCAAACCATGCGATTATCTGAGGACAGCGTGCAGCACACAAATGCATAACAAATGATTTTCAACCAGGGAGTTGCGACACGGAAGGCAGAAATAGCGATATATTATATGCCTTACCTTTGAAGATCTTCTTCTGTTGGCACTCCAAAAGGTCTCAGTTACATTACAAATGGTCCTTTTGTTCGATAAATTTCTTCTTTATATCCATAAAAACTTAGCTGGAGTGCCAATAATCCACTCGGTTTCCATCGGTCAAAATGCTTACAAAATGAATCCCAAACGTTACCAATAAACTTATCCAACCAAGTCAATCAACATTTATAATCAATCCTTAGGTACCCTAATATGCAAATAAACAATAAAATGTAATACGAATAATTGTTATTGTCTTTACTGGAGATAAACAAAAAGAACGCGCGATCTCGGCCATGCACATGGAAACACTACAGCCAAAATGGGAGCCCTTAGAAAACTACTTCTCCCCCTCATTTTTCCAAAAACCAGCCTGAAACTCTTTTGTAAAGACTTTTGACATCTAGTGGAAGCCCTAGGAATTGCAATCGGGCACGATTTCGCCCTATTATAAAAGTGCCAGCCATTGAAATCGGTGGTAGGATGAAAACGTTTTTTTGGGGGCTTGGTTTGTCGTCGGGGTTTTGCCTGCCATTTCAGTTCTGTTACACTCACAGACGTTATTCTAACAGTTTTAGAAACTTTAGAGTGTCTTCTATCCAGACGTACCAAGTATGTGCATATCCTAGATTCAGGGCCTGAGTAGCAGGCAGTTTACTTTGGGCATGCTTTTCATCCGGACGTCAAAATACCGCCCCCTATCCCAAAGAAGTTAAATTATGTATTCAATATAGACAAGACAAATAAAATAATTTGTGTGTTATTAGTTTTAAGGACACTTGTCTATTGTTGTGACTTAGATGAAGATCATATCACATTTTATTGCCATGAAATCATGTTACGCAACACAGGATATGAAATTGAGGGAGAAAACAGAGTCATGGCCACTAATAAAAATACGTGGGTCCCATCAGCTTTCTATAGACTACGTCTACCTACTACATTTATTTCTCAACTTTCCTAATATTAACCAAATTGCTTACATTTAGCATACCTGCCTGGCATTAAAATAAACTATGTGGAAAAGTGCATCGATTTAAGTGCATAGATGACATGTATTTTTCACTGCTACCCTAGTTTCGATATAGGTGCATGATAATGGTCCATTCTAAAAAAAATTAAATGTTACACATATCTTATTTAGTATATGTAAAGACAATATTAAATCAAGAATAGTCTGATAGGTGACAATATTAGCCCATCACTTGTGAATGATATATTATCACTTGTGAATGATGCCCAGCATAAGAAGCAATGCCTGTTTGTGTGACTTTTTTAAATCATAGTCACACACCCAGTGGTGTAAAGTACTTAAGTAATACTTTAAAGTACTACTTAAGTTGTTTTTTGGGGGTATCTGTACGATACTTTACTGTTTACATTCCTAAAGAATATAATGTACTTTTTACTCCATACATTTTCCCTGACACCAAAAAGAACTAGTTACATTTTGAATGCTTAGCAGGACAGGAAATGGTCTAATTCACACACTTATCAAGAGAACATCCCTGGTCATCCTTACTGCTTCTGATCTGTCAGACTCACTAAACACATGCTTCCTTTATACATTATGTGTGAGAGTTGTGGATAGCCAGTGTCCCTGGCTATTCTCAATTGCAATTGCAAAGAAAATAGAAAATGTGGCCTCGCTTAATATAAGGAATTTGAAATGATTTTTACTTGTACTTTTACTTTAGAAACTTAAGTACATTTTAGGAATTACACTTACTTTTGATACCTAAGTATATTTAAAACCAAATATTTGTAGATTTTTACTGAAGTAGTATTTTACTGGGTGACTTCTACTTTTACTTGAGTCATTTTCTATTAAGGTATCTTTACTTTTACTCAAGTACAACAATTTGGTACTTTTTACACCACTGCACACAGTTCATGTAGCCTATATGTTTTAATAAGATTTGTATCACATCTAAAGTGGCAGTTACTTCCCCCATGTCCTGCCTTCACTTGTAACCTATCACGATCACGTGACAGAGAGCTATGTGAATGAGAGGCACTTCGGATTGTGCAGCACACTCAGGGAGAAGGGCACAAGACAGCACTCCATGCCGCAAATGGCACTACGGCCACAAAAGTGATGCCGCCGTGAAATTCAAGGCATTGTCAAGTTGCTTGTCAAATTGTGACTGAGAGACTATTGGAGTGTGTTCAGCCTGCGCAAGAAACAAAGCAAAGTTCATGCCTTTTCAAGCAACTTTTTTCAAATCATTATTAGAGTCTCACCATGCAGCCTTACAATGTATTAAAAATGTAAACATATAGCCCAACGTTTGTAGAACAACTAAAGTTACATTAATAACTGTAAATTAACCGCTTTGTTAACCGCTCAACACAGTGTACACTCCCTTAAATAAATTGGAGAAAACATTTATATTTTATTCAGCTTTGTTCAATTCTATTCTTCAGACTATAAAATAATGCCACAAAATTATAAGCATATCTTGTCTGCTAAATGACTAGTGTAGCCCAAAGCCATTTGGCATAGCCAGATCAGTACCGAACATAAGGACAACTCAGAGTATGCTTTTTTGAAGTTGGATTTCATCAAGTGTCCTGTGCTCTATCAGCTTATGTTCAAGAGAAAATATTATTTGACAGTAAAACAACCACCTCAAAATACTTCTTCCTTCTCTCTCTTAATTTCTGTACTCATAGCAAATAGACTATTACCTGCTTTAAAGAGTACAATAACGCTACTCTTTCAGCACTGGTGGTGATCAAAACAAAGAACACCACAGGGTGAATGTATCCCGTCATTAAAAAAACAATAAACTCACGGAGTGAGTCTTCACAGTTTAAAGTGAATACATTAGTCTATATCTCAGGTAGGAAAAGCTAGCAAGGCTGGAATTGATTAAATCCACGGAACTCCCTCAGGTGCCCAACACCTCATCAGGACGTTACAACAGGCCCCCAATTAATCTTACAGTCCTCTTTTTAGCACAAAATCCCAATTACGTTCAGCTCTTTATAGAACTGATGTAGAAACAAACATGACCATTAAATAGGTTAGAGAGCAACAAACAGATCAATCAGACATATACACCAGGTGGAGAGCCAAAAAAATAAATAAACAATACGATAGGATAGAGGGGAAATAAACCTAACAACCAGTGTTTTGTCTAGGCTCCCAGTAGATTGGTTAAAAAAGGCAAGATCAATAATGAGCAATTGTCTTTCTGGACCCCCGCTCTCGCATTTTGCACATACTGTAAAAAAAATCTAGGGTCAATTGAAATTGACAGAAATATACAACCAAAATATAATTATTGAAAATGAATGCAAGTCCTTTCAATGATTTGTTATTTTCATTTCATTGAAAACTTTTAAGTAAGAATTTTAGGTGTATGAATGTAATTAAAAATATATATATTTCTCTCTACTTAATAATTTTAAGTTCTTGCAACAACTTGGTGAGTGTCTCTGTTTTTAGAGGATTGTGGGTATTTCAAAATGTTTAGACTGTGATTATTTTTCACAATGTTGTATGCATGTTTAAAGAAATAGAAGTACATTTATATATAAGTGTTAAGAAGCTTGTTGTGTCATGAAGTGTAATGGAGCAAGATGAATGGATATCAAAACCGTCAAGCAAATTGATGTTCGATGAGATGACCCATTCCCATCACCACTCTATTAAAGACAGAAGCAAATGCAGCATTCTGCAGTGCTTGCATTTCTACCTCCAGTTACTGCTGGTGGATTGAGTCCTGTGCTCAACAATGCCTACCAAAAGGGTTGAAATAGCAAATGATCAAATACATTAAACAATGTTAAATGTTTATCAAACGCTGATATTTGTATCACATTTTTAATAATTTTATCAGTAAATCCAACACATCTGTATGGCTAGTATTCCCTGGGCTGAGAAACACAAGACATTACATCTATTCAATAATATTCTGTGTACATTTGTTGCCTTTATTTTTTAATGCGTGTGTGCAGAGGCTCAGTGGGACACACACCAAGGGGATGAGTGTGACGTGGCCAGGAAAACAAAACAACACAGCTAAGAACAGGCAAAAGGGCATCAAAAGCAGTGCCACTTCCTCTAATCAACAGTAGATTATAAGAACATTATTTAGAACAAACTGAGTTCTACTTTCTTTCTCTGCCTTCTTTAAATCTGCAGTTCATTTTCAGTCTTCCTCTATAGTCTTTAAGCTGTAGCTCACTCTCCCTCTTCTTCTGTGGTCTTGGAGGCAGCAGTTCACTCTTCCTCTTTCTCTGTTGTGTTGTAGTTACTGTACAGCCTGTGATGGGAGAAGTCATCCCTTGGAGCTCAGCAGAAGCAGATGGGAGAGCGTCTGAACTCAATCAACCTATCGATCTGAACAGGGTAATATGTGTGCTACTGCTAGGGTGTAGCAGCTCACTCTAGGCTATACCTCCCTGACCCCCCATGTCAAACGGAGAGAGATCGAGAGAGCGAGAGAGAAGGGATGGAAAGGGAGGGAGTTGAGGGAGACAGAAAGAGAGAGGTTACCATGGAAATGACTAGTCTAACTTCACCCCAGCATCTCTCTTTCTCCTCCCTCCTCTCCTCCCTCTCTTTCTTCCTTCCTTCTTTACAGCAGCAAGCAGACAGAGAGAGAGATACACCAGCTCCACTTGCAGCTGCAATGTGTGAATCTTTATGAGTGCCCGTGAGAGAAAGTAATAGATATGTTGAAAAGTTTTGCGGGATGGAGATTCACTCTGCCTTGGTTGGCTTGAGGTGCCAGTTCCGTAGTTTTCTTGCTGGGAGCCTAATGAGTGAGACATGGCTGGATTAAGTGACAGTGTAGCGGCCGTCTCGGATGACTCTCAGTCGCTTTAGGCTCTGATAGGCACCCAATTTGGGAGCTCTCCCTCTCGTTCGGGAGGGTGGCATAAGGCAGGAGGGATAGGGATGTGTGTGTGTGTGTGTGTGTGTGTGTGTGTGTGTGTGTGTGTGTGTGTGTGTGTGTGTGTGTGTGTGTGTGTGTGTGTGTGTGTGTGTGTGTGTGTGTGTGTGTGTGTGTGTGTGTGTGTGTGTGTGTGTGTGTGTGTGTGTGTGTGGAGGGATATGAGACAGAGTGGGATAGTGTGTATGTGTCTGTAAAAGGATTCTGAGTGATTCAAAAAGATAGCAAAATGCCTGATAAGGAGTGTGTGTGTGTGTGTGTGTGTGTGTGTGTGTGTGTGTGTGTGTGTGTGTGTGTGTGTGTGTGTGTGTGTGTGTGTGTGTGTGTGTGT
The DNA here is from genome assembly GCF_021184085.1 of Oncorhynchus gorbuscha. Lineage (NCBI taxonomy): Eukaryota > Metazoa > Chordata > Actinopteri > Salmoniformes > Salmonidae > Oncorhynchus > Oncorhynchus gorbuscha. Next base: position 33,799,144 of record NC_060193.1, on the reverse strand, counting down.
GTGTGTGTGTGTGTGTGTGTGTGTGTGTGTGTGTGTGTGTGTGTGTGTGTGTGTATTTCAGTCTTTGGCGCACAAGCAAGGGTATCATACACCATAAATATCTGAGGGGGCACAATAGTATGTGAAGGTAGCATTTTGTTTTACACCTGAAATAGCTTTTTTTCCCGCAATCTGGAGCCATATTCATCATGCTTAATTCTATTTGCATACCTCTTGAGCTGTCTGTATACTCCTGACTGGTGGTTCTTTTTTAATTGAAATTAAATGAATATGAATATTAAATGAATATGCTTCCGGGGGAACAAAATGGCGCCGTAGAGAGAACACGGTGTTTCAGCGAGCTCTCGTGGCATTCGTAAATTTATATTCTTACATTAATCTCCTAGCTTGAAAAAGTGGTAGAATTGGCTAAATAAGTTACCATATAATGAGTCTTGACGACTATTTCGCAAAAATCTCCGACAACATGCCCAATAGAACTACTAAGAAGTCGACCAAAACCACCACCCCTGTGGATGTGCACGAGGAGCTAGCTAACGTTAGCGAAGCTAACACCATTGCGGACCCAGGCACAATGGACCTGATAATTCAAAAGATGACTGATAACATTACTAAAGTGATCGATGCTAAGATAAGAACGGTCTTGGAAGCAATAGCAAGCCATTCAGCTGAAATACAGAGCGTTGTGAAACGTGTTGTTGAGGCGGAAGGAAGAATTGCTGCAGTGGAAACTTCAACTACATCTATGGACGCTAAGATAAAAGCACTTGAGAAACAGGTGCGCGAAATGGCGGAGCACATTGACGACTTGGATAATCGAGGACGCAGATGCAATATTCGTGTTGTGGGACTCCCGGAATATTCTGAAGGGACACGTTCAGTAAAATTCTTTGAGGAATGGATCCCTGGCTACCTACAAATGGACACTAAGGCTGGTCGTGTGAAGCTGGACAGAGCCCATCGCTCTCAAGCACCGATACCGGGCCCCAATCAGCGCCCACGGCCGGTGGTTATAAGTTCCACAACTTCACCGACAAGCAGCGCGTCATGGATGCGGCTAGAAACATCGGTTCTGTTGGTAGTCAACATAAAAGTCCAAAGGTCTCATTCTTCAATGATTACTCCACAGCGGTTGTACGAAGACGCAAAGCGTTTGATGAGGCGAAGGCTCGACTCAGGAGAATGAAGATGGACTACGCACTGTTGTACCCGGCCACATTGAAGATTATGGTCAACGGATCACCTAAAAAGCTCTACACACCTGAAGAGGCTGCTGCGTTTATTGACTCTCTCGGGTAAATAACTCTAAGCTGCACCTCCACAGCATTGAATAACTTTGCTTATTTTTGGTTGAATCTGATCATGAAACAGTGGTGCGAGTCCTCACGTACTCCGGCTCAGTAATATTCGTATCTTTATTATTTTTCTTGCTAAAGTAATAGCCGCTATAGCTCAGGCTGAGATATGTGTGAATCCATATTGGTGCCCAGGCTTGGTTTTAGGTGGAATAGCCTCAATCTTCTTCTATTGATTTTATTTTCCATATATATAAAGGATGAGGCTATTGAGCGGCAATGCGGACTTAAGAGTCTACATTGGAGAGTTGAAATCCCCTGTATGTTAGCTAGTGGGAAAACCCCCTTTTGGATTTTCACATGTTTAATTTTTGGGTTCAGTATAGTTCGAGTTCAGGGTTCATATTTTTTGTTTATGCTCAGTGAGATGGAGGAGAGTTCAACACATGGAAAAAGGTACCACCCCACTTTTACAGTAGGATCCAGTCTGAATATTGAATGGTCAAGATGCAATGGCAGATAACAGACTGCGTGTATGCACGTGGAACATTAGAGGGAGCCATAACCCCATTAAGAGGAAGAAAGTATTGTCTTTTTTGAAAAAATAAAATATTGATATTGCCCTGTTACAAGAAACCCATTTGGATGATAAGGAGCACCTGAAATTACAACAAGGAGGGTTTGGTCAAGTGTTTTTCTCATCATTTACATCCAGAAGTAGAGGGGTAGCAATTCTGGTGAAAAAGAACTTACCACTTAAGGTCTTGAATTGTGTGAAAGATAAATTTGGTCGCTTTGTTATAATTAATGGTACTTTACAAGGGCAGAACATTTCCATAATGAATATTTACTTCCCCCCTGCTCACCCCCCTGATTTCCTCACTAAAGCATTTCTAGACTTTTCAGAATTAAACTCAGACACTGCAGTGGTTGGAGGAGATTTTAACTGCTTGTTGAACCCCCTTATTGATAAGTCTCCCAGCGGTATAGCTTCACTCTCTCCTCAAGCTAAGTCACTTAAAGTTATTTGTGATGATCTGGGGTATGCGGATGTCTGGAGAGCTTTCCATCCCTCCAACAGAGACTTCACTTTTTTCTCTGCACCTCATGGATGTCAGACTAGAATAGACTATTTTTTTATGCCCAGGACGTCTTTGCAGTCTGTTTTATCTGCTAGGATAGGAAGCATAGTCATATCTGATCATGCTGAGGTGATCCTGGACATAAAACTCAACGGGGCATTCAATCGGTCAAGACATTGGAGGTTGAACACAACCATTCTTAAAGACCATACATTCACATCATATTTTATAACAGAGTTTAAAGCATTTTCTCTATTAACTCTCAATCAACAGATAACCCCTCGCTCCTTTGGGAGACCTGTAAAGCGTATGCCAGGGGTCTGATTATGTCATACACAGCTACTAAGAGACGGAAAAAGCGGGAAAAGCAAAAAATGTTAGAGGGGGAATTAGGAACTAAAGAGAAGGACTACATTAAAACGCCCACTCCTGCCCTATTAAAGGAAATATCAGTCATTAGATCAACGTTAGACTCTCTCCTAACACAGGACGCTGAAAAGAAAATGAGATTTGTCAGGCAAAAGCTATATGAACATGGCGATAAGCCAGGAAAGTACTTGGCATACCTAGCTAAAAAGAGGGCTGACTCTCAGTCAATTGCTACTATTACTGATTCTGATGGTAATCATTTATATGAAAATAAATTGATAAGTGACTCATTTAAGAAATTTTATACAAACCTTTATGCCTCAGATGCCAAAGGATGCACCCAAATTAATGGAGAACTTCTTTGGTAAGATTGAGCTCCCTACTATCTCCGAATAACAGAGGTCCCTCCTCAATGCCCCTATTACCAAGGAAGAGATAATGTTCGCAATTAAGAATCTGCAAAATGGTAAGGCTGTCATGTTTTGTCATATATTGTCATGTCTTGTCCCTGTGCTTTCTCTTCTATTCGTTTCCCCCTGCTGGTCTTATTAGGTTTCTTTCCCTCTCTCTCTATCGTTCCGTTCCTGCTCCCAGCTGTTCCTCATTCTCCTAACGACCTTGTTTACTCTTTCACACCTGTCCCCTATTTTGCCCTCTGATTAAGTCTCTATTTCTCTCTTCGTTTCTGCTTCTGTCCTTGTCGGATCCTTGTTTGCTGTTCGCTGTGTACTTGTTCCGTCCTGTCGTGTTTTTGTCTTCATCAGATGCTGCGTGTGAGCAGGTGTCTCTATCAACTACGGCCTGCGCCTACCCGAAGGGACCTGCAGTCTGTGGTCGCTTATCCTGTTATTCCCCTCTACAAACTAGAGGATTTCTGTTATCCCCGTTTGGACATTTCCTGTTAAGGATTCAGGATTTGTTATTTTCTGTTTGGACTTGAATAAACTCTGTTTCTGTTAAGTCGCTTTTGGGTCCTCACTCACATGCATAACAAAGGCCCCAGGACCAGATGGGTTTTGTAGTGAGTTCTATAAAGAGTTCCATGGCCTGATCCTTGAGCCATTGCGTGATATGTTTAACCACTCATTTTCAAATGACCAACTCCCTCAAACGCTGAGAGAAGCCAACATTTCACTTATTCTCAAAAAGGGAAAATGTCCAGAGTCTTGTTCCTCGTACAGACCAATTTACCTTCTGAATGTGGATAGAAAATTGCTTTCTAAAATTCTAGCCACAAGATTAGAGGACTCATTGCCACTAATTGTGAAAGGAGACCAAACTGGCTTCATTAGGGGCCGTAAGTCATGCAACAACGTCAGGTGGCTTCTTAATGTAATTCAAGCCTACCAACAAAGTGCTGTGGATGGTCTTGTGCTCTCCCTAGATGCTGACAAAGCATTTGATCGTGTGGAGTGGTCTTACCTATTATTTGCTCTAAATAAATTTGGTCTGGGGGACAACTTTATAAAATGGGTGAAAGTTTTATATGATGATCCTCAGGCTGCTGTCCTTACTAATGGGCTACGGTCAAATAGCTTCCCTATACACAGAGGTACCAGACAGGGCTGTCCTTTATCCCCCCTCCTCTTTGCACTCGTTATGGAACCACTGGCCGAGGCCATCAGGGTAACGCCTGCTATACAGGGGCTGCCCTTTGTTGATGTTCACCATAAAATAAGCTTGTATGCTGATGATGTCCTGATATTCATCTCTAGTCCCGAGACTTCAATTACACCTCTTATTAATATTATTGAATTATTCAGCGGATTCTCAGGCTACAAGATTAACCTTACTAAGTCAGAGGCTATGCCACTTGGTAGCCTGCATTCTGTACCTAATACTTCTCCCCCCTTCCCTTTTAAATGGTCTCCCTCAGGTTTCATGTATCTGGGTATATTTGTAACTCCTAAATTCCAGCTAATGTACAAAGCCAATTTTGTTCCTTTGTTTGATACAATAAGACAGGATCTGGAGCGCTGGAACTCCCTCCCCATTTCTTGGTTGGGTAGAATATCCCTCTTGAAAATGAACGTTTTACCTAGACTACTTTACCCAATCCAAATGATCCCAGTATTACTCTCCAATAAGGTAATAAAGGATGTAAATGGATGGCTAAGTTCCTTTATATGGAGTAAGCGCAAGCCAAGACTTAAGATGGCAATATTGCAGCTGCCAAGTTCTATGGGCGGCTTGGACCTGCCCAATATCAAGTTCTATCAATGGTGTGCCCACCTTTGTTATATTTCTGACTGGATCACAAATGATGACTCCTCTATTTGGTTAGACATTGAGACTTCTCTTTCAAAATACCCCTTACAGGATCTTTTATTTTTCAGAAGTTTCAAGTCTGTAGAAGAACACTGCAATAATCCAGTTACACTTAACACACTCAAAGTATGGAGGTCAGTTCAACGCTTCCTGGGAAGGTCCAAACTAACCTCTGCTCTTACCCCAATTCTTAACAACCCAGATTTCAGCCGAGGATTGCTGGATGCTGGCTTTAACTTATGGCTTAATAAGGGCATACGCAGGCTAAACGACTTATTTGCTGATAAGATTTTGTTGTCATTTGAGCAGATGGTCGAGAAATATCGACTCCCAAAGCAGGACTTTTTCCGCTTCCTACAAGTAAGACATTATATTCTGGAGAGCACCACCTTAATTGGTAACCCTGATGTGTCTGTCATTGAAAGAATGCTTTTTTCCCACAAAGGAAGATGTCTGTAAGTCTGTTTTATGATACTTTAAGGTCCTTTTCTGCTGTCAACACACAGAGGGTGAAACAAGTGTGGGAGAAAGAATTGTCTGTTACTATTGACGAAGAGATGTGGGAGGACATTTGGAGATATGCAAAAACAATATCTATATGTAACCGTACTAGAGCAATCCAATTAAGAATAATACACAGATTGCATATATCCCCAAATCGCAGACATGCTTTTAGCCCCACTTCCTCTTCCCCTCAGTGTCTTAAATGCAAAACTGATACAGGCACCCTAACACATTGTTTATGGTCATGTACCAAAATGCAAAGATACTGGTCTGGTGTCCTGCAAGAAATTGAAAAGATCCTAGGGGTTGATCTAGAATTGGACCCAGTTTCTTTACTGTTAGGTCTCCCTAGTATGCATGTTACTTCTGTCTGTAAAAGGAGGCTTTACAACATCCTTACCTTCGCAGCGAGGAAAAACATATTTTTACAGTGGATTAGTGATAAGGTTCCTTCTATTAAAGACTGGCATAAGATACTGATAGAGGAAAATATGTTTGAAATGACTAATTATGTATACATTCCAATCAGAAACTGACTAGTCCAAATGCTATAATGTACTGTCCCTCTTGCTCCCTTTCACAATTGTATATAATGTAGTCAGGAAGTTAAGTAACAATGAAGGTCTGTTCTTTAAGTTCATTCAGTTGTACAAATCTCCAGGTGGTGGGAACGGGCCATCTCCAAAATGGTCGGGAATGTTGATTTATGCTGACTGGCCTTGACTTCGTGCTGATAACGCGGAGGCTTGAGAATTAGAGGGGCCCTCTGTTTGTGAAACGGAACGTTTGGAAAACGCTGACGTCATTTTCAGTTTATAACCTGTGGTAATGTGTGTGAGCATGCAGTACTCATCAAGAATAAATGCTGAACTTGTTTTTTAAGACTGGCCTCTTGCTAATTCATGCAAATGATAAACTTACAACTTATCATGAATTAGAAATGAGTGCGAATTAAATTGGTTTTGGCAATAAAACATAAGGGAATTTAAAATTCCTCTATCAATTTGGTCCTTCGAAGCCGGATCTAAATATCTTTATCTGTTATCTGAAGGTAATACGCTGAAAATCGTGCACGGACGAGTTTGACTCGTTTTACTAAAGACCTGACCTCTGAATTGAGGTTAAACTTAAACAGGCCTGCGTATTATCACAGAGAACAGAGAGAGTGACTAGATACAACGAACATTGCTTTCCCAGTCGGCGATAAGGTCAGTATTTTTTATTCTCGATTCTGGGGGGATTTGAGCTCTTTAATTGATGTTCTGAAATTTTCAGAAATCATCAATAATGGGGGCCTTGCTATTCCCACAGGGTATGTATGACCTTCTTACACTGGGTTTTGTATAACCGATATACACTGAAGCAGGTTCGAAAATAACCTGTGGTAATGTGCACTACCGTAAATAAACTAAACTTAATCATGAGAGGTAAAAACGCCCGAGATTAAGACGGGATATTAAAATAGGTACTGGGGGATAGGACGGTGAACTTGTACAAATACTGGGCGTAGAGAGACTGACTGCAAGCGCAAGATAACTGGATTGGTCATGTGAATAGTGGCAGTATTGATCACCGTCCCGATTCAACTAATACTACGGGAAATATCCAAATAAGGAGGAGAGGGAAACTTAAATCTAAAGAAATGAGATAAAAGCCATTCTTTAGACATGACAGTTCCAGGCGAGAGGGAAGTTTAACAAATAGTGGCGTGAGATAACGATTATTAGCGTTCTTTAAAAGCTCTCTGACACAACCGGAAAATACTAGGGCTTTACAAACCCTGGGTTTATGGTTGTAAGGGTAGACCTAATGTTTGTTTCAAAAGTCAAAGCTATTGGTAAGATTTCCATAAAAGAGGAGAGGAAACTTAAATCTAAAGAAATGAGATAAAAGCCATTCTTTAGACATGACAGTTCCAGGCGAGAGGGAAGTTTAACAAATAGTGGCGTGAGATAACGATTATTAGCGTTCTTTAAAAGCCCTCTGACACAACCGGAAAATACTAGGGCTTTACAAACCCTGGGTTTATGGTTGTAAGGTTAGACCTAATGTTTGTTTCAAAAGTCAAAGCTATTGGTAAGATATCCATAAAAGAGCTAAACTTAAATCATGAGAAACGCACCCGACCGAGATGGAAAATACATACTGATTATTTTTAAAGGAACACACACATAGGCAGACAGGATAGTAACTAGAAGTAACTAAGTAACGGTAAATTACAAATTTATAGAACTGCACGCACATAGAAATTAAAATTATATAGAAAGGCATAGATAAGTGATTAGATACCATAGCTACAAAAGAACGGCAAGGATTTATAATGGGTAGTAACACTTCTAAACTGCTTTCTGCAAAGACGGAAGATTACCGTTATATGAAACAGAAAGATAGAAGGAATGTAGATTTCTGTCCTAAATGGGAAAAGGGTATGGTTTTGATGGACGCCTAGATGTCGAAAAGTTAGAACCCCTTCTAAAACAGATACAAAGGGAGCGAGATTAATGAGAATCCTAAACTGAGAGAAAACGTTGGCTGTTTAAATTTGGGCTATTTTCTGTTGTCTAGATGTCGGAGTAACAAATACAATTAACTGTGAAAATGGGTATATTTGCGGAGAGTCTCAGTCAAAATCCATTGTGCTGGTAGGGGAGTGGTGAGCGCGGCCGTCTCACCAACGGTAATCCACGGTTCGGTTCCCGTTTAACTAAAATTGATTTTAGATCGTAATTGACCTATTTGCATGTTTTGCCTGAAAAATACGGTCGCCAGTGTTTGCAAAAGATATAACTGAACAGATATTATGTGTTCTAGATAGAATTGATAAAAGAAGTCGTTAAAAAAAACGGCGAAACAATTTCGCTCATATTTCGATGGGAGTCGTAATTAAATTGATGTATCATAGAAGAGAGAGAGTTACCTAAAGTTAAATGGAGGGGATAACGGAGAGATACAATACAATTCCAGCCTGCCTGGACGTTATGGCTATTTATGAATCAATTGACATAAGAAGTTTAACACAAAAACAGGGTACGTTAAATGTTAGGGTAAATTAAATTGAGAAGTTCGGTTGGGTTTACTCTGATTATAATTTAAAACTGAACTCAATCGGAATAGGGAATATATATTTTACAAAGGCGGGCAGATTTGTGTCTATAGCCAAGCAACGGAATTGCTAGACACTCAAATGGGGCAATATAGTGCAACGCTTTTGACTATAAATTAGGTAAGAATAGTTTAATCGTAAGAAGTTGTGATTGTTTTTCTGATTATTGATGTTTGGTTAAGGTAACGCCAGTGAATTTGAACAAAAAAGTAACGTATTCTAAAAACGATCTGGTTTCCGTTCTCATTGCGGGGAACAAATGAAAAGTCTTATCTTAAAGGGACAGTGCACGGTAATCACAGTGGTTTGAGTGTATGACAGTGGGAAAAAATATTGTGGGACGACAATTCGAAGAGAGAAAAATAAGTTACATGATACATCAAGAGATTTAAAACAAACGACGTGAAGGGATCATAAGAATTATTGGGTGTCGTTGTAGGAGTAAATGTTTGGGTTAAGGGGACTTCCCTGTTCCCAGAGACAAGGCATTTTAAAGGCTTACACTCACTAATGCTGGTCTGAGTTGTAATTAGACAAGTGAATAACGTATTGGGAATAGAGTTGTAATTAAAATACTAAGTCAAAGATGAGACAGGTATTTAGAGCAAAATGGATTCTAAATGATAACAAAGAGACAATTATGATTTATGCCCATCAAAAAGCTTTTATAAAATTGGCGAATTTGGAGATGATTGGTTGGGGTGGTAAATTATAATTCAGGATTTGAACAGATGTGAAAAATTAGGTTTGGTTAATCGAACAAGAATTATTTACAATTCATTTGAAGTCGCTACGAATTGGCAGATTGAGCGCTTGATGATGACGTCACTAGCGACACTTTTGTCACCAGAAAACTGGCAATAACGGAGCAAACTGTATGGCTATTAGAGTGTGTATCGAGGCTTCGAGTAAACCTTTCAGAAGTTGAGATAAAAGTTTTTGTTTATTTGTTTATTGGTTATAGTCAATTTTTGGGTTTGATTTAACTTAGTTGAACAGTGTTTTCTGGTGGGTTTAGGTAGAACTCTTTGTTCCGGAACGGATGAAAGTTACCCAAGATAAGTAAATTAAAGGAGCCATGAGAGAATGCGAATGCATATTTATTAAATATCGGGGATTAAATTACGAATTCCTTACACTGTGAAATGTATGACATTTGCGGCAGAGAGAAAAAGTAATTCATTGGATAATAATGTTATCGGGTTAATTGTATCTAAAGGAAGCATGGTCATTTAAGTAAACATATCCGTAGACGATGTTTAAAACTTATGATTAATGATTTGAGTCAAAGGGGAATTATCATTAGGTTTAGTTATAGTTCACCTATTGAGTTTCTGATTCGAAATAGCATTAGGGAATGATAGTTAGGGGTGAGGTGGCTCACTTTAGAGGCCTCCTAGGATTATAACTTTGGGGAGAGATAAGCTTTAAAAAGGTCTGCAAATTATACACATGGAACAACTGTTAGAACTGTTTGTTTAGTGCAAGGGTATTTTAGAGGCAGGCTCACATATGGAACCTTATGAGATGTTTTTTATGGGTTTGAATTATACAGGTGACTATTTCTATTCAAAAGATAAAGGGTTCTTTATGCCTAATATGGTATGACCTTTTGACCTTATCATGACTGGCCCCCAAGGTCTGATCAGCCTCGGGGGAGAGTCATTTGTATAATGAATGGGGTCATATTGAGTTACTAGTATTAAGGTAAATTCATTAGAAATGAAGCAGTTTTGGTTGAGGGTTAGAATTACTGTTTGAACCGCAAATGAGAAAGTGGTTCAGGATTCTGTCTTATAACATTAGCTGTGAAGTTTTTTGAATGGGCTATTAGGGATTTGGTATTGTAACAGAGAGAAAGTCATATTTATCATTGAGAATAAATAGTGGAAGATAACATATTTAGAGCCAACAGGGCAGGGAAGAAATTGAGATATTTTTGTTTGGTTTTAACACTCGGTTACAGGAGTGTCAAAAGACGGGAGACATTACCTGTGTAATAGGGGAGGGTGTCCGTATGATAACCAACTTGGGACAGTTGGGATCCCACAAAGGTGGATAGGCTTTCCATGATATGGGGGAAACCTGGGAGCACTGTTGAACTTTGTAAAGGTGATGAAATCCTACTAACCATCAAAACTATTAAGCTCTCTGATGCAGGCACTTGCACCCTCGGACTACAAAGGACCGGGACAGACACGGTGGGTGTGTTTTCTATTAAGGTACTGCCAAAACCGGAGGTCTCAGACGGACCGGGGCCAGACACACTCCTCTATCACCCCTGGAACGAACCTGTCACCACTATGCTAAAAATCCCATTCAGGTAATTAATGTTAGACTATTCAGCTATTGATCAATGAGGCACGGAGACTGGTTTTGATGGTAGGGACAATTTGTGGCTGTCTTATACAGAATGGACTTGCTTAGAATATGCTTCTTGCTAGTCAGGGGGGAGTCTACAAAATGTTCAGTGAACAATGTTGTACGTATATCCCTAATAACACCAGTCCAGATGGTAGTATATCTAAGGGCCTTAAATGGGCTTGATGCACTATCTGCTGAGATGAGGACCATGGCGGGGTAGAGGAGTCTGACTGTCCACCCTGGTTGGGAGACTGGTTTGGTAAGTATACCGGTATGGTGGTTACTGGATTTCTGACCCTAATTCCTGTATTATTTACTGTCTGAGGATGACCCATGTATGTTTGTTCTCCCTGTCGTGAAGGGTGGCATGGTGCCCACCTGATGCTGGATAAGAATAGCTGAGAGGACCAGATGGGTTATAAGAATGCTTTGTTCTGCTTTACTCTGTTTTCCAGGACCAAAGTTTTATTCCACACTTTGCAACACATATTAAACCCATGTTATTGTCAGATAGAATACTGAGGGTCCCCAAGGAGAGGGCTTGTTAGTGTAGGAAGGATTTTTAATATGGTTAGCATCTATTAGATTATACGTTTTTAAATAGTATTATATTTAACAGGAATATAGGACATCTATGAGGAGTTAGGATTATTGTTGGGATTAAGATAGATTGATTAAGGAATTTGGAGAAAAGCCGCTCATAGACATTTTTTTCTAAAAGAGGGTCCATGGGATTGTAGTTCCCATGTAGTTCAAATTTGGAAAACATAAGAAACATACAGAGGAGCCCTCCCCCGCACCGCAGAGACCTTGAAGGTGGGAGAGCAGAGAAGTTAGAGGGGGGGGGCAGGAAGAGCAAAGATAACATAGTGGGTAAATAAGTTTCTAAATGGGTCAGAATGGGAGCTGTAGATAGAGGAGGTATTTGGCATAAAGGGAATCTACCTGTTTTACCTAAGTCACTGTTTAAATATGCTGCTGTATTGATACATGGGCAAAGCCATGTATCAACAGAGGGGATGGTAGGAATGGTTAAACAGCACTTTGTAGCATATGGAATAACTAACTATTTTAAAAACTTTTGCTCACGGTGTACTATATTGAATTAACTAAGAGTGAAAAGAGTGAAAACAAGAAGTGGTGTTTAACAATAATTGATAAATATACCAAATGGGTAGAAGTGTTTCCTACATCCTCAGCAGACGCAGAAACAGTGGCTAGAGCATTATGTCAGGAGATAATTCCGCGATTTGGATTACCAGAAGTAATTGAGCATATAGGTCAGAAATTGGATATAAATATGAAGAAATATAGTTCTTATCACCCCCAAAGCGCTGGCCTTATCGAGAACATGAATCGATCGGTAAAAGGTTGATTAAGGAAAACACACCTAAGTACTGGAATGAACTGGGTAAAATGCCTGCCCATAGTGTTAATGACTATTAGAATAACCCCTGATAAGGAGGGGCTATCTCCATTTGAGAAGGTTTTTGGTAGACCCTATAGAATGCCCCAATTAGGGCGATTGGAGGAAGCAAATGTAGAAATAGAAAGCAGTATGGTGGAAAACATGAGGAGGTTGTTCATTAATCAAACCCGTATGTCCAAGAGTTTATGCACTACAGAGGAACTACAGGTGAAGACACTCCATCCAGTCCCGTGGGCCACCCGGATTCATATCGCAGTGCGGGGGGGGGGGGGTAAGATACATATTTCACTGTCGAACAAATAAACAGTGTTCGGGGAGAACTGGAATTAACAGAATTCGGGGCCATCTCTCGAATGAAGCAATCCTCCCGTCCTGTCACCCCTGTTTTTTTTTCATAGGAGTGAAGATGTGTCTGGCTCTGGCTGTTGATATGTTCTCGGGGAGAGGGTGGGGATTCACGTGTGCACTGACCGTCCTGAGCTGTTTTATTGTGGGGGCCATATTCCTGATTCACCATGATCCCCCGGAAAGTGCCAAAGAGGATAATTTGACTCATGTGCTAGATGAGGGAAATGGGATGTTACCTAAGATTCTCTGAAGGTCACTGAAACAAAATAGTAAGGAAGTGAGGGTGGAATTGGGCAAGGATCTCTCAGTAGAATTTTGTGTAGATCAATTGGGGTCATTCACCCCTTGGCAGTCTAGAACCATGGGACTCTATGGGAAGTATTTGTGTAAATCACCGTGTAAGTCATGAAGCCAGGTCATAGCTCACACTGAAAGAGATGGCTATGTAAACCCATACACTCAATTTGGGACCAGGTGGAGTATAGTAACGGTTGTCGTTTTGGACTGTGTTCCCGAACAGAGGAAGTATTATATAAAGGTGCGAATTAACATTAAGGTGGTCAATACTCAGGTTCTCGGGATATGGTATGTGGGCTTCAACCAGTTTTCAACTGACACTATGGTACCGTTCCAGGTGGCAGAAGTTAGAGTTGATAAGGAGAATATGATTGGCCGAAGTTCAACCAATCCCTCTAACACAACGGCTATTCCTAGTGTAATCATCCAGGGTAAAGGAGCAGTACGAATAGTTCAGACCAAGGACCTTAAAGAAGTTATAGAGGTGGAGACTGGTTTTGGGGAGTCCAACTTATGGTTGGAATGGATTCAATATACGGCCAGATCAGTGGCCAAAGAAGAATGCTACGCATGTGCGAACGCTAAGACACAGTTAACAACTATCCCTTTCCCACTGAACGGAATTAATTCCCCTAAGGGAATGGCATGTATGGTAAAGCTGTTCATGAAAGCAGGAATGCCAAGTAATGATAGCTGTATTGATTTACACTATTTACATCCCCAGGTTCCATTTAAATCAAGACTTCCTCCCTTTACCGTGACGAGAGGAGAATATTATTGTTTGGCCAGATACAGTACACACGGGAAATACGTGGGGGAAGTTGGTACCTGCAATAAGACAGAGAGAATGACCACTGACGAGACCATGTCTGAATTGACAGGCTGGTTGAACTCTGGGGATTTCAATGAAATAAAATGGGCCAGTATCGCCATCTGGTGGTTGTGCGGGGGAATGAGTTTGACTGATTGGAGGGGTTAGGAATGCCTTTTACACTCATACAACACCAAGATGTGAAGTTAGCCAAAACGAGAGAGATGCTCCATCTGGGTCTTTTGACGACAGAGTATATATTGATAACATTGGGGTTCCACGAGGTGTGTATTTATAGTTATGGTAATCAACAGCGCTTTAGCAGGAATACCAAAGGTGTTGTTAAAGGTTTTGTAGAACAGACTGAAGCAACCAGCTGGAAGACCTGACAGAATAGAATTGCATAGGATAAAAGGAGGAAGTCGGCGTGGTAATCAGGACCATGTCTTACATCCCGGGTAGCACGGCTCCGGACAAATCAGTGCCCGAAGCCTCAGCTGGTTTGACCACCCTGGCTCACGGGTTGGCAGAAACTCTGGGGTGGATACTTCTCTGAACTAAATTGGGTAGACAGTATTTATGGAAAAATTTGGTGTTTTGGGCTGTATCAACCTGTATGACTGTTTTAATTTTATGCGGCTGTTGTCTAATTCCCTGTGTGCGAGGCCTTGTTTCCAGGACTCTGGAAAGATCAATGACCCAACAGATGGTGCGTTATGGGCCGATTCCAGATTCTGACCTGTGGAGGACTGAAGGCATGTCTACAGAGGAAGTGGACGAATCCGGATCTGTCATTTGTGGGGAATTTATGTTTGATGAGAATAGTGATGAGATAAAGGGGAATTAGATTGTAATTTGTTTCCATGATTAAACTGTTTTCTTTAATGAAGGCCTTGACGAAAATCCGGAAGGAAGAGTTATGATTCTGATGTAGGTTTAAAAACGGTTGGAGTTAAGGTTAGAATTGATTAATGAAATGTGGAGAGTTGGATAAACATTTATAATTGATTTGTTGATTATTTGTCTATTCATATGATAATCTGATAAACCTCTATAAAAAGGTTAGATAAGTTTGTTTATACTTTCATTTTTTATGATTAAATAAAACTAGATGTAGAATTGAATGTATAATATTTGATCAAAGGGAGGATTGATAGAGGAAAATATGTTTGAAATGACTAATTATGTATACATTCCAATCAGAAACTGACTAGTCCAAATGCTATAATGTACTGTCCCTCTTGCTCCCTTTCACAATTGTATATAATGTAGTCAGGAAGTTAAGTAACAATGAAGGTCTGTTCTTTAAGTTCATTCAGTTGTACAAATCTCCAGGTGGTGGGAACGGGCCATCTCCAAAATGGTCGGGAATGTTGATTTATGCTGACTGGCCTTGACTTCGTGCTGATAACGCGGAGGCTTGAGAATTAGAGGGGCCCTCTGTTTGTGAAACGGAACGTTTGGAAAACGCTGACGTCATTTTCAGTTTATAACCTGTGGTAATGTGTGTGAGCATGCAGTACTCATCAAGAATAAATGCTGAACTTGTTTTTTAAGACTGGCCTCTTGCTAATTCATGCAAATGATAAACTTACAACTTATCATGAATTAGAAATTAGTGCGAATTAAATTGGTTTTGGCAATAAAACATAAGGGAATTTAAAATTCCTCTATCAGATACTATTTGAATGGGTGCCTCTGGAACATCTGACATGTACATTGCATTCTAAAACAGACCAGTTCTACAAAGTATGGGAACCTTATCTAAATTATCTAGAACCTGAGGTATCAACTATTATGCTGCAAGGATTCTCTTAGAATGGCGGGGATCTATGTATTTCAGAACTACACTGTACGTTCCATGTGTGGAACCTAACCTCTTGGTTTAAACTGAGCTTTTTTGTTTAATTTCTGTTTGTAAGTTTGTTTAAAATGTATGTATTGAGAGACGCAATGATGGTGATGGGGTGAGAGAGGCACAGAGCGGGAAGAGAAATTGTGTACGTATGTATGGGTGTGTATAGGTGGGTGCGTGCGTGTGTGTATGTATGCATAGGTGTGTGTATATGCATGGGTATATGTATATGTGTGTATGTATGTGTATGAAGTCCATGCTAGGTAAAGCTCCGCCTTATCTCAGTTCACTGGTCACGATGGCAACACCCATCCGTAGCACGCGCTCCAGCAGGTGTATCTCACTGATCATCCCTAAAGCCAACACATCATTTGGCCGCCTTTCGTTCCAGTACTCTGCTGCCTGTGACTGGAACGAATTGCAAAAATCGCTGAAGTTGGAGACTTTTATCTCCCTCACCAACTTCAAACATCAGCTATCCGAGCAGCTAACCGGAAAATAGCCCACCCATTTTCACCTACCTCATTCCCATACTGTTTTTTATACTGTTTTATTTATTTATTTTTCTGCTCTTTTGCACACCAATATCTCTACCTGTACATGACCATCTGATCATTTATCACTCCAGTGTTAATCTGCAAAACTGTATTATTCGCCTACCTCCTCATGCCTTTTGCACACATTGTATATAGACTGCCCATTTTTTCTACTGTGTTATTGACTTGTTAATTGTTTATTCCATGTGTAACTCTGTGTTGTCTGTTCACACTGCTATGCTTTATCTTGGCCAGGTCACAGTTGCAAATGAGAACTTGTTCTCAACTAGCCTACCTGGTTAAATAAAGGTGAAATAAAAAAATGTATGTGTATATATATGCACGTAGATATGGGTAAGTGGGGGCTGTTTTTCTTTTTGTTCTGTGTGCTTTGTCTCTGTATCTCTTAATATGGGTGAAAATTGTGAAATTTCAATAAAAATACTGTTACAAAAAAAATGAATATGCTTCTCAGCTAAAAATCTGTCTAAATGATTGAAAGGAATGTGAGTCTTATTCAGTGTATTGAATACATTTAGTTATTGCCTTGCTTTTCTAAAGTCTACCAACCTTGCCACCAGGCATCCCAGCTAAAATACATAGTTATAGACAAGCTACCTACTCTTACTTTATTGATAGCCTGAAATGGCTTATTGGTACAGTAGCTAGTTATATGGTTGGGAGATTGGGAACAGTGGAGACTGATGAGGGGAGGACAGTTCATAATAATGGCTGGAACAGAGTTCATGGAATGGCATCAAACACATGGAAACAATGTGTTTCAGATTTCCTATTGCTGCAGGATTATTTTCATGCTGTAGCAAACTGGCTCCTAAATTAAAGTGGCTAGTATTACAGAGAAATTACAACAATACACTAAAGTTGTTCTTTTTCTTTTACAGTACACATCTGAGGAGGATAATCTTACTGGACAAGCCTGTGCCCAAGATTGAAATACACACATTTGTTATTTTTCAACACATTTCTCCATGTTCTCATTTTCCCTTCCTCTTTTTCCTCTCTCTCATGTGAAAATATTATTCCCCTGTTCCCCATTAGCTTCTCATATCACAGTGACCTCCACAAGTTTTCCTAAGGCCCTGTGATCTAGAGAATGAGGTGTCAAATGACCCGTTTAGACCCCCCCCCCACACACACACACACATACACACACTCTACCCTACTCTATCCACTCACACACAGATTAACAGCGCACATATTATGCAGAAACATAAAGGCCCACCACATGATGCGAATCCACTAAATTGTATGTACTGTTTAATTGGTCTGCTCAAATCCATAATGGGTGTAAAAAAATCTATAGTTGCAGTTTCACGGCTGAGTCGGAAAGGGAGAAAGAGGACTTGAGGCAGTCCAGGAATCGATAGCCGAAGCGCTCTCCGATTACATACTGTACACACACATTCCTTGCTCCCGCAACCTCCCTCCTACCGTTCCCCCTTCTCCATTCTTTACCCCCTCCCTCATTCCTAATCCTCCTCACTCTTCACTCTATCTGATAGCTAGATTCTGTTGAACATGAAAATAGAGCTTGACACCTCCTCTGACTCCTCCTCGTAGTGAGAAAGACAGAAAGAGAGAGAGAGAGAGAGAGAGAGAGAGAGAGAGAGAGAGAGAGAGAGAGAGAGAGAGAGAGAGAGAGAGAGAGAGAGAGAGAGAGAGAGAGAGAGAGAGAGAGAGAAAAAGCAGATGGAGAGAGAGAGAAAGAGAGTGAAAAGAAAAGGCAGATGGAGAGAGAGAGAGAAAGAGAGACAAAAAGAGTGAAAAGAAAAGGCAGATGGAGAGAGAGAGAAAGAGAGACAAAAAGAGTGAAAAGAAAAGGCAGATGGAGAGAGAGAGAGAGAGTGAAAAGAAAAGGCAGATGGAGAGAGAGAGAAAGAGAGACAAAAAGAGTGAAAAGAAAAGGCAGATGGAGAGAGAGAGAAAGAGAGTGAAAAGAAAAGGCAGATGGTAGAGAGACAGAAAGAGAGACAAAAAGAGTGAAAAGAAAAGGCAGATGGAGAGAGAGAGAAAGAGAGACAAAGAGAGTGAAAAGAAAAGGCAGATGGAGAGAGAGAGACAAAGAGAGAGAGAGAGAGACAGGTGGAGAGAGAGACAAAGAGAGAAGAGACAGGTGGAGAGAGAGACAAAGAGAGAAGAGACAGGTGGAGACAGAGACAAAGAGAGAAGAGACAGGTGGAGAGAGAGACAAAGAGAGAAGAGACAGGTGGAGAGAGAGACAAGGAGAGAAGAGACAGGTGGAGAGAGAGACAAAGAGAGAAGAGACAGGTGGAAAGAGAGAAGAGACAGGTGGAAAGAGAGAGAGGGACAAAAAGAGTGAAAAGAAAAGGCAGATGGAGAGAGAGAGAGAGAGGGTCAAAAAGAGTGAAAAGAAAAGGCAGATGGAGAGAGAGAGAAAGAGAGACAAAAAGAGTGAAAAGAAAAGGCAGATGGAGAGAGAGAAAGAGAGACAAAAAGAGAGAAAGGACAGGTGGAGAGAGAGACAAAAAGAGAGAAAAGACAGGTGGAGAGTGAGAGAGAGACAAAGAGAGAAATGACAGGTGGAGAGAGAGAGACAAAAAGAGAGAAGACAGGTGGAAAGAGAGAGAGAGAGAGAGAGAGAGAGACGAAAAGAGAGAAAAGACAGGTGGAAAGAGAGAGAGAGGGACAAAAAGAGTGAAAAGACAGGTGGAAAGAGAGAGAGAGGGACAAAAAGAGTGAAAAGAAAAGGCAGAGAGAGAGAGAGAGAGAGAGAGAGAGAGAGAGAGAGAGAGAGAGAGAGAGAGAGAGAGAGAGAGAGAGAGAGAGAGAGAGAGAGAGAGAGAGAGAGAGATGCACAGATTCTGTCAGACCTGGGCCCTGACAGTAAATCTCAGTAAGACCCAAATAATGGTGTTCCAAAAAAGATCCAGTCACCAGGACCACAAATACAAATTCCATCTAGACACTGTTGCCCTAGAGCACACAAAAAACTATACATACCTTGGCCTAAACATCAGCGCCACAGGTAACTTCCACAAAGCTGTGAACGATCTAAGAGACAAGGCAAGAAGGGCATTCTATGCCATCAAAAGAAACATAAATTTCAACATACCAATTAGGATTTGGCTAAAAATACTTGAATCAGTCATAGAGCCCATTGCCCTTTATGGTTGTGAGGTCTGGGGTCCGCTCACCAACCAAGACTTCACAAAATGGGACAAACACCAAATTGAGACTCTGCACGCAGAATTCTGCAAAAATATCCTCCGTGTACAACGTAAAACACCAAATAATGCATGCAGAGCAGAATTAGGCCGATACCCACTAATTATCAAAATCCAGAAAAGAGCCGTTAAATTCTACAACCACCTAAAAGGAAGTGATTCACAAACCTTCCATAACATAGCCATCACCTACAGAGAGATGAACCTGGAGAAGAGTCCCCTAAGCAAGCTGGTCCTGGGGCTCTGTTCACAAACACAAACACACCCTACAGAGCCCCAGGACAACAGCACAATTAGACCCAACCAAATCATGAGAAAACAAAAAGATAATTACTTAACACATTGGAAAGAATTAACAAAAAAACAGCAAACTAGAATGGTATTTGGCCCTACACAGAGAGTACACAGCGGCAGAATACCTGACCACTGTGACTGACCCAAAATTAAGGAAAGCTTTGACTATGTACAGACTCAGTGAGCATAGCCTTGCTATTGAGAAAGGCCGCCGTAGGCAGACATGGCTCTCAAGAGAAGACAGGCTATGTGCTCACTGCCCACAAAATGAGGTGGAAACTGAGCTGCACTTCCTAACCTCCTGCCCAATGTATGACCATATTAGAGAGACATATTTCCCCCAGATTACACAGATCCACAAAGAATTCGAAAACAAATCCAATTTTGAAAAACTCCCATATCTTTTGGGTGAAATTCCACAGTGTGCCATGACAGCAGCAAGATTTGTGACCTGTTGCCACGAGAAAAGGGCAACCAGTGAAGAACAAACACCATTGTAAATACAACCCATATTTATGCTTATTCATTTTATCTTGTGTCATTTAACTATTTGTACATTGTATATATATATATATATATATATATATATATATATATATATATATATATATATATATATATAATATGACATTTGTAATGTCTTTACTGTTTTTAAACTTCTGTATGTGTAATGTTTACTGTTAATTTTTGTTGTTTTTCACTTTATATATTCACTTTGTATGTTGTCTACCTCACTTGCTTTGGCAATGTTAACACATGTTTCCCATGCCAATAAAGCCCTTGAATTGAAAAAAAAATTGAGAGAGAGAGAGAGAGAGAGGGAGAGAGAGAGAGAGAGAGAGAGAGGGAGGGAGGGAGGGAGGGAGGGAGGGACAAAAAGAGAGAAAAGAAAGGCAGATGGAGAGAGAGAGAGAGAGAGAAACAAAGAGAGAAAAGACAGGTGGAGAGAGAGAGAGACAAAAAGAGCGAAATGAAAAGGCAGATGGAGAGAGAGAAACAAAAAAAGAGAGAAAAGACAGGTGGAGAGAGAGAGAGACAAAAAAGAGAGAAAAGACAGGTGGAGAGACAAAAAGAGAGAGAGACAAAAAGAGAGAAAAGAGAGGTGGAGAGAGAGAGAGAGAGAGAGAGAGAGAGAGAGAGAGAGAGAGAGAGAGAGAGAGAGAGAGAGAGAGAGAGACAAAGAGAGAAAAGACTCGTGGAGAGAGAGCGAGATGGTAGAGAAAGAGTAAGAGATGTAAGAGAGCAAGAAAGAAAGACGGGGAGACAGCAGAGATAAAGAGAGAAAAGACAGGTGAAAAGGAGAGAGAGAGCAAAAGAGAGAGCGAAAGAGAAAGACAGGAAAAAATGAAAAAAGAGAGTCTGACCTGTAACCATGGGGTCTATTAAGATAAGAGCCCGGTGTTAAGACACATAGATTTAACATTTGACGGCAGGTAGCCTAGCGCACGAAGAGCACTGGGCAAGTAACCGAAAGGTTGCTGGTTTGAATCCCCGAGCTGACTAAGTGAAAGAAAATCTGTTTGTTTGCCTTGAGCAACCTTACTTGTCTGCAAAATGACAAAGATGTATGGCAAATTGTATATGTGCCTACCTAGGCTCAAAGTTGAGCCCTAATCACTCTGGCTATCTGAAATATAATATGATTAGATTATATGGTGAGCTTCCCGCTGACACACTAAATATGATTAGTGAGTGACAAATAAACTTAACATACTGATGTATTAAGTAGATATACTATTGCATGGTGGTCATTATTATGGAATGGGGTCTTGGTGACACACACACCTCTCCATTCTCTCCTCAGGGAGCCCTCAGATTCCCTCTCTCAGACATATGTTTTAATTCAATGCGTCACTTCTCTTTATAACCCTGGAATTTGGTATTTGGCTAATTTTCGCAAAAGCTCTTTCAAATGGCTCTTAAATTATTTAATTTCGAGGAATGTTTAATATTTCATTTTGTTGACACACACACGGCGGAGGCTAGATGAATAAGCCATCCTTTGACTGACCATTCGCTTTAAATTACACGGTCTGCTTCTGAATATTAATGGCAGAAATGCTTTTAATTAGGTTTTGGGTGTCATAGACAATAAAGAGGAATGATAGAACAAGAGGAAGAGGACTCGAATTAGAAGACTAATGATGAAATGACAGATTGTCTTTCTTCTCTTAATTTGAGCGGTGAATGAAAGGGGGAATAGAGAGAGTAGACGGTTAATGCGACGTGTGTGAATTAAACATTTTATCGGTCACATGTAGCCCCTGCTCTGATGTTGTGGCCTGTTATGTCTGTGATTTCTTGTTGTCTCCCACGTAGGAGGTGTTGTCCAAACCAGACACTATCTCTCTCTTTCTCAGGCTTTCTGTGTCCTCCCTTGAACTATCAGCCTTAAAAGAGTCTGTTATTTATTTGCCTTCTGACTTCACAACTTAGCTGATACCCGTCTCTCTCTGCCTGTTCTTCTCTCATTCTTTTCGCACCCATCTCTCTCCACATCATTATCAAACATGACCACCAAGCTGAATGACACATATTCAAAACAGCATGCCTCTCTCTTTTTTTATTACCTTTATTTAACTAGGCAAGTCAGTTAAGAACAAATTCTTATTTTCAATGATGGCCTAGGAACAGTGGATTAACTGCCTGTTCAGGGGCAGAACGACAGACTCTGTACCTTGTCAGCTCGGGGGGTTGAACTTGCAACCTTCCGGTTACTAGTCCAACTCTCTAACTAGGCTACCCTGATGCCCCAGTCTCTACACATGTAATTGCAATAAACCATTTAAATCAAACACCACTAGCTGAGACGTTGCTGCAGGCCCTGTAACCATTTCCATGGCAACTGCAAATGCAAGTCCGTTTTTTTCTTCCTTTTGCGCAGATTGAGCAAAAGAAGGGAGTGTGCTTTTGTGAAATGCCACAAAAGTGAGAAAGGGTGACAAGGTGTTCCGAGTCTCTTCACAGAAGTCAGTTAGGAAATGTTTTGTTGGACACTTGGTAACTGGGCAAGGTTTAGAGTTCTGAGGAAGTATGAAGTGCCCATTGTTTTACATCAGATGATGTTACTCCTACACGAAGCTCATCCCTCAACCGATCTGTCTTATGGAACATGGAACTAATTTTCTAATTTGAATATGCCCAAGCATCCCCCATTAAAAAATGGGAACAATGCCACTGATGCGTCAAGTTTTTAGGGAGCACGCAATTGGCATGCTGACTGCAGGAATTTCCAGCAGAGCTGTTGCCAGATCATTTTATGTTAATTTCTCTACGATAAGTCACCTCCAACGTTGTTTTAAAGAATTTGTCAGAATGTCCAGCCGGCCTCAAAACTGCAGACCACGTGTAACCATGCCAGCCCAGGACCTCCACATCTGGCTTCTTCACCTGCGGGATCGTCTGAGACCAGCCATCGAGACAGCTGATAAAACTGTGAGTTTGGAATAGAGGTCCTGAATGGTTAATTTCCTAGACCCAGTGACCTGTCTGCACCACCCTCTATAGTGCCATGCGATCGAGGGCTGTGCTCTTCCCATACCAAGCAGTGATGCAGACAGTCAAGATGCTCTCAATGGTACATCTGCAGAACTTTTGAAGATTTGAGGGCCTATGCCAAACCTTTTCAACCTCCTGAGGGGGAAGAGGTGCTGTTGCGTCTTCTTCACGGCTGTGCGCGTGTGGACCAATTTAACCTGTTGCGACGAGCAATCCCGTATCCGGGATCCTATTTATATCCTCAAGCTCATTACCAAAACGCAACGTTAACTATTCATGAAAATCGCAAATGAAATTAAATAAATATATTTGCTCTCAAGCTTAGCCTTTTGTTAACAAAACTGTCGTCTCAGATTTTCAAAATATGCTTTTGAACTATAGCTAAACAAGCATTTGTGTAAGAGTATTGATTGCCTAGCATAGCATTAAGCCTGGCATTCAGCATGCAACATTTTCACAAAAACAAGAAAAGCATTCAAATAAAATAATTTACCTTTGAAGAACTTCAGATGTTTTCAATGAGGAGACTCTCAGTTAGATAGCAAATGTTCAGTTTTTCCAAAAATATTATTTGTGTAGGACAAATCGCTCCGTTTTGTTCATCACGTTTGGCTGAGAAAACCCCCCGAAAATTCAGTCATTAAAACGCAAACTTTTTTCCAAATTAACTCCATAATATCGACAGAAACATGGTAAACGTTGTTCAGAATCAATCCTTAAGGTGATTTTCACGTATCTATCGATGATAAATCATTCGTGGTAGCTTGGTTTCTCCTCTGAAGAAAATGGAACGCGCATGGACCTGGAGATTACGCAATAATTTTGACGGAGGACACCGGGCGGACACCTGGTAAATGTAGTCTCTTATGGTCAATCTTCCAATGATATGCCTACAAATACGTCAAAACGCTGCAGACACCTTGGGGAAACGACAGAAAGTGCAGGCTCATTCTTGGCGCATTCACAGCCATATAAGGAGACATTGGAACACAGGGCATTCAAAATCTGGACCATTTCCTGTAAGAAATTTCATCTTGATTTCGCCTGTAGCATTAGTTCGGGGGCACTCACAGATAATATCTTTGCAGTTTTGGAAACGTCAGAGTTTTGTCTTTCCAAAGCTGTCAATTACATGCATAGTCGAGCATCTTTTCCTGACAAAATATCTTGTTTAAAACGGGAATGTTTTTTATCCAAAAATTAAAAGAGCGCCCCCAGCTCTCGACCCACTCCACTGCTGTCCCGTCGATGTGGATGGGGTTCTGTCATCTAATGATCATAAAATACTTATACAATATTTTTACTTTGCAAGTAACCATGTCAGTGTATCATTTACACCACATATGTCAGAGTCAAGGCCCGCGGGCCACATCCGGCCCGCGAGAAGGTTTTTTACGGCCCCTGGGATGATCTTGATTTATTATTAGAACCGGCCCGCAGACCGCAGCAAGCCGGCAGCCCGCAGATCTTTTACACGCACCAATACTACATTTCCCACAATGCAACGGTGACGCACCGAGCAGTAGGCTGCTTCATTTCAATATTTATTGGCACAGCAGTTGTCAGCATCACAGTAAAATTAACTTTCAGATACCCATCAAAAATGGCAAAACGGAAGGTGGACACTGAGAACCGGGGGTTTCAAATAAGGTGGGAGTCGGAGTATTTGTTCACGGAGGTAGCTGGAAAACCTGTGTGTCTTCTGTGTGGAGAAAGTGTGGCGGTACTGAAAGAGTATAATCTGAGACGACATTATGAAACGAAACACGCGGACAAAAACAAGAATATGGACATGGAACAAAGGCTACAAAAGGCAGAGCAATTAAAACGAGGCCTCAAATCAAATTTGTCTTTTGTGTCTGTTGAAAATTAAAGATTACTGACAGAGCCATAAGAAAATATTGCTTTATTTATCTGATCATATTGGAATATATTTGTTAGGTTTTCAGTAGGTTCAATTAGGTTCACTAGACTATATGCGTCATTTAAAAAATTTCAATGAACATTCGAACAGTCCGGCCCTCGGCTTGTAGCTAAATTTTTTATTTGGCCCTCCGTCCATTTGACTTTGACACCCCTGATTTACACCTTCTGTATCTTTTGCATGTGGACCATTTTAAGTCCTTAGTGATTTGGACACTGAGGAATCTGAAGCTCTCCACTGCAGTCCTGTCGATGGGGGTTTGCTGTAAGCGTCATCTAATAATTAGACAATATTTATACAATTGTGAACAGATCATCTTGTCCGAAACACCGTAACACAGGCGGATGGCACAAAATAAACAGACCAGAGGCAGTGGTTGTGATTCCTTTTCTTGTGATTGTTTAATAAATGGGTCTTCTTTCACCCGACACAATAACTCCAGTACAGGGTAATATCCAACGCTGAAACACAAGCACAACAAAACAAATAAACATAAACTAAGCCGTTGACCAAAAGTCCATGGCCAAAAAGGGAAAGTAAAACAACAAACGGCTACTCCTGTCTTTAGACTATCTTCTACACATAATAGTTACAGGAGGAACGCTTCTCTCTACCTATAGCCTGCCTTGGTTAAGATATTATTTTATTACAAGATAATATGCTTATGGAAACTCTGTTACTGTTCATTTGTGGCAGTTTTTCTGGTGTGAAATGGTCAGATAGCAAGTTAATTTGCTTTGGCTAGCATATTCCATGTTAGCTCATGATTGGAACATATGAAATCATTCTAGCTAGCGCTATTTAGTCCAATGTATATGCTTTTATATTCATGTCATGTGGATACAGTAACTTGTTGGATGTAGCTAATGTAAAAAAAGATTCACACATTCATATAGAATTAAAATATTAATTCAATTCACTTCTGTTGATATGCTATGTATTTTTGTTTGCTTGCTAATGTGTATGCCAGGCTGTAAAATTGAAGTTTTATTGTAACTTAAGTGTGTCTTAAAACCCATCAGTACTGAGCCTTTAAAAGGTGGAGTTTACACCTTCGTCAGCATTCACCCATGATCAGTCCTCGCTTATTGTTTTGCAAAAAGAGAAAGAGCAAAGGAAGGAGAGGTAAAGCGAGAGAGAGAGAGCATGAAGTGGAAAAGTGGATTGGGATCCACAACAGAAATGCTTTTGTCGGTTCTCTCGGCTTTACTATGTGAGTGTGTGTGGGTGTCTGTGTGTGTGTTAGCCTTGCTACTTTAAAGAACTGTGAATGTGCTGTTAAAAAGAGTGTTAGAATAGTGTGGTAGGAGAGAAAGTGTGAGGGAGAGAAGAGGAGAGCCATACTAAGTGTTTCTAAGGTATGCAGAAAGATATGGAGGGGGGAAAGGAGAGGTGGGTGGAGGAGTTGGCTCACTCTCAGCCTCCTTAAACGGGTTCAACACAGCTTTGATATGGATCAGTGTATCAGAAAACAATCATACACTGAACATGACTTGCCATACAGATGTCAGATCTTAATTTGATCTTAATTTGATTAACTTATTCCCTTAAAATAAGGAGTTCTCTTTCTCTCCATGCGGGGGCAGTCGAGCCATTGGGATCAGGGCTTGCTATCAATAATCTTCTCTCTCGCTCACTCAAACTCTAGGCCTAGGTCCTATTACTGCAACATTCAAATGTACAAAAATGTATCTGAAATGCAGCCATGCACACTCACAACTGTTGTTGTATATAGAGCAATAACAATTAATATTGGTCTCCACTAGGCTATGCCATACAGCTGTAAAATATATCCTAAGGTTATGAATGAACTGTTAAAATTGAATTGAATCGTGTCCAGGAGTAGCTAACTGGTTAGGGCTGCTGCCTTCAGTGCGCACATATAGGTGTAACGGCGTTCGTCTGTTGAAAGAGAGTCAACCACAATCCCAATACCTACTAAACCCCAATACAAAAACACACCACAAAATAACCCATGTCACACCCTGGCCTGACCAAATAAATAAAGAAAACACAAAATACTAAGACCAAGGCGTGACAATAGGCCTGTTAGCATAGGTTTGATTATGGCCTACACCCTTCTGGCAAAAATAACTAAATCCCCTGATTAACTTGATTTAGTTCATTTCAAATATGAACAGTCCAATAATATTTTTACTCCCGTCCCTGATAAGAAATTAATATACATGACACTTTTGGAAAACATAAATAGGAAGCAAATAAAATAATAACAGTATGCTACACAGACATTATTGTCAGCGATTAGGTGAATGGATAGGTGGAGTCAGGCGTAGGACACAGGTATGAGTAATCATCTGAATTTACTCAAAATGTAAGCAATGTTCCAACAAGGAAAAATACAAATATCCAGAGCACAAGAACAAACCCACATGACAAATACAATCACTCGCAAAACAGAAAGGGAAGCCAGAGTGTTAAATAAGGAACATTGGTTATGGAATGGAAACCAGGTGTGTATAATGAATACAAAACAAAACAAAAGTAAAATGAAACATGGTTCGTGGTGACTAGAAAGCCGGTGACGTCGACCGCCGAACGCCACCCGAACAAGGAGAGGGACCAACTTCGGTGGAAGTCGTGACAGTACCCCCCCTTGATGCGCGGCTCCAGCAGCGCGCCGACACCGGCCTCGGGGACGACCCGGAGGACGAGCCTCAGGACGATCCGGATGGAGACGGTGAAATTCCTGTAGTAATGACGGATCCAGGATGTCCTCCACCGGCACCCAGCATCTCTCCTCCGGACCATACCCCTCCCACTCCACCAGGTACTGAAGGTCTCTTGGCTGATGCCTTGAGTCCATGATGGCTCACACAGTATACGCCAGTGCCCCCTCGATGTCCAGAGGGGATGGAGGAACCTCCCGCACCTCAGACTGGTGGAGCGGACCAGCCACCACCGGTCTGAGGAGAGACACATGGAAAGAGGGGTTAATACGGTAATCAGGGGGGAGTAACCAATAAAAAACCTTGTTATAAATCCTGTTAGGGATAGGGGGCAGCATTTTCACTTTGGACGAATTGCGTGCCCATAGTGAACTGCATCCTACTCTGTCGTAGATGCTAATATATGCATATTATTATAATTATTACTATTGGATAGAAAACACTATGAAGTTTCTAAAACTGTTTGAATTATGTCTGTGAGTATAACAGAACTCATAGGGCAGGAAAACTTCCAAACAGGAAGTGGAAGTCGAATTTGAAGTCATCGCTTATCCACATCCAAACAAGATTTGGATTTGTCCGCACTTCCTACGCCTTCCACTAGATGCCAACAGTCAGTAGAACGTGGAATGAAGCCTCTAGTGTGGTGTATAACCGGATGGGTGGGGAATGGGACAGTGGACTGTCAGAATGCCAGTTCCTGGTTGCGCAAATTACTGTTGATATGGCCTGCGTTCCATGACTCTGCAGGAAAAACGAATGCTCCTGTTGGAACGTTATTGGATATATATGAAAATAACATCCTGAAGTCTTCCGGTGCAGCTGGTGCTCTCATGCATGTTTCAGTGTTATTTTCCTCAAAGCAAGCATTTGGGGGGACAGCGTAGCCTAGTGGTTGGAGCATTGGACTAGTAACCGAAAGGTTGCAAGATCAAATCCCCGAGCTGATAAGGTACGAACTGGCACAGAGAGACCGGAAACACAGGGATAAATACACCGGAGACTAATGGGGAAAACAGGAGACACCTGGAGGTGGGTGGAAACGATCACCAAGACAAGTGAAATAGAAGAGGGCGTGACATAAACTTTATATCCACCAACCAATGGCATTTCTTGAAATAGGTCATCTTTGGCTATCAAAGGGATAATTTAAACCTACAAATTCAAGGTTGACTTATTTTCAGTTAGTCTGTAACAAAATGTTGTGCACCAATATTGCATTGATGCTTCCTTGACTCGGTTAATGGCTACTAGTAGGCCTACAAACGTTAGACAAAATGTTCACGTTTTTGCATAAATAATAAAAGCCCACACATTCGTGTGCTTTCACAAAATATGTAAAACATGTACCTTTATATTTATACATCGTAAAGAGAAGTCGAAGACACTCGTGCTCTTGTCAAATACAGTGGGGCAAAAAAGTATTTAGTCAGCCACCAATTGTGCAAGTTCTCCTACTTAAAAAGATGAGAGAGGCCTGTAATTTTCATCATAGGTACACTTCTACCTACAAACAAGAAAGATTTCTGGCTCTCAGACCTGTAACTTCTTCTTTAAGAGGCTCCTCTGCACTCCACTCGTTACCTGTATTAATGGCACCTGTTTGAACTTGTTATCAGTATAAAAGACACATGTCCATAACCTCAAACAGTCACATTCCAAACTCCAATATGGCCAAGACCAAAGAGCTGTCAAAGGACACCAGAAACAAAATTGTAGACCTGCATAGCCTGGGAAGACTGAATCTGCAATAGGTAAGCAGCTTGGTTTGAAGAAATCAACTGTGGGAGCAATTATTAGGAAATGGAAGACATACAAGACCACTGATAATCTCCCTCGATCTGGGGCTCCACGCAAGATCTCACCCCGTGGGGTCAAAATGATCATAAGAACGGTGAGCAAAAATCCCAGAACCACACGGGGGGACCTAGTGAATGACCTGCACAGAGCTGGGACCAAAGTAACAAAGACTCAACTCGTCGTGTTTGGAGGACAAAGAATGCTGAGTTGCATCCAAAGAACACCATACCTACTGTGAAGCATGAGGGTGGAAACATCATGCTTTGGGGCTGTTTTTCTGCAAAGGGACCAGGACGACTGATCCGTGTAAAGGAAAGAATGAATGGGGCCATGTATCGTGAGATTTTGAGTGAAAACCTCCTTCCATCAGCAAGGGCATTGATGATGAAACGTGGCTGGGTCTTTCAGCATGACAATGATCCCAAACACACCGCCTGGGCAACGAAGGAGTGGCTTCGTAAGAAGCATTTCAAGGTCCTGGAGTGGCCTAGCCAGTCTCCAGATCTCAACCCCATAGAAAATCTTTGGAGGGAGTTGAAAGTCTGTGTTGCCCAGCAACAGCCCCAAAACATCACTGCTCTGGAGGAGATCTGCATGGAGGAATGGGCCAAAATACCAGCAACAGTGTGTGAAAACCTTGTGAAGACTTACAGAAAACGTTTGACCTCTGTCATTCCAAACAAAGGGTATATAACAAAGTATTGAGATAAACTTTTGTTATTGACCAAATACTTATTTTCCACCATAATTTGCAAATAAATTCATTAAAAATCCTGTGATTTTCTGGATTTCTTTTCTAATTTTGTCTGTCATAGTTGAAGTGTACCTATGATGAAAATGACAGGCCTCTCATCTTTTTAAGCAGGAGAACTTGCACAATTGATGGCTGACTAAATACTTTTTAGCCCCACTGTAAGTAACCTAATTTATGTCCCTCTAACTGCCCTGAATGCCTCTGCTGATCAGAAAGCTATTGTATGCAGTAATCATGTGCCTATGAACCAGAGTTATACTGTTAGCACTGAGGCGGTGATCCCTACAAGGAAGACCACTGTGTACAACTCACCCTGCACTAACATAAATAACATGAGCATGTATATTTCTACTAAGCTTCCCAGTAAAGCAATGAAAACAATGAAGCATCACAGAAAAGTGCAGAAAATAGCCCACGTTAACATCTGTAGCTTAAGAAACAAGGTTCATGAAATCAATAACTTGCAATAATAATAGTTTACATTCATTCATCTCTGAAACTCACTTCGATAATACCTTTGATACAGTGGTAGCAATACATGGTTATAACATCTACAGAAAATACAAAATGCCAATGGTTGAGGTGTTGCTGTTTTATATTCAAAACTGCATTCCTGTAAAGCTTTGAGAGGATGTCATGTTAAATACTGTTGAAGTAATATGGCTAAAGGTTTATCTTACTCACCTAAAGCCCATTCCTGTGGGAGGCTGCTATACCCCACCAAGTGCAAACAGTCAGTATATGGATAAGGTGTGAAATACTTGGTACGTGATATCAACAGAGAGTTAGATCTTCTGGACAAATTAAATATTGACTGGTTTTCATCAAGCTGCCCACTCAAGAAAAAGCTTCAAACTGTAAGCAGTGCCTGCAACCTGGTTTGGGATATTAGTCAACCTACCAGGGTAGATACAAACAGCATAGGAATTAAATCATCAACATGTATTGATCACATCTTTACTAATGCTGCAGAAATTTGCTTGAAAGCAGTATCCAAATCCATTGGGTGCAGTGATCACAATATAGTAGCCATTTCTAGGAAAACCAAAGTTCCAAAGGCTGTGTATAAGAGCTCATACAATACATTTTGTAGTGATTCCTATGTTGTTGATGTAAATAATATTTGTTTGTCCCTAGTGTGTAATAAGGAGGAACCAGACGCTGCACCTGACACATTTATGAACACATTTATTGCTTATTCCAGTTACTAATAAGCATGCACCCATTAAGAAAAGGATTGCAAAAACATTTAAATCGCTATGGATTGATGAGGAATTGAAAAATTGCATGGTTGAGAAGGATGAGGCTAAAGGAATGGCAAATAAGTCTGGCTGCACAACCGATAAAGAATGATAGTAAAAAGCTTTGGAGCACCTTAAATGAAATGTTTGTCAACAAGGCAAACTCAGCTCCATGCTTCATTGAATCACATGGCTCATTCATTGGGGTGGCAGGGTAGCCTAGTGGTTAGAGTGTTGGACTAGTAACCAGAAGGTTGCAAGTTCAAATCCATGAGCTGACAAGGTACAAATCTGTTGTTCTGCCCCTGAACAGGCAGTTAACCCACTGTTCCTAGGCCGTCATTGAAAATAAGAATTTGTTCTTAACTGACTTGCCTAGTAAAATAAAGGTAAAATTTAAAAATAAAAAAATAAATTACAAAACCCACTGACTTTGGCAAGATTAGCAAAGTATGCATGATATGCCAGCAACTGAAGCTAACACTACATGTCCAAGTTTAACTGATCAAATTATGAAATATAAAAAAATGTGATATTGAATTCTGTAAAGTGAGTGTGGAACTTGGATGGAAAATTACTGAGGATAATAGCAGACAATATTTCCACTCCTATTTGCCATTTCTTCAATTTAAGCCTACTAGAAAGGGTGTGCCCTCAGGCCTGGAGGGAAGCAAACGTTATTCCCCTACCTAAGAATAGTAAAGCCCCATTTACTGGCTCAAATAACCTACCAATCAGCATGTTACCAACCCTATGTAAACTTTTGGAAAAAAATTGTGTTTGACCAGATACAATGCTATTTTGCAGTATCAAATTGACAACAGATTTTCAGCACGCTTATAGGGGAGGACATTCAACAAGCAGGGTACTTACAGAAATTACTGATACAAATATTGTGGAGGCTGTTTTGTTAGACTTCAGTGCAGCTTTCGAGATTGCATATTTTTCATGTTTCAAAAGCAACATTTTTCCTTCTCCCTTAACTCAAACTGAGAATGGTGAGCGACAGTCCTTAATTAATGCCATACTTAAAGGTATGTCTCAATGGAAGGCTGTATCATTTGAGTTTCCATGAATATCTGTCATATGGTGCCATAAGATTTAAGGAAGTAGCCGAAACAGTAGTCTATGTAGATAAATCTAGCCTCACACAGACAATGTTTCCAGTAGAAAACCCTATGTTCTTCAGAAGTTGTAAATGTTTTTCTTCCATTGTCCTTGATGTTTGACATAAACCACGTCCAGTGGGTGTTAGTTTTGGCCACTCATATGTTTTAGGAACACAAGATAAGCGAGAGTTGAGATCTACTCAAAATAAACTTTTCAAATTGTCGTGGAAAATTGCAAGATTATGTTGTTACATTTGACAGAATAGAGTATTGTGTGTGTGTTCACTGAAGATGGGCCTCAGATGGCACTGACAGAGGAGATGTATGATGTCTTTGGTTAATAAAGCCTAAAGAGCATTCCAGATAGTAAAGGTAATGTTTTTGTGCTATACCGTACCAGGGTGAGATGCGTTCCAGTTTGGAGTGGGAGGGGGCCAGACACTGGCCTTTACAATGAGAACTGTTGACAGAGCAGTAACTGTCTATGTTTTATAGATAACTTTCATACAAATCTTAACCTTTGTGAACTGTTCTTAAGATCTGTGGTTCGTCATGTAAGTTGAGAGGGGTGTATCTTGGCTATAAAAGATCTTTGTACTTTTGTGGTGGTACTTTTCAATGGTTCATTAGAGATCATTGAAAGTCAAAGGCTATTGCAAAGCTTATTAAATATGTAATTTAAGTATAACTCTGACTGGTGTGTAGTTTGTAACTCTCCTCATTTGGTAAAGCAGAAAAATGCCACCACAACATACAGTATTTTCTGAAATATGTAATGGAGGTAAGTGAGAGAGATCATATGCACTAAAATATGAATGCGTTTTTTTTGGCAGAAATGCCTTCCTGAACATAATAAACTTGCATGCCATCTGTAAATATGAATACAATTGTTAAATTCTAGCAATGCTACCAAATACTTATTGACTGTATGTAAACTTCTGACCCACTGGGAATGTGATGAAAGAAATAAAAGCTGAAATAAAATCACTCTACTATTATTCTGACATGTCACATTCTTAAAATAAAGTGGTGATCCTAAGACAGGGATTTTTACTAGGATTAATGTCAGAATTGTGAAAAATTGAGTTTAAATGTATTTGGCTAAGGTCTATGTAAACTTCCGACTTCAACTGTACTATCGCTAAAATAATCATTTGGTTGGGTTCGTGAAGGTGTTAGCTAACACTAGATTATGATTTTGTTTTCATTTCAAATAACAAAATATAATTTTCATTTGTTTATGTTACTGAATGAGACATGAAAAATAATTCAACTGTTCAAAATGTTTATTCATGGAGTGCCTTTGTTACAACTATGAAACAGAAACCATCCATGTTGGAACACGGTAACAGCTGCTTTTTATTTTGTTTTTCACAAAATATGCCAACTATTATCCCAAAACACGCGGCCAAATGATGAAAACAGTAGCCTAAACATACTCAGAGTTGTACTTGTGTTAGGCTTTGATCTGGCTTCGCCATATGGCTGTGGGCTACACTAGTTCATTTAGCAGACAAGATTTGCTTCGAATTCCATGGCATTATTTTATAGTATGAAGAATACATTTAGACAAAGCAGAATAAAATATGAATTATATTTTATCCAAACAATTTGAGAGAGTGTGTGCACATGCAGCTATTCTGTATTGAGTGGGTTAACAATGAAATCAAATCAAATTTGTTTAAAAAGCCCTTCTTAGATCAGCTGATATTTCAATGTCCTGTACAGAAACCCAGCCTAAAAACCCAAACAGCAAGCAATGCAGGTGTAGAAGCACGGTGTCTAGGAAAAACTCTCTAGAAATGCCAAAACCTAGGAAGAAACATGGCCAAGATGTTCAAATGTTCATTAATGACCAGCATGGTCAAATAATCATAATAGGTACTTTATATGCTTAATCTAGAGTTATTAACGTAATTTTAGTTGTTCTACAAACGTGGGGCTATATGTTTTGATTGTTAATATTGTAAGGCTGCATGATGCATCAATAATGATGATTTGAAAAAAGTTGCTTGAAAGGCATGAGCTCTGCTTTGTTTTTTTTTTGCGCAGGCTGTACACACTTCATTCACAATTTGACAAGCACTTGATAATGCATGGAATTTCCCGGTGGCATCCCCTTTGTGTGGCCATAATGCACCTTAAAAAAAAAACATGCTTTTGCGGCTAGTGGCCGTTGAGCCTTTGGCCAAGAGTGCTGCGATGTGCCCTTCTCCCTCAGTGCTGTGTGCTCCCAAGGAACTCTCACCCACATGGCTCTCCACGTGATCACGTGATCAGGTCTTCCTCACAGGCTATAAGTGAAGACAGAATCATTGGGGACACAACTGCGCCTGTCCTTAACCAATTACAAGGTGCATATTGAAGTTATTAGCAGAACTGTCCACATTTTCTTTTCATCAGCCAATAAGATGAGTAGGCCTAACGAACAGCTAAAGCACTAGCTTATGTAAATCTACTATCCCCCATAGTACAATGGTTAACCTATTCTGTGCAATAAATAAATATTACAACATAGTCTGGGACAGTTGTGGGATGCGATAGATCCCAAGTTAATACAATCACTAGCATCAAAAAAACTGGGATATAAGGATGAATGTTCCATTAGCGGGAAAACACCATTATCAAAAGTGACCGCAAATGTGATTTCTTTATGAAATATCTACATAGGCGTACAGAAGCCTATTATCAGCAACCATCATTCCAGTTTTGTGATTGGCTTTGATATTCACGTATTGATTGCTCCTACCGGAGCGGCATTTGTTATCAAAATGAGAAAGCTGTTCTAACTTTGTGGCTATGTTATCTAGTGGAAATCACTCTGTCATTTCCTCCCTTACAAAAAAAAGATTGCAGTTTTGAAACTGCAGTTAAAGTACAGTAACTAACAAATTACTGCAGTAAAATAAAGTGTTATTTTGGACGCTGTATTTGCAACATACTGCGGTTATACTGCACTCTGACTGCAATATTTTTTGTAAGGGCTGGTTGAAAAAAATTCTACACTGTTTTCTCAATTTCAGTTTATGTGAGAAAGCAAGCACTGAATAGTGTAGGGAATCAATTGTGTGATCTTAATCACTAGTTTTAAATGTACACAACTGTTATGAGGCCCCAGCCATTTACATTTGTTGGTTGTTCTCAATAAGGTAATTTTATTCTGGCAACTCTTCCAAAGAGACTATTGACATGGATGTGCCGTCTGATTGTAGATTTGGAGACTTAAGGAGCCGAAGATGTGTCCAAGTACTGTAAATTCTCCAACTTTGGCCCATGGATTTTTCTTTGCTTCCCGAACCATCTTTTTCACTGTGCCTGAGGGAAAGATACACTTGCGTCCAATACCAGTCAAGATTACCACCATTTCAGTGATTTGAAACTTTTTCATTTTTTCCCTAATATTGGTAAGAGGTATATATTATTACTATACACATTGCCTGATTTATGAAGGTCAACAACCGTTTGTCTATTTTTATGTGCGAGTTCTTTGCCTTTTCCATGGTGATGGGAAAACATTTTTTTTCTAAATTGCAACCATTGGTAACACTGGTTTTCCGTTTCTGGAAGACTGTGTATTGATAAAGGCGCCTTTGTCTTGCACCCACAGGTCCCATTTAAATCTCAGAGGATATCTAACCTTGTGAATGTCTCAAGAGATTTCTGGATCCAAATACCTTAATTTTGTGCCCCATATCGTGCTCTTTCAATAGCCAGTTTATTAGGTACACCAACCCATCCATGAAAATGGTTCGCTCCTACAGACAGTGAGTCACGTTGCCGTGGCTTGCTATATAATGCAGGCAGGCAGGCATCGAGGCATTCAGCTACTGTACAACTGAACATTAGAATGGGCAAAATTAGTGACCTAAGCGACTTTGAAAGCGGTTTGATCATCGGTGCCAGGTGCACCAGATTCTGTATCTCAAACGGCCGACCTCCTAGACTTTTCACGCACGACAGTATCTAGAGTTTAGCGATAATGGTGCGACAAACAAAAAAACATCCAGTCAGCGGCAGTCCTGTGAGTTAAAAAAAGCTTCTCTTAACATTGATGTTTTGGTGATTCTAGGTTAATTAAGACTGCTGAATGAGGCCTGTTACATCTTACTTACAAAACCTTTAAAGGAGTTTGTGAAACCATTCAGTCATGGATGGATGTAACCATATATAATACTTATTGCTTGTTACAGAAGACTACTGTTGCACATTGAATAACCACTCATCCCTGTTACACCTTCTTGATGTGATAGTTCTCTATGTCTGTACATGTTTATAAACCACATAGTGTGAAAAGTTGTTTCCATATAGTTATTACCCCCCTAAACCTGAACCTTTATGATCTTTCTTACCACTATTACTTTGGGGTTCTAATCACCCTCTTTCAAAATCCCTACTGTGAACAAATATTTAACATTCATTAACCTTCAATATATTTATCCTTAAACTACCCTTAATAACTATTGTCTATTGTTATTTTCAATGACCTTACTGCAAATATGAAGGTTTTACACATAGCTAAATACATTGTTGGAGACCGTTTTCATGTCTTTGGTTATGCAAACATTTGTTTATTAGATTATATTTCTCATTAAGAATCATGTTGATTTAATTCTATATGGGTCATGCCTTGCTTTGGTCATGTGTTCTCTTTTGGGTCAATGATTTTAATTACAATATAGCTTGATTACTTAGAAGGGCATGTGGTCCCACCGTCCCATGTGTGCCCAAGTGCATGCATATTTTATAGCACATACACATTCAGGATGTACGGCTTACTAGTTATGGCAAATGTTAGGAAGACCTGGTTGTTGTAACAGATAAACAAATAAGAGCAACGTTTTATATTTTGACCATATCTTTTCACATACGTTTTATTTGGGTCCTTTTTATTTACCATGTTCCTTGGTTTTTCCCATTTAGACGTTGAATCGAATCCCTGTTTGCCTGCTTCATATAGCAAGTCACAGCCCTGTAACTCATTGTCTGTAGGTGCTAACCATTTTATTGTATGGGCTGTTTTTACCTAATAAACTACTGAGTGTATGTTGCACAGCTGAGAACCAAGTGAACTGAATCACACAGGGTTGAAGAGGTCTCTGTGTTTCGGTGTTGTTGCCATTCATGCTCTCCCCACTGACTAATAAACTATATCATGGTGACATCTAGATGGGTACTAATATTAGTTATGTCTTGTGTACGCTGCCAACCTATTTGAAAAATAACATTACTAGCTAACTCCGGCGACACTGTGATAGGCTACAGCTGACCACTGAGCCTTAGGTCGGCATGCATCTCGATACAACACCGGTGCACTGGTCATTCCCATCAGCTTTAGTGGCTCGCAAGTTGGTCCCACAAAATGGTTTATGTGTAAAATGCGGCCCCGTCAATGCTGTTAAAAGGGAAATTACACCAACATTCATTACCGGTAGGTACTGTTAAGGTAAATGAGTGAAGAGGTGTGGAGTCAGGCGCAGAGAGCAAAAGATGTGGGAAAAACAACACGCTTTAATGTCCCGGAAACATAACATGTACAAAAGTAGAAACACAAATGAACAGAAATATAAACGGACAGCGTGAAACCCAAATGCCAACAAAAATACACTCAAACAACAAAACAGACGAACAAGCCCGCACGAAACAGAAGCGGGCTGAACAGACTATATATAACCCTATCCTAACAACCAAACTAAAACAGGTGCTACCAATTAGACAAAACTAAACGAACACAGAACAACGGATCGGCGATAGCTAGTAGACCGGCGACGACGACCGCCGAGCGCCACCCGAACAAGAAGGGGAGTCACCTTCGGTAATATTCGTGACAGTACCCCCCTCCTGACGCGCAGCTCCCGCAGCGCGCCGACGCCGGCCTCGGGGACGACCCGGAGGCCGAGGCGCTGGGCGATCCGGACGGAGGCGATGGAATTCACTCAACATAGATGAGTCTAGAATATCCCTCACCGGAACCCAGCTCCTCTCCTCTGGACCGTACCCCTCCCAGTCAACGAGGTACTGCAAGCCTCTCACCCGGCGTCTCGAGTCCAGAATAGCTCGTATCTTGTACGCCGGGGACCCCTCGATGTCCAGAGGGGGCGGAGGAACCTCCGGTACCTAATTTTCCTGCCTGGGACCAGCTACCACCGGCCTGAGAAGAGACACATGAAATGAGGGGTTAATACGTTAATACGAAGGAAGTAATAATCGATAACAAACCTCATTTATTCTCCTCAGGACTTTAAATGGCCCTATATACTGTGGACCCAGCTTCCGGCAGGGCAAGCGGAGAGGCAGGTTTCGGGTCGAGAGCCAGACCCTGTCTCCAGGTGCAAACACGGGGGCCTCACTGCGGTGACGGTCGGCGCTCTTCTTCTGCCTTATACTCGCTTGGCGTAATGACTCTTGGACTGCCCTCCAGGTCTCCTTAGAGCGCTGTACCCACTCCTCCACCGCAGGAGCCTCAGTCTGGCTCTGATGCCACGGTGCCAGGACCGGCTGGTACCCCAACACGCACTCAAATGGTGACATGTTGATAGAGGAGTGGCTTAGTGAATTCTGGGCTATTTCTGCCCAGGGAATATATCTCGCCCACTCCCCTGGCTGGTCCTGGCAATACGACTGCAGAAATCTACCCACCTCCTGGTTAACTCTCTCCACCTGACCATTACTCTCTGGGTGATACCCTGAGGTAAGGCTGACCGAGACCCCCAGATGTTCCATAAATGCCCTCCAAACACAGGAGATAAATTGGGGGCCCCGATCAGAAACTATATCCTCGGGCACCCTGTAGTGCCGGAAGTCATGGGTGAAAAGAGCTTCCGCAGTCTGTAGGGCCGTAGGGAGACCGGGCAATGGGATAAGATGGCAGGACTTAGAGAACCGATCCACAACGACCAGGATAGTAGTGTTACCCTGAGAGGGGGGGAGGTCAGTAAGAAAATCCACCGAAAGATGGGTCCACGGCCGTTGTGGAACGGGAAGAGGTTGTAATTTACCTCTTGGCAGGTGTCTAGGAGCCTTACTCTGGGTGCACACCGAACAGGAGGAAACATAGAATCGCACATCCCTCCTCAAAGTGGACCACCAGTACTTCCTCTCAAGACCTCTCACTGTCCTATAAATACCTGGGTGACCCGACGAGGGTAGACAATGAGCCCATCGAATCAATTGATCACGGACAGCCAGCGGCACGTACCTACGACCCTCCGGGGCACTGTGGAGGCGCAGGTTCCCCCCTTAGCGCCCGCTCGATGTCCGTGTCCACATCCTATACTACCGGTGCCACCAGCTTAGCTGCCGGAATGATGGGAGTAGGATCGATGGACCTGTCCTCAGTGTCATAGAGTCTTGACAGCGCGTCAGCCTTAGTGTTGAGGAAACCTGGTCTATATGAGATAGTGAAACGAAATCTGGTGAAAAACATGGCCCACCTTGCCTGACGAGGATTCAGTCTCCTAGCTGATCGGATATACTCCAGGTTACGATGGTCAGTCCAGATAAGGAAAGGGTGCTTAGCCCCCTCAAGCCAGTGTCTCCACACCTTCAGGGCCTTAACCATAGCCAACAACTCCCTATCCCCCACATCATAATTCCGCTCCGCTGGCCCGAGTTTCTTAGAAAAAAAGGCACAGGGGCGGAGCTTCGATGGCACACCCGAACGCTGTGAGAGCACCGCTCCAACCCCAGCCTCGGATGCGTCCACCTCTACTATAAACGCCAAAGAAGGGTCCGGATGTGCCAACACCGGCGCCTTAGTAAACATCGCCTTCAACTTATGAAAAGCTCCGTTCGCCTCTGCTGACCACTGTAAACGCACCGGCCCCCCCTTCAGCAGTGAGGTAATAGGGGCAGCTACCTGACCAAAACCCCGGATAAACCTCTGGTAGTAATTGGCAAATCCCAAGAACCGCTGCACCTCCTTTACCGTGGTCGGAGTCGGCCAATTACGCACGGCCTTAACGTGTTCACCCTCCATTACCAAACCAGAGCTGGAAATGCGCTAACCCAGGAAGGAAACTGATTGTTTGGAAAACTCACATTTCTCCGCCTTCACATACAGGTCATGCTCCAGCAGTCGTCTAAGAACCTTGCGCACAAGAGATACATGCGCAGTGCGTGTAGCGGAGTAGATCAAAATATCGTCAATATACACCACTACACCCTGTCCGTGCAGGTCTCTGAGTATTTAATCCACGAAGGATTGAAATATAGCTGGAGCATTCTTTAAACCGTATGGCATGACGAGGTACTCATAATGGCCCGACGTAGTGCTAAATGCAGTTTTCCACTCATCTCCCTCCTGAATACGCACCAAATTATAAGCACTCCTGAGATCCAGTTTAGTGAAGAACTGCGCTCCGTGAAATGATTCCACTACCGTAGCAATGAGAGGTAGTGGGTAACTAAAACACACTGTGATGGAATTTAGACCTCTATAATCAATGCACGGACCCAAACCACCATCTTTTTTTCTTCACAAAAAAGAAACTCGAAGAGACAGGTGACATGGAGGGCTGAATGTACCCCTGTCCCAGAGCCTCGGTGATATAAGTTTCCATAGCCACCTTCTCCTCCTGGGACAGAGGATACACATGAATCCTGGGGAGTGCAGCGTTAACCTGGAGATTTATCACGCAATCCCCCTGCCTATGGGGTGGTAATTGGGTCGCTTTCTTTTTACTGAAAACGATAGCCAAATCATCATACTCAGCTGGAATGCGCACGGTGGAAACCTGGTCTGGACTCTCCACCGTTGTAGCACCGATGGAAACCCCTACACACCTGCCTGAACACTCATCAGACCACCCCTGTAGAGTTCCCTGTTTCCACGAAATCGTAGGATTATGAATAGCTAGCCAGGGAATCCCCAGAACAACTGGAAACGCAGGTGAATCGATAAGGAACAAACTAATTCGCTCCTTGTGATTCCCCTGCGTAATCATCTCCAACGAAATTGTGGCTCTCTTCACGAGCCCTGACCCTAATGGTCGACTATCTAAAGAGTGCACGGTAAAAGGGGGGTCTACTTTTACTAACGGAATCCTCAACCTCTGTGCGAGTCCGCGATCTATAAAGTTTCCAGCTGCGCCTGAATCTACCAGTGCCTTATGCTGGAGAGAAGGAGAATAATTAAGGAAACAAATTAATAGGAACATGTGACCAACAGAAAACTCTGGGAGAGTGTGGTGCTTACTCACCTGGGGTGACCGATGAGTGTTCTGCCTGCCCTCATGATTCCCAGATGAATTCCTCCAGCACCGACCAGACGTGTGCACTCTCCGGCCACAACTGGTACAGGAGGAGCTTCCTCCTCCGATCTCCCTTGACGCGGTACCTCCTAGCTCCATCGGGATAGGGGCAGGAGGATCAGGAGGTAGAACTGACAGGACACTTTCAGAACGTCCACGATCAGCTAGCAGATGGTCCAACCGGATCGAC
The DNA here is from genome assembly GCF_021184085.1 of Oncorhynchus gorbuscha. Taxonomy (NCBI): domain Eukaryota; kingdom Metazoa; phylum Chordata; class Actinopteri; order Salmoniformes; family Salmonidae; genus Oncorhynchus; species Oncorhynchus gorbuscha. The sequence goes on along the minus strand of NC_060193.1, from coordinate 33,756,932 downwards.
AGGTCTATCAGTCCATCCAGGCCAAGTGTAGTATCCCGACAGGCCAGCTCCCTACGGACGTCCTCTCTCAGGCTTCACCTGTAATGGTCTATCAGGGTCCTGTCGTTCCCCCCTGCTCCCGCAGCCAAGGTCCGGAACTCCAGCGCGAAGTCCTGTGCGCTCCTCGTCCCCTGTCTAAGATGGAACAATCTCTCACCCGCCGCTCGACCCTCTGGAGGGTGATCGAACATGGCCTTGAAACGGCGGATGAACTCCGGGTAGTTGTCCTTCGCCGAGTCGGGCCCGTTCCAGACCGCATTAGCCCACTCCAGGGCTCTATCGGTAAGGCAGGTGATGAGGACCCCTACTCTCTCCTCCTCCAAGGGAGCCGGCCGAACGGAACGGTGGCCAGGTAGAGGGCTAATTGCAGCAGGAATCCCTGGCACCCTGTCGCTGCTCCATCGTAATTCCTCGGAGGCGTCATGTGCAGAGCGCTGGAACCGGATCCAGATGGGGGAGATGGTAGAGTTGCTGGTGGGAGGGTCGATGGGGTAGTAGGGAAACCATTCCTCTCCCAACGATCCATCCTCTCCATCATCTGATCCATCGCTGATCCTAGGCGATGGAGGATGGACGTGTGATGATGGACTCTCTCCTCCATAGTGGGAAGAGGAGTGGTCGCTGCTCCTGCTGACCTCATATCGGGGTGCGGGCTTCTGTTAAGGTAAATGAGTGAAGAGTTGTGGAGTCAGGCGCAGAGAGCAAAAGATGTGGGAAAAACAACACGCTTTAATGTCCCGGAAACATAACATGTACAAAAGTGGAAACACAAATGAACAGAAATATAAACGGACAGCGTGAAACCCAAATGCCAACAAAAATACACTCAAACAACAAAACAGACGAACAAGCCCGCACGAAACAGAAGCGGGCTGAACAGACTATATATAACCCTATCCTAACAACCAAACTAGAAACAGGTGCTACCAATTAGACAAAACTAAACGAACACAGAACAACGGATCGGCGATAGCTAGTAGACCGGCGACGACGACCGCCGAGCGCCACCCGAACAAGAAGGGGAGTCACCTTTGGTAATATTCGTGACAGGTACTGTAACAACAGGAAGACAAAATACCCTTATCACCTTCATTATCATGTTACGTTGTGTTCATTTACCTTAAATTACTTTTTGTTGATTCCCGGTGATTTGGAGGGACAAACGGGGAAATTAGCTCAAAGGGATTCGAAATATTCTCTCTTCCTCTCGCTTGATAACATTGGTCTGAATATTCAGTGTTGCACACAGTTGCTTGCCCTTGTAGACCATTTTCACCTTCATCTTATATATTTTGAGAGAGGCTCATATACCGGCGAGGTGCACCTAGGAACCTCTGTGCATTTCTAAATGGCCAATTTTATAGCCACGATCCCCATTCTGTATGGCAATTAGCTAGTCAGAGGAGAATAATGAACATGTAGTTGATATGCAGAGAGGCAGGCAAAGTTAATGGACTTTTAATATTCACACAGTGCGCCACATTCATTTATTAATATTGTCCCAGTCACACGGAACTTTGTCTAATGTGGAGTTGTTATTCTAAAGGTCAACCCTGAAATGTCAGCAGACCGACTGTAAATCGGATACACTTTTATACCCCGCCATATTGTAAAGCTTCATTGATCACTCCCTCAATGAAAAGAGAAGTTTGAAATTTGAGAAGTACACTCTTTTTACCAAAAGGTTCTTAAAGGGTTCTTTGAGTTGGGTGAAAGGGTTTGACCTAGAACAAAAACAGATCTCTTTGATCTACAGTGACAGGCACAGAACCCTTTATGGTTCGAGGTAGTGACCTTTTTCTAGGAGTGAAGCACAGAGAAGAAGCCTCCATATGAGGAAAGAATGAATACACATAATACAGTGATGGTGGATGTGTGTAAAACATGGTGCATTATTCGGTTAGCTTTTATGATATGTATGATGTATCACGTGGCTGGTGAATCACATGATTGACAGAGGGAATCTGCTTGGGGCTGCTTCTGTAAGCTAGCCTCGTTGGACCCAGAGTTTGAGGGGGAAGTAGAGGATGGAAGCTCATACTACATACTAGTAAATCCATATGAAGAGCCTAAGGCAAAAAAACGGTTAGCTCCAACATTATCAGACTGGGGGAACATGAAGTAATGCCAGAGGAATATCTGAATGCTGTAAATCAAAGATTCATGTATTATACAAACTGAAAAACACCAACATGTTGAACATAGATTAAGTCTATAGGCTACACTGTAACACACACAGAAAGATGGAAGATATATCCAATATGGTGGAAAGTTGAACTGGAAATAATCTTATTGAGTATCAACTGTGGTGAGTGACAAAAAGTAAAGTAATGAAGGACACCAATATCTATGGCTGCTGTTTTATGGGCTCCTAACCAACTGTGCTATTTTGTGGGTTCTTTTCACATTATTTGTAACTTATTTTGTTAATAATGTTGCTGCTATTGTCTCTTATGACCGAAAACAGATTCTGGATATCAGAACAGCGATTGCGCACCTTGAACTGGACGAAGATTTTATACTGTTATATATACTGTTTCTCAGAGACCGGGCCCAATCCCTGTCGTTCAGGGTACCTTGTGAGAATTTGTCATTGAGTAGGTAACACGCCTCTTCCATCCTTTCTATTGGCCAACGTGCAATCACTGGAGAATGAACTGGATGAGCTCCGTTCGAGAGTATCCTACCAACAGGACATTAAAAATGAACATCTTATGTTTCACAGAGTCGTGGCTGAACGATGACACGGCTAACATACAGTTGGCTGAGTTTTCCGTGCATTTTCAGGACAGAACAGCTAGGTCTGGTAAGATGGTGAGTATTTGTCAATAACAGCTGATGCGCATTGTCTAATATGAAGTCTTGAGGTATTGCTTGCCTGAGGTAGAGTACCTCAAGATAAGCTGTAGACCGCACTATCTACCGAGAGTTGTCATCTATATTTTTCATAGCCGTCCATTTACCACCATAAACTGATGTTGGCAATAAGACTGCACTCAGCGAGCTGTAAAAGACAATAAGCAAACAAGAAAATTCTTATCCTGAAGCTCCTAATGGCCGGGGACTTTAATGCAAGCAAACCTAAATCCATTTTCTATCATTTCTACCAGCATGCCACACGCAACCAGAGAAAACCCCCCAACTCTAAACCAGTTTTACTCCACACAGAGACAAGCACAAAGCTCTTTCCCTCCCTCCATTTGGCAAATCTGACCATAATTTAAATCTCCTGATTTATTTTTACTAGCAAAAACTAAACAGGAACTACCAGTGAATCGCTCAATAAGGAAATGGCCAGATGACAAGGATGCAACAGTGTTGTTTAGCTAGCACAGGCCGGAATATGTTCTGGGATATATCCAACGGTATTGAGAAGTATACAGCCTCAGTCGTTTTCTTCATTAATAAATTATATGAATAATAGTAGAGAGAATGATTTATTTCAGCTTTTATTCCTTTCATCAAATTCCCAGTGGGTCAGAAGTTTACATACACTCAATTAGTATTTGGTGGCATTGCCTTTAAATAGTTTAACTTTTCGGATAGCCTTCACAAGCTTCCCACAGTAAATTAGGTGAATTTAGGCCCATTCCTCCTGACAGAAATGGCGTAACTGAGTCAGGTTTGTAAGTCTCTTTGCTCGAAAGCGCTTTTTGAGTGCAGTTGCAAAACGTAGTCTGGCTTTTTTTATGGCGGTTTTGGAGCAGTGGCTTCTTCCTTGCTGAGCGGGCTTTCAGTTGATGTCGTTAGAGGACTCGTTTTACTGTGGCTATAGATACTTTTGTACCTGTTTCCTGCAGCATCTTCACAAGGTCCTTTGCTGTTGTTCTGTGTTCTGGGATTGATTTGCACTTTTCCCACCAGAGTACGTTCAACTCTAGGAAGTAGAACGCGTCTCCTTCCTGAGCGGTATGTTGGCTCCGTGGTCCCATGATGTTTATACTTGCGCACTATTATTTGTACAGATGAACGTGGTACCTTCAGGCGTTTGGAAATTGCTCCCAATGATGAACCAGACTTGTGGAGGTTTACAACAAAAAAAATCTGAGATCTTGGCTGATTTCTTTTGATTTTTCCATGATGTCTAGGAAAGAGGCACTGATTTTGAAGGTAGGCCTTGAAATACATCCACAGGTACACCTACATTTGACTCAAATTATGTAAATCAGCCTAGTTAGCCTATCAGAAGCTTCTAAATCCATGACATCATTTTCTGGAATTTTCCAAGCTGTTTAACCTCTCTGGGATATGTGAGACGCGTCGCACCTGGCCAAAAGCCAGGGAAAATGCAGAGCGCCAAATTCAAATAAAACAATAAAAATCAAACTTTCATTAAATCACACATGCAAGATAGCACAATAAAGCTACCATTGTTGTGAATCCAGCCAACATGTCAGATTTCAAAAAGGCTTTTCAGCAAAAGCAAACAATGCTATTATCTGAGGATAGCACGTCCGTAAACAAAGAGAGAAAAGCATATTTCAACCTTGCAGGCGTGACACAAAACGCAGAAATAAAAATATAATTCATGCCTTATCTTTGACGAACTGATTTTGTTGGCACTCCAATATGTCCCATAAACATCGCAAATGGTCCTTTTGTTCGATTAATTCCATCGATATATATCCGAAATGTCAATTTATTTGGCGTGTTTGATCCAGAAAAACACCGGTTCCAACTTGCGCAACGTGATTACAAAGTATCTCAAAAGTTACCTGTAAACTTTGTCAAAACATTTCAAACTACTTTTGTAATACAACTTTAGGTATTTTTTTACGTAAATAATCAATACAATTGAAGACGGGATGATCTGTGTTAAATACAGGAGGAAAACAAACTGTAGCTAGCTTTCTGTTTATGCGCCTCTATCTAACAGTACGCTTCAAGTGACCCTTGTTCAAGATGGCCGTACTTCTTCATTACACAAAGGCAAAACCTCAACCAATTTCTAAAGACTGGTGACATCCAGGGGAAGCGGTAGATACTGCAAAAAGGTCCCTTAGAAATCTGGATTCCCAATGAAAATACATTGAAAAGAGAGTGACCTAAAAACTTTTTAAAAATCTGAATGGTTTTCCTCTTATCTTCTGTTATCTTCATATAGCTGCAGGGGCAGTTTTGAGTAGCTTGGATGAAAAGGTGCCCATTGTAAACGACCAGGTCCTCAGTCTCAGTTGCTAATATATGCATATTATCATTAGTATTGGGTAGAAAACACTCTAAAGTTTCCAAAACGGTCAAAATATTGTCTGTGAGTAGAACAGAACTGATATTGCAGGCGAAACCCTAAGGAAAATCAAAACAGGATGTTGCTTCTATTTTGAAAACTCCATGTTCCATAGCCTCCCTTTGCTGCATTTAAAGGGATATGAACCAGATTCCTTTTCCTATCGCCTCCTCAAGGTGTCAACAGTCTTCAGACATAGTTTCAGGCTTTTATTTTGAAAATTGAGCCAGAATGATAACATCGCATCAAGTGGTCACATGAGTTTTGCATGCGCAACAGAATTTGCACAGCCATTGTTTTCCCCTCTCCTACTGTGAAAGACATTTGCGGTTGATATATTATCGATTATATATTTTAAAAACAACCTGAGGATTGATTATAAAAATTGTTTAACATGTTTCTGTGTATTATTATTATGGAAACTTTTTGGAATTTGTCTGCGTTGTCGTGACTGCTATTTCCTGTGGATTTCTGAACATAATGCACCAAACAAACGGAGGTATTTTGGATGTAAAAATCAACTTCATAGAACAAACGGAACATTTGTTGTGTAACTGGGAGTCTCGTGAGTGAAAACATCTGATGATCATCAAAGGTAAACGATTAATTTGATTGCTTTTCTGATTTTCATGACCGAGCTACCTGATGCTAAGTGTACTTAATGTTTCATCGAGCGATCGATAAACTTACACAAACACTTGGGATTGCTTTCGCTGTAAAGCATATTTTCAAAATCTGATACGACAGGTGGATAAAAAAAGGCTAAGCTATGTTTTCCTATATTGCACTTGTGATTTCATGAATAAATATTTATAGTAAAATGTATTGTATGTAGCGCTATGCTATTCAGCAGTTGTTGATGACACTTATCCGGATAGGGGGATTGCAGCCATAACTGTAACGAATTTCCAAGGATCGGACCTATACGCAGCGTGGTAAGTGTCCATATTTTAATAGAAAAGACTGAACATGACACAAATACAAAATAACAAAGTGAAATGGAAACAAAACAGTCCCGTGTGGTACAAACACTGACACAGGAAACAATCACCCACAAAATACCCAAAGAATATGGCTGCCTAAATATGGTTCCCAATCAGAGACAACGATAAACACCCGCCTCGAATTGAGAACCAATCTAGGCAACCATAGACCTACATAAACACCTAGATGGACACAACCCCTTAAATCTACAAAAAAACCTATAAAGTACAAAAACCCTATGAGACAAAAACACACATATCACCCATATCACACCCTGACCCTAACTAAAATAATAAAGAAAACAAAGAATACTAAGGTCAGGGCATGACAATAACAAGTTATACTCACAGACATGATTCAAAATGTTTTAGAAACTTCAGAGAGTTGTCTATCCAAATCTACTAATAATATGCATATACAATATTCTGGGGATGAGTAGCAGGCAGTTGAATTTGGGCATGCATTTCATCCAGACGTGAAAATACTGCCCCCTGTCACCAAGAAGTTAACCTCTTGCTTCTACCTGGCACGCAGGCGTCCCATCTAGAGCTCTGGAAATGCAAATGTGCTATGCTAAATGCTAATAGTATTAGTTAAAACTCAAACGTTCATTAAAATACACATGCAGGGTATTGAATTAAAGCTACACTCGTTGTGAATCCAGGCAACAAGTCAGATTTTTAAAATTCTTTTCAGCGAAAGCATGAGAAGCTATTATCTGATAGCATGTAACACCACAAAAGACCCGCACGGGACGTAAACAAAATTATTAGCATATTCGGCACTACACAAACCGCACAATAAAATATAAAACATTCATTACCTTTGACCATCTTCTTTGTTGGCACTCCTAGATGTCCCATAATCACTATTGGGTCTTTTTTTCGATTAAATCGGTCCATATATAGCCTAGATATCGTTCTATGTAGACTGTGTGATAAATGAAAAAAATAGCATTTCATAACGTAACGTCAATTTTTAAAATTCAAAAAGTCGACGATAAACTTTCACAAAACACTTCGAAATACTTTTGTAATGCAACTTTAGGTATTAGTAAACGTTAATAAGCGATCAAATTAATCACGAGACATAGTGTTTTCTATAGGGATCCATCTTGAAATACTGTCCGTCTATTTCTCAACCAAAATATCCGGTCGGAGCCCGGAAGAAATGGGCTGTCTCTTGTTCGTTTGACCAAGAAACAAATCCTAGGCAAATGACAAGACTGTTGACATCGTGTGGAATCTGTAGGTACTGCAACCTCAGCCATATTTAATGTCTTTCGCCCATAACAATGGGTTGAAGCGGCGGATGGATATATTTTTCCACTTTCAGTGATCAGATTTTCCTGCACTTTTCAATGAAACACACGTTATGTTAAAGCCACAGCCGTGATTTAACCAGTTTTATAAACGCCTGAGTGTTTTCTATCCACACATACTAATGATATGCATATACTATATTCCTGGCATGAGTAGCTGGGCGCTGAAATGTTGCGAGATTTTTAACAGAATGTTCGAAAAAGTAGGGGGTAAGCTTAACAGGTTAAAGGCACAGTCAACTTAGTGTTTGTAAACTTCTGACCCACTGGAATTGTGATAAAGTGAGACAGAAGAAGACAGAAGAAGTACTCCAGATATAACAAACTGACCCTAGCATAAATACTGGAGGCTGAGACAGAAGGGGTCAGGAGACACTGTGGCCCCATCTGATGAGAGCCCCAGACAGGGCCAAACAGAAAGGATATAACCCCCCTCTCATTTTGCCAAAGCCCTACACAATATTGTGCTGCTACTGCCAGGTGCCATAGCAGACTCTTTCAGCTGTAAAGCAGAGGGTCACCAAGCATGTGGCGCAGGTGATGGGGGACTTCATTTTGCAAAGAACACAGCGACGCCTCCATGCTGTACCCTTTTGGCCCCGAGGCACATCCATTTCTGCAGAAATAAATTTAGTCAGATGAACACCACTTGTGGCAAGAGCTGGATGAACCAGCTTCAGTGGGGGATGGAAACCTTGGCCCTGGGGGCTGCCATTCTGAGTCAGTGTCACTGTGAAAGAAAATGTTCAGTTAGAATAGTTTTACATATGAGCCCTGTATCAACAGGTATAATAAACAAATATATAGAGAGAGTACAGGGAACATAATAAGGTTGAATATATTATTATGACCTGCTAGATCTACTGTGTATTTTATATTATGACATTTCAGCTTGATCTACTGTCTCTATTATATTATGACAGACCAGCTAGATCTACTGACTTTATTATTTTACAACAGACCAGCTGTATCTACTGTCTCCATTTTACTTTGGCCATTGTTATGGGCCTGCCCTCCCCTCAACAGCCTCAAGTAGGCTATTTATTTGGGGGTGGGATAGGGCGGCAGACACACGCATCTCACATTTCATGACATTACATGTTCATATATTGCTTCTAAAATTAAAATAAATCACAAATAATATTTTATCTGTTTATCCGTCTGTTTAGTGTACAATTGTCACGACTTCCGCCGAAGTTGGCTCTCCTGCCTGTTCGGGCGGTGCTCAGCGGTCGTCGTCACCGTCCTACTAGCCACAACTGATCCCTTTTTCGTTTGTCTATTGGTTTTGTCTTATTAGTTTCACCTGTGTGTATTTTAGTTTAATTAACGTCCCTATATGTAGTAGGTTGTCCTGCTCTTGTTTTGTGCGGGATTGTTTTTGTATATCTGAAACCTTGCTCTCTGCGCCTGATTCCACCCACCTTGATAAAATGTGACAACAATAGCCTAGCCTATTCATGGCATCGATGTCTTCGAGGGTGGCAGGTAGGCTGGCGGGTAGGAGCGTTGGCACACTAACTGAAATTCTGCTAGATCTAATCCTTGAGCTGATTTGGTAAAAAGCTGTTGTTCTATCCCGGAGCAAGGCAGTTAACCCACTGTTCCCCGGGCTCCGATGATGTGGATGTCATTTAAGGCAGACCCCCAACTCTCTGATTCAGAGATATTTTGTTCTATATCTATGGACGAGACCCAGACGTTTGTTCTACACGTTCCATTGTCATGCTGGCTGGTAATACATGTATTCCTTGCTTGTTAGCTAGCCAACTAGAGCTAACACAGTCACGTAAAACTGTGCAGCATTCTGTTTGACCTGTTTTCTATTGACATTTCTTCTTTCTATATATCCATAAAATCAGTTTGAGCTCTATGACGTCCACACGCGTCTTGGGACTCGTCTAAAGGCGGTACAGCCGATCTGTCAACTTCTGCCTGTAGCATCTGAACAGTTTGGGCTACACACTAATATGACCCCTCTCACAAACACGTGAGGTTGCTTTGCTCTAGGATGCCCACAGGCCTCACAAGACTTGTCTGATGGTCCTCCGGTACCAGTTGAAAAATATTACGGAACTACAGTATATATTGAGACTGTCTAGTGCTAAAAATGAGGTGTTGAATACAAAAAAGAATCACACATGTTTCCTGATCTTTCTTACATCTCTTTCTTTTGGGGGGGACTATCTGTTGTTCCATGAAGTGAATCTGTTATTCAATGCATTTTTATGTGGTAATAGTGTAGCAGGAAGGCCAACAACAAAAAGAGTTTAATAAAAAATTTACATTTTTATACTTCATGGGGTCTTGAAATGCCAAATCAAATAGCAAAATGATCCTTGGTATGACCTTCTTAAAACAATTCCATATAGCTCAGTAGAACCCCTCTCCCGGCTTAGGCAGGGTTTAGACTTGAATGGGTTAGACGTGAAGCACAATTCTTAATTTGTAACATTCCTAGTCTACATAAACTTCTAGATTAATTGCAATGGCATTCCCTGAAAACTTTGTACAAACCATTTGCATTCAAGTTATGGCATAATTAAACTATGGATTGACAGGATAACATGTAGATCAAAATAATGTCAGAATGCATATCAGGTTTGAGCTTTCTAAATGCTTTACTGTTACAGAATCTCAGATGCACTTTATGTACCCATCAATTTACTCCATAATAAGTAGAAAAGTGCTGTTTGTCCCCCTTCCCCAATACTCCTCCATCTTCCACTCTCTCATCTCTCCATTTCCTCCATCTCATCTCTAGCTTTAATGAAATCACCCCAGGACATGCCCATTAAGTCTCATAAATTAAAGGGCTGCACACGCACGCACACACACACTCACACGCAAACCCATCTCTGTTTGTTCTTTATTCACTAGATATGTGTATGACATGCATGCTGATGGCAGAGTTGGGAATTTTTTATCCAATACTGATATCCTAGTAGTGGCTTAGAGAATATTTCAATTTCATCCGGGTTGAGGCGTGACACATAGAGAGAAGTGAATGGTTAACTTGTTATGGCTGGGGGCAGTATTGAGTAGCTTGGATGAATAAGGTGCCCAGAGTAAACTGCCTGCTACTAAGGCCCAGTTGCTAATATATGCATATTATTAGTAGATTTGGATAGAAAACACTCTGAAGATTCTAACTGTTTGAATGATGTCTGTGAGTATGACAGAACTCATATGGCAGGCAAAAACCTGAGACAAATTCAAACAGGAAGTGGGAAATCTGAGGTTTGTAGTTTTTGAACTCACCCCTATCGAATGCACAGTTATTGGGTTATTTTGCACTTCTTAAGGCTTCCACTAGATGTCAACTGTCTTTAGAACGTTGTTTCAGGCTGCTCCTGAGAAGGGGGAGCGGATGGGAGCTCTTTGACTAAGGGGTCTGCCTGCAGCCTCGTTCTCAGTCACGCGCTTTCACATGAGAGGTATCTCTCGTTCCATTTCTTTTCTACAGACAATGGAATTCTCCAGTTGAAACATTATTGAACATTTATGATAAAAACATCATAAAGATTTGATTCTATACTTAGTTTGACAAGTTTCTTCGACCTGTAATATAACTTTTTGAACTTTTCGTCCGGCTGGACCAGAACGCGCTTTTGGATTTGTTTACCAAACACCCTAACTTGATGGTAGCATTGTCATGCTGGAGGGTCATTTCAGGATGCCCCAAAATGGGGGATTGTTGGACACATTTGGATATATCTATATATCTTTAGAGTTTAACCCCCCCCCCCGTACTCATCTTGAGGCCAAGCATTTTAATCAGCTAGGCTGGCCAGCAGTAGAGAAAAAGGTATTAATAATTCAACTTGGTCTTGTCCAAGGAATTTTGACTGATAAATGTGTCCCCAGGGCATTCATAAAAACTGAACTTGACGTGAGAATGTCCACCTAAACTTTAGACCATTCATACGCACATTTTCTAGTGGTTGAAATATGGTATTGTAAACAGGCAAGAAAGTATTTTGTGCAAATGGGGGATATGATGACATGCTTATTCATAAAAACATAATAACAAGATGCAGTCATTTGCCGTTAGTGAGAATAGTGAAAAGCTATGTGTTTTATTTTTTGAGTAATTAGACAAACAAATCTATTCCTATTTATTTTATTTTCCTAACTATTGCAGAATAAATTCCTTACCTTTTCTGGCCGTGATGGGTAAGTATCTCAAAGTAGCCATACAACAAATGATCATGCACATCTCTCATTTAGTTGGGACTTGTAGCCTAATAAATAAAAAGGCTATGAATTTCAAGTTTTGCTGTATGCAGTCCCATAGGAAACCGGTCTTTAGCCTACATTTTAATTTAACAGATGAACATGCACAGTTGATCTTTTACTTTGAAGTATGTATGCTACTACTGTTCGTAACCTACTGCGATAAAACATTTAAAAATGAGTAGACCCTATACAATGTTTCAGAATTTAAGGGTAGTCCAGCATATTAGGTTGGGGGGGAAAGTTGATAAAAAACATTGTTGAATTCAAATGTTCTGCTGAAAAGGTCCACAACAATTTGTAATTGTTTTCTCTTTCAGTAATTGTCACAGTCCTTTGCCAAATACAGCATAAGTTAAAGCAAAAATGTGTAACATTCTGCCAAAACAGTAAAGAGAGTGGTAGTGTACGTAAAATATTTGACAGTATGGGTATATGCTACAGTATTGCTGTGCGATAGGAGCACAACATCAGAGCCTATAACCTGATAAGAAATATAATCACAACAATCTTGATAAACAAAATATTGAACATTAAGTTGTCTTTTGTACAGTATATAAGTGTGGGCATCTTTGAAATGGTTTCAAATATACAATCAATCAAGTGTTTGGCACTCGGTATAGGCAGCATGTATGTTTAGTAAAACAAAAAGATTAAATCATTCTGCCCATACCTCTACAGAACTGTGATCCATTGTTCTTTTTTTTTTACAAACTGCAGTGGTCTAATTAATTGTAAATACAATAACGGCTGTTATTGTCACCATAAAAGATGAATGATGGGCATTTTCCTGTTCGCTCCCGCGTGCAGTTTTACAACAGGTCTGATTTACTGTATAATAGGAAACACATGCATTAATGGAGTGCGCCAAGTTTATAAATATCAATGTTCTTATACTTACATGTTATTTTCACAATGTTCTTAGACTTACATATTCTTTTCAGAAATGATGCATGCAGATATTTAGTGTGAAAGTTATGCAACAGTTATAAATGATACCCTAGGTACCTATCAAATTATCAAAACAGTTTGTGACAAAACCATCGGTGAAGTTAAAAATGAGATGGAAACACATTGAACTTCTATTTTTTTTCTGATATGATATTCTGATATGAAAACTGCAAAAAGTGCAAAAGTGCTTCTATGTGCACTATGTCATCACACAGCTTTTTATCCGCAACAAGTCAGTTTGCATTTATTTTTTATGCAGTTTTGAGAATATACACATGAAAATCTGTCGCCAATTGGAAAGGTAGCTACAGAGACACATTAAGGTGCCCCCATCCTCCTGTGTCCACCACACAGTGGGCATGATCAGAGCTGATTATGGTGACCCTCAACTATGGCATACAGTTGAGTGTGTGGAACGATGAGGGTGTAGAGCACGTCAATCACTGTTTGTTTGGCCCAATCAAAAACGTTCCCTGTTGTTAAGGTTTTCTTCCGTTGAAGGAGAGTCAGACCAAAATGCAGCGTGGTTGCTTCAATACATCTTTAATGAAGAAAAAAAACACGAACAATACAAAAACAACAAACGGAATGTGAAAACCTATACAGCCTATCTGGTGACAACTAACACAGAGACAGGAACAATCACCCACAAAATACTCAAAGAATATGGCTGCCTAAATATGGTTCCCAATCAGAGACAACGAAAATCACCTGACTCTGATTGAGAACCACCTCAGGCAGCCATAGACTATGCTAGACACCCCACAAAAACCCCATGACAAAAACGCACCACAATAACTAATGTCACACCCTGGCCTGACCAAATAAATGAAGACAAACATACATTACTTCGACCAGGGCGTGACACCTGTGCTTCTCTGGGCTAATGAAGTCACCTGTATAAGAAAATAATATTTGTATCTGTTTGTGTTATCTATAATACCATTAAGTAATTATACCCTCTTGAATGTTGAAATGTAGTAAGGCTAAGAAAACAGCAAGCCATTGTTTTCCGAAGTCCATCTTCAATCAGACTTGAACACTATTTTGCCATTTTAATAGGAAGCTGATTTTGCCCTTACAGCACATAATTAAAAAACTAAATGTTTATTGATAGCTATTTGATTGGACCAAATACTCAATGCCTTCCATATTAACTGACTAACACTGTCTAATTACTATGATGCATTGATAATGAGCTATTGAGCGCTGTGATTGGTCAGTCTGTTTTGCACAAGGACAGTATGTCAGTTATCAGCCTTTTCAAACATAGGGGGAAGACACGCGCACACATACACACAGAGAGCGACACCCAAGCCTACACACACAGACACGCAGGAACACACACACATTCTCTCTCACTCTTTCCCTCTCTCTGGAGAGTCCCACCAGACAGAAAATCTATGTATCTTTAATGAGCAAATGTTAGAATCAATTCTAAATTAGACTTTTGCCGTGTTGATAACATAATTTAGGACAAGTAATAAGGCATCAAATACCTCCAGTTGAAAGTACATGTGTAATCACTATCTGTGTGCTTGGGATATGGGAGAACTAGAGAGAGAGAGAGAGAAATTCATACAGAGCATTCAGAAAGTATTCAGACCCTTTCACCTTTTCCACATTTTGTTAAGTTACAGCCTTATTCTAAAAGGGATTAAATAAAACAATTTCCTCATCAAATGTGGCGGGAAGAATCAGAATTAGTTAGGTAACATAGATAATTATGTCTTATCTGCATAATATATATAATTGAACGGTTTAACTCTTGTTATTAGAATGTATCCCTTCGGACTCTGGTGTTGGCAGTTGGGCTTCCTCCCTGAGGAGACAAGATCTGAGACAAGATGTGTGGGGTAGTGTCTGGAACCATTGTATGTCATCTCTGATGTTGCACCTACAGTTGAAGTCGGAAGTTTACATGCACCTTAGCCAAATACATTTAAACTCAGTTTTTCACAATTGCTGACATATAATCCTAGTAAGAATTCCCTGTAATAGGTCAATTAGGATCACCATTTTATTTTAAGAATGTGAAATGTCAGAATAATAGTAGAGAGAATGATTTATTTCATCTTTAATTTCTTTCATCACATTCCCAGTGGGTAAGAAGATTACATACACTCAATTAGTATTTGGTAACATTGCCTTTAAATTGGGACAAACGTTTTGGGTAGCCTTCCACAAGCTTCCCACAATAACTTGGGTGAATTTTGTCCCATTCCTCCTGACATGGCTGGTGTAACTGAGTCATGTTTGTAGGCCTCCTTGCTTGCACATGCTTTTTCGGTGTTCAGATGTCCGAACCGACTTGCCAAAACTATAGTTTGTTAACAAGAAATCTGTGGAGTGGTTGAAAAACGGGTTGTAATGACTCCAACCTAAGTGCATGTAAACTTCCGACTTCAACTGTATCCTGCGATATTGTATGACCTAGATAAGGCCTGGGCAACTCCAGACGTCGGGGGCCTGATTGGTGTCACACTTTTGCCCCAGCCCCAGCTAAACCACCTGACTCCAATAATCAACTAAACATGATCTTCAGTTAAAAATGCAATTAGTTTAAATCAGGTGTGTTGGCAGGTGTGTTTGCTTGGGACGGGGGAAAAAGTGTGACACCAATCAGGTCTCCGAGGACTGGAATTGCCCAGCCCTGACCTAGAGGCTTACTCCCCTCAGAGCTTGTCCAGGTGTGTGGTCAAGAAGAGGTTTTACTTGACTTGGGGGTTTCTGGAGTTGACAAGTGATTTATGCCATAGAATGAGTTGGTGTTTCTGTACCAGGAATGAGATCAGAGCTTCGTCTTGGGGGCCAAACTCTGAACAATAACAACAGTCATCATAGAAACTGCAATCTGGCTGCGGGATACTCCTTTCTCATACACATAGTTTCACCTTGTGACCCATTACCATACATCTGTTGTTTGTCATGTATACTATATCTTTGGGCATCACTTTGATGTAAAATATATTTGCATTCTTCGTATATCGGAGCTGCTAGCCACAACACTTGGAAGTGTTGAGTCGACCAGCCTCATTATTATAGAAGCAATTATTATAGAAGCAATGCTTTCCTTATTAATACGTTTAGAATAAAATAATATGATGATTGATCTTGCCTCTCCTCATTATTGATTCGAATTTGATTTGAATTTGAATTTCCACGACACAATCTACACACAATACCCCATAATGACTAAGCAATACAGGTTTTTAGAAATGTAAATAACAATAAAACAGAAATACCTTATTTACATAACTATTCAGACCCTTTTGCTATGAGACTCGAAATTGAGCTCAGGTGCATCCTGTTTCCATTGATCATACTTGTGATGTTTCTACAACTTGATTGGAGTCATCCTGTGGTAATTTCAAATGGGTTCGATCCCCGGGACCACCCATACGTAGAATGTATGCACACATGACTGTAAGTCGCTTTGGATAAAAGCGTTTGCTAAATGGCATATATTATTATTATTATTAAATGATTGGACGTGATTTGGAAAGGCACATACCTGTCTACATAAGGTCCCACAGTTGACAGTGCCTGTCAGAGCAAAAACCAAGCCAGGAGATCGAAGGAATAGTCCGAAGAGCTCTGAGACAGGACTGTGTTGAGGCACAGATCAGGGAAAGGGTAACAAAACATTTCTGCAACATTAATGGTCCCCAAGAACACAGTGACCTCCATCATTAACAAACTATAGTTTTGGCAAATTGGTTAGGACATCTACTTTGTGCACGACACAAGTCATTTTTCCAACAATTGTTGCCAGACAGATTATTTCACTGTATCACAATTCCAGTGGGTCAGAAGTTTACATACACTAAGTTGACTGTGCCTTTAAACAGTTTGGAATATTCCAGAAAAAGTCATGGCTTTAGAAGCTTTCTAAAAAGTCATGGCTTTAGAAGCTTCTGATAGGCTAATTGACATATGTTACGAATCTCTGGAGCTCAATCTCCCTGTGTCTCTCTCCATCTCTATTTGTATGCAGCGATCTCTCTTTTGGTTTTTGCAACTACATTTCACTTTGTCTGTTATCCTGTGAGTATTTATTTTTTATGGTGTTTGACTGTTTGTTTGATGTTGGGAAAGGGGGTACCAAGACAAGTTGCCCATGGGCATACACTACCTGTAGGTAAACATTGTCTAAAAACACTAGTTAGAACTGGGCGGACCACCCACTGTATTTTTGGTTAGTTAGCTAGCTGTTGTTGAAGCAGGTAGACTAGCTCAGGGGTGTTTTTGAATGCTTATTATTTCTTTCCTTGGGTGCAGCTCAGCCCATTTTCCCGCTCCCCATCACTGTGTGTTTAAAAATAATCCATAACTGTTCGACGGTAATTTAGTTGTCTGTGGTTTTTCGTTCTCACTGTTACTTTTTCACTACTATACTTTGCAAGAGTTGTTACGGGTCTCGTTTACCATCCCGCCTAGACTGCCGGGCCAAAGGGATTCGTAACAATGAGCTCCAGAGAAAAAAACTGAATGGGATTTTAAACCAATGGAAAGGGGATGTGATTGGGAGGAGGTGTGTCTTCTGATTGATGACTGATTGGGGAATGATGATTGCCACATGTGAGGAGGGGAGAAGGAGAGAATAGAAATACACACACAGGATGCCTGTATCCGCAACAACATCATTTAAGTCATTTGGAGATGTACCTGTGGATGTATTTCAAGGCATAGCTTCAAACTCAGTGCCTATTTGCTTGACATCATGGGAAAATCTAAGAAATCAGCCAAGACCTCCGAAAAAAACCTCAGGTTCATACTTGTGAGCAATTTCCAAATGCCTAAAGGTACCACGTTCATCTGAACAAACAATAGTACGCAAGTATAAACACCATGTGACCATGCAGCCATCACACCGCTCAGGAAGGAGAAGCATTCCGTCTCCTAGAGATTAACATATTTTGGTGGGAAAGGTGCAAATCAGTCCCAGAACAACAGCAAAGGACCTTGTGAGGATGCTGGAAGAAACAGGTACAAAAATATCTATTTCCACAGTAAAACGAGTCCTATATCGGTATAACCTGAAAGGCCGCTCAGCAAGGAAGAAGCCATGGCTCCAAAACCAACATAAAAAAGCCAGACTATGGTTTGCAACTGCACATGGGGACAAAGATGGTTCTTTTTGGAGAAATGTCCTCTGGTCTGTTGATACAAATATGGAACTGTTGGCCATAATGACCATCGTTATGTTTAGTTGAAAAAGGGGGAGGTTTGCAAGCCTAAGAACACCATCCCAACCGTGAAGCACGGGTGTGGCAGCATCATGTTGTGGGGGTCCTTTGTTGCAGGAGGAACTGATGCACTTCACAAAATAGATAGCATTATGAGGACAGAAACTTAAGTGGATATGTTGAAGCAACATCTCAAGACTTCAGTCAGGAAGTTAAAGCTTGGTCACAAATGGGTCTTCCAAATGGACAATGACCCCAAGCATACGTCCAACGTTGTGGCAAAAGGAAAAAAAAAAAAAAAAGCATTTGCTCTCACAACTGGATGGCCGCTTGGTTCACATCCTCAATATTTTCTTACTGTTGGGACCTTGAGCAAGGCCCTTTATCCCACAAAATGCTCTCCATCCAGGGGCACTGCAGTTTGAACCTGTGCTCCTCTCAAATGTATGTGTGAGGTCTGCTGTGTGAGGGATTGAGAACAGATCAGAAGTTACGTTTTTTTTGTTCACTGTAACTAATTAACAAAGTTGTATTGTATTGTAAGAAAGGGGTACATTTCCAAGTCTGAATCAGGCCTTCACTGATTTGAATTTGGGTTATTGTGTATTGTAATAGCTGTGTAGTAAATTGTGTGAGTGTGTGACTGAGAGTGTACCCATCCTTCCGGACTCCTCATCACAATAGAGCACGAGGAAAATCAGTAGCGTTAGATGTCCAGAGAAGCTGTTTACTCACCTGTCCTAATTTAATTATCTCCATTGACACTCCTCCACAGATTCCTCCGATGCTCACTCTCTAACTCATCAAGGCATCCGAGTCCATATTCACATATCCACGAGGTCAGGACCTGATCAATAAAAGCCGACAATTTAAAAAATCACACTGGATTTAACAACGTTTTCAATTATCTGTTACCACACCCTCTCTGATTAATTCAAACTCTTTTCATGTTCAGTACAATGGCTCAACATCCATAATTCTGAAATAACTGTTATCACTTTTGTTATTGTTTTTTCATCTACATCCTCTGGCTTTCTCTCTTCCCCAACCGTTCTCTCCCTCTCTCTGCTTCTCTCTATTTTCTACCATCTCGCTCTCTCCCTTTCTGCTCTCATCCTCAACATTGCCCAGGCAAACATATAGGTAACCGCTCCCCCCACCTCCAACATACATTGCTTTTGCACCCCTGCCTTACACAACCAACATCTGCAACCTTTCTTGAGTCTCAAAGTCACCACAGAGCTCATAATGACACTAATCACATCATTCATTCACTTAACTCCCTCTCTGCTGCCATATGGTGACCTTCCTGCAGCGAAAGTAGGATGTGGATTGAGTACTATTCTATTACCAAATAAAGAGAGTGTGTGTGTGTGTGTGTGTGTGTGTGTGTGTGTGTGTGTGTGTGTGTGTGTGTGTGTGTGTGTGTGTGTGTGTGTGTGTGTGTGTGTGTGTGTGTGTGTGTGTGTGTGTGTGTGTGTGTGTGTGTGTGTGTGTGTGTGTGTGTGTGTGTGTGTGTGTGTGTGTGTGTGTGTGTGTGTGTGTGTGTGTGTGTGTGTGTGTGTGTGCGTGTGTATGTCCATGAGTGTTTTGTGTATATGAGTACATGTGTGTGATGGCCTTGGAGGCTTCAGTGAGCACCCAGGGGCATAGACGTGTGTAGATGCAGGTGGAAAGTCCCGGGAGCCATAATGTCTTATCACAACCTCTACTTCAGTGCTGCTGGGTTTAAACAATGACATCTGGCTGTACTGAAAGTGTGTGGAGGAGGCTATAAGGTTGGAGCTATTGACAAAAGCAAGAATCATAGAGCCTTTAGCATTATACAGTTGGTTTGGAATCAAAACACACTGTCAAGGACGGGCAAAAGTAAAGACAATATGCACAACAAAGACAGGTAGTACAAAAGAAGGATGTTTCATTTCAAAACATCCAACGTTGTACAAAAACAGTGAGAAGCCAGTGTTATGAAACAGTACTAGCATTTCAGTCCACATTTTGAAATTAATATAAAATAAAATGTATATTACAGACCCAGTACATTACATATATTTACACTGTGAGAACAAAAAGCTTGTAATTAATAAGATATCTTCAGACTATAAACATACATACATAAACAATACAATTTTGCAGTCTTATTTGCTTAATATAAGGACTTTGAAATTATTTATACCTTAACTTTTGATACTTAAGTATATTTAAAACCAACTTTTTTTAAACTTTAACTCAAGTAGTTGTTTACTGGGTGACTTTCACTTTTATTTCAGTCATTTTCTATTGAGGTATCTTTACTTTTACTCAAGTATGAAAATGTACGTTTTCCACCATGGCAATTAAAAAATCAAATTATCTTGGTCTTATCCAGCTCATCATATAACCTAACCTAACCAGTGTCCACTTTATCAGAAAACAGGAGAGCATGAGCAAACAATTTGTGTGACAGAACTATCTATTAGGTAGAGTGGAAAACTCATGTTATTTATTAGGTACATGAAAGTCTACGTGCAAAAGTGTACTATGCCAGCAATACTCCATCACGCACAGCCTTTTATCTATAACAATGTCAGTCTAATGGAAAATGTTCATATTTTTTTTATTTAGATTTCAGCAAATTGAGTAGAAATCTAGCTTTTCAGGAAGACTCTATATGAACGGGTTCAAATCCTATCATTTGGAATGGTACATGCACTTGCACTTAAAATTTATTTGAATAAAAATGCATTAGTATTTATGTAAAAATAATATGATGTCTCTAAAGGAAATACTATGTAATGAAATATAAACTTAAAAAGAAATATAAACGCAACATGCAACAATTTCAAAGATGTTCCTGAGTTACAGTTCATTATTTATATAAGGAAACCAGTCCGTTTAAATTAATTCATTAGTGCCTAATCTATGGATTTCACATGACTGGGAATACAGACATGCATCTGTTGGTCAAGGATGCCTTTTAAAAAAATAGGATTCGAAAACAAGTCAGTATCTGGTGTGACCACCATTTGTCTCATTCATTGCAGCACATCTCCTTCACATAGAGTTGATCAAGCTGTTGTCGCCTGTGGAATGTTGTCCCACTCCTCTTCAATGGTTGTGCAAAGTTGTTGGAAATTGGCACAACTGGACACTCCCATAGGGTTTGGGTTGCATCTCAAAATGTGCTTCAGCAATCGTCATCTGTATCATAGCAGGTATGCTAGAAACTCCAACTGAACAAATTGTATAGGCTGCATTGAACCTCACAAACTTCCTGGATATGTGACTTGATGCACTGTGGCCCCACTTCCAACTGACAGCTTCCACCAAGCACCTTGCTTCCTCATACCCACTATTTTACATATCTTATCTCCCTCCACTGCTGCTCTTACTTTATCCTACGCTAAAGGCCCTCTTTCCCTTATCAGTCTTATTTGGGGATAGGTTCCAAGACAAGCTTTTTCCCAGAGTCCCTACTGCCACAAGACTATTGCTCGGCCACAAGTTTATTCACACACAGGGTTACTCCATTACACATGGAACAACTTCACATGGATCCACAACAAGCAGCATTATCCAGGCTCCGTGCAGGCTGTCATCCATGGCCATTAGCCATCTGGTCCCTGACATGAAACAAAGATGCATTGTGCCCACATTCAAGTAAATGTTGAGACTTAAATTCCTGACTTTTCCTGAAAGTCTTCTTTAGCGAATAGAAAAAGGACAGCCCGAGCAACATTTTACTTTACATGATACTTTGATTTTAGCATTGTTTTAATATACAGTTG
The DNA here is from genome assembly GCF_021184085.1 of Oncorhynchus gorbuscha. Lineage (NCBI taxonomy): Eukaryota > Metazoa > Chordata > Actinopteri > Salmoniformes > Salmonidae > Oncorhynchus > Oncorhynchus gorbuscha. The sequence continues at coordinate 33,735,218 of NC_060193.1, read as the reverse complement.
AAGTCGGTAGTTTACATACACCTTAGCCAAGTACATTTAAATTCAGTTTTTCATAGTTTCTGACATTTAATCCTCGTAAAAATTGCTGTTTTATGGCAGTTAGGATCACCACTTTATTTTAAGAATGTGAAATGCCAGAATAATAGTAGAGAGAATGATTTATTTCAGCTTTTATTTCTTTCATCACATTCCCAGTGGTTCAGAAGTTAACTTACTCAATTAGTGTTTGGTTGCATTGCCTTTACATTTTCTAACTTAGGTCAAACGTTTTGGGTAGTCTTCCACAAGCTTCCCACAATTAATTGGGTCAATTGTGGCCCATTTCTCCTAACATAAATGGTGTAACCGAGTCAGGTTTGTAGGGCTCCTTGCTCGAACATGCTTTTTCAGTTCATCCCACACATTTTCTATAGGATTGAGGTCAGGAATTTGTGATGGCCACTCCAATACCTTGACTTTGTTGTCCATTTTGCCACAACTTTGGAAGTATGCTTGTGGTCATTGTCCATTTGGAAGACCCATTTGCGACCCAGCTTTAACTTCCTGACTGATGTTTGTGATGTGGCTTCAATATATCCACATAATTTTCCATCCTCATGTTCCATCTATTTTCTGAAGTGCACCAGTCCCTCCTGCAGTAAAGCACCCCTACAACATGATGCTTCCACCCCGTGATTCATGGTTGGGATGGTGTTCTTCGTCTTGCAAGCTCCCCCTTTTTCCTCCAAACATAACAATGGTCATTATGGCCAAACAGTTCTATTTTTGTTTCATCAGACCAGATGACATTTCTCCAAAAAGTACAATCTTTGTCCCCATGTGCAGTTGCAAACCGTAGTCTGGCTTTTTTTATTGCAGTTTTGGAGCAGTGGCTTCTTCCTTGTTGAGCGGCCTTTCAGGTTGTCATTATAGGACTCGTTTTTACTGTGGCTATAGATACTTTGGTATCCATTTCCTCCAGCATCTTCACAAGGTTCTTTGCTGTTGTTCTGGGACTTTTTGCACCAAAGTACGTTCATGTCTAGGAGACAGAATGCGTCTCCTTCCTGAGCGGTATGACGGCTGCGTGGTCACATGGTGTTTATACTTGCGTACTATTGTTTGTACAGGTTGAACGTGGTATCTTCAGGCATGGCTGATTTCTTTTGATTTCCCATGATGTCAGGCAAAGAGGCACTGAGTTTGAAGGTAGTCCTTGAAATATATCCACAGGTACAAATTACTCAAATTATGTCAATTGGTGTATCAGAAGCTTCTAAAGCCATGACATAATTTTCTGGAATTTTACAAGCTGATTAAAGGCACAGTCAACTTAGTGTATGTAAACTTCTGACACACTGGGATTGTGATACAGTGAATTATAACTGAAATAATCTGTCAATAAACAATTGTTTGAAAATTACTTGTGTCATGCACAAAGTAGATATCCTAACCGATGTGCCAAAACTCTAGTTTGTAAACAATACATTTGTGGAGTTGTTGAAAAAATAGTTTTAATGACACCAACCTAAGTGTATGTAAACTTCCGACTTCAACTGTATTTGTAATGTTCACAGAAGGTTTATGAAATGTACTGATTGTCAGGTCACTTTGGCAATATTTGACATAACATTCCCAGTGAGTACAGGGAACGTCAGATCTATTGATGTTCCTTTGAGAGCCCTGATGTGTCTACAAACAACATTGCAGTTGTTACTAAAAGGCATTAGGAACGTATCTACTGTGCAGTATGTCCCTTAGTGATCTATACGTCACATTTTCTTTCTGAGCAATGTTATTTTAAAGTCTAGGCAAGTTCTAACGTCATTTAACAATATGATGATTTGGGCGCCATTTTGGGAACCATCTTAACATTCCCAGTTAGTCCCTTCAAGGTTCTAAATGTCAGGTCAATGTAGGGATATAAACATTTCAGAGAATTTGGTATTGTTTTCAAAACCGAGTAATGTTGTGGGTCCATCAAACTTGCGAACATTGGGTGATTAACAAACACATGAACGCCTGTCAAGGGTTAAATATAATTTAAAGTGTTGATACATTTTGGAACCAGCTTGTTGAAATGCTATGAAAACACTTCTAATTCTATGGTCTCTTTCCACTAAGAGTATCAAAACAAAATAATTCAGGAACAAATTGAGAATGATACACATACAAACATACATAAGAGTAAAGTGCTGTAAAGTGTTTGAGGTCACTCAGCGTTAACATAAATTCCAATATGTGGAAAAGTCTCTTAGCCGGTGGAAAAAGGTCAGGAGGATAGTAATAATCACGTTGGCGAGAGGAACAGTAGAGTACTTAGCCCGCAGATACAGTTACGCATTGTTACTGTCATTGGCTGACACAGCACATAGCCACCATGAATAATGCAAAGTAAACACTGGGAGAGGCGAGAAGCTGCAGATGAGAGAATGTCACTGTGTCCTTTTCTAGTTCTGTTGTTATCTCTCCCTAATTTTCTCTCACCCTATCGCCTAATGCCTTAGTATTCTCTTCATCAGGATTTAAGGGTTATTTTCCATTTCATTGTCATCTTTTTCTAGTGCCAAACCAAGGCTAGACTTTTTGGTTAGTACAATGAGAAAATATTGATTTTTAGATTACATAAATTGAAATATGCTATTATCTCATCTAAAATCTCTAACTTTGGATCCCAGGTCTACAAAATGAAACCTCATCATTCATCCTTATACGGTTCTGATAACGTTGTGAAACACTGCTATTCTCTTGTCTACAAAAAGAGAAATCATAGTTTGCCATTGTCTTATTTGTGTATTGTGATCATTTTCATTTGCGTTAATTGATTGTTTAGCCTTCTGGCCTACTTCACGATTACATCACCTGTGCTCGTTGTTTATCACAGGTCAAACAGGTACTTACTGTAATACCTCCTTTTCAGTCCCTCTTAAGGATCCGCCCCTTTTAAAAAATGTTCACCTAAAATTACATACCCAAATCTAACTGCCTGTAGCTCAGGCCCTGAAAGCAAACACTTAGAAGTTTATGGAAATGTGACTTCAGGCGCCGACAGAGATGGCCGCCTCGCTGCGCTTTCCTAGGAAACTATGCAGTATTTTTTTTTTTTACGTGTTATTTCTTACATTGGTACCCCAGGTAATCTTAGGTTTTATTACATACAGTTGGGAGGAACTACTGGATATAGGAGCAACGTCAACTCACCATCATTACGACCAGGAATACGACTTCCCGAAGCGGATCCTGTGATTTGCCCACCCCCAGGACAAAGGATCGGATCTCAGCCGGCGAACTTAAACAACGACGCAGTAAAAGTGGCAGACGAAGCTGTCTTTTGGTCAGGATCCGGAGACGGGCATATCGCGCACCGCTCCCGAACATATTACTCGTCAATGTTCAGTCTCTTGACAACAAGGTTGATGAAATCCGAGCAAGGGTAGCTGAAACATGGCTCACTCGAGACACGTAATCGGAGTCGGTACACACAGCTGGTTTCTTCGCGCATCGCGCCGACAGAAACATGCATCTTTCTGGTAAGAAGAGGGGCGAGGGGGTATGCCTTATGATTAACGAGATGTGGTGTGATCATAACAACATACAGGAACTCAAGTCCTTCTGTTCACCTGACTTAGAATTCCTCACAATCAAATGCCGACCGCATTATCTACCAAGATAATTCTCTTCGATTATAATCACAGCCGCATATATTCCCCCCCAAACAGACACATCGATGGCCCTGAACGAACTTTATGTAAACTGGAAACCACATATGCTGAGGCTGCATTCATTGTAGCTGGGGATTTTAAGAAGGCTAATCGGAAAACAAGACTCCCTAAATTCTGTCAGCATATCGATTGTGCTACCAGGGCTGGTAAAACCATGGATCATTGTTATTCTAACTTCCGCGACGCATATAAGGCCCTCCCCCACCTTCGTTTCGGAAAAGCTGACCACAACTCCATTTTGTTGCTCCCTGCCTATAGACAGACTAAAACAGGAAGCTCCCGCGCTCAGGTCTGTTCAACTCTGGTCCGACCAATTGGATTCCACGCTTCAAGATTGCGTCGATCATGTGGATTGGGATATGTTCCGCATTGCGTCACAAACAACATTGATGAATACGCTGATTTGGTGATTGAGTTTATTAGCAAGTGCATCAGCAATGTTGGACCCACAGCAACTATTAAAATATTCCCAAACCAAAAACCATGGATTGATGGCAGCATTCGCGCAAAACTGAAAGTGCAAACAACTGCTTTCAACCAAGGCAAGGTGACCGGAAACATTACCGAATACAAACAGTGTAGCTATTCCCTCCGCAAGGCAATCAAACAAGCTAAGTGTCAGTATAGAGACAAAGTAGGGTCACAATTCAACGGCTCAGACACAAGAGGGATGTGGCAGGGTCTACAGTCATTCACGGATTACAAAAAGAAAACCAGCCTCGTCACGGACCAGGATTTCTTGCTCCCAGACAGACTAAACAACTTCTTTGCTTGCTTTGAGGACAATACAGTGCCGCTGACATGGCCCACTACCAAAACCTGCGGACTATCCTTCACTGCAGCCAACGTGAGTAAAACATTTAAGCGTGTTAACCCTTGCAAGGCTACTGGCCCAGACGGCATCCCCAGCCGCGTCCTCAGAGCATGCGCATACCAGCTGGCTGGTGTGTTTACAGACATATTCAAACAATCCTTATCCCAGTCTGCTGTTCCCACATGCTTCAAGAGGGCCACCATTGTTCCTGTTCCCAAGAAAGCTAAGGTAACTGAGCTAAATGGCTACCGCCCCATAGCACTCACTTCCGTCATCATGAAGTGCTTTGAGAGACTAGTCAAGGACCATATCACCTCCACCCTACCTGACACCCTAGACCCACTCCAATTTGCTTACCGCCCCAATAAGTCCACAGACGACGCAATCGCAACCACATTGCATACTGCCCTAACCCATTTGGACAAGAGGAATACCTAAGTGAGAATGCTGTTCATCGACTACAGCTCAGCATTTAACCCCATAGTACCCTCCAAACCCGTCATCATGATGACGAGTTTGCAGGGTTCTATGGTGTTAAATGCTGAGCTGGGTCTCGACCCCACCCTCTGCAACTGGGTACTGGACTTCCTGACAGGCCGCCCCCAGGTGGTGAGGGCAGGTAACAACATCTCCACCCCACTGATCCTCAACACTGGGGCCCCACAAAGGTGCGTTCTGAGCCCTCTCCTGTACTCCCTGTTCACCCACGACTGCGTGGCCACGCACGCCTCCAACTCAATCATCAAGTTTGCAGACGACACTACAGTGGTAGGCTTGATTACCAACAACGATGAGATGGCCTACAGGGAGGAGGTGAGGGCCCTCGAAGTGTGGTGTCAGGAAAATAACCTCCCACTCAACGTCAACAAAACAAAGGAGATGATCGTGGACTTCAGGAAACAGCAGAGGGAGCACCCCCCTATCCACATCAATTGGACAGGAGTGGAGAGGGTAGTAAAGTTGTGAGTTCCTCGGCGTACACATAACGGACAAACGGAATTGATCCACCCACACAGACAGTGTGGTGAAGAAGGTGCAGCAACGCCTCTTCATCCTCAGGATGCTGAAGACATTCGGCTTGTCACCAAAAGCACTCACAAACTTTTACAGATGCACAATCGAGATCTTCCTGTCGGGCTGTTTCACCGCCTGGTACGGCAACTGCTCCGCCCACAACTGTAAGGCTCTCCAGAGGGTAGTGAGGTCTGCACAATGCATCACCGGAGGCAAACTACCTGCCCTCCAGGACACCTACGCCACCCAATTTCACAGAACGGACATAAAGACAATCAAGGACAGCAACCACCCAAGCCACTGCCTGTTCACCCCACTATCATCCAGAAGGCAAGGTCAGTACAGGTGCATCAAAACAGAGACCGAAAAACAGCTTCCAACTCAAGGCCATCAGACTGTTAAACAGCCACCACTAACATTGAGTGGCTGCTGCCAACATACTGACTCAACTCCAACCACTTTAATATTGGAAAAATGTATGTTAAAAATGAATCACTAGCCACTTTACACATTGCCACTTAATATAATGTTTACATACCCTACATTACTCATCTCATACGTATATACCGTTCTCTATACCATCTACTGCATCTTGCCATCTTTATGTAATACATGTTTCACTAGCCACTTTAAACAATTCCACTTTTATATGTTTACATACCCTACATTACACATCTCATATGTATGTACTGTACTCGATACCATCTACTGCATCTTGCCTATGCCGTTCTGTACCATCACTCATTCATACATCTTTATGTACATATTCTTCATCCCTTTACACTTGTGTGAATAAGGTAGTTGTTGTGAAATTGTTAGGTTAGATTACTCATTGGTTATTACTGCATTGTCGGAACTAGAAGCACAAGCATTTTGTTACATTCGCATTAACATCTGCTAACCATGTGTCTGTGACAAATAAAATTTGATTTGATTTGATCTGGTCAAAGATAATACCAAGAAAAAACCAACCATTATTTTGTGGTTTTGTTTTGTACCATCTTTGAAATGCAAGAGAGAGGCCATAATATATCATTCCAGCCCAGGTGCAATTTAGATTTTGGCCTGCAGATGGCAGCCGTGTATGTGCAATGTTTTAGACTGATCCAATGCATTTCTGTTCAAACTTTTGTTCTAGATTGCCCAAATGTGCCTAATTTGTTTATTAACGAACAAAAAGTGAAGACTCTGTTGTATAGCACACTGTATTACTTCTACAACTAGTACAATGACAGGACTTGAGACAGGAGTAGAAACTAACATTGGCATTGTTTAATGCGTTTCACAGAACAAAACATTCCAAGCATTAAAATGTATTTAAGTAGGGGAGTGTTACAGGTACTCTAAAGGGACAAACTAGAATATCAATACACAACCTATTCCTCCCCCTTTAATTGTGATGCCTCATAATATGCACACATGACTGTAAGTCGCTTTGGATAAAAGTGTCTGCTAAATGGCATATATTATTATTATTATTATTATAATAAAAAATGAAATATTCACTGTTTTGCATATTTTCTTTTTAACATAACTGTTCTCTTAATATAAATAAAGGAACTTTTCATAATGACCTTTTCTGAACCAGGGAAAGTGGGTAGATTGCCTCATTTCCCAGACTTAACCTTGGGGTGTATTCTGTCGCAATCTCGGAGGTTAGTCTAAACTAATTATTCAACCTTTCAAGAGGTTGTCTTTCTCTTGCAGGGTAATGATGACGTACAGGTCAGTCTACAGTCACATGGTCTCTGAGTCTGAGTGGTGATGGTGTAAGCCCAGGCTGGGGTGCAACAGTACCCTGAGTAGGCACTCTGGTTGGTTTCGTCTGGAGCACTTTCCACATTTGTAGGTTGCTGCAGTGGATGTTTAGGTGATGGCTCGTAGTCATGGTAAGTCTCCAGTAGCTGATCTTGGTTTGTCACTTGACATGAGTCCTCTCTGAGGTTGGTTCCTGGCAACAGTTGATTCATGTATCTCCTCCAGATGATGATCTCTAGTGTGTGAACTGTGTACGACACAGGCCCTGTTTGTGCGACCAATGTTGCTGGTATCCACTTTGGACCTAGGCAGTAGTCCTGAACAAGAACTCTCTCTCCAGCATTGCTCTGTCTCTCTGCTTGTGTTCTCTGCTGTGTCTGTACAACCTGTTTAGTTTTTGGAGGCGTCAGGAGGTCGAGTCGCATGCGAAGCTGTCTTTTCATCATGGCTGATGCGGGTACCACTTTGGTTGTAGCATGGGGGGTGTTTCTGTAGGTCAACAGGAAGGTGTTTAGGCGCCTATTGAGTGGTGATTTTAAAGCTTGCTTCATCGTCTGGACAAATCTTTCAGCGAGGCCATTTGTTGCAGGGTGAAACGGTGCTGAATTGATGTGCTGAAATCCATTTGCTTCCATGAATGACATGAAATCTTCAGACACCAGATGGGGGGGATATTATTGCTAAGAAGTTGCGTTGGCAATCCAAAGTGACTGAAGATTGACCATAGCACTTCAATGATTCTCTCCACTGAGGTGCTCTTCATCACTGTGACCTCAGGCCATTTGCTGTGTGCATCAACAACGACAGATGCACACAGAACAGACGATCCTCCAGTGGGCCTGCATAGTCTGCTCCTCTGGGAAGTCCCATGGGTGTAGTGGCACTAGCTGAGGCATGTTTCTCATCTTTTGACATGCAGAAAATGACTTGGCCTTGTCTTTGATAGCTGCATCCAAACCTGGCCAACAAAAGAAGCTGCATGCAATCTCCTTTTTCGCACCATGCCACAGTGCCCTGAATGTATGCCTTCAATATGATGACTCGAAAGCCCCATAGCAAGCATCCAGACTGAACTGTGAGCTCTCTCACACACACCCACACACACACACACACACACACGCACACACATGTGCGCACACGCACGCATCTTTAAAAAATATATATTTTCCATTATTACTCCCACTCCTCCCCTAATTGGACTAAACTAGTGAACAACAATGCTTAGATTTCTACTTCCAGCTTATACATACTATATACATTTTATGGACACATTCTATTTTACATTAGTTCTATTTTGTTTGTTTTTACTCTGGTCATTCCTCTACCGTCAGCCTCTCCCATCTATTTCTGATGTCCATCTGGAATTTTCCATATCTTTCAAACTGTTCTCTTTCACAAAAGTTCTGAACCTGCAGTATATACATGTTTTACAGACAGTATGTTTTACATCTTGTTGTTATTAGTCCCAACCTTCAGCTCCATTCAACCCCTCCCATTTATCTCGTAATTTAGGGCAAGTTGTCCCGTCAGCGGATATTAAACATCTAGGTACATACAAGTGTCTTATCTTGGTTAAAAGCTTACATTCTTGTTAATCTAACTGCATTGTTCAATTTACAATTGGTTTTACAGCGAAAGCATGCCATACGATTGTTTGAGGATGGAGCCCCACATCAAAATATTTCTCAACCAGCACAGACTTCGTAAAATCACAAACAGCAATTTAATATTCACTTACATTTTGAAAATCTTCCTCTGATTTGCAATCCCAAGGGTCCCAGCTACAACATGCATGGTTGTTTTGTTAGATAAAATCCTTCTTTATACCCCAAAAAGTCAGTTTAGTTGAACGTTCAGAAAAAGGAATCCAAAAAACTACAGCTAAACTTTGTTAAAACAAGTCCAAATACGTTTCTATTTACTCCTCAGGTACCCTAAAATGTAATTAAACTAAAATATTTCATACGGAAATTAGTATGTTCAATAGAAAAGCTAGAGGACGCAAGTGCGCATCCTCTTCGTCGCGTGAGCAGACTGATTTCCAACTCCCTGTACCAAAACTCAAAATTCTTCCTCGTTTGGGAAGAAACAAGCCTGAAACCTTGAACAAAGTCTTGACATCTAGTGGATGCCATGGGAATTGCAATCTGGGAGATGGAATTGCATAGGACCCATAGCTTCAGCAAAGTGCTGTGTAACGGGTCATAATACTTATGTAAATGTGATATTTCAGTTTTTATGTGTAATAAAATTCACAAAAATGTATAACCTGTTTTTGCTTTGTCATCATGGTGTATTGTGGGTAGATTGATGATGGGGAAAAAACATACATTTTAGAATAAGGCTGTAAGGTAACAAATGTGGGAAAGGTCAAGTGGTCTGGAAACTTTCCAAAGGCACTCAATCTATCCCTTTGTTGCTTTAATTGTGCAGACCTTGAACTCAGACAAGAATTTATCATAGCATGCGACAATAAATTGAACTCATTCATGGACATAACAGAAATGTATGTATGTTCCACTTGCTAACTGATGAACTAATCTGAAGATTTTTTAAAAAATCGGTCAAAGTGTTTATGAATTACAGCCATCTCCATATTGTGCAACAGCTATCAACATTTGCCTTTTTTTTCAGAGTCACGAGAGGGGATGTTAAAATGATCAGATTGTCTTGCCCAATGGAGTAAAAAATGTAATTAGCACACACACGATAAACACTGTTTTTGATTGGGTATTGTGTGCGCATATGTTGATTTGTTTTGTATATATTTGCACAGAAAATCTGTATATCAAAAATTGAGATCTGTTGGAAAAAAAAAATGGAAAGCTGTTGTGTGCAAAAACTATAGTACAATAAGGAGACGGCACACATGTCGCTGTAGTTCTTTGATCAAAAATTTCTCCATATTTGGTTTATAACAAGGCATATAATATATATGATTTTACAAATTATTTGTAATAACATATAAAGTAAATATTGTGAGGAAAATACACCAATGTCTACATTATTTAAAAAAATGACTGGCTGACACTGGAGGTGTCACCTTTTATACAATCATAAATTCTATCACCGATGTGGCCCATCTAGACACTTGTACTAGATGCTGACAATACATTGTCCGATGCCTCTACAGTGATAAACATGTTTTACATATTTCTAATATGGTTTCAGAAACTCTGCCATAACAAATTCATGAACTTCTTTTTCCAGTTTGAGTCCACTTGGAGGAGTTGGAGAAAGCACAACAGTTTGTTTAAAAATAATGGACTACACATTCTAAAACTCCTCTAACAAGATCTAGTGCCCATTCATCTTCAATGCGATGGAGAATAATGGCTTTATCAACAATATCAGTTAGCGTTTGTGCCATTGTCTCTCTTGAACTTTCTCAGAGTATTTTTTGGGCCAGAGATACTGAGCCACCAGCTTCGGTGGAGAGATTTGATTGTCGAAGGGTTATGACTCGGTGTTCCTGACAAAAAAATTGATCGCGCTAGCTGGTACTAAACTTTAATGACTTGTCCACCTCCTGTTTACAGGCTGACCTGTGAACCCCTTTCCTGAACCTAATTTAATCTATGCTGGAACATGTGCTTGTACCTTTTGTATCCCCACCCCTCCCTCCCCTAAACTCTCAAAAGCCAGAACACCTGTGCCAGTTGCCATGGAAACACTTTACAAAAGCCAAATGCCTGCTAACAGGTAAGAAGAAAGTGAGAAGATTGAAGTATTCTCTCCTTCCTTCCCCTTTGGGAGAAGTCTAATATTTTTAGCCTGCTGTTGTCTGCTATAGATATAGTTGTTGGAGACTGACTCAGAGCTGAAACCTTCTGCAAAGGGCAGGAAAAAAAGTAAATGATTCACACTGACATACACACCCAGATACAAATAGCAAACACACTAGCCAAATATTGCCTTCCAGTTTAGATCAATCCTCCTAAGAACAACTTTCCACTTTTACCTACAAACTTAAAGTAATGGTATCCCATTCACGGGACAGTTGAGCCAATGTAGGCTTATGCGATTCGCATGAGGTTGTAAGTAACAAGAACATTTCACAGGACATAGGCATATCTGATTTTGGCAGAAAGCTTACATTCTTGTTAATCTAACTGCACTGTCCAATTTAAAGTAGCTATAACAGTGAAAGAACACCATTCTATTGTTTGAGGAGAGTGCACAATTTTGAATTTGACAAATTATTAAAGTGTGATCAGAATCAGAACACTTCCTATTGTCAGCAACATGCTCGAAAATGAAAAGTTAATTTCAAGGTCGTTCTCATAAAATTTTGGCAGCTACCTTAAGTTTCCAACAATATCAAATGTGTCCGGGGAACGACTGAGAGAGGAGCAACCCCAAGGTAAATCATGGTCACCTTCCCAATGCAAAGTCTTCCTCGAGAACTTTCCTTCCCTAACCAATTCCTGCCACTCTTGTTGCAGCTCGATTTTTAGTAACACTCCAAATCCTGTTTAAATTCCGATTCCTTTTCATAATTAACAGGATCATGCTCTAGCTTAACACGATCATGCTCCTGTTTAGCTTGTTCCAACGCCCACTACCGACCCTGCTCATTCTCAACTATGAAATAACACCTATGGAAACATGTAGTAACCAAAAAAAGAGTTAAACAAATCAAAATATATTTTATATTTGAGATTCTTCAAAGTAGCCACTCTTTGTCTTGATGACCGCTTTGCACATGCTTGGCATTCTTTCAACCAGCTTCACCTGGAATGCTTTTCCAACAGTCTTGAAGAAGTTCCCAGATATGCTGAAAACTTGTTAACCAGTTGCGATGAGTAAACACGTATCCGGGAGCGTAATCATAGCCTCAAACGCATTAGCACGGACATAACGCAACGGACATAAATACCCCTAGAAACTTTTCCTATTCATGAAAATCGCAAATGAAATGAAATAGATATATTCAAACACAAGCTTAGCCTTTTGTTAACAACACTGTCTTCTCAGATTTACAAAATATGCGTTACAGCCAACGCTAGGCAAGCATTTGTGTAAGTTCATCATGGCATAATGCTATGCTAGCTCTGCTGGCAGCAGGCAACATTTTCATGAAAATAAGAAAAGCAACCAAATTAAACCATTTACCTTTGAAGAACTTCGGATGCTTTCACTCAGGAGACGCCCAGTTAGCTAGCAAATGTTCCTTTTTTCCAAAAATGTTATTTTTGTAGGCGAAAAAGCTCCCGTTTCTTCGCCATGCTTGGCTGAGAAATCGACCAAAAAATGCTAGAACTATAATGCCAAACTTTAGCTACATAATATCGACAGAAACACGGCAAACGTTGTTTAGGATCCATCCTCAAGGTGTTTTTAACAAATATATGTGATAATATATCCGTCGAGGCAGTTGGTTTCTCATAAGAAGCGATTGGAAAAATGGCTACCTCAGTATTTTACGCAAGGTTTTCTGCGGGAGACACCATGTGACCACATGCCATATATGGTCCCTTACAGCCATTCTTCAAGGGAAATGCCTAAAAAGACATCACAATGATATAGACACCTTGGGGAAAACGTGGAAAACGTAAGCTCATTCGTAGCTCATTCACAGCCATATAAGGAGTCATTGGCATGAGGCGGTTTCAAAAAATGTGGCACTTCCTGGTTGGATTTGTATCTGGGTTTCGCCTGTAACATCAGTTCTGGTGCACTCACAGACCATATCTTTGCAGTTTTGGAAACGTCAGAGTGTCTTCTTTCCAAAGCTGTCAATTATATGCATAGTCTAGTATCTTTTCGTGACAAAATATCTTGTTGAAAACGGGAACCTTTTTTCATCCAAAAATTAAAATAGCGCCCCCTAAATACCAATGGTTAACCAGTTATGCATTAGGGGGCGCTATAAAAAATTTGGGATGAAAAACATTCCCGTTTTAAACAAGATATTTTGTCACGAAAAGAACTTAGAATAGAAATATCCTTTGACCAGCGCAAAACATCCTTTTTGGAATTAGTGCTACAGGAAGCAATTTATGTTTAAAAAAGCTATCCTTAGCTTTCCTAACTGACTGAGTGATATGCAACTTTTCAGTGATGTCAGTAACGAATATACTCAGTCAGATAGGAAAACTAAGGGTAGTTTTTTAAACAGAAATTGCTTCCTCGAGAGTAGCCCCCGTGATATGCAACTTTTCAGGGAAGTCAGGAACCAATATACTCAGTGGATTTAGTCTATCACAGTGCCGTCTGTTTTATCACCAAAGCCCCATATACTACCCACCACTGCGACCTGTACGCTCTTGTTGCCTGGCCCTCACTACATATCCGTCGCCAAACCCACTGGCTCCAGGTCATCTATAAGTCTTTGCTAGGTAATTCCCTGCCTTATCTCAGCTCACTAGTCACCATAGCAACACCCACCTCAAGCAAGTGCACTACCTCATTCCATATTATTACTTACTCTTTTGCACCCCAGTATCTCTACTTGCACATCATCATCTGCACATCTGTCACTCTAGTATTAATGCTAAATTGTAATTATTTCACCGATGTTGCCTATTTATTGCCTACCTCCCTGCTCTTCTACATTTGCACAGGCTGTACATAGATTTTTCTATTTTTCTTTTATTTGGTGTTATTGACTGTACGTTTGTTTGTGTAACTCTGTGTTGTTGTTTTTGTCGCACTGCTTTGCTTTATCTTGGCCAGGTCGCAGTTGTAAATGAGAACTTGTTCTCAACTGGCCCACCTGGTTAAATAAAAGTGAAATAAATCAACTCACCCCAAACCATTTCAATTGGGATGAGGGCATGGAGGCTTGATTCACACAGTGTCATGTTTTGTCATTGATTATCATGTCTTGTCTCTGTGCTTCCCTTCTATTCGTTTCCCTCTGCTGGTCTTATTAGGTTCTTTCCCTCTTTCTATCCCTCTCTCTCCCCCTCCCTCTCTCCCTCTCTCGCTCTCTCTCTCTATCATTCCGTTCCTGCTCCCAGCTGTTCCTCATTCTCCTAACTACCTCATTTAGTCTTTCACACCTGTCCCCTATTTTGCCCTCTGATTAGAGTCCCTATTTCTCCCTCTGTTTTCCGCTTCTGTCCTTGTCGGATCCTTGTTTGATGTTCGCTGTTCTGTGTCCTTGTTCCGCCCTGTCGTGTTTTTACTTCTTCAGATGCTGCGTGTGAGCAGGTGTCAATGTCAGCTACGGCCGGTGCCTTCCCGAAGCGACCCGCAGTCTGTGGTCGCGTCTCCAGTCGTTCCTCTCTACTGACGAGTGGATTTCAGTTTTCCTGTTTTTGCATTTACCTAGATAATATCCAGGATTATCGTTTTTGTTTAAGACTGGAATAAAGACTCTGTTTCTGTTAAGTCGCTTTTGGGTCCTCATTCACCTGCATAACACACAGTTTCCTATGAACAGTTGATTTTGAGATGTGTATGTTACTTGAATTCTAAAACATTTATTTGGGCAGAAATGTCTGAGGCTGGTAACTCTCTAACGAGCTTATCCTTTGCAGCAGATGTCACTCTGGATCTCATTTTCCTGTGGCGGTGCTCATGAGAGCCAGTTTCTTCATAGGGTTTAAATGTTTTTGCGACTGCACTTGTAATGGTCGTCGGTGGAAGAAGGTGAGGACCAGCGCAGGGTGGTACTTGTTCATGTAATTTATTTAAACTGAACACTATCAAACAAAGAAACAAAAAATCACAACTGACACAGCTCCGTCAGGTGCAAACCACACTAAACAGAAAAATAATCATCCACAACTCAAGGGTGAAAACAGGCTGCCTAAGTAAGGTTCTCAATCAGGGACAACGATTGACAGCTGCCTCTGATTGAGAACCATACCAGGGCAAACACAGAAATACCAAATCATAGAAAAATAACATAGACTAACCACCCAACTCACGCCCTGACCATACTAAAACAAAGACATGACAAAAGAACTAAGGTCAGAACTTGACAGCACTTGAAGAAACTTTCAAAGTTATCAAATTTTTTGCAACACTAACTAGCTTGCTGCTCCATCGTCCAAAGTACGGTAGGAGCTAGCCATATTTCACTGTCAGACAGGGCACAATTCAAACTGTAGCTGAGAAAACAAATGTAAACAGTGTGTAGATGCATGCTTGCTAGCATCAGAAAGAAATCACCAGTTTCGAACATCTAGAATATATTCTACTCTGCTAATGCTTCTTCTTCTTCTATGATAT
Organism: Oncorhynchus gorbuscha; assembly: GCF_021184085.1. Classification (NCBI taxonomy): domain Eukaryota; kingdom Metazoa; phylum Chordata; class Actinopteri; order Salmoniformes; family Salmonidae; genus Oncorhynchus; species Oncorhynchus gorbuscha. The sequence continues at coordinate 33,719,747 of NC_060193.1, read as the reverse complement.
CATGGCATTCCGCATACAATCATTTAAGTGCATGTCCCCACCTACTGTGCTGGAATGTACGATCAATCATGATCTGCCCAATTCTGTACTACCATGAAAATAGAACTCTAAGCCAAATAAACCGCTAACTTCTACAACGATTTCTGAACATGCCTCAAAACCATGCCAGGACCATCCGAATCACCAGCCCCGACAGCAGGTTCACTTACTACAGGTACATCCCATGTTAAGCCCCATCAGTCCGCACGATATTTCTACCAATCTCTTTTCTGTCCTCTGCATACTTCCCAAATGCACTGTATTTGGGCTTTAATTATGCCCCAGCACCACTCGGGAGGGCCCATCTGCATTTTTTTTATGCTGATCAGTTGCCTTGCATAAAGTATCTATTGTCCTGCCCATAATGGCTCTGTACAATGCGAATAGGCTACAGTACTACAGCAAGAGCAAAACAATCCTAACATTTCCACACACTGATTTTTCTAACCAAAACCCAAACGGAGATTCAGGGAAAATAAAAATGTCATGGATTTACCAAGACCAGTCCCCAAGCATGTCTCAGAGCAGCGTGAAATGGCGCTGAAGTAGTTGACCACATGAGGGTAGGCTATTGCTTAAAATCCTTTTGCTTCTAACTTCCAGCATGCTTTTTAAATAAATAAGACATACACCACTTTTAACAGCACATTACTCAAATGACGTAACTCTCCGCCAATAATTCGATTTAGAGGATTGGAGGATTCTAAATGAATAATTAAGGGACATTTTTCATTAGGGCAAATCTGCGAGAATATCTAAGGGTCTTTTTTAAATAATTCTAAATGAATTAATAATAATAATCACTTAAAAAAAATCATATTTGAGATTTTGTTTTCAATTAACCGAAAGCAAGCGATTTGTAATCTGAATAAAGGCCAAAGAGGAAGAGAAACCAAAATACCACTGGCCTATTTTATTGGACAAGGACATCCTGGCCAGCCAAACCCTCTAACTCAGACGATGCAGGGCAGACGATGGGACTCCCAATCACAGTCAGATGTGATACAGCCTGGATTTGAACCAGGGTCTGTAGTGATGCCTTTTGCACTAAGATGCAGTGCCTTAGACCACTGCTTCACTCAGGATTCATGACCTATATGACCAATGTATATTGTCCTGCTATTAGCCCATTCTAGAAACATTTTGCAGAATTCACAGCCTGTAAAAGTTGGTAAAACCAGGGTTAATAATACTCTTTTCCTTCCACTTGTTAAAAGGTTGACATTTATAAAGTTATGTCTTTATCAATAATTATTTTTGAGTTTAACCATAATATTTGTTGTATTATTTGTTTGTTCTTTTCTGGTGGATTTTGGAGATTTCTTGGAGCTGTACAGCATTACCTTTATTTAAGTAGGCAAGTCAGTTAAGAAAAATATATTTTTTTCACTGATGGCCAAGGAACAGTTGGTTAACTGCCTTATTCAGGGACAGAACAACAGATTTTTACCTCGTCAGCTCAGATATTCGATCTTGCAACCGTCTGGTTACTAATCCAATGCTCTAACCACTAGGCTACCTGCCTCCCCTCAATGCAAAAAACACACTTATTTTTTTGTTTCTACTTGATCAGAACAAGCTGTAACTGTACTGTAGCATATTACTTACTCAAACGTCTGTTACACTAAAGTTTTTGTAAATCCGTAATTCTAAAAGTAATTGGAACGGTAGATACAAATTATATGTGACATTGTGGTTACAATAAAAAATGTAAACAAGATGCTGTGTTTTTATTTACAGTAGTGATGGAAAGCTGGAGGCATTTTGAAAACAGGTATTCAGTGTACTTTAGCAGGTGTAGCCCATCATGCAAACACGGTTTCCTATTACCAGGACAATAGACTCTTCATAGCCTGGCTACTGTAGGTGTGAAAATCCCCCAATTTTTAATGTAATTGATGCTTAAGTACTCTAAAGTGTTGCATTTCTAACTCAAGACCCCATGCAACCGCAAAATGTCGGAGAGCCATATAGATTACACAATTTTGGGAAAGAGATTCCATGGCACATGGTTTATGAATAGACACGCAACTCTTCATAGAGCTGCTGTTGGTGTGAAAATCTCCCAATTGGGTTTGGGTCGTTGTCTGCATTTGGAGAAGAAAAAAATTCATTTAGCCTAACAGTTAAGATTTGGGACCATACTTGAAATATACATGTAAATAGGCCTAAACATAACAAAATATTGCTATGATCCTTAGCGTGGTGTTTATTCAATGCAAGTACTACTTTTTACTGTTGTGATGTAAAAGTGTATACTTAGTGCTTAAGCTCAAGACTTTCAATGGTATTTTATGTTTTGAAAGGAACGATGTGTTCCCAGAACGATGTGTTCCCACCTCTCTAACATATACTGGACCCTATCTCTTGATGATTTCTTCCTCAAAGAAATCTTGAGCCATGATATCTGAAAAAGGAGGCAACAGTGAATTATTGTGGACCACGCAGCAGTCTGAGGTGTAGGCTACAATATTTTATGAACCTTGTGCCTTGTAAATCAAAAATCAAATAGAGGCCTGGTCCCTGGCGAGAAATTGCCAACCTAACATGGAGTTTGAGGGGATACTTGGGACTCAGCTTGCTTGAACTTCTTTTTTCTGTAGCAATTTTGATGGCCTTTGCCGAGCGCATCTTCATCCATTAGTGAGTCGTTCACTTGAATAGTCTTGCTGGAAATGGAATACAATGTAAAAATGTGCAGCATACAGTAAATACCAGCAGTCAGTATATTTAAGCATTATTTTTTGCATTATTAGGCCTACTTTATGGTATTGTACCTGTTCATATTCCTGGGCTTTCACGTTCGGAGTAACACATGTATCTAATGATGGGGTTTACGAATAGCACTGTTCGTGACCAAAATCCCCAAGTCTACCATTTTTTTTAAATGTCTCCAGTAGATTTCCCGTTCCTCCTGAAAGCCCTAATCTGCTCACTTAAATCAATATATATCCTGGTCATGTTTCTGTTACAAAATAATCAAAGTGAGGACAATCGACGATCTGCTGTATACTTATGGCTTATTGTAACCTGAAAGTCACACCTTTCCAGTACTCCTCACCCAGCCGCAAACTCCACCCCTAATTAACAGTAGAAAGAGAAACATTATCTGAGGGTAGAGATACGAGTGACAGCAGATGCATTGGTCCAGAGCAAGGCAGTATTGGCGGAGAGTCACTCATTTAGCCAGTGTAGGCCGTCATTGTAAATAAGAATTTGTTCTTATTAACTGACTTGCCTATTTAAATAAAGGTAAAATATTCATTTTTTTTATCGTTTATTTAGTGGCACCACAAATGTAAATTAATATTTACAAAACAATTTACCAAACAAAACACATGACAAAATTGCAAAAATGTTTGAAATGTAACCTTCATTTAACTAGGCAAGTCAGATAAAAACAAATTCTTATTTACAATGAATGCCTACCCCGGCAAAACCCAGATGATGAAGGGCCAATTGTGCGCCACCCTATGGGACTCCCAATCACGGCTGAATGGATACAGCCTGGATTTAACCCAGGGACTATAGTTATGCTTTCTATAGTGATGCTGCACCACTCAGGAGCCATGATATATATATAAAAAAAGATGATGCGCGCATATACTGTATGTAGCAGACAAGACCCCGAGGACTAACTGTTAAGAATGTTAAAAAAAATTCTCCCTATCTGTTCACTATATTGTCTTTGCCATTGGATATTCAATGGGAACCTATTTCCACTTCCACACGATGTCGCCAGTCATTGGAATATGGTTTTGGTTATTCCTTTGTGCTATGAAGTAGTAGGCCAACTCGGAACTGGGGACACTTTTGTAAGTTGCGCAAGACGTGAAAACCAGTGCTGGTTTATTTTCGTTCCTGTATTTAATACAGATTGCCCCGTCTACAATTTGATCGATTATTAACGTTTAAAAATACCTAACGTTGTATTACAAAAGTAGTTTGAAATATTCTGGCAAAGTTTATAGGCAACTTTTGAAATATTTTTTGGTGACGTTGCATTTTTGCAAGCTGTTTTTTTCTGGATCAAACGCGCTTTATAAATGGACATTTTCGATATATATGGACGGAATTAATTGAACAAAAGGACCAATTGTGATGTTTATGGGAGATATTGGAGTGCCAACAAAAGAAGCTCGTCAAAGGTAATGCATGTTTTATATTTTATTTCAGCGTTTTGTGTAGTGCCTGCTATGCTAGCTCCTTTGTTTTCTTCTTGTTTTCTTCATCTTATGTTTTCGCCGAAAAAAAAAAAAAATCTGACATGTTGGCTGGATTAACAACGAGTGTAGTTTTAATTGAGTATCTTACATGTGTGATTTAATGAAAGTTTGAATTTTATAGCATTTGATTTGAATCTGGCGCTCTGCATTTCCCCCAGCAATTGGCCAGTTGAGACGCTAGCGTCTCCCCTATCCATAAGAGGTTTTTAAGCATGTTCCAGTTTAGGTCACCTAGTAGCATGAGCTCAGAAGGTAGATGGGGGACAATCAGTTCACATATGGTATCGAGGGCACAGCTGGGGGCAGAGTGAGGTCTATAGCAAGCGGCAACAGTGAGAGACTTGTTTCTGGAAAGGTGACTTTTTAGAAGTAGAAGCTCGAATTGTTTGGGTACAGACTTGGATAGTAATACAGAACTCTGCAGGCTATCTTTGCAGTAGATTGCAACACTGCCCCATTCGGCAGTTCTATCTTGGCGGAAAACGTTAAAGTTAGCAATGGAGATTTCAGGGTTTTTGGTGGTTTTCCTAAGCCAGGATTCAGACACGGCTAAGACATCTGGGTTGGCAGAGTGTGCTAAAGCAGTGAGTAAAACCAACTTAGGGAGTAGGCTTCTAATGTTAACATGCATGAAACCAAGGCTTTTACATTTACAGAAGTCAACAAATGAGAGCACCTGGGGGGTGGGAGTGGAGCTAGGCACTGCAGGACCTGGATTAACCTCCACATCACCAGAGGAACAGAGGAGAAGTAGGATAAGGGTACGGCTAAAGACTACGAACTGGCTGTTTAGCACTTTCCGAACAGAGAGTAAAAGGAGCAGGTTTCTGGGCACGATAGCATAGATTCAAGGCATAGTGTACAGACAAAGGTAAGGTAGGATGTGAGTACATTGGCGGTAATCCTAAGCATTGAGTAATGAAGAGAGAGATATAGTCTCTAGAGATATATAAACCAGATGATGTCATGCATATGTAGGAGGTGGAACAACATGGTTGGTTATCCTCTCTAGGGTAGGTGAGACGCTCATGTCCCACCAGGCCAACATCCGGTGAAACTGCAGAGATCTAACATTTCAAATACACCATTCGTTGTTTTAAACATTCTTCTAAATACATCATAAATCATTGGTTCAGTGACTAAAAAAGTCAGAGTAATCTCAAATTGTGGCATTAATTCACATTTACAACATAACATGCTGTACATAACAACATTATTAAGACCTTTTGGGAATAATGTCTGGAGGGTCAGAGGGTTATTTATATCACCTCCTCTGTCGGATATCTTGACTTTCTCTGTTACAAAATCTAATGGTAGAAATGTCATGTTTTTGGTCATTAAAATGTACTGCGACTGGATAATCCCTGTTTCTCCTGATTGAACTTTTATCTTCACTAATTCTCTGTTTGAGAGAATGAGAGGTTTTACCTACATAACACAGCCCACATAAACATTTAATCATGTATATAACATGGGCTGTGGAGCACATGATAATGTAATATATTTAGAACCATTTTTATGTATGTGGGTGGTAGAAATATTTGATCTTCATCATATTATTGCACTGTGCACAACCTCTGCATTTATAGCTACCATTCGGAAGAGGGCTGGCAGTTGGCATGGACCAATTGGTCATGTAAATTGTGAAATCTTCTATAACCAATAAGGTATGGGTTCTTAAAACCTCTTTGGGCTGAGATCCCGCTAACGGGATTGATATGACAACAGCCAGTGAAAGTGCAGGGCACCAAATTCAAAACAACAGAAATCCCATAATTACAATTCCTCAAACATACAAGTATTTTACACCATTTTAAAGATACACTTCTTGTTAATCCCACCACAGTGTCCGATTTCAAAAAGGGTTTACGATGAAAGCAAACCAAATGATTATGTTAGGTGAGTGCCTAGTCACAGAAAAACAAAGCCATTTTTCCAGCCAAAGAGAGGAGTCACAAAAAACAGAAATAGAGATAAATGAATCACTAACCTTTGATAATCTTCATCAGATGAAACTCACAGGACTTCATGTTACACAATACATGTATGTATTTTTTGATAAAGTTCATATTTATATCAAATAATCTCAGTATACATTGGTGCGTTATGTTCAGTAGTTCCAAAACATCCGGTGATATTGCAGAGAGCAACATCAATTTACAGAAATACTCATAATAAACATTGATAAAAGATACAACTATTATGCATAGAATTATAGATACACTTCTCCTTACCTTTTAGGGATAGGGCTGTCTACTGCCCCCGCTGGAGTAATTGCGTGTAATGGTAAACATAATTATTTTTTGTCAAAAGTTGCTAATATATGCAAATAAAAAATATTATTGAATAGAAAACACTCTAAAGCTTTTAAAACCGTTTAAATTGTGTCTCTGTGTAAAGCAGAACTCTCAAAATATGCATTCTCCCAAACTATCTCTTCTCATCTGAAAACTTGGGCCACCTTTGACGTCATCACAAACACCCTCCCCAAACAGTTACAGCTCCAGGAACAGTCTCCACGTGTTCAGCGTGATCTCAGCTTTCAATAGGGCTTGTCATTGTGAGAATCGCCCGCTCGCGAGAGTTTGAGTACGCGGTATGCTCCCAGTCAATCAAAAACAGCTGTCACTTTTCTGTGCCAGCGGTCAAGTCCTCTCTTTCTTCCAAGATCGATTGAACGGTGCCTGTGTTTCTGTTTGTTCTCAAAATTGCTGTACACCTTTATAACATGTTAAAGCTTGATTATGAAGTTAGTTTGACAAGTTAACTAGACATATAATATATAATTTCAACGTTTTGGTGCGCAACCACTTCAAATTTGCGTAAATTTAGACCGAAATGTGGGTATTTTGAGAACCGAAAGACGTAGACTTGAAAACTAAACGCTGGTTTGGTAAGTATAATCCCTTCCAGGTCGTTTGATGGAAGAACAACAAAGGTAAGGGAATATTTAATGTATCAATGTTGGGTTTCTGTCGACTCCAAGATAGAGGAGTCATTATGCTACTGTGGGAGCGCCGACTCCATATTATAGTCTAGTGAACGCAAAATGTAACGTTAAAATTAAATGTAACAATGCAATTGCATTTAGAAGAAGTGTATCTTGCTATACATATGTAAAACATGCATATTTAGACAAAGTTTATGATGTGTATTCCTTGTTAGCTGACGTTATCTGCCGGGGCTATCGTCATTTCTCAGGACATTTGGGTAGCATTTTTTGAACGATGCATCATTGTAAACAGAGATTTATGGATATATATAGCATATTATTGAAAAAAAATGAATGTACTGTGTAACATGTTATATTACTGTCATCTGATGAAGATTTCAAAACGATAGTGAAATGATTTTTCTTTTAATCCTGCGTTTGTTGATTGCATATTTTTTCCTACTTGGCTATGCTAATGAGCTATGTCTGCGGTGGTGGTTTGACATAAATATGTGCTATGTTTTCGCCGTAAAACATTTTAGAAATCTGTCTTGCTGGCTAGATAAACAACTTGTTTATCTTTCATTTGAGCTATTTTACTTGTTAATGTGTGGAGGTTAAATATTTTTAGGAATATTTCTTGCGTTCCCTGCGCCACATTCCAGCTGGGGGGGTGGGGGCGCGTTCCCAAATGGGAACTGGTGTCTCTAACAGGTTATTAATGCAACCGCTGTGTCAGATTTTAAAAAAGCTTTACCGAAAAAGCACACCATGCAATAATCTGAGTACAGAGCTCAGAGACCAAAACAACCCAAACTGATATCCGCCAGATATACGCCAATGTAACGGAACTTTTTTACTTTCCGTCTGGACCTAGTAATTGTGCGTCATGAATTTGGATTACTGGGCTAAACAAACATTTATTGTGAAACTGGGATTCCTGGGAATGCATTCTGATAAAGATCATCAAAGGTCCGTAGAAACATGTCAAACGATGTATAGAATCAATCTTTAGGATGTTTTTAACAGAAATCTTCAATAATGTTCCAACCGGAGAATTCCTTTTTCTTCAGAAATGCAATGGAACTCAAGCTAATTCACGTGAACGCGCCTGTTCAGCTCGTGGCTCTCTGGCATACCTCTGACTCATTCCCCTCTCATTCGCCCCCACCTCACAATAGAAGCATCAAACAAGGTTCTAAAGACTGTTGACATCTAGTGGAAGCCTCAGGGAGTGCAATTTGACCCCATATACACTGTGCATTCGATAGGGAATGAGTTGAAAAACTACAAACCTCAGATTTCCCACTTCCTGGTTGGATTTTTTTCTCAGGTTTTTGCCTGCCATATGAGTTTGGTTATACTCACAGACATCATTCAAACTTCAGAGTGTTTTCTATCCAAATATACTATTAATATGCATATATTAGCAACTGGGACTGAGTAGCAGACAGTTTACTCTGGGCACCTTGTTCATCCAAGCTACTCAATACTGCCCCCAGCCATAACAAGTTACTTCAGCTGGCAAAGCTGGGTGATAAAACAGGCCAGTGTTTCTTGACAGCCTCTCTCACTTTTGCGCAAATTCAAAGTATATGTGGTGGTGAACATTACAGAGTGTTCTTTCAATTTGAAAGTATTTTTTATTGTTATTTAATTTAAGAGCATAAAGATGTTGATGAAGAGATACTGTGTAAAACTTTAGGGTACTTATACATTACATTGCAAGTTGGGGGGATTTTCACACCGGAAGCAGCCGTGCTATTCGACTAATCGTTGGATAACAGATCGGCTCTCGGAACTCATTAACACGTGTTACTTTGTTTATCTGTTTCAATCCTCTCTCATGCACACACACTTGCTGTCTTGACCTCTGAATGCTCGGCTATGAAAAGCCAAATGACATTTACTCCTATGGTGCACCCTCTATAACCACTGTTTATATTATTTGACCCTGCTGGTCATCTATGAATATTTTAACAGCTTGAAAAATGATTTATCCTTTATGGCCATGTACTCCTGTAATCTCCAACCAGTTCGAATTTAAGTATAACTTTTGTATGACTGACAACTTTAGTGAGAAGTCTAATGCTTTAATATTTCATAATTTCTGCCCTCCGATTTCATATTCATAATATAAATAGGAGCATGTGCACCTTCATCAGATGAACCGTAACATGTCGGCTAAAGCGATTTAATTCATGAATGCATTTGAAAGTTTTTAGTATTGTGACCGAACGATTATTATTATTATTAACCCTGCATTGTAATTATATAAAAGCCCCTTACATATTCAGTTTTAATTTACAGTTGTGATGGACAGCTGGAGGCATTTTGTTTATCACAAGCGTTAGAGTTCTTAAGCATCGAATACATTGCAAGTTTGCCCATTTTGGCCTTGAGGCTACACTTTACAATAGGACAAATATGTTATTGAATTCGATTAAAAAAAGTGCTGAAATAGTTGACCATACACGGGTAGACTATTGCTTCAAATTCTATTATAACAATTAGATGACTTTGGGTGTTCCAGTAAGCAACAATTTTTGCCTACTTTATCCCAATATTTCTGCCATTCAGTGATATTTATTCCCATAGAATTCGTTATGGATCCATCCAGTTGTGGTTGGAAAACAATGCATTTGGTGGACTCGGTCAGATGGACTCACTGATGGTTGAAGATGATGAGCAATCACTCTAATCACAGTCAGAAGAAACTGTTGAGGAAACATATATATATATTTTTTTTTTCCTGAATATTAATTATGTGTGTTCTCTTGTTTTGTACTGTTCTGTAGTTGCGACCGAGTGATTTGTCTGACAAACAAAGCATTTTGCATCCTGCAGGCCCAGGCATAGATCAAAGCTGGCAAGACATCCCATGTCAGAGAGGTGTTTTTGGGACCACCTTGTGTCTATTGTCCTGATAATATCCCTTGTGAAAAACAAGTGTTTGTAAACATGTTTTTAAAATGCCTCCAGGGCCGAAAGAGAAGTTCCTTATTTTTCCCCTTTCCCTTGCTTTTTCCATTTATTCCCATAGCAATTTGGTATGGATCCATTAATATATTTAAAGTCCCTAAACTCGGCAAGAGTCTATTGTCCTGCTGATAGTTGAAATAAACATCTGCATTTTGAAAGAGTATTTCTTTATCACTCTTTTATATAACGAAAAGCATACAGATGTTGATGATGTGACATGGAATCGGTACATCTTAAAAATCTTCCTGTCACACCTACTCCCGCTCCCCCTCTCTGGCGCTCGAGGGCCCCAGGCTGCCCATAATTACACATACCTGTCACCATCATTACATGTATCAGTGCTTGTTGAACTTCCCTGGACTACTTCACTTTGTTGTTTGCCCCTCTATATCTGTATGTTGCCCAGTTGGTTTGCCATGTCAGCATTATTGATGTAATGTCGTTTTGGTCCCTCTGTCCAGACGCTGTTATTATTTTGTTATATGTCCGTTGTTTCATTAAATCTTCACTCCCTGTACTCGCTCCTTTCCCCCTGCGTCTGTCCTTAAAGAATGCTGAGACCACAATTTGAAGCATGGAGTTGTTGTTTTTTGGGGTTGATGTCGGATCCAGGTGGCGCCACTGACACCACAATTTGAAGCAAAAGGGAGTTTGTGTTTTTTGGTGTTGACGTCTGATCTGGGTGCCACCACATCCCAGGTCAATGGAACCGGCGGTGTCTCGGCTGGCTCATCGGGGTTCCATGCTTTAGCTGGCTCGAGAGGTTTCCTTGCCTCGGTTGGCTCGGCAGGCTCCTATCCCACGTCATGCCTCAGCCCGGTTCATTAGGCTCCCATTACTTAGCCGGCTCATCAGGCTCACATCCCACGTCATGCCACAGCATGATCGTCGGGCTCCCACGCCTTGACTGGCTCGTCGGGCTCCCACGCCTCAGCCGGCTCATCGGGCCTCCATGCCTCGGCCAGCTTGTCCAGCGCCCATGCCTTGGACGATCCATCAGGCTCACCCAGGTGGGATGCCAGGTGTCACCCCTAGAGTGAGGGGTACTGTCACACCTGCACCCGCAATTGCGCTTGAGGGTGCCAGACTGCCCATCATAGTCATGTTGGAGGGTCATGACAGGATGAGCCTGCAGGAAGGGTACCACATGAGAGAGGAGGATGTCTTCCCTGTAACGCACAGCGTTGAGATTGCCTGCAATGAAAACAAGCTCAGTCCGATGATGCTATGACACACCGCCCCCAGACCATGACGGAACCATCACCTTCAAATCAATCCCACTCCAGAGTACAGGCCTTGGTGTAATACTCATTCCTTCGATGATAAACGCGAATCCGAACATCACCCCTGGTGAAACAAAACCGCGACTCGTCAGTGAAGAGCACTTTTTGCCAGTCCTGTCTGGTCCAGCCACGGTGGGTTTGTGCCCATAGGTGGTGATGTTGCCATTGGTGTCTGGTGAGGACCTGCCTTACAACCGGCCTACAAGCCCTCAGTCCAGCCTCTCTCAGCCTTTTGCGGACAGTCTGAGCACTGATGGAGGGATTGTGCGTTCCTGGTGTAACTCGGGCAGTTGTTGTTGCCATCCTATACCTGTCCCACAGGTGTGATGATCGGCTGTACCGATCCTGTGCAGGTGTTGTTATACGTGGTCTGCCACTATGAGGACAATCAGCTGTCTGTCCTGTCTCCCTGTAGCACTGTCTTAGGCGTCTCACAGTAAAGACATTGTAATTTATTGCCCTGGCTACATCTGCAGTCCTCATGCTTCCTTGCAGCATGCCTAAGGCACAGTCTCATTCCTTGCCTACCAACTGTAAGCTGTTAGTGTCTTAACGACCGTTCCACAGGTGCATGTTCATTAATTGTTTATGACTCATGGAAAAAGCATGGGAAACAGTATTTAAACTCTTTACAATGAAGATCCGTGAAGTTATTTGGATTTCTGCGAATTATCTTTGAAAGACAGGGTCCTGAAAAATGGATGTTTCATTTTTTGCTGAGTTTATCTCACCAACAATGCTACAAATGATCAGTTCACTTGAGACCAAACTAACTTCAGACACAAAAGTGAAATCTCTGCCTCTACTGTCTACTCTACAGTATTTGAAAAGGTGTTGCGTGAAGGCTATCCTCATCAAAGGGATATCGAGATGACAATAAATTCTAATGATCGGGCAGCACTGGAAAATAATAAATTGGTCTATTACATGTCATCATTTTTAATTATTTTGTCTGCCATTGTCGGGGAAGGAGAGAGAACAGGTAGAATCCTGCAGATGTGTTTAATTGTGTGTGTGTGTGTCTGCGTGTGTGCATTCCACTCCAGCAGAGATTACAGGCCACATACAAAGAGCAATCATGCCTCCATTCAGCTGTTCCATTAGCAGAACCAGGAAGTAGAAGGAAGGGACAAACCCTGAAGAGGAGAGTGAAAGCTGGTGAATGGAATGACAGAGGGATGGAAAGGAGGAGAACCCAGAGGTAGAGAAAAAAGGTGGAGAGGTGGAAGAGGGTAGTTAATTATGATTATGCAGCTGGTTGAGACAGTACACACATGGGACGACTTCCAAAACATCCACTGTCCTGATAACTAAAGTCCATGTGTGTTTCTCAATATGCATACTCCCGTGCACCGAGTGCATTCTTTGAGGATTTTCTCTTAAGTACGTTTTATTAGGTTGAGAGTTTGTAGAAAGTATACATTTTTACATTTGAGAAGCACTACACAATCCCATGCTACTGCATTGCCTTTGACATTTGAGTAAATTGCATCATCAACATGTCAGCTGCTCATCTATGCTGGACTTTGCTGGATCCCGATTACCCTCTGTAACTACATATCAAGTATGATGTTTGACAGTTAAAGTTTGTAGAGCTGAACATCAGATGTTTGTAAAAATATTGCATTATTGTCAGTAAAGCAGTTGACTGTTAAGCCGTTTGTGTTTTGTATTATATAGCTACATAGGAATTAATGAAAGTAGCTACCTAGCTAGCTAAACTTGTTAACTTTAGCAAGAGACTTCTCATTTTTAACATTATATTCATTAGCTGCCTACTTTACCACAGATCATTATAATAGATCATGACCCTACTTGTCTACTAGCAAAGAGTAACTTGCTAGTGCTGTAGCTATAGGTTATCACATGGTCTAGCTACTAGCTACACACCCACCCTCGGTCAACCCTGGGAAAACATGCCAATATAACCTGATACTGACTAGCTACACTACAAACAACACATCCCTGACTTGCCCAATCTCGTTTGTGAAATAATTGAGTGTAAAAAGTCGCTAAATGCTATCAAAACGATAGAAACAGTTGGTGACAAAACTCCCCAAAGGTAGCCTGAAAAGAGGTTGAATTTGTCGCCAACATCTTTTACCAATAAAGTTGCTCAATTGGAAACACCTGGCGGTAGTCGGGGAGACGACAGATGTGCGTGCCTCACAGTCACTTCAGCACAACTATGCCCTGTTACTTGCCTAGGGTCAGAGGGAATTAGTGAGGAAGTTTCCTTCTTGGCAATATTATTTACAGCACTGTCCACATATTTAATTTCAGACCTTCGCCATTTGTGAAACCTATTGTATTTCTGGCTTCATAAACATCCCCTTTGGAGACATGAAAGAGATGCTGTCCCCATAGCTTTAGTCTCGCCTTAGCTAGATGACTAGTTAATAAACAGAACTCTTGCAGTCACATACCCTGTTCTCCGTTCTTGATGACCTTGAATGTGGTCCACAGGTTTGTGACCACATTCCTCATGCCCAGCGTGGACTCTGCCAGCTCGTTTAACCGCATGGTGGGAGAAACCTACTGCAACACAACCACAAAGATGTTAGAGAGAGGATCAACTTGGTAAACCCAGAACTAAAGTCTTGCGTAATTGGTGAGACGCTTGATTAAATTCCAGGTCCATAGATGTTAAGAGAAGGAAATAAGTGATGCTATAACGAGGAGCAGAACTGGATCAAGGAGCTCCGCCGCCTTTCTTTGCAAGTTACCGTCAAGTCTATCGATCTATTTTCCCCTCCCCTTCCGAAATTTGAAAGATGCTAATACCTGAGAAATGTAGATTTGTCAGGCGAATGGCTAAACAGACGACACAAGATAACTATATCAATAAACTTTTAACTTTATAATGATCAGCTAGCTATATGTGAATTGTAATAAATATGTGAATTGTAATAAATATAGCAAGCCAGCTAGTTTAACAGGCAAAAACAACCTACAATTAATGTTTTGCAAGTTAAATAACTAGTTTTAATTTATCTCTGGCTAACTAGCTGACAATTCATCATGGCTAGCTATTAGTTTATTAACTTAAGGTATAGGGGGCAGCATTTTCACAGTTGGATAAATAGTGTGCCCAATTTCAACTTCCTGCTACTCATGCCAAGAATATAAGATATGCATATTATTAGTAGATTTGGATAGAACACACTCCGAAGTTTCTAAAACTGTTTGAATCATGTCTGTGAGTATAAAATAACTTATGTAGCAGGCAAAACCCCAAGGACTAACTGTTCAGAATATTTATTTTTAGGTCTCTGTCTGTTCAGTGAGTTCTCATTGGGAAACAATATTTTTTAGGAACTGTTTTCAGTTCCTACCGCTTCCACTGGATGTCACCAGTCTTTTTAATTTGGTTGAGGTTATTCCTTTGTGCAATGAAGAAGTACGGCCATGTGGGAATTGCGTAACACTGTTGAGAGTTGCGCAAGTCTTGAAAAGTAAATTGGTTTGTTGTCTTCCTGTATTGAACACAGATAGACCAGTCTTCAATTTAAATACCTAACGCTGTATTACAAAATTAGTTAAAAATGTTTTGGCAAAGTTTACAGGCAACTTTTGAAATATTTTGTAGTGACGTTGAGCAATTTGGAAGCTGTTTTTTTCTGGATCAGACGCGCTGACATTTTGGATATATATGGACGGAATTAATCGAACAAAAGGACCATTTGTGATGTGTAAGGGACATATTGGAGTGCCATCAAAAGAAGTTTGTCGAAGGTAAGGAATGTTTTATATTTTATTTTTGCCTTTTGTGTAGTGCCTGCAGGGTTGAAATATGCTACCCTCTTTGTTTACTGTTGTGCTATCATCAGATAATAGCTTTAAGCCTTTTAAAAATCTGTCATGTTGGCTGGATTCACAACGAGTGTAGCTTTAATTTAGTATCTTAAATGTGTGATTTAATGAAAGTTTGATTTTTATATCATTTTGTTTGAATTTGCTGCGCTGCATTTTCCCTGGCTTTTGGCCAGGTGGGACGCAAGCGTCTCCTATACCATAAGAAGTTAAGGGGTTGCGATCCCATTTCCTTTTCCCTTTAGATCTATGCACACTACAGTGGCTATTGTAGGCAGGTAAACATGCCAAAATTAGCACATTATGTATTTCTTAATGTATAAGATAAAATATTATAGTCAGGCAACATATGAGATGTGAATGGGCAACATTTAATTCATTACATGCAACCAATTCATTACCTCCAAAAACAAGCAATCCCGTCAAAACAACAACATTCATCCGGGAGGGACAGAAAAGGCCCAAGTATCTTCCTACAAAGCCAGAAACTGGACACCTAGCTATGGCCCGGGACTGGAAGATGCTTGTCGATATTGGCCAGCAACTCATTTTTCCACCTGAGATTGCTTCTACCAACCTTAGGCCAGACATGGTACTCTGGTCCCCTTCACGAAAGGCTGTGTACATCATAGAGCTCACAGTCCCGTGGGAAAACTCTGTTGAAGAGGCCTACGAACGTAAGAAACTGCGTTACACAGAGTTGGCAGCAGACGCAACTCAGCGTGGCTGGAATGCAAAAGTCTGGCCAGTTGAAGTGGGATGCAGAGGATTCGTGGCTTCTTCCATCATCAGGTTGCTGAAAGAACTTGGAATCCATGGACAGGCTCTGCGGCAGACCGTCAGAGCAGTTTCTCAAGCAGCTGAAAGAGGTAGCCAGTGGATCTGGATCAAACGGAAGGACCCTTGCTGGGCTATAACTTCATGACCCCTCACCCCCACCTGAGAACTCAATTCAGATCCCTCCAACTTGAGGAGGGCATATGAGGTATGCGGTCAGCTGTATGGCTGGCTCAGAGAAGAGGACGCCCCTGCCTTGCACAGTCCTGTGGGACATCTTAATTGGGCATGGGACACAAGCTAAGGCTTGATCACCCTTTAGCTGGCCACCTTTGATGAGGGTGTTTAGTGATTAAAGGCCGAAACACCCACTGATTCGAAGGCACACTACTGAGGATGTGTCCCAAAAATTGACATCTTACCCCAGTCTAAGAAATAAACCTCCCATGCCACTCTGTCAACATCACGGCAAATCTCATGCGAGTGCATTCCATCTATTGGCACAATGGACAGTTTTTAACATCTCGTCCCGTGTTTTATGATTCAGAAGTAGAACTTTTTTTCTTCTTTCGCTTCCACCCAAATAATGGCCACCAATAGATTTCAATACATTTGGATATTTTTCTAAATCTGGTTGCATCATATTTCTGTGCATACTTCCGTTGAAACTTGCATCGATACATGCTTTGAACTGTGTTCAAGCAGAGTACGCATCCGAGAAGTGCCCAACGTGCTTCATTTCACACACTTTGATTTAGACTCATACTCCAACTGATGCACGCTCCAATTTGCATGCTCAAAGCATGGTAGCATATTGAGAAACACCCCATTGTGGCGGCACTTATGAAATGCTGATTCATGGCCCCCAGTTAAAGCACACTTCACTTAGTCTTGACAATAATCACTCTCAGCATTGGAAACGAGAAGGGCAGAGAAAGGTATTGAGGAATTTCTGTGCATTATGGTATTTATTTATCACTCTACAGGAAACTAGAAGGTCACAGCAGATTGAAGTATATCATAATGCATGGGCAGGGTTCACCTCTGACTTACTGTTCTTCAAAGAATTCAGAAAAATTACAGTGCTTGAATTCAATGTACCATAAGCTGTGATTGTGGTCATTTCAGTTATTCTTTTAGCCGGCGGCCAATGTTGTTGCACAACTCTCTCTCTTTTCCAAGTTAACTCAGCCAGACGAGAGAACAAGGGAGAAAATAAAATAAAGAGAGTTATTTTGCTTGTGCCCTCACACCAACTTAAATTGCTTCAGATGCCGCATCGAGGGGAGTAGAATTGAAAGAAAAGATAACGAGGAAAAGAGGGAGAGGGGAAAAAAAATGACGGCACTTAGTTTGTGTGGGCGTTTGTCCAAAGCTGGCAGGTGTGTGTGTATGTGTACTCCATGTTGCTCTTTGTGTGTTTCTGTGTGTGCCTGTGTCACTCTGTGTGTGCTTGTGTGCTTACATCTGTGTGTTTCTCCACCCTGTGAGTACCGTTGCAAAGTGAGGGTCTAATAGTTACCTCAACTGTGAGATACCGGTGCTACGCTAGGCACCCCCTTTTTTTTCCTACTGTGTTATTGACTTGTTAATTGTTTACTCCATGTGTAACTCTGTGTTGTCTGTTCACACTGCTATGCTTTATTTTGGCCAGATCACAGTTGCAAATGATAATTTGTTCTCAACTAGCCTACCTGGTTAAATAAAGGTGAAATATATATATATTTTAAATCACACTCCTACACAACAAGCCACTAACAAGGTCTAATGAAACAATGCCACATGGCAGACCTAGCCTTCGTTTCTGAGAGGCCCATTATTTACTAAAAGCTTTAAATGTAATATCTGACACTTCTATTTTCCTCTTAACTTTGGACTCTCTATCATGTTACCAGGTTACTAAAAACCTTCACTTTTAGTCCCCAACAGCTTTGTCTAGCTCTCTTTCATACCTTAAGGGAACATTTTGACGCTTGCCATATGGTTAGTGAGAATGTCCATATTGCAAAGGTCCCTTACTAGATGTCCGAAAATGTTTGTAAAATTTGCGGAAGATGCGTCGGGCCGTGCGGCAGGGCTGGATCTTCCATGAAGTCATCAAACAAACTCTCTCGGACATTCGGTTTCCGTTTGATAAAATATTCCAATTTTGGTCATTTTTCCGCTGTCCTGGGAAATTCCACAAGAGGGCGAATGGAATCATATTGCAAATGTACAAAACATCACGAATCACGACGTGGCCTTATCTCCTAAACAAGGAAGAAACTTGGTGAGCATAGATTTGGAATAATGGGCAGTTGGCCCCGAACAAGATGGCGTCTAGACCTCAACAGTTTTTGAGTTATGGCCATTTTTCTGGGAGTGAAGGTCCAAAATGAAAATAGAGCAATAATTTTTCCACTTCACGTCAAAGACCCAGCCATTTTATCTATCGTCATTTAAGAGAAATCGTACAATGTCAAATTGGTGATGTTCAAAAATAGTTTTTTTTTAAACAGTTACAGATTCTGTTGCAGCGTGTTCATACGAATCTTTTTAAAGTGTGCTTCGGAGCTCTGCGAGATTTCTGTGATTTTCTGAAATAACACACCCTCACTAAACCCTCCGTAAATAAGTCAGTTCTTAACGTAAAGACTTAAAACTCAAAATTCTATAATTGCAAGGATTATAGAGGAGGATATGTATTCACTTTCAGCTTCCTGTGTAAACCGGAAGTGCCTTAAAAGGGTGTCATAGGTGCTGTTTCAAAGCGTTAAAAATGTCAGATCTTTTCAAAACTTCATATGTGTGATTAGACAACCCCCATGAACTGTAAGTCAGTCATTTCTCCCAACAGATGTCTCCCAATCTGTGCAAGCCTAACCTTGACGGTGTGGCATTAACCCTTAACAGTAAAACAGGGTTACATTACATTTTACATTTAAGTCATTTAGCAGAGCGACTTACAAATTGGTGCATTCACCTTATGACATCCAGTGGAACAGTCACTTTACAATAGTGCATCTAAATCTTAAAGGGGGGGGATGAGAAGGATTACTTATCCTATCCTAGGTATTCCTTAAAGAGGTGGGGTTTCAGGTGTCTCCGGAAGGTGGTGATTGACTCCGCTGTCCTGGCGTCGTGAGGAAGTTTGTTTCACTATTGGGGGGCCAGAGCAGCGAACAGTTTCGACTGGGCTGAGCGGGAACTGTACTTCCTCAGTGGTAGGGAGGCGAGCAGGCCAGAGGTGGATGAACGCAGTGCCCTTGTTTGGGTGTAGGGCCTGATCAGAGCCTGTAGGTACTGAGGTGCCGTTCCCCTCACAGCTCCGTAGGCAAGCACCATGGTCTTGTAGCGGATGCGAGCTTCAACTGGAAGCCATTGGAGAGAGCGGAGGATCGGGGTGACGTGAGAGAACTTGGGAAGGTTGAACACCAGACGGGCTGCGGCGTTCTGGATGAGTTGTAGGGGTTTAATGGCACAGGCTGGGAGCCCAGCCAACAGCGAGTTGCAGTAATCCAGACGGGAGATGACAAGTGCCTGGATTAGGACCTGCGCCGCTTCCTGTGTGAGGCAGGGTCGTACTCTGCGGATGTTGTAGAGCATGAACCTACAGGAACGGGCCACCGCCTTGATGTTAGTTGAGAATGACAGGGTGTTGTCCAGGATCACGCCAAGGTTCTTAGCGCTCTGGGAGGAGGACACAATGGAGTTGTCAACCGTGATGGTGAGATCATGGAACGGGCAGTCCTTCCCCGGGAGGAAGAGCAGCTCCGTCTTGCCGAGGTTCAGCTTGAGGTGGTGATCCGTCATCCACACTGATATGTCTGCCAGACATGCAGAGATGCGATTCGCCACCTGGTCATCAGAAGGGGGAAAGGAGAAGATTAATTGTGTGTCGTCTGCATAGCAATGATAGGAGAGACCATGTGAGGTTATGACAGAGCCAAGTGACTTGGTGTATAGCGAGAATAGGAGAGGGCCTAGAACAGAGCCCTGGGGGACACCAGTGGTGAGAGCGCGTGGTGAGGAGACAGATTCTCGCCACGCCACCTGGTAGGAGCGACCTGTCAGGTAGGACGCAATCCAAGCGTGGGCCGCGCCGGAGATGCCGAACTCGGAGAGGGTGGAGAGGAGGATCTGATGGTTCACAGTATCGAAGGCAGCCGATAGGTCTAGAAGGATGAGAGCAGAGGAGAGAGAGTTAGCTTTAGCGGTGCGGAGCGCCTCCGTGATACAGAGAAGAGCAGTCTCAGTTGAATGACTAGTCTTGAAACCTGACTGATTTGGATCAAGAAGGTCATTCTGAGAGAGATATCGGGAGAGCTGGCCAAGGACGGCACGTTCAAGAGTTTTGGAGAGAAAAGAAAGAAGGGATACTGGTCTGTAGTTGTTGACATCGGAGGGATCGAGTGTAGGTTTTTTCAGAAGGGGTGCAACTCTCGCTCTCTTGAAGACGGAAGGGACGTAGCCAGCGGTCAGGGATGAGTTGATGAGCGAGGTGAGGTAAGGGAGAAGGTCTCCGGAAATGGTCTGGAGAAGAGGGGAGGCGATAGGGTCAAGCGGGCAGGTTGTTGGGCGGCCGGCCGTCACAAGACGCGAGTTTTCATCTGGAGAGAGAGGGGAGAAAGAGGTCAGAGCACAGGGTAGGGCAGTGTGAGCAGAACCAGCGGTGTCGTTTGACTTAGCAAACGAGGATCGGATGTCGTCGACCTTCTTTTCAAAATGGTTGACGAAGTCATCTGCAGAGAGGGAGGAGGGGGGGGGAGGAGGATTCAGGAGGGAGGAGAAGGTGGCAAAGAGCTTCCTAGGGTTAGAGGCAGAAGCTTGGAATTTAGAGTGGTAGAAAGTGGCTTTAGCAGCAGAGACAGAAGAGGAAAATGTAGAGAGGAGGGAGCGAAAGGATGCCAGGTCCGCAGGGAGGCGAGTTTTCCTCAATTTCCGCTTGGCTGCCCGGAGCCCTGTTCTGTGAGCGCGCAATGAGTCCTCGAGCCACGGAGCGGGAGGGGAGGACCGAGCCGGCCTGGAGGATAGGGGGCATAGAGAGTCAAAGGATGCAGAAAGGGAGGAGAGGAGGGTTGAGGAGGCAGAATCAGGAGATAGGTTGGAGAAGGTTTGAGCAGAGGGAAGAGATGATAGTATGGAAGAGGAGAGAGTAGCGGGGGAGAGAGAGCGAAGGTTGGGACGGCGCGAGACCATCCGAGTAGGGGCAGTGTGGGAAGTGTTGGATGAGAGCGAGAGGGAAAAGGATACAAGGTAGTGGTCGGAGACTTGGAGGGGAGTTGCAATGAGGTTAGTGGAAGAACAGCATCTAGTAAAGATGAGGTTGAGCGTATTGCCTGCCTTGTGAGTAGGGAGGGAAGGTGAGAGGGTGAGGTCAAAAGAGGAGAGGAGTGGAAAGAAGGAGGCAGAGAGGAATGAGTCAAAGGTAGACGTGGGGAGGTTAAAGTCGCCCAAAACTGTGAGAGGTGAGCCGTCCTCAGGAAAGGAGCTTATCAAGGCATCAAGCTCATTGATGAACTCTCCGAGGGAACCTGGAGGGCGATAAATGATAAGGATGTTAAGCTTGAAAGGGCTGGTAACTGTGACAGCATGGAATTCAAAGGAGGCGATAGACAGATGGGTAAGGGGAGAAAGAGAGAATGACCACTTGGGAGAGATGAGGATCCCGGTGCCACCACCCCGCTGACCAGAAGCTCTCGGGGTGTGCGAGAACACGTGGGCGGATGAAGAGAGAGCAGTAGGATTGGCAGTGTTATCTGTGGTGATCCATGTTTCCGTCAGTGCCAAGAAGTCGAGGGACTGGAGGGAGGCATAGGCTGAGATGAACTCTGCCTTGTTGGCCGAAGATCGGCAGTTCCAGAGGCTACCGGAGACCTGGAACTCCACGTGGGTCGTGCGCGCTGGGACCACCAGATTAGGGTGGCCGCGGCCACGCGGTGTGGAGCGTTTGTATGGTCTGTGCAGAGAGGAGAGAACAGGGATAGGCAGACACATAGTTGACAGGCTACAGAAGAGGCTACGCTAATGCAAAGGAGATTGGAATGACAAGTGGACTACACGTCTCGAATGTTCATAAAGTTAAGCTTACGTAGCAAGAATCTTATTGACTAAAATGATTAAAATTATACAGTACTGCTGAAGTAGGCTAGCTGGCAGTGGCTGCGTTTTTTTGATCTCACAGATTACAATAACATCTCTCCCCATAGGAATACATTGCCTGCTCCTCTAAATTCAACCTGGATCCTATGTGGGTTAATAATGCCTTATGAACCTGTCTTCAATGCTAATCCATCAGGCCACTATGATGTCTACCTGGGTCAATTCTAAGCTTCCTGAAGCAACCGTGGTGGTTAAATTCACACAAAAGGTATTTTGATGTACATAACCTGCAATGTGAAAATAACTGCATTCAACCCTGTGTAGATCAGTCAATTCTTAACATAAAGTCTTTAAACTCAGGATTCTGTAAGAGCATACACCAGGAAAAATATGTGTTTACTTATAGCTTCCTGTGCCAACTGGAAGTGCCTTTAATTGGGTCACAGTGTCTGTTTCGAAGGGTTATAAAAGTCAAATCTTTCCAAAACTTCATATGTTTGACTAGGTAACCCTCATGAACTGTAAATCAGTAATTTCTCCCAACAGATGTCATTCAACAGTGAATAAACATCACCAAATGGACATGATGAAATCAACACAACGAGTGATGGAGCGGAACCACTTTCACTGCCCGGCCATCCCGAGTTCATCAGGCCAGTCAATTTTGTATTTCTGCAGTATTTTTGAGCATGTCAAATTCGTGATGGTACATGGCAAATGGACATAACATCCTGATTTTGCATTTTCAAATCTTTCATATTGCATCTGGACATTTCTTATGGCATTTGGCCCAAAAAAAGTGACTTTTGACTTTGACTTTTGACTTCCTATGAAATCATATTGCAAATGGACAAAACATATTGCTTTTGGGTGACAGTGAGAGAACCGTTAGGGTGAGAAGCACAATTCGGTACGTTCCTGAGGTCCTCCCAATCTGTGCAAGCCTAACCTTGACCGTGTGGCATTAACCCTTAATAGTTAAAACAAGGTGTTCTTATTCCAAGATGGCATAGCAGTTCAGACGTCTTTTGTCCTCGTCTTGTCGTGTCCTGTATATATATATATTTACAACTTTTTTTCACATACATTTTTTTTATTTTCCATCAACTCATCTTCAAAACACTCTCCTGCAACCCGCCTCACCAATTTATATTTATAAAAAAGTATTATTTACCGCAAATCTGTAATCCTCCAAGAAGCTAGCCAGAAACTCCAAGAAGCTAGGCAGAAACTAGCCAGAAGCTAGCCAGGAGCTAGCCAGAAGCTAGCCCAGAAGCTAATCCAGAAGCTAATCAGAAGCTAGTTCAGAAGCTAGTTAGCTTCTTTACTGGCAAATCGTTAGTATTCAGCTAACCACGGTTTGTGGTCATCAGCTATCCTTTAGCTCGAAAATCTATCGCCAGTTTTGTACGGAACATACCGGACCAATTTTTCTCTCCATGTCCCTGGATTTCAACTGCTCTCTGGACATTCATACCTGGATCTCACAGCTAGCTAGCTACTATCCGTGTGACTATCGGCTTTCGTCGATTCCGGAGCAAACATATATTATTCCGGAGCTAGCCACCTCCGTCAATCACTCCTGAGTTCCATCAATCACTCCTGGGCTGCAGTCACCTATCCGGACCCGTTTTACTGCCTACGCGGAGCCCCACCGGGCCTTCACAACTGGACTGCCGACGTTATCTACCCGAAGGAGTTATCCGGCTGGCTCCTCCGTCGCGATGTTACCTGAACGCCCATCTGCAGCCAGCTAACCGTTAGCTGTCTTATCGACTGCTATCTGAATAGACAATCGGACAATTACATTTTTTTTTTTATTATTATTATTATTACATTTTTTCTTGGGCCTCTATAACTATATCTATTGTTTTTATTTTTGTTGTTGTTGTGTGATTTGGATTAATCCCCTCTACCACACGGAACCCCACTAATCTACTGACGGAACGCAAGAGGTGGCTAATAACAGACCTCCATCCTATGCCAGCTTGCTACCGATGGCCTGGCTAGACAATCTGGACCCTTTCTTTCTAAAATTATCTGCTGAAATTGTTGCCACCCCTATTACTAGCCTGTTCAACCTCTTTCATGTCGTCTGAGATTCCCAAAGATTGGAAAGCAGCTGCGGTCATCCCCCTCTTCAAAGGGGGGGACACTCTTGACCCAAACTGCTACAGACCTATAATCTATCCTACCATGCCTTTCTAAATTCTTCGAAAGCCAAGTCAACAAACAGATTACCGACCATTTCGAATCTCACCATACCTTCTCTGCTATGCAATCTGGTTTCAGAGCTGGTCATGGGTGCACCTCAGCTACGCTCCAGGTCCTAAACGATATCTTAACCACCATCGATAAGAATCAATACTGTGCAGCCGTATTCATTGATCTGGCAAAGGCTTTCGACTCTTGTCAATCACCACATCCTCAATGGCGGACTCGACAGCCTTGGTTTCTCAAATGATTGCCTCTCCTGGTTCACCAACTACTTCTCTGATAGAGTTCAGTGTGTCAAATCGGAGGGTCTGCAGTCCGGACCTCTGGCAGTCTCTATGGGGGTGCCACAGGGTTAAATTCTTGGACCGACTCTCTTCTCTGTATACATCAATGATGTCGCTCTTGCTGCTGGTGAGTCTCTGATCCACCTCTATGCAGACGACACCACACCGCCAAACATACCCTTGTAAAACTGACCATCCTACCAATCCTCGACTTCGGCGATGTCATTTACAAAATAGCCTCCAATACCCTACTCAACAAATTGGATGCAGTCTATCACAGTGCAGTCCGTTTTTGTCACCAAAGCCCCATATTCTACCCACCATTGCGGCCTGTACGCTCTCGTTGGCCGGCCCTCGCTTCATACTCGTCGCCAAACCCACTGGCTCCAGGTCATCTACAAGTCCATGCTAGGTAAAGCTCTGCCTTATCTCAGTTCACTGGTCACGATGGCAACACCCACCCGTAGCATGCGCTCCAGCAGGTGTATCTCACTGATCATCCCTAAAGCCAACACCTCATTTGGCCGCCTTTCGTTCCAGTTCTCTGCTGCCTGTGACTGGAACGAATTGCAAAAATCGCAAAAGTTGGAGACTTATCTCCCTCACCAACTTCAAACATCTGCTCACCAACTTCAAACATCTGCTATCTGAGCAGCTAACTGATCGCTGCAGCTGTACATAGTCTATCGGTAAATAGCCCACCCAATTTTACCTACCTTTACCTACCTCATCCCCATACTCTTTATATTAATTTACTTTTCTTCTCTTTTGCACACCAGTATCTCTACCTGTACATGACCATCTGATCATTTCCAGTGTTAATCTGCAAAATTGTAATTATTCGCCTACCTCCTCATGCCGTTTGCACACAATGTATATCGACTCTTTTTTTCTACTGTGTTATTGACTTGTTAATTGTTTAGTCCATGTGTAACTCTGTGTTGTCTGTTCACACTGCTATGCTTTATCTTGGCCAGGTCGCAGTTGTAAATGAGAACTTGTTCTCAACTAGCCTACCTGGTTAAATAAAGGTGAAAATATATAACAACAGGGCACATTGTCACAGAGCCATTCTCTGAATTAAACCCCCTGAAATCAACTGTAACTCTGCCTGAAACGCTGCCTTACTTACTCAACGATTTGAATTATTCTATTATTTTCCTTAATGTGCTGTGCTGTAGAGAGAGAGTGCCAAAGCAAGAGAGATATAGTTCATGATTTGCTAATTGATAAGATTGAATTTATGTTTGAAAGACAAGGGGTTGGTCTGTTTTACAAAAAGCCTGGCACACTACAATTTCCATTACTGTAGTCTTTTTCATTGGCCAGTGATCTTATCCTAGGAATAGCTTTGATTGGCTTTGATCGTAATGTTCTTAGGTTTTCTACAACGTATCAAATCAAATGTTATTTGTCACATGCGCCGAATACAACAAGTGTAACGGCGGTTGTCGGAAGGAGTGGACCAAAGCTCAGTGTGAAAAGTGTTCATGATTTCCTTTACTATAAACAAACAATCGAGCAAAGTAACAAAACAAAAGCGAACAGTTCTGTCAGGTAACAGGGACTAAACCGAAAATAACTACCCACAACCACAGGTGGGAAAAGGCTGCCTAAGTATGATTCCCAATTACAGACAACGATAGACAGCTGCCTCTGATTGGGAACCACACTCAGCCAAAACAAAGAAATAGACAACATAGAATGCCCACGCCAAATCACACCCTGACCTAATCAAATAGAGAAATGAAATGGCTCTCTCAGGTCAGGGTGTGAAATTCTTACTTAAAGCCCGTAACCAATAATGCAGTCCAAGAAATAGATATTCAATATTTAAATAAATAT
Organism: Oncorhynchus gorbuscha; assembly: GCF_021184085.1. Taxonomy (NCBI): domain Eukaryota; kingdom Metazoa; phylum Chordata; class Actinopteri; order Salmoniformes; family Salmonidae; genus Oncorhynchus; species Oncorhynchus gorbuscha. The sequence continues at coordinate 33,693,268 of NC_060193.1, read as the reverse complement.
TTACTAAATAAACTAAAGTGAAAAGAAAATCTATCAAATCAAATCAAAAAGTAACACAAGAAAATTACAATAATAAGGCTGTACACAATGGGTACCGGAACAGAGTCAGTGTGCGGTGGTACAGGTTAGTCAAGATAAGGGGGAGGGGTGTCAATGTAAATAGTTAACTTTCGCTTTCTTGGGCACAGGGATTTTGATGGTCTGCTTGAAACGTTTAGGTATTACAGACTCAGTCAGGGAGAATTTAAAAATATCAGTAAAGACATACAGTGGGGCAAAAAAGTAGTTAGTCATCCACCGATTGTGAAAGTTCTCCCACTTAAAAAGATGAGAGAGGCCTGTAATTTTCATCATAGGTGCACTTCAACTATGACGGACAAAATGAGAACAAAAAATCCAGGAAATCACATTGTAGGATTTGTAATGAATTTATTTGCAAATTATGGTGGAAAATAAGTATTTGGTCACCTACAAACAAAACAAGATTTCTGGCTCTCACAGACCTGTATCTTCTTCTTTAAAAGGCTCCTCTGTCCTTCACTCGTTACCTGTATTAATGGCACATGTTTGAACTTGTTATCAGTATAAAAGACACCTGTCCACAACCTCAAACAGTCACACTCCAAACTTCACTATGACCAAGACCAAAGAGCTGTCAAAGGACACCAGAAACAAAATTGTAGACCTGCACCAGGCTGGGAAGACTGAATCTGCAATAGGTAAGCAGCTTGGTTTGAAGAAATCAACTGTGGGAGCAATTATTAGGAAATGGAAGACATACAAGACCACTGATAATCTCCCTTGATCTGGGGCTCCACGCAAGTTCTCACCCCGTGGGGACAAAATGATCAGAAAAATCCCAGAACCACACGGGGGGACCTAGTGAATGACCTGCAGAGAGCTGGGATCAAAGTAACAAGGCCTACCATCAGTAACACACTACGCTGCCAGGGACTCAAATCGTTCAGTGCCAGACGTGTCCCCCTGCTTAAGCCAATACATGTCCAGGCCCGTCTGAAGTTTGCTAGAGAGCATTTGGATGATCCAGAAGAAGATTGGGAGAATGTCATATGGTCAGATGAAACCAAAATATAACTTTTTTGTAAAAACTCAACTCGTCGTATTTGGAGGACAAAGAATGCTGAGTTGCATCCAAAGAACACCATACCTACTGTGAAACATGGGGGTGGAAACATTATGCTTTGGGGCTGTTTTTCTGCAAAGGGACCAGGACGACTGATCCGTGTAAAGGAAAGAATGAATCCTTTCATCAGCAAGGGCATTGAAGATGAAACTTGGCTGAGTCTTTCAGCATGACATTGATCCCAAACACACCACCTGGGCAACAAAGGAGTGGCTTCGTAAGAAGCATTTCAAGGTCCTGGAGTGGCCTAGCCAGTCTCCAGATCTCAACCCCATAGAAAATCTTTGGAGGGAGTTGAAGGTCCGTGTTGCCCAGCAACAGCGCCAAAACATCACTGCTCTAGAGGAGATCTGCATGGAGGAATGGGTCAAAATACCAGCAACAGTGTGTGAAAACCTTGTGAAGACTTACAGAAAACGTTTGACCTCTGTCATTGACAACAAAGGGTATATAACAAAGTATTGAGATAAACTTTTGTTATTGACCAAATACTTATTTTCCACCGAAATGTGCAAATAAATTAATTACAAATCCTACAATGTGATTTTCTGGATTTCTTTCCTCATTTTGTCTGTCATAGTTGAAGTGTACCTATGATGAAAATTACAGGCCTCTCTCATCTTTTTAAGTGGGAGAACTTGCACAATTGGTGGCTCACTAAATACTTTTTTGCCCCACTGTATTCCAGTGGGGCAATGCTTTGAGTACACGTCCTGGTAATCCTTCCAGCCCCGTGGCTTTCTAAATGAAGAAAAAAAATAGGAAATCAAAACAGAGGAAAAAAACTTCTTGAGCTTTCTTACATTTCCAAGATATCGGACAGACACTTCAAAACCTTATTCTTTATTTTATTAGTCTTTTTTTGCCATTTATGAATGTGTTATTCAATGTTTTTCTATGGGCTATAGTAGTAAAGGCCAACTGCCAAAAAGAGTGACTTAAAAAAAACTGAACCGAAACCAAACTGACCCCAAAAAACAGTAATCGCTCAACACTAATAGCTAACTAGCTAGTGCTAGTTAACTAGCAACAAGACACATTTCTAATTATAAAGCTGACTTTGCAGCACATTATACAATACATTGTATTTTGGCAAACTTAAAACACAATTACTTTTTCATGTTAAAACACGTTGTTAAACTCAATCTAACTAACATTATCTCATCCGTGTGCTTTGCTGTTGGCCATGAGCTGATCACCTAGTCATTTATCACGGCTTGTTGTGCTCGTAAGTCCCACCCTTCTTCTTCTGATTTCAGCAATATGATTCACTGACTTTCATTGGATCTGCAAACAGTCCATTGGTTTCAGCGAATAGCAGATTGCTACATAGCTAGCCATTTGTGGGTCAACAAAATGTTGCAGTTGCAACACCAATTCAGCTAATTACCTGAATGACTAGCCATTGTCACTGGAACCTGCACATCTGCCTTTTTCTCAGCTGTCACAAATCCTGGTGTGCCCCAGGCTCTAGCAACTTTGATGTTGTAAAATTATTTTTGATTCCGTTTTGTTTAAGATGTTTGTGTTTTGGCAAGTTGTTGGTATTATAATATATATGTTCTATATCTTGATGTGGTCCATTGTGTACAACTCAGTGTGTCTGGTTGTCTCAATAAAAAAGAAAAACATATTTTTCTAGGAGATCATTTGAACGGTAAAGTTTTGTGATTCTCAACTCACTCAATGCACATTAATAACTGTTTTTTAACACCTCAAATTAATGTCACTTTAGTTAAGGTGTCTGTGTAGACATGGTTATGATGCCCACCAATCCATTAAATGCAATAATGTGAAACAGAGGTTGGTAAATTACAAAACACACTGTCATGTCGTCTCATATGTAGACTTTTATGAAGCATGTAATAACAAATGACAGAAGTTGTCATGCAGACTGTTAAATAGCTGTTGATTGCATGTTGGTTGAGCATCCGATGGCAGACTAAATCTTGATTGGACATGACAAAATGCAAACATACAGATCAACATATGAGAATTTAACTTTTAACAACTTTGAATGAGTTCATTCATTTATGTAGTGTGTTTTCCTCATTCATCAGATTGCTTCCTAGTCCCTTTCTGTTCAGTTATTGTGTAATTGATGACTTATTTGGTCCATTGAAGACTTGTTTATCCCAATTAATCTAGTCATTGTGAATACATACGCCATTCAGAGTATTTGACAACAACAAAAAGACTCTAAATTACACATATTTAGTCCCATCTCCATCCCATCCACATTCTTCTGTAAACCGCTAATGTGACACGTGAGATAATTGGTCAGATGAAGGCATCAGGTGGAAGTTGTTTTTATTTTGGGCTGCTGCACTAGCTTCAGTAGGCTACATTATGCTTTCTCTGGAGGTTGGCAGTGACCCCCGTGAGGCCAGACATGGCCGTGTGGCTCATCGTGTGCCTGTGTATGTACATGCACCTTGGCGTGTATGTGCATGGGGTAGAACAGCTGCCTGATTATAAATCAGCTTGGCATTGTTCCCCCTAGCGTACTAGGACTGTGCAGGAGCTAGAGTAGCGCAGAGCCACCTGCTAACAGTCAATGTGAAGCCTGCTGGCTGGAAACAAAAAGAGAAAAGCACAGAGATATACTTACTTGGGTGAATGGTGATGATGGCGAGTGTAGTGTGGGTGGCAGCGGGTTTGGGGTGACATCAGTTCCTGTCAGAAGCCCTCTCTCAGGCTGTCTATATATGAAAAGGGCCAATCCATGCATTACTGTCCCCCCCTACCTGTTTTTCTACCTATCTTTCTCACCATTCCTCTTTCAACTGCAGTTTATGCCCCTGGAAGTTCTCTCTATCTCTCTGTTCTCTTTCTCTATCCTCTCCCCTCTTCTACACCCTCTCAACCTATTTTTCTTTCCCCCTCTCCCCTCCTCTCTCCTCTCCTCAGCATGAAGGCCCTAAAATAGTAGTTTTATCTGTGGACTTGCTGGGCCAGTAATGGGATGCTCTGTCTCCCAGTTTGCAATACTTATTCTAATTTTCTGTTTAAACTAATAATAGGTGTCTCTCACCTTACATGCACCAGGAGGTTTCATTAGTGCTATAACCGATAATATACAATTCAATGCGCTATGACTGTTCACATGCCCACTTTAATCTAGGTGTAGGATCCAAATTTGATCACCCTGGTGCAGGAGAACACTACTGCAATGCAGGACATTTTAATCTTGTAGTGTATTTCACTTTTAAAAAGGCTTCTGAAGTTTGTAATTTACACATTAATTAACATTTTCTGTTGCTGCGGTATTGGCTCAAATTAACCTCTTGAGTGTATGGGGCACTATTTTGATGTTTGGATAAAAACGTACCCAAATGAAACTGACTATTTCTCAGGCCCAGAATCTAGAATATGCATATAATTGTCAGATTAGGATAGAAAACACTCAAAAGTTTCAAAACTGTCAAAATATTGTCTGTGGGTATAACAGAACTGATATTGCAGGTGAAAACCTGAGGAAAATCCAACCAGGAAGTGCCTAAGAGAAACGAATCTCCCTGTTCCATTGCATGCATATCCTCCATTTAAAGGGATATCAACCAGATTCCTTTTCCTATGGCTTCCACATGGTGTGAACAGTCTTTAGACATAGTTGCAGGCTTTTATTTTGAAAAATGAGCGAGAAAGATCACTTCGCGTCATTGGCCCAGCATCGTCCGGGTTTAGCCGGAGTAGGCCGTCAATTTAAAAACAATTTGTTCTTAATTAACTGACTTGCCTAGTTAAATAAAGGTTAAATAAAATACAACATATACAAATATATAAATAGAGTAATCCCTTCATCCGTGTTTCCATGTTCAGAAACCCAACTCTTCTCACTCTGCAAAACTGCCTTTTGGGATTCCTGCAGATATAAGCTCAGCAAAACAAGGTATACAGTTTGTGCCCAAAAGCAACTTGACTGCATTTGAATTCAATCAGGCTTTTTCATTGCATATGGTGTTTTTCCGTCTCGTATCCTACCAACGGGACATTAAAAACTGTAATATCTCATGTTTCACCAAGTGGCTGAACGAAAATACGGATAATGTAGAACTGGCGGTATTTTCCATGCACCGGCAGAACAGAGAAGCTACGTCTGGTAAGATGAGGGGTGGGGGTGTGTGTCTATTTGTCAATAACTGCTGGTGTGCGATGTCTAATTAAAGAAGTCTCGAGGTATTGCTCGCCTGAGGTAGAGTACCTTATGATAAGCTGTAGACCACACTATCTGCCAAGAGCGTTCTCATCTATATTATTCATAGCCATCTATTTAGCACCACAGACCGATACTGGCACTAAGACCGCACTCAACCAACTCTATAAGCCCTTCAGGAAACAAGAAAATGCTCCAGAATCTGCACTCTAGACCACTTTTACTGCACACACGGAGATGCATACAAGCTCTCCCCCACCCTCTATTTTTCAAATCTGACCATAATTATATTCCTGCTTAAAAGCAAAAACTAACCAGTGCCAGTGACTTGCTCAATACGGAAGTGGTCAGATGACATGGATGCTACGCTACAGAACTGTTTTGCTAGCACAGACTGGCATAGGCTCCATCAATAAGTGCATCAATGATGTCATCCCCACAGTGACCGTACGTACATATCCCAACCAGAAGCCATGGATTACATGCAGCATCTGCATCGAGCGAAAGATCAGAGCTGCCGCTTTCAAGGAGCGGGACACTAATCCAGATGCTTATAAGAAATCCCGCTATGCCCTCAGAAAATCATCAAACAATCAATGCGGCAGTACAGGATTAACTTCTTCGATATAGGGGGCGCTCTTAATTTTGGGATTAAAAAACTTTCCCGTTTTAAACAAGATATTTTGTCACGAAAAGATGCTCGACTATGCATATAATTGACAGCTTTGGAAAGAAAAACACTCTGACATTTCCAAATCTGCAAAGATATTATCTGTGAGTGCCACAGAACTGATGCTACAGGCAAACCAAGATGAAATTTCAAACAGGAAATGCCCCAGATTTGGAATGCGCTTTGTTCCAATGTCTCCTTATATGGCTGTGAATGCGCAAGGAATGAGCCTACACTTTCTGTCGTTTCCCCAAGGTGTCTGCAGCATTGTGACGTATTTGTAGGCATATCATTGGAAGATTGACCATAAGAGACTACATTTACCAGGTGCTCCGGTTGGTGTCCTCCGTTGCAATTATTGCGCAATCTCCAGCTGCCTGCATTTGGTTCAGAGGAGAAACCAAACTGCCACGAATGACTTATCATCGAATAGATATGTGAAAAACACCTTGAGGATTGATTCTTGTCATGCATAGGTGTAATAGGTGGCAGGGAAGTCAGGCGCAGGAGAGTCAAATGGAGTCTAAAATGGAGTCTTTTAATAAAGTCCACTGAGTGTGCTCCATAACACTAAACGTACATAAACAAACAAACATGGGTACGAGGACCCGACGCTCACCTATACAACAAACATACTACACTGACAATAAAACAATCTCTGACAAAGACATGAGGGGAAACAGAGGGTTAAATACACAACAGGTAATGAATGGGATAGAAAACAGGTGTGGGAAGACAAGACAAAACATATGGAAAATGAAAAAAGGATCAATGATGGCTAGAAGACCGGTGACGTCGAACGCCGAGCACCGCCCGAACAAGGAGAGACAAAGACTTCAGCAGAAGTCGTGACAGTACCCCCCCCCCCCCTGATGCGCTGCTCCAGCTGCGCATCGACACCGGCCTCGGGGACGACCCGGAGGGCGAGGTGCAGGGCGATCCGGATGGAGACGGTGGAATTCAGATAACATGGAAGGATATAACACGTCCTCCACCGGAACCCAGCATCTCTCCTCCGGCCCGTACCCCTCCCAGTCCACGAGGTACTGAAGACCCCTCGCCCGACGTCTCGAATCCAAAATGGATCGAACAGAGTACGCCGGAACCCCCTCGATGTCTAGCGGAGGCGGAGGAACATTACACACTTCAGCCTCCTGGAGCGGGCCAGCCACCATCGGCCTGAGGAGAGACACATGGAACAAGGGGTTAATACGGTAATGAGTGGGTAGTTGTAACCTATAACATACCTCGTTCACTCTCCTCAGGACTTTAAACGGCCCCACAAACCACGGACCCAGCTTCCGGCAGAGCAGGCGAAGGGGCAGGTTTCGGGTCGAGAGCCAGACCCTGTCCCCTGGTGCGAACACTGGGGCCTCACTGCGGTGACGGTCTGCGCCAATGTTCTGGCGCCTTATGGCATGCTGAAGGTGGACGTGGGCTGCCTCCCAGGTCTCCTCAGCGTGCCGAAAACAATTGTCCACCGCAGGGGCCTCGGTCTGGCTCTGATGCCAAGGAGCCAGAACCGGCTGGTACCCTAATACACATTGAAAGGGAGTAAGGTTAGTGGAGGAGTGACGTAGCGAGTTCTGAGCCATCTCTGCCCAGGGCACGAACTTCGCCCACTCCCCCGGCCGATCCTGGCAATAAGACCGCAGAAACCTACCCACATCCTGGTTAACTCTCTCCTCCTGCCAATTACTCTCGGGGTGAAAACCTGTGGTAAGACTAACCGAGATCCCCAGACGCTCCATGAACGCCTTCCAGACCCTTGATGTGAACTGGGGACCCCGATCAGACACTATATCCTCAGGCACCCCATAGTGCCGGAAAACATGTGTAAACAGGGCATCTGCAGTTTGTAAGGCCGTAGGGAGACCGGGCAAAGGGAGGAGACGACAGGACTTTGAAAACCGATCCACAACGACCAGGATCGTGGTGTAACCCTGTGAAGGTGGAAGATCAGTCAAAAAATCCACCGACAGGTGCGAACACGGCCGTTGAGGAACGGGTAGAGGTTGTAGCTTACCTCTGGGCAGGTGTCTAGGAGCCTTGCACTGGGTGCACACTGAGCAGGAAGAAACATAAATCCTCACGTCCTTAGCTAAAGTGGGCCACCAGTATCTCCCGTCAAGACAGCGCATCGTCCGACCTATCCCAGGATGATCAGAGGAGGGTGACATGTGAGCCCAATATATCAATCAGTCGCGGACAGCAGACAGAACGTACAGACGACCAGCTGGACACTCAGGGGGAGAAGGCTCTGCACGTGACGCCCGCTCAATGTCCGCGTCCAGCTCCCACACTACAGGCGCCACCAGACACGAAGCTGGGAGTATGGGAGTGGGATCCATGGACCGCTCCTCTGTGTCATACAGCCGAGACAATGCGTCTGCCTCAACGTTCTGGGAGCCTGGTCTGTAAGAAAGAGTAAACACAAAACGAGTGAAAAACATTGCCCACCTTGCCTGGCGAGGATTCAATCTCTTCGCCTGCCGGATATACTCCAGATTGCGGTTGTCAGTCCAGATGAGAAAATGGTGTTTAGCCCCCTCAAGCCAATGCCTCCACACCTTCAAAGCTTCTACGACAGCTAACAGCTCTCGGTTCCCCACATCAATGTTTCGCTCCGCCGGGCTGAGCTTCTTTGAAAAGTAAGGGAAGTCCCCCCTGTATTGGACAAAAATGAATGGCAAGTCATTGGCATCGGACAAACCATATACACATTGACCAATACCACCCAATTCGGCGTTGATTCATGCAAAGTGTATTGCAAATGCCATATGGCAATTGGCAGTTGTAACACTTTAAAAATTCAACAGGGGGCGAATGCGCTCCACCGGGGTTTTTCATATTGGAAATGTAACCCAAGTCAATGTCCAAAAGTAAAATTTTGAAAAAATGAAATTTTTGTCAAAAACTTATCACCCCTTAAAAAAGTGCTTTCTGGACCGTTTTTCGAAATTCTTTCGATTTTTTTGTCAATTACACATGTGTAAGAACTGTATGAATATACTTTTGTCCAATTTTATTATCATAATTTTTTTTTTTTTTTTACATGCGCATAAGGAATATGTTTTGTCCAATTCCAATATGATTTCATAGGAAGTCAAAAGTCAAAAGTCAAAAATGTCAAAATTTTGTAAAAACTTCACACACCCATAAAAAGTGCTTTCTGGACCGTTTTTCGAAATTCTTTCGATTTTTTGTCAATTACACATGTGTAAGAACTGTATGAATATACTTTTGTCCAATTTTATTATCATAATTTTTTTTTTTTTTTTTTTACATGCGCATAAGGAATATGTTTTGTCCAATTTCAATATGATTTCATAGGAAGTCAAAAGTCAAAAGTCAAAAATGTCAAAATTTTGTAAAAAACTTCACACACCCTTAAAAAAGTGCTTTCTGGACCGTTTTTCGAAATTCTTTCGATTTTTTTGTCAATTACACATGTGTAAGAACTGTATAAATATACTTTTGTCCAATTTTATTATCATAATTTTTTTTTTTTTACATGCGCATAAGGAATATGTTTTGTCCAATTTCAATATGATTTCATAGGAAGTCAAAAGTCAAAAGTCAAAAATGTCAAAATTTTGTAAAAAACTTCACACACCCTTAAAAAAGTGCTTTCTGGACCGTTTTTTGAAATTCTTTCATTTTTTTTGTCAATTACACATGTGTAAGAACTGTATGAATATACTTTTGTCCAATTTTATTATCATATCACATTTTTTATATATTTTTTTAAATTGTGCATAAGGAATTTTTTTGTGGGCCAAATGACATAAGGAATTTGACATGCTCAAAAATCCTGCAGAAATGCAAAATTGACTGGCCTGATGAACTCGGGATGGCCGGGCAGTGATAGTTGTTCCTTTCCATCACTCGTTGTGTTGACTTCATCATGTCCATTTTGTGATGTTTTTTCACTATATAATCATATTGCAAGTGCACGTGCATTTGCAATATGGTTCAATGGACAATTACTATATGAAATTTGACATGCCCAAAAATCCTGCAGAAATGCAAAATTGACTGGCCAGATGAACTCGGGATGGAAAAAGGAGCAACTATCACTGTCAGGCCATCCTGTGTTCATCTGGCCAGTCAATTTTGCATTTCTGCATGATTTTTGAGCATGTCAAATTTCATATGGTAAATGCACATTGAAACATATTGCAAATGCACGTGCATTTGCAATATGTTTCAATGTGCATTTACCATATGAAATTTGACCTTGCTCAAAAATGCAAAATTGACTGGTCTGATGAACACAGGATGGCCGAGCAGTGATAGTTGTACATTTCCATCACTCGTTGTGTTGATTTCACCATGTCCATTTGTTTATGTTTTCTCACTTTTGCAAAGTCACTGTGCATTTGCAATATGGTTCAATGGGCAGGTACCATCACGAATTTGTCATGCTATAAAAATCCTGCAGGAATGTGAAATTGACTGGCCTGATGAACACAGGATGGCCTGGCAGTGATAGTTGTTCCTTTCCATCACTCGTTGTGTTGATTTCATCATGTCCGTTAGGTGATTTCTTTTCACTATAGAATCATATTGTAAGTGCACGTGCATTTGCAATATGTTTCAATGTGCATTTACCATATGAAATTTGACCTTGCTCAAAAATGCAAAATTGACTGGTCTGATGAACACAGGATGGCCGAGCAGTGATAGTTGTACATTTCCATCACTCGTTGTGTTGATTTCATCATGTCCGTTAGGTGATTTCTTTTCACTATAGAATCATATTGTAAGTGCACGTGCATTTGCAATATGTTTCAATGTGCATTTACCATATGAAATTTGACATGCTCAAAAATGCAAAATTGACTGGTCTGATGAACACAGGATGGCCGAGCAGTGATAGTTGTACATTTCCATCACTCGTTGTGTTGATTTCATCATGTCCGTTAGGTGATTTCTTTTCACTATAGAATCATATTGTAAGTGCACGTGCATTTGCAATATGTTTCAATGTGCATTTACCATATGAAATTTGACATGCTCAAAAATGCTAAATTGACTGGTCTGATGAACACAGGATGGCCGAGCAGTGATAGTTGTACATTTCCATCACTCGTTGTGTTGATTTCATCATGTCCGTTAGGTGATTTCTTTTCACTATAGAATCATATTGCATTTGCACGTGCATTTGCAATATGTTTCAATGTGCATTTACCATATGAAATTTGACATGCTCAAAAATGCAAAATTGACTGGTCTGATGAACACAGGATGGCCGAGCAGTGATAGTTGTACATTTCCATCACTCGTTGTGTTGATTTCACCATGTCCATTTGTTTATGTTTTCTCACTTTTGCAAAGTCACTGTGCATTTGCAATATGGTTCAATGGGCAGGTACCATCACGAATTTGTCATGCTATAAAAATCCTGCAGGAATGTGAAATTGACTGGCCTGATGAACACAGGATGGCCGAGCAGTGATAGTTGTACATTTCCATCACTCGTTGTGTTGATTTCATCATGTCCGTTAGGTGATTTCTTTTCACTATAGAATCATATTGTAAGTGCACGTGCATTTGCAATATGTTTCAATGTGCATTTACCATATGAAATTTGACATGCTCAAAAATGCAAAATTGACTGGTCTGATGAACACAGGATGGCTGAGCATGAGAGTTGTACCTTTCCATCACTCGTTGTGTTGATTTCATCATGTCCATTTGTTTATGTTTTCTCACTTTTGCAAAGTCACTGTGCATTTGCAATATGGTTCAATGGGCAGGTACCATCACGAATTTGTCATGCTATAAAAATCCTGCAGGAATGTGAAATTGACTGGCCTGATGAACACAGGATGGCCGAGCAGTGATAGTTGTACATTTCCATCACTCGTTGTGTTGATTTCATCATGTCCGTTAGGTGATTTCTTTTCACTATAGAATCATATTGTAAGTGCACGTGCATTTGCAATATGTTTCAATGTGCATTTACCATATGAAATTTGACATGCTCAAAAATGCAAAATTGACTGGTCTGATGAACACAGGATGGCCGAGCAGTGAGAGTTGTACCTTTCCATCACTCGTTGTGTTGATTTCATCATGTCCATTTGTTTATGTTTTCTCACTTTTGCAAAGTCACTGTGCATTTGCAATATGGTTCAATGGGCAGGTACCATCACGAATTTGTCATGCTATAAAAATCCTGCAGGAATGTGAAATTGACTGGCCTGATGAACACAGGATGGCCTGGCAGTGATAGTTGTTCCTTTCCATCACTCGTTGTGTTGATTTCATCATGTCCGTTAGGTGATTTCTTTTCACTATAGAATCATATTGTAAGTGCACGTGCATTTGCAATATGTTTCAATGTGCATTTACCATATGAAATTTGACCTTGCTCAAAAATGCTAAATTGACTGGTCTGATGAACACAGGATGGCCGAGCAGTGATAGTTGTACATTTCCATCACTCGTTGTGTTGATTTCATCATGTCCATTAGGTGATTTCTTTTCACTATAGAATCATATTGTAAGTGCACGTGCATTTGCAATATGTTTCAATGTGCATTTACCATATGAAATTTGACATGCTCAAAAATGCAAAATTGACTGGTCTGATGAACACAGGATGGCCGAGCAGTGATAGTTGTACATTTCCATCACTCGTTGTGTTGATTTCATCATGTCCATTTGTTTATGTTTTCTCACTTTTGCAAAGTCACTGTGCATTTGCAATATGGTTCAATGGGCAGGTACCATCACGAATTTGTCATGCTATAAAAATCCTGCAGGAATGTGAAATTGACTGGCCTGATGAACACAGGATGGCCGAGCAGTGATAGTTGTACATTTTCATCACTCGTTGTGTTGATTTCATCATGTCCGTTAGGTGATTTCTTTTCACTATAGAATCATATTGTAAGTGCACGTGCATTTGCAATATGTTTCAATGTGCATTTACCATATGAAATTTGACATGCTCAAAAATGCAAAATTGACTGGTCTGATGAACACAGGATGGCCGAGCAGTGATAGTTGTACATTTCCATCACTCGTTGTGTTGATTTCACCATGTCCATTTGTTTATGTTTTCTCACTTTTGCAAAGTCACTGTGCATTTGCAATATGGTTCAATGGGCAGGTACCATCACGAATTTGTCATGCTATAAAAATCCTGCAGGAATGTGAAATTGACTGGCCTGATGAACACAGGATGGCCGAGCAGTGATAGTTGTACATTTCCATCACTCGTTGTGTTGATTTCATCATGTCCGTTAGGTGATTTCTTTTCACTATAGAATCATATTGTAAGTGCACGTGCATTTGCAATATGTTTCAATGTGCATTTACCATATGAAATTTGACATGCTCAAAAATGCAAAATTGACTGGTCTGATGAACACAGGATGGCCGAGCAGTGAGAGTTGTACCTTTCCATCACTCGTTGTGTTGATTTCATCATGTCCATTTGTTTATGTTTTCTCACTTTTGCAAAGTCACTGTGCATTTGCAATATGGTTCAATGGGCAGGTACCATCACGAATTTGTCATGCTATAAAAATCCTGCAGGAATGTGAAATTGACTGGCCTGATGAACACAGGATGGCCGAGCAGTGATAGTTGTACATTTCCATCACTCGTTGTGTTGATTTCATCATGTCCGTTAGGTGATTTCTTTTCACTATAGAATCATATTGTAAGTGCACGTGCATTTGCAATATGTTTCAATGTGCATTTACCATATGAAATTTGACATGCTCAAAAATGCAAAATTGACTGGTCTGATGAACACAGGATGGCCGAGCAGTGAGAGTTGTACCTTTCCATCACTCGTTGTGTTGATTTCATCATGTCCATTTGTTTATGTTTTCTCACTTTTGCAAAGTCACTGTGCATTTGCAATATGGTTCAATGGGCAGGTACCATCACGAATTTGTCATGCTATAAAAATCCTGCAGGAATGTGAAATTGACTGGCCTGATGAACACAGGATGGCCTGGCAGTGATAGTTGTTCCTTTCCATCACTCGTTGTGTTGATTTCATCATGTCCGTTAGGTGATTTCTTTTCACTATAGAATCATATTGTAAGTGCACGTGCATTTGCAATATGTTTCAATGTGCATTTACCATATGAAATTTGACCTTGCTCAAAAATGCTAAATTGACTGGTCTGATGAACACAGGATGGCCGAGCAGTGATAGTTGTACATTTCCATCACTCGTTGTGTTGATTTCATCATGTCCATTAGGTGATTTCTTTTCACTATAGAATCATATTGTAAGTGCACGTGCATTTGCAATATGTTTCAATGGGCAGGTACCATCACGAATTTGTCATGCTATAAAAATCCTGCAGGAATGTGAAATTGACTGGCCCGATGAACTCGGGATGGCTGGGCAGTGATTCTGGTTCATCTCAATGGCTCGTTAGGGTTGATTTCAGAATGTCACTTTTGGTGATGGTACCTCACCGTTTAAACATATTGCTAATGTACAAAAGTCAACTAGCAAGTCAGTGTCCACCAGTCAATTAGATGTCATTCTGACACCAAACTGATACAAATTGACACTAAACCCACTTTTTCCAACCTGTTTAGTAGCCAACTATCACACACTTCAGAGCTGGCCCAAAATTCACAACGCCTTTGGTTCAAACCATAAAAAAACATAAAACATGTAGTTACGTTCTAGCTGCGGGTCCATTTCTTATGTTACGTGTAGGCCTAGCTGAGGCGACCCCGAATCCTAAGTTTCGGCTCGATCGGTCATTTGGTGTCCGAGCAAAACCCTAATTGGTACTGAAAATCCACTTTTTCCATGACTTGCTACGGGGTCCTTGAATGAGCTATCGGACAGAAACGTTGGGGTCTGTCTATATGGGCCGAGACGGTCGCAATGCACCTAGTCTTGTGTCTCTGAGACATTTCTAAATGTCGCCATTTTCGTAATGGTCAAAATGAATTGAAGTCATTGCAAATGTATGAAGCTGTTTCTCGGTCCGAGAACCGTCTAGAGCCACGTAACTCACCACGCACTATCGACCTGAGGTCTAGAACAGGATTCTAAAGTTTCGGAACTCTAGGTCTGACGGTTCTTTTTAGCTCGAACAAAGCTAACTATTGGAGGCACTGTCTGTCTCTACAAACCCCAATACGTCCCTCCTTCCAAGTTGTGTGTCTGTAATTTAGTTTTCCTTTGAAATTTTATGGGAAAAATGACTGATTTACAGTTCATGGGGGTTGCCTAATCACACATATGAAGTTTTGGACAGATCTGACTTTTTTAACCCCTCGAAACAGCCCCTGAGACACCAATTAAGGCACTTCCGGTTGGCACAGGAAGCTATAAGTCAACACATATCCTCACTGGGCTATGCTTTTACAGAATCCTGAGTTTTAAGTCCTTACGTTAAGAATTGACTGATTTACACAGGGTTGAATGCACTATGTCTATCAAACTGCAGGCAGGTAATGGAAAAACACTTTTAGGGTGATTTTAACCACTTCCGGTTGGTCCAGGAAGCTTAGAATCAACACAGGTAGACCTCATACTGTCCTGATGGACTGTCATCAAAGACAGGTTCATACGGCATTCATAACCCATATAGACTTCAGGTTGAATTTAGGGGTGCAGGCAATGTATTCCTATGGGGAGAGAAGTCAATGCAAACTCTTTGAAGTAAACACCTTATTTTAACTATTAAGGGTTAATGCCACACGGTCAAGGTTAGGCTTGCACGGATCAGGAGGACCTTAGGAATGTACCTGAGGTCGAATTGTGCTTCTCACCCTAACGGTTCTCTCACTGTCACCCAAAAGCAAATGACGTTGTGGGGCAGGCTTCATTTTGGGCCTACTTTTCTAATGGTCGCTGCGCTCAGACCGAGCGAGCTACGGTCAAGCGGGATATCTCGTTGAACTCGGCACGGCCTAGAGATTATGTTTATGCCATTGCCTGCTCTCTGTGTCTTTGAGAACCGCACTTTTTCACTCCAGCCTTGCTGTGTGTGCGTGTGAGAGCTTTTCTTTGACATCTGTTGGGAGAAATGACTGATTTACAGTTCATGAGGGTTACCTAGTCACACATATGAAGTTTTGAAAAGATCTGACCTTTTTAACCCTTGGAAACTGCCACTGTGACATCATTAAAGGCACTTCCGGTTGGCACAGGAAGCTATATGTAAACCCATGTCTTGATTGACATAGAAACTTACAGAATCCTGAGTTTTAAGTCTTTAAGTTAAGAATTGACTGATCTACGATCTACACAGGGTTGAATGTAGTCATTTTCACCTTTGAAGGTTATGTACATCAAAACACCTTTTGGGTCAATTTAACCACTTCCGGTTGCTTCAGGAAGCTTAGAATCGGCACAGGTAGACCTCATAGTGAGCTGATGGACTGTCATAGAAGACAGGTTCATAAGGCATTCATAACCCACATAGGCCTCAGGTTGAATTTAGAGGTGCAGGCAATGTATTCCTATGGGGAGAGAAGTCAATGCAAACTGTTTGAAGTAAACACCTTCTTTTAACTGTTAAGGGTTAATGCCACACGGTCAAGGTTAGGCTTGCACGGATCGGGAGGACCTCAGGAACGTACCTGAGGTCGAATTGTGCTTCTCACCCTAACGGTTCTCTCACTGTCACCCTAAAGCAAATGACATTGAGGGCCAGCCTTCCTTTTGCGCCTTCTTTTTTCAAGGTCGCTGCACTCAGAGCGAGCTACGGTCAAGCGGGGCGTCTCGTTGAACTCTGCACAGCCTGGAGACTATGGTGATGCCATTTTTTGTGTTGATTTCAGAATGCCATTTTGGTGATGGTCCCTCTCCGTTTAAACATATTGCTAATGTACAAAAGTCAACTAGCAAGTCAGTGTCCACCAGTCAATTAGATGTCATTCTGACACCAAACTGATACCAATTGACACCAAACCCACTTTTTCCAACTCATTTAGAAGCCAACTATCACATATGTCAGAGCAGGCCCATAATTCACAGCGCCATTAGTTTAAAACATAATAAAAACGTAAAACACATAGTTACGTTCTAGCTGCGGGTCCAGGTCAGACATTATGTGAAGGCCTATGTGAGGCGACCCCGAATCCCGAGTTTCGGCTCGATAGGTCCTTCGGTGCCCGAGTAAAACCCTAATTGGTGCTGAAAATCCAATTTTTTCAATGCCTTGCTATGGGGTCCTTGAATGAGCTATCGGACCGAAACGTTGCGGTCCTTCTCTATGGCCCGAGCCGGTTTCAATGCACCTAGTCTTGTGTCTCTGAGACTTTTCTAAATGTCGCCATTTTCGGAATGGTCAAAATGAATTGAAGTCATTGCAAATGTACGAGGCTATTTCTCGGTCCGAGAACCTTCTAGAGCCACCTAACTCACCACGCACTATCGACCCGAGGTCTAGAACAGGTTTCTAAAGTTTCGGAACTCTAGGTCTGACGGTTCTTTTTAGCTCGAACAAAGCTAACTATTGGAGGCACTGTCTGTCTCTACAAACCCCAATACGTCCCTCCTTCCAAGTTGTGTGTCTGTGTGATTTAGTTTTCCTTTGAAATTTTATGGGAAAAATGACTGATTTACAGTTCATGGGGGTTGCCTAATCACACATATGAAGTTTTGGACAGATCTGACTTTTTTAACCCCTCGAAACAGCCCCTGAGACACCAATTAAGGCACTTCCGGTTGGCACAGGAAGCTATAAGTCAACACATATCCTCACTGGGCTATGCTTTTACAGAATCCTGAGTTTTAAGTCCTTATGTTAAGAATTGACTGATTTACACAGGGTTGAATGCACTATGTCTATCAAACTGCAGGCAGGTAATGGAAAAACACTTTTAGGGTGATTTTAACCACTTCCGGTTGGTCCAGGAAGCTTAGAATCAACACAGGTAGACCTCATACTGGCCTGATGGACTGTTATCAAAGACAGGTTCATACGGCATTCATAACCCATATAGACTTCAGGTTGAATTTAGGGGTAAAGGCAATGTATTCCTATGGGGAGAGAAGTCAATGCAAACTCTTTGAAGTAAACACCTTCTTTTAACTATTAAGGGTTAATGCCACACGGTCAACGTTAGGCTTGCACGGATCGGAAGGACCTTAGGAACATACCTGAGGTCGAATTGTGCTTCTCACCCTAACGGTTCTCTCACTGTCACCCAAAAGCAAATGACGTTTGGGGCAGGCTTCATTTTGGGCCTACTTTTCTAATGGTCGCTGCGCTCAGACCGAGCGAGCTACGGTCAAGCGGGATATCTCGTTGAACTCGGCACGGCCTAGACATTATGTTTATGCCATTGCCTGCTCTCTGTGTCTTTGAGAACCACACTTTTTCACTCCATCCTTGCTGTGTGTGCGTGTGAGAGCTTTTCTTTGACATCTGCTGGGAGAAATGACTGATTTACAGTTTAGGAGGGTTACCTGGTCACACATATGAAGTTTTGGAGAGATGTGACTTTTCTAACCCTTCAAAACAGACAGTGTGACCCAATTAAAGGCACTTCCGGTTGGCACAGGAAGCTATAAGTAAACACATGTCTTGATTGACATAAACACTTACAGAATCCTGAGTTTTAAGTCTTTAAGTTAAGAATTGACTGATCTATGATCTACACAGTGTTGAATGCAGTCATTTTCACCTTTGAAGGTTATGTACATCAAAACTCCTTTTGGGTCAATCTAACCACTTCCGGTTGCTCCAGGAAGCTTAGAATCGACACAGGTAGACCTCATAGTGGTCTGATGGACTGTCATAGAAGACAGGTTCATAAGGCATTCATAACCCACATAGGCTTCAGGTTGAATTTAGAGGTGCAGGCAATGTATTCCTATGGGGAGAGAAGTCAATGCAAACTCTTTGATGTAAACACCTTCTTTTAACTGTTAAGGGTTAATGCCACAGGGTCAAGGTTAGGCTTGCACGGATCGGGAGGACCTTAGGAACGTACCTGAGGTCGAATTGTGCTTCTCACCCTAACGGTTCTCTCACTGTCACCCAAAAGCAAATGACATTGAGGGCCAGGCTTCATTTTGGTTCTGCTTTTTTTCAAGGTCACTGCACTCAGAGCGAGCTACGGTCAAGCGGGCGTCTCGTTGAACTCGGCACAGTCTGGAGACTATGGTGATGCCATTTTTTGTGTTGATTTCAGAATGCCATTTTGGTGATGGTCCCTCTCCGTTTAAACATATTGCAAATGTACAAAAGTCAACTAGCAAGTCAGTGTCCATCAGTCAATTAGATGTCATTTTGACACCAAACTGATACCAATTGACACCAAACCCACTTTTTCCAACTCATTTAGAAGCCAACTATCATATATGTCAGAGCAGGCCCATAATTCACAGCGCCTTTAGTTTAAAACATAATAAAAACGTAAAACACATAGTTACGTTCTAGCTGCGGGTCCAGGTCGGACATTATGTGAAGGCCTATGTGAGGCGACCCCGAATCCCGAGTTTCGGCTCGATAGGTCCTTCGGTGCCCGAGTAAAACCCTAATTGGTGCTGAAAATCCACTTTTTTCCATGCCTTGCTATGGGGTCCTTGAATGAGCTATCGGACCGAAACGTTGGGGTCCGTCTCTATGGGCCGAGCCGGTTTCAATGCACCTAGTCTTGTGTCTCTGAGACTTTTCTAAATGTCGCCATTTTCGTAATGGTCAAAATGAATTGAAGTCATTGCAAATGTACGAGGCTATTTCTCGGTCCGAGAACCTTCTAGAGCCACCTAACTCACCACGCACTATCGACCCGAGGTCTAGAACAGGTTTCTAAAGTTTCGGAACTCTAGGTCTGACGGTTCTTTTTAGCTCGAACAAAGCTAACTATTGGAGGCACTGTCTGTCTCTACAAACCCCAATACGTCCCTCCTTCCAAGTTGTGTGTCTGTGTGATTTAGTTTTCCTTTGAAATTTTATGGGAAAAATGACTGATTTACAGTTCATGGGGGTTGCCTAATCACACATATGAAGTTTTGGACAGATCTGACTTTTTTAACCCCTCGAAACAGCCCCTGAGACACCAATTAAGGCACTTCCGGTTGGCACAGGAAGCTATAAGTCAACACATATCCTCACTGGGCTATGCTTTTACAGAATCCTGAGTTTTAAGTCCTTACGTTAAGAATTGACTGATTTACACAGGGTTGAATGCACTATGTCTATCAAACTGCAGGCAGGTAATGGAAAAACACTTTTAGGGTGATTTTAACCACTTCCGGTTGGTCCAGGAAGCTTAGAATCAACACAGGTAGACCTCATACTGGCCTGATGGACTGTTATCAAAGACAGGTTCATACGGCATTCATAACCCATATAGACTTCAGGTTGAATTTAGGGGTAAAGGCAATGTATTCCTATGGGGAGAGAAGTCAATGCAAACTCTTTGAAGTAAACACCTTCTTTTAACTATTAAGGGTTAATGCCACACGGTCAACGTTAGGCTTGCACGGATCGGAAGGACCTTAGGAACATACCTGAGGTCGAATTGTGCTTCTCACCCTAACGGTTCTCTCACTGTCACCCAAAAGCAAATGACGTTGTGGGGCAGGCTTCATTTTGGGCCTACTTTTCTAATGGTCGCTGCGCTCAGACCGAGCGAGCTACGGTCAAGCGGGATATCTCGTTGAACTCGGCACGGCCTAGACATTATGTTTATTATGCCATTGCCTGCTCTCTGTGTCTTTGAGAACCGCACTTTTTCACTCCATCCTTGCTGTGTGTGCGTGTGAGAGCTTTTCTTTGACATCTGCTGGGAGAAATGACTGATTTACAGTTTAGGAGGGTTACCTGGTCACACATATGAAGTTTTGGAGAGATGTGACTTTTCTAACCCTTCAAAACAGACAGTGTGACCCAATTAAAGGCACTTCCGGTTGGCACAGGAAGCTATAAGTAAACACATGTCTTGATTGACATAAACACTTACAGAATCCTGAGTTTTAAGTCTTTAAGTTAAGAATTGACTGATCTATGATCTACACAGTGTTGAATGCAGTCATTTTCACCTTTGAAGGTTATGTACATCAAAACTCCTTTTGGGTCAATCTAACCACTTCCGGTTGCTCCAGGAAGCTTAGAATCGACACAGGTAGACCTCATAGTGGTCTGATGGACTGTCATAGAAGACAGGTTCATAAGGCATTCATAACCCACATAGGCTTCAGGTTGAATTTAGAGGTGCAGGCAATGTATTCCTATGGGGAGAGAAGTCAATGCAAACTCTTTGATGTAAACACCTTCTTTTAACTGTTAAGGGTTAATGCCACAGGGTCAAGGTTAGGCTTGCACGGATCGGGAGGACCTTAGGAACGTACCTGAGGTCGAATTGTGCTTCTCACCCTAACGGTTCTCTCACTGTCACCCAAAAGCAAATGACATTGAGGGCCAGGCTTCATTTTGGTTCTGCTTTTTTTCAAGGTCACTGCACTCAGAGCGAGCTACGGTCAAGCGGGGCGTCTCGTTGAACTCGGCACAGTCTGGAGACTATGGTGATGCCATTTTTTGTGTTGATTTCAGAATGCCATTTTGGTGATGGTCCCTCTCCGTTTAAACATATTGCAAATGTACAAAAGTCAACTAGCAAGTCAGTGTCCATCAGTCAATTAGATGTCATTTTGACACCAAACTGATACCAATTGACACCAAACCCACTTTTTCCAACTCATTTAGAAGCCAACTATCATATATGTCAGAGCAGGCCCATAATTCACAGCGCCTTTAGTTTAAAACATAATAAAAACGTAAAACACATAGTTACGTTCTAGCTGCGGGTCCAGGTCGGACATTATGTGAAGGCCTATGTGAGGCGACCCCGAATCCCGAGTTTCGGCTCGATAGGTCCTTCGGTGCCCGAGTAAAACCCTAATTGGTGCTGAAAATCCACTTTTTTCCATGCCTTGCTATGGGGTCCTTGAATGAGCTATCGGACCGAAACGTTGGGGTCCGTCTCTATGGGCCGAGCCGGTTTCAATGCACCTAGTCTTGTGTCTCTGAGACTTTTCTAAATGTCGCCATTTTCGTAATGGTCAAAATGAATTGAAGTCATTGCAAATGTACGAGGCTATTTCTCGGTCCGAGAACCTTCTAGAGCCACCTAACTCACCACGCACTATCGACCCGAGGTCTAGAACAGGTTTCTAAAGTTTCGGAACTCTAGGTCTGACGGTTCTTTTTTAGCTCGAACAAAGCTAACTATTGGAGGCACTGTCTGTCTCTACAAACCCCAATACGTCCCTCCTTCCAAGTTGTGTGTCTGTGTGATTTAGTTTTCCTTTGAAATTTTATGGGAAAAATGACTGATTTACAGTTCATGGGGGTTGCCTAATCACACATATGAAGTTTTGGACAGATCTGACTTTTTAACCCCTCGAAACAGCCCCTGAGACACCAATTAAGGCACTTCCGGTTGGCACAGGAAGCTATAAGTCAACACATATCCTCACTGGGCTATGCTTTTACAGAATCCTGAGTTTTAAGTCCTTATGTTAAGAATTGACTGATTTACACAGGGTTGAATGCACTATGTCTATCAAACTGCAGGCAGGTAATGGAAAAACACTTTTAGGGTGATTTTAACCACTTCCGGTTGGTCCAGGAAGCTTAGAATCAACACAGGTAGACCTCATACTGGCCTGATGGACTGTTATCAAAGACAGGTTCATACGGCATTCATAACCCATATAGACTTCAGGTTGAATTTAGGGGTAAAGGCAATGTATTCCTATGGGGAGAGAAGTCAATGCAAACTCTTTGAAGTAAACACCTTCTTTTAACTATTAAGGGTTAATGCCACACGGTCAACGTTAGGCTTGCACGGATCGGAAGGACCTTAGGAACATACCTGAGGTCGAATTGTGCTTCTCACCCTAACGGTTCTCTCACTGTCACCCAAAAGCAAATGACGTTTTGGGGCAGGCTTCATTTTGGGCCTACTTTTCTAATGGTCGCTGCGCTCAGACCGAGCGAGCTACGGTCAAGCGGGATATCTCGTTGAACTCGGCACGGCCTAGACATTATGTTTATGCCATTGCCTGCTCTCTGTGTCTTTGAGAACCACACTTTTTCACTCCATCCTTGCTGTGTGTGCGTGTGAGAGCTTTTCTTTGACATCTGCTGGGAGAAATGACTGATTTACAGTTTAGGAGGGTTACCTGGTCACACATATGAAGTTTTGGATAGATGTGACTTTTCTAACCCTTCAAAACAGACAGTGTGACCCAATTAAAGGCACTTCCGGTTGGCACAGGAAGCTATAAGTAAACACATGTCTTGATTGACATAAACACTTACAGAATCCTGAGTTTTAAGTCTTTAAGTTAAGAATTGACTGATCTATGATCTACACAGTGTTGAATGCAGTCATTTTCACCTTTGAAGGTTATGTACATCAAAACTCCTTTTGGGTCAATCTAACCACTTCCGGTTGCTCCAGGAAGCTTAGAATCGACACAGGTAGACCTCATAGTGGTCTGATGGACTGTCATAGAAGACAGGTTCATAAGGCATTCATAACCCACATAGGCTTCAGGTTGAATTTAGAGGTGCAGGCAATGTATTCCTATGGGGAGAGAAGTCAATGCAAACTCTTTGATGTAAACACCTTCCTTTAACTGTTAAGGGTTAATGCCACAGGGTCAAGGTTAGGCTTGCACGGATCGGGAGGACCTTAGGAACGTACCCGAGGTCGAATTGTGCTTCTCACCCTAACGGTTCTCTCACTGTCACCCAAAAGCAAATGACATTGAGGGCCAGGCTTCATTTTGGTTCTGCTTTTTTCAAGGTCACTGCACTCAGAGCGAGCTACGGTCAAGCGGGCGTCTCGTTGAACTCGGCACAGTCTGGAGACTATGGTGATGCCATTTTTTGTGTTGATTTCAGAATGCCATTTTGGTGATGGTCCCTCTCCGTTTAAACATATTGCAAATGTACAAAAGTCAACTAGCAAGTCAGTGTCCATCAGTCAATTAGATGTCATTTTGACACCAAACTGATACCAATTGACACCAAACCCACTTTTTCCAACTCATTTAGAAGCCAACTATCATATATGTCAGAGCAGGCCCATAATTCACAGCGCCTTTAGTTTAAAACATAATAAAAACGTAAAACACATAGTTACGTTCTAGCTGCGGGTCCAGGTCGGACATTATGTGAAGGCCTATGTGAGGCGACCCCGAATCCCGAGTTTCGGCTCGATAGGTCCTTCGGTGCCCGAGTAAAACCCTAATTGGTGCTGAAAATCCACTTTTTCCATGCCTTGCTATGGGGTCCTTGAATGAGCTATCGGACCGAAACGTTGGGGTCCGTCTCTATGGGCCGAGCCGGTTTCAATGCACCTAGTCTTGTGTCTCTGAGACTTTTCTAAATGTCGCCATTTTCGTAATGGTCAAAATGAATTGAAGTCATTGCAAATGTACGAGGCTATTTCTCGGTCCGAGAACCTTCTAGAGCCACCTAACTCACCACGCACTATCGACCCGAGGTCTAGAACAGGTTTCTAAAGTTTCGGAACTCTAGGTCTGACGGTTCTTTTTTAGCTCGAACAAAGCTAACTATTGGAGGCACTGTCTGTCTCTACAAACCCCAATACGTCCCTCCTTCCAAGTTGTGTGTCTGTGTGATTTAGTTTTCCTTTGAAATTTTATGGGAAAAATGACTGATTTACAGTTCATGGGGGTTGCCTAATCACACATATGAAGTTTTGGACAGATCTGACTTTTTTAACCCCTCGAAACAGACACTGAGACACCAATTAAGGCACTTCCGGTTGGCACAGGAAGCTATAAGTCAACACATATCCTCACTGGGCTATGCTTTTACAGAATCCTGAGTTTTAAGTCCTTACGTTAAGAATTGACTGA
The DNA here is from genome assembly GCF_021184085.1 of Oncorhynchus gorbuscha. Taxonomy (NCBI): domain Eukaryota; kingdom Metazoa; phylum Chordata; class Actinopteri; order Salmoniformes; family Salmonidae; genus Oncorhynchus; species Oncorhynchus gorbuscha. Next base: position 33,668,442 of record NC_060193.1, on the reverse strand, counting down.
TTTACACAGGGTTGAATGCACTATGTCTATCAAACTGCAGGCAGGTAATGGAAAAACACTTTTAGGGTGATTTTAACCACTTCCGGTTGGTCCAGGAAGCTTAGAATCAACACAGGTAGACCTCATACTGGCCTGATGGACTGTTACCAAAGACAGGTTCATACAGCATTCATAACCCATATAGACTTCAGGTTGAATTTAGGGGTAAAGGCAATGTATTCCTATGGGGAGAGAAGTCAATGCAAACTCTTTGAAGTAAACACCTTCTTTTAACTATTAAGGGTTAATGCCACACGGTCAACGTTAGGCTTGCACGGATCGGAAGGACCTTAGGAACGTACCTGAGGTCGAATTGTGCTTCTCACCCTAACGGTTCTCTCACTGTCACCCAAAAGCAAATGACGTTGTGGGGCAGGCTTCATTTTGGGCCTAATTTTCTAATGGTCGCTGCGCTTAGACCGAGCGAGCTACGGTCAAGCGGGATATCTCGTTGAACTCGGCACGGCCTAGAGATTATTATGTTTATGCCATTTATGCCATGCCTGCTCTCTGTGTCTTTGAGAACCACACTTTTCACTCCATCCTTGCTGTGTGTGCGTGTGAGAGATTTTCTTTGACATCTGTTGGGAGAAATGACTGATTTACAGTTCATGAGGGTTACCTAGTCACACATATGAAGTTTTGAAAAGATCTGACCTTTTTAACCCATGGAAACTGCCACTGTGACACCATTAAAGGCACTTCCGGTTGGCACAGGAAGCTATAAATAAACTCACATCATGATTGGGGTATGCCTTTACAGAATCCTGAGTTTTAAGTCTTTACGTTAAGAACTGAGTTATTTATGGAGGGTTTAGTGAGTGTGTGTTATTTCAGAAAATCATAGAAAATCACAGAAATCTCGCAGAGCTCCGCAGCACACTTTAAAAAGATTCGTAAGAACACCCTGCAACTGGATCTGTAACCGTTGAAAAAAAAAACACCTATCCGTGAACATCACCAAGGTGTCGTTGTACGATTTCTCTTAAATGACGATAGATAAATGGCTGGTTCTTTTTTTATTGACACCGGAGGCTCCTTGACTTTGACGTGAAGTGGAAAAATAATTTCTCTATTTTCATTTTGGACCTTTAATCCCAGATAAATGGCCATAACTCAAAAACCGTTGAGGCCTAGACGCCATCTTGTTCGGGGCCAACTGCCCATTATGCCGCCCCTACGCTCACCGAGTTTCGGCTTCTAAATATTTTTTCAGTTTTCGAGATAAGGCCCCGTCGTGAATCGTGATGTTTTGTCCAATAGCAATATGATTGCTTATGCCCTCTTGTGGGTATTTCCGGGACATCGGAAAAATGACCTAAATCTTATTATTTTTGTAAAACGGAAACCGAATGTCCGACAAAGTTCATTTGATGACTTCCTGGTAGGTCCGGCCCTGCCGCTCGGCCCGACGCCATCCGCGAATTTTACAAACGATTTCGGACGTCTAGTAAGGGACCGTACATTTGCAATATGGACTTTCTCACTAACCATACAGGTACTGCCGAAATCTTCCCTTAAGGTATGAAAGCACAGGGGCGAAGCTTCGTCCCGTACCCGAACACTGAGAGAACACTGCTCCTATCCCAGCTTCGGATGCGTCCACCTCCACTATGAATGGCAAAGAGGGATCCGGATGAGCCAGCACAGGCACCGAGGTAAACAGAGTCTTCAGGTGCTCAAAAGCCCTTTTCGCCTCAGCCGACCACTGCAGGCGCACTGGGCCCCCTCTTAGCAGTGAGGTAATGGGAGCTGCCACCTGACCAAAACCCCGGATAAACCTCCTGTAGTAATTGGAAAACCCCAAAAAACGCTGCAACTCGGGGTTGGAGTCGGCCAATTACGCACGGCTGTAATGCGGTCGCTCTCCATCTCCACTCCTGAAGTGGAAATCCGATGCCCTAGGAAGGAGATGGATTGTTGGAAAACAAGCATTTCTCAGACTTGACATATAGATCATGCTCCAACAGGCGACCAAGCACCCTGCGCACCAGGGACACATGCTCGGCGCGTGTAGCAGAGTATATCAGAATATCATCGATATACACCACTACACCCTGCCCGTGCAGGTCCCTGAAGATCTCATCTACAAATGATTGGAAAACTGATGGAGCATTCATCAACCCATATGGCATGACCAGGTACTCATAATGACCTGAGGTGGTGCTAAATGCCGTCTTCCACTCATCACCCTTCTTAATACGCACCAGATTGTACGCACTCCTGAGATCCAATTTTGTGAAAAAACGTGCCCCGTGCATTAACTCAATAATCGTATTGATCAGAGGTAGCGGGTAACTATATTTCACTGTGATTTTATTAAGACTTCGATAATCAACGCACGGGCGTAAACCGCCATCCTTTTTTTTCACAAAAAATAAACTCGAAGAGACGGGTGAAATGGATGGCTGAATGAACCCCTGATGCAGGGATTCAGAGACGTATGTCTCCATAGCCTCCGTCTCCGCTTGCGACAGGGGATACACGTGACTCTTGGGATATGCAGCGTCTACGAGGAGATCTATCGCACAATCCCCCCGTCGATTTGGTGGTAATTGAGTCGCCTTCTTTTTACAGAAAGCGAGAGCCAAATCGGCATATTCGGGGGGAATGCACACGGTGGAGACCTGGTCTGGACTTTCCACCGTAGTAGCACCAACGGAAACCCCTAAACACCTACCTGAGCATTCTCGCGACCACCCAGTGAGAGCCCTCTGTGGCCAAGATACAGTGGGGTTATGACAAACTAAACAGGGTAGGCCTAGCACCACAGAATACGCAGGAGAATCAATAAGAAAAAGACTAATCTTCTCCTTGTGACCCTCCTGCATTATCATACACAAAGGTGCGGTTACCTCCCTGATAAACCCTGACCCTAATGGTCGACTATCTAAGGCATGAATAGGGAAAGGCATATCTACAGGAACAATAGGGATCCCTAAACTATGAGCTAGACTTTTATTAATGAAATTCCCAGCCGCACCTGAATCTACTAGCGCCTTATACTGGGAATGCAGTGAAAAATCAGGAAAAGAGACAGAGACAAACATTAGTGCAGCAGAGGGCTCTGGATGAGAATGGTGCCTACTCACCTGGGGTGACGCCAGAATGCCCTGCCTGCCCTCTCTATTCCCAGAGGAACCAACCCGGCACCGACCAGCAGTGTGCTCTCTGCGTCCTTGAATGGTGCTCGAGCGGGAACCCCCTCCGGTCTCCCTGCACACCATCCCTCCCAATTCCATAGGTTCGGGAGAGAGGGTGCGGGAGGATGGAACAACCAGACCCCGATCTAGACGTCCACGAGTAGCCATGTTGTCCAGCTTGATGGACATGTCCACCAGCTGGTCGAAGGTGAGGGTGGTGTCTCTACAGGCCAGCTCCCGACGGACGTCCTCGCGTAGACTACAACGGTAATGGTCAATCAGGGGCCTGTCGCTCCATCCAGCGTCGGCAGCCAAGGTCCTGAACTCCAAAGCAAAATCCTGTGCACTCCTCGTCTCCTGCCTCAGATGATAGAGAAGCTCACCCGCTGCTTTGCCTTCAGGTGTGTGAATACTATCCGGAATTGGCGGGTTAACTCCTCAAAATGGTCCAGCGGCTAGAAGACCGGTGACGTCGAACGCCGAGCACCTCCCGAACAAGGAGAGACAACGACTTCGGTAGAAGTTGTGACAATTCTAAACAACGTTTGCCATGTTTCTGTCGATATTATGGAGTTAATTTGGAAAAAAGTTTGGTGTTGTAATGACTGAATTTTCTGTTTTTTTTTCTTAGCCAAACGTGGTGAACAAAACAGAGCGATTTCTCCTACACAAATAATCTTTTTGGAAAAACTGAACATTTGATATCTAACTGAGAGTCTCCTCATTGAAAACATCCAAAGTTCTTCGAAGGTAAATGATTTTATTTGAATGCTTTTCTTGTTTTTGTGAAAATGTTGCCTGCTGAATGCTAAGCTTAATGCTATGCTAGCTATCAATACTCTTACACAAATGCTTATGTAGCTATGGTTGAAAAGCATATTTTGAAAATCTGAGATGACAGTGTTGTTAACAAAAGGCTACGCTTTTGAGCCAATATATTTATTTTATTTAATTTGCGATTTTCATGAATAGTTAACGTTGCGTTATGGTAATGAGCTTGAGGCAATAATTACGCTCCCGGATACGGGATTGCTCGACGCAACAGGTTAAGATTGAATTGTACTACACAGGCTCTGAGGTTCGTCGGATGTGGCATGGCTTGAAAACTATTAGAGACGAAGGGAAACACAGATGCGAGCTGTCCAGTGATGTGAGCCTACCAGATGAGCTAAATGCGTTTTATGCAAGCAACACTGAAGCATGCATGAGAGCACCAGCTATTCTGGATGACTGTGTGATAACACTCTCTGTAGCCGATGTGAGCAAGACCTTTAAACAGATCAACATTCACAAAGCCGCGGGGCTAGACGGATTACCAGGACGTGTAATCAAAGTATGCGAGGACAAACTTCTCCTCGAGTCTGTAATACCTACATGCCTCAAGCAGACCACCATAGTCCCTGTGCCCAAGGAAGTGAAGGTAACCTGCCTAAATGATTAGCGCCCCGTAGCACTCGCATTGGAAGTCATGCAGTTCTTTGAAAGGCTGGTCATGGCTCACATCAACAGCATCCTCCCGGATACCCTAGACCCAGTCCAAATTGCATACTGCCCCAACAGATCCACAGATGAGGCAATCACACTCCACACTGCCCTTTCCGACCTGGACAAAAGGAGAACCTATGTAAAAAGGTTGTTCATTGACTACAGCTCAGCGTTCAACACCGTAGTGTCCATCAAGCGCATCACTAAGCTAAGGACCCTGGGACTAAACATCTCCCTCTGCAACTGGATCCTGGACTTCCTGACGGGCCGCCCCCAGATGGTAAGGGTAGGCAACAACATGTCTGCATGCTGATCCTCAACACATTTGGGCCCGTCAGGGGTGTGTACTTGGTCCCCTACTGTACTCCCTGTTCACCCAGAACTGTGTGGCCAAACACGGTTCCAACACCATCATTAAGTTTGCTGACAAACAATAGTGGTAGGCCTGTTCACCGACAATGATGAAATGGTCTATAGGGAGGAGTTCAGAGACCTGGCAGTGTGGTGCCAGGACAACAACCTTTCCCTCAATGTGAGCAAGACAAAGGAGCTGATCGTCAACTACAGGAAAAGCTGGGCTGAAAATTCCCCAGATCCTCAAAAAGGTTAGACAGCTGCATCATCGAGAGCAATGGAGCACTGGTTGCATCACCGCCTGGTATGGCAACTGCTCGGCATCTGACCGTAAGACGCTACAGAGTGTAGGGTGTACGGCCCAGTACATCACTGGGGCAAAGCTTCCTGCCGTCCAGGACTTATATAATAGGTGGTGTCAGAGGAAAGCCCAAATAATTGTTTGAGACTCCAGTCACCCAGGTCATAGACTGCTTTCTCTGCTACTGCACGACAAGTGGTACCGTAGCGTCAAGTCTAGGACCAAAAGGCTCCTTAACAGCTTCTACCTCCAAGCAATAAGACTGCTGAACAATTAATCAAATGGCCACAGGACTATTTACATTGACACACCCCCCTCTATTTGTTTTGTACACTGCTGCTTCTCACTGTTTATTATCTATGCATAGTCACTTCACCCTTACCTACATGTACAAATTACCTCGACTAACCTGTACCCCCGCACATTGGCTCAGTACCGGTACCTCCTGTATATTGCCACGTTATTGTTATTTTTAATGTGTTACATTTTGTTATTGTTTCATTTAGTTTATTTGGTAAATATTTGCTTGTAAGTAAGCATTTCACGGTAAGGTCGACACTTGTTGTATTCGACGCATGTGACAAATAAAGTTTGATTTGATTTGACTTTGGTAAGTTATTAGTGGAATGTTGTCCACACCATCTCTCACTCGGAGAGGGGGATGGAGAGAGCGAGAAACAGGAAGAGAACCTTTTCTCCTTTTTTTGTGCCACTCACACCTCTTTGTATTTTAAAGGCAATGCTCGTAACCTCGTCGTTCATCTATTAGCACTATATTTTCTATATCTTCAAAAGCATCACACACTGATTGACAAAGGAATCAATAATTTGCATATTCCTGAGATGAAGTGAGTCAAAAACTTTGGTGTCAAAACAGCGGTGGGTGTTTGTGTGTGTGTGTTTGCGCTTGCTTGTGAGCGTGTCTGTTGGTGGCGGAACAAAAAGGCAGATGGTAACGGTGACTTTGAAATCCAAAATTAGATGTGTTTTCATGAACTTCATGCTTGTTAAGTATGTAAATCCTCTAAGTCAGACAATCATGAAAGACAGTTGTGTTCTTTCCAACTTTCCACAGATCAACTCAGTCTCAGTTGATAGAAACCTGCTGTTTTTACGTTCATGTACGTGTGTGTTTATACACATTGGCAGCTGCATTTGTGAATACAGTGCCTTGCAAAAGTATTCATCCCCCATGGTGTTTTACCTATTTTGTTGCATTACAACCTGTAATTTAAATAGATTTTTATTTGTATTTCATGTAATGGACACACACAAAATAGTCCAAATTGGTGAAGTGAAGTTTCAAAAAATAGATGAAGCTGGATATAGACACACACACGCACGTTCACAGACACAAACACACACATGCAGTCAAGCAAGCATGCACACACGCACTCTCACATACACTCTTTGACACCTGTGTTATTACAATCTACTTAAATTTGTTTCTGAAGGTACATAATAGACTTCACTGCACATTATCATCAATTCATGAGCATTATGTTTTGTATTTACATCAGCAAAGCTGGATGAAAGTCAAAAACTACCAAGCGCCTGGTTACCAATCCATCTTCGTAATTGCCTCCTCATTCTGTCAATTAAAAGGTGAGAAAAAAAGTTAAGCTGACTAAATCACTTACAACACCACTTCCCATTAATTTTCAATGGAAGGAAAGAGAGAGCGGAGAGGGGGGACTAATTATCCTCTGCTGCAGAATTATCTCTGGGTCTTCCATTCCTGTGGTGGTACTCATGAGAGTCATTTTCATACAGTATGTAAAGTTGGCTTGATAGCTAGCTCTTTTAGCAGCTAATTTGAGTTAGCCTGCACTGCAGCTAGATGTTTTTTACATTTTCAAAATGTATTTACTTTACCTTTATTTAACTAGGCAAGTAAGTTATGAACAAATTCTTATTTTCAATGACAGCCTAGGAACAGTAGGTTTAACTGTCTGTCAGCTCGGGGATTTGAACTTGCAACCTTCCGGTTACTAGTCCAACGCTCAAACCACTAGGCTACCCTGCCGCCACTTACTTGAATAGGTTCTCCCAGCCATGGGGACGATTGGAAACAGGGCAGCAAAGTTTGTTATTCACCAGAGCGTTTTAGAGCATATTACTATTTAACTATTTACCCATTTAGAGCCACTCTGGGCGGCCTAAGCGGCACATGGCAATTTACCGTGTGCTAGTGAAAACGAGCTGTAAGACAGACTGTAAACAGTACAACAGTAGCTGAATATATATTCTCTGATCACAGTTTTGGCATTTTGTAGAATTGAAATAAGACCACTTTCTCTTGGTCACAGACTGACAAAATCACTTTGTGCTTAAAGCTGAAGTTGTAACAACTCTGCACAGATTTGAATGGTGTCTCTATGCAGCTCAGTGTCATCAGTTTTATGAAATAATGCCAATAGTGTACTGTCACTAAGTATGATCATAGTTATACCTGTTTTTCTCCCCAATTTTGTGGTGTCCAATTGGTAGTTACAGTCTTGTCTCATCGCTGCAACTCCCATACGGACTCGGTAGGTGCGATGGTCAAGAGCCGTGGGTCCTCTGAAACACAACCCAACCAAGCCGCACTGCTTCTTGACACAATGGCCACTTAACCCAGAAGCCAGCCGCACCAATGTGTCTGAGGAAACACCGTACACCTAGTGACCGTGTCAGCGTGCACTGCACCTGGCCTGCCACAGGAGTCGCTAGTGCGCGATGGGATGAGGACATCCCTGCCGGCCAAACACTTCTCTAACCTTGACGACGCTGGGCCAATTGTGCACCGCCCCGTGGGTCTCCCAGCCACAGCCGGCTGCAACAGAGCCTGGACTCAAACACAGAATCTAGAAGCTACCGCTGCGCACATCGGGAGGCCCCAGAATTGTGAAATCTTACAGTAAGTAGTTTATCATTTGATTGATTGTTACTATATTTAGAAAGCATTTCCGTCCTAGTAGGGAAAGAAATAGTGTAACGGCTCTCGTCAAAAGGAGTGGACCAAAGCGTAGCGTGGAAAGTGTTCATGATTTTTATTTTCGAAAAACACTCAAACAAAATAACAAAAGTGAAAATGAAAGCGTACAGTTCTGTCAGACACTAAACAGAAAACAACATCCCACAAAATCCAAAAGGAAAACGACAACTTATATATGATCCCCAATCAGAGACAATAAAATGCAAATTAATTACGTAAAAATCATACAATGTGATTTTCTGGATTTTTGTTTTAGATTATGTATATCAATATACACTGCTAAAAAAAATAATGGGAACACTAAAACAACACAATGTAACTCCAAGTCAATCACACTTCTGTGAAATCAAACTGTCTACTTAGGAAGCAACACTGATTGACAATAAATTTCACATGCTGTTGTGCAAATGGAATAGGCAACAGGTGGAAATTATAGGCAATTAGCAAGACACCCCCAATAAAGGAGTGGTTCTGCAGGTGGTGACCACAGACCACTTCTCAGTTCCTATGCTTCCTGGCTGATGTTTTGGTCACTTTTGAATGCTGGCGGTGCTTTCACTCTAGTGGTAGCATGAGACGGAGTCTACAACCCACACAAGTGGCTCAGATAGTGCAGCTCATCCAGGATGGCACATCAATGCGAGCTGTGGCAAGAAGGTTTGCTGTGTCTGTCAGCGTAGTGTCCAGAGCATGGAGGCGCTACCAGGAGACAGGCCAGTACATCAGGAGACGTGGAGGAGGCCATAAGAGGGCAACAACCCAGCAGCAGGACCGCTACCTCTGCCTTTGTGCAAGGAGGAGCAGGAGGAGCCCTACCAGAGCCCTGCAAAATTACCTCCTGCAGGCCACAAATGTGCATGTGTCTGCTCAAACGGTCAGAAACAGACTCCATGAGGGTGGTATGAGGGCCCGGCGTCCACAGGTGGGGGTTGTGCTTACAGCGCAACACCGTGCAGGACGTTTGGCATTTGCCAGAGAACACCAAGATTGGCAAATTCGCCACTGGCGCCCTGTGCTCTTCACAGATGAAAGCCAAAACAAACATGCCACATAATGCCACAACCAAAAATAACAATGCGTCTACATGGAGAGAGTCTCCTCAATGAATGGGGAGAAGGTGTATTTATCCCCCGGGACACACCCGAGTCTAGGTGTGTTCCATTTAGCTGACAACCCTCCCGGCTCCGCCCACCAACATCCTATTAAGAATAACCAGAGCAAAGAGCGAGAATTTGTCAGACAGATTGGGAGGGTTGTCACCAACATCAGTGTATGCAATGGAAGTGTTCAACACAATTCCCTTAAATTAAAACAATATTCCCCGAATCAGTTTTAGCAGAGAAGGGTAACACCGACTCTAAGACAAACGACTCAGAGGCACATGTTTCTCAGGATCTTCACTGACACTAGGTCGTTACTTCCGTAATAAAATCAAAATAATCTGGCTGGGGTTCTGTACAGAACTTTGATATATTAGCTGATATACGAAGGGCTATATAAATACATTTGATTTGATAGACGACTGAGGGTCTTCCAAATATTGAAAGTGTGTAAATAGTTACCCATGTTACCCATTGTCCTATCTGAATGTTTGTTTTATCTTGTTCATTTTAAAGATGATAATACAACAATAAAAAGGAAAAACATATGTTTTTTTTATTGTGTTATCTAAACCAGATCTATTGTGTTATATTCTCCTACATTCAATACACATTTACACAATCTTCAGAGTGTTTTCTTTCAAATGCTACCAAGAATATGCATATCCTTGGTTCTGTGCCTGAACTACAGGCTGTTAGATTTGGGTATGTCTTCAGGCGGAAATTGAAAAAAGTAGGGGGGTAGTAGCTCTAAGAGGTTACTGTTTCCCATGGCTGTTCAATAAACCATTAACAATTAATGAACATGCACCCGTGGAATGGTTGTTAAAACAGCAAACGGTAGGCAATTAAGGTCACAGTTATGAAAACTTAGGACACTAAAGAGACCTTTCTACTGACTCTGAAAACCACCAAAAGAAAGATGCACAGGGTCCCTGCTCATCTGTGTGAACGTGCCTTAGGGATGCTGCAAGGAGGTATGAGGACTGCAGATGTGGCCAGGGCAATAAATTGCAATGTCCTTACTGTGAGACACCTACGATAGTGCTACAGGGAGACAGGACGGACAGCTGATCATCCTCGCAGTGTGCAGACCATGTGTAACAACACTTGCACAGGATCGGTACATCCGAACACCTGCAGGACAGGTACAGGATGGCAACAACAACTGCCTGAGTTACACCAGGAACGCACAATCCCTCCATCAGTGCTCAGACTGTTCTCAGTAGGCTGAGAGAGGCTGGGCCGAGGGCTTTTAGGCCTGTTGTAAGGCAGGTCCTCACCAGACCTCACCGGAAAACAACATCGCATATGGGCACAAACCCACCATGGCTGGCCCAGACAGGACTGGCAAAAAGTGCTCTTCACTGACGAGTCATGATTTTTGATGGTCAGATTCACATTTGTTGTTGAAGGAATGAGTGTTACACCGAGGCCTGTACAGTAATTGATTTGGAGGTGGTGGGTCTGTCATGGTCTGGGTGTGTCACAGCATCATCGGACTGAGCGTTATAGTGAAGACATCCTCCTCCTTCGTGTTGTACCCTTCCTGCGGCCTCATCCTGACATGACCCTCCATGACAATGCTGGAGTGGGGTAACATCTCACAGCAAGAACTGGCAAATCTGATGCAGTCCATGATGGGGAGATGCACTGCAGAACTTATTGCAGCAGTTGATTTTGTTCTCTCTCTTTGTTCAGGGACACATTATTCCATTTCTGTCTGTGGAACTTGTTCAGTTTATGTCTCAGTTGTTGAATCTTGTTATGTTCATACAAATATTTTCACATGTTATTAAGTATGCTGGAAAAAACACAGTTGACAGTTAGAGGAAGTTTATTTTTTGGCTTATTAGTTTATAAGTTGTATAAGTAATGTAGTGTGCTATACAACAAATCTGGCAACGAGGAAGAAACCTGGTGATAAATCGTATGATCAAATGATTCCCATAGCACAATTGTCCCAGCATCGTCCGGGTTGGGCCAGTGTAGGCCGTCATTATAAATAAGAATTTGTACTTATCTGACTTGCCAAGTTAAATAAAGGTTTAAAAAAACAGTGGAGCTCAACAAATGGAAGGTAAAGCTACCACTCAGTCTACATCGTGAAAGGAAACTATCCACCATTGCTTGGACTCACATGGTTGCAAAAGAGTACAAACCTACAAGGGATATTGAGGAAACACACGGATGTGTTCAAAGGAGAACTTGGCAGTATGAAGGACATACAAGTTAAGCTGACCGTGAAACCAGACAGCAAGCCAAAATGCTTCAAAGCTAGATCTGTCCCATACGCCATAAAACCAAAAGTTAAAACTGAGCTAAACAGACTAGTTGAGATGGGAGTATTGGATCCAGTGAATGGGCTACACCTGTCATTCCAGTCATAAAAGATCGGATCACTCAGATTCTGTGGTGAGTTCAAAGTTACCATTAACCTAATCTTGATTGCTGAAAAATATCCACTACCCCTCATTGACGACCACTTTTCTGGTTTAACTGGAGGACAGAAATTCAGAAAGATAGGCCTGACATTAGTCTGTCTACAGATGCAATGTGGACCAAGAGGCACAATAACTGTTGACCATAGTGACTCAAAGGACTGTACAGGTGCCAGAGGCTTCCTTTTTGAATCACCTCCGCTCCGGCCTTGTTTCAGAGAGCTATGTCCAATGTTACCTCAATGTTCTACTCATCACCGGCAAAGACGAGCAAGAGCATCTGAGAAACTTGAACACTACACTACAGAAACTGGAGGAGCACACTCTGGGGGTCCGAAAGGACAAATGCACATTTTTACAGCCTTCTGTTGAGTACCTGGGCACATCATTGACAGTTCGGGGCTCCATAAGGCACCATCAAAGGTGAAGGCCATCGGGGAAGCTCCATCCCCACAGAACGTCAGTCAGCTGAGATCATTCTTAGGACTACTGCCGTACTACGTAAAGTTTGGGTCAAACCTTGCTAACATGTTAAACTTCTACAGAATTGGTGTCCCTATACCGGGGCAGTTGTTGCTAATGTGCGATAATATGACTAGAATAACATATGTATGTCTTATGTGCAGAAAGCTTACATTCTTGGTAATCTAATTGCACTGTCCAATTTACAGTAGATATTACAGTGAGAAAATACCAAGCTATTGTTTGGAGGAGCGTGCACAACATCAAAAATCTTTTGTCACGGCAACTGGTTTACATTCACCTCTGAAGGTAAATAATGTACTTGCCATTCAGTAATCTTGCTCTGATTTGTCATCCTGAGGGTTCTAGAGATAAAATTGTAGGATAGTTTGGTTTGATAAAATGAAATTTTATATTAAAATGTAGGAACTGGGTTCTACAGTTTGAGCCCCTGCTGTTTCTGGCTGCACACCCACATGGTCATCTAGATGTGTCAAGGTTAGTGTCTTTTCTGTAGGGTGTCACGTTCTGACCATTGTTTCTTTTGTGTTTTCCTTGTTTTAGTGTTGGTCAGGATGTGAGCTGGGTGGGCATTCTATGTTGTGTGTCTAGTTTGTCCGTTTCTATGTATGGCCTGATATGGTTCTCAATCAGAGGCAGATGTTAGTCATTGTCTCTGATTGGGAACCATATTTAGGTAGCTTGTTTTGTGTCTGGGTTTGTGGGTGGTTGTTTCCTTTCTTTGTGTTCTCTGCACCAGATAGGACTGTTTTGGGTTTTGCCACGTTTGTTGTTTTGTAATTGTGTTCATGTTTAGGTCCTTCTGTAGCTCAGTTGGTAGAGCATGGCGCTTGTAACGCCAGGGTAGTGGGTTCGATTCCCGGGACCACCCATACGTAGAATGTATGCACACATGACTGTAAGTCGCTTTGGATAAAAGCGTCTGCTAAATGGCATATATTATTATTATTATTATAGTTTCTCTTATTAAAAAACCATGAACTCTAACCACGCTGCATTTTGGTCCTCCTCTCCTTACCAGGAAGGAATCCGTTACATAGGGAAGCTAATGATCCATCATGTATGACCTTCCTGGGAGTGTGTAAATGTACATTTTGTATTACCATATCATGTTTGTATGTTCTCTATAGCTATGTACTTGAAAATGTATCAATTGACCAGTTCGGCACATCTGTCCAGACTTGATTCAAAATGTTGTGCAGTAATATAATGCTTCATTCGATCAGTTTTAAACTTTGCATACACACTGCTCTCATCTAGTGGCCAAAATCTAAATTGCACCTAAACTCCTATGTCATTTATGGCCTTTCTCTTGCATTTCAAAGATGATGGAGCAAAAAAATAAAATAGAAAACGCATGTTTTTTTGTTTGTATTATCTCTTACCAGATCTAATGTGTTATTCTCCTACATTAATTTCACATTTCCACAAACGTACAAGTGTTTCCCTTCAAAAGGTATCAAGAATATGCAAATCCTTGCTTCAGGTTCTGAACTACAGGCAGTTAGATTTGTGTATGTCATTTTAGGCAGAAATTGAAAAAATGGTCCGGTCCTTAAGAGGCCAGTCCATGAACTTTTGAACAATGCCAAACAGTGGAAGTGGACAGACAGATAGATGTGAGGAGTCCTTCAAGAAAGTGAAAACAGCCTTTACAGCCATTACAGTTGGCATGCGATGCATCGCCTTATGGCGTTGGTGCTGTTGTCTCACACATAATGCCATCAGGTGAAGAAAGGCCAATTGCTTTTGCATCACAGACTTTAAGTAAAACCGAGGGCAATTATGCAATTATGCACAGAGCATGAAGCACTCACCATTGTGTTTAAAGTAAATTTAATCAGTTTCTGTTTGGCCGACGATTCACACTGCTGATTGACCATAGACCCCTCACCTCCATCTTTGGTACCAACACCGGCATTCTGTCACTCGCAGCCAGCCGCATGCAGCGACAGGCATTACTGTTATCTGCTCATCAGCACGATATCAAGTACAGAAGGTCAGAGCAGCATTGCAATGCAGACGGCCTCTCAAGGCTTCTCTTACTTGTCACACACACTGAGCACTCCTAGGCTGAAATCTTCTACTTCAAGGAAGTGAAAAACACCCCAGTTATGTCTGTCCAAGTGAAAAGATTCACCCACACTGATCCAGTCATGTCTGAGGTCGTGGATATTGTCACTCGTGGAAAAGGAGGAGAGCTATTACCTATTAAGGTGAAACAAGCTCACAGTAAAGTCTGGATGCTTGCTATGGGGCTTTCGAGTCATCATACCGCCACACTGAGAAGACAGGTCCTTAAAGAACTCCATGCAGGGTACTGTGGCGTGGTGCAAATGAAGGCAATTGCACACAGCTACTATTGGTGGCCAGGTTTGGATGCAGCTATCAAAGATAAGGCCAAATCATGTTCTGCATGTCAAAAGATGAGAAACATACCTCATGACACTACACCCATGACACTTCCCAGATGAGCCTTGGCAGCAAGTCCACAGACTATGCAGGCCCACTCAAGGACTGTTTGTTCTGAGACGTAGTTGACGCACACAGCAAATGGCCTGACGTCAAGGTGATGAAGAGCACCTTAGCGGAGAGAACGATTGAAGTGCTACGGTCAATCTTCAGTTGCTTTGGATTGTCAATGCAATTTTCTTGCGATAATGTCCCCATCTGGCATCTGAAGAGTTCCAATCATTCATGGAAGCAAATGGATTTCAGCAAATCAATTCAGCGGCATATCTCCCTGCAACTAACGGCCTCGCTGAAAGATTTGTCCAGACGATGAAGCCAGCTTTAAAAACAACACTCAATAGGAGCCTAAACACCTTCCTGTTGACCTACACAAACACCCTCCATGCTACAACCAAAGTGGCACCCGCATCAGCCATGATGAAAAGACAGTTTCGCACGTGACTTGACCTCCTGGGGCCTCCAAAGAATACACAGGTTGTACAGACACAACAGAGAGTACAAGTAGAGAGACGGAGTGAAGCTGGAAAGAGAGTTCTTGCTCTGAATTACTGCAAAGGTCCAAAGTGGATACCAGCAACATTGGTCGCACAAACAGGGCCTGTGTCGTACACAGTTCACACACCGGAGAACATCATCTGGAGGAGACACATGAATTAACTGTTGCCAGGAACCAACCTCAGAGAAAGTGACAAACCAAGATCAGCTACTGGAGACATACCATGACTACGAGCCATCACCTGAACATCCACTGCAGCAACCTACAAATGTGGAAAGTGCTCCAGACGAAACCAACCAGAGTGCCTACTCAGGGTACTGTTGCACCCCAGCCTGGGCTTACACCATCACCACTCAGACTCAGAGACCATGTGACTGTAGACTGACCTGTACGTCATCATTACCCTGCAAGAGAAAGACAACCTCTTGAAAGGTTGAATATTTAGTTTAGACTAACCTCCGACATTGCGACAGAATACACCCCAGGATTAAGTCTGGGAACTGAGGCATTGTTGGGTATTGATATTCTAGTTTGTCCCTTTAGGGCACCTGTAACACCCATCTACTTATGTACATTTTAATGCTTGGAATGTTTTGTCCTGTGAAACGCATTAAACAATGCCCATGTTAGTTTCTACTCCCATCTCATGTCCTGTCCGTATAGTAGTTGTATAAGTAATACAGTGTGCTGTACAACAGAGTCTTCACTTTTTGTTTGTTAAAACCTTTTGGGGATAGGGCTGTTTACTGCCCCCTCTGGAGTAATTGCGTGCCCATAGTAAACATATTTTTTTTGGGTCAAAAGTTGCTAATATATGCAAATAAAACATATTATTGAATAGAAAACACTCTAAAGCTTCTAAAACCGTTTAAATTATGTCTGTATGTAAAGCAGAACTCTCAGGGCAGTCATTCTCCCAAACTCTCTCTAGTCATCAGAAAAGTTGGCCCAACTTTGACGTCATCGCCCCCACCCTTCCCAAGCACTTACAGGTCTGGGAACAGTCTCTTTGTCTTCAGCGCGATGTCTGCTTCCAATGGGGTTTCTCATTGTGAGAATCGCGCGCTCACGAGACTTTTGGCGGGCCGAAACCTTTCGGTCATGCGGAAAAAAAGGTCACTCTTATGCGCGCTCTGCTCCGGTCCTGTCTTTTTTCCAAGATCGATTATATAATGCATGCGTTTCTGTTCGTCCTCACGATTGCTGTACACCTTTATAACATGTTTAAGCTTGATTATGAACTTCATTTGACAAGTTTAGTCGACATATAATATGTAAGTTCGACGTTTTGGTGCGCATCCACTTGACTTTTGGCTACATTTCAACCCGAAATGTGTCGTGTTTGAGAACTGAAAGACACAGACTGCAAAACTAAACGCTGTTTTTGGTAAGTATAATTCCTTCCAGGTCTTCAGATGGAAGAAGAGCAAAGGTAAGGGAATATTTATGTGGTAAATTTGGGTTTCTGTGGACTCCAAGATAGAGGAGCCATAATGCTACTTTTTGAGCGCCGACTCATAGTATAGCCTAGTGAACGAAACCTGTAACGTTAAAAATAAATGTAACACAGCGATTGCATTCAGAAGAAGTGTATCTAACTATATATATGTAGAACATGCATATTTAGTCAAAGTTTATGATGTGTATTCCTTGTTAGCTGACGTTATCTGCCGGAGCTATCGTCATTTCTCAGGACATTTGAGTAGCATTTTTTGAACGATGCATCATTGTAAACAGAGATTTATGGATATATATAGCATATTATTGAAAAAAAAATGTACTGTGTAACATGTTATATTACTGTCATCTGATGAAGATTTCAAAAGGTTAGTGCATTATTTTTCTTTTAATCCTGCGTTTGTTGATTGCATATTTTTTTCAACTTGGCTATGCAAATTAGCTGTGTCTTCGGTGGTGGTTTGACATTAATATGTGCTATGTTTTCGCCGTAAAACATTTTAGAAATCTGACTTGCTGGGTAGATAAACAAGGTGTTTATCTTTCATTTGAGCCATTGGACTTGTTAATGTGTGGAGGTTAAATATTTTTAGGAATATTTTTGCGTTCCATGCGCCACCTTCCAGCTGAACGTGGGGGGGGTGTTCCCAAATTGGAACCCTAGTCCCCTTCTGGTTAATGTACGTGGCTATATACGATCAGGGATTGTGTCCTTCAATTGCTCTACCATAATCAGATCACACAGACCGTGGAAAGTCCTAACCACAGAGGTGGAACACCAGCGATTAAACTGTGAAGATAACTCTCGCGTAAACTCAACATGATTCGGTTTATCAGCCTTTTTTAAAAGTTTTAAATTGTTGGTCCTAAGCCTTAGGAATCAATTCGTCAATCTGTAACACAGTCATTTTAACCTTATCATAGCTGACACTGTCGTCTACACCAAGAGTTGAATATGCTTCCTGCGCTTTACCAGTCAACACACACTGCAACATTAGAAACTTCTTGCGGATCAGTGGGACGCTACCGTCCCACCTGGCCAACATCCGGTGAAATTCCAGAGCGCCAAATTCAAATTAAATTAATATAAATATTAAACTTTCATGAAATCACAAGTGCAATACATCAACATAAAGCTTCACTTGTTGTTAATCCAGCCACCATGTCAGATTTCAAAAAGGCTTTATGGCGAAAGCAAACCATGTGATTATTTGAGGACAGCGCCAGCACACAAATGCATAACAAATCATTTTTCAACCAGGGAGTTGCGACACGAAAATCAGAAATAGCTACATAATATACGCCTTACCGTTGAAGATCTTCTTCTGTTGGCACTCCAAAATGTCCTCGAAACATCACAAATTATGCTTTTGTTCGATAAATGTATTCTTTATATCCCCAAAATGTCAATTTATTTGGCTCGTTTGATTCAGAAATACATTGGTTCCAACTCGCCCAATATGACTAGAAAGTATCTAATAACTTACTTGTAAAACTTGGTCCAAACATTTCACACAACGTTCCTAATCCAATGTTATGTATCCTAAAATGTAAATAATCGATAAAATTAAAGACGGGATAAACTGTGTTCAATACCGGACGAAAACAAAGTGAAGCGCGTTCCGGGTCCAAAAGACTTGAGTCCCTTTGTGTGACAAATGGAAAGGAAAGGAATACTTATTCATTTCTCAAAGGAAAAACATCAACCAATTTCTAAAGATTGTTGACGTCTGCAAGCATATTTCTATTAAAAAGGGATTTACCATAGAAAACTAATGGAAAACGTTTTCCCTGGATGGATTGTTCTCAGGGTTTCGCCTGCCAAATCAGTTCTCACAGACATTATTCAAAAATCGTTTTAGAAACGTCAGAGTGGTTTCTATCCAAATCCACTAATAATATGCATATCCTCGCTTCTGGACCTGAGTTGCAGGCAGTTTACTTTGGGCACGCTTTTCATCCGGACGTGAAAATACTGCCCCCCAAGACCAAAGAGGTTTTAAGACAGAGAATTGTTATTGTCTTTACCGGTGAAAAATACCAAAGAACGCGCTCTCATTCACGCACTTGGAAACACTACAGCCAAAATGGGAGCTACCTAGAAAAACTACAACTTCTGGCTAATTTTTCCAAAAACCAGCCTGAAACTCTTTCTAAAGATGTTTGACATCTAGTGGAAGCCCTAGGAACTGCAATCAGGCACGATTTCGCCCTGTTATAAAAGCGCCAGCCATTGAAATCAGTGGTAGGATGAAAATATTTTTTAGGATGGTTTGTTCTCAGGGTTACACTTGCCATTTCAGTTCTGTTATACTCACCGACAATATGTTAACCGTTTAAAACACTTTAGAGTGTTTTCTATCAAAATCTACAGATTATATGCATATCCTAGCTTCTGGGCCTGAGTAGCAGGCAGTCTACTTTGGGCACACTTTTCATCCGGAGGTGAAAATACCACCCCCTATCCCAAAGAAGTTTTAAAGTGTGATCAGAATCAGGCCAAATATTAGTACCAACACCACGCTCAAACAACGAAAATAACGTCTCAGGTTCCTTTCGGCAGTAGCCATAAATTTCCAACAATATCAAATGTCTCCAGGGCATGACCGAGAGAGGAGCAACCCCGAGTACAATCAGGGTCACTTTTCCAAAGCAAACTCTCCCCTGAGAGCTTTCCTTCCCTAATCAGTTCTAGCCGCTCTTGTTGTAGCTTGATGAAAGCACGCTCCAAATCCTGTTTAAATTCTGATTCCTATTCATACTTAAATGGCTGCAGGGGCAGTATTGAGTAGCTTGGATGAAAGGTGCCCATATCAAACGGTCTGCTCCTCAGTCATAGTTGCTAATATTTACATAGTATTATTAGTATTGGATAGAAAACACTCTGAAGTTTCTAAAACTGTTTGAATGATGCCTGTGAGTATAGCAGAACCCATATTGGCAGGCAAAATCCTGAGTTGAAATCAAAACAGGAAGTCAGAAATCTGAGCTTGTCCCCAATGAAATCCCCTTGAGATACGAATGATGTTGCACTACCTAGGGGTTCCACTAGATGTCAACCATCAACAGAAATTATAATGAGGCTTCTATGTTGTTGTGAGAGTGAATGAGAGCAGAATATATCAACTGTCCATCAAGCAGCCATTTTGTGATCCCACTTTTTCCTCATGATAGTCACTTATGTTCCATGGCTCACAAAGACAAGATGGAAAACTCCGGTTGGAACTTTATTGAAGCTATATGTTAAAACCATCCTAATGATTGATTCTGTACTTAGTTTGAAATGTTTCTTCTTAACACGATCATGCTCTAGCTTAACACAATCATGCACCAGTTTAGCTTGTTCCAATGCTCACTCCCGAACCCGCTAATGCTCTAGTTTAGCTTGGTCCTGCTCTATTTGTAAAATAAGTAGTTATGTCTGCTGTTCAAAAGAAAGACTACTAAGTCTAATAGACGGAGTGGTCATTATAGTGAAATTGGGAGACAAAATACCCATGCCTAACGTATTCCAAACATGTCACTAAACCTAACAGGGAAAAAGAAAGGCTATAGCTCTGGGTAGAGTCTAAAATAGTATAAAATATATTTAGATTTGGTTAACACTTTGTTGGTTACTACATTAATCCACATGTGCTATTCCATAGTTGATTTCTTCACTATTATTCTACAATGTAGAAAACAGTAAAAATAAAGAGAAACCCCTGAATGAGTAGATATGCTGTATATATTTCCATTATTATAGTTTTTGGTGTAACATTTATTTATATATATTTTTTGCTTCCTCATGTGCCACCCACGGGCCTGGGCCCAGGGGATTCAGCCCCAGTAAGTCCCTGCATTAATCTGGCCCTGATGTTTACATGTGTATGTGTGTGCTCGTTGGTATATTTGTGTGTGCCTGTGTGTTGGTTTGAAGGCTACAGGACTATTCATAAATGGTGTAATTACAACAGTCCCTGTTATCCAGTGGGAGAGTAGCTAGTAGCTACATTAACTGTACATCACAGTACCATAGTTTAAACCAGTCCAAGCATGTGTCTGTATTATGCAGAATGCCTCACCTCTGTCTGTCTATGGCTCATACATATTAACGTATGCAGAATAGATGCTCCACAACTGGCCTTACTCTGCATCTCCCTGCATGGCTCTGCACTACAGAAGCATGTGGGTGTCACTTTACATTAAATACACTGCTTGGATAATTTCATCTGGTATGGGACCTGCAAATCACAATGTCCACTGAACATATTACCAGCTCGTCGGCTCACCTTTTTGAATTATTATATGCAAAATATGCACATAGATTTTGATGGAGCGAAAATTGTGCGTCTGCTAGATGAAGTGGGTGGTTTGGAGTAGTTTCGGATGGTGAAGTTGGAGTTTGAATCTGTAGTGTTGACTAAGGGCATTGGATTGGGTTAGTTAGATGTTCTTCAAACCTAAACTTCTATTTTTCAATCTCTCTCTCTCTTTGCTGTTCTTGTAATGTTTTGTTTTTGTTGACATTGTCAACTCAAGCATACATTGGTAACTTTTTTCTCTCTATTTTGGCATGGTAAATAGAGGCCATGAGTAACTTAGTCATAAAGAATGACCCTGATTGGCCTATAAGTGATGCTGTTATAAGCAGTCTCACCTAAACCCTCATATCTGCCACCCCATTTGACCTAGCGACTTGAAACTGTGTATGGAGGCTGACGAGGGGTGGGCGGCTCATAGTAATGATCAGAATGGAGTAAATGGAATGGAAACCTCCAGCCTACCACGAGCTCGCCCTCCCCAATTAAGGTGCCACCAACCTCCTGTGGTAGGCGCCTTTCCTAATACTGAACACATTTGCGTGAAGGACCCATATTTTCCTCCACCTTGGACATTTTTGAAAAACCTTCAATCAATTCTTCCCATGAACCATAATATCACCAAATTCGGGATGTACTGTAGGCCCATGGTAGAGCTCTTACATAGTTTGAGAAAAGTCAAGGGATTGGTTACGAGATGACTGAGTTGTTGATGCATCAGGAACTCCGATTTTACGTGTCAATTTAAATCCTTTGAAAATCCACTACAATCCACTACAAAAAGTTATATCAGGCTTACTAGCCAGCGACAGTGTCTGAGGCTTAGCAAGACTGCTTCTAGACTCGGGAGCTCATGGGGGCTTCAGGAGCCAGTGGGTAAGATAATTCCACCTTGATGGCATAGCTCATCTGGGACTCATCAATGTGAACTGGACATGACACAATGTCTTAAGCATGTTGAACAGAAGGAAGACAACAACAGAGGACTTCCCACTGGGCACACAATGATATTTCAACGTGGACATGTGAGTAATTTCGGGGTTGAGACATTGATCAATGAGATTTCAACCTTTATTCACCTACTCAAAAAGACAGGCAGAGGTTTGTTGAATTCCATAATGTGTTAAGACTCTGCATTTAACCATCTAAAAGTCAAATGGAAAACTGTCAGATTTATGCTTCATTTGTCATCTAAATGTGTTATCACTGCACTTTCAACCATTTAAAAGCACAAGACAGTTCAAATGGGAAAACAATGTCAGTGTCACGTTCTGACATTAGTTATTTTATTATGACTTTGTTTTAGTATGGTCAGGGTGTGAGTTGGGTGGGTTGTCTATGTTCTGTTTTCTATGTTGTGTTTGCGTTTGGCCTTGTATGGTTCTCAATCAGAGGCAGGTGTCGTTAGTTGTCTCTGATTGAGAATCATACTTAGGTAGCCTTTTGTGTTTCATGGGTGTTTATTTTCTGTGTGTTCCACACGGAACTGTTTCGGTTTGTTATTTCACGTTTCGTTTGTTTTGTTTCAGTGTTCGCTTGTTTAAATAAAGAGCATGAACTCGTACCACGCTGCGCATTGGTCCTCCGATCCTTACTACCTCTCCTCGTCAACCGTTACAGTCAGATATTTTGTATTTATACAACCATTTAATGTTATCACTGGGCTTCATCTAACAGCACATATAAATAACCTGAATTGTAGTTGAGATTAAATTAAAAGTACATAGTGCAAGGGATCAAAGCTGTTTGCGATTCTGTCGATATATCTTGAACATGCACACTTTCTATGATTACATAATATGACTTTATTAGTTACAACATCTTCAAAATGTGGCTATGGATGAGTTACTCATTTTAAAGTAGAATAACAACTGTAACATTAGTTAGTAGGATAGGCTTAATAACTTTAGGCTATTTACTGTTTTACAAAAGTCATACTGAATTGTGTTAAGCTGACAACACAATCAAATATCAACAATAAAAGGAGATGTGTTTAATGCTTGGATATTTTCATTTTGGCCACTGGCTAAATCCTATTCAAAGTTAAGTTAAATGCATTTTAAATAAAGTTGTATTTTATTTAGTCATTAAAACTAGTTTTTCAACCACTCCACACATTTCTTGTTAACAAACTATTGTTTCGGCAAGTCGATTAGGACATCTACTTTGTGCATGACACAAGTAAATTTTCCAACAAAGTTTACATACACTAAGTTGACTGTGCCTTTAAACAGTTTAGAAAATTAGAGAAAATTATGTCATGGCTTTAGAAGCTTCTGATGGGCTAATTGGCATCATTTGAGTCATTTGGAGGTGTACCTGTGGATATATTTCAAGGCCTACCTTCAAACTCAGTGCCTCTTTGCTTGACATCATGGGAAAATCAAAAGAAATCAGCCCAAAAATTGTAGACCTCCACAAGCCTGGTTCTGTTATGCAGGTGAGTGAGGACCCAAAAGCGACTTAACAGAAACAGAGTTTATTCAAGTCCAAACAGAAAATAACAAATCCTGAATCCTTAACAGGAACTGTCCAAATGGGGAATAACAGAAATCCTCTAGTCTGTAGAGGGGAATAACAGGATAAGCGGCCACAGATTGCAGGTCGCTTCGAGTAGGCGCAGGCCGTAGCTGACAGAGACACCTGCTCACACGTAGCATCTGATGAAGGCAAAAACACGACAGGACGGAACAAGTACACAGCGAACAGCAAACAAGGATCCGACAAGGACAGAAGCAGAAACAGAGAGAGAAATAGAGACTTAATCAGAGGGCAAAATAGGGGACAGGTGTGAAAGAGTAAACGAGGTCGTTAGGAGAATGAGGAACAGCTGGGAGCAGGAACGGAACGAAAGAGAGAGAGGGATAGAGAGAGAGGGAAAGAAACCTAATAAGACCAGCAGGGGGAAACGAATAGAAGAGAAATCACAGGGACAAGACATGACAATATATGACAAAACATGACAGGTTCATCCTTGGGAGCAATTTCCAAACGTCTGAAGTTACCATGTTCATCTGTATGAACAATAGTACGCAAGTATAAACACCCTGGGACCACGCAGCCATCATTCCGCTCAGGAAGGAGACAGGTTCTGTCTCCTAGAGATGAACGTACTTTGGTGCGAAAAGTGCAAATCAATCCCAGAACAGCAGCAAATGAACTTGTGAAGATGCTGGAGGAAACCGGTACAAAAGTATCTATATCCACAGTAAAATGAGTCCTATATCGACATAACCTGAAAGGATGCTCAGCAATGAAGAAGCCACTGCTCCAAATCTGCCACGAAATAGTCAGACTACGGTTTGCAACTGCAAATGGGGACAAAGATTGCACTTTTCGGAGAAATGGTCTCTGGTCTGATGAAAAAAAAATATAACTGTTTGGCCATAATGACCATAGTTACAGTGGGGCAAAAAAGTATTTAGTCAGCCACCAATTGTGCAAGTTCCCCCACTTAAAAATATTAGAGAGGCCTGTAATTTTCATCATAAGTACACTTCAACAAAATGAGAAAAAAATCCAGAAAATCACATTGTAGGATTTTTTATGAATTTATTTGCGAATTATGGTGGAAAATAAGTTTGGTCACCTACAAACAAGCAAGATCTTTGTCTCTCGCAGACCTGTAACTTCTTCTTTAAGAGTTACCTCTGTCCTCCACTCGTTACCTGTATTAATGGCACCTGTTTGAACTTGTTATCAGTATAAAATACACCTGTCCACAACCTCAAACAGTCACACTCCAAACTCCACTATGGCCAAGACCAAAGAGCTGTCAAATTGAAACCAGAAACAAAATTGTAGATGTGCACCAGGCTGGGAAGACTGAATCTGCAATAGGTAAGCAGCTTGGTTTGAAAAAATCAACTGTGGGAGCAATTATCAAGAAATGGAAGACACACAAGACCACTGATAATCTCCCTCGATCTGGGGCTCCACGCAAGATCTCACCCCGTGGGGTCAAAATGATCACAAGAACGGTGAGCAAAAATCCCAAAGCCACACGGGGGGACTTAGTGAATGACGTGCAGAGAGCTGGGACCAAAGTAACAAAGCCTACCATCAGTAACACACTACGCCGCCAGGGACTCAAATCCTGCAGTGCCAGACGTGTCCCCCTGCTTAAACCAGTACATGTCCAGGCCAGTCTGAAGTTTGCTAGAGAGTATTTGGATGATCCAGAAAAAGATTGTGAGAATGTCATATGGTCAGATGAAACCAAAATAGAACTTCTTGGTAAAAACTCAACTCGTCGTGTTAGGAGGACAAAGAATGCTGAGTTGCATCCAAAGAACACCATACCTACTGTGAAGCATGGGGGTGGAAACATCATGCTTTGGGGCTGTTTTTCTGTAAAGGGACTAGGATGACTGAAGCGTGTAAAGGAAAGAATGAATGGCCATGCATCGTGAGATTTTGAGTGAAAACCTCCTTCCATCAGCAAGGGCATTGAAGATTAAATGTGGCTGGGTCTTTCAGCATGACAATGATCCCAAACACACCGCCCGGGCAACGAAGGAGTGGCTTCGTAAGAAGCATTTCAAGGTCATGGAGTGGCCTAGCCAGTCTCCAGATCTCAACCCCGTAGAAAATCTTTGGAGGGAGTTGAACGTCCGTTTTGCCCAGCAACAGCCCCAAAACATCACTGCTCTAGAGGAGATCTGCATGGAGGATTGGGCCAAAATGCCAGCAACAGTGTGTGAAAACTTTGTGAAGGCTTACTATCATTGCCAACAAATGGTATTTAACAAAGTATTGAGATACACTTTTGTTATTGAACAAATACTTATTTTCCACCATAATTTGCAAATAAATTCATAAAAAAATCCTACAATGTGATTTTCTGTTTTTTTTCTCATTTTGTCCATCATAGTTGAAGTGTACCTATGATGAAAATTACAGGCCTCTCATCTTTTTAAGCGGGAGAACATGCACAATTGGTGGCTGACTAAATACTTTTTTGCCCCACTGTATGTTAGGTGGAAAAAGGGGGAGGTTTGCAAGCCGAAGAACACCATCCCAACCGTGAAGCACGGGGATGGCAGCATCATGTTGTGGGGGTGCTTTGCTGCAGGGGGGACTGGTGCTCTTCACTAAATAGATGGCATCATGAGGCAGGAAAATTATGTGGATACATTGAAGCAACATCTCAAGACATCAGTCATGAAGTTAAAGCTTGGTCGCAAATGGATCTTCCAAATGGACAATAACCCCAAGCATACTTCCGAAGTTGTGGCATAATGGCTTAAGGACAACAAAGTCAAGGTATTTTGGAGTGGGCATCACAAAGCTCTTACCACAATCCTATAGAATTTTGGGGGGGCAGAACTGAAAAACTGTGTGTGATCAAGGAGGCCTACAAACCTGACTCAGTTACACCAGCTTTGTCAGGAGGAAAAGGGCCAAAATTCAACCAATTTATTTTGGGAAGCTTGTGGAAGGCTGACCCAAGTTAAACAATTTAAAGGCAATGCTACCATAACTCAAAAATGAGTTATGTAAACTTCTAACCCACTGGGAATGTTATGAAATAAATAAATGCTGAAATGAATCATTCTCTCTACTATTATTCTGACATTTCACGTTCTTAAAATAAAGTGTGATCGTAACTGACCTAAAACAGGGAATTTTTACTTGGATTAAATGTCAGGAATTATGAAAAACTGAGATAAAGCTAAGGTGTATGTAAACTTTCGACTTCAAATGTACATGTACAACACCAGGCCAAACACCTCAGCTTTCAATGTCCAGAATTCCAAGTATGGACAGCCCTGCCAGTTCATGCAGAGAGAAATTGGCAACGTCCTCAATGCGCCACATCTGAGGGTAGGAGATCACACAGCCTTCCAAGAATTTGCTTTCTCCGTCCAATCCTGTTAGGCATGCTGTGGACATTGGAAGGTGACCAGGGTGTTGAGTTCAAGTGTGGTTCACATGGACAGGTTGCTGGGTTTTTGAAAGAAAATCAGTTTTTTTGTACATTTAAAAAACATCAAATTGATCAGAAATACAGTGTAGTCATTGTTAATGTTGTAAATGACTACTGTAGCTTGAAACGGCTGATTTTTAATGGAATATCTACATAGGCATACAGAGGCCCATTTTCAACAACCATCTCTCCTCTGGTCCAATGGCACATTGTGTTAGCTAATCCAAGTTTATAATTTTAAAAGGCGAATTGATCATTAGAAAACAATTTTGCAATTATGTTAGCACAGCTGAAAACTGTCATGCTGATTATAGAACCAATAAAACTGGCCTTCTTTTGACTAGTTGAGTATCTGGAGCATCAGCATTTGTGAGTTCGATTACAGGCTCAAAATGACCAGAATCAAAGACCTTTCTTTTGAAACTCAGTTTTTTGAAAGAGTTTTTACTTGTTCTGAGAAATTAAGGCTATTTCATGCGAGAAATGTCCAAGCAACTGAAGATCTCGTACAATGCTGTGTACTACTCCCTTCACAGAACAACACAAACTGTCTTCAACCAGAGTAGAAAGAGGAGTGGGAGGCTCCTGTGCACAACTGAGCAAGAGGACAAGTACATTTGAGTGTCTAGTTTGAGAAACAGACACCTCGCAAGTCCTCCACTGGCAGCTTCATTAAATAGTATCCGCAAAACGCCAGTCTTAATGTCAACATGGAGCAGGCGACTCCGGGATGCTGGCCTTCTACTTTTACTGAATGGCAATTAGGTACTTTTTTCACCACAGTGTTCATGTCCTGAGTTCAAGCAGCTGTCAAGGGAAAAGGTTAGGGAGTGGATCTCAGTTCAAGGTCGCTGCTGGAAGTGTGCGAGGAAAATCCCCAAAGGACTGCACCCTCAACAAACCATGCAACACCTGCAAGGAGTTACACCTCATATTGCTACATGGGGTGATACCACTCGTCTTTATGGTCATTACCTCATCCTATAGTGACAGGGGGGTCAGAGCCTCACAGTGTTGTTCTGATGGATGGCAAACCATACACCTTCCTCCAATTGCCATTTAGGTACACCATCCTCCTCTAGAACTGCCATCCATGGTGCTTTATTGGGCAGCAGAGCCACTTGCCTTCATCATCCTCCTACCTGACCCGGACCCAGTCACTCCCAACTTCCTCTTTATCGACAGCTTTCTGCCCCAAGCTTTCTATGCTGACAGTGTTCTCGTTGGTCAAGGCGCCATAGCCAAATCATGGCTGACCATATCTGGGAAAACTTCAACCCCACCTCAGACCAGTGGCCTGTCTGATTCTCTTCCCAGAGGTCAAGGATGACCCAAATTAAACCAGGCCACTTAGGACTAAGAGCAAAACCAGAAGAGACAGCTTATGGAGCAAATGCTCATTTTTCTTATATATTTTAGTAAACTGTCCCTTTTACTGCAGGCAACCTCTGATGCAAAGTGATCTCAATGTACCAATCCTCAATGGTGCGGCCCATATTAGAGGCTTTTGAGAAATAGAGACCTCTATACATCTCTATGCTTTGAGTGCACCTGCAATCAATTTCACTTGTTAAATACCTGTGTTCCTTTGTCTTTCAGTTCAGTGGCAAATAATCCATGCCTTGGAAGAACTCTCCAGCATTTATCCCTTTTATTTACTTTATCTCTGTGTCCAATATCCAACGTGCATAACCCAACATATTGTAAAAGTTTTTCCTTTTGTTTTGTGTCAGTCAATCTTCATCTAAAGATGCACTGTTGGAAATAGTAGTAGAATGTTTGTATGGATAGTAATATTGGATATACCTTGAAATTAATATATTTTATAAACGCTTTGGAGGGAATTTATGGTTTAAGAATTATAAGTTATATGCAATATGATTGTGTGAATTTATTTTGTAATAAAAAATGTAAAGAATTGACCTTTATTTAACCAGGTAGGCCAGTTGAGAACAAGTTCTCAATTACAACTGTAGTAGCCTGCTCATATTCCTTATTTCACAGCTGTCACAAATAATTGCCTCTATTTAGTTTTAACATATTTTTGGGGGGGCAAGTTTTTTAAAAATATATATTTTTTTTATCTGGACGTGGTCCAATTTCTACAACTCAGAGCAGTTTGTCTCATCCAAATCAAGAAATCCTAAGTACAACTGTGCTCCCATTTGCCCATGTTTTAAAAAAATACTTTGAATGATAAAATGTTGTGATACTATCAAACCATCCTGTGGGATAAGCACATTCATATTTTTTTATTTAACCTTTATTTAGCTAAAAAAGTTAACCTTTGTTATGTTGCAGTAGAAAATCGGTCACCTCTCACCATTAAACATGCTATGATGTGTTTGTTTGGTTCATCTGAACTTTGACCTTTGCTAACAGTGTGTCAGGTGGGCCCAGCATACCTGTGCCCTTGGTTGGAGTGCTCTCTGAGACACTGCAGCAGGCAGCGACCGGGAGTAAAGAGAAACACTCGAGGAAAAGACAAATTCATCAGAAATTAGGTGTGTTGTTTCACTCATGCTTTCAGGCAGTTTTACTTCCCCCCTTGCATGGTCCTTCCTCCCTTCTTCTACCCTGACGACCTGAATGGGTGTAGAGGAGACGGAGTCATTCACCCATCTGCTCAAGACTCTGTAGCGCTCCAGGGGACTGGGTTTCTTGTCTATCCCTATTGTCACGCCTTGGTCATTGTATTTTGTGTTTTTGTTATATGTTTGGGTAGGCCAGGGTGTGACATGGGTTTATATGTTGTTTTCGTATTGAGGTTTGTATTATTTGGGATCACAGCTGATTAGGGGTGTTGTTAGTCTTGGCTGCCTGAGGCGATTCTCAATCAGAGTCAGGTGCTTATCGTTGTCTCTGATTGGGAACCGTATTTAGGCAGCCTGAGTTTCGCTTTGTATTTCGTGGGTGATTGTATCTATCTCTGTGTTGTAGTCACCAGATAGGCTGTAATTAGTTTCACGTTCCGTTCTGTTGTTTTTGTATTTAATTTAAGTTATTTCATGTACCGCGTTTTTCATTCATTAAAGTCATGAGTAACCAACACGCTGCATTTCGGTCCGACTCTCTTCTTTCAACAGACGAACGACGTTACACCTATACTGAAATAATCACAACGATAAAGGTTGTTATGTGTTGTGTTCACACTTACACTTAACACTTAGGAGCTACCTGTAAACATATTGCATTGGAAACAATCAACCCACCAATAACCAAAAATGAAGGAAAGGGATTCAAGGCATATTATGTCTCATATTCACTTTCCAAAAGTGTCTTCTACTGTCACTGAAAAATTTGACTGTAAAACACCATAGCATTTCCATTAATAAAGAGAAGCTCCAAAGTATGTCTCTGGCAAAACCTAACCATATGTCCACAAATTGTATCTCCAAATAAATCAATCTCCACCCTATGTCTGCTCAATATAGCTCACGTCAATGAGAGGGAGGCAAGGAGGCTACCAATTGGAGTTGATGTCTCGATGAGAGGAGAATCAACTAGAAGATACTCTGCTTAAAGTCGTTCCTACCGCTACATGCTGTGCTTTTATTAAACCACCATCAGTGCCTTATGCATTATTAAGAGCTGTTGTGTAGCTATAGACCACCAAGCCATTAGCGTGCATGTGTGTACATGTGTGCATATAAGTCTGTGTGCATATGAGTGTGTTTGTGCATGTGTGTCTATTAGATTATCAACCCATTATCCAGAGAACCTCGGAAATGCATCCAGGAGTACAAAACACTCAAAAATATCTTCTCTCCCTGCTCTTACAAGACCCATGCAGGCAGTATTTCCTCTTTTTGAGTTGAGAAGTTAAATGTGTCAATCAAGCCACCTCTGATTTTTTTTCAACAGCCTCAACACACTCCAATAACGCACAAAGACAAATTTGTTAGGATAATATATAGATGAAATATCAAAGTATTTATCGGCCGGAGAGTTACGGCCATTCGTTTTACTGCATGGCCCTTGCTATCGGGAAGATGTATGAATGTGTGAGCTTTTAAACGAATCAAGCGACAGAGTTAATTTGGAAGAAAGACCTCTCAAGTGCTGGAAAACAGATATCAGTCTCCACTAGTAAAGACCACAATTGAATGGTTGTGTGCATTTGTCAGTCTCAATCTCACTCTCCACTTAATCAGTGTTCTTCACAAAGAAACAGACAGAGTAGCTGTATAAGGCTATTAAATAGTTTATTTAATCTATCTAGCTAACTAAATAGTTTATATTGTAACAAAAGTAAATTGAATATGTAGTAAGATTGCTACGACGCAAAACTGTTAGCTACTACAGCTTCCTATTCCACTAACTGAACCCCATCAGTATAAAGCAGAACACAGTATGAAGCTCACTGTTTGAACACCAAATCGTTGATTCATCAAATCAAAGACCCTCCACTGGTGCAAATCTACACAACGGCTCACTCTCCCCTCTCTATAGGCTTCAGCCCTGTTCATTAGCCAGATACAACAACCACCAGAAAGCCAGAGAGGAGGTAGCTGGATACAAGAGAGGCTTGTGGGGGAAGGAAGAGGGGGAGAAACTCCGGAGGATGGAGATCCAGCCAGCTGGTCACCAGTAGCAGATAGAGATCCATGTAACCCCCACCCATCCTCCCCACCTCCTTCCCAAGAGGGACATCTAAACCTAGCTCCATTTTCCTGATTACCCATGGGACCGAGCCACAGCTCCAAATGTTGGATAGAAGGGATGGGGAGGGATAAGGAAGGATGGGAAGGACGGCTCACAGGCGCAGGAGGTACAACTGAGTTTGGAAAAAAAGCCTGATTAAAAGTTTTAAACGACCTCGGAAGAGAATCAGGGGAATCTGTTGGGGATTATGTAGTCCATTTTAGATAGCGCCATCTACTGGAGTTTTGATGATTGTCTTTGATACATGAAGGTTTCTCAATCACACTGTCTAGTCTCAACAAGGACCTTGCTATTAGAGGGCTTTGGGTAAAAGCTAGATGCAGCCTACAAAGAACTCTCTCTCTCTTTGTGTCAACTGATTATTTAAGGACCCAACAAAGAGTATGTTTGACTGGATAATTTATTTGTTTCGAGAGGCTGTTTAATTATAGATGGATTGATTGTCAATTTGACAGATTGATTGACTGACTGACTTGACATCAACTGATCGATTGCTGTGGTTTCACCGACAACACATTTGACTAACTGGATGTTGGCATTAGTAACTAACTGACTGATTGATTAGCTGACTGAGGATCAATGTTGCATCGGTCGACTCACCATCTTTTCCTCTCCTGTCCAGGGTGGCCTTGGCTAGGCCGGCGGAGCAGTATAAGAAGCCGTCCATGAAAGACGGCGCATCAGACGGAGAACTGGTCTCTGAGGTCAACTCCAGCTTGGGGAAATCAACACAGAGACATGGAGAAAGACAGTGAGTCTATACTGTAAGTGCAACATCACACAGACTCAACATAGATGAACATTAAGACCGTGAGTATATGTACTACCAGCCAAAAGTTTGGACACACCTACTAATTCCAGGTTTTCTTTATTTTTACTATTTTCTACATTGTAGCATAATAGTGAAGACATCAAAACTATGAAATAACACATATGGAATCATATAGTAACCAAAAACGTGTTAAACATATCAAAATATATTTATATTTGAGATTTTTCAATCAGTAGCCACCCTTTGCCTTGATGACAGCTTTGCATGCGCTTCGCATTGTCTCAAACAGCTTCATGAGGTAGTCACTTGGAATGCATTTCAAATAACAAGTGTGCCTTGTTAAAAGTTCATTTCTGCAATTTCTTTCCCTCTTAACCTGTGTTTGAGCCAATCAGTTGTGTTGTGACAAGGTAGGGGTGGTAAACATAAGTTAGCCCTATATTGTAAAAGTCCAAGTCCATATTATGGCAAGAACAACTCAAATAAGCAAAGATAAATTACAGTCCATAAATATTTTAACTGCCATGTTCAGGGGCAGAACAACAGATTTTTACCTCGTCAGCTCAGAGATTTGCAACCTTTCGGTTACTAGTCCAACACTCTAACCACTAGGCTATCTGCCGCCCAACATATAAAGGTACCACAGATGACAGTCCCCCCCCAGTTCTCTCTTTGCTGAAGCCATGAGTGCACATTTCAGTGCCCAAACAGGTTGAAAATCTGATTTTTTTTAGATGACCAGGAGGAACAAGAGAACAATGATTTAGAAGAGGAGAAGGTATCTGAAGGAGAAGATGGGGAAGAATGCAACCCAGAGCATGATGCATCATCTTCAGATGAAGAAGCAATCCCCCAAGCTGAAAGAGGGACATTTTTGTCAAAGAACAGCAAAATAACATGGTCCTTGTCACTATATGACAACCAGGGCAGGATGGCAGCACAAAATGTCATAAGGATGACCACAGTGCCCACAAGACATGCAGTTGCCCATGCCCAGGACATCGCCTCAACATTCTACATGTACATCACACCAGCCATCGAAAAAATAATCCTGGAGGGTTTCCGTAAATATGGAGACAACTGGAAAAGGATGGATGAGATTGACCTGCGTGCCTACATAGGGCTACTAATCTTAGCAGGTGTGTATAGGTCACAAGGCGAGGCTATACATGTAGTATCTGGTATGCAGAGAGTGGAAGGGCGATTTTCTGAAAGACTCAAAGTCTTTCACACTTTCTCAAGAATGCAAAGATTTGATAACAGTGAGTCAAAACCTGAAAAAGTGTGAGAGACAAACTGGCGGCCATAAGAAAGGTCTGGGAGAAGTGGGTGGGGCGTCTGCCTTATCTCCACAACCCTGGGCCTGAAGTAACAGTGGATGAGCAACTGGTTCCATTCAGAGTTACAGTTTTAATTTTCACATCTGTAATGTAGGTGATTTTCACAGTTAATTTTATTATATATTGCTGTAATATCTTTGATTTATGTGATTGTTTTCTGTGACACTGATACTAATTACTAATAGTAATATCTTTGTCAAAAGGTTGCTGTCCTTTCCGGCAGTATATGCCCAGCAAGCCAGCAAAGTATGGAATCAAGATATGGGTGGCCTGCGAAGCACAATCCAGCTATGCTTCGAAGATGCAAGTCTACACAGGGAAGCCGACCAGTCGAGGCCCAGAGAAGAAGCAGGGGATGCAGGGTAGCGCTTGATGTGACAAATGGACTAAGGGGTCGCAATGTCACGTGTGATAATTTCTTCACCTCTTATGAACTGAGCCAGCACCTCCTGAAGAGGAAGATCACCATGGTTGGCACAGTTAGAAAGAACAAGCCTGAGCTCCTCCCTACACTGAGAAGCCTTCTCATTAAAGTTTGCCTTCACCCCCATCACCACTCTAGTTTCTTACCTCCCAAAGAGGAACAAGAATGTGGTCTTCCTGAGCACACTGCACAAAACGGTTGAGATCAGTGATCATGAGGACAGGAAACCAGCCATCATCCTGGACTACAACCACAACAAAGGAGGCATGGACAACCTAGACAAAGTGATTGGAAAGTACAGCTGCAAGAGGATGACTGCATCATCTTCCATAACATCATTGATGTGTCCTAATACAATGCCTTCATGCGATGGAACAAGATCAACCCTACCTGGATGCCTGATAAGCGGAAATAGAGGAGGGTGTTCCTGGAGCAGTTGGGAAAGGAACTTGTAACTCCACACATTCAAAGATGGGAGCGCCCCCTCCCCCCGCACAGCAGCCTCTGCAGAGCTTGTGAAAGCTGTTCATGGGGCTGAATCTTGTCCTGATCCACCTGAGGCTGCAGCTGGTACAGGCAAGAGGAGGAGTTGCCAATTCTGGCCCCCAAAGAAGGACTGTAAAACAAATACTTTGTGCTGCATATGTGAGAAATACATCTGCAAAGTCCATGCACACACACACGAGCATACTGTCCTACATTTGCTAATTAGAGTTTATTGATTTATGTTCTTCACTTTTTTGTTTTGTATCTATTATCTTATTTGTATTTATTGTTGTTGTTTATACACCTTCTGGGGGAGGCCAATGGTTAAAACATGGGAGAAGACTAGTATTTTGTAGTTGATCTCCTCATTGTACAGTATATAAGAATATATCACTGTTGCCAAAGACTGTTATTGTTTCCCTTCAATAAAATGCATTCAAAACTACTTTCTGCACATTTTTGCCACTTTCTTATGCTATACTAGTGCATTTTAAAACATGTATGTTTACACCTATGCAGTACCTTTAGCAATAATAATAATAATAATAATAGTAATAAACCTCAACTTTAGTAAAGAAAACAATTATGACAGCTGTGTTGAAATAAAAATTTGTGGTGTCCACTGATCAAATGCCGTCTTTCTGCATTGGGAAGAGGGAAAACCCAGATATTCACAAAGTTTAGGATGAATAACAGGTTGTTTCTTTGTGCAAAATAGATTTGTGTTTTAAAATTCAATTAAGCTGCTTTATTTTAGGGGTTTAGTGAAGGCAGGTAATGTTTTACCTTTAGGACAAGGGGAGTTAAGACTACACAATATTTAAGACATATTTCAGTCAGGCCAATCACATCAAGATTATGATAAGTGATTAGTTAATTGACTAACTGCCTTGGAAGTGAGGGATCTAACATTAAGTAGCCCTATTTTAACATGTGAGATATCACAATATATTTCAATGATGACAGGAATGGAGGAGGTCTTCATTCCTGTGAGATTGCTGAGGCGAACTCCGCCGTGTAGTTTTTCCCAACCTAGATCGAGGCACAGACACGGTCTCAATGGGGATAGCTGAGCTGACTACACCAACTGTGCAAGTGGCAGACTCCACTAAGCAGGCAGGCTGGCTATCTCATTGTGGAGCTAGATGAGTTAGAGCCCTGTCTATGTTCATAGATAAGATTAGAGCACCCCTCCAGCTAGGATGGAGTCCATCACTCCTCAGCAGGCCAGGCTTGGTCCTGTTTATGGGTGAGTCCCAGAAAGAGGGCCAATTATCTACACATAATATATTTTGGGAGGGGCAGAAAACAGTTTTCAACCAGGAATTGAGTTGTGCTGTACTGTAGAGCTCACCACTCCCCCTAACTGGGAAGGGGCCAGAGAAATTACTCGATGCCGACACATCTTTCTAGCTGATTTACACACTGAAGCTATTTTGTGCTTGGTGACCTCTGACTGTCTCATCCCAACATCGTCAGTTCCGACGTGGATAACAATATCCCTATACTCTCTACACTCACCAGTTTTAGCCTATGCCAGCACCATCTTCAGATTAGCCTTTACGTCAGTAACCCTGCCCCCTGGTAAACAGTGTATGATCACTGGATGATTATTTTTAATTCTAATACTGTGGGTAATGGAGTCACAAATGACTAGGGTTTTCAATTTGTCAGAGCAAATGGTGGGAGGCTTTGGCAGCTCAGAAGCCGTAATGGGTGGAGGAGAGACCAGAGAAAGTTCGGCCTCTGTCTCTAACTGGTTGAAAGTTTCGTCGGTTGAATGAGCGACACCAGTTGCGCATTCCGACAGCATTTCCTTCCAGAAGCCATGAGAAAAAGCTGCAGGGAATTTATACTATCTGTATGCATTGGTGGCACAGACACTCTTTCATCCTTTTTTACACTTAAATTAACCTTGCCTAACGATTGAGTATGAAGCTGGGCTTGCAGCACGGCTATCCTAAGGCGATAGTTCTCCTGTGTATTAGAAGTACAGCGACTGCAATTAGATGATTAGAATAATGTTAATGATACTACTTCGGCTGGTGGAAGCCTGTAGAACCATGTCCAGATTAAGCATCCGGAGTGACAAAGTTTAAAGAAAAAAGTTAAGCGACGGAAAAATAAAAGTATAAAATGGTTATAAAAAACTGGGAAGTAAAAACCATAAAGTTGGCAGGTAGCAAAGTAATGTTAGCAACAAAGTAGCAACAAACTGCACATCAGCACATAAACATGTCCACAAGTTGTGACAGTCACATCTCAACATCAACTGTTCAGAGTAGACTGTGTGAACAGGCCTTCATAGTTGAATAGCTGCAAAGAAACCACTACTAAAGGACAACAATAATAAGAAGAGACTTGCTTGGTCCAAGAAACACGAGCAATGGACATTACACCAGTTGAAATCTGACCTTTGGTCTGATGAGTCTAAATTTGAGATTTTTGGTTCCAACCGCCTTGTCTTTGTGAGATGCAGAGTAGGTAAACGAATGAATGCATGTGTGGTTCCCACTGTGAAGCATGGAGGAGGTGGTATGATGTGTGGGGGTTGTTTTCTGGTGACACTGTGATTTTATTTCAAATTCAAGGCACATTTAACCAGCATGGGTGCCACAGTATTCGTCAGAAATAAGCCATCCCATCTAGTTTCCGTTTAGTGGGAGTATCATTTGTTTTTCAACAGGACAATGACCCAAAACACACCTCCAGGCTGTGTAAGAGCTATTTGACCAAGAAGGAGAATGGTAGAGTGCTGCATCAGATGACCTGGCCTCCACAATCACCCAACCTCAACCCAATTGAGATGGTTTAGGATGAGTTGGACCGCAGAGTGTAAAAATGTTTTGGTTTACTACATGATTCCATATGTGTTATTTCATAGTTTTGATGTCTTCACTATTATTGTACAATGTAGAAAATAGTACTTTTTGTTTTTGAAAAACCCTGGAATTAGTAGGTGGGAAGGGAAGGAAGACTATTGATAAAGATGAACAAACCAAAAATAACTCACCCATCGTTTTTTTATTGGATTGCATCCAACTTTATTTCAATACTTCTGCTTATTGGTATTTTCTTTATGGGCGTACTGTTCCTGCAAAGCACCTTGGGATGCTTTTGAGTCCCTCCTCAGGAGCCTATTGATAACAATAACCCCAGCTGTGCCTCTCTATTTAAATATCTACTTTTTTATTTCTAAATGTATTTTTTGGTGCACTCATTTATTCATATATTTATTCCTGTCGCTCCGTCATGTAGTCCCAAGGTTTTTCGCACAAGGTGTTTCATTAAAGTTTAGAGGCAGAGTGAAAACTATCGAGCCTCTTGAAAAATGAGAAGTGTTCCTCAATTCTGCCTCTTTCTCTCTCTCTCTTTCACTCTCACTCCTTTTATTTTCTCATTCTCTCTCACTGTCTCTCGTTACTTTAAAGAGCTCCCCGTGTTCCTCTGTCTCTTTCTCAAATTCAATTAGCTCCAATGCTTGGGTTAAATGTAGTTTTCACTGTAGATTCCGAGTCTCCATTGACTACTCACTGATGTGTATCTCACACAGGCATTGTCCAAATGAAGCTTCCAATTATGCTCAAAGTAAACCCAAAGGGGATCAATACCCATCAAAGTTTGTCAGGTAAACAACAACATAACAACAAACAAGGCTTTAGCTACTGTAACATACTCAGTGTTTACTAGATCTGATAGCACCAGTGCCAATAGAGCTGCTTAGTGAGATACCCTGTGTTTGACTGTGTGTTTGGACCTTTAAACAGTCCCTTTGGGCCCCTTAGATGACACTATATAGCACTGGCTCAGTGGCTTGGTCCTATTGTTTGTGGCAGTCACAGCCCATCTCTCAGCTGTGCTGATTGGCTAACTCCCCAGTGAGGGCGGTGACATGACAGAGTGCTCAATTAGCTGTAGGGAGGGTCGGCGTGGTAACGGTTGTGTACCAATCCCAAACCACAAAAGTCTATCTGTGACACTGGCCTTTGGAACAGGACACTGTGATGACATACGCACACGCACACACATACACACACACAGACACTGCTCTGGCCTTGTAAAAAGTATGGCTCGGCAACTTCCAGGAGAGCTTAAAAACGCAAGGGGAATCAAAGAGTCTAAACGCACCTAGGTACACAGACACACACCTAGACACACAGACATTGAACACCCCATCATGTCCCCCTTGTCCCTTGCCAATACACACACACACACACACACACACACACACACACACACACACACACACACACACACACACACACACACACACACACACACACACACACACACACACACACACACACACACACACACACACACACACACACACACACACACACACAATCACACTTACATAGGTGTTGCTGTGTTAGCTCTTCCTGGGAACAGCTCCCAGTGACCCCATCATGACCCCCTAACGAGCTGAGGGGGTTAGCTAGGGGACAGACAAAGGTGTGTGTGTGTTAAACAACAATAAACAAACCAGCACCTCTACACTGTCATTAATAACACTGTGGGGAAGGGAGTAGTGAGATTAAAAGACACACCTGTTTGTTTGGTGCATGTGTTTATTTTTTATTACCCAGAGAATGCAAAATGCATTTTCTATGTGGCTGGAGATATGAGGCATCAGGGATGGTGGTGGTATGATAATAATAAACATTTTGTTTTCTCCAGTGGTGTTTCTCTTAAAGGCAAGGGGATGGTTGTCAGGGGAAAGAGTAATAATCAAAGAGTTTAAATCAGTTGTTTTCTGTTGACCTAATAATGTACTTTGCTTTTAACATGTCTGTCTCCAGTGGTGCTAAGGTATCACCATTAGTCTTGTAACTAACTATAATAGATATTGACTGAAAAAGAACTACAACTAAATTATGGAATCTTCCAAAAATGTGAACAAAAAAAGAAGGGAACCACTGCTAAGGCACACAATAGTAGATTTTGGTAGACGGAAGGTGCACTTTGGTCATCAAAAAGAAAAGAGGACCAAGGCACTCTTCATATAAATAATTAAAATGCCTTCATTTGTAAGGCATATTCAATGGAAACCAAGTTTAAGGACTGACGTTTTTCGGCTACATGGCCTTCGTCAGGGAGAACAAAGATATAATAATACAATGTCCTCTTATGTACAGCTTTTTCCAATCAACCCTAATTTGAAGATGGAGTGGTTACAGAATTCATTGGACAAACACCTAGTAAGCAATACTATTCTAATTAAGTGAAATACTATAGATATGTTATCAAGGCTAGAAGTTCAGAACCCCTAGAAAGGTAGTTCTAATCTTGAATAACACTGTGCAAAGTGTTAAGACTAGGAGAGCCATCTATTTTACAGTACATTAGAAGACAGCAAATGTACTTGAACGTTTTTACAAACACAGTTTCCTTCACTTTCAATAACTCAAAAAGTTCACCATGCATGACCTTCTCATTACTAAGTAGTGTGGAGTTAGCCTCCCTGTTTCCCACACAGTAAATTAGTAAAACAGTAGTCAACATTTATCTATAGTCAAAAATACAGTTCTGATAAATGTAACAGCTGTATAACCATTTAAGACAATCATATGTGTGTCTATATATATATATATATATATATATATATATATATATATATATATATATATATATATATAATAATATAATAATGTATAATAATATATAATAATATAATATGTATATATATACACACACACACAAACACACACACACACACACACACACACAACCATTCAAAAGTTTTGGGTCACTTAGAAATGTATTTGTTATTGAAAGAAAAGCACATTTTTTGTCCATTAAAATAACATCAAATTGATCAGAAATACAGTGGATACATTGTTAACACTTTCATGCGTGGGTACCAAATATATATTTATGCACGTGATGTTAGAGAGTTCTCTCCATTAAAAAATGTGATTGTTACTCAACAGTACATATCAGTGCTGCCTTATTTATAAGCTGTTTTCAACTTGTCAATTTCAAAATATTTTCTAACAAGTTTCTTATTTTCTAAGAACAGTTTGAACTGAGGTGTGTTCCACCTCATTCATTCACATAAAAGTAGTAATTTTTACTTTTGCAGACCAATTCATTTTTTTGACATTTCTGACCCGGACAAAATTCCCCAAACGCTTCCCAATTGTTGTTGTCTAATGCACATTGTCTTAGTGCTAGAGGTGTCAATTCAGACACCCAGGTTCAAATCCAGACTGTGTTTCTATCAAAGTAAGTACCTAATTGCATTATAATAGTTTCTGTATGTTGTGTTATACCATTTCTACTGTAGCTCACTGTGTATGGAGCATAATATATTTGTGTATATTCCTTATAACCGCGGACACGCGAGGTAACGTTACTTATTTCATAACCTTTATGGTGTTATATTCAATCGTGCTTATGTAGCTAGCTACATTCTTCTTTAAGCTCTTTTAAACAATGCTAAATGTGTAAGAGAAGTATTGGCTTGTGGTATTTTGAAGCTACCCTGGAAAAATTGAAAAATATATTCTCATACCTCTTGGTCGTTTTCTGAGTGCATTCCATAAAGCATCATGTCCACCTTATCTACTGTCCCCGGTTTGAGGTTATAGTCAAGCACGCACTCTAGTTTGATTTGTCTCTCTCCCATCAGGTGGTCCACCTTCCCTGTGGTTAACATGGTTGCTGTATGGACAGTGGAGAGGACATGGATGTCTCATTTGTTATACAACTTTCCTTACTGTCAGTTGTTGACATTTCTTTTTTGTATAACGGGTCATTTAGGATGGCATAGCATTGTTGATGAAATGCAGTCATCGCTGCAGACCTAGGAAACAGTCTTGGGAAAAGAGGGTGGCAAAGAAGGGAGTTGCAAACGTAGGATCTGCACTCCATTATTATCTTAGGGAGTTTTTCTTTACTATCCCCATGAGAAGGACTGTCACCAGTAAGGTATACATTTCACTAATTGTGGTTGGCCCCCCACTCCTTGCTCTTTCTTTTCCTGTAGCTCCAAGGCATAGCAATTGGTCTCTGCTATGTCTCCCACCAGTCCCTCTGTCAGAAACAACTTGTAGCACTCTGCCTCAGCTGGAAATGGCAATGGGCGTTGCACTCCAGACTGGGACTCAAAGAAAACAGCAGGGCCAGGAGGGGTGAAATGGCTGGCAGCCTTCTAGCTACCACAGAACTCCTGTACTTCATCCACTGTCGGTCTGCCTCCATCACCACCAGCATTTTCAAAGTGAACTGGGACTTCGTCAGTGGACAATGGGTACTCAGGTTCAGGGTTCTCAATGGCTACAAGATTGGGGGGCAGCTCTTCACTGTCACTGTCAGAATCTGATTCATGACTTTCAGACTCATTGTCAGAATTTAAAAAAAAATCTCCAGATTTTCCACATATGTGAGTTGTCTCCTTTTGAAAGACATTGCTAATGCTACAACTAAGCTCACCAGTTAGGTACAAAAACAACGACACTGAATGGCTCAGAGTGGGAGTGACAGGTTATGTGATTGACTGCCTGCACACACCATTTGTATCAATAAATCACTATCAGAAAGTCTTTTGTGTGGTAATTATAGACATATTTCCTTTTTTAAACGTTTTTCAGGTCCCGGTGATAAATCATGCACTCCGATTCTTGCATAGCTTGTAATGGGCACATAGTATGTGTGTAAAATACTTTTTTGAAGGTTGTACTGATTATGATGAGCTAAGCTAATTCCAGGTATGCGTGGAGCCATGTTTGTAGACATACATTCTGGGTTTCACGTAATCGTCTGTCTTGACCAAAGATGCTATAACAAAATGAGGTGAGTAAGGGTTCACACATCTTTTGAGAACTTCAGGAAGTGAATGGTGGGATGTGAACGATGGTAAATGACCCACCCCTTCAACATCCATACTATAAACAGACTCATCTTGTCTTCTTTATTTATCTTTAGTTTCTGTGAGGAAAAAAGCATGGCTACGCCCTGAAATGAATTATCATTGGATTACTTTGGATTTCTGGTGTTTTACTCAATTATTTTGATCAATGGTGAGCTCACCAGTGATGTGACTAATTCTAAATAGTAATTGTTATTAGCTAAATCATATTGTAGTATATGTCAGCCGAGAGTTAGAAAATATGACCTCTTGTGTTGCG
The DNA here is from genome assembly GCF_021184085.1 of Oncorhynchus gorbuscha. Classification (NCBI taxonomy): domain Eukaryota; kingdom Metazoa; phylum Chordata; class Actinopteri; order Salmoniformes; family Salmonidae; genus Oncorhynchus; species Oncorhynchus gorbuscha. Next base: position 33,625,644 of record NC_060193.1, on the reverse strand, counting down.
TCAAGCTTTCCTCAGTTAGCGCTAAGACAAATGTAGCCTACATTTTTCAGGTTAGGATGATTGTGTTATGCTATAGGTGCATCTGTGAATATCTGAACATTGCATCCAAACATAAACTGCTCACATTTTGTACATATATTTGTAAGGACTGTGTTTGTGTAAATATTTTATGAAAAATGTGTGGCCAGCTCAAATGCTGATTGTTGCTTCATACGAAACTGTCCGTTCTAAATAAGCGTTCTATTCACACGGGTGTGATTGTACGCTTCCGGGACCACTGTAGAACTATCACACCTGTGTGATGGTACGTGTGAAAGGGTTAATGATGTAAATGACTATTGCAGCTGGATTTTTAATGTAACATCTTCATAGGCAAACTGGCACTAACCAGAATAGAAAGAGGAGTGGGAGGCCCTTGTGCAAAATTGAGCAAGAGGACAAGTACACTAGAGTGTCTAGTTTGAGAAACAGACGCCTCACAAGTCCTCAACTGGCTGCTTCAATAAATAGTACCCACAAAACACCGGTCTCAATGTCAACAGTGAAGAGGTGACCCCCGGGATGTTGGCCTTCTAGGCAGAGTTCCTCTGTCCAATGTCTGTGTTCTTTTGCACATATTAATATTTTCTTTTTATTGCCAGTCTGAGAAATTGCTTTTTCTTTGCAACTCTGCCTAGAAGGCTAGCATCCCGGAGTTGCCTTTTCACTGTTGACATTGAGACTGGTGTTTTGCGGGTCCCATTTAATTTTAATACCGCTGCCAGAGGACTCTGTTTCTCAAACTAGACACTCTATGTATTTGTCCTCTTGCTCAGTTGTGCACCGGGGCCTCCCACCCCTCTTTCTATTCATTTACCTTTTATATTGACGTTATTGTCCGGTTGAAATATTATAGATAATTTAGGCTAAAAAACAACCTGAGAATTGAATATAAACATCGTTTGACATGTTTCTATGAACTTTACGGATACAATTTGGATTTTTTTTGTCTGATTGTTTTGAAAGAGTTTGAGCCTGTGGATTACTGAAGAAAACGTGCTAACAAAACACAGTTTTTTGGATATAAAGAGACTTATTTACTCAATAAATTTATTCTGATTGCCACCATATGAAGATCATCAAATGTAAGGGATTAATTTTATCTCTATTTCTGAGTTTCGTAACGCTTCTGCTTGGCTTGGTTAATAATTTGTCAACTGGGCTATGTTCTGGGCTAGGTATGTTCTGGGCTAGGTATGCTTTCGCCGAAAAGCATTTTATAAATATGACACTGTGGTTGGTTTAACAAGAAGTTAATCTTTAAACCTATGTAAAATATGTTTTGCTTTCAGAATTTTTATAATGAGCATTTCTGTAATTGAATTTGGCGCTCTGCAACCTCACAACATTTTGGCCAGATGGGATGCTAGCGTCCCACATACCCTAGAAAGGTTAGGAGTGGCCAGAAAAAAAGCCATTGCTTCAATAAAAAAATAAAAAAATGTTCGCTAAAAGTCATGCGGGAGACTCCCCAAACAAATGGAGGAAGGTACTCTGGTCTGATGAGACAAGAATGAAGCTTTTTGGCCATCAAGGAAAACGCTATGTCTAGCGAAACCCAACACCTCTCATCACCCTGAGAACACCATCCCTATGGTGGTGTTAACATCATGCTGTGGGAATGTTTTCATCGGCAGGGACTGGGAAACTGGTCAGAAGTGAAGGAACGATAGACGTCGCAAAATACAGGGAAATTATTGAGGAAAACATAAATTATTTCAGTCTTCCAGAGATTTGAGACTGGGACGGAGGTTCACCTTCCAGCAGGACAATGACCCTAAGCATACTGCTAAAGCAACACCCGAGTGGTTTAATGGGAAACATTGAAATGTCTTGGAATGGCCTAGTCAAAGCCCAGACCTCAATGCTATTGAGAATCTGTGGTATGACTTAAAGAATGCTGTACACCAGTGGACCCCATTCTACTTAAAGGAGTTGGAGCAGTTATATCTTGAAGAATGGGCAAAAATCGCAGACATACCTCAAGAGACCTGCAGCTGCAATTGCTGAAAAGGGTGGCTCTACAAAGTATTGGCTTATGTGTTTGTCACACAATACAAAATATTTTGCATCTTAAAACTTCTTCGGGTTAGGGATCAGCATTTTCACTGTTTGGATGAATAGCGTGCCCAAATTCAACTTCCTGCTACTCATCCCCAGAATATAAGATATGTATATTTGGATAGAAAACACTGAGGTTTCTAAAACTGTTTGAATCATGTCTGTGAGTATAACATAACTTATTTAGTAGGCGAAACCCAGAGGACAAACTATTCAGATGTTTTTGTTGTTGTTGAGGTCACTGTCTTTTCAATGAGGTTTCATGGGGAATCCTGATTTCTAATTGATGTTCCCGCAGTTCCTACCGCTTCCACTGGATGTCACCAGTCTGTAGAGATTGGTTGAGGTTTTTCCTTTGTGTAATGAAGAAGTAGCACAGCTCAGAACAAGAGTCAGTTCATGTATACTTTTTGATAGAGGCGCGTGACCAGAAAAGTAGCGTCAGTTTGTATTCCTCCTGTATTGAACACAGATCATCCCGTCTTCAATTTGATCGATTATTAACATTTTAAAATACCTACAGTTGTATAACAAAAGTAGTTTCAAATGTTTTGTCAAAGTTTACAAGTAACTTTTGAGATATTTTCTTTGTGACGTTGCGCAAGTTGGAAGCGATGTTTATCTGGATCAAACACGCCAAATAAATGGACATTTTGGATATATATGGACGGAATTAATCGAACAAAAGGACCATTTGTGATGTTTATGGGACATATTGGAGTGCCAACAAAAGAAGTTTGTCAAGGGTAAGGTATAAATTATTTTTATTTCTGCATTTTGTGCCGCGCCTGCAGGGTTGAAATATGCTACTCTCTCATTGTTTACTGTTGTGCTATCATCAGATAATAGCAGCTTATGCTTTTGCTGAAAAGCCTTTTTGAAATCTGACATGTTGGCTGGATTCACAACAATGGTAGCTTTAATGTGCTATCTTGCATGTGTGATTTAATGAAAGTTAGATTTTTATAGTAATTTATTTGAATTGAGGCTCTGCATTTTCCCTAGCTTTTGGCCAGGTGGGACGCAAGCATCCTGCCTATCCCAGAGAGGTTAAAAGTGGTAGGTATGTGTAAACCAAATGATACAAACCCCGCAAAAAATCAGTTTAAATTCCAGGTTGGAGGAAAAATACCAAGGCAGGTGAATACTTTCGCAAGCCACTGTAATTCCCATTTGATATATCAACAACGATAAATACGTGGGTCAAAACTGTTGTGTCCCATGTCCACGATTTCCGATGGATTTCCTTTTGAGACTTTGTTTCTAGCCCCGTCCTTTTGCACAAGTGGCAATTCATTGACAAATGTTCCATTTCTCAAGAGAGGTGTATTCTCATGTGGGCGTGGCTTGAGACTTGTTAAGTAAACTCACCTCATGCCCAACTCCCTGTTTGCCTCCACAGTAGGAAACTCAAAAATAAAATCTTAGTTTTGAGTCAACAATCACTGGTGATTTGAACCAAAAACTCATTTTCGATGCGGTTATGACTATACCCCCCCACCAGGAAGAGACATCGCTTTGGATAGTCACTGTATGTATGAATGGACAAAGCCTTTGATCATGTGACACAATTCACAATTCACTATGTAAAGACTCAATAGCACATTGAAGCCAAATAAAGTCATTTAAGATTGCTTCTCATGGAGACATAACACGAGCAGTTTGAGCTACTTCAGGAAGTGACGTTGCAGGCTGGCAAAGTGCTGCCCCCTCTCATTGAGTAACTCAAGTTGATAACTGACCGAGATACTGCAGGCTGTCATCAGCAGCAACATTTTCTTTATAACTTCTGTGTGCGATTTTAAAATAATTCGTTCAAGGATATACATTTTGTGTATTAGAAGCTATTATTGGTACCAGGTCTTATAAATTAATGTTGGATTTACACAAAGATTGACGTCGACGATTGTCATTTTTCCGTTCCCTGATAGGGGATCCTGTATTCTGCTAACAATGTCTGCAGTACCACAGTGAGGCCTTGAACTTCCATGGCTTCAATGAGAGGCGGCAGTCATTCTCCCCTGCTATAGACCGACTCAGGGGCTGGGGATATGCAAATTCCCAGTGTGCCTTGGGAAAATAATTAAGTGACTGTGTCACGCACATGCAAGCACTTTCACACACACACTATCCCCTCACACACACACACTATCCCCTCACACACACACACATACACAGGATTTGTGAATGAAATCCACTGAGGCAGAGACAAACAGACACCTACAGGCAATGCTCAGCCTAATGAGGCAAGTGCTCAGCACCCGGGACACAGGGGTTATCCTAATGTTGGCCTGATGTTGAGGGAATGCCAGAGAGGAAGTTCCAAATGAGCCCCCCAGGAGGGATGAGAGGAAGGATTGGGGAGATGCTCCGTTATGGCTTAGTCTGAAGAGCACACAGATACACAGGAGAGTGTCACAGTGACAATTTCTGATTAGACATCTTATTTTATGTGCAAACAGGCACACACACACGCATGCACACTCAGCTTCATTACACACACCTTTGATGTGTTAGTGTCTGTGTGTTCAGAAGTGAGTCTCCATACTCTCCAAGCAGCACACCTCCAAGTAACAGGCATCACCATGGTGACCAGGTGACCCATGCCAGCAATTAGGAGGCCCTAACAGCCTCGGAGCTGGAGAGTGTGCATAGATGCATCACTTACATTATGCAAATCATGGTCCCTGGGAAAGTAGTTCCTACCTTCGACAGAGCGGCCTTCTCGCTCCTTCACTTAATTCATTAGCACAACATGCGTGTCATGGGGGAATCATAACAGCGCAACACATCTGTAACATGCCTCCTATTGCAGTATGCAACTTTGGCAGAAACAACAACCTCGAGCGTTCTTGGGTATGAGACTATAAGCTTGGCACATCTGTATTTGGGGCGTTTCTCCCATTCTTCTCTGCAGATCCTCTCAAGCTATTTCAGTTTGGATGGGGAGTGTCGCTGCACAGCTATTTTCAAGTTTCTCCAGAGATGTTTGTCCGGGCTCTGGCTGGGCCACTCAAGGACATTCAGAGACTTGTCCCGAAGCCACTTCTGTGTTGTCTTGTCTGTGTGCTTAGGGTCGTTGTCCTGTTGGAAGGTGAACCTTCGCTCCAGTCTGAGGTCCTGAGCGCTCTGGAGCAGGTTTTCATCAAGGATCTCTTTGTACTTTTCTCCGTTCATCTTTCCCACGATCCTGACTAGTCTCACAGTTCCTGGTGCCAGGTTTCCTACAGATGTGACGCTTGGAATTCAGGCCAAAGAGTTAAATCTTGGTTTCGTCAGACCAAATAATCTTGTTTCTCATCGTCTGTGAGTCATTTAAGTGTCTTTTGGAAAACTCCAAGCTGGCTGTCATATGCCTTTTGCTGAGAAGTTGCCTCCGGCCACTCTACCATAAAGGCCTGATTGGTGGAGTGCTGCAGAGATGGTTGTCCTTCTGGAAGTTTCTCCACAGAAGAACTCTGGAGCTCTGTCAGTGTCCATCGGGTTCTTGGTCACCTCCCTGACCAAGGCCCTTCTCCCCCGATTGCTCAATTTGGCTGGGTGGCCAGCACTAGGAAGAGTCTTTGTGGTTCAATACTTCCATTTAAGAATGATAGAGGCAACTGTATTCTTGGGGACCTTCAATAATGCAGTAATGTTTTTGTACCCTTCCCCACATCTGTGCCACGAGACCATCATGTCTTGGAGCTCTGCATACAATTCCTTCGACCTCATGGCTTGGTTTTTGCTCTGACATGCACACCTTATATAGACAGGTGTGTGCTTTTCCAAATCATGTCACAGGTGGACACAGGTTTTCAGGTTTTCCAAACCACCACAGGTGGACTCCAATCAAGTTGTAGAAACATCTCAAGGAAACAAGATGCACCAGAGCTCAATTTTGCTTCTCATATCGAAGGGTCTGAATATTTATGTAAATAAGGTATTTCTGTTTATAAATATTTTTTTAATTTGTACACACTTTTTTATTTTTGGTTTGTCATTATGGGGGTATGGTGTGTAGATTGATGAGAGGGAAAATGCTTTAATTCATTTTAGGATAAGGCAGTAACATAACAAAATATGGAAAAAGCCAAGGGGTCTGAATACTTTCCAAATGCACTGTAGATGAGGTTGTCATAAAAATAACCACCCAACTTATTATGTTACTTGTTAAGCAACATTTTACTCCTGAACTTATTTAGGCTTGCCATAACAATGAGGTTGAATACTTGACTCAAGGTTATTGACTCATTTCAGATTTCCATTTTTTATTCATTTGTAAACATTTGACATTATGGGGTATTATGAGTAGGCGAGTGCATTTTTTTCTCCATTCATTTAGACTTCAGGCTGTAACACAACAAAATGTGGAAAAGGTCATACTTTCTGAAGGCACTGTACATGACCACTGCCTCGACAATATCAGTATTATCAGCCTCACGTGTCTTTTTTATTAAAGAAATGCATTAACTGAAGTAATGTGAATCTATTAAAATTGAATCTTCTTTCTTTTTCTTTTCTCTGCCCCACTCTAAAAAGGGGAGGAACTCTGTACTTTAAAATGACATAATGGACCTACATTTATATAGTTTCTTGACTGCGTCCAGCTCGCTAATAAAAAACAAAATGAAAGCCAGACAGCTAGGGCAACGGATATTCCATTTGCAAAATTTTTACGGAGAGGAAATATAACAGGTTGAATGTGGCTGAAAGTGGCCCCTGGCTAAAATGAGTTTGACTACCCTGCTTTCGATAGTTTATTTAAGTTTCACACTTGGGTAAAAAAATATTTGCAAATTTGAAATGGACTGTGAAATCCCCTGAATAGATTTTAAGTGTTGTTGAGAGAACCACTTTTAAACTGAATGCAGGGTCCATGCTATACAACCAATTAAAATGTAATTTCTCTCTCTGTCTGTCTCTCCCCATCTCTTTCTTAATCTCTAATCGATAAACACAATAGTGTATCTCCCCAAAACCAGAATGGAGAGTTAGAGGTGTGGAGTGGTGATAGTGTTATTCTGCCCAGCTTTGCTTTAATCTAAAAACATGGAGCGAGTGTGTTTTATCGATCAACTAGAAACCGGCGAGAGCTGTCTGAAATTAGGCCCAGGATGCTATGTATTCACACAAATACCATACACACACACACACACACACACACACACACACACACACACACACACGCACGCACGCACGCACGCACGCACGCACGCACGCACGCACGCACGCACGCACGCACGCACGCACACACACACACACACACACACACACACACACACACACACACACACACACACACACACACACACACACACACACACACACACACACACACACACACACACACACACACACACACACAGTGAAGGACGGAGACACACGTAAACACACACATTTATTCTATAAACATACACATATATTCTATAAACACACAAAAACACACAGAGGTAGTCTACAGTGCACTACGAAAGTATTCACCCCCTTGGCATTTTTCCTATTTTGTTTTATACAACCTGGAATTGAAATAGATTTTTGAGACGTTTGTATCATTTGATTTACACACATGCCTACCACTTTGAAGATGCAAAATATTGTCTCTCGTGAAACAAACAAGAAATTAGACAAAAAATATATAATAATTTGAGTGTGGCTAACTATTCACCCCCCCAAAGTCAATACTTTGTAGAGCACCCTTTTGCAACAATTACAGCTGTAAGTCTCTTGGGGTATGTCTCTGTAAACTTGGCACATCTAACCACTGGGATTTTTGACCATTCAAAACTGCTAATTAAAGTATGGGAATGGATGGGTTCTGCTGGTGTACAGCAATCTTACATATTCTCAATTGGATTGAGGTCTGGGCTTTGACTAGTCCATTACAATATGTTTAAAAGTTTTCCCTTAAACCACTCGAGTGTTGCTTCAGCAGTATGCTTAGGGTCATTGTCCTGCTGGAAGGTGAACCTCCATCCCAGTCTCAAATCTCTAGAAGACTGAAACAGGTTTCCCTAAATAATTTCCCTGTATTTAACGCCATCCATCATTCCTTCAATGCTGACCAGTTTCACAGTCCCTGCGGGTGAAAAACATTCCCACAGCATGATGCTGCCACCACCATGCTACACTATGGGGATGGTGTTCTCAGGGTGATGAGAGGTGTTGAGTTTGAGCCAAACATAGCATTTTCCTTTATGGCCAAAAAGCTAAATGTCAGTCTCATCTGACCAGAGTACCTTCTTTCATATGTTTGGGGAGTCTCCGACACACCTTTTGCCGAACACCAAACATGTTTGCTTATTCTTTTCTTTGTAGAGCTTTGCAGCTCCTTCGGGGTTATCTTTGGTCTCTTTGTTGCCTCTCTGATTAACTTTGTATGGTTGCAGGGGCAGTATTGAGTAGCTTGGATGAAATGTGCCCAGAGTAAACGGCCTGATCCTCAGTCCCAGTTGCTAATATATGCATATTATTATTAGTATTGGATAGAAAACACTCTGAAGTTTCTAAAACTGTTTGAATGATGTCTGTGAGTATAACATAACTCATATGGCAGGCATAAACCTGAGAGGAAATCCAAACAGGAAGTGGGAAATCTGAGGTTGGTCGATTTTCAACCCAGCCCCTATACACAGTGGGATGTTAGTTATGTTGCACCTCATAAGGCTTCCACTAGATGTCAACCGTCTTTAGAAACTTGAATGAGGCTTCTACTGTCTTGTGGGGTCGGATGAGAGCTCTTTGAGTCAGTGGTCTGACAGAGTGCCAGGTCCTAGTCACGTGCATTTCACATGATAGCGACCTGCTTTCCATTGTATTTCTACAGACAATGGAATTCTCCGGTTGGAACGTTATTGAAGATTTATGATAACAACATCCTGAAGATTGATTCTATACTTAGTTTGACAAGTTTCTTCGACCTGTAATATAACTTTTTGATGTTTTCGTCCGATGTTCGAATGGACCTGCACAAGCGTTTGGATTTGTGTACTAAACGCACTAACATTTCTTAACAAACTACTCTAATCTTGGTGTGCCAGAGTGCAGAATAACTGATGAATTTTAGAACACTCAACACCCGTTGAATATGTCTGGTGTCAGTAAACGTCGGCAACAAAGCGTAATCCAATAGTTGCCAGCAGCACTGTTTCAGTCACCATCGCTCTGGATAACATGAAAACTGCCTAACCAGCTCTGCTAGGGGGAGTAAAATGGTCAGAGTGGGGTGTTCTCTCATTACGAGTCTGGAAATAGCTAGCCAATGTTAGCCAGTTAGCTTGGGTGCTTGACTGTCATTGTGAGGTCAGAGGTTTCAGAACAATCATACTTATTGGCCACAGCGTCCAGTGTGCACTCAACGAGAAACACTCTGAATTTACGAACGGACAATCTGACAGCACAGTTGCAGTCACCAACGCTCTGTATAACAAAGCAGCCTAACCAGCTCTGCTAGGGCGAATAATGTTCAGTGAGCTGTTGATGTCTGGAAGTAGCTGGTAAGTTAGTAAAGAACACACGGATCAAACCTTAAAGATATGGGTGGGGCTAAGGCTTAAGAGGGTGTGAACAATGCTGAATGGGTGTAGACAAAGAAGTGCTCTTCAATAGTAGCCCAATAGTAGTACCAAAAAATTGAAAGATGGTTTCCTCAAAAGTGAGTTTACAAATTCAACTTTCAAAGCATAATTACTTTCCCAATGTTTCCTCAAATGCAGTGTATGATATACCATTTTGTAGCTCCGAGTCTCTACTTTTATCCAATATAATAAACAGAAGTTAAAATGTTGCTACATAAGACCAAATCCAGGTGGTGAATTCCATATGAAGTTACCATTGGCCTCATGGTGAAATCCCAAGGCGGTTCCATTCCTCTCTGGCAACAGAGTTAGGAAGGACGCATGTATCTTTTTAGTGACTGGTATATTGACACACAATTCAAAGTGTAATTAATAACTTTACCATGCTCATCTACCAATTGGTGCTCTTCTTTGAGAGGCATTGGTAAAGCCTTCCAGATCTTTGTGGTTCAATGTGTTTGAAAATCACTGCTCGACTGAGGGACCTGACAGATAATTGTATGTGTAGGGTACAGATATGTTTGTATTTGTATTTATTAAGGATCCCTTTCCCCTTTCCCTTTCGCTGCGGATGTATTTCACAACACAAGTGTAATCTCTCAGGCCCCTACCACATATCTACAACACAAAATCCATGTGTATGTGTGTGTCTAGTGCATATATTATTTTGTGTTTGTATGCATGTGTCTGTGCCTATGATTGTGTTGTTTCAGTCATTTTTTATTAATATCTCCATTTTGGGGGATTGTGTGTAGGCCAGTGACACAAATCACAATGTAATCCATTTTAAATTCAGGCAGTGACACAGGAAAATTTGGAAAATGTCAAGGGGTGTGCAGAGTTTAAGAAGACATTGATTATTGATTGTTGGTTTTGCTATAGGATGCCCACGTGACATAAAAATTTGTAACCCAAAATGTATTAAATAAAGATTTTAGATTATTTAAAGTAGCCACCCTTTGGCTTGATGACAGCTTTCACACTCTTGACATTCTCTCAACCAGCTTCATCTGTAATGTTTTTCCAACAGTCTTGAAGGAGTTCCCACATAAGCTGAGCACTTATTGGCTGCTTTTCCTTCACTCTCCAGTTCAACTCATCCCAAAACATCTCAATTGGGTAGAGGTTGACAGATTGTGGAAGCCAGGTCATTTTATTCAGCACTCCATCACTCTCCTTCTTGGTCAAATAGCCCTTACACAGCCTGGAGGTGTGTTGTCCTGTTGAAAAACCAATTATAGTCCCACTAAGTGCAAACCAGGTGGGATGGCATATCGCTGCAGAATGCTGTGGTAGCCATACTGGCCTTGAATTCTAAATAAATCACCAACAGTGTCAACAGCACAGCACAGCACACCCACACCATCACACCTCCTCATTCTTGCTTCATTGTGGGAACCACACATCATTACATTACATTTAAGTTGTAGAGATCCATTCACCTACTCTGCGTCTCACAAAGACACGCCAGTTGAACCCAAAAATCTCATCAGAACAAAGGACAGATTTCCACTGGTCTAATGTCCATTGTTCTAGTTTCTTGGCCCAAGCAAGTCTCTTCTCATAATTTGTGTCCTTTAGTATTGGTTTCTTTGCAGCAATTCAATGTTGAGATGTGTCTGTGTCTTGAACTCTGTGAAACATTTATTTGGGCTGCAATCTAAGGTGCAGTTAACTCTAATGAACATGGCCTCCCGGGTGGCGCAGTGGTTAAGGGCTGCTGTGCCAGCAGAGACTCTGGGTTCACGCCCAGGCTCTGTCGTAATCGGCTGCGACCGGCTGTGACCGGGAGGTCCGTGGGGCGACGCACAATTGGCCTAGCGTCTTCCAGATTAGGGAGGGGTTGGCCGGTAGGGATATCCTTGTCTCATCGCACACCAGTGACCCATGTGGCGGGCCGGGCACAGTGCACGCTAACCAAGGTTGCCAGGTGTTTCCTCCGACACATTGGTGCGGCTGGCTTCCGGGTAGGATGCGGGCTGTGTTAAGAAGCAGTGTGGCTTGTTTGGGTTGTGTATCGGAGGACGCATGACATTCAACCTTCATCTCTCCCGAGCCTGTACGGGTGTTCTAGCGATGAGACAAGATAATAGCTACTGAAACAATTGGGTACCATGAAATTGGGGAGAAAAACAGGGTAATTCTTTTTTTTTTATACTCTAAGAACAATATCCTCTGCAGCAGGGGTAATTCTAGGTCTTCCTTTGCTCTGCAGTCGTCATGAGAGCCAGTTTCATCATAGCTCTTGATGATTTGTGCGGCACTTGAAGAACATTTCTCTTAAAGTATTTATTGACTGTCATTTCTCTTTGCTTATTTGAGATGTTCTTGTCATAATATGGACTTGGTATTTCACAAAACAGGGCTGTCTTCTGTATACAACACAACTGATTGGCTCAAACACATTAAGAAGTAAAAAAGATTATATATATAATATATTTAAAATATGTTTTTATTTGTTTAACACATTTTTGGTTACTACATGATTCCATATGTGTTATTTCATAGTGTTTATGTCTTCACTATTATTCTACAATGTAGAAAATAGTCAAAATAAAGAAAAACCCTGGAATGAGTTGGTCTATCCAAACTTTTGATTGGTACTGTCTATGGAAGTACTTTAGTGCATACAAAAATGGGTTAAATATTGGTAAATAAAAGAGAAAATTTGCTTTCTGATGTCTCAAAGATATAGGACTGACTCTTCAAAACAAACTTTTTGAAGAGTCAGGGGTTCTAAAATGCTATATCAAATAACTAAATGATCATTGGTATGACCATCTTAAAACAATTCCATATGTTACTCTCATAGAAACTCAGCCCTGGGCCCTTAGACTCTAGGAGGGTTCTTTGACTGTACAAATCATTTTAGCTATGGTTATTAGAAATGTGAATAGCAAGGAAACTTTCTTTATGACTCAGTTATAAGGAAAATGCAACTTTTTACACAAATCATGTTGTGACATTTAATAAAATGTAATTATAATTGCTAAATTTTTGTTATTAATATGACTCATTTGAAATTATGAGAACAACACTTCAGATAAATTGTATAATTGCTAAGCTCAACTGTCGACTAAACTTCACTATCATTAAAAATATAAAGTCAGACCACCAACTGATGAAGAGTTTAGTTGGCATTCACAAAGCACTCCACCTTCAACGGTGTTAACAAGTTGAGATTATTGTTTGACAAAGTTTGAGTCTGAGGACGAAATACATTACTTTTGTAACGTATTTCCCCCAGCACTGGATGACACATGAAATCAAATTTCATTTGCATAGATACCTTTTCAGCAGTGTTAGTCGATCCAAGTTCCTCTCCCTGATGTCTCCTTCTAGGTAATGAAAATAGCTAGAGCTTAGGAACAGCACTTTTTGCTATAGTGTTAGGGGGCTGAGTTTTCTAAGTCGTCCATTTTCTGAAGGGAAAATAAAACAATGATGGTGAATTACAATTAGTAGAATGAGTCTCCTCCATGTTGTGCCAGACCTTCCCTTATAGACACCTCAGGCCATTCCACTGTCACGACTCTATCACAGGGACACGATACAAACACGAGAGCTGCTCTTGGCACTTTTTCTCCCCTCATCTTTTCTTTACCTGTGCTTCCTTTTTTATTTACTCTACCCTTCAATTGTCAGTCACATGAACGATCTCCCTCCATCCACCCACCTACTTTGGCCTTCTGTTTGTTAACCATGATGTATTGTTCAGTACACTGCTGTTCATTGTCCTCGGAAAAGCTGAGGAACTGAAAAACTTTAGCCTTCAGTTTAGTTCTGAGGGTGTGCGTTTAATTGTAGAATGTTTAATCGCTACGACAACCCGAGGGGCGTGTCACAGCTGCTGCTTTGGTACATCCTCTGCAGGAGCAAAGTCACCCGAATGCCTAGAAACGTATGCATGTAACTAGTGGCTGGTGAGAACAAGGGAAACAGTGTGTGCTGTGCCAATTCATTCATCATACTCTGTTTACATCCACCCCGGACCGGGTTCACGCTGTTTACCACCTCCCCCAGTAATTGTGGGGAAGTGCTACAGACGTGAATTTGATGCAGAGGTGAGACTATTCTAGCGTAGCATCGAAGTAGGCAGTGCCGCTTCAAGTCAATGCCCTCTGTATTAAAGCTTGGGCTGGAGCTGATGTTGTTTAGTTAGGGCGAGGTTTTGGAGATGATTTGGGAACAATAACTTCAAGGTTGCAACCCCATAGAAAACCTTTGGAGGGAGTTGAAAATCTGTGTTGCCCAGCAACATCCCCAAAATATCACTGCTCTAGAGGAGATCTGCATGGAGGAATGGGCCAAAATACCATCAAACGTTTGTCCTCTGTCATTGCCAACAAAGGGTATATAACAAAGTATTGAGATAAACTTTGACCAAATACTTATTTTACTTATTTTAATACTTATTTTCCACCATAATTTGCAAATAAATTCATAAAAAATCCTACAATGTGATTTTCTGTTTTTTTTCTCATTTTGTCTGTCATAGTTGAAGTGTACCTTGAAGTGTAACTCATCTTTTTAAGTGGGTTTTGAACTTGCAACTTTCCGGTTACTAGTCCAACACTCTAACCACTAGGCTACCCTGCCGCCCCAGCTACCCTGAATCAATGAGGAGGCAGAACCCACCTCAATTTAAACTGTTGTTAGGTAATAATTTGAAATTGAAAAAAAAACCTCACGCTGTGGCGACCGTTAGAGATATTTGGAACTCTCATGTTAAAAGGTTAACTTCACTACATGGTTTGGATTTTCACCCTCCTTCTCTTGGATACCAGTAAACACCAGATATTTTTGCAAACTGTAGATGGTTTTCGTATTTCAAGTAAGGATTCTCTTAGAAACTTGTTCTCTCTTTTTTGTTTGATAACGTTAGTTTCGATAGTATTCACAGGAGCTTTTAGCTGGTTAGTTTGTATCTCTAGAGTCACTGCTTTTTCATCACTCATTTCAAGTCTCATCTTCATCTCCTTTATATCTTTATGGAGTAAGCCAAGTACGTCTAGTTTCTTATTTATTGTTGTTAGCAGGTGAAAGGCATAGATATTGAGTCCAGCTGTTTTATTTTTGCACTTGGTTCTCCACGTTTACAGAGGTGTGTGTTCAGATGATCCAACGTTCACAGGTTTGGTAGTATTTGTCAAGCCTTAAATGTGTTTTGGGTTTTTATCAAACTTTGATGTTATTGCTCACGAGTGAGCAGATCAGCGTCCGTGAAAAGTGGTATTATTTACAGTAGTTAGTTTCATGAGATATTTGGAGCCGCCATATTCAAGGCGCCATCTTAGCTCTGATACCAGACTTTTTTTTCCTTTCCCACCTCTTTCTCTTTTTCCTTGTCAATGCCAAATGGTTTTGCAAAAACCTTTTTAAAAGCCACCATTTTTTGCCGCCCTCTTCTTTGTCCTCTCTCTCTTTATTTTGTCTCTCTCAAAACCCCAACACATTCTTTTTCCTTTTCTCCTTTCGAGGCAGCACTGCTCGACGACCACAATAAAATGTTTTCAGCATGACCGGTATAGAGGAAAAGGAGAGTGACGGGCTGGTGGATTTAGAAAGTCAAGCCACCACGCTCAGGGGCTGAAATAGTGGCAGAATAAAATGTATTCTAATTCGTTTTAAGGAAGTGCTTTGCTTTCAACAGTAGGCCATTCATAATGGCATTGACCTGTGTGGTTGTGAGGCGTCCCATGGTTCCACGGTTCAGCTCTGATACTCCTTAAAAGCTCCGATGGGGGAGCCTTTCATGATAATCACCTTAATTTTTTTTATTTTACCAAGCAAATCAGTTAAGAACAAATTCTTACTCACAATGACGGCCTACTCCAGCCGACACAGGGCCAATTGTGCGCTGCCCTATGGGACTCTAAAATCACGGCTGGATGTGAACCAGCGACTGTAGTGACACCTCTTGCACTGAGATGCAGTGCCTTAGACTGCTGTGCCACTCGGGAGGCAAAACATTTGAGACTCATTGCTGCTTTAACCTTGAGGGTAATTTTCTTCACTTTTCATTAAATCTTCACGAGACAGAATATGCCCTGTTTTGTCTCTTCTGCAAATCAAGTTATTATTATGGACACAACATTTTTTATTTTCTTGCATTTTAGCCTCGGTATGGACAGAAGGTTTCAAAGCCTTTTTAATCTGAAGCATACTTATAATAGAAAGACTGCTGTATATGTACATTAGATTAAATTCATCGGAACAAGACTGTCCAATATGACCTAAACCCCGCCGTATCCCAGTAGTTAGATCTCACTCAGGAAATATGAGCAATATTCTCCCTTAATTCCCAGAATACTTTGTGTTATTTTTAGATGTCACATTTCTGGAAAATAATAGGAAAGGAGCCCACAGATGTCATTATGGTGGAGAAGATGAGATAATATCTAGGAAGTGTCACATCTCAAAGACTACCTTTCTCTGGGAGAGAGACAGCTCAAATTAACCCGGTCACCATAGCCATGATTACTCTGTCTCCCTTTGTCTATTCTGCTCAACCAATCCCATTACTGGAACAGAGGTCGTTGGTAACTTCCCACCAATCAGAAGTTGGTTTAGGTTACAGGGATACTTTGGGATTTTGGCAATTAAGCCCTTTATCTACTTCCCCAGAGTCAGATGAACTCATGGATACCATTTTTATGTGTCTGCATCCAGTATGAAGGAAGTTGAAGGTAGTTTTGTGAGCCAGTGCTATATAACTGCATGCATGCATGTTACCATAGATTTCCAGTCATTGCGCTCACCGTAGTTAGCAGTTGAGCTAACGATAGTAAGCAACTTCCTTCAAGCTACATGCAGAGACATAAAAATGGTATCTACAAGTTCATGTGACACTGGGGAAGTAGATACAGGGCTTCTTTGACAATATCCTGAAGTATCCCATTAAGTTTCAGAATGGAGAGCTCTGATTAGACACTTTGGATTATATGATCGGTAACCATAATGGAACGTTGTGTGTCTGTTCGCGCATACCTTTTCTCTCTGTCTACAGTTGAAGTTTAATGCATGCATGCGTGAACACACACAAACTTCAACTGTAGTCAGAGGGAAAAGCTAGAGAGAGATAGCGAGGGCAAGACAAAGAGAAGGCATGCATTACAATACTTTCGCATTTAAAATGCAGTTGGGTTAGAGAGAGGTGATGTGTGCATGAAATGACCCTGAGAGCCCTTGTACCCCGGCACAGTAGGAGAACCCCTTACCCAATTGCCACGAGGTCTCCCCCCCAATACATAACACATGGTTGAAAATGCAGTAAACTGACATGCCTCAACCCCTCAACACCTTTCCAGGAATGAAGAAAACAAAAAATAAAGTGCTTTGATCACAGGCAAAATACATTTAGCTTTCTTTTATCTTTCGGGGAAATTGAGTTTATGGCATCTATAACCTTCTATAATATAACACTTTGAAAATAATCTTGGAAACTAAAGGCTAAATCCAAATGGCTTCGGCCTCTCACTCTCTCTCTGTCTCTCGCTCTCTCACCTTCAAATACCAATTTCTGCCCACAGGGTTAAAATGCTAATGCTCTCAGAGGAGTTGCGGAGGGATTCTGCTTGCCTCAGTAACGTTCCTCTCAGACTTTATTGGATATTATCCATAATGTATCGCATCTGTGATTGATTGCAATTTACATGTTGTATAAAACAAATGGCCGAGCCTGTACAGTACATCACGAGAGGACTGTGGACTAATATGTGTTAAATTAGACATGCAGGTGTCTACTCTATATTCCTTTCTCTCCCTTGTTCTTTTTGCTCTGTGCCTACTAGTGGAGGGGGGTATTATGCCCAGCTATTTGAGAAAGACGAGAGAACTTTTTGGCAAAGAAAAATACCTCTGGAACTGCCCCCCATAACGCTCCACCCCCTAACTCCCCACCTGTCTACTCCTGCTACACTGGGTAATAAATGAACAGTACAAGTTCAACATATAGTTCCATTAGGAACCAGCCAACTGAGCTTCACAAACACTCAATCTACCCCCTAATCGTTCCTCTCTACACCCCTCCACTTTAACCCCCCCAGTGCCAATTTCAAATTATGCCCATAAAAAGTCCTTGTCTATCTCAAAAGCATGGTTTTATGAATGTGTCTAGCCCACCGTGACCCCCAGACCACCCCCCTAAAAAGCAGGGCTGTGAATGCTAGGGGCCAGGAATACATTGGCTGGATTATGAAAGGATGATACAGTGGGGCAAAAAAGTATTTAGTCAGCCACCAATTGTGCAAGTTCTCCCACTTAAAAACATGAGAGAGGCCTGTAATTTACATCATAGGTACACTTCAACTATGACAGACAAAATGAGAAAAGAAAATCCAGAAAATCACATTGTAGGAAAATGTATTCATTTATTTGGAAAATAAGTTTTAATAAGATTTATTTTTCTCATTTTGTCTGTCATAGTTGAAGTGTACCTATGGTGAAAATGACAGGCCTCTCATCTTTTTAACTGGCTTCCGTCTGGCCACTCTACTAGAATGGAAATTGTTCCGGAATTCTTCCAAAGTTATTGAGGAGTACATCACATCAGTCACTGGCTTCATTAATAAGTGCATCAATGATGTCGTCCCCACAGTGACCGTACATACAGTGCCTTGCGAAAGTATTCGGCCCCCTTGAACTTTGCGACCTTTTGCCACATTTCAGGCTTCAAACATAAAGATATAAAACTGTATTTTTTGTGAAGAATCAACAACAAGTGGGACACAATCATGAAGTGGAACGACATTTATTGGATATTTCAAACTTTTTTAACAAATCAAAAACTGATAAATTGGGCGTGCAAAATTATTCAGCCCCCTTAAGTTAATACTTTGTAGCGCCACCTTTTGCTGCGATTACAGCTGTAAGTCGCACGGGGTATGTCTCTATCAGTTTTGCACTTCGAGAGACTGAAATTTTTTCCCATTCCTCCTTGCAAAACAGCTCGAGCTCAGTGAGGTTGGATGGAGAGCATTTGTGAACAGCAGTTTTCAGTTCTTTCCACAGATTCTCGATTGGATTCAGGTCTGGACTTTGACTTGGCCATTCTAACACCTGGATATGTTTATTTTTGAACCATTCCATTGTAGATTTTGCTTTAAGTTTTGGATCATTGTCTTGTTGGAAGACAAATCTCTGTCCCAGTCTCAGGTCTTTTGCAGACTCCATCAGGTTTTCTTCCAGAAGGGTCCTGTATTTGGCTCCATCCATCTTACCATCAATTTTAACCATCTTCCCTGTCGCTGCTGAAGAAAAGCAGGCCCAAACCATGATGCTTCCACCACCATGTTTGACAGTGGGGATGGTGTGTTCAGGGTGATGCCCTGTGTTGCTTTTACGCCAAACATAACGTTTTGCATTGTTGCCAAAAAGTTCAATTTTGGTTTCATCTGACCAGAGCACCTTCTTCCACATGTTTGGTGTGTCTCCCAGGTGGCTTGTGGCAAACTTTAAACAACACTTTTTATGGATATCTTTAAGAAATGGCTTTCTTCTTGCTACTCTTCCATAAAGGCCAGATTTGTGCAATATACGACTGATTGTTGTCCTATGGACAGAGTCTCCCACCTCAGCTGTAGATCTCTGCAGTTCATCCAGAGTGATCATGGGCCTCTTGGCTGCATCTCTGATCAGTCTTCTCCTTGTATGAGCTGAAAGTTTAGAGGGACGGCCAGGTCTTGGTAGATTTGCAGTGGTCTGATACTCCTTCCATTTCAATATTATCGCTTGCACAGTGCTCTTTGGGATGTTTAAAGCTTGGGAAATCTTTTTGTATCCAAATCCGGCTTTAAACTTCTTCACAACAGTATCTCGGACCTGCCTGGTGTGTTCCTTGTTCTTCATGATGCTCTCTGCGCTTTTAACGGACCTCTGAGACTATCACAGTGCAGGTGCATTTATACGGAGACTTGATTACACACAGGTGGATTGTATTTATCATCATTAGTCATTTAGGTCAACATTGGATCATTCAGAGATCCTCACTGAACTTCTGGAGAGAGTTTGCTGCACTGAAAGTAAAGGGGCTGAATAATTTTGCACGCCCAATTTTTCAGTTTTTGATTTGTTAAAAAAGTTTGAAATATCCAATAAATGTCGTTCCACTTCATGATTGTGTCCCACTTGTTGTTGATTCCTCACAAAAAAATACCGTTTTTATGTCTATGTTTGAAGCCTGAAATGTGGCAAAAGGTCGCAAAGTTCAAGGGGGCCGAATACTTTCGCAAGGCACTGTACATACCCCAACCGGAAGCCATGGATTGCAGGATTACAGGATTACATCCACACTGAGCTAAAGGTTAGAGCTGCCGCTTTCAAGGAGCGGGACTCTATCCTGGACGCTTTAACAGCTTCTACCTCCAAAAGACTCCTGAACAGTTATTGAAATAGACTACCCACACTATTTGCATTGTCCTACCCCACCACCCCGTCCCCTTATTTACACTACTTCTACTCTCTGTTTATTATCTATGCATAGTCACTTTAACTCTACCTCTCATAGCAAAGTGTCTGAATACTTATGTAAAAAAAATACATATTTTATTGGCAAAAATGTATAGAAACCTGCTGTCACTTTGTCATTATGGGGAAATGTTTGTAGATTGACGGATAAAATGTTTATTTAATCCATTTTAGAATAAAGCTGTAATGTTGTGGAAAAATTCAAGGGGTCTGAATACTGGTACATGGCTACATGAGAGTCTCACCTTTCCATAGTCTGTAGCCCAAACTGTCTGGACGCTAGAGACAGAAGTTGTAGAGCAAAATGTGACCAAAACATTTGGATGCTACCAACGTTTTCTTAAGAAGACCAAATTTTTTGGGGATGTCTCATGGTCTGACAAACACCATTCTAGCTCTGCCACCTTTCACCGCAGCTGCGGAAGGGTGGCATTGGCGGATGCAGTGGATTGAGATGCAGCCCAGAAAGAACCTGATACAGTATATTTTCCTTTAACCTCTTCAGTCGACCCTCTACTTTTTCGAACATTCTGTTAAAAATCGCGCAACATTTCAGTGCCCTGCTACTCAGGCCAGGAATATAGTATATGCAAATGATTAGTATGTGTGGATAGAAAACACTCAGACATTTATAAAACTGGTTAAATCACGGCTGTGACTATAACAGAACGTGCGTTTCATCGAAAAGTGCAAGAAAATCTGATCACTGAAAATGGAAATAAATATCCTTGCGCCACTTCCAGGAATTGTTCAAAGTGAACCGAATTACATGAGGCCGAGGTTTCAGTGCCTACAGCTTCCACACGATGTCTAGAGTCTTTTCATTTGATTCAGCTTTGATTCTTGGTCAAACTGAATCAAGGGAATCGATTCCCTCCGGTCTCTGATCGGATGTTTTGGTCCAGCTCTCTCCAGACATCTTTTCGAGACCGAAAGCTATAGAAGTTACATCGTCTCCTGATGAATTTTATCGCTTATTAAGTGTACTAATACCTAAAGTTGCATTACAAAAGTATTTCGAAGTGTTTTGTGAAAGTTTATCGTCGACTTTTTGAGTTTAAAAAAATGACGATACGTTATGAAACGCTATTTTTTTCCGTTTATCACACAGTCTTCATAGATGGATATCTAGGATATATATGGACCGATTTAATCGAAAAAAAGACCCAATAGTGAATATGGGACATCTAGGAGTGCCAACAAAGAAGATGGTCAAAGGTAATTCATTTTTTATATTTTATTTGTGCGGTTTGTGTAGCGCCGACTATGCTAATTATTTTGTTTACGTCCCCTGCGGGTCTTTTGGGGTGTTACATGCTATCAGATAATAGCTTCTCATGCTTTCGCCGAAAAGCATTTTAAAAATCTGACTTGTTGCCTGGATTCACAACGAGTGTAGCTTTAATTCAATACCCTGCATGTGTATTTTAATGAACGTTTGAGTTTGAACTAATCCTATTAGCATTTAGCGTAGTGCATTTGCATTTCCAGAGCTCTAGATGGGACGCCTGCGTGCCAGGTAGGAGCAAGAGGTTAACTGATGGATTACACTCAAGCTCTCTGGGTCTTCCTTTCCCGTAGCGGTACTCATACAACTTCATTCCCCAATCACACTACATGTATTTATTCCTCTGTTCCCCCTCATGTCTTTGTGTGTGATTGTTTCGTGTTATGTGTCATTTTTGACGCGCTAATTCTGGTGTGCATTTATTCCGTGTTTTATATTCACGAGGTATGTTTATTTGTTTGTACTTTATTGTTGTGACTGTTTGTGCGTTTTTGCACTTTGGCATATTGGATGGAGGTTTCAACGCAGTGGCGTCCGACTGTTGGTTTCTCCTGCCTAAATAAAGTGTGCACCGGTTCACAACTCTCTGCTCTCCTGCACCTGACTCTGCTCCCAGTATGCACACCATTGAGAGCCTCTCTGGGCTCCTGCATTTATCAGATTCCTTTGGCGAGAAAATGAAACACAATTTACATTGCATTGAGATGATTTTCCAGCCATATTTTCCTATAATGCTCTCATTATAGGTCAACAGATGGACAGTAAGACTGAAGTATAATATTCTATAGATTGACAAAAGGCGATTTCAAACCCACTTTGAAGCCCCTTTCTGTCTCTCACTGCTAAGGCAGAGACAGAGGCACAGAGGCCCGGTAAGGCCCGAGTAAAGCCAGGGGCTCTCTTTATCGCTCTGCCTTCCAGCCCCAGAGTGGTTCTGGAAAGTGGTTAGTAGAGGGATCCCACATGGGTCAGTATCTGCAAGAGGAGATCAGTGGAAGATAGTTGAAAGTGTCTGGAGTCCCTTTGTAGTGGAAGCCTATGAGACACAGATAGGAGGGACGCATGAATTTGAAAGGAGAGATGTTAAGGTAGAGAGCGAAACAAGGGGAAATTGTTGTGGTTGTTAATAAACAGTACAAAAGTTTAACCAGGTTGAAATAAAAAACTGTGAAGATTGTGTGTTCCTCTTAATTTGAATTCATTGGAAGCAAAACCATAACTGGGAAAAAACGCTCAAAACAATGTTCACAAATCGATTTCAAAGACTTCAGGGAGTATAACTTCTAAATACACCATAGTAAAAAAAATACGATCTCTCTTGCTCTCGCTCATTGGAAAAGTAATAGGAATATGACATATAGGGAGGCAATTTGCTACATTGAAATCAGTAAAGGACTTTATGGTGCTAATTATGCTTATTACTGTGTAATTTGCTCCATCCCCTACAACTTCATTTCAAACAATGCTCAATCAACAGAACATGAATTGGTACTTACTTTTTCTGAATGCAGCTTGGCTTCATCTGGGCCAAAACAATGACTTCCTCATCACAGAAGGTCCTCAGTTAGGTTCCATGCGGGCTGCAAGTTGGGGAACCCTGCCATAGGAGAACACTTTGAAGAGCCCTTTTTAGTTGCAGGTAGAACCCATTCGGTTCCATGTAGAATATTTTTCGACAGAGGGTTCTACATGGAACCCTTTTGGGTTCTAACTGGAACCAAAAAGGGTTATCCTATGGGGACAGCCGAAAAACCCTTTTGTAACCCTTTTTGTCTTAAGACTGTACTGTATTTTGCGAAATATGCAGCACTGCAATATTCTCCTAAACTAAAGATGAGCATGCTGCGGAATGACTATTGATTTATGAATGGATGAGAGAGCCATATCAAGGTATGGGTTTGATTTGATGGAAGATTGTTTCTTCTCAGCAGGTTACCATTTAATCTCCAATACGCACACAGTTTTTATTCTACACTTTATAAATGCATTATTTAAGTTGATGCATCACATATAGTAAAGAGAGAGACAGAATGTTGAATGAAATATAGATATGTATTTCGTACTGCCTAAATACCATTGGTGAAGGCCACAGTGCAACCCTACAGCAACAATAATCATGTTTGAAGCTCTTTTAGTCGGCTTTTCACATTTTCTTTCAGTTGCTAACCCCACACAAAAGGAAGAGGTTCCCCTCACTCAATAGCCTATTTAATGTGTAGGTGTTAAAGAGAAGGAGGATCATTCACAGCCAGGCACTGTGTGCTGGAGAGAGGGGCTGCGTTCGCTAGCCTTAGTGAGCGAATGAGATGGGCAGGTTTATAGCGTTGCTGTCTTCTGTGTACGTTATCCCTATTGTTGAAAAAGTCAAGGATCACTCCAGCAATACATTCCCCCAGTAAT
Organism: Oncorhynchus gorbuscha; assembly: GCF_021184085.1. Lineage (NCBI taxonomy): Eukaryota > Metazoa > Chordata > Actinopteri > Salmoniformes > Salmonidae > Oncorhynchus > Oncorhynchus gorbuscha. Next base: position 33,601,833 of record NC_060193.1, on the reverse strand, counting down.
TTGGAGGTTGTAAAATGAGTGGGAGACATGGACAAACCACTTTGGATGTAATGTAGCATTGAACTATGTCACACAGGTCTTCAGCTTGTTCTTTAGCACCCATAATAAGATCATAAATGTTTCTCTATTTCACATTATTAATCTATCTGGATCATAATGGGATACATAATCTTATGAATAGATACATTAATTATGGATTCATGCAAATATGAGAGGTTGTAAATGTAATATACAGAAATTGTGTGTGAGTCGATGTTCGTACTCCCACAGAAATCGGATTAGCTTAATAACAAAATCACCAGAAAAATCTGTCAGTTTAAGCTAGAGATTTCTCATTCTACAACATCCACCGATGTTGCTCTTCCACATCTGCTGTGAAAGGTGACAGTGATATTGCGATGTTTGACAGACCATGAGACATCCAGAAAATCGATCTTCTTACAAAATCATTGGTAACGTCCGAACGGTTTGGTCTAGATACCGTTCGGACGCTATGGAAAGATGAGACTCTCACGAACATGATGGTGTTCACTGTTTAGCTCTACAACCCCCACAAGGGCGTTGGAACTATTCTGAAGTAGGTATAGCTGATCTGCCAACTTCTGTCTATAGCATCTGAAGAGTTTGGATAACACTAATATGAGCCCTCTGTGGAAAGGTGAGACTCGCAGTGTCATGGCGTTGGCCTGGCAGGTCGGTTTATGACAGTCATAAATACCTCTTCCCCCCTTTTTCCTCTATCTACCCTACTGATGTTACATTTGCAAAACCCTTGGTTAACATAGGGATACTGGGAACATCAGAAGGTGGGGGGAAATTAACTATATTCTAGTAATCCGACCAATTGAACATATGCGGTGGTACTTAATGAATATGATGTCGGTTCGGTTGTCATCTGAAACATTCTCATCAATGATAAGATGATATAAAGTCTACAGTGGAAAGTCTACACATCAGAGTTATCGGATTCACGTGGAATTGTTGTTCAATTTAAATGTTTGAATATGACATTATTTGTGATGGGATGAAATGTGATTTTAGCTTATAAAATGTGAGATTTGGGTTTTACATTAGATAGGGCTCTGCTCAATCAGTGGCCCGCCCCTGTGAAGGGACGTGGGCTGTAAAACTTTTCAAACACGCCCTCCTCTCCACGCCCTCCTCTCCCTTCCTATATAAGCCCTGGACTACAATATAACCTCCTGTTCCGAGGATGTGGGGACGACGGTCCGATGTCAGAATGGTTCAGATAATAACTACAGAACAATGCCAACATCAGCGTGAGCTTTGGTTGCGAATGGTATGAACTTTGAACTCTTATTCACTACAGAAGTGATACCTCCTAGACGTTGAGTTAGCAACAGTCGCTGCAAACGAGGGTTAGGAAGAAACAGACAGAGTATCCCATCTATCACACAACAACGTTACCCCAACATATCCAATTGACAACCAGAGACATTCTTCAAAGGGCAAAGGACTCGGTTGGACAACACAGACATCCATCTACCACCAACTTACCGAGTAAATATTTATTGCATTTTCGTTTTTCCAAATGGGCAGAATTTAGAATGCATAAGATACTGTATTTACGATAGCACAGCTTCGTCCTTTGTTCGTCAGTCTTCCCGCTCTTTCACTCAAACCCAGACCCTTTTCTTTTGTGTAACAAGCTGTCATATCTGTTCTGCCCGATAGGGACGTTTTCCTTTATGATGTAATTTGTAATCAAGTTATGATTTAATTATGTGTAATTCTGTGTAATTAGTTAGGTATTTAGTGAAAAAATAATTAAACCCAATTTTCTATTGCTGATTCAACTTGTTAGCCAGGGTTCATGCAGATAACCAAGAAATTAGAACTTTCATATGAGACTGAATTAAGATGTCGCTCTGGATAAGAGCGTCTGCTAAATGACTTAAATGTAATGTAAATGTATTGACTACTATTGATGTAAAATATTACTAGGTCTTTAAAAAAATATAGATTTTTTTTATTTTACCCCTCTTTCTCCCCAATTTTGTGGTTTCCAATTGTTTAATAGCTACTATCTTGTCTCATCGCTACAACTCCCGTATAGGCTCGGGAGAGACGAAGGTTGAAAGTCATGCGTCCTCCAATACACAACCTAACCAAGCCGCACTGCTTCTTAAAACAGCTTGCATCCAACCCGGAAGCCAGCCGCACAAATGTGTCGGAGGAAACACCGTGAACCTGGCAACCTTGGTTTGTACGCACTGCGCCCGGCCCACCTCAGGAGTCGCTGGTGCGCGATGAGACAAGGATATCCCTACCGGCAAAACCCTCCCTAACCCGGACGACGCCAGGCCAATTATACTTCGCCCCACGGACCTCCCGGTCACAGCCGGTTACGACTGAGCCTGGGTACGAACCCAGAGTCTCTGGTGGCACGGCTGGCGCTGCAGTACAGCGCCCTTAACCACTGCGCCACCCGGGAGGCCCCATATTACTAGGTCTTTAAGAGTTCATTCAGAAGATAACAGCTCTATAAATATTATTTTGCGGTGCCCGACTCTCTAGTTATTTACATTTACATAATTAGCTCAATCCGGTAATATTAATCACAGAGAAATTAGTTTATAGAATAGCATGTCATATAACTTAATCCGACATAGCCAAAGACACGACAACAGGAACATATACATGTTGGTTGTTTACATTTTTTTATTTATTAAATAACACATATGGAATCATGTAGTAAACAAATGTATTTTATATTTGAGATTCTTCAAAGTAGCCAAAGCTGCCTTGATGAAAGCTTTGCACACTCTTGACATTCTCTCAACCAGCTTCATGACATAGTCACCTGGAATGCATTTCAATTAACAGGTTTAGCTTGTTAAAAGTTATTTGTGGAATTTATTTTCTTAATGTGTTTGAGTCAATCAGTTGTGTTGTGACAAGGTAGGGGTGGTATACAGAAGATAGCCCTATTTTGTAAAAGAATAAGATCATATAATGGCAAGAACAGCTCAAACAAGCAAAGATTAATGACAGACCATCATTACTTTAAGACAAGGTCAGTCAATACGGAACGTTTCTTCAAGTGCAATTGCAAAAACCACAAAGCGCTACGATGAAACTGGCTCTCATGAGTACCGCTACGGGAAAGGAAGACCCAGAGTTACCTCTGCTGCAGAGGACAAGTTCATTAGAGTTTACTGCAGCCTGAATAAATGCTTCACATAGTTCAAGTAACAGACACATCTCAACATCAGCTGTTCATCGGAGACTGCGTGAATCTGGCCTTCATAGTCAAATTGCTGCCAAGAAACCACTACTAAAACACACCAATAAGAAGAAAAGACTTGATTGGGCCAAGAAACACGAGCAATGGATGAGTCCAAAGGTCGTAATAAGAACATTTCCCAGGACATAGACTTATCTGATATTGGCAGAAAGCTGAAATTATTGTTAATCTAACTGCACTGTCCAATTTGCAGTAACTATTACAGTGAAATAATACCATGCTATTGTTTAAGTAATGAACTTGAAAAGTTATTAATGAACCAATTAAGCACATTTGGGCAGTCTTGATACAACATTTTGAACAGAAATACAATTGTTCATTGGATCAGTCTAAAACTTTACACGCACACTGCTGCCATCTAGTGGCCAAAATCGAAATTGTGCCTGGGCTGGAATAATCATTATGGCCTTTCTCTTACATGTCAAAGATGATGATACAAAAAAGACAAAAAAACGCGTGGATTTTCCTTTGTGTATTATCTTTTACCAGCTCTAATGTGTTATATTCTCCTACATTCACTTCACATTTCCACAAACTTCGGTGTTTCCTTTGAAATGTTAATCTGTAGAAACTATGAGTACATAGGTTCAGGACATTTGTGAAACATCATATCACAGTTTGAAAATACTTTATATGTCTAATAAAATATCTAGTTAACAGAAGAAAGGAAGACAAAATAAGGACAAAAGAAGGACAGAAGAAAAAGGAAAAGAAAGAGGACAGCAAAGTGAAACAGTCAGCACTTCTATTGCAACTTCGTATTTTGTCGTCCTAACGTAGTCTACACTGCTATCTGCCCAGCAGCTAGCCAGCTAGCAAACATCCACCTTCTACCGAATAGCAGCACTGTAGAAACTATTACACTCAACTGAACGACTTGATTAGTGTAGTGTTAGCTAGCTACATAGTTGTCTTTGCTGTCTTCGTATCCAAGATAATTGTGTAGTTTAGAGCGTGTAGTCTTAGAGTGATTATCTTAATTTATCGAGGTTAGCTAGCCAGCTATTTGTCGTCCTTAACGTAGGAGACACTGCTAGCTAGCCAACAGCTAGCCAACGTCTACTGAATAGAACTTCCGCACTCAACAACCCGGTCGCATTCTGCTTCGCTCCACAGGTAGTATCACATTTTTCATTTAATTTCATTACAGCACAACGGTTTGATTTGTTTGATCGTAGCTAGCTACATAGCTAGCTACATAGCCGTCTGTGTATCAAAGATAATTGTGTAGTCTAGAGCGATTTTCTAGGTTAGCTAGCCAGCTATTGTCGTTCTTTTAACGCAACGTAACGTAATCAACACTGCTAGCTAGCCAGCTAGCCCCCGAATAGCAGCACTGTAGAAACTATTACACTCAACGGAACGACTTGATTAGTGTAGTGTTAACAACGCAGCCACTGCCAGCTAGCCTACAAAGTCAACAACGCAGCCACTGCCAGCTAGCCTACTTCAGCAGTACTGTATCATTTTAATCATTTTAGTCAATAAGATTCTTGCTACGTAAGCTTAACTTTCTGAACATTCGAGACGTGTAGTCCACTTGTCATTCCAATCTCCTTGCATTAGCGTAGCCTCTTCTGTAGACTGTCAACTATGTGTCTGTCTATCCCTGTTCTCTCCTCTCTGCACAGACCATACAAACTCTCCACACCGCGTGGCCGCTGCCACCCTAATCTGGTGGTCCCAGCGCGCACGACCCACGTGGGGTTCCAGGTCTCCGGTAGCCTCTGGAACTGCCGATCTGCAGCCAACAAGGCAGAGTTCATTTCAGCCTATGCCTCCCTCCAGTCCCTCGACTTCTTGGCACTGACAGAAACATGGATCACCACAGATAACAATGCTACTCCTACTGCTCTCTCTTCGTCCGCCCACGTGTTCTCGCACACCCCGAGAGCTTCTGGTCAGCGGGGTGGTGGCATCGGGATCCTTATCTCTCCCAAGTGGTCATTCTCTCTTTCTCCCCTTACCCATCTGTCTATCGCCTCCTTTGAATTTCATGCTGTCACAGTTACCAGCCCTTTCAAGCTTAACATCCTTATCATTTATCGCCCTCCAGGTCCCCTCGGAGAGTTCATCAATGAGCTTGATGCCTTGATAAGCTCCTTTCCTGAGGACGGCTCACCTCTCACAGTTCTGGGCGACTTTAACCTCCCCACGTCTACCTTTGACTCATTCCTCTCTGCCTCCTTCTTTCCACAACTCTCCTCTTTTGACCTCACCCTCTCACCTTGCCCCCCTACTCACAAGGCAGGCAATACGCTCGACCTCATCTTTACTAGATGCTGTTCTTCCACTAACCTCATTGCAACTCCCCTCCAAGTCTCCGACCACTACCTTGTATCCTTTTCCCTCTCGCTCTCATCCAACACTTCCACACTGCCCCTACTCGGATGGTATCGCGCCGTCCCAACCTTCGCTCTCTCTCCCCGCTACTCTCTCCTCTTCCATCCTATCATCTCTTCCCTCTGCTCAAACCTTCTCCAAGGTTTGAGGCTTCTCCTGATTCTGCCTCCTCAACCCTTCTCTCCTCCCTTTCTGCATCCTTTGACTCTCTATGTCCCCTATCTTCCAGGCCGGCTCGGTCCTCCCCTCCCGCTCCGTGGCTTGACGACTCATTGCGAGCTCACAGAACAGGGCTCCGGGCAGCCGAGCGGAAATGGAGGAAAACTCGCCTCCCTGCGGACCTGGCATCCTTTCACTCCCTCCTCTCTACATTTTCCTCCTCTGTCTCTGCTGCTAAAGCCACTTTCTATCACTCTAAATTCCAAGCATCTGCCTCTAACCCTAGGAAGCTCTTTGCCACCTTCTCCTCCCTCCTGAATCCTCCTCCCCCTCCCCCCCTCCTCCCTCTCTGCAGATGACTTCGTCAACCATTTTGAAAAGAAGGTCGACGACATCCGATCCTCGTTTGCTAAGTCAAACGACACCGCTGGTTCTGCTCACACTGCCCTTCCCTGTGCTCTGACCTCTTTCTTCCCTCTCTCTCCAGATGAAATCTCGCGTCTTGTGACGGCCGGCCACCCAACAACCTGCCCGCTCGACCCTATCCCCTCCTCTCTTCTCCAGACCATTTCCGGAGACCTTCTCCCTTACCTCACCTCGCTCATCAACTTATCCCTGACCGCTGGCTACGTCCCTTCCGTCTTTAAGAGAGCGAGAGTTGCACCCCTTCTGAAAAAACCTACACTCGATCCCTCCGATGTCAACAACTACAGACCAGTATCCCTTCTTTCTTTTCTCTCCAAAACTCTTGAACGTGCCGTCCTTGGTCAGCTCTCCCGCTATCTCTCTCAGAATGACCTTCTTGATCCAAATCAGTCAGGTTTCAAGACTAGTCATTCAACTGAGACTGCTCTTCTCTGTATCACGGAGGCGCTCCGCACCGCTAAAGCTAACTCTCTCTCCTCTGCTCTCATCCTTCTAGACCTATCGGCTGCCTTCGATACTGTGAACCATCAGATCCTCCTCTCCACCCTCTCCGAGTTGGGCATCTCCGGCGCGGCCCACGCTTGGATTGCGTCCTACCTGACAGGTCGCTCCTACCAGGTGGCGTGGCGAGAATCTGTCTCCTCACCACGCGCTCTCACCACTGGTGTCCCCCAGGGCTCTGTTCTAGGCCCTCTCCTATTCTCGCTATACACCAAGTCACTTGGCTCTGTCATAACCTCACATGGTCTCTCCTATCATTGCTATGCAGACGACACACAATTAATCTTCTCCTTTCCCCCTTCTGATGACCAGGTGGCGAATCGCATCTCTGCATGTCTGGCAGACATATCAGTGTGGATGACGGATCACCACCTCAAGCTGAACTTCGGCAAGACGGAGCTGCTCTTCCTCCCGGGGAAGGACTGCCCGTTCCATGATCTCGCCATCACGGTTGACAACTCCATTGTGTCCTCCTCCCAGAGCGCTAAGAACCTTGGCGTGATCCTGGACAACACCCTGTCGTTCTCAACTAACATCAAGGCGGTGGCCCGTTCCTGTAGGTTCATGCTCTACAACATCCGCAGAGTACGACCCTGCCTCACACAGGAAGCGGCGCAGGTCCTAATCCAGGCACTTGTCATCTCCCGTCTGCATTACTGCAACTCGCTGTTGGCTGGGCTCCCTGCCTGTGCCATTAAACCCCTACAACTCATTCAGAACGCCGCAGCCCGTCTAGTGTTCAACCTTCCCAAGTTCTCTCACGTCACCCCGCTCCTCCGCTCTCTCCACTGGCTTCCAGTTGAAGCTCACATCCGCTACAAGACCATGGTGCTTGCCTACGGAGCTGTGAGGGGAACGGCACCTCAGTACCTCCAGGCTCTGATCAGGCCCTACACCCAAATAAGGGCACTGCGTTCATCCACCTCTGGCCTGCTCGCCTCCCTACCACTGAGGAAGTACAGTTCCCGCTCAGCCCAGTCAAAACTGTTCGCTGCTCTGGCTCCCCAATGGTGGAACAAACGCCCTCACGACGCCAGGACAGCGGAGTCAATCACCACCTTCCGGAGACACCTGAAACCCCACCTCTTTAAGGAATACCTAGGATAGGATAAAGTAATCCTTCTCACCCCCCCCCCCCTTAAAATATTTAGATGCACTATTGTAAAGTGGCTGTTCCACTGGATGTCATAAGGTGAATGCACTAATTTGTAAGTCGCTCTGGATAAGAGCGTCTGCTAAATGACTTAAATGTAAATGTAAATGTAAATAATCAAAACTGGGTGTTGTTCAGGGATAGATGGGAGGGGTTAAGGGGAGTTGAAAGGTGTGATTAAAAATGACAAATAAACAAGATAATTAATGTAAATGTACACTGTCTGTAAAATGTACTGTATATAGTATGTACAGTATAAGCTGGAAGTGGAAACCTTAGTGTTGTCCATTAGTTTGCTTCATTTGGGGGAAGGATGATAGGGTTAGGGGGAAACAATGAAGAAGAAAAGTAAATAGAAAATATCTATTTACCAAAAAAATATTTGCGGGATTGTAAATCATGCAGACAATTACATTGATGGAAGCCACAATCTATCTTCAATATTAAAGCTGAAATATGCCGTTAATTATTTAGGTCGTAAGGGTCACCACCTTTGTGAAGGGGGAGTACATGGGTTGCCTTTCAAACCTTGGGGATGGTACCAGTCATAATTGTCAGGTATAAAATATGGTTTAACGATTCAGAAATAATGGGGGAAGAGCGCTGCAGCAAAAATGGATCAAGCATATCAACTCCTGTGAACATATTGCTATGTGAACACTGACCGCACATTACCATAGCAACATTGAAACAGAGGTTAATTTAGTTGTATGCACAATACATTTCACCCCATAGACCATGTGTCTCCCTTGGTTGTTAGGTTGATTATATTCATCATGATGACTCCTAAAGCATTCAAATGACTTCTCACGCATTTTTTTATGTTAAGTCCCCTATGAACTTTTGTTAAAATTAAATGGTTTTATCAAGGCGTATCAAGGTTATTCACTTAGAAATCAACTTCTTCGCGATTGTTCTGTCTGACAGCCGCACTTTCCTGTTTCAATTTAGTTTTCCTCAGATGACTCTGGGGTATCGGGTTACATATCCACAGCCTTTGGAGGCTCGGGAGTCCCGCCTGAATGCTCATTCACTGACATTTACAATAAATTTGATTGAATAGACGCATTTACTTCCACAGTTTCTCTCGATATGTCTTTCTGGCATTATGATGTCACTGATGGAATGTTTTTCCTGTCTTCCTTCATCAGTCTGACACCTCAACTGCCTTAGAAAAGGATGACAAGGAGATGTGGCGAGCCAGGGATATAAAACTGCTAAATGAGATGCTTAGTGGTTCATTTAAACCTACAGTATATGCTGGTGAGAAACCACCCAAAACTGCTCTAAGTCCTCTTAAGGGTCAAATGGGTAGGTGTCTGGGTCACGACCCGGGCCACTCTTCAGTTAACATGGCGAGGTCATTTGGAGTGTGATACATTGATTCAATACACAATGAAAAGTGGAGCATGATTAGTCACTTATTTGTTGTATATGTGGACATGACTTGCTTTTATGTGCATTTTGTGAGCTGCAGGTTTTTATAAATGTTCAGTGACACAAAGGTCACCTCCCCACTTTATGCATATTTAAATGGTTTTCTGAATAATAAAGGAATGGTTTCTTCACATCATAAAACCATGAAAAAAACGCAAATACCAAGTTCACCAACAAGCAACAAGGTCACAGCTAACTATGGGTGTTTCTCAATAGGCATACTACTGTTCTCCACACTCTCATACTCCGATTGCATTCTCCAAAGGTGTTCTCTTGGTTACTTTCTTGTGAGGACAAGAGTGTAGAGAATGCATAAAACATTACATTTCAGAAGCACCCACACTCCATCTACTGTATTACCTCACGGTGCGCCTACCCATTTAAACCTTCTTCCAGCTAGGACAATGGCAACAATAGATGAAACAACATGATATACACAAAGCAAACGTTTTACTTCATAATTATCAGCTAGATATATGTGAATTGTAATATTGTACCTGGCCAACTGGTTAAACAATGACTTGCAAGGTATATGTACCAATTATTTGTGGCTAGCTAGCTAGCCAGTTAGCCCTAATGACATACTATGGACTTACACTGAACCTTCTTCCAGCCAGGAAAATGACAATAGAGATGAAATAAGATTTACACAAAGCAACCATTCTGCTTCACAATTATCAGCTATATGTGAATCGTAATAATGTAGCTAACCAGATAGTAAGGCAAAAAATACCTAAAACTAATGTTATGCAAGTTAGATGTCAATACTTCTAGGGTAGCTAGCTAACAATTATTTGTGGCTATCTGGCTAGCTAACAGTAGTAGCTAGCCAGTTAGCACTATTGACTTCTTATGGGCTTGTGATCTATGGTTTGTAGGCAGGTAAACATCCCACAATTAACACAGTTTGTATTTATTAACATATCAATATTGGCATCAGATAACATATGAGATGTGAGTAGACAATATTTCATTCCAAAGTCTGAGTGTATTTTCTCTCGCTTGAGCTCAAATAATAGCCACCTTTGTTTAGGAAATGTAGTTTTTTATGTGGTTGCGTCAAATGTCTTTGCATACATTCCGTTGAAGCTTGCATCGATGTATGACAAGACAGTGTCTTGCAAAAGTATTCATCACCCTTGGCATTTGACCTATTTTGTTGCATTACAAACGGTCATTTAAATTGATTTAGATTATGATTTCATATAATGGACATACACTAAATAGTCCAAATTGGTGAAGTGAAATTAAAAAATGTACTTGATTAAAAAATAGTAAACAAAAATGGAAAAGTGGTGGGTGCATATGTATTCACCCTCTTTGCTATGAAGCACCTAAATAAGATCTGGTGCAAACAATTACGTTCAGAAGTCACATAATTAGTTAAAGTCCACCTGTGTGCAATCTAAGTATCACATGATCTCAGTGTATATAGACCTGCTCTGAAAGGCCCCAGAGTCTACAACACCACTAAGCAAGGGTCACCACCAAGCAAGCGGCACCATGAAAACCAAGGAGCTCTCCAAACAGGCCAGGGACAAAGTTGTGGAGAAGTACAGATCAGGGTTGGGTTATAAAACAATATCCAAAACGTTGAACATCCCACAGAGCACCATTAAATCCATTATTAAAAAATTGAAAGAATATGGCAGCACAACAAACCTGCCAAGAGAGGGGGCCATCCACCACAACTCTAGAACAAGGCAAGGAAGGCATTAATCAGAGAGGCAACAAAGAGACAAAGCTCCACAGCGGAGATTGGAGTATCTGTCCACAGGACCACTTGAGCTGGGGTTTACTGAAGAGTAGCCAGAAAAAAAGCCATTGCTTAAACCTCTTGGAACTCTAGGGGCAGTATTGTCATTTTTGGTTAAAAAAAAAGCGTTCACGTTTTAAACAGGATATTTTGTCAGGAAAATATGCTAGAATATGCATATAATTGACAGCTTTGGATAGAAAACACTAACGTTTCCAAAACTGTAAATATATTGTCTGTGAGTATAACAGAACTGATGTTGCAAGCGAAAGCCTGAGAAATATCCAATCCGGAAGTGCCCCAGGTTTTGAAAGCGCTGTGTTCCAATGGATCCCTATATGGCTGTGAATGTACTATCAATGAGCTTACGCATTCTACGTATTCCCCAGGGTGTCTACAGCATTGTGACGTAGATTTACGCATTTCTGTTGAAGAATAGCCGTATGGGGGCACATTGCGTAAGTGGTCACATGGTGGCTCCGAGAGAGATTCTCGTGTAAAGTCCAGAGGTAGCCATTATTCCAATCGGTCCTAGAGAAAAAGGAATGGTCCCGATGGATATATTATCGAATATATATTAGAAAAACACCTTGTGGAAGGATTCTAAACAACGTTTGCCATGTTTCTGTCGATATTATGGAGCTAATTTGGAAAAAAAGTTTGGCGTTGTGGTGACCGCGATTTCTTAGCCAAACGTGAAGAACGAACGGAGCGGTTTCGCCTACAAAAATAATATTTTGGGAAAAATGAACTTTGGCTATCTACCTGGGAGTCTTGTGAGTGAAAGCATCCGAAATCCATCAAAGGTAAACGATTTAATTTGATTGCTTTTCAGATTTCCGTGACAAGGTTGCCTGCTGCTAGCAAGGCATAATGCTATGCTAGGCTATTATAAACTTACACAAATGCTTGTCTAGCATTGGCTGTAAAGCATATTTTGAATATTTGAGATGATTGTGATGATTAAAAAAGGCTAAGCTGGGTCTCAATATATTTAATTTGTGATTTGTATGAATAGGAATATTTTCTAGGGATATTTATGTCCGCTGCGTTATGCTAATTAGTTTCAGGCGATGATTACGCTCCCGCATGCGGGTTTGGAAGTCGCTAGAGGCTAAAGAAGAAAATAAGCAAACACATTTGGTGTTCTCCAAAAGGCATGTGGGAGACTCCCCAAATATATGAAAGAAGGTACTCTGGTCAGATGAGACAGAAATTTAGCTTTTTGGCCATCAAGGAAAATGCTATGTCTCTCAACCCCACAGTGAAGCATGGTGGTGGCAGCATCATATATCCTAACATTTCCTAAGAGACTTGCAACTGTAATTGCTGCAAAAGTTGTCTCTACAAAGTTTTGCCTTTGGGGGGGGGGGGGGGGTTGATAATTATGCACCCTCAAGTTTTATGTTTTATTTCTGTCTTATTTATTGTTTGTTTCACAACAAAAAATATTTTGCATCTTCAAAGTGGTAGGAATGTTGTGTAAATCAAATGATACAAACCCACCAAAAATCAATAACAGAAAAATGCCAAGGGGGTTGAATACTTTTGCAAGGCACTCTAGATCAGGCTCCTTTCCAAACTTTATTTGAAAAGACAATATTCACTGAACATTTTTCTTTGAATGTAAAAGTAATTTTCTTCTCTTTTTTGACATTTATGTTCTGATAGATTTGGTGAAAGTATTTTTTAGGCCTATTAAATAAGCACTGAATATGCAAAGTGGGCAAGAGTTTTGAAACCATAGGTCACTTTAAGTGAAAAACTGTAGGGTTGAGCTACCCTTCAAAGTTGTTCAATGTTGTATAAATCAAAGGATACAAACCCTCAATAAATATTTTTTAATTCCAGATTGTAAGGCAACAAAAAAGGGAAAATGCCAAGGTGTTGAATACTTTCGCAAGCCACTGTAAAAACATAATACGCATTTGAGAAGTGCCCTCTGTGTTCCATTTCTATACTTTGATTTAGACTCATACTCCGACCCTCCTGCGCTCCAATTTCCGTGCTCAGAGCACCTGTAGTATGAATTGAGAAACAACCAATGTGTACACACAAAAGCCACATCCTGTTTGTTCTTTGAATAAATGGGTTCAGGAACAAGTGAGCAAAAAGTGACGAGCGATGCCATTGAAGCCATAGCATACGCTAGAAGGTACCTACAAGAACACTTGAAATAAGGACACCTCCACAACTTTTCTATGGAGATGACACTTGTGCTGAACAGTCAATAGACAGTGTCTTTGAAGGGAAGGGAAAGTACAAGGAAAGGAAAGGGAACAAAGCTCCTTTCTACTCTAGCTGGTAGCTAGGTCTAAACAATGACAGCATGTCCTTGAGTTATAAATATATAATACACCTCAGGTGGCACCGGGAGACTGCATTTTTTGACTTTCATTATAAATCATTCATTACCACTCGCATCAATGATTAATATTCTAAGAAACCTGAATCCTATATGTAAATAATGTCACACGTCGGAAGGTTAACATTGTAAACCTGCGCAGACAGCAATTTTTGAACTTTTGATTGTGGGCTTAGGTTATCCACTCCCCATGCTTGCTTTTCTTTGTTTTTTTCTCTTCTCTCTCTCCTCCTTATACAAATGTTTAATTTAAACAATTCTTAAACGAAGCTGCCTGACAGATGCTGAATTATGCAATGCTAAGAAAGAACATTAAGAATGTTCTGTAATGTTCAAATTTGTAGAGTTTATTTATCATTAATGAGCATTGATTTTTTTCTACACCATATTTGGTTTTTAGCCTCTATGCATGATGAATCTGGTATGTGTTCATAATGACATGAGCACAATGGCCTGGTAGAAGCTACAAGCAAATTTATTTCACAAAAACCCCATTTAGCAAAAATCTATGTGGAATACACCTTGCTCTATTGTTTCTTTTGGATTCGTTATACAACTGCTAAGGTCCTGTTATTTAGTCAAAGACATTCTGGCACTAACAGCAAGGTTTTTCAGTGTATTACAGTCCAGTTCACCTATGCTAAACAAACAAGACATACAGTGGCAAGAAAAAGTATGCGAACCCTTTGGAATTACCTGGATTTCTACATAAATTGGTCATAAAATCTGATCTTCATCTAAGTCACAGTAATAGACAAACACAGTCTGCTTAAACTAATAACACACAAACAATTATACATTTTCACATCTTTATTGAACACACCATATAAACATTCACAGTGCAGGGTGAAAAACGTATGTGAAACCTTGGATTTAATAACTGGTTGACCCTCTTTTGGCAGCAATAACATTTTCTGTAGTTGCACAACAGTCGGGAGGAATTTAGGACCATTCCTCTTTACAAATCTTTTTCAGTTCAGCAATATTCTTGGGATGTCTGGTGTGAAAACTCTCTAGGTCATGCCGCAGCATCTCAATCAGGTTGAGGTCAGGACTCTGACTTTGTCACTCCAGAAAGCATATTTTTTTCTTCTGTCCTGTTGCATCACCCAACTTCCGTTGAGCTTCAATTGGCAGACAGCCTTACATTCTCCTGAGAAATGTCTTCATAAACTTGGGAATTCATTTGTCCATTGATGATAGCAAGCTGTCCATGACCTGAGGCAGCAAAGCAGACCCATACCATGATGCTACTTTACAGTTGGTGTGCTGTACCTTTTTTTCTCAACACAGTGTTGTGTGTTCCTTCCAAACAAACAACTCAACTTTAGTGTCATTTGTCCATCATTGTAAATAAGAATTTGTTCTTAATTGACTTGCCTAGTTAACCTGCAACGAGCAATCCCGTATCCGGGAGCGTAATTATAGCCTCAAGCTCATTACCATAACGCAACGTTAACTATTCATGAAAATCGCAAATGAAATGGAATAAATATATTGACTCACAAGCTTAGCCTTTTGTTAACAACACTGTCATCTCAGATTTTCAAAAAATGCTTTTCAACCATAGCTACACAAGCATTTGTGTAAGAGTATTGATAGCTAGCATAGCATTAAGCCTAGCATTCAGCAGGCAACATTTTCAAAAAAACAAGAAAAGCATTCAAATAAAATCATTTATCTTTGAAGAACTTTGGATGTTTTCAATGAGACTCTCAGTTAGATAGCAAATGTTCCGTTTTTCCAAAAAGATTATTTGTGCAGGAGAAATCGCTCAGTTTTTTTCATCACGGTTGGCCAAAAAAAAAAACTTATCCGGGAACGTAATTATAGCCTCAAGCTCATTACCATAACACAACGTTAACTATTCATGAATATCGCAAATGAAATGAAATAAATATATTGGCTCACAAGCTTAGCCTTCTGTTAACAACACTGTCATCTCAGATTTTCAAAAAAATGCTTTTCAACCATAGCTACACAAGCATTTGTGTAAGAGTATTGATAGCTAGCATAGCATTAAGCCTAGCATTCAGCAGGCAACATTTTCAAAAAAACAAGAAAAGCATTCAAATAAAATCATTTATCTTTGAAGAACTTTGGATGTTTTCAATGAGACTCTCAGTTAGATAGCAAATGTTCCATTTTTCCAAAAAGATTATTTGTGCAGGAGAAATCGCTCAGTTTTTTTCATCACGGTTGGCCAAAAAAAAAAACTTATCCGGGAACGTAATTATAGCCTCAAGCTCATTACCATAACACAACGTTAACTATTCATGAATATCGCAAATGAAATGAAATAAATATATTGGCTCACAAGCTTAGCCTTCTGTTAACAACACTGTCATCTCAGATTTTCAAAAAATGCTTTTCAACCATAGCTACACAAGCATTTGTGTAAGAGTATTGATAGCTAGCATAGCATTAAGCCTAGCATTCAGCAGGCAACATTTTCAAAAAAACAAGAAAAGCATTCAAATAAAATCATTTATCTTTGAAGAACTTTGGATGTTTTCAATGAGACTCTCAGTTAGATAGCAAATGTTCCATTTTTCCAAAAAGATTATTTGTGCAGGAGAAATCGCTCAGTTTTTTTCATCACGGTTGGCCAAAAAAAAAAACTTATCCGGGAACGTAATTATAGCCTCAAGCTCATTACCATAACACAACGTTAACTATTCATGAATATCGCAAATGAAATGAAATAAATATATTGGCTCACAAGCTTAGCCTTCTGTTAACAACACTGTCATCTCAGATTTTCAAAAAAATGCTTTTCAACCATAGCTACACAAGCATTTGTGTAAGAGTATTGATAGCTAGCATAGCATTAAGCCTAGCATTCAGCAGGCAACATTTTCACAAAAACAAGAAAAGCATTCAAATAAAATCATTTATCTTTGAAGAACTTTGGATGTTTTCAATGAGGAGACTCTCAGTTAGATAGCAAATGTTCAGTTTTTCCAAAAATATTATTTGTGTAGGAGAAATCGCTCCGTTTTGTTCATCATGTTTGGCTAAGAAAAAACCCATATCCGGGAGCGTATTTATAGCCTCAAGCTCATTACCATAACGCAACGTTAACTATTCATGAAAATCGCAAATGAAATGAAATTAATTTGCTAACTCTCAAGCTTAGCCTTTTGTTAAAACAACACTGTCATCTCAGATTTTCAAAAATATGCTTCTCAAGCATAGCAAACTAGCATTTGTGTAACAGTACTGATAACTAGCATAGCATTTAGCATTAGCATCAGCAGGAAACATTTTCACAAAAACCAGCAAAAACATTCAAATAAATCTTTTACCTTTGAAGGACTTCGGATGTTTTAAATGAGGAGACTCTCGGTCAGATAGCAATGTTCAGTTTTTCCTGAAAGATTTTTTTGTGCAGGAGAAATCGGTCTGTTTGGTAGCATCACGTTTGGCGACCAAAAAAAAACAAAAATTCAGTTATCCAAACGCCTAACTTTTATCCAAATTAACTCCATAATATCGACTGAAATATGGCAGACGTTGTTTAGAACCAATCCTCAAGGTGTTTTTCACATCTCTTCAATGATGCACACTTCCAGGAACGACACCTCACTGTCTGTATTGCATGGTAAAAGTTTTGCCGCTGAGAGTTATACGCACCAACGTGGACAAAGGACACCGGATGGGACCCTGGCAAATGTAGTCTCTTATGGCCAATCTTCCAATGATATGCCTACAAATACGTCACAATGCTGCAGACATCTTGGAGGAACGGCAGAGCGCATAAGCTCGTTCACAGCATATTCACAGCCATATAAGGAGTGAATGGGAAACAGCCTCAAAAATCCTGCTCATTTCCTGGTTGAAGTTGCATCTTGGTTTCGCCTGTAAGATCAGTTCTGGGGCACCCAAAGATAATATCTTTGCAGCTTTGAAAACTTCAGTGCGTTTATTTTCCAAAGCTGGCAATTATATGCATAGTCAAGCATCTTTTCATGACAAAATATTGCGCTTAAAACGGGCACGTTTTTTTTATCCAATAATGAAATATAGCGCCCCCCTAGCTTCAACTGGTGAACCTTTATGGCTGCTGTCCCTGTACAGGGATCAACATCAGGGGAAATTTCAGTGACAACTAATAGTACTCAATAAATCTCAAACTTTCATTAAAACACACATGCAGGGTACTCAATTAAAGCTACACTCGTTGTGAATCTAGCCAACATGTCAGATTTTTAAAATGCTTTTCGGCGAAAGCATTAGAAGCAATTATCTGATAGCATGCAACCCCCCAAAATACCTGAAGGGGACGTAAAACAAAAGAATTAGCATAGCCGGCGCTACACAAAACGCAGAAATAGAATATATGTCACGACTAGTCAAGGTGGGTGGAATCAGGCACAGAGAGCAAATAATGAATAGAGGTTTATTCTCCGGTGAACAACAATAAACACGGACAACCCAAAATACAAACAGGGTGAAAAATATCCAAAACAGGAATTAACAGACAAACCGGAGAAATAAAACACAAAAACACCGACAGCCGAAACGAAATGACAAAAACAAACAATCCCTGCACAAAACAAGGGCGGGACAACCTACATATTATACAGATACTAATTAACTAACACACAGGTGAAAACAATCAGACAAAACCAACAGATAACCGAAAAGGGATCGGTAGTGGCTAATAGGATGGTGACGACGACCGCCGAGCACAGCCCGAACGGGCAGGAGAGCCAACCTCGGCGGAAGTCGTGACAATATAAAACATTCATTACCTTTGACAAGCTTCTTTGTTGGCACTCCTATATGTCCCATAAACATCACAATTGGGTCTTTTTTTCGATTAAATCCATCCATGTATACCCAAAATGTCCATTTATGAAGCCCGTCTGATCCAGGAAAAAACAGCTTTCCAAAACCCAACGTCATTTTTGAAAATAGAAAAAGTTGCCTATAAACTTTTACAAAACACTTCAAACTACTTTTGTAATCCAACTTTAGGTATTAGTAAACGTTAATAATCGATCAAATTGGTCACGGGGCGATCTGTATTCAATAGCAGCAAGTCTTGAAATCTTGGTCGATATTCTCTCTTTCAAAACTTCCTCCGGGGTACCCGATGACAGGAAGTGCCTATTCTTCATTTCACCAAGGATTAACTTCAACCCAGTTGCCAAGACTGGCGACATCGTGTGGAAGCTGTAGGCATTGTAAACTGGGCACGATCTATTTTCCCTTGCCATAGACAATGCAGAGTACTGGCGGAGGGATATATATATATTTTTTTGTGAACAGTTTTCCTTGGGGTTTTGCCTGCTACACACGTTCTTTTATAGTCACAGACATGATTCAACCAGTTTTAGAAACTTCAGAGTGTTTTCCATCCTCACATACTAATCATATGCATACAGTGCCTTGCGAAAGTATTCGGCCTCCTTGAACTTTGCGACCTTTTGCTTCAAACATAAAGATATAAAACTGTATCTTTTGTGAAGAATCAACAACTAGTGGGACACAATCATGAAGTGGAACGACATTTATTGGATATTTCAAACTTTTTTAACAAATCAAAAACTGAAAAATTGGGCATGCAAAATTAAAAATTTCAGGGGCCTTGCTGTAACCTTTTTGGGATAGGGGGCAGCATTTTCACTTTTGGATGAATAGCGTGCCCAGAGTGAACTGCCTCCTACTCTGTCCCAGATGGTAATGTATGCATATTATACATATTGTTACGGATACAGTTATCCTGTGTGTGTGTGTATCCTGTGTGTGTGTTTCTTTTCTCTCCTTCTCCCCTCACAGGTGAAAACCATCACTCCCCAATCAGTCAACAATCAATCATCAATCAGAAGACACACCTCCTCCTACTTCCTATCCTATCACAGTTCCTTCCCCATGGTTTAAAAACCCCATCATTTGTTTGTTCTAAAGCAGCTCAGCTCAATCTCTCTGTAATGCCATGTCTGTAGGTCTCTGTGTTTCACTCTCGCTTTGTGTCTTAACCTCTCTTTTGTTTAAAGCACCTCCATAGCACTTTGTCATCACCTGTGAGTATTGTTTTTGGTTATGGTGTTTGTTTGTTGCTGGTGGGAAAAGGGGGAAACCAAGACAAGTCGCCCATGGGCATACACTACCCGTAGGTGAACTTTGTTAAATACACTAGTTAGACCACCCACTGTATTTTTGGTTAGTTAGTTAGTTGTTGTTAAAGTAGGCTAGTCTAGCTTAGGGGTGTGTTTTTGTATATTTATTGTTTCTTTCCTTGGGTCCAGCTCAGCCCCTTTTCCTGCTCCCCCCATTACCATGTGTTTATAAATAAACCTAGAGTTTGACGGTAGATTTCTGTTGTCGTGGTTATTTCGTGCACACTTTTACTTTGTCACAATAATAATTTGCATGAGTTATGTTACGGGTCTCATTACCATCCTACCTAGACTGTCGGGCCAAAAGGGATTCGTAACATAAGTGGAGCCTCGTCCGGGATCTGTCATAACTGACACCCATGCCGCTCATGTAGATTGCTGTAGTGGTATAGTTCAGTGTTGAGCGTCATCGCTGAAGTAGCATTAGTGTTTGCTATTTTCTTTGGCACTTGTGAAGTAGTGTAAAATGACTACTTTTGATTTGAGATCCTTTTTGGATAACCCTTCGTGGGAGGTTTTTGACAAATGTCGTAGAGTTGATTTAATGACCTTGGCTGACCATTATTCAGTATCGATTCCGCAGAGTTTAGTTAAGGCGGAGGTTAAACGGCTAGTATTAAATGTATTGTTGGAAGAGCAGGTGCTTGTGTTACCGCTGCCTGAGTCTACTACCCCTGTAGGGGATGTTGCTGCTCCTGTAAGCCCATTGGTGTCTGATAATGAGGGCGAGGCTAAAACACCAGCCACATTGTCCCGTTTTCATCCACTCTCCCCACTGTCAAATGGTGATGCCAGGAGGGATGTCCGTTTAGCACAGTTCCAACTGGAGGTGGAAGAGAGAGCCCAAATTAGGCAAGAGACTCTCCAGTTGGAGATGTGTAAAATAGAGGCAGGAAAAGAACGAGAACAACGGCATTTGGAGATGTGTAAAATTGAGGCAGACAGAGAACAAAGGCAGTTGGAGTTCAAAATGCGCCAGATGGAACTGGAGGCAGAGACAGCGAGGCTAGCCTCCGGTCCTACTGTGCCTGTTTGTGAGCCGTCCTCACCTGCTGTGTCCTCAAACACGTTTGACATTAGTAGGCAGATTGTCTTAGTACCTTTGTTCAGAGAGTCAGAGGTTGACTCCTATGTTTGTGTATTTGAGCGTATAGCCTTAGCATTGAAATGGCCTGAAGAGGTATGGTGCCTATTACTTCAGTGTAAATTAACTGGTAAAGCCCAAGAGGTTTTGTCAGCACTACCTCTGGAGGACAGTTTGAATTATGAAGTGGTCAAAGCTACTGTTCTTCGTGCCTATGAGCTTGTGCCTGAGGCATACCGACAGAGATTTAGGTCTCATAGAAAGTCTTCTAGTAAGATTTATGTGGAATTTGCTAGAGACAAGGGAAATCTGTTTGATGAATGGCATGCTGCTAGTAAGGTAACTGATTTCAACTCTCTCCGGGAGTTAATCTTGTTGGAAGAGTTTAAAAATTGCTTACCCGAACGCATTGTAGTTTACCTAAACGAACAGAAAGTATCCTGTCTGGCAGAAGCGTCTGTGTTGGCAGACGAGTTTGTGTTGACGAACAAGAGTGTGTTTTCGGCTCAAACTGAGAGTAGAGCCACTGAGTTTCCTACCTTTAGCCCTAGTCGGCCAGCAGTAGTATATCAAGCACGCCAGAAGAATGAGCGTCCCTGTTTCTATTGTCATAAAGTAGGACATATGATTAATGATTGCTTCCTGCTTAAACGCAAACAAGGGATGCCTCTTCGTGCCAAGCCACCAACAGGTGTTGCTCTAATTCGTACGGTTAAGAGGTCGGCAACAAAACAAGTGCCTCAGGGTAACTGTAGTTTGAAAGTCTCGGTCCCCGACCGCCGTTATGAACCATTCATTTTCGAGGGGTTTGTGTCCCTAACTAATGACGAAGCGTCTCAACGACCGGTTAAAATCCTTAGAGATACTGGTGCGGCGCAGTCATTTATATTGTCTGATGTGTTGCCCTTATCTGACGATACATACTGTGGTTCCAGTGTGTTAGTGCAGGGTATTGAAATGGGTTTTGTGCCATTGCACTTTGTGAAAGTACACTCTGAGTTAATCAGTGGAATATTCAGAGTGGGGGTACGTCCTATGTTGCCAGTGAAAGGTGTGACCTTTATAATGGGTAACGATATTGCCGGAGGAAAGGTAGTACCCATATTGGAAGTATTGGATAAAAGTGACCACTCTCTCTAATGACCTGGCACAGAGTTATCCACATGTGTTCCCCGCTTGTGCTGTCACTCGTGCTCAGGCACGACAAGAGGGTGACGAGATAGATTTGTCGAACACTGTTCTGTTCAAAGAGGTTGATCAAGAGGATGGATTATGTGATACCTCTGAGAAGCTGATCACCTCTGACAAACAGCCCAGGAAAGAATCAAAGAACGTTGAACTTATTGCTGATGCAATACAGTTACCAGTCACTCGTGAGCAGCTGATTGCTAACCAAAAGGTTGACAACAAGCTTGCTAAATGTTTTTCTAGTGTTGTCTCATTGGAAGATGTGAAGAAGAAGAACGTGGCTTACTTCATTGATGGTAATCTCCTCATGCGTAAATGGAAATCCCATGTTGATGCGGATGGAGATTGGAATGCTGTTTACCAAATAGTGATTCCTACAGCCTTTCGACAAAATGTGTTATCCCTTGCTCATGATCACCAGTGGTCTGGTCATTTAGGAATCACAAAAACTTATGATCGGATCCTTCGACATTTCTTTTGGCCGGGTTTAAAACAAGATGTGGCTCAGTTCTGTCGGACATGCCACACCTGTCAGATAACAGGAAAACCAAATCAGGTTATTCCTCCCGCTCCTCTTTGTCCCATACCTGTCATAGGTGAACCATTCGAGCATGTGGTGGTTGATTGTGTCGGACCATTACAGAAGACAAAATCGGGTAACCAGTTTTTGTTAACGATAATGTGTATGGCTACAAGATACCCCGAGGCCATTCCTCTGAGAAGGATTACAGCCCCGGTAGTGAGTAAAGCCTTAATAAAATTCTTCACGACATTCGGGTTACCTAGGGTGGTACAAAGCGATCAAGGAACCAATTTCCTATCCAAGCTCTTCAGGCAGGTGTTAAAATCCTTGTCAATTACGCACCATGTGTCAAGCGCCTATCACCCAGAGTCTCAGGGTGCACTTGAAAGATGGCATCAGACACTGAAGTCTATGCTACGTAAATATTGTTTGGAATCTGAGAAAGATTGGGATGAGGGAGTTCCTCTAGTTTTGTTTGCTACTCGTGAAACTGTGCAGGAGTCCCTAGGTTTCAGCCCGGCTGAACTGGTGTTTGGTCACACAGTGAGAGGACCAATGAAAGTCCTTAACCTGTTAGTCCTACCCACACCGTATTCGGTAGCGTAATCATAGCCTCAAGCTCATTACCATAACGCAACGTTAGCGATTTCTAAAAATCGCAAATGAAATGAAATAAATATGCCTATCCTCAAGCTTATCCTTTTCTTAACAATCCTGTCGTCTCAGATTTTCAAAATATGCTTTAGAACCAGAGAAAATCAATAATTTGTGTAAGAGTGGTGATAGCTAGCTTAGCATTTAGCGTTAGCATTTAGCACGCAACATATTCACAAAAACCAGCAAAGGGATCAAATAAAATAATTTACCTTTGAAGAACTTCAGATGTTTCAATGAGGAGACTCTCAGTTACATAGCAGATGTCCAGTTTTTCCTGAAAGATGCTTGTGTAGGACACAACGTTCCGTTTGTTACTATGCATTTGGCTACCGAAACTAACCGAAAATTCAGTCACCTACACGTCAAACTTTTTTCCGAATTAACTCCATAATATCGACTGAAACATGGAAAACGTTGTTTGAATCCATCCTCAAGGTGTTTTGTCATATATCTCTTCATTGAAATGCCATTCCTGGAAGCCTGCATTGTTCTCAGATTCGGATGGAAAAATACTGGTACCTGACTTTTGCGCACCAATTTCCACACAGACACCGTGCGGGACCCCTGGTAAATGTAGTCTCTTATGGTCAATCTTCCAATGATATGCCTACAAATACGTCACAATGCTGCAGACACCTTGGGGAAACGATAGGAAGTGTCCGTTCATTCCTGTCGCATTCACAGCCATATAAGGCGATCATGGAAAACGTGCCATCAGAAATCCTGTTGATTTCCTGGTCGCTCAAACATCTTGGTTTTGCCTGTAGATTTTGTTCTATGGCACTCACAGTGAAAATCTTTGCAGTTCTGGAAACGTCAGAGTGTCTTCTTTCCAAAACTATCAATTCCAAGCATAGTCGAGCATCTTTTCGTGACAAAATATTGCGCTAAAAACGGGCACGTCTTTTTATCCAAAAATGAAATGCTGCCCCTAGAGTCTTAACCGGTTAAAGAACAGTTCTTGTCCCAAGCGTTGTGTACCAGAGATGAGAATGTGTTGGACTACGTTAGTCGCTTTCGTGAGCGCCTACACCAAGCTTGAGCTCTCGCAAAGGAAGCTCTGTCTTCCTCACAGAGGAGCATGAAAAGACACTATGATAAAGAGGCTGTTTCTCGTCCACTACAGCCAGGTGACCAAGTACTGGTGTTATTACCTGTTCCAGGATCTTCACTGTCAGCTCGTTTCTCGGGTCCTTATTTAATTGAAAAGAAAATAAGTGAAACTGACTATGTGCTTCAAACTCCTGATAGACAACGCCAATCTCGTGTGTGTCACATTAACATATTGAAAGCTTACCACACCCGACCCATCACACAGTTAGAGAGTTCAAAAACAGAGGAAGGTACTGCTGTCTCCTCTGCTACTACTGCTATGATAGTGGACAGTCATATTGATGATGTTGATGGCTTGGAGTTGCGCAATACTCAGCAGCAGTGTGTTAGATTGCCCAACTCAGAAATGCTGCTGTCTATCCAATCCGGTCTGGTTCATTTAACGGATGGACAGGCCAATGATATTGTGAGGCTACTACACAGTTTTCCATGTCTCTTTAATGACGTTCCTACTCGCACAAATGTGTTGGAACATGACATTAATGTTGGAAATGCTACACCTATCAAGCAACACCCATATCGTATCAACGCTTCCAAGAGGAAGATAATGAGGGATGAGGTGAGATATTTGTTGGAGAATGACCTGGCTAAGCCAAGTTCAAGCCCTTGGAGTTCTCCTTGCATTCTGGTTCCTAAACCTGATGGTACGTCCAGGTTATGTACGGATTATCGAAAGGTAAATTCTGTCACAATGCCAGATTCGTTCCCATTACCCCGACTGGACGACTGTATCGACACTATTGGTGCTAAGTATGTAACTAAGTTAGACCTCTTAAAAGGTTACTGGCAGGTTCCGTTAACTTCACGTGCTTCTGAGATTTCTGCCTTTGTGACCCCAGACAACTTCCTACAGTACTCAGTCATGGCTTTTGGGATGCGAAATGCACCAGCCACTTTCCAACGACTGGTTAACTCCGTATTAGCTGGCGTTCCTAATTGTAGTGCATACCTTGATGACCTAGTGATTTATTCGTCTGAGTGGTCAGATCATGTTGACTCGCTAAGGGTAGTATGTGAACGGTTGGCAGCTGCTTCTCTAACCCTGAACTTGGCAAAGTGCGAGTTTGGGAAGGCTACTGTTACCTATCTCGGTAAAGAGGTTGGCCATGGACAGGTGCGCCCTGTTGGTGCCAAGGTCTTGGCTATTACTGCATTCCCTGCACCTACCACCAGACGAGAGCTACGCCGCTTTTTAGGGATGTTTGGCTACTACCGTAGCTTCTGTAAAAATTTCTCTGCGGTAGTTGCTCCATTGACCGATTTGCTTAGTCCGGCTAGATCATTTGTGTGGTCCCCTGATTGTAAGAGAGCTTTTGAATCAGCGAAAGTACTCTTATGTAGTACACCTGTACTTGCTTTCTCCAGATTTTGAACAACCGTTCAAACTTGAGGTAGATGCTAGTGCCAGAGGTGCTGGTGCTGTTCTACTGCAGCAGGACAAGAGTGGAGTGGATCATCCCGTTTGTTATTTTTCACGTAAATTTAATAAATGTCAAACAAACTATGCGACAATAGAACAAGAAGCTCTTGCTTTGTTGTTGGCTCTGCAATACTTTGAAGTATATATTGGTTCCAGTGCCCTACCCGTGATTGTATATACTGACCATAACCCCTTAGTTTTTCTCCACCGAATGTACAACCAGAACCAGCGCCTTATGCGTTGGGTGCTGATTGTACAAAATTATAATTTGGAGATCCGCCACAAAAAGGGTTCTGATAATGTGTTGGCAGATGCTTTGTCTCGTGTGTGAAAATTATTTCTGTATGTTTTGCAAGGTTGTTGGTTTGTTGTGAGTATTCATTGAAATACTGTAGTCGCAACCCCTAGGGTTGCTCTTTTAAGGGTGGGAGTGTTACGGATACAGTTATCCTGTGTGTGTGTGTATCCTGTGTTTGTGTTTCTTTTCTCTCCTTCTCCCCTCACAGGTGAAAACCATCACTCCCCAATCAGTCAACAATCAATCATCAATCAGAAGACACACCTCCTCCTACTTCCTATCCTATCACAGTTCCTTCCCCATGGTTTAAAAACCCCATCATTTGTTTGTTCTAAAGCAGCTCAGCTCAATCTCTCTGTAATGCCATGTCTGTAGGTCTCTGTGTTTCACTCTCGCTTTGTGTCTTAACCTCTCTTTTGTTTAAAGCACCTCCATAGCACTTTGTCATCACCTGTGAGTATTGTTTTTGGTTATGGTGTTTGTTTGTTGCTGGTGGGAAAAGGGGGAAACCAAGACAAGTCGCCCACGGGCATACACTACCCGTAGGTGAACTTTGTTAAATACACTAGTTAGAACTGGGCGGACCACCCACTGTATTTTTGGTTAGTTAGTTAGTTGTTGTTAAAGTAGGCTAGTCTAGCTTAGGGGTGTGTTTTTGTATATTTATTGTTTCTTTCCTTGGGTCCAGCTCAGCCCCTTTTCCTGCTCCCCCCATTACCGTGTGTTTATAAATAAACCTAGAGTTTGATGGTAGATTTCTGTTGTTGTGGTTATTTCGTGCACACTTTTACTTTGTCACAATAATAATTTGCATGAGTTATGTTACGGGTCTCATTACCATCCCCCCTAGACTGTCGGGCCAAAAGGGATTCGTAACACATATCATTACTAGTATTGGATAGAAAACACTCTGAAGTTTCTAAAACTGTTTGAATGATGTCTGTGAGTATAACAGAACTCATATGGCAGGTGAAAACCTGAGAAAAATCCAACCAGGAAGTGGGAAATCTGAGGTTTGAAGTTTTTAACTCAGCCCCCATTGAAGATACAGGGTGATATTAGTTATGTTTCACTTCCCAATGCTTCCACTAGATGTCAACAGTATTTTGAACCTGTTTTGAGGATTCTACTCTAAAGGAGGGGCTCATAAGGGCTCTTTGAGTGAGTGGTCTTGCAGAGTGCCACAGCTTCGGTCTGGCGCGCTCACGTGAAAGGTAGCTAAGTTCCACTTCATTTGTACATACAAAGGAATTGTCCGGTAGGAACATTAATGAAGTTTTATGTTAAACATCCTAAAGATTGATTCCATACTTAGGTTAGCATGTTCTACGGGCTGTAACGGAACTTTTCGTCCGACATAATGCGCCAATGTAAACTTGTGTAACATGAAGTCCTATGAGTGTCATCTGGTGAAGATCATCAAAGGTTAGTGATTATTTTTTTAAATGGCTGTGTTTTTCTGTGGCTTGGTGGTGATCTAACATAATTGATTGTGGTGCTTTCGCTGTCAGTCCTTTTTCAAATCAGACACTGTGGCTGGATTACCGAGCATTTTATTAATAAAAATGGTGTAAAATACTTGTATGCTTGAGGAATTTTAACTGTCAGGTATTCCCTTGCACAATTGGTGGCTGACTAAATACTTTTTTGCCCCACTGTATATGATGTCGCTGGTCTACCTTAAAGGTAATGGCATGCATCGACCATGCAGTTTTTTGTGTCTGGCAGTTCTTCTGATCTTTTGGCTATTGGTATAGCATACCTTGCTCAAAATTTGCTAAGACAGTCTGGGACTGGTCTGAGTTGAAAGGGTAAACTGAACATGTGCTAAAGGCTCTTAGAGCTCCCCCCTACTTTATGCAATTTCTGCCTGAAGATATACCCAAATCTAACAGCCTGTAGCTCAGGCACAGAACCAAGGATATGCATATTATTGGTACTATTTGAAAGAAAACACTCTGAAGTTTGTGGAAATGTGAATCGAATGTCGGAGAATATAACACAATAGATCTGGTTTAGATAAAACAATGAAAAAGAAACATACGTTTTAAATTTTATTTTTGTATCATCTTTAAAATGAACAAGATGAAACAAACATTCAGATAGGATGATGCGGACAAGTTCAGTGAAACCTATAAGAGGGCCACAGTACCTGTGCAAAGTTTCAGAAAGATAACATCCAAAATGAGTGTGCTACATGACATTTATCATGAAGTCACCCAGGTGTCCCACACATGTAACCCAAATTTACCCAAATGGCCAAATTGATGAAGTTATACAGTTTGAAACAAATAACTATATACAAAATACCAAAATGGTATTCTAACACACCCCCCCAAAAGAATTGAGAAAAAAAAGAAAAATAGGAAAAAAATAATTATTGATTAAAAAATATATGAAAAAATATATATATATAACATTGTAACGGTGTTCTTCGTTTGTCGAAAGAAAGTCGGACCGAAATGCAGCGTGGTGGTTACTCATGACTTTAATGAAAAAAGTGACACATGAAATAACTAAACAAATACAAAAACAACAAACGGAACGTGAAACCTAATTACAGCCTATCTGGTGAAACTACACAGAGACAGGAACAATCACCCACGAAATACACAGTGAAACCCAGGCTACCTAAATACGGTTCCCTATCAGAGACAACAAGAATCACCTGACTGATTGAGAACCGCCTCAGGCAGCCAAGCCTATACTAGACACACCCCTAATCAACCACAATCCCAATGCCTAACAAAAACCCCAATACGACAATACAATAAACCCATGTCACACCCTGGCCTGAACAAATAATTAAAGAAAACATAAAATACTAAGACCAAGGCGTGACAAACATGGGTAACTATTTACACACTTTCAATATTTGGAAGACCCTCAGTCTTCTTTCAAATCAAATCTATTTATATAGCCCCAGCCTAAAACCCCAAACAGCAAGCAATGCAGGTGAAGAAGCAAGGAGGCTAGAAAAAACTCCCTATAAAGGCAAAAACCTAGGAAAAAACCTAGAGAGTAACCAGGCTATGAAGGGTGGCCAGTCTTCTTCTGGCTGTGCCGGGTGGAGATCACAGTGGTTGTAGAGGGTGCAACAGGACAGCACCTCAAGAGTAAAAATGAACAGTTTAGGGTTCCATAGCCGCAGGCAGACCAGTTGAAACTGTCCTCCGAAAGAGAGAATTGGAGAGAGCATACTTAAATTTACACAGGACACCGGATAAGACTCCCATTCGGAGTCAGTGTCACTGTGAAAGAAAATGTTCAGTTAGAATAGTTTCACATATGAGCCCTGTATCAACAGGTATATTAAACAGATATATATAGAGAGTACAGGGAACATAATAAGGTTGAATATATTATTATGACCTGCTAGATCTACTGTCTATTTTATATTATGACAGACCAGCTAGATCTACTGTCTTTATTATATTACAACAGACCAGCTGTATCTACTGTATCCATTTTACTTTGGCCATTGTTGTGGGCCTGCCCTCCCCTCAACAGCCTCAAATAGGCTTTTTAACTTGGGGGTGGGGTGGGGCGGCAGACACGCATCTCAAATTTCATGACATTACATGTTCATATATTGCTACTAAAATTAAAAGAAAATCAAAAATAATATTATATATAATTAATTTCAAACAAGGGCATTGGCATGATAAGAACTTACCAGTCCAAAACGATGTCCTCTTCCGTTCAAAAAATATTCCTCCACAATCGCTAAATGAATCGTCCTACAACAATCTCTGTCTCACTTTCCCAATCAGTTTATTCTAAAATTGTGTGTACATCTGTATATCTAGACTTAGATTTAGCTTTCCCTGACTTAGTCGCCTTAATGATTGATATATAAACAGCTGAATCTGCGCGTATACCAAACAATGCAGTGCGTAATATGTGTTTCTCCTTCCGGTATGAAACTTCAATAGCTAATGACTCTCTTTACGCTGGAGCTTACTACATGGGTTGGTCTTGCAACACATAAACATGGCCTATTGCCGTTTAGCTCAGCTCATTGGCTATCTACCAAGCTAGATTTCAAGTGGTCATTGGGTTAAAAGACAGTCAATCAACGAAACAGAGGACAGATCATTGGTGCACAATGATGTCATGACTTGTTGTCTTCAAATCGGTTTCTTACAGGCAAGACATCCCGCGAAATGGCCATTGACGTTTGATTGTGTTACAAACAAACCAGTTGATTGCAGGGAAACCAAACATGACTGGAAAAGTCTCATTCTGTGTGGGTTATTTACCTGGAATGTGTCATCGAAAATGGAATGAGACGGAATTCACAACACAAGCGGTTCACAAAATGTTTCATAAAAATGGATTTTATCAAACAAAAGATCATTCATTGTGTAACAATGAGAATCGGAATTGCAAACAGACAAAGATCGTCAAAGTTAAACAATTTATTTTGTGAATATGTTACACCTGTGCTGGTTAAATTTTTTTAAATATTATGGGGCTCTATGCTCAGATAATTGCATCGTATTCTTTCGCAGTAAATCTTTTTTTAAATCTGACAACGCAGTTGGATTAGCAATATTCTAGGCTTTCGATACAATGTAAGACACTTATTTTCATGAATGTTTAATATAACTATTTATGTAGCGATCACCGTATGTTGTGGAATTTCAGCACGCTTGCGGGTTCTGTGCGCAGAGGTTAATGGTCTATTGGATGTACAACTAATTTACCATGGAAGGCCCAAACCAAATCCCACCAAAACAGGCAAAAATGTCAAACATTTTTTTCAAACATCGCTTAAACTAAAAGGGCATTATCATACTTTTAACAATTTCACAGTATTTTTCCAACCTCAGAGTGGAAATATATATATATATTAAAAAACACAGGGAAATAACATTTTTGACTGGACTTGGACAAAAAATGAGAAAAGCTAAAATTATAAATCGACTCTGCTGAGAACTGTGTTCTGAGCCATTTTCTCAAAAGGTTTCTCTGGAGTTTTTTAAAACTAAATAATTCAATTCAAATTTCAGAGCACTATATCCTCATTTGTCCATCTACACAGTGTTGTTGGTAATTTGCCATACCTAAGAGACTACACCATAACAAGAAAAAACTGCCTCAGCAAAATAACCTCCCGCATCTTATTACTTAAGCATGGTCACAGGACTTGGCGACAAGGCAACTAGGCCTATACGTCATTGTACAAATTTGGCTTACTGGATTTGAAGGGGTGAAATGGAGGAAATGGAGGAAAACTCGCCTCCCTGCGGACCAGGCATCCTTTCACTCCCTCCTCTCTACATTTTCCTCCTCTGTCTCTGCTGCTAAAGCCACTTTCTACCACTCTAAATTCCAAGCATCTGCCTCTAACTCTAGGAAGCTCTCTGCCACCTTCTGCTCCCTCCTGAATCCTCCCCCCCCCCTCCTCCCTCTCTGCAGATGACTTCGTCAACCATTTTGAAAAGAAGGTCGACGACATCCGATCCTCGTTTGCTAAGTCAAACGACACCGCTGGTTCTGCTCACACTGCGCTACCCTGTACTCTGACCTCTTTCTCCCCTCTCTCTCCAGATGAAATCTTGCGTCTTGTGACGGCCGGCCGCCCAACAACCTGCCCGCTTGACCCTATCCCCTCCTCTCTTCTCCAGACCATTTCCGGAGACCTTCTACCTTACCTCACCTCGCTCATCAACTCATCCCTGACCGCTGGCTACGTCCCTTCCGTCTTCAAGAGAGCGAGAGTTGCACCCCTTCTGAAAAAACCTACACTCGATCCCTCCGATGTCAACAACTACAGACCAGTATCCCTTCTCTCTTTTCTCTCCAAAACTCTTGAACGCGCCGTCCTTGGCCAGCTCTCCCGCTATCTCTCTCAGAATGACCTTCTTGATCCAAATCAGTCAGGTTTCAAGACTAGTCATTCAACTGAGACTGCTCTTCTCTGTATCACGGAGGCGCTCCGCACTGCTAAAGCTAACTCTCTCCTCTGCTCTCATCCTTCTAGACCTATCGGCTGCCTTCGATACTGTGAACCATCAGATGCTCCTCTCCACCCTCTCCGAGTTGGGCATCTCCGGCGCGGCCCACGCTTGGATTGCGTCCTACCTGACAGGTCGCTCCTACCAGGTGGCGTGGCGAGAATCTGTCTCCTCACCACGCGCTCTCACCACTGGTGTCCCCCAGGACTCTGTTCTAGGCCCTCTCCTATTCTCGCTATACACCAAGTCACTTGGCTCTGTCATAACCTCACATGGTCTCTCCTATCATTGCTATGCAGACGACACACAATTCATCTTCTCCTTTCCCCCTTCTGATGACCAGGTGGCGAATCGCATCTCTGCATGTCTGGCAGACATATCAGTGTGGATGACGGATCACCACCTCAACCTGAACCTCGGCAAGAAGGAGCTGCTCTTCCTCCCGGGGAAGGACTGCCCGTTCCATGATCTCGCCATCAAGGTTGACAACTCCATTGTGTCCTCCTCCCAGAGCGCTAAGAACCTTGGCGTGATCCTGGACAACACCCTGTCGTTCTCAACTAACATCAAGGCGGTGGCCCGTTCCTTTAGGTTCATGCTCTACAACATCCGCAGAGTACGACCCTGCCTCACACAGGAAGCGGCGCAGGTCCTAATCCAGGCACTTGTCATCTCCCGTCTGGATTACTGCAACTCGCTGTTGGCTGGGCTCCCTGCCTGTGCCATTAAACCCCTACAACTCATCCAGAACGCCGCAGCCCGTCTGGTGTTCAACCTTCCCAAGTTCTCTCACGTCACCCCGCTCCTCCGCTCTCTCCACTGGCTTCCAGTTGAAGCTCGCATCCGCTACAAGACCATGGTGCTTGCCTACGGAGCTGTGAGGGGAATGGCACCTCAGTACCTCCAGGCTCTGATCAGGCCCTACACCCAAACAAGGGCACTGCGTTCATCCACCTCTGGCCTGCTCGCCTCCCTATCACTGAGGAAGTACAGTTCCCGCTCAGCCCAGTCAAAACTGTTCGCTGCTCTGGCTCCCCAATGGTGGAACAAACGCCCTCACGACGCCAGGACAGCGGAGTCAATCACCACCTTCCGGAGACACCTGAAACCCCACCTCTTTAAGGAATACCTAGGATAGGATAAAGTAATCCTTCTCACCCCCCCTTAAAAGATTTAGATGCACTATTGTAAAGTGGCTGCTCCACTGGATGTCATAAGGTGAACGCACCAATTTGTAAGTCGCTCTGGATTAGAGCGTCTGCTAAATGATTTAAATGTAAATGTAAATGTAAATGTTTCAAGCCCCAAAACGAGACAGTGGCCAATATTGATTGCGATAATGGCGGGTTAAGCATGTGCTTTAAATGCTAGAAACCATGAAATTGTGAGGCACCTAGATTGCCAACTTGCATTTACTACTCTCTGTCTTTGGTTTAATGTAATTGTCAATTAATAAAATTCAACATCCTGGTCAATTGGTCCATGTACTGTATGTGTTTACCACATCTTTGTTAGCCCCACAGGTTGAATGCAGTGCACACACACTCACACACACCTATTCACATTTCTTTTTCACTTTAGGCGCAATTTCTCAAATTGCACTAAATTGCAGAGTAAGTGGGGAATAACAGTTATTGTATCTTCTCAGATTGCTGTGAAGTCTATATCCGCTTGTAAAATGGTAACTGGTCAAACAAGTGGCTATTCACCACAGTGCATTGAACAAATAACAGTTTTTCTTTGGCTTATGTAGAGGTTGGATGTACAATTTTGTTGCGTCTATGCCCTATAGTATTACAGAAGAGTTGCAACTTAAGTTTAAGAAATAGAGTTAAGAAAATATTTACGAAGTAAAGTAAATAAATTATGTAAAATGAAGAACTAACAGAAGAAAATTACATAGCAATAACGAGGCTATATACAGGGGGTACCGGTACTGGGTCAATGTGCAGAGGTGCAGGTTATTCGAGGTAATTCATAAAGTGACTATGCATAGATAATAAACAGCGAGTAGAAGCATTGTAAAAATAGAGGGGGGTGTCAATGTAAATAGTCCGGGTGGCCATTTGATTAATTGTTCACCCCTCTTATGTCTGTTAAGGAGTCTTTTGGTCCTAGACTTGGCGCATCGGCAGCAGGGTACAAAAGCATTTACAAGGGGTGGTCAAAGAGATCACTCTGATTCTGAACAGGATTCTGAACTTAACTGGAGCCATCATTTTCCAACTTCGTCTGAGAGAGAGGAAACAGAGGACAAATTTAGTGGCAAAATCATTCAAACATTCAACTTTTCAAATCCCGAACCAAAAGTGCTGCAACAAGCCAATACCAACCACCACTTACTACCATATGTGTGTGTGAATATGAGACTGACCGGCTCAAATTGGTCTTATGTAGCAACATTTATAATTGTGAACCATGCATGTAAAAGTCACCCAGTAAAATACTGTGTGTGTTAGGAGAGAGTAATTTGAATAGAGGCACTGCAGATTGTGCTGATGACTGGTCCGTCCGAACCATGCATGAACAAAGGAATCTATATTCGGAGATTCTGTTTCTGTCCTGCCCTTGACTTTGATGAAGGGCATATGATGTCCATAGCCTCTTCATCGCAAAACTCCCTGATCTTCTCAAAAATATAAGTTTGTCTAGCTGTGTCCAGTTCAGGTAGTTCTTGTACAGGCAGACCATCTTTGGGAGGAAGGATGTCAGATTTGCACAGCAGCTGAAACCTGGTCCCTACTGAGTCCGAATGCTCCTTGGCGACAACAACACCAGGCTCCAGAGCATCAAAGCTGTAAAACAGGAAATAACAAAACATTTTTAGAAGACATTACAACCTTGCACAGCATCAATTCACCTCCAAAGTTGACATAAGAAGAATAACCTCATACAATGCAATGCAAATGATATTCAAGTGAAGTGCTGGTACTGCTTGATCTGTGGTAGCGGCCTGAAGTACGGAGTCAGGTGTTGTTGCCAGCCATAGCTTTCCACCAGCACCATACAATCCTCCAGTCCTACCAGCTGTGGGATGTTGACCCCTGTCACAGTGCTGTCCTTCAAAACCAGCAATCTCAGACAAAGCGTTCACTCTGGTCTTTCTGAAGATACTGCTTGATGAGCCCGAAGCACCAGTCAGGGGGCAAACTTGGTGTGGCCTGTGATCAGGAAGTGAAGGTCCAGACTGTGGTGGAGCTTGTGCATGGTCCACCAGGCATAATACCAGAGCACAAACTTGTTCTTGTTTTGGCCACTGCAGTTATCACAACTAAGGTCCACAAGTGTTTCCCCAACTCCGTAGATGTTAAATAAATGTTTCATCTTGTCGTGACATGACTATCATTAATGTGATGACGGTTAATTTATCAAATAAATTAACTATGTTTAATTATTCCGTGATTAAATGAATATGGTAACAATTAACTCATTAGCAATCTTGGGGCACCACGGGAAAACTTTGTTTAATGAATTACCGTTAACTCAAGAATATATCGTTATCATACCAGTCATACTTTATATACCACATATTAGTCTCATTCTAAACGTTGTTGAATTCAAATCCGCATGAACCCTAGTCTAAATGATGAATCTGCAATAAACAAATTGGCTTAAATTTGTATTTACTAACTAAATAATCACACAGAATTACATAAACACACACACAGGATAGATTATACGTTGATTACTAACATAATGCAATGAAAAGTCCCTAGTGGACTAACCCGATATGATGGCTTGTCACACAATGAAAGGGGTGAGGGAAAAAAGTGGGATGAGGAGAGACAAAGGAATTCAACTATCGTACATATATTTGAATAATATGCTCATGGAAATGGAAATACTTTGCACATGAACAACCGCTCATTCGAAAATAATTGCAATGTATATACAGTGGTGCAAAAATGTATTTAGGCAGCCACCAATTGTGCAAGTTCTCCCATTTAAAAAGATGAGAGAGGCCTGTAAATATTCATCATAGGATACACTCCAACTATGACAGACAAAAATGAGAAAAAAAATCCAGAAAGTCACATTGTAGGATTTTTTATGAATTTATTTGCAAATGATGGTGGAAAATAAGTATTTGGTCAATAACACAAGTTTATCTCAATACTTTGTTATATACCCTTTGTTGGCAATAACAGAGGCCAAACATTTTCTGTAAGTCTTCACAAGGTTTTCACACACTGTTGCTGGTATTTTGGCCCATTCCTCCATGCAGATCTCCTCTAGAGCAATTATGTTTTGGGGCTGTTGCTGGGCAACACGGACGTGGTCTGGGTATAACTTTTATATAAAAAAAACGATTATAATTTACAAGGCTAAAATCACAATTCACCTTCTCACAAATAGTCTCATATTTAATCATATAAATTCCACAACATTTAAATATAAATCCGATAACTGGGACGTATACAATTGTATAGTTACTATTATTTGGTTAAACTGCCCTTAATTATATCACAAAATAACAACTTATTTGACATAATTGTTTAGAGCCCACAATCCATTTACCACATTACTTACATTAGAAATAGTGTTTCAATGTGCCAACTTTTGATGTTACAGTACTGCAAATCTCTCTCTGTTGTAAACAAAGGGATTTTTAACTTCCATTTCTGCAGAGTGGGAGAGAGAGTTCCTGCAAGATATGTACGACCGTCATAAAACTTTAAATACAGTCAAGCATTTTAGTTATAAAACTAAATAATAAAGGGAGCCTTGATTAAATGTACAATCACAGCTTAAATGTAGTTGGCTAAGGTGTATGTAAATGTCCGACTTCAACTGTATATATGTATCATCTATATATGGGAGGTAGGTTAACACCTTTCACTGAAATGTGTAAAGACAGACTGGACAGTAGCTAACTAGCAATGTGAAATGGCATTCTGAGAAAACATCACTTATGTTACACACAGTTCATACACGTAAATTAATGTTAGGTAGCAAACCAGCAATCGAACCTCAGCTAACTTTTGCTAGCTAACAGTAAGCTTTAACTTTGTCTTTTCTTTAGACATGCAACGTTAACGTTAGCTATCTAGCGAAACAAGTAACAATAATCCCATCCCGTAGAGTACTAGCAATACAGATACAAGATGGTACGGTACGCTTTCACCGTAAAACCTTTTTGAAATCTGACACAAGGAGTTATTCTTTAAGCCGATTTATAACACCGTTATGTTTTTTGAATTTTTATTATGAGTATTTCTGTTTTGAACTTGGTGCTCTGCAATTTCCCCGGAAGTTGGCCTGGTGGGACAGTAGCGTCCCACACCCCCTAGAGAGGTTAACAACTTTATTCATATTTAAGGCACATGAAAGTTAACATGTTCAAGAAGGCATTTCTGCTAAAAAAAAATGCATTTTGATAAAAATAAAAATAAAATAGTTCAAATGGCTCTCCTTCTGAAGTCGTGACTTGCGACATTTGCCTAGTTTCCTGAAACGGGTGACATGTGTGACCACTTGAGGGTGATGTAAATGTCACACTGAACTCATATAAACAGTGTACAATCCAGATTCGCCAAGATTCTGAGCTGAACTGGAGCTGATTTTTACCAACTTGTTATTCTGAGAGAGAAAAAACTTAGTGGCAGAATATTTAGCACTCACCTTATAAAATCCTGAAAAAGTGTTGCAAACACAGCACCAAGTACCTGCTCAATACTACTACAGCACAGACTCTACACTTCCAATTTCACTGAAAGATGGTCTGCATGTCAAAGGGAAGGAACTGCTTTCAACATAACACAATGAATAAAACAAAAACTCCACTGTACAGACAGGCGGTCCACATTAGAATGAAATGTAAGAATATTTTGTCCTACCACCACTGAAGAGCCAAGAAGCCCGCAAATTTTAGAAACGCTTCTTGAGGACATCTGAAAATGGAGACAAAAAACAACTATTGGTGATTCAAGCATGGGTTAGCTAGAATGATTATGGATCCACATGCACACATTTGGTCAGTTCTACACTACAAGAATGCATCTGGGGCATATCAAATTCGGCCGAGTTAAGTAAATTGTATTGTAAAAAATGTATCTATGCCTTAATTTCCCCAAAATATTGTCTGCTGTGGTCTAAATACTTTTTATTTTATATTACTTAATTCAAAACCCATTATTCATTTGTCTAGAGTATTGCGTCAATAAAAATACATTTACACCCCCGGAATAATCACATTATCTTATCTGGAGAAGGAAATAATCACCAATCAACTCCTCTCATAAAGCTCAGAGCTCGGGTGACTGGAGGTGATTGAAAGGTAAGAAACAAATAAATAATTCAAAGATTTTTGGGAAGGGGGTCTGCTGAACTCAACTGACAGCTTCTCCCCCACAGCTCCCCACTCACACACACACACATTTGTTGGTTAATAGGTTTGAATTAAGCCCATCAAGTGGTGTCGTGTGTGATAAGCAGTCTCGCGGGCCCTGTAAGGGACTGAAGGAGTTCTTGTAATGAATGGTTGGAGTGCTGCTGATAAACAGAAATCAGAAACAGCATGAAAATTACTCAGGGTATATCAGAAGAGAAAATGTGTATGTATGCGTGCATACTGGGTTGGGGAGTGGGGGGGTGCAATAGGTGTGTATGTGTGTTTAAAACCTCATTGTGTGCTCTAAAATTAGTTATACATTTCATTATTTACATCTTGCAAAATGAAATGTATTACTTGTTTTAGAGGACAAATATATTTTCAAATGACATCAAGATTAAGTTTGTGCCACATGTGGATCATCTTTATGGTGTCTTGCACAACCATCTCTCACAATCTCATATCAGAATTAGACATTCACCACCAAAGGACAATTTTTTACTCTAGTTTCAAAGCTTTTGTAAATTCATTTTTTATTTACAAAATCATACATTTCTCATTCTATCCATAAGACAGAACCAATGACAGCGAAACAATAACTTTACCCTGCCTCAGTGGTGGTCAGTGACATTTATAATGAGGCAGTAATATTTGTTTTAATGATAATGGCCTTCTATTACAGCTTGTTGGATGACTGTCATTCATATTCCATTCACCCAGTTCAATGTAAAATTGACAGATTTAGGCTCCTACATTACACTGAACTTTCCCTATACCCATCATGAGGTTGTTACAAACTAGCCAATGAAACAACGTTTATATTGTAGGTGCACACAGGTCGAGAGATTTTTGAAATGACAGAAAATGACACATGGTCAGACAGTGACATATTCACTAGGGCCTTGCATATTCTTGCATGCATCTAGCTTATCTAGGGTGTAATCATTAGTCAAACAGTTTCAAAACATTTTTGGGAGGTATTTGTTGTCTCAGTTTCGTTTGCTTCCGTTGAAGAACGTTTTTCAACAGAATCGGCAGAATTAATACACCCCTGAACACGCATATATTCTTTCTAGCCTTTATGCACTCACCTCTAACCTTTTCCCTTCGTTTGTGGACTTCAATGAACAACACATCAATGTGTTGTGACCAGGCAAAAAACAATTTCCAAGCCAAACCATGTCATAACCGCTACACACAGCCTACATTGTTGTCCCCATATCAGCTAAATTAACATCCTCGTCAACATAGCTAATGGAAGTAATGTGTTCGTAAACCCACTACAATTATGCCGTAATGTGACAGCCCCGGTGGCAATCAATTAATAAAACCAAAAGCTGACCTTGACTTGGAAGAGTTCCAGGGTTGTTTTGGATAGTCATAGCCAGCCAGCTAGCTAACATAACATCACTCGGTTTTACCTGAAGTTTTAGTAACTTAACTATACATTTGCATTTCCTAGCTAAGTAAGTGAAATTGAAAGTGAGAAAAAATGAAATATTTCTCTCTATATTGCTTCTCCTTTTTTGAAGAAATTCCTTTGTTGAAAACTGTTCAACTATGTTTTTTCTTTGAGTCAACTTCTCAACACATTTTATGCACTGCAGTGCTAGCTAGCTGTAGCTTATGCTTTCAGTATTAGATTCATTATCTGATCCTTTGATACAGTATGTCAGTTCATGCTGCAAGAGCCCTGATACGTTGAAGGACGTCCTACTGAAGTTGTCATAATTACTGTGTAAGTCTATGGAAGGGGGTGAGAACCATGAGCCTCAATGTACCAAGATTAGGATGGAAGCTAGCTGTCCTCCGGCTACACCTTGGTACTACCCTACAGAATGCTGTTGAGGCTACTGTAGACCACTGCAAACCAGTGTGTTTTAATCAATTCTTTGGTGACATTTGGTATAGGTTCATCTAAAAAGGATAACTTTTTCAATGTTTATGAAATTCACTGAGGAGGACGGTTTTCCACTTCCTCCTCTGACGAGCCTCCACTGCCCTCTCTAGAGCACAAATTAAAATCATTATATTTAAAATCTAATTTGGACAAACTTCCCCAAGTCATAAATGTACTCCTAATGTAGACAAATTCTTCAATTCCAAATATATTTGTGTTCTTCTGGGTATTTCAGCAATGAGTAGCTTTTTTCACTCATCTTATTATTATTCATCCACTGTGTATCGTTTCAGCACCAACCAGACGGAGTGATGTCTCCATGGAAACCAAACCCAACGACTGGCTTCAATGCCAACTCGACATAATAGAACAATAAGAAGAAAGACAATGATGCTCAAAAGTATCTCTCAAAACACACTAAATGATTCAATAGCCTGTCTTGCACTAGGAAAACCAAGCATTAAGGCTTTAAGGACTCTATTGATATCGCTACCTCTCCATAAATACATATTTAAAGAG
Organism: Oncorhynchus gorbuscha; assembly: GCF_021184085.1. NCBI lineage: Eukaryota > Metazoa > Chordata > Actinopteri > Salmoniformes > Salmonidae > Oncorhynchus > Oncorhynchus gorbuscha. The sequence continues at coordinate 33,561,301 of NC_060193.1, read as the reverse complement.
CCACACAGTCAATCGGCAACCGCCACATGGACATCAAAGGAATCCAAGGAACACCATCACTTTTGACTGCAAAACATTGAATTTAGCATTAAAAACTTTCATATTTTCAATTGAGACACTTTTTGTTCTATGATGTCATGCTATTCTGTTTTTGTTAACTTTTTTCATCGACCTTAGTAAAACATGAGAACACATAACGACAGAAATACACCCAACAAAAAAGGTGAATAGAAGGCCTAAGTACTGTTTGGTTCTAAATGAACAGAGTAAAAAACGCACAGACTCATAGTAAAGCTCAAACCAAGTATATTCACCCACTGGATCATACAGCTGCATAAGACAAAGACATGTTTCCACCGGTGGTAGCATATCCCAATTTGGGTGGAGCATCCTCCTTCCTTCTAACCATTACACTGCTAGACAGGAAGTTATGTGATGTGGGCTATAAACTGTTCCTTTTCCCTTAATATGACCTAACCTGACCTCGGCCCCTATTCATCTCTAACCCACATCTCTCCACCCTTACCATTGACTGCAACCATGTGATTGCCTTTCCTTTATTCAATACATGCCAAGCTTAATTACATCCACCATATACATTCTTCCTACAGATAACCATTAACTTCTGGTGTAGAAACCAGACTATGGCACTGAATATTTCAATAGGATACTTGATAAAATATATATATGAGACTCAAAATTGAGTTCAGGTGCATCCTGTTTCCATTGATCATCCTTGAGATGGGGTAACCTTCCAGAAGGACAACCATCTCTGCAGCACTCCACCAATCAGCCAGAGTGCTCCGCATGAGTTCTCCCATCTTTCCCTCAGGCTCTGTTTGCCTTAGATGGTAGATCTTGTATCCCATTTGAGACACTAGCTTTAACTCTTAGATTGGCCACTCCTCAGTAAAAGGCACTTAACAGCCCACTTGGAATTTGCCAAAAGGCACCTAAAGACTCGCAGACCATGAGAAACAATATTATCTGGTCTGATGAAACCAAGATTGAACTCTTTGGCCTGAATGCCAAGCGCCACATCTGGAGAAAAACTGGCACCATCCCTACGGTGAAGCATGGTGATGGCAACATCATGCTGTGGGGATGTTTTTCAGTGGCAGGGACTGGGAGACTAGTAAGGATTGAGGGGAAAGATGAACAGAGAAATGTACAGAGAGATCCTTGATGAAAACCTGCTCCAGAACACTTAAGACCTCAAACTGGGGTGACGGTTCACCTTCCAACAGGGCAACAACCATAAGCACACAGCCAAGACAAAGCAGGAGAGGCTTCAGGACAAGTCTCTGAATGTCCTTGAGTGGCCCAGCCAGAGCCCTGTCTTGACCCCAATCGAACATCCCTGCAGAGACCTGAAAATAGCTGTGTATCAACCTTCCCCATCCAACCTGAACAGGTGTACCAAGCTTGTAGCATCATACCCAAGAAAACTGCAGGCTATAATCACTGCCAACAGTGCTCCTAAAAAGTGCTGAGGAAAGAGTCTGAATACTTATGTAAATTTAATATTTACGATTTTTTTGTTTTAAAATACATTTCTAAAAACATGGTTTTGTTTTGTCATTATGGGGTATTGTGTGTAAATTGAGGAGAAAAAAATATATTTGACACATTTTACAAAAAAGCTGTAATGTAACACAATATTGAAAAAGCCAAGGGGTCTGAATACATCCGAATGCACTGTATATTAGGATCGCATTAGCTGCTGCTAACGGAGCCGCAGTGGCAGAAAAAGTACCCAATTGAATTTTCGGTTAGTTTCGGTAGCCAAATGCATAGTAACAAAACGGAACGATGTGTCCTACACAAGAATCTTTCAGGAAAAACTGGACATCTGCTATGTAACTGAGAGTCTCCTCATTGAAACATCTGATGTTCTTCAAAGGTAAATTATTTTATTTGATTCCTTTGCTGGTTTTTGTGAATATGTTGCGTGCTAAATGCTAACGCTAAATGCTAAGCTAGCTATCACCACTCTTACACAAATTATTGATTTTCTCTGGTTCTAAAGCATATTTTGAAAATCTGAGACGACAGGATTGTTAAGAAAAGGATAAGCTTGAGAGCAGGCATATTTATTTCATTTCATTTGCGATTTTTAGAAATCGCTAACGTTGCGTTATGGTAATGAGCTTGAGGCTGTAGTAACGATACCGCATGCGGGATGGGGCGGACTATGAGGTTAATAGAATATGACTCAATTAAAAGTGGGCATAGGGGGGCAGGATTTTCACTTTTGGATAAATAGCATGCCATTTTTCAACTTCCTGCTACTCATGCCAGGAATATAAGATATGCATATTATTAGTAGATTTGGATAGAAAACACTATGAAGTTTCTAAAACTGTTTGAATCATGTCTGTGAGTATAACAGAACTTATGTAGCAGGCAAAACCCAGAGGACAAACCGTTCAGGGGAGAACCAAGGAGAAGTTGAAAAACAAAAAAAAATTGTGGAAAAGTGGGGTGTTGATGGGAAGTGGGAAAAGAACAAGTTATGGGGTAGAGCGAGACATACACAGAAATATTAATGAGAAGGTAGAGAGAAAAGCAGAGAGCAGAGTGGAAAAGGGGAGAAAGGGAGGCTTTGCAAACAGGCATGCTGTGATGCAGGCTCCAAAATGGTGAACTCTGTCTGTATATCATATGTGGCAAAACTTCAGAGATAACTTTGTTCTTCCAGCCAGAGGATTTGAAACAATATCTGAAGTTTGCTGTCATCCAAAATCTTATTGAGCACTGAAGTAAGAACCAGAGAAAAGTGTGACATACATTCATACATTTACCAGAGAAAAAAACTTTTATTCCCTGAATCAAATTGGAATTACAACTCTTGATAACTCCATAAGGAAATTATTGTATCCCTTGGCTTGAGTTAATGCTAAAATAGACTAGAGACCGGTGTCCCTCATTCAGGGGTAGGGCTCTCTCTCTGTCCTTCTCGTGGTCGAATCACACGTAAGACTATTGATAAATTACAAACTTCTTCAAATCATTAGTGTTTACATAGCCCAATGAAGATGATCACATCTCACCAGGAAGTCAGAACAGAGGTCAGTTAGCCCTATTAAGTGAGTATTTGTTTTCATATACCTCAAACATTATTTCAAACATTTTGTGTATCAGGTTTACATTGGATTTTTTAGTACAAGAGAATTTACGTGTGCAACTAAAACTCTGACAATAGAAACTTCCTTTGTGTACAGCATCCTTTCTAAACCATGAAAAACCAACTAAATCCAAATACAAATACCACGCACATCTAAATCAAAACAGAGTATTAACCATTCACAAATATCCATTAACTTCATGGTTACATGGGGCAGTATTTTCACATTCGTAAAATACCATACAAGTATTTTACACAATTTTAAAGATTGTGACTTCTTTTGTTTTACACAATTTTAAAGATTGTGATCTCATTAATCCAACCACATTGTCCCATTTCAAAAAGGCCTTTTAGCGAAAGCAGAACAGATCATTATGTTAGGTCAGCAGTAAGTCACAGAAAGCATTCAGCCATTTTCCAACCAGAGAGGTGTCACAAAAAGCAGAAATATAGATAAAATGAATCACTAACCTTTGACGATCTTCATCAGATGACACTCCCAAGACTTAATATTACACAATACATGTATTTTTTGTTCAATCATGTTCATATTTATATCCAAAAACCTCTGTTTACATTGGCGCCATAGTCAGAAATGCCTCCAAAACATCCGGATAAATTGCAGAGAGCCACATCTAATAACATAAACTTTGATGAAAGATTAATTCTATGTAAAAAATATAAGATAAACTTGTCCTAAATGCAACCGCTGTGTCAGATTTCAAAAAAGCTTTATGGCAAAAGCACAATATTCAATCTGAGAACAGCGTTCAGCCACAAAAGCAAGCCATACAGTTACCCGCCATGTTGTGGAGTCCACAAAAGTCATAAATAGCATTATAAATCTTCACTTACCTTTGCTGTTCTTCATCGGAATGCACTCGCAGGACTCCCACTTCTACAAGAAATGTTTGTTTGGTTCGATATTTATGTATTTATGTACAAATAATTGCATTTTGTTTGCGCGATTAGTTCACTATTCCAAAGGCACAATGCGCGATTGCAAAATCCAGACAAAAAGTGAAAAGAGTTCCATAGCAGTTTGTAGAAACATGTCAAACGATGTTTACAATTAATCCTTATGGTCTTTTCATAATAAATCTTCAATAATATTCCAACCAGACAATAGCGTATTCATTATAGAGGAAAAATAAGGCCTGGCTCGCCCGCATGACCGTGCAGTAAACAACTGAATGGCCACAGCCTAGTCCACTTGTTGAAACAGCTATTATTCAACACTCTTCCACAATAGAAGCCTCAAACAACTTTATAAAGACTGTTGACATCTGCTGGAAGCCTTGGGAAGTGGAATCTGGCCCAATAGACATAGCATATTGGATAGGCAATCACTTAAATGAAACTACAAACCTCAGATTTCCCTCTTCCTGATTGGATTTGTCTCAGGTTTTCACCTGCCATATGAGTTCTGTTATACTCACAGACATCATTAAAACAGTTTTAGAAACTTCAGTGTGTTCTATCCAATGCTACTAATAATATACATATATTTGCATCTGGGACAGAGTAGCAGGCAGTTTACTCTGGGCATCTTTTTCATTCAAGCTACTCAATACTGCCCCCCTGTCACCGAGAAGTTAAGGAGTGTATGCTAGCATACAAAAGCTGGCCTCACTCTTCAGCTCGAAAGATGTCCAGGTCCTGTTCCAGTTATGGCATTGGCAAATCATGTTTGTGGTTTCTGAAAGTACAGAATAAAGATGAATTATTCATTAGAATAATGATCTGAAGGGCTCTGATCAGGCCCTACACCCAAACAAGGGCACTGCGTTCATCCACCTCTGGCCTGCTCGCCTCCCTACCACTGAGGAAGTACAGCTCCCGCTCAGCCCAGTCAAAACTGTTCGCTGCTCTGGCCCCCCAATGGTGGAACAAACTCCCTCACGACGCCAGGACAGCGGAGTCAATCACCACCTTCCGGAGACACCTGAAACCCCACCTCTTTAAGGAATACCTAGGATAGGATGAGTAATCCCTCTCACCCCCCTTTAAGATTTAGATGCACTATTGTAAAGTGACTGTTCCACTGGATGTCATAAGGTGAATGCACCAATTTGTAAGTCGCTCTGGATAAGAGCGTCTGCTAAATGACTTAAATGTAATGTAATGTAAATGATATCATAAAAATCTCAGTTTACATTGGCGCGTTACGTGCAGTAATGATTTGATTCCAAAACATCCAGTGATTTTGCAGAAATACTCACAATAAACATTAATAAAAGATGCAACTGTTATTCACTGAATTAAAGATCCTCTATGCAACCGCTGTGTCAGATTTTTTTTTTAATTAGGGAAAAATAATAATCTGAGAACGGCGCTCAGAACCCAAAGAAATAGCCGCCATTTTGGCGTCAACAGAAGCTACAAAAAACAATATAAATATTAACTTACCTTTGAATATCTTCATCAGAAGGCATTTCCAGGAATCCCAGTTCGACAATAAATGACTGATTTGTTCCATAAAGTTCCAAAAAGCCCATAATTTAGCCACTTGTTTTTAGCTTGTTCAGCCCAGCATTCAAACCTCAAAAGGCACGATCAATTCCTCCAGACAAAAACTCAAGGTTCCGTTACAGGTCGTAGAAACAAGTTGAATGATGTATGCAATCCATATTTAGGATGTTTTAAACATTAATCAGCAATAAGGTTCCAACAGGAGAATTTCATTGTCTGAAGAAAAGCATAGGAACGCAAGAACACTCTCTCGTGACCGCGCGTAATGAAACCGAGGCTTTCTGCCAGACCACCCATTCAAAGAGCTATTATGAGCCCCACCTTTATAGTAGAATCATACAACCATAATCTAAAGACAGTGACATCTTGTGGAAACCCTAGGAAGTGCATTCTCATCCATATCTAAGGTGGACATCCAATGGCACTGTTTTCTAAATTGAGTTTTCACTTCCTGTTTGGATATCTTCTCAGGTTTTTGTCTGCCGTATGAATTCTGTTATACTCACAGACATAATTCAAACAGTTTTAGAAACTTCAGAGTGTTTCCACCAGTAATAATACTATGCATATATTCCCATCTGGGAACGAGTAGGAGGCCGTTTACTCTGGGCACGCCTTTCATCCAAAAGTGAAAATGCTGCCCCCTAGCCTCAACAGGATTTATTAAGGGAAAACTTTGAAATGTCTTGAAATGGCCTAGTCAAAGCCCAGACCTCCATCCAGTTGAGAATCTGTGGTATGAATTAGAGATTGCTGTACACCAGCAGAACCTAGCCTACTTGAAGGAGCTTGAACAGTTTTGCCTTGAAGAATGGGCAAAACTCCCAGTGGCTAGATCTGCCAAGTTCATACAGACATACCCCAAGAGTCTTGCAGCTATAATTGCTGCATAAGGTGGCTCTACAAAGTATTGACTTTGGAAGGTTAGCTTTTTACTGGTACGTGGGATGTTAGCGTCCCACCTGGCCAACATCCAGTGAAATTGCAGAGCAAGAATCGAAAAAAAAAATAATTTAAATATTTAACATTCTTAAAAATATGTGTTACACATCAAAATAAAGCTTAACTTCTTGTTAATCCAGCCGTCATGTCAGATTTCAAAAAGGTTTTATGGCGAAAGCAAACCATGCAATTATCTGAGGACAGCACCCCGCATACAAACACATGAAAATCATATTTCAACCAGGCAGGTGCGACACAAAAGTCGCACTGCTTTGCTTTATCTTGGCCAGGTCGCAGTTGTAAATGAGAACTCGTTCTCAACTAGCTTACCTGTTTAAATAAAGGTGAAATAAATTTTTTTTTTAAAAACACCATTTATTTTAAAAGTACATTTTATGACAATGCAATTTCATACGTGCCCCGTATAGTAAATATTATTTGCGAAGCATCACACACATTAACAAGACAAAAGTGTGAGTCTGTGGTCCTCATTGCCGAAGCTCTCACTTGTATTATCGCCCGCTGAAGCACTTTTATTGGACGCTGAAGTGCCAACCGTGTACATCAATGAAAGTTGTTGTGTCGCTGGGAGACATAAGAGGAGATGGAATGGGAGATAAAGCCAGCTTGGAAAGAGAAACAACAGTGAACAGAAAACATTTATCACCAAGAATTCAGTTCAGCCTGAGTGTTTTCAAGTTCAAAGGTTTAGGTTCTCTAAGGGACTGATGTTGCACTAAGTGACACAGTACTTATAGAGTTGTAGGTGACCAAGAGAGACTACACACAAAGAAATACTGTGTTCACTGACAAAGCACTAAACACCTCAGGTGCAGCCTCAGCAGCACTCAAGATGTCGGAGTCGACTCTGCAGTCACATACGTCCACATCTTCAAATAAGACCAAAGTCTGACTCAGTCAACATTGGTGAAGCTCTAAAAGATTACACTATCAACCACTCACGATGTATTTTACCTCTCTCAATGTTTACTTTGTCTTTATAATATAAATGTGTTGCCTAAGCAAAAACATGGTTAACACAGGGTTTTTATATAGCCCCCACCTGCCCTTTCTCCTCTATGTTCCCAGTTCTTTGTTTGTGAGCCACCGGGGCAGATGGGTTGACTACAGGCAGAAGCTGTACGGTCATGTGACAGCAGCCTTTGATTTCATAAATGAGCTGTGATTGAGTTAAGCATCAGTGCCACTGTACCTCACTCCACGAGCTGATGGATGCTAAAACATAGGTTTGTCGACGACCTCTGACCCTCCTCTGACTTGCTGGAATGTAACTGTCATCCCCACACTAGTCTCCTGGTAGAGTCAGGCAGTCAAGTGCAATTACAGTGGTTAACAAACACTATAATCAAGAGCTCACTGTGGTTTTCTTTGAGGAGATATTTAAAATGGCAAGAAAAAGTATGTGAAACCTAAGGAATTACCTGGATTTCTGCAGGACTTGCTCATAAAATTTGATCTGATCTTCATCTAAGTCACAACAATAGACAAACTGTATGCATCAACTAATAACATGCTAATTCTTGTATTTTTCTTGTCTATATTGAATACATCATGTAAACATTCACAGTGAGGGTTGGAAAAGCTTCTCCAAAAGCTAGTTGGAGTCAGGACTCAGCTAACCTGGAGTTCAATCAATGATACGAGATTGGAGACGTTGGTTAGAGCTGCCCTGCCCTATAAAAAACACTCACAAAATTTGTGTTTGCTATTTACATGAAGCATTGCCTGATGTGAACCATGCCTTGAACAAAAGAGATCACAGAATACCTAAGATTAAGAATTGTTGGCTTGCCTAAAGCTGGAAAGGGTTACAAGTATCTCTAAAAACCTTGATTCTCATCAGTCCACGTTTTTATTTAAACTTTATTTAACCTCTTGAACCTCTGGGGGCAGTATTTCATTTTTGGATGAAAAACATTCCCGTTTTAAACAAGATATTTTGTCACGAAAAGATGCTCGACTATGCATATAATTGACAGCTTTGGAAAGAAAACACTCTGACGTTTCCAAACCTGCAAAGATATTGTCTGTGAGTGCCACAGAACTAATGCTACAGGCGAAACCAAGATGAAATTTCATACAGGAAGTGAGCCAGATTTTTGTGGCGCTGTGTTCCAATGTCTCCTTATATGGCTGTGAATGCGCAAGGAATGAGCCTACACTTTCTGTCTTTTCCCCAAGGTGTATTTGTAGGCATATCATTGGAAAATTGATCATCAGAGACTACATTTACCAGGTGTCCACTCGGTGTCCTCCGTCGAAACTATTGCGTAATCTCCAGATCCGTGCATTTCACCATTTTGAACAGAGGAGAAACCAAACTTCCACGAGTGACTTATCATCGATAGATATGTGAAAAAACACCTTGAGGATTGATTCTAAACAACGTTTGCCATGTTTCTGTCGATATTATGGAGTTAATTTTGAAAAAAAGTTTGCATTGTAATGACTTAATTAAGAACACATTCTTATTTTCAATGACGGCCTACGGACAGTGGGTTAACTGCCTGTTCAGGAGCAGAACGACAGATTTTTACCTTGTCAGCTCGGGGATTCGAATTTGCACCCGGTTACTAGTCCAACGCTCTAACCACTAGGCTACCCTGCCGCCCCATAATGAGTCTTCCTCCCCTCAACAGCCTCCAGTGGTGTAGGATGAATGCAAAACTGTGTGTAGGATACAGCATGCAAGCAATACTGAGATAGCTTCTCAGAAATCAAAAGTAGGCGTATTTCTCATGTTACTCGCTAAGGCAAGATAAACTAGATAAGTTTAGTGGTGGCAGGTAGCCTGGTGGTTACAGCATTGCGCCAGTAACTGAAAGGTTGCTGGATCAAATCTCCGAGCTGACAAGGTAAAAATATGTTGTTTTGTCCCTGAATAAGGCAGTTAACCCATGGTTCCAAGGTAGGCCATCATTGTAAATACAAATTTGTATTTAAACTGACTTGCCTTGTTAAATAAAGGTTAAATAAGAAAATAAAAATAAGATACCCATGAATCAGAATCATAAAACACGGGACGAGATGTTAAAAACTGTCCATTGTGCCAATAGATGGAATGCACTCGCATGAGATTTGCCTTGATGTTGACAGAGTGGCATGGGAGGTTTATTTCTTAGACTGGGGTAAGATGTCAATTTTTGGGACACATCCTCAGTAGTGTGCCTTCGAATCAGTGGGTGTTTCGGCTTTTAATCACTAAACACCCTCATCAAAGGTGGCCAGCTAAAGGGTGATCAAGCCTTAGCTTGTGTCCCATGCCCAATTAAAATGTCCCACGGGACTATGCAAGGCAGGGGCGTCCTCTTCCCTGAGCCAGCCATACAGCTGACCGCATACCTCATATGCCCTCCTCAAGTTGGAGGGATCTGAATTGGGTTCTCAGGTGGGGGTGGGGGGTCATGAAGTTATAGCCCAGCTATAACCTCAAGCAGCTGCCTCTTTCAGCTGCTTGATAAACTGCTCTGGCGGTCTGCCGCAGAGCCTGTCCATGGATTCCAAGTTCTTTCAGCAACCTGATGATGGAAGAAGCCACAAATCCTCTGCATCCCACTTCAACTGGCCAGAATTTTGCATTCCAGCCACGCTGAGTTGCGTCTGCTGCCAACTCTGTGTAACACAGTTTCTTACGCTCGTAGGCCTCTTCAACAGAGTTTTCCCACTGGACTGTGAGCTCTATGATGTACACAGCCTTTCGTGAAGGGGACCAGAGTACCATGTCTGGCCTAAGGTTGGTAGAAGCAATCTCAGGGGGAAAAATGAGTTGCTGGCCAATATCGACAAGCATCTTCCAGTCCCGGGCCATGGCTAGGTGTCCAGTTTTTGGCTTTGTAGGAGGATACTTGGGCCTTTTCTGTCCCTCCCGGATGAATGTTGTTGTTTTGACGGGATTGCTTGTTTTTGGAGGTAATGAATTGGTTGCACTCCTCTTGGTCTCAAGTGCTGCAGCCAGGCTTATGAGGACCTGATTGTGCCTCCAGGTGTAGCGGCCTTGTGAGAGGCTGGTCTTGCAACCTGTCATTATATGCCTGAGAGTCGCTGGAGCTGGGCAGAGGGGGCAGGTCGAGTCCTCGCCATACCATTGATGTAGATTTTTGGGTGATGGAAGCACACAGCTCTTATGATGAAGCTGATGTTGCTTGCCTCCATTTGCCAAAGCTCACTCCAGTTGATCTTTCTCCTCTCCAGGCCTTCCCACCGCGTCCATTGCCCTTGTTTAGCAAGAGAGACAGCCTTTGCACTTCTTGCAGTCTCCTCCTGTCTGTGCACCTCCTCGACCACCAGCTTCCTGCGTTCAGATGTTGTTGCCTTATGGAACGTTGGTTTGCTTGCTGCCAGGCCAAAGCCTCCTCTTCCATGCTGGATATTCCCCACAATGTCTTGGTGTCTCAGGGCTGATGTTGCTTGCTGCACAGCCTTGGATGATGTCCATTTCCGTCCAGTTTGTAGGGGAGGTGCAGCCTTGCTAATAGTCTGGTCTTTGGAGTCCTTCAATGTCATCTGAAGTCTTACTTTAGAGCACTTGTACTTGTACTTAGACTTGTAAGAGGTAGTTCAAGGACCCCTTTGCCATAGTGGCCGATGTTACTCAGGCATCCTGGGACACCCACCCATTTCTTCACGTATGAGGTAATGGTTCGCTCCATCTTCTCCACTGTTGTTATTGGGACCTCATAGATGGTGAGTGGCCACATTACCCGGGGGAGAAGTCCAAACTGTAGGCACCAAAGCTTGAGCCTCCCAGGCAGTAGGGTCTTGTTGATGTTCTCAAGACCGTCGGCGATGTCCTGCCTTACTTGCTGCACTTGATCTTTATCCCGGAGGCTTTCATTGTACCATCTACCCAGGCTCTTGATGGGTTGCTCAGACACCATTGGTATCGGGTCATCTCCAATGCAGAACCTCACATCTTTAAGCTGTCCCTTGACTATGGAGATGCTTCGAGATTTGCTTGGCTTGATTTTCATCCGGGCCCACTTGATGTTATCCTGCAGTTTTGCAAGTAGCCGCCTGGTGCATGCTGCAGTGGTCGTCAGTGTAGTCATGTCATCCATGTATGCTCGGATAGGTGGGAGACGGAGCCCTTCCTTAGTTCTCTCACCGCCGACCACCTATCTCGATGCCCTGATGATGGCCATAGTGAAGGCCAGAGGAGAAATTGTACAGCCTGCCATTATGCCTACTTCCAAGCGCTGCCATGTTGTTGTGAAGTCAGGTGTGAATCACAATTGCAGGTCTTGGAAATAGGCCTTTATCAGTGTAGTGATGGGTTCTGGTACGTGGAAAATGTTGAAGGATTCCCAGAGGAGTTCATGGGGAACTGAGCCAAAGGCATTGGCCAGGTCGAGGAAGATGATATAGAGGTCTCTCTTGTCCTTCTTAGCTGTTTGGATCTGGTGCCAAATCATACTAGTATGTCCCAGGCAACCAGAGAAACCAGGAATGCCTGCTTTCTGTACAGATGTATCAATGTACTTGTTCCTTTCCAGATAAGTGGACAGCCTCTGTGCTATTATACTGATAAAGATCTTCCCTTCGACGTTGAGAATAGAGATTGGTCAGAATTGACTGATGTCTTTCGCATCCTTCTCTTTCGGGATTAGCACACCACCAGCCCTTCGCCATACCTTTGGTATTATTTCCTTCTGCCACACTATCCTCATGAGCCTCCAAAGAAAGCGTAGAACATCCGGGGCATTCTTGTAGAGCTTGTATGGTACTCCATTAGGCCCAGGAGCCGAGGCCGCTCTTGCTCTTCGGACAACGTTCTCTACTTCCCTCCATTTTGGAGGGTCAGTGTCCAGATTGAATTCTGGTGGTTGTATAGATGGGATGTCATGTGGGATGACTATCTGCTCATGCCTTTTCATGTCCTGGTGGACCTTTTCCAGATGTTCTTCCAGTTCAGGCTTTGAAGTTTTTAGGATTCCGCACTTTTCCTTTGCGAAGAGATCTTTGACAAACTTAAAGGGTTTTTTATAGAACCGTGTTCTTGAGTGTTCCTTCTTCCTAACATCAAATCAAATCAAATCAAATGTTATTTGTCACATACACATGGTTAGCAGATGTTAAATGCGAGTGTAGCGAAATGCTTGTGCTTCTAGTTCCGACAATGCAGTGATAACCAACAAGTAATCTAACTAACAATTCCAAAACTACTGTCTTATACACAGTGTAAGGGGATAAGGAACATGTACATAAGGATATATGAATGAGTGATGGTACAGAGCAGCATACAGTAGATGGTATCGAGTACAGTATATACATATGAGATGAGTGTGTAGACAAAGTAAACAAAGTGGCATAGTTAAAGTGGCTAGTGATACATGTGTTACATAAGGATGCAGTCGATGATGTAGAGTACAGTATATACATATGCATATGAGATGAATAATGTAGGGAAGTTTCCTTAAGTTTTCCGCTTTTCTCAAGGTTGCCAGCCGACATTTAATGTCTGCTTGGAGTAGCATGAGACCTTCTCTCTCTGCATCAGAGGCCTTCTTCCACTGCTTCCTCAGCTGCCTTCTCTCTCTGACAAGTATCTCGATCTCCTGCTGCCTCCTAGATTTGGCTGGCGCGGGAGGTGTCTTGCCACTTCTCCTTTCGTTTACTCCAAAGCGCTCTTCTCCGTGGTGGTAGATAATGTCTCCCATCCTTTCAAGCTTTTTCTCTGCTGTTCCTACTTGTTCTTCCAAGATTTTTGTCAGGTCGTTGTTGATTGTTTCCCACTCTCTCTTTTCAACAGCTTTGGGCCACTTCACACTCGGTCTGTGCCCTTTGATCTTTTCCTCTTTTAGAGGTCTCTGTGGTTGGGTGAGTTCATCCACCGGCATTTCTGTGCTTGTGTTATCCTCCTCAGTTACAGGGGTGCTGATGCTCTGCATACTTTGGTTTGCGTCCCGTCGCTGTGCTTCATTCGACTGATTTGGCTGGCTGCTTCGTAAAAAGTACTGGTCAATGCGAGGTCCCTGTCTATGCTCTCCCAAGCACCTTTTCCTCCCTTGATGGATCCTTAACCCCCTTGCCGATGTTACTCTCTCCCAACCACAGCTGCACACCTGAAGTGTGTGTCCTGCTGCTGTTATGGTTGTCTCGTGCTGTGTTCCTACTCGTAGTCGTTTCCGTTCTTGGGTCCATAACCGTGTGTTCAGTCGTTGAGCCATCTTGCGCCCCAGCTCTCGCAGGCTCTAGGCGTATGTTCCTTTATTGACTTTCAGTAGCACTTAGCGGGTGTCTCCAACATACTGAAACAGTGTCGGAGACTGCCAACATGGGTAGCTAGCCCATGACAGCCCCAGTGGGGTCTATTCCCTCCGGTCAGCTGTCTCTCCAAGCTGTCACACAGACTTTCCTATGTTGTCAGCTGTCCTTTCACAGCAGCCACTGGACTGGTCCAGATGATCAGAATCATAAAACACGGGACGATATGTTAAAAACTGTCCATTGTGCCAATAGATGGAATGCACTCGCATGAGATTTGCTGTGATGTTGACAGAGTGGCATGGGAGGTTTATTTCTTAGACTGGGGTAAGATGTCAATTTTTGGGACACATCCTAAGTAGTGTGCCTTCGAATCAGTAATACTATGCCATAATTCCCCAATCTCAGAACTATAAGTAGACTTTTCCTCATTTTACCCACCCAACTTCCTCTTCACTGAGTCAAGATGAACCTGCCATTTGGTAAATTAAAATAATCTACTCATCTAACCGCACTGTAATCCACCGTACTGAGATAGCGTCTCAGGAACTATGACCTTATTCCTCATGTGACGTATAGCCATTGCTCTTGCTGAGCAAGATGAGCTGCCATCGTGGTACATGACAACATTTTACCTATGAACACAGCCAACCACCAGCATCTACAGTATACAGTGTTATATAACAGATTGCAATGCAGTAAGAGAAAAGCAACCGGACAACTAATTTTGTTAATTTTAGTCGGTAACGCCCAGAGCACGCAGGGCCCCCAACCGATGAACAGTGAACTGAAGACTCGAAATTGGAGTCATGATTACAAGCCACTCTTTCACATTAATGGAGCTGTAATTTATGAAATGTGTGCTTTAACTTCTTAGTGATCCCTTTGCTCGCCAATCCCGTTAACACCCAGTGAAATAGCAGCGTGCCAAATTAAAAAACAGAAATACTCATAATAATAATTCATGAATCATACAAGTGTTACACATCGGTTTAAAGATGAACTGCTTGTTAACCGGTTAAGACTCTAGGGGCAGTATTTCATTTTTGGATAAAAAGACGTGCCCGTTTTTAGCGCAATATTTTGTCACGAAAAGATGCTCGACTATGCTTGGAATTGATAGTTTTGGAAAGAAGACACTCTGACGATTCCAGAACTGCAAAGATTTTCACTGTGAGTGCCTTAGAACAAAACCTACAGGCAAAACCAAGATGTTTGAGCGACCAGGAAATCAACAGGATTTCTGATGGCACGTTTTCCATGATCGTGTCATGTTTTGTCTTATATTGTCTTGTCATTTTGCTTTTCCTTCTGTTCGTTTTCCCCCTGCTGGTCTTTTTAGGTTCGTTCCCCTTTTTTCTCTCTCCCTCCCTCTCTCTCTTCTCTCTATCGTTCCGTTCCTGCTCCCAGCTGTTCCTATTCCCCTAATCAATCATTTAGTCTTCCCACACCTGTTCCCTATCTTTTCCCCTGATTAGAGTCCCTATTTCTCCCCTTGTTTTCCGTTTCTGTCCTGTCGGATCCTTGTATATTGTTCACCGTGCTGTGTCTTTGTATCGCCCTGTCGTGTCGTGTTTTCCTCAGATGCTGCGTGGTGAGCAGGTGTCTGAGTCTGCTACGGTCAAGTGCCTTCCCGAGGCAACCTGCAGTTTATTATCGAGTCTCCAGTCAGTTCTCGTGATTACGAGTGGAATTGTTTTTTATACTTTATTTACCGCTCCGATTTGTCTAGGAGTATTGCTATTTCCTTAAACTGGATTAAAGACTCTGTTTTCGCCAAGTCGCTTTTGGGTCCTCATTCACCTGCATAACAGATCGCCTTATATGGCTGTGAATGCGACAGGAATGAACGGACACTTCCTATCGTTTCCCCAAGGTGTCTGCAGCATTGTGACGTATTTGTAGGCATATCATTGGAAGATTGACCATAAGAGACTACAGGGGTCCCGCACGGTGTCTGCGTGGAAATTGGTGCGCAAAAGTCAGGTACCAGTATTTTTCCATCCGAATCTGAGAACAATGCAGGCTTCCAGGAATGGCATTTCAATGAAGAGATATATGACAAAACACCTTGAGGATGGATTCAAACAACGTTTTCCATGTTTCAGTCGATATTATGGAGTTAATTCAGAAAAAAGTTTGACGTGTAGGTGACTGAATTTTCGGTTAGTTTCGGTAGCCAAATGCATAGTAACAAAACGGAACGTTGTGTCCTACACAAGCATCTTTCAGGAAAAACTGGACATCTGCTATGTAACTGAGAGTCTCCTCATTGAAACATCTGAAGTTCTTCAAAGGTAAATTATTTTATTTGATCCCTTTGCTGGTTTTTGTGAATATGTTGCGTGCTAAATGCTAACGCTAAATGCTAAGCTAGCTATCACCACTCTTACACAAATTATTGATTTTCTCTGGTTCTAAAGCATATTTTGAAAATCTGAGACGACAGGATTGTTAAGAAAAGGATAAGCTTGAGGATAGGCATATTTATTTCATTTCATTTGCGATTTTTAGAAATCGCTAACGTTGCGTTATGGTAATGAGCTTGAGGCTATGATTACGCTACCGAATACGGTGTGGGTAGGACTAACAGGTTAATCCAGCCACAGTGTCAGATTTCAAAAAGGCCCTAACCCAAATGGCGAAAGCAAACCGTGCTATTACCTGAGGACAGCACCCCATCAAACAAACACATGAAAATCATATTTCAACCTGCCAGGCGCGACACAAAACTCAGGAATAACGATATAATTCATGCCTTTGAAGATCTTCTGTTGGCACTCCAATATGTCCATTAAACATCACAAATGGTACTTTTGTTCGATAAATTCCATCGTTATATCCCCAAAAGGCCCATGTATTTGGCGCATTTGATTCAGAAAATACACCGGTTCCAACTTGCGCAACATGACTACAAAATATCTAATAAGTTACCTGGAAACTTGATCCAAACATTTCAAACAACTTTCCTAATCCAACTTTAGGTATTTTTGAACTCAAATAATCTAAAGACAGAATCAACTGTGTTCGATACCGGATGAAAACAAAGTGGAGCGAGCCTTCAGGTCGTGCGCCCCAACCACAACAGTACACTTGGCTATCCACCCAGATAGGAAATGGCGGCTACTTAATTTCTCAAAGGAAAAACATCAACCAATTTCTAAAGACTGTTGACATCTAGTGGAAGCGATAGGAACTGCAAGCAAGTGCCATAGAAATTGAGATCCATATAGAAACCCCATTGAAAAGAGAGTGACCTCGAAAAAAATGTCTGGATGGTTTGTCCTCAGGGTTTCACCTGCCCAATAAATTGTGTTATACTCACAGACATAATTTTAACAGTTTTAGAAACATCAGAGTGTTCTCTATCCAAATATACCAATATACCAATTCTGGGCCTGAGTAGCAGGCAGTTTACTTTGGGCACACTTTTCATCTGGACATGAAAATAGTTCCCCCTAGCGTTAAGAAGTTTTTAAACAATGTATAATTTTTTGATAGCTAGGCATATAAATATGATTATTTCTTGAAACATTTTAAACAAGGTCTAGTTGAGACCACAAAGGAAGGGCACCATTGGTGGATGCGGTAGATTGCAACAAAAACAGATATTTCTTGCTTAAACAGACAGATTTTGATGGGATTTCTTTTCTTCTGCTAATTAGATTTCCACTGGGGGCATGGACATCGACTACGGGCTAATGCTAGTACTGATACTGCTAAGCAGTACCTGAGGCATCTGCAACATGGAGAGCATGCCCAATGGAGCATGCACAATGAGTGACAATGATAACCTTAAACCTAGGCCTAAAATGTAAAGTCTACCTGAGGTGAGGGCTATGTTATCCCTTACATGCCAGTAACCATGAGAAAATGATAGATTACCTGAAATCTAGAGAAATAGTCCCATAGATTACTAGAATAGGTCTGTATATTAGAGTTGTCTGGAATAAGCACACTCAGAAAGAATGTTTAATTAAAAGGTGATAAAATGCTTCATTGCCAACTGCTGATCGCCATTTGGTATTTAAACTCACTCAGATAACTTATGCCATGAGGTTAACCTCTTAGTTAACCTCTTATGCCATGAGGTTAACAGGCTATGGCAAAATGTGTAGAATTGCAGCATACTTGCTTTAAAACTGCAGCAGTTTCTCTGCAAAATATGTAGAATTGCAGGAAATGAACTGTCTTGCCTAGTTAAATAAAGTTAAAATAAAAAATACCTCATCTCTGCTGTCACATCCAACCTGGGTCGATATTTGGTTTTAATGTGCACGAGAGCACTGAATCCAGCTTCACATAGATATGAGCTAGCAAAAGGGTACCATGAGTTTCAACGCTCAGAGGGAGACGGCAGGGTATTTCCCATAAATCAGGAACCAACACTTCTCCATAGTGACCCGTGAATGCTTTGGCTGCAGCATTCAGAATGTTTTAGTATTTCCCCTGTACGATTGCGTTCAGTTTCCTATATATGTATGTTACATAGGCAAGGAGACAATTTATTTTCATTACACAGAAAATCAACCAATTATATTTTTAACATCCATTGTGAATGAAAACACTTCCTCTCTTAATGCACAAAAATATTTCCAACCCTACCCCTCGATAACCATCAAGCCTCGGTGTGCAGCCTGGTCTGCATGAAATAGAACATTGTCGATATCTGATCCCTTATCTCCTCATAGTGTTTCAAACAGGCTTGCGCACAGTGGATGTGGTTTGATGTAGTTTACAGTCAAAGTTACCTTCTGCAGTATATCTTTGAGTTCTGTGCTCAGAACTTTTTCTGCCATTTGCTCTCTGTGTGTCATACAATGCGTCCATATGGCAGAGGGAGACACATTCATAATTAGAGTGCAGAGGCCTGCCCACCATAGATGGAGCCCCACCTTTCAATCCCATGGAATCAATTTTCCGTCAATATCGCCATGCAGCACACTTAACATCCCTTGTGCCGTTTCATGCTTGGGAATCATAAGACAGAACAATCTGTCCTCGGGAATAGCACCCCTCGACATATACAGAACCGGTATTTGGACACACCTACTCATTCAAAGGGTTTTCTTCATTTTTTACTTTGTAGATTACCAGTGAAGACATGAAATAACACATATGGAATCATGTAGTAACCAAAAAAAAGTGTTTCACAAATCCAAATATATTTAAGATTCTACAAAGTAGCCACCCTTGAGGAGTTCCCACATATTTTGAGCACTTTTTGGCTGCTTTTCTTTCACTCTGCGGTGCAACTCATCTCAAACCATCTCAATTGGGTTGAGGTCGGGTGATTGCGGAGGCCAGGTCATCTGATGCAGCACTCTATCACTATCCTTTACAAATAGTCCTTACACAGCCAGGAGATGTGTTGGGTCATTGTCCTGCTGAAAAATAAATGATAGTCCCACTAAGCACAAACCAGATGGAATGGAGTATCGCTGCAGAATGCTGTGGTAGCGGTGCTGGTTAAGTGTGCCTTGAATCCTAAATAAATCACTGACATTGATACCAGCAAAGCACCCCCACACCATCACACCTCCTTCCATGCTTCATGGTGGGAACCACACACGCAGAGATCATCCGTTCACCTACTCTGCGTCTCACAAAGACACGGTGGTTGGACTCATCAAACCAAAGGACAGATTTCCACCGGTCTAATGCTTGTGTTTCTTGGCTGAAGCAAGTCTCTTCTTATTATTGGTGTCCTTTAGTAATGGTTTCTTTACAGCAATTCAACCACGAAGGCCTGATTCACCCAGACTCTTCTGAACAGTTGATGTTGAAATGTGTCTGTTACTTGAACTCTGTGAATTATTTATTTAGGCTGCAATTTGTGAGACTGGTAAATCCAATGAACTTATCCTCTGCAGCAGAGGTAACTCTGGGTCTTGCTTTCCTATGGCGGTCCTCATGAGAGCCAGTTTCATTTACAGCACTTGATGTTTTTTGGGACTGCACTTGAAGAAACTTTAAACATTTTCACATTTTCAGAATTGACAGAGCATCATGTCTTAAAGTATTGATGGACTGTCATTTCTCTTTGCTTATTTGAACTGTTCTTGCCATAATATGGACTTCGTATTTACCAAAGAGGGCTTTATAACACACCTACATTGTCACAACACAACTGATTGGCTCAAACGCAATAAGGAAAGAAATTCCACAAATTAACTTTTAACAAGGCACACCTGTTAATTGAAATGCATTTGAGGTGGAAGGTGAACCTTCACACCAGTCTGAGGTCCTGAGCATTATGGAGCAGGTTTTCAACAAGGATCTCTCTGTACTTTGCTCCTTTCCTTTTTCCCTTGATCCTGACAAGTTGCCAAGTCCCTGCTGTGGAAAAACATCACCACAGCATGATCCTGCCACCACCATGCTTCACTGTAGGGATGGTGCCAGGTTTCCTTCAGACGTGACACTTGCTATTCAGGCCAAAGAGTTCAATGTTGGTTTCATCAGACCAGAGAATCTTGTTTCACATGGTCTGAGAGTCCTTTAGGTGCCTTGTGGCAAACTCCAAGCATGCTGTTATGTGTCTTTTACTGATCTACCATAAAGGCCTGACTTTGTGGAGTGTTGTCCATCTGGAAGGGTCTCCCATCTCCGCAGATGAACTCTGGAGCTCTGTCAGAGTGAACATCGGATTCTTGGTCACCTCCCAGACCAAGGCCCTTTTCACCTGATTGCTCAGTTTGGTCGTGTGGCCAGCTCTCAGAAGAGTCTTGGTGGTTCCAACTTCTTCCGTGCCTCAACACAATCCTGTCTCGGAGCTCTACGGTTAATTCCTTCAACCTCATGGATTGTTTTTTTCTCTGACATGCACTGTCAACTGTGGGACCTTATGTGAGCCTTGCCAAATCATGTCCAATAAAATGAATTTACCACATGTGGACTACAATCAAGTTGTAGAAACATTTCAAGGATGATCAATGGAAACAGGGTGTATCTTAGCTACATTTCGAGCCTCATAGCAAACGGTCTGGATACCTACCTTATTTACGTATCTGTTTTTATATTTAATACATTTGGTTAGAGGCGCCATTAACCTCTTGCTCCTACCTGACACGCAGGCGTCCCATCTAGACATCTGGAAATGCAAATGCGCTACGCTAAATGCAAATAGTACTAGTTAAAACTCAAACGTTCATTAAAATACACATGCAGGGTATTGAATTAAAGCTACACTCGTTGTGAATCCAGGCAAACAAGTCAGATTTTTAAATGCTTTTCGGCGAAAGCATGAGAAGCTATTATCTGATAGCATGTAACACCCCAAAAGACCCGCAGGGGACGTAAACAAAATAATTAGCATAGTCGTCGCTACACAAACCGCACAAATAAAATATAAAACATTCATTACCTTTGACCATCTTCTTTGTTGGCACTCCTAGATGTCCCATAATCACTATTGGGTCTTTTTTTCGATTAAATTGGTCCATATATAGCCTAGATATCGATCTATGAAGACTGTGTGATAAACGAAAAAAATAGCGTCTTATAACGTAACGTAATTTTTTTTTATTAAAAAAGTTGACGATAAACTTTCACAAAACACTTCGAAATAATTTTATAATGCAACTTTAGGTATTAGTAAACGTTAATAAGCGATCAAATTGATCATGAGGCGAAGTATATTCTTTAGCTGTCCGTCTGGAAATAATGTCCGGGTAAATCTCAACGAAAATATCAGTTTCATTATTCGTTTGAGACTAGATTTTACTGATGTATTATATTAAGTTAAAATAAGTGTTCATTCAGTATTGTTGTAATTGTCATTGTTACAAATATATAATATATATATATATATATATATATATATATATATTTTTTTTTTTAAATCTGCATTTTAATCGGTATCAGCTTTTTTTGGTCCTCCAATAATCGGTATTGGTGTAGAAAAATCATAATCGGTCGACCTCTACTAAAGTCCCTGGGACTTAACACCTCCTTCTGCAACTGGATCCCGGACTTCCTGACGGGCCGCCCCCAGGTGGTAATGGAAGGTAACAACACATCCGCCATAGTGATCCTCAACACATGGGCCCCTCAGGGTGCGGGCTCAGTCCCCTCCGGTACTCCCTGTTCACTCATGACTGCAAAGCCAAGCACGACTCCAACACCATTATTAAATTTGCCGATGACACAAAAGTGGTAGGCCTGATCAACAACAATGACAAGTCAGCCTATAGGGAGGAGGTCAGAGACTTGCCAGGACAACAACCTCTCCCTCAACGTGTTCTAGACAAAGTAGATGATTGTGGACTACAGGAAAAAGAGGACCAAGCACGCCCCATTCTCATTGACGGGGCTGCAGTGGAGTAGGTTGAGTTCACATCACCAACAAACTAACATGGTTCAAGCACACCAAGACAGCTGTGAAGAGGGCACAACAAAACCTATTCCCCCTCAGGAGACTGATTGCACGGGTCCTCAGATCTTTAATTATGTGTTACTTTTAACTCTTATTCTTATCTGTTTTTTTTTTAACTGCATTGTTGGTTAGGGGCTCGTAAGTAAGCATTTCACTGTAAGGTCTACACCTGTTGTATTTGGCGCATGTGACTAATAACATTTCATTTGATTTGAGTAGGCTACAGTACTGGGCTATTTACCTAAATAATTCCTGTGTCCTGCGGGCACGAGGGAGACCAGGGTTCAATTCCCCGATGGGGAGGAAGGCTGTCCTTGTAAATAAGAATTTGTTCTTAACTGACTTGACAAGTTATATAAAGGTTACACTATAAGAGCATGACATTTCTACACCATAATTGTATAATTGTAGTCTAACCAATACCCAAATGGAGATTGAATTAAAAATTCATTTTTCAAGTCCAGTCCCCCATGCTTGTCTCAGAGCAGTGTGAAACGGTGCTAAAATAGTTGTAGGCTAGTGCTTCAAATCACATTGCTTCTAACTTCAATATGCTCAAAATAAGACCTACACCACTTTAAACAGCACATTACTCAACACTAGTGATACTCATGTCGCCTACAGTATATAGAAAAAATATGACGTGACTCTCCGCCAATAATAACATATAGAGGATTGGAGGATTCTAAATTACAACCAAAAGCCGCCCCATGGGTCTCTTGTTGGCAGCCGGCATGGGTAACGAACCTGCATCTTCAGCAACTAATTTTGCACTGCGCCACTGGGGAGACCCCATCCACAAAGTATCAAAATACAGAGGGGTGTTGGTAAAGGTATATTGTCCTGCTATTAGCCATAATGGGATATTATAATACTGTACATGGTGTCCAGGTCAGGACAACCAAAATATTTCTTGATTAAAACTATCCGAAAGAATGTTGGTACTTATTTATTTTGATCAAAAGCCATGAATGAGTGAGTCACTCAGTTTTACGTAGATGCCGGGCCATATGACTGTGCCATCAACTTGATAATATATAACGATTTTTTTTGGAGGTTATTTTGTTTTCTCTGCCCTCAGAAAATGTTTCTCTTTCTGCTGGTCTGCCTTCAATGACTCGATCTCGGTCTTCAAAGTTTGAATATGATCCATGTGCACCTTCATCAGATGGGCAGAATAGTACCGCCCTGAGCCCCCATCGATTACCGTGGTCTATGATAGAAACAGTAGAACAATTAAGAATTAAAAGTGACTCCAAACACAAATGCTGTGCACACATTTTAAGAATCTAGCAAAACTAATGCTTTCTTGGCAACCATGCATTTTTCCGGTGTGGCCCATTGTCCAGCCCTTTGTCCACAAACAAAGTGGCAGGGAGGGTCCCCGTCTATATCCCCACCTCGCAAATATCACACAGATAATTGTGAGACAAATAGAACACACGCTTCCATTTGCCAGTTGTTAGGCAGAGGTGATAATTAACACGCTATGCTCGCTATTCCCATGCAATCATTTTTTTACAATTGGCTCAGTGCAAGGTCCCCCCAACAGCACTTATGTAATTAATATAAAACTATTTTCAAAGGACTACACGTGTCGGCAAGGCTTTTGCTCGTTCGTGGTCGTGGCTTTGGAGAAAGCAATGAGGGCCAGAGAGAGACAGACAGAGAGAGATGCTAAAATAGCATTCTCATGGTGAAGTCGTGGGATGTGTGTTTTTACTGCTTGGCCCCAAATGTGGCTTTGAAAAGCAAGGAAATATATTGTTTCACCTCTGTCAGGATTTCTTCATGCCCTAGGTACTATAATGGGATTGTGTGTGCCTATAATTTTCAGTGAAAGAATGTGTCTGTAAACAATTGTTTGAAAAATGACTTGTGTCATGCACAAAGTAGATGTCCTAACCTACTTCCCAATAGTTTGTTAATAAGACATTTGTGGAGTGGTTGAAAAATGAGTTTTAATGACTCCAACCTAAGTGTATGTAAAATTCTGACTTCAGCTGTACATACCAGTGGACATAATTCATATACAGAATACCATCATGCATTTTTTCTGTGTGTGGACCTAATGAAGACTGCACAAAATTATACACACAAAAATGCACACACAAACAACAATGCACATAATATTACTATCAACAAACCACATGAAACATTCCTATGGTCTCTTTTACATTCCAGTCTAGGCAAACATCCCGAGACAATCAATTCTTTGGCCAGACCCATTCAACATCCTATAACATGTATTTTAAATTGATTTATTGTATTTTTTCATAAATGTTAATGCCGGGGACCTGCTGAATATTCAGGCTATGTCAAATGCAAAGCCTGACACGTACATATAATAAATACAAATCAGATGCTTCTCCTCAGAAACAATTTCATAAAATGCAAATCGGTCAGCGGGGTGACCTTGTGTGCCAGGGGAAACATGAAAGAGGAGGGTGATAGAACAAGCAACAGCACTCTCCTTCTTCACTCGGGAAATGCGTTATTTTTCACCATGTTGGCCGAAAAAAAGTTTAATAATATATTTTTAATCTAAATACAAAATAGAATGTGATGCATGATCTGTTGAAGACTAAATTAAGGAAAGGGAAAATGCTTATTTTGACAGTCATGTAACTGTACTGTAGCCAATTGTTTTTGAGAGAGAGAGACTCTTTGCGGGGGAATGGTTGAGCGTGCAGCTGAAAGTGTATGCATATGGATGAAGGCATGGTGGGGTGAGGTGACAGTTGGTTCCTAGCACAGGGGGTTAGTCCCTCACATGGGTTCTGTAGGACAGAGCTGTCAGAACTCCTGCTGTTCTCACACTGAGTGAGAGAGGAAAGAGTGGAAGAGTTTAATTCCAAAACGCTATATCCATTTTCAGAAATGTTGGTAAATTTGTTTTTATTGTTTAAAGAAATTATGAAAGAGATTGGTATGTTTTTTTTAACTGCCTAATCATGGCATGGGGTTGTTCATTGACATAGATATATTTGTTTAAAATCTTGTTGGTTTCATTTCAGCAAGACAAATAATCATGTAATTTTGCAAAATGCTATATTTCCTCCTCACTCTCAGAGAAATAACTAGTACTGCTAGGTTTCACACTGTCAAATGTAACAAAAATATACAAATTATACATTTGTGATATCAATATTGAAACATTAAATTGATTTATTGTTCAGTACAGTAATATGAGATCTAGTATATGTAAAACATTTACCTGTTTAGCAACAGTGTTTACTCGTCTGTTTACCGTTAAATGATAGTTTTGTCCACTTTTAAGCCTACTTGACTTTTTGTGACGTTTACAACCTTGGCTTATTAGTGCTAACTAGCTTGCTGGCCTACACTGCTGTGATCACCTTTACATGCCTGGATTCATCATATGATCGCTGGGCTCCTGTTTCCCCGTCCCACCTCTGGATTATTGCCTTGGAATTTATCTATTTCGAATTTCCCTCTGGAATACCTATCGGATTACTCTCTTTGACACTCCCGCAGCCCGGTGTAGCTCCCGTCTCCCCCTGCTTATTCGCAGACTAGCTTTACGGCCTCGCCCCTGAAGCACTTCTGTCCCTGGCTCTCGCTCTGGTAACCCAGCCTCCACTCTTTTGCCATCGCATGGGCACCAGCCGTCAATCTCATGAACTTGGTTTCCTCACTCACTTTGCTTTTGTTCTGCTGGCAAAGGTTGTGTTTCAGATATGTTTTGACAGTGGGTTCTAGTGCTAGCTCGTGAAGAATAGGTAAGTTGGGCTCTGGCATGCTGCTTTACCGACCGT
Source organism: Oncorhynchus gorbuscha (assembly GCF_021184085.1). Lineage (NCBI taxonomy): Eukaryota > Metazoa > Chordata > Actinopteri > Salmoniformes > Salmonidae > Oncorhynchus > Oncorhynchus gorbuscha. The sequence continues at coordinate 33,535,380 of NC_060193.1, read as the reverse complement.
GGTGGTTTCTGTGTGGATTTATCTGATGTTTTATTGGATCTAAATCGCTGTCATGCACTCCTCGGCTCTCCTCTGATGTACTTTGCCCTGCCCGCTCATCGTGCTTCGTACGTAGACACAGTTAGCTGCGTTGTGGCTCATGTTTCAACTGGTCTGGCAACTATACTACTAGTAGCAACATGAACTCTCTCATGACTGCCTACGCCCCCTTCAGCTTACCCTTATCCATAAACTCACCTCTCAATCTCACAATACTAACTTTGTTCTCCTCAACACTCAATCAATGAACAACAAAGCCCCCTTGCTCCAATAACTTATATCGGACAACAAGCTAGACTTTCTCCTCCTAACTGAAACTTCTCTTACCAAGCTACTCCCGCAGGTTATAGCTACCTGTGTAACCCCCGCTCCACCAGCCTTGCTCTCTGAACCCTATACTTGTGTACCATCCTCCTAAAGCTAACAAATCATTCCAGTCTGAACTCACCATTGCTGTCCCACTCTCCCCCCGATTGCTGTTTCTTGGCAATATGAATACTCATGTGGACTCAAACTCAAATCTTGCCTCTGATTTCATTGCCGTTCTGGACTCGTTCAATATTACCCAGCATGTCAATTTTGCCTCTCATATTAAGGGACACATACTGGACCTCGTCTGCTCTGTTGGCCTCACCCTAACTCATATTTCCCCCTCCTTGTTCCCACTGTCTGATCACAAGATCCTTAATTTCTCTCTTACCTCATACTCACCCCACAACAATGACAAACACCTCATCTCCTTTCTCAACATCAAAGCTGTTGACCACCTCCAACTATCTGATACAATCTGCTCTGCCCCTTGACCATGCCCCCATCTCATCGAATGAACTAGCTGCCCAATTCAATACTGCTCTTTCTCTACCCTCAACTCTCTGGCCCCACTCCAATCTAAACATATCTCCTTCTCCTCCCTTTGGTTTACCCCTGAGCTCCACGCACTGATGCAAGCTGGCCGCTGCTTGGAGCGCCTGAGCAGGAAGTCTGGCCTCACTGTCCATGCTGAGGCCTACGAACTTCACCTCTCCACCTACAGTACAGAGATGCCCTCCATGTTGCCAGGTGCACCTTCTCTACTCCCTCCACTGAACTCTACAACTCCTTCCTTCAGATTTTCAAGGACAAGAGCACCAAAGAAAACTCCAAAGCACCAAAGAAAACTCATCACTGACTGATTCTCCTGGTGTCAGGAAAATAACCTCACACTCAACGTCAACAAAACTAAGGAGATGATTGTGGACTTCAGGAAACAGCAGAGGGAACACCCCCCTATCCACATCGATGGAACAGTAGTGGAGAGGGTAGCTAGTTTTAAGTTCCTCGGCATACACATTACAGACAAACTGAATTGGTCCACTCACACTGACAGCGTCGTGAAGAAGGCGCAGCAGCGCCTATTCAACCTCAGGAGGCTGAAGAAATTCGGCTTGTCACCAAAAGCACTCACAAACTTCTACAGATGCACAATCGAGAGCATCCTGGCGGGCTGTATCACCGCCTGGTACGGCAACTGCTCCGCCCTCAACCGTAAGGCTCTCCAGAGGGTAGTGAGGACTGCACAACGCATCACCGGGGGCAAACTACCTGCCCTCCAGGACACCTACACCACCCGTTCTTACAGGAAGGCCATAAAGATCATCAAGGACATCAACCACCCGAACCACTGCCTGTTCACCCCGCTATCATCCAGAAGGCGAGGTCAGTACAGGTGCATCAAAGCTGGGACCGAGAGACTGAAAAACAGCTTCTATCTCAAGGCCATCAGACTGTTAAACAGCCACCACTAACATTGAGTGGCTGCTGTCAACACACTGTCATTGACACTGAACCAACTCCAGCCATTTTAATAATGGGAATTGATGGGAAATGATGTAAATATATCACTAGCCACTTTAAACAATGCTACCTTATATAATGTTACTTACCCTACATTATTCATCTCATATGCATATGTATATACTGTACTCTACATCATCGACTGCATCCTTATGTAACACATGTATCACTAGCCACTTTAACTATGCCACTTTGTTTACTTTGTCTACACACTCATCTCATATGTATATACTGTACTCGATACCATCTACTGTATGCTGCTCTGTACCATCACTCATTCATATATCCTTATGTACATGTTCCTTATCCCCTTACACTGTGTATAAGACAGTAGTTTTGGAATTGTTAGTTAGATTACTTGTTGGTTATCACTGCATTGTCGGAACTAGAAGCACAAGCATTTCGCTACACTCACATTAACATCTGCTAACCATGTGTATGTGAAAAAATAAAATTTGATTTGATTTGAAATTTTGATTTGATTTGATTTGATTTCCAATCTCCCTCAGACAACTCGGAGTCCATCACTATATTTCAGTCCCTCCTAAAGCTCCCTGCGTTGCTTCCTGTGTAGGGTCGTACTCTATATATGTTGTAGAGCAGGAACCTGCAGGAGCTAGTCACTGCTTTGATGTTTTCAGAAAATAACAGGGTGTTGTTCAGGGTCACGTCAAGGGTCTTTGTACTCTGGGAGGGTGACACCATGAAGTTGTCAAAAGTGATAGAGAGGTCTTGGAGCAGGCATGCCTTCCCCGGTAGGCATAGCAGCTCCATCTTGTCGTGGTTCAGCTTGAGGTGGTGGGCCTACATCACATTTAGACAACATTTTCCACTCAGAACGCATCTCTGCCTCATTTTGTGTTTTCTCCGCTTGCCAGACCTTGCTCTCCTTTTCTCCTCACTGCCCGTATCTCAAAATTACAGGAAATTAAGATTCACTCGGAACATACGGAAATACGGCAGAGCTCGCAGAAGTTAAATAAATAAGTCAGCGATGCATAGGAGTAAAAACCAGGAGAAATTCAGAACCTTGATTAATCGCTCCGGGGGACAAGGGAGGAGGGAGACAAACAAGAAGAAATTAATGAGAAAAAAATAAAATAAAATAAATTCAACAAAAAACAAGATAAGCTGGGAAAAGAAGTGCCTGGCGTCTCCGAGAAGCTTATTATACATAAATTATAAACAATAATACAAACAATTACACTGCGGTGAATGGAGAGAAAAAAAACAGGTAAATAATGTCAGGGTATGAAATGAACGAAGTAGAGTGAGACGAAGAGTGGCTTTCAGATGTAATTATGGAGACAGGTATTCAGGGAAAGAATGGATTTGTCAGTGCATTATGTGGAATTACAGCTTTCTTGTAAAGAAAACAACATTAAAAGACTCCAGCAGAACATAGTTCAGAAGGAGAGGATGGTATTGATGGCTGTGGATAATGGATTGATGTGGGGAGTGAAGGTGGAGGATTGTAGTGTGGGTGGGGGTACTTGCTCCTCTCTTTGCCTATTCTGGGTAAGCCTCCTTGGCCCAGAGGAGAGGGTGGACTGGGGGGACCAACAATCAGCTAAGGAGACATCCAGTGTCTCCAGTCCTCTAGCCAGCCTGCCTTGTCAGATCCCTGTAGCTAAGAAGGGGGATGGCAGAGTCTAGGGGGCTGTTAGGGGCTGTGGAAGTAGACCCTGCCAACTCAGTATACAGCTGTGGGCATTCTGGCCTGGTAAGTGTGAGGGAGGGTAGGTGGTGTGGGCAAAAGGGAGGCTACCAGACTAGCTGCCATCCTCCACCTCTTCCTCCTCCTCCTCTCCGGCCTTCAAATCCTGTGCCACAGCTTGCATACAGAGAGAGAGAGAGAGAGAGACGCGCTAGACAATGGGCTTTTCACTGGAGCCATGTAACCCATCCACAAACCATTGTGATGCTGTCTGCTTTGATGGTGTCTACACAAAGAATCACCAGCCAAAGACTACACAGCCAATTCAGACAAGAACCTTTCTGATTGATGAATGCTAAACACCCCAAACAGTGAAATTCTGTGAAATGAGGGAGCAAAGGGAACAAGGGAAAATAGTGGTATGAGAGGAGGGGAAGGGGACTGTCCCACCCAAGCGGAACGGTGGAAATCCTACATCAAATCAGCGTCATCGGGCCACCTTTTCCATGTCAACTGGTACAGATGTCTGGCCATCTGGTGGAGGCCTGGGGAAATGGTGTGGCACAGACCAGAAGCTACCTCCTATGTGTAGAGCGAGAGAGAGTGGCGGTCAATGCCTTACAACGTCAACCTCCAGGGATTGGAGAGAAGGGAGACATAACATAGCCCTAACCTGAGATGTTTTGTTGTCCACTGAGCTGGAAAGAAATGGATTTCTCAAAGTGACCTACTATGAGGCAGCCTTTACAGTATACGAGTTGGGCGATTATTTCATATTAGGAATTGTCAAAGGAAAGAGTGTTTTGAGTTTATGTATTGTGATAAAGACAATAAAACATGAGGTCAGCTTCAGGACGGCTGTCAACAGAAACCAATAGCTGTCCTTGATACTTGTCATTATTGAAATACAATCCCAGTAATTGTGACTGCATAATGCAGAGCTATTGTAAAACAACAAATATGATAATATATTTGCCTTTTTTCCAAGTAGTATATCTAATTTGCATGGAAGATTGAGATGCCAATAAAGTTATGAAGTTCAGTTCCGTCTATTAACAATAAGATTCCAATGCCTTCTCAAATGAGATGCAACAATGGAGACGACTGACAAACAATATGAGAGTTTGTGTTGGAGAGGGAGGGAGACAATCGTTGTCCAATATGACAGTAATCATTAACATAACACAGGGTTTTCGTCTGTGTCACTATGCTATAATGCTCTCTCTTCTATATCTACGTCTTTCAAACGTCTAGGTCTTAATTGTCATTACAGTGGTAGTGTTTTCCATCTCGACGTGTCAGTCAATTTCCCAGCTCGATCCGGGGCCTTCCTTTCACTTTCACTTTCATTCCCATACCACATTACTTATTTTGTGACAGATTATATTGACGTGTTTGTATTGGAAATTGGAAGGTTACTCCTCTTACATCGAGCCGCACAGACGTGTCATCTCCGCCGAGCCAGATAAGAGGCTTTATGGGAAGTGCTATTTTCCTCATTGTGTTTACACTTTCTTTTCTCTTTATCTCGTAAATTTGTGTGAATTGGTGTTTCTGACTGGAACTGCATATTTGTCCCAGCAGTAGAAAACAACAATCCTTGTGCAAACTTTGGACTAGGAATGCTAACTTTAATGTGTCTTTGTTTTCCTTCCACCTAGAGAAATGTATTTTTGAAATGTTTTGTCTCTTTCAAATAAACCTCTGACATGCTGCATGTGAAGTCTCTAGAGAGGTGTTTTTGGGGGGGTTTGTTTCATCAGGAATGCAAAGAAAAATTTAACAATCCACTGTATTGTAAAAAAAAAAATATTCTATGCAGGATTTAAAGAGAACTCACAAAATGCTTTATTAAATACAGTAGCAGGAACGCATGCAGGCACGCGCATCAACACACACAGACACACACAATATTCATTTATTTACAAAAAGCATAATCATTATGGGATCTTATGGTTTTTGTTGTTGCATTAAGGATTTTTCCCTCTTAGTTTAATCAGACTGAAACTTTACCAGTTGAAAGTATACATAAATACGAGATGTTATTGTATTACAAGTTGTATTTATTTTAAAATTAAAATGTGCAAATGAGGCAAACCGTCCCTAAATATTTGTTAATTTGCATATTACAAGAATCCGTTTTTCAACACGTTGCTTCAAGGTGGAATGTTTTTGTTTTATTGTGATAAGACATTCAATGGTCAGACTTTCACAGATCAGTTTATCAAAATATTGTCATTTCATGAAATGATGTTTGAATGATAAATATTTTGCATATATTTACACTTAAAATCAAAACGACACAAGATATGAAAAACTCTATGTAAAAGTCTGACTACAATGCTTAAGAACCTATGTGTGGAATAACATGAATGCACGTCCTTTGAATAGTGAGAAAAATGTATTGGTGCACCGGGAATATGTTATTTTGAGAAAATGGCCGATAAAGATAGGCTAATGCAATTAAAATGTATTTTCCACAAATATGACCATTTGTCACATTAATTATACTCTTATTCACATATCACTTCTAAACTGAAAAATAAATATCAAATATACCGTCTACAAGTACATTAGCACGTTAAATACATTTGTTTCAAGCAATAGAGCATATGTTTTGAATACTGCTCTGTTGGGCAAATATGCAGTTTTGGGCAAATTTGCATATCACTTTGCTCAATTTTTCACATACAAAGCTTTTGTATGGCTGTTTAAATGTGCAGAACATTTTTCAGATATGTCTGCCCTGTATGTAAGGCCCTCTTTGAGTTGTTGCTGTTGCCTCTTTACTTTCTTGACTGTGTCTGTTATGCAGGTGAATGAGGACCCAAAAGCAACTTGGCGAAAACAGAGTCTTTAATCCAGTAAAGTAAATCTACAATCATAAAGCATAATTCCACTCGTAATGACGAGAACAGACTGGAGACTCGATCATGAACTGCAGGTTGCCTCGGGAAGGCACTTGAACGTAGCAGACTCAGACACCTGCTCACCACGCAGCATCTGAGGGAAACACGACACGACAGGGCGATACACAGACACAGCACGGTGAACAATAGACAAGGATCCGACAGGGCAGAAACGGAAAACAAGGGGAGAAATAGGGACTCTAATCAGGGGGAAAGATAGGGAACAGGTGTGGGAAGACTAAATGATTGATTAGGGGAATAGGAACAGCTGGGAGCAGGAACGGAGCGATAGAGAGAAGAGAGAGAGGGAGGAAGAGAGAAAGAGGGGAACGAACCTAAAAAGACCAGCAGGGGGAAAACGAACAGAGGGAAAAGCAAAATGACAAGACAAAATAAGACAAAACATGACAGTACCCCCCCACTCACCGAGCGCCTCCTGGCGCTCTCGAGGAGGAACACTGGCGGCAACGGAGGAAATCATAGATCACAAACGGTCCAGCACGTCCCGAGAAAGAACCCAACTCCTCTCCTCAGGACCGAAACGAAAAACGATAAAAAGGGAAACTAGGGTACTACTCTAAAAAAAAAAAATGAGACACGGGTAGAGAACTGAAAGCTTTAGAGCAAACAGGACCAAACAGGCCAGGAGAGTAACAACTAGGGACAGACTGAGACACAGCAAGGGCAGGAACAAGAACAGGAGAGATGCGATGGCAGGGAACAGACTGAGACCCAGCAAGACCAGGAGCAGAAGCAGAAAAAAAATTACCAGACTTCTGCGCGCAGTCCGAACACGCAGCCACGAAACGGCGCGTGTCACGCTCCTGAGTAGGCCACCAAAACCGCTGGCGAATAGAAGCAAGCGTACCCCGAACGCCGGGATGGACAGCTAACTTGGCAGAGTGAGCCCACTGAAGAACAGCCAGACGAGTAGAAACAGGAACGAAAAGAAGGTTACTAGGGCAAGCGCGCGGCGACGCAGTGTGCGTGAGTGCTTGCTTAACCTGTCTCTCAATTCCCCAGACAGTCAACCCGACAACACGCCCAACAGGAAGGATCCCCTCGGGATCGGTAGAAGCCACAGAAGAACTAAAGAGACGGGATAAAGCATGAGGCTTGGTGTTCTTAGTACCCGGGCAATAAGAAATAACGAATTCGAAACGAGCGAAAAACAACGCCCAACGAGCATGACGCGCATTCAGTCGTTTGGCAGAACGGATGTACTCAAGGTTCTCTTGGTCAGTCCAAACGACAAAAGGAACGGTCGCCCCCTCCAACCACTGTCGCCATTTGCCTAGGGCTAAACGGATGGCGAGCAGTTCGCGGTTAGCCACATCATAGTTACGTTCCGACGGTGACAGGTGATGAGAAAAATACGCACAAGGGTGGACCCCATCGTCAGTATCGGAGCGCTGGGACAGAATGGCTCCCACGCCCACCCCCGACGCGTCAACCTCAACAATAAACGGTTTAGTGACGTCAGGTGCAACAAGGATAGGAGCGGATGCAAAACGCTTCTTGAAGAGATCAGGACAACAATCATACGACCGGTGAGGAGGAAGGGAGTTGGTTCTGGACCGACTGAAGACCGCGCAGACCATGATACTCCTCCGGCACTCCTGTCAAATCACCAGGTTCCTCCTGAGAAGAGGGGACAGAACAAACAGGAGAAATAGCAGACATTAAACACTTCACATGACAAGAAACGTTCCAGGAAAGGATAGAATTACTAGACCAATCAAAAGAAGGATTATGACACACTAGCCAGGGATGACCCAAAACAACAGGTGTAAAAGGTGAACAAAAATCAAAAAAGAAATGGTCTCACTATGGTTACCAGATACAGTGAGGGTTAAAGGTAGTGTTTCATATAATATACTGGGGAGAGGACTACCATCCAAGGCAAACATGACCGTGGGCTCCCTAACTGTCTGAGAGGAATGTCATGTTCCCGCGCCCAGGCTTCGTCCATAAAACAGCCCTCTGCCCCAGAGTCTATTAATGCACTGCAGGAAGCTGCCGATCCGGTCCAGCGTAGATGGACCGGTAAGGTAGTACATGTACTTGACGGAGAGGACCGTCTAGTAGCGCTTATCAGTCGCCCTCCGCTTACTGATGAGCTCTGGCCTTTAACTGGACATGAAATGACAAAATGACCAGCGGAACCGCAATAGAGACAGAGGCGGTTGGTGATTCTCCGTTCCCTCTCCTTAGTCGAGATGCTAATACCCCCAGCTGCATGGGCTCAACACCTGAGTCAGTGGGGAAAGACGGTAGTGTCGGAGAGAGGGGAGACACAGTTAACGCGAGCTCTCTTCTATGAGCTCGGTGACGAAGATCTACCCGTCGTTCAATGCGAATAGCGAGTTCAATCAAAGAATCCACGCTGGATGGAACCTCCCGAGAGAGAATCTCATCCTTAACCTTAGCGTGGAGTCCCTCCAGAAAACGAGCGAGCAACGCCTGCTCGTTCCAGTTACTGGAGGCAGCAAGAGTGCGAAACTCTATAGAGTAATCCGTTATGGATCGATTACCTTGACATAGGGAAGACAGGGACCAGGAAGCTTCTTTCCCAAAAACTGAGCGATCAAAAACCCTTATCATCTCCTCTTTAAAGTTCAGATAATTGTTAGTACACTCAGCGCTTGCCTCCCAGATAGCTGTGCCCCACTGCCGAGCCCGACCAGTAAGGAGTGATATGACGTAGGCAATCCGAGCTCTCTCTTGAGTATGTGTTGGGTTGGAGAGAGAACACTATATCACACTGGGTGAGAAAGGAGCGGCACTCAGTGGGCTGCCCAGAATAACATGGTGGGTTATTAACCCTAGGTTCCGGAGGCTCGGAAGAACCGGAAGTAGCTGGTGACACGAGACGAAGACTCTGATACTGTCCTGAGAGGTCGGAGACCTGAGCGGCCAGGGTCTCAACGGCATGCCGAGTAGCAGACAATTCCTGCTCGTGTCTGCCGAGCATCGCTCCCTGGAACTCGAGAGTAGAGTAGAGAGAATCCATAGTCGCTGGGTCCATTCTTGGTCGGATCCTTCTGTTATGCCGGTGAATGAGGACCCAAAAGCAACTTGGCGAAAACAGAGTCTTTAATCCAGTAAAGTAAATCTACAATCATAAAGCATAATTCCACTCGTAATGACGAGAACAGACTGGAGACTCGATCATGAACTGCAGGTTGCCTCGGGAAGGCACTTGAACGTAGCAGACTCAGACACCTGCTCACCACGCAGCATCTGAGGGAAACACGACACGACAGGGCGATACACAGACACAGCACGGTGAACAATAGACAAGGATCCGACAGGGCAGAAACGGAAAACAAGGGGAGAAATAGGGACTCTAATCAGGGGGAAAGATAGGGAACAGGTGTGGGAAGACTAAATGATTGATTAGGGGAATAGGAACAGCTGGGAGCAGGAACGGAGCGATAGAGAGAAGAGAGAGAGGGAGGAAGAGAGAAAGAGGGGAACGAACCTAAAAAGACCAGCAGGGGGAAAACGAACAGAGGGAAAAGCAAAATGACAAGACAAAATAAGACAAAACATGACAGTGTCATGGGACCTGAACCTACGCACTCCATTGAAGCAACATCAGCTCTCACAACTCCTCTCTGATTGCATCCAATGTCACCAAAGTGCTGTTAAGCCACAATTTGTTCATCACATTTGATATAGCAGTGGCTCCCTCATAAAACGTGGCTACTGCCATACTGGCTGCTCCGTAAATGCGGCTTTTGCCCACAAAGTCAGTTTTTCGCATCGCGACCATATTACATAGTTCAGACATTCATTTGGATTCTGGGTTCTTCCGTGCTACATTATTTTGAGGAGGTTATCATTTGACATCCTATGATATACAGGTACCATTTTCTGTGCAACCTCTCTATTAAAAAATGTATGGTCTCCAAGGTTTTTGTTACTGGGTGAATCTTCACCATTTTCTATGACTTGCTAGTACCAGCACCAATGCACACACCTGTCCTGTAGTTGGAAGTAATCCCTCTCTTGTGCCAAGTTCCATCAAAGGATACATGAATGTCAATGATGGCATCCTCATCCTCCTTCAGAAAATCTTATATGTCTGGGTCTATATCTGTGTTTGCTCTTCTAATTAGCTTTGCACCACTCTCCATTGACTATAGCTCTTTCGGAATCTCTGCAACTAAAGTGGGAGGAAAAAGTACTTATGTCTGTCGACATTACAGTCATAACTGCAGGACTAAATATCACCATGTTACCATATGTAAATATATCCGCATGTAATTTTTCACTAATCACATTAGGCTACAGCCCTATGTTACAGTCTCATTGTATAGTTATGTTTTCCTATAACTCTGTTTTATTAACTTTGAATACATTTGCTGGAGCAAGGAAATTAATATTATTTAAACACAGCAAGTCACCTGCCAATATTGGGCAACTCTCCCTTTTTATTTACCTGTCATTCTCCTGTCATGACTCTGATATGAGCTGAGACGCAAGGAAGGATTCCTTAGGACTTTGCTTATTTTCTTTAGAGCTGCATAACCAAGTTCAAGTTCATGTGCTAGATTAGAAAGAACCATCCTCACATTTATGTCAAATGCCACATCTCCCCTGGAGCACTCCTGCAGCCTGGAGGAAGTGTAAACAATCCTAAATTCATCACGATCACCTTCATAGTCTGCACATGCTATCATGACAGAATTACATAATCACTGGTTGGTGTGGTCTATGGGGATTTTCAGTCCAGTGTTTAGACACTTAGGGCAAACCAAATCAGGTACTAGGTGTATTTGTGGCATGTGGAATAAAAGTCACTGCTGGCTGTCTGCTGTCTGGTTGATCGCTGCTAGTTGTCATCTTCATCTCAACCTAATTTGCATTTTTCGTGATTGAAATTCAATTTGATTTGATCTCAACACACAGCTGCTGGCTACCACTTTTTCCTGTACTGCCACTATCGACTGATCAGGCACATTTTTCTTTCATTTCCTGCTTTTCTCGCATTGGCTAACGGAGATCTCCTATTTTTATTCACATAATGTATATATATTCTTCGAGATTTTCTCATTTTGTCTCTCTTTACATGGATTCTTCACGGGAGATATTTTCAAACAAGGAAGTGCTGCGCGGCATGTGAGGCATTTTAACCAATCAGTTTGCTGGAAAGGGCCTTTAAATGCCAGTAACCAATCAGATGTAAGGAAATGACTCATCTTTCAGCCCTAAGCACTGCATCTACAAAGGATATAGCCATGTATGGACTAGCTAACAATATTTGGATGATATATTCAACATGGAGAGTTTTTAAAAATAGCAGTTGAATTCTACATGAAACATGCTATCAAGAACAAATGTTATGGTAGGTTTAGTTGACAGAGTTGGGATAAAAATACACAAATCAAGTATTTATATAAATGATTGCCTATGTATCTCTACATTTCATGAAAGTGTGGTGTTTTTAGTTGCAAAATAACCCAAAATATCTCAAAATCTGAAAATTGACAGACCGAAGCAAAATCTGCATTTTGGCCTTAACTTTCATGGAAACGACACTACTTTTGAAAAACTGCAACTAAGCAAAACACACAAAATAAGTCACCTATGAGGACGATCCTGAAATAAAATGGAAGCACAAATTTCCCAGATCTAAGTTAAATTCATCTTCACTCTAACAGCGCTGTGAACCACCCTGTTTACCACTGCGATCTTTAACACCCCTGAAGAAAAATAGAATCCATAACACATTGACCAATGAAGCAATGAAAACCCAAACCCTCTATGGCACATTGTGAAAGCACGTATCCATGGTTACACCAATTGAGACCAAAAGTGAAGGTCACCATTTTGAACAACATTAAACAGCTTGAAAGTTTCCAGATAAAAGTGTTGTCATGGCTTTAAAAGTTTGTGATAGGCTAATTGACATAATTTTAGTCAATTGGTGGAATCCCTGTGGATGTATATTTAGGCCTACCTTCAAACTCAGTGCCTCTTTGCTTGACATCATGGGAGAATCAAAAGAAATCCGCCAAGCCCTCAGAAGAAAAATTGTAGACTTCCACAAGTCTGGTTCATCCTTGAGAGCAAGTTCCAAGCGCCTGAAGATACCATGTCCATCTGTACGAACAATAGTACGCAAGCATAAACACTATGGAACCACACAACCGTCATACCCCTCAGGAAGGAGACGCGTTCTGTCTCCTAGAGATGAACGTACTTTGGTGAGAAAAGTGCTAATTAATCCCAGAACAACAGCAACTGCATATGGGGACAAAGTTCGTACTTTTTGGAGAAATGTCCTCTGGTCTGATGAAACGAAAATAGAACTGTTTGGTCATAATGACCATCGTTATGTTTGGAGGAAAAAGGGGGAGGCTTGCAAGCCAAAGAACACCATCCCAACCGTGAAGCACGGGGTGGCAGCCTCATGTTGTGGGGGTGCTTTGCTGCAGGAGGGCCTGGTGCTCTTCACAAAATAGATGGCATCATGAAGAGGTAAAATAATGTGGATATATTGACATACATCTCAAGACAGCAGTTAGGAAGTCAAAGCTTGGTCTCAAATGGGTCTTCCAGATGAATGGATCTTCTGGTGTGAACTTTGACCGAATGGGATGGGAAATAGTCACTGTCCCGACAGAATGCCATTTGTCTGTGGGTGTCACCATCGTTCCATTTGGCTGCAGATGAAAATGTATGCTCCGGTTGGAACGTTATTGGATATATATGAAAATAACATCCTGAAGATTGATTCTCTACTTAGTTTGACCCGTTTATTCGACTTGGAATATATATATATATATATATATATATATATATATATTGTTTACGTTTTTGTCCTAGTTCTCCTGGACCAGCGTCAGCTTTTGGGCACGTGAGCTGAAAGTGCTAGCAAATGCAGCTACTTGGACACTAGTATTGGACATTATGGAACAAAACAACAATTTATTGTGGAACTAGTACTCCTTGCACTGCATTCTGATGAAAGATCATCAAAGGTAGGGGAATATTTATGATGTCATTTCGTATTTCTGTTGACTCTTGAGTGCTGTCTCAGATTATTGCATGGTAGGCTTTTTTCGTAACGTTTTTAAAAAAATCTGACACAGCAGTTGCATTAATGCAACCACTGTGTCAGATTTCAAAAAAATTTACGAAAAAAGCATAATCTGAGAACGGCACTCAGAAACGCCATTTTTGAGTCAACAAAGTTAGAAACAACACCATATATTTTCACTTACCTTTGATGATCTTCATCAGAAGGTACTCCCAGGAATCTCAGGTCGACAATAACTGACTGATTTGTTCCATAAAGTTCCCTAAAGTCCATCATTTATGTCCAAATAGCCACTTGTTGTTCAGCCCAGTAATCCATCTTAATGATGGATGCATTTCATCCAGACAAAAACTCGAATTTTTTTTATTTTCTTTTTTTTTTACAGGGACAGTGCACATTAATCAACGTTTCAGTAAAAGTGCCGGTTTTAGCCAGCCGGCTAATTTTCAACCGCAGTCCCTGGGCAGGTTATTAAAAACTATTACAATATAGACAATAGCACCATAGAACAAGCAAGACATAGCAACATAGGACAAGCAAGACATAGCATACAGACAGAGCAACATAGGACAAGCAAGACGTAGCATACAGACAGAGAAACATAGAACAAAAAGCAGTTCCATTACAGTCCTTTAGAAACATGTCAAATGATGTATGGAATCAATCTTTAGGATGTTTTTAACATAAAACATCGTTAATGTTCCAACCGGAGAATTCCTTTTTCTTCAGAATATCTCTGGAACGAGAGGTAACTCTGTCAGGAGCGTGCGTCATGAGACCAAGGCTCTCTGCCAGACCACTGACTCAAACAGGTCTCATGAGCCTCTCCTTTATAGTAGAATCCTCATTCAAGTTTCTAAAGACGGTTGACATCTTGTGGAAGCCCTAAGAAGTGCAACTTTATCCATATCTCAATGTGTAGGCCAAGCTTTGAAAAACGACAAACCTCTAACTGACAATGCCCCTTTCACACAGTAGGACACAGAAGCATAATCAATGCTCTAACACCCCCTTGCACTGGTCTGGAGCAATGAAGTGGTGACGCAGGGTACTGTACTAAACCACAAATTACCTCTAAGTCCTGCAGCATAATCACACAACTTTTAGTGGAGCAACCACTGTAGGTACTCAAAGGCAGAAATATGCAATAGCCTTATTTTTCATAATTGGGTATTATTTTACAAACTGGCTATTATTGTTATGAGCTCCGCCCCAAAACAAGACAACATTTGGTTGGTCCACAAGTTTGGACTACGCTCTACAGTACAGTATAGTACAATACAGTACAGCACAAGTTACTCTGGAAAGAGTGTCTTCTAAATGACTAAAATTTAAATAGTAGAACATAGTAGAACTGGGTAGATTTCAGTGCAGTACATTATAACATACTCTTCTCTGGTATGTATCTCGTACTCTACTCTCTGTATGTGTCTGAACTCTACAGCACTGTATTTTACTTTTTTTGTACTGTTCTAATGTGCTCTACTGTAATGTTTTCTACTGTGCTGTACTGTGCTGTCCAAACTTGTGAAACATAGACAACTTTGATTGGTGCAGATTTGGTCCGGCCAGGGCGGACTGACCAATTAAACTACTTTTCAACGTCCATGGTGTCAGTCGGCCAGTGCTCAGTGGGTGAGGATGTTTGGAAAAAATGAAAAGTGGAAAGATGTAAAAAACAGATAGAAAGTAGGTGTCATGTAGCTGTCAATAGGAGTCGGGACAGGTGATATTAACTGGAGAGAGATCGGCAGGGAGAGAGTGAACAGTTGTCCAGACTGTTTTCACAGTCTTGCTTTGACCACCAGATGACTGAAAGAAAATAGAAAAATGTTATGAGCTGAACATAACAGTATGCCAGTGAAAGGGAGGACAGTAAGCAGGTGACCCAACTGTGGTTTGTGAATATTATAATTTCACATTGTAGCCAATTCAGTTGCAGTAATTCCGTTACCGATTTAATCACTTAATCCATAAACAAACTTGGTATCAGTACAAAGATGAACACTTTGTTAGGTCTACCTTTACTTACAATTTCTGTGAACTTTCATTATCCTCTCTCCTCATGAGGGAGAATTATTTAAATAGCAATCCAAAAAATTATGGGAATGGCAAATATCAAACAAATCAATGGCGGTGAGAGGGAATAAGAAAACTTAATACGAGGGGAGGAAGAAAAATAAGAACTTCGTGATGGCCATTTTACAATGCACAAGGCAATGTTTGTTAAACTTACTTAATTTCTCCAAAACTAAATAAAAGCGTTCATTTTAGTTGTCAGGGGTCTTCAACATAACAGTCTTTCAATGAATTTCTGATCAATGTTATGACTTTTTCTGGTACATGTTGTCTAAGGGGGTTTTCACACAGTCCTCTTTTAAAAAAACAATCTCAGTCCTCTTTGAAGTGAACTCTAGGTAAAAAGAAGCAAATATCTTTTTATTTAGACTGCACTTGCTTTGAATGAGGACTCAACTCTTTTGCCAGTTCACTTCACCCATTTTGTGGCCTGATTCCTCTTTGCATTCACATTGCTATATTCAGAAAGGAATCGAGATCTTTTTCCAACATTCACTCAATGCACTCTGGGACAAGCCATTTCATCTGAATGTGTTATTGTACAGCTAGATAAACATACTTACTTACATTTTGAAAGCTAATAGATTGTATTTAGTTAGAAGATGAGGCATAATAATTGTAATCAGAAGATACTATTAACATTTACATATTTTTGGTAACATAATAAATAACAGAAAAATAACTGCAGATTAAATAATGTTCTAAATGAAAAATGTACACCCAATGTAGGCTACTGCCCCTTTAACCTGTTAGGGGGTTATATTCCTGTGCGGGTAGCGTGACTACAGCTCAAGCTCATTACCATAATGCACAATGCGCAAAAATCTTCCTAAAAATATTTAACCTCCACACATGAACAAGTAAAATAGCTCAAATGAAAGATAAACAAGTTGTTTATCTAGCCAGCAAGTCAGATTTCTAAAATGTTTTACGGCGAAAACATAGCACATATTTATGTCAAACCACCACCACAGACATAGGTCATTAGCATAGCCAAGTAGGAAAAAATATGCAATCAACAAACGCAGGATTAAAAGAAAAATCATTTCACTAACCTTTTGAAATCTTCATCAGATGACAGTAATATAACATGTTACACAGTACATTCATTTTTTTTCAATAATATGCTATATATATCCATAAATCTCTGTTTACAATGATGCATCGTTCAAAAAATGCTACTAAAATGTCCGGAGAAATTAAATAGCTCCGGCAGATAACGTCAGCTAACAAGGAATACACATCATAAACTTTGACTAAATATGCATGTTTTACATATGTATAGGAAGATGCACTTCTTCTAAATGCAAATACTGTGTTACTTTTATTTATAACATTACATTTTGCGTTTACTAGGCTATAATAGGGAGTCGGCGCTCCAAAATGTAGCATTCTGGCTCCTCTATCTTGGAGTCGACAGAAACCCAAAAAACACATAAATATTCCCTTACCTTTGCTGTTCTTCCATCAAAAGACCTGGAAGGAATTATACTTACCAAAAACAGCCTTTAGTTTTCAAGTCTGCGTCTTTCGGTTCTCAAAATAGCCTGATTTTGGTCAAAATGTAGGCAAAATTGAAGTGGATGCTCACCAAAACGTCGAAAATATATATCATATGTCGAGTAAACTTGTCAAACTATGTTCATAATTAAGCTTTAACATGTTATAAAGGTGTACAGCAATTTTGAGGACGAAGCTAAACACACATGTCTTGTCATTGATCATGAAGAAAAGAGAGAGCGGGAGCATAGCGCGCATAAACGTACACTTTTTTTTCGCGTGACCGAGACCTTTCGGCACGCTCAACGTCTCGTGAGCGCGCGATTCTCACAATGAGAAGCCCCATAGAAGGCAGCCTTCACGCTGAACACGTAGAAACTATTCCCAGAGCGGCAGCCTTTTGGGAAGTGCGTTTAAGATGACGTCAAAGTAGGGGCAACTTTTTCCATTACAAGAGAGATTTTGGGAGAATGCATGCCCTGACACTTCTGCTTTACATAGAGACAAAATTTAAACGGTTTTAGAAGCGTTAAAGTGTTTTCTATTCGATAATATTTTTCATATGCATATATTAGCAACTTTTGAAAAAAGTTTATCCTGTTTTATATGGGTACCCAAATCCTCCAGAAGGGGCAGTAAACCGTGGTATCCTGAACAGGTTTTAAGAGCTATAATTGATTTTGTAACAGATGTTGTGATTCTCAACAAATATGTTGTCTTCTCACACTATTCAAACCCCACAATTGAATAACCAGCTTGTGAAGCACTCCTATAGATCACACTGCACAAAAAATTAAGCCAACCACACTGAGTAAAATAAAAATAGCAGTGTGAAGACACCCTACCACTCCTTTTCCATCTGTTTGACCAAAAATCTAAACCTTTGCTTATACCATGTTTTTAGGATGGAAAGTGGTTGAAACATTTACTATATAAACGTGCTCTCACTGTCAACACAATTTATTTTCAGAAAACTTAACATGTGTAAATATTTGTATGAACATAACAAGACTCAACAACTGAGATATAAACTGAACAAGTTCCACAGATATGTGACTAACCAAAATTGAATAATGTGTCCCTTAACAAAGGAGGGCTCCAAATCAAAAGTAACAGTCAGTATCTGGTGGCCACCAGCTGCATTAAGTACTGCAGTACATCTCCTCCTCATGGACTGCAACAGATTTGCCAGTTCTTGCTGTGAGATGTTACCCCACTCTTCCACCAAGGCACCTGCAAGCTCCTGGATGTTTATGGGGGGAATGGCCCGAGCCCTCACCCTCTGATCTAACAGGTCCCAGACGTGCTCATTGGGAGTAAGATCCAGGCTCCTCACTGGCCATGGCAGAACATTGACATTCCTGTCTTGCAGGAAATCATGCACAGAACAAGCAGTATGGCTGGTGGCATTGTCATGCTGGGGGTCATGTCAGGAGGAGCCTGCAGGAAGGGTACCACATGAGATAGGAGGATGTCTTCCCTATAACGCACAGCATTGAGATTGCCTGCAATGACAGCAAGCTCCGACCGATGATGCTGTGACACACCGCCCCAGACCATGACAGACCCTCCACCTCCAAATTGATCCTGCTCCAGAGCGCTCCAGAGTACAGGCCTCTGTGTAAGGCTCATTCCTTCTACAATAAACGCGAATCCGACCATCAACCCTGGTGAGACAAAACCACGACTCATCAGTGAAAGGTACTTTTTGCCAGTCCTGTCTGGTCCAGCGTCGGTAGGTTTGTGCCCATAGACGACGTTGTTGCCAGTGATGTCTGGTGAGGACCTTCCTTACAATAGGCCTACAAGCCCTCTCAGCTTATTGTGGACAGCCTGACCACTGATGGAGGGATTGTGCATTCCTGTTGTAACTCGGGCAGTTGGTGGCATCCTGTACCTGTCCCGCAGGTGTGATGTTCAAATGTACTGATCCTGTGCAGGTGTTGGTACACATGGTCTGCCACTGCGAGGACGATCAGGTGTCCATCCTGTCTCCTGTAGCGCTGTCTTAGGCGTCTCACAGTACGGACATTGCAATTTATTGCCCTGGCCACATCTGCAGTCCTCATGCCTCCTTGCAGCATGCCTGGGCATCTTTCTTTTGGTGTTTTTCAGAGTCGTAGAAAGGCCTCTTTAGTGTCCTAAGTTTTCATAACCGTAACTTAATCTCCTACCGTATGTAAGCTGTTAGTGTCTTAACGACTGTTCCACAGGTACATGTTCATCAAGTGTTTATGGTTCATTGAACAAGCATAGGAAACCGTGCTTAAACCCTTTACAATAAAGATCTGTGAAGTTATTTGGATTTTTATGAATTATCTTTGAAAGACAGGGTCCTGAAAAAGGGACGTTTCCTTTTTTGCTGAGTTTATATACTGTACATTAGCCTGCCATTATATATGTAGGTGAGCGTGTGTGCGTCACGGCGCTAGGAGTGGTGGGTGTAGAGTCAGGCGGAGGAAACAGAGGGTTTTGGGTTTCCGTAATTTCCGTTATTCCAGACAGAACAAGGTCACACCAAATAACAATAGGGCGACAAAATACATTTACATTTACATTTAAGTCATTTAGCAGACGCTCTTATCCAGAGTGACTTACAAATTGGTGCATTCACCTTATGACATCCAGTGGGACAGTCACTTAACAATAGTGCATCTAAAACTTAGGGGGGGTGGGGTGAGAGGGATTACTTAACCTATCCTAGGTATTCCTTAAAGAGGTGGGGTTTCAGGTGTCTCCGGAAGGTGGTGATTGACTCCGCTGTCCTGGCGTCGTGAGGGAGTTTGTTCCACCATTGGGGGGCCAGGGCAGCGAACAGTTTTGACTGGGCTGAGCGGGAGCTGTACTTCCTCAGTGGTAGGGAGGCGAGCAGGCCAGAGGTGGATGAACGCAGTGCCCTTGTTTGGGTGTAGGGCCTGATCAGAGCCTGGAGGTACTGAGGTGCCGTTCCCCTCACAGCTCCGTAGGCAAGCACCATGGTCTTGTAGCGGATGCGAGCTTCAACTGGAAGCCAGTGGAGAGAACGGAGGAGCGGGGTGACGTGAGAGAACTTGGGAAGGTTGAACACCAGACGGGCTGCGGCGTTCTGGATGAGTTGAAGGGGTTTAATGGCACAGGCAGGGAGCCCAGCCAACAGCGAGTTGCAGTAATCCAGACGGGAGATGACAAGTGCTTGGATTACGACCTGCGCCGCTTCCTGTGTGAGGCAGGGTCGTACTCTGCGGATGTTGTAGAGCATGAACCTACAGGAACGGGCCACCGCCTTGATGTTAGTTGAGAACGACAGGGTGTTGTCCAGGATCACGCCAAGGTTCTTGGCGCTCTGGGAGGAGGACACAATGGAGTTGTCAACCGTGATGGCGAGATCATGGAACGGGCAGTCCTTCCCCGGGAGGAAGAGCAGCTCCGTCTTGCCGAGGTTCAGCTTGAGGTGGTGATCCGTCATCCACACTGATATGTCTGCCAGACATGCAGAGATGCGATTCGCCACCTGGTCATCAGAAGGGGGAAAGGAGAAGATTAATTGTGTGTCGTCTGCATAGCAATGATAAGAGAGACCATGTGAGGTTATGACAGAGCCAAGTGACTTGGTGTATAGCGAGAATAGGAGAGGGCCAAGAACAGAGCCCTGGGGGACACCAGTGGTGAGAGCGCGTGGTGAGGAGACAGATTCTCACCACGCCACCTGGTAGGAGCGACCTGTCAGGTAGGACGCAATCCAAGTGTGGGCCGCGCCGGAGATGCCCAACTCGGAGAGGGTGGAGAGGAGGATCTGATGGTTCACAGTATCGAAGGCAGCCGATAGATCTAGAAGGATGAGAGCAGAGGAGAGAGAGTTAGCTTTAGCAGTGCGGAGCGCCTCCGTGATACAGAGGAGAGCAGTCTCAGTTGAATGACTAGTCTTGAAACCTGACTGATTTGGATCAAGAAGGTCATTCAGAGAGAGATACTGACCTACCCAAAACAGGACACTAAAACAGTCCAACAAATAAACAAACGCAACCATCCAGCCACAGAACAGAAAATAAGCCTGCACAAAAGCAGGCAGGCATAAACGGCTTAAAAACCCCAAACAAGAAACAGCTAAAACCAATAAAGACATAACCAACAGAAAATGAAAAGTGAATCGGTGGCAGCTAGTAGACCGGTGACGACCGCGGAGCGCTGTCCGAAAAGGAAGAGGAGCCACCTTCGGTGGAAGTCGTGACAGTGTGAGAGAGAGTTTTGTCCTTAGGTTAGTTGCTTATGTGTAGGTGTGTGTATGAGCCGTGACCTCAGATAAGCAGCTACTGTCCAGTATATGAACGTATATGGCTGCCTCTTATGTGACTGAAACCTCTATGGCTAAATTCAAATACATGACCATTGTCTGAGCTACTGAAACTGAAGAAAAACTGTCTAACCATTTAAGAGGGATGAAAAACTGTTTTTTTAAAGTGGCCTGAGCTGTGGCGGTGAGTTTAGGACCTTGGTCTGAATGTTCATTGGCTTATTTATCTTCACTGTAATGAGGTGGTCTGGCTTCAAGGCTTTGGAGTAAAGGTGTGATTATTGTTTATTCTGTGTTGATAACTAGCCTACGGGAACTGCCCTAGTTTGAGCAGGAAATGTCAATAACTTCATCTGGAGACAAATTAGGAATAAGCAAAGACTTTAATTTCTGGTCAAACAGATAAAAAAGGGGTCTTGGACAATTTCTACCATAAAAAGTCATAAGGTATTAGGAATACATCAAAACACAATAATGTTAAAGTAAAGACATCTGACAATATCAATATCAGTATTTTATTTTGGAGAAATGATTTTCCTTCTGTAAGTATAAGAAACATTGCCTCGTAATTCCGTTACTAAAAACCCACGTATCTTCAAGGTATTTTATAATTTATCTCCCTCATGAGGAGGGAGCATAATAACAGTTCACAGAAGCAACAATTGAAGGTAGATGTACCAATTAATTATATTATTAACAAAAAAAATCAGTAATTTAATTTTAAAAATGGAAAATCATTGTAGTCACACACCACAGTTAGGTCATGTGCTACTGTCCTCCCACTGTCATACTTTTATGTTCAGCTCATAACAGATTTGTGTTTCTCTTTATGTCTTCTGGTGGTTCAAGCAGGACTGTGAACACAGTCTGGACATCCCGTCCCACTCACACTCTCCCTCTCTGCCGCTCTCTCTTCTCTCTCTCTCTCTGGTTATTCTCTATCTCTGTTCACTCTCTCTCCGATTAATGTCACTTCTCCCGGCTCTTACTGACACCGACATTGCACCTAATACCTACACTCTTTCCATTTACTTTAACAAGCATCCTCACCCAATAAGCACCGACCAACACCAGATGTCCATAGATGTTGAAAAGAAGTTGAAATTTGGCCAGTCTGCCCTGGCCGGACCAAATCTGAGTTTGGACTGCATAGCATAGCAGAGAACAGTATAGCAAAGAAAAGCAGAGTACAGTACAATAATATTGTACAGTGGAGTTCAGTACAGTACAGTAGATCAAACTAGAGTACAGTATAATCTAATGTATTGTACTGTACTCAACTGCTCTTAACAGATTAGCATTAATATTGCAAATAGATTGTAGCTTCCATCAATGTACAGTGCCAGTCAAAAGTTTGGACAAATATACTCATTCAAGTGTTTTTCTTATTTTTTACTATTTTCTACATTGTAGAATAATAGTGAAGACATCAAAAATATGAAACAACGCACATGGAATCATGTAGTAACCAAGAAAGTGTTAAACAAATCAAAATTTATTTTATATTTGAGATTCTTCAAAGTTGTCACCCTTTGCCTTGATGACAGCTTTAAACACTATTGGCATTCTATCAACCAGCTTCAGCTGTAATCACAGCAAAAGGTGGCGCTACAAAGTATTAACTTAAGGGGGCTGAATAATTTTGCACGGCCAATTTTTCAGTTTTTGATTTGTTAAAGTTTTAAATATCCAATAAATGTCGTTCCACTTCATGATTGTGTCCCAATTGTTGTTGATTCTTCATAAAAAAATACAGTTTTATATCTTTATGTTTGAAGCCTGAAGTGTGGCAAAAGGTCGCAAAGTTCAAGGGTGCCAAATACTTTTGCAAGGCACTGTAGCTGTTAGAAACAGCACGTGTTCTACACTGAGTGTACAAAACATTGGGAACACCTTGCTAATATTCAAAATAACTTCAAAATCAGTAGCGTTAACTTAATTTATTTCAGCATTTGGGATTCCAATCATTTGGGCTTTACAGCACTTCGAGGTCTATATTGGTTTTGGTTTGCCCCCTTTAACTGTGTTCACTGACCACAACCCACTTATTTTTCTGAGGTCCCTACAAAATCCCAATCAGTGCCTGATGCGTTGGGCTTTGTTCTTGCAACCATTCAACCCTGATATTAGACACATTAGTGGTAAAGATAATATCATTGCTGATGCTCTGTCCTGTGCTCCTTTTACCTAGTTTGTATCTTCTCTCTGCTGACCCCTACGGGCTGTCTGCGCCTCTTTCCTCTTAAATTGCTCCCCAGGTACCAGGGCAGCCGAGTTTGAGGGGTGGACGGTCAGTTGGGGGACACGGTGCTACTACTAGGAGCCGGGACTGGTATCCTAAAAAAAATTTTTTGGGGGGGGGATTTGAATTGTTTTGAATATGTTGGAGGAAGTTGGGATGAGGGTGGGACCCTCATTTTAAGGAGGGGGGTGTCACTGCTCCTCCTCTGCAGTGCAGGGGGTGGTTCCTCCTGCAGGCAGGGGAGGGTTGTTAGTGATTGGAGTCACCTGGGCTCTAAGTATTTAAACTGTGTCACTAATCACTTCTCTCTCTCTGCTCCTCCAGGTATGAAGCTGTTTTGTTAGTTCTTTCGCATAGTTTTCACTCAGCCATTCACACACACAGATTCAGGCATCCATGCACTTTACATACACCTTACATTATGATACTTCCACAACTCATTCATTTTTCTTAGTTTAAAGTTAATAGTTTTGATTACAAGAAAGTTTTTAATTGGTCTATACCTGTTGTTCGCGTCCCCTCATTTTTGCCACAGGCTATGAGCCGGCCTGTGACAGGCCATATATCACAAACGCACAAGGAGCATTATTGCTATTAAAAACGTTTTACCAAAGTAATTAGAGTAGTTAAGCTAAATGTTTTGTCATACGCGTGGAATACGGTCTGATATAACATGGCTTTCAGCCAATCAGCATTCAGGGCTCGAACCACCCAGTTTATAATCTTGTATAATGTAGGGTAATAATAAATGCATTCCTGGTAAGTGATGGCAACCTGGACTTAAGCTATATTTTCACTTTTCCATCAATATATTGTGACCAAATATAACCACTGTACAGTATCACATCTCCCCCTCCGAACAGTAACATACATTTGGGGATATGAGTTAAGTAATTTAAACATACCTTAAATTGGAACTTTCCCTGTTCAAGCAGTGTGGCAAACTCTAAGTCATTAATCATAACTCACCCTGAAGGGAGGAATGTATTCAACTTCATTCATCTGCACACAGCAGAGGTTGAAAAGCAAATAATTGGTATTATATTGAAGAAACAGGTTAACAGGAGACAAGGAGAGTCACATTACAGATCAATATAAGGTATGTTATGGCTATGTTAAAGGTGCTTCCATTTTCTTGCTGTGAAATTTTATTTTTTATTATCATCAGTATTGCTGTACTGTCACGCCCTGACCTTAGAGATGCTTATTATTCTCTATGTTAGGTTAGGGTGTGAATCAGGTGGGAAATTCTGTTTCTTTGTTTTTGGCCGAGTGTGGTTCCTAATCAGAGGCAGCTGTTTATGGTTGTCTCTGATTGGGGATCATACTTAGGCAGCCCCTTGCCCACCATAAAGTTGTGGGATCTCGTTTTCTGTTTAGTGTCTGAGCCTGACAAGAACTGTGCGCTTTCGTTTTTTGACTTTGTTATTTTGTTTGTCATCAATAAAGTTACGATGTACGCCTACCACGCTGCACCTTGGTCTCCTTTTACCAACGAGAGACGTTGCATGTACATACCCATGAGACATAACATCTAACTTGAAGCAAATACACAAGCAACCATAGGTAATTTTAAAGAGAGAGTACAAAACTAATAAACTCCTATGTTTTATTGGAAAGGAAACATTATAATGTGAAATAAACATAATACAAATCACATTTAAAATCATGTGCCATTAATGAGCGCTTGTGTTTGAAGGAGCTTCTTCATTAGAACGACTGTGATGTAATTTCCCCTTGATGTCACTTCACACAGCAAAACTGGATTGGGAGTGAACGGCTAATGAAGCTCAGAAAACGACCGTTGAGTTCAGTGAATGTCAGCGCTTTCTTTAACATTAAAAGTTAACAAGGAGACCCTAAGTCCCTTTAATGTGTCTAACGCACCAGAGAGCAAGTTCTTAGTGGAAGCATTTTGATACTTAGTGAAACAAACTCAAGCCGCAGAGTTACAAAATTGTAACATTGTGGTGGAAACGTGACCCTCTGTGACGAGAGAACGAGAATAGCGTTCACATTTCTGGTTTTAGTTCCTCTGAAAATAAAAGGTTCCCTCCTGCTCTTCCCACTGTTTGCTTCATAAATTAGTCAGGTATGAAGTCACAGTGGAAATTAACTGTAACTTTACCATAATATTGTCTAATCACTTATGACTGAGAACTCCAAAAAACAAATGTACATCTCTCAATTTTCAAGAATTGTACTTTCTAACAACGATACAAATATCTAAATGTATCTTGGACATCCAGTTCTGTCTGCGTCTTCCTGCATTTATTACTTGACTTAAAGGGGCCCCAGATCACAAACTAATAGTGAACAACATGTTCCAAAAGGGACACTCATCAGCAAAGACACTGGTAGCTACCTGCATCTATGTATTTATGGCTCAATGCTAATTAGCATAGCTAGTGAGTGAATGCTCCTATAGAAAGAGAGAACCATTCATTTTCAGATTCTGGCTTTGATGTGTGTAATTTCTCCAAGCTTTCCAACTTAGTCGGTGTTCTTCCTCATTGGATGATGAAGACCGGTCCCCATAGTTGTCGTGCTGAGGAGAAGCTTCTATTCTATCGTACGTACCTGCTTTTGTATTTTTAAGGGCCGTTATTATGAAACATGCTGCAAGAACAGTAGAGCTAATGCTTTTCACTAGGCTTCTAAGCCTGATCTAGAGATTCATGTACGTACACACTGTAGGTCCGTGTTGACTATGTTTGAGGAAAACATGAATCCTTCTTCTGGCAGTCTTGTATGTAAACTCTCTTAAGCTTTGTCCTACGGTGTATTTGATTCAATGTAATGTGTACAGTGCTGAAGAGGTGTATTCAGGAAATTTATGTCCAGTTTTGAGTTATTTATTTTTACCTTTATTTAACTAGGCAAGTCAGTTAATAACCTCTTGCGACGAGCAATCCCGGATCCGGGATCGTAATCATAGCCTCAAACGAATTAGCATAACGCAGTGGACATAAATACCCCTAGTAACTTTTCCTATTCATGAAAATCGCAAATGAAATGAAATAAATATATTCAAACACAAGCTTAGCCTTTTGTTAACAACACTGTCATCTCAGATTTTCAAAATATCCGTTACAGCCAACGCTAGACAAGCATTTGTGTAAGTTTATCATGGTATAATGCTATGCTAGCTCTGCTGGCAGCAGGCAACATTTTCACGAAAATAAAAAGCAACCAAATGAAATCATTTACCTTTGAAGAACTTCGGGTGCTTTCACTCAGGAGACTCCTAGTTAGATTGCAAATGTTCCTTTTTTCCAAAAATATAACTTTTGTAAGCGAAATAGCTCCCGTTTGTTCATCATACTTGGCTAAGAAATCGACCGGAAAATTCTACCACTACAAACGGCACATTTTTTCAAAATTAACTCCATAATATCGACAGAAACACGGCAAACGTTGTTTATAATCCAACCTCAAGGTGTTTTAAACATATCTATTCGATAATATATCCGTCGAGGCAATTGGTTTCTCATAAGAAGCGATTGGAAAAATGGCTACCTCAGTATTTTACGCAAGATTTTCTGCGGGAGACACCATGTGACCACTTGCTACATATGGTCCCTTACGGCTGTTCTTCAATGGAAATGCGTAAAAAGACGTCACAATGCTGTAGACACCTTGGGGAATACGTGGAAAAAGTAAGCTCATTCGTAGCTCATTCACAGCCATATAAGGTGTCATTGGCATGAGGCGGTTTCAAAAAATGCGGCACTTCCTGGTTGGATTTTTATCTGGGTTTCACCTGTAACATCAGTTCTGTGGCACTCACAGACAATATCTTTGCAGTTTTGGAAACGTCAGTGTTTTCTTTCCAAAGCTGTCAATTATATCCATAGTCGAGTATCTTTTCGTGACAAAATATCTTGTTTAAAACAGGAATGTTTTTCATCCAATTTTTTTTATAGCGCCCCCTAACGCATAACACATTTTCAATGACAGCCTAGGAACAGTGAGCTAGCAAGCTAAATGATTGGCAGGTGACCATTAGATCCACATTCGGTGTGATGTGTGCAAGTCTTTACTCTGCTACTGTTCTCATTGATCTAGAACATTCTGTTGAAATTATATTAAATTGTATCTATATGGATAATTTAAGGAAAGACCTAATGGCAATCCACTAAAACCTCAATCTTAATTTCGAAACAGGTCCACATTTTCTTTAACAATATATGAAAGTTAAAACACTTCTTCCTTTCTTCTTTAATTTTATGAAAATGAGCATACAGTAGTGACAAAAAATCAGCTATGTCTGACATCTTTTGAAGAACTTGACTAACTTTAGCTTTACTATCGGCTCCAAACTTTACTCCAACTATTTTGAAAGACAGGAGTGACAGAAAGTCCGGAATAGTAGAAATAAAACGAGGAGGGAAGGGGTAGGAGACATCTGTGGCAGTGATAAGATTGATTAGATATTAATGTAGAGAGCTGGAGCATTTGACATAACCCTCTCTGTGAAGAATGTTTTCATTAAAACTAATGAGTCGATCACCCAAGTCCCAGAAATTTGAACCAAATTGACATGTACTAGATGAACAAGCGAATGGGCATCTGAGGATATGGTTGTGTGTGTGTGTGTGTATTCTACCCGCCTTGCTTCAAGTTGGCCTGATCTCTGACACCTTATTATCTGAGACGATTAATATCGATAGGGTAACAACTTTTCGGTAAAGTTTTTAGTTTCTTAAAAATGTTGACAAGGAAGATGAACGGCAAAAGCAAGACAAGATGGCTAAAATCTGCTAAAATATTGCAGATTTCTACATGTTTTTTTTTGTTCTTCTCAAAACATTTTAATCAGTTTGTTTTTACTACACACACCAGGATATAACTTTTTTATCTGAATTGCAGGGTACTCGCCGTCCACCCGACTTACTCACATTTACTGAGAGAGCAGATCAATGGACTAGCTTCTTTGGTGAGGAGCCAAGCTGCTTGGGAGTCCTACTGGAGAGTATGAAGCGAAGACGCTGACTGTAATTTGTTGCAAAAAAAAATTGTAGCCCTTTTTTCTCCCCAATTTCATGGTATCCAATTGGTAGATGCAGTCTAGTCTCATCGCTGCAACTCCCGTACGGACTGGTAAGAGGCAAAGGTAGAGATCCGTGTGTACTCAGATACACAACCCAACCATGCTGCACTGTTTCTTGACACAATGCCATCTTAACCTCTTGAAACTAGGGGGAACTATTTTCATTTTTGGAAAAATTACTTTCCCAAAGTAAACGGGCAATTTTGTCAGGACAAGATGCTAGAATATGCATATAATTGACAGCCTAGGTTAGAAAAGACTCTAAAGTTTCCAAAACTGTAAAAATATTGTCTGTGAGTATAAAATAACTGATATTGCAGGTGAAAGCCTGAGAAAAATCCAATCAGGAAGTGACTCTTATTTAGAAAGCTCTGCGTTCCTATGCATCCCTATTGCCCATTGAAAGGGGTATCAACCAGATTCCTTTTTCTGTAGTTCCTTGCGGTCGGAGGCCGAGCAGTTGCCATACCAGGCAGTGATGCAACCAGTCAGGATGCTCTCGATGTTGCAGCTGTAGTCCCTAATGTGTCTATAGCCACTAGACATTTTTTCAGGCTTTTATTTTGAAAAATGAGCGTGAACGACAACATTGCGTCAGTGGTCAGGTGGTGAATCTCAGGGTGATTTGTGCATAATAGACAAAGGCGGCCATTGTTCCTCTCGCTCCTACTGAAAAGCCAATTGTCCCGGTTGATATATTATCGAATAGATATTTGAAAAACACCTTGAGGATTGATTATAAAAAACGTTTGATAAACTTACACATATGAATATTTTTTGACCATTGTGCTATGGTAATTAGTGCAGTTGATGACAATACTCCCGGATCCGGGATGGGTAGTTCCAAGAGGTATAATGTTCCAACCGGACAATTCATTTCTCTTCAGAAAAGCACTGGAACGAGAGGTAACTCAAAGAAGTCTCATGAGTCCCTCCTTTATAGTAGAATCCTCATTCAAGTTTCTAAAGACGGTTGACATCTAGTGGAAGCCCTAGGAAGTGCAACTTTATCCATATATCAATGTGTATTTGGTAGGCCAAGCTTTGAAAAACAACAAACCTTAGATGTCCCACTTCCTGGTGGATTCTTCTCAGGTTTGCCATATGAGTTCTGTTATACTCACAGACATCATTCAAACAGTTTTAGAAACGTCAGAGTGTTTTCTAACCAATTCGAATAATAATATGCATATATTAGCATCTGGGACAGAGTAGGAGGTAGTTCACTCTGGGCACGCTATTCATCCAAAAGTGAAAATGCTGCACCCTATCTTAACCTTTATTTAACTAGGCAGGTCAGTGTTTGAGAGCTAAGGTCACATTAGCTTTTGAATATTCTGCCTTTTTCTCTTCAGACAAGAGCTAATATTTCCAATAAAACATATATATATATATATATATATATATATATTTTTTATTTTTTATTTTTTTATTGTGAAATGTGGTCAGGGCAATGTCAGTGACAGGAAAATCTAAATAGTTTCAACATATGAAACAAAAGACTAATTAAATAATCAACAAATTAACATTCCTGCAAGAGTCAGCAGTACAGATAGCAAACCCAATTTATTAAAAACCTTTGTCCTACCATAACTCCGGGTTGAGTCTTTGATTAGGAGTCCAAGAAAAATATTCCAAATGGGGATTTTTTGTTGTTGTAAAGATCAAGGATCATCTCAATGCAATCACAGGTATAACTTGATGGTAATTTTACATGAAGTAAAATTCTAGGACATGCTTCAGCGCTTTGAAATTATTTTTGTGGTAGTGGAAGAAGCATTCTGATTTTAGATTGTTGTAGAATAACAGCTCAAATAAGCAAAGAGAAACAACTGTCCATCATTACTTTAAGACATGAATGTCTGTCAATCAGGAAATCATCAAGAACTTTTAAAGTTTCTTCAAGTG
Source organism: Oncorhynchus gorbuscha (assembly GCF_021184085.1). NCBI lineage: Eukaryota > Metazoa > Chordata > Actinopteri > Salmoniformes > Salmonidae > Oncorhynchus > Oncorhynchus gorbuscha. The sequence continues at coordinate 33,504,839 of NC_060193.1, read as the reverse complement.
CAGTCGCAAAAACCATCAAGCGCTAAGATGAAACTGACTCTCATGAGGACCGCCACGGGAAAGGAAGACCCAGAGTTACCACTGCTGCAGAGGATAAATTCATTAGTTACTCCACCTCAGATTTCAGCCCACATAAATGCTAAATGAGTTCCAAGTAACAGACACATCTCAACAACAACAGTTCAGAGGAGACTGCGTTAATCAGGCCTTCATGGTTGAATTGCCGCAAAGAAACCACTACTAAAGGACACCAATAAGAAGAAGAGACTTGCGTGGGCCAAGGAACATGAGCAATGGACAATAGACAGGTGGAAATCTGTCCTTTGGTCTGAGAATTTTGTTTCCAACCGCTGTTTCTTTTTTAGACGCAGAGTTGGTGAACGGATGAACTCCGCATGTGTGGTTTCCACCATGAAGCATGGAGGAGGAGGAGGAGGAGGCGTGATGGGTGTGGGGGCGCTTTGCTGGTGATACTGTTAGTGATTTATCTAAAATTCAAGGCGCACTTAACCAGCATGGCCAGCACAGCATTCGGCAGCGATACGCCATCCCATCTTGTTTGCACTTAGTGGGACTATCATTTGTTTTTCAACAGGACAATGATGCAAAACACACCTCCAGGCTGTGTAAGGGCTATTTGTTCACGGAGAGTGATGGAGTGCTGCATCAGATAACCTGGCCTCCACAATCACCTGACCTCAACGCAATGTAGATGTTTTTTTGATGAGTTGGACCTCAGAGTGAAGGAAAAGCAGCCAACAAGTGATCAGCATTTGTGGGAACTCCTTTAAGACTGTTGGAAAAACATTCATCTGAAGTTGGTCGAGAGAATGCCATCAAGGCAAATGGTGGTTATATATCAAATATATTTTGATTTGTTTTTTGTTTTTTTGCTTACAACATGATTCCATATATGTTATATCATAGTTTTGATGTCTTCACTATTCTACAATGTAGAAAATAGTAGTAATAATGAAAAACCCTTGAATGAGTAGATGTGTCCAAACCTTTTACAGGTACTGTACGTTAGCAAAAACACCCTAAATGTCAAACAGAACTTACCTAGAACGTGGTTGCCATATTCTCAGAATATCCAATATTAATGTTCAAGACAAGTTTTATGGTAACGTTGCAAGAACATTAATGTGTCCAGCATGAACAGAACATGGTAACCACATTCTGGGTAAGTTCTATTTTACATTAAGAAAATAGTATCTTAGAAACCATCCTTGCACGTCACTGTAACGTTCCTATGAAAACATTAGGTAATGACCTAATAAGACTCTTAAGGTAACATTATCTAATGTTTGGGAACATTTGTTGTTAGCTGGGTTAGCACTCAATGAACAGCCAGCAACATCAATGACAAACATAGCTTACATCTTCTTGTAACAGTGTAGTATTGACTAAAACATTTTTCATTACACAATCTATTCCAACTGAGGAAGAAATGAAACAAATTGATTTATTATACATCACATCCAGGATATCACATCAAGAATAAAGCTCACAGTAACCATCTACCATTTTGTTTTACACTGAACAAAAATATAAATGGAACATGTAAAATGTTGGTCCCATATTTCATAAGCTGAAATAAAATATCCCTGAAATTTCCAATATGCACAAAAAAAACGTATTTCTCTCAAATTGTTGTACACAAATAACAACCCTGAGAATTTCTCCTTTGCCAAGATAATCCATCCACATGAACGGTGTGGCATATCAAGAAGATTATTAAACAGCATGATCATTACACAGGTGTACCTTGTGCTATGTGACAATAAAAGGCCACTCTGAAATGTGCAACACAATGCCACAGACGACTCAAATTTTGAAGAAGTGTGCAATTGGCATGTTGACTGCAGGAATGACCACCAGAGCTGTTGCCAGATAATTTAATGTTCATTTCTCTACCATAAGCCGCCTCCAACGTATATTTAGATAAATTGGCAGTATGTCATTGTTGTGCCATTCATCCGCCGCCATCACCTCTTGTTCCAGCTTGAAAATACACGACCCCATCTCGCAAGGACCTGTACACAATTCCCGGAAGCTGAAAATGTCCCAGTTCTTCCATGGCCTGCATACTTACCAGTCATCAATTGATCATGTTTGGGATGCCCTGAATCGACGTGTACAGAAGCGTTTCCCTTTTTTTTCCAATATGCAGCAACTTTGTGGAGCCATTGAAGAGAATTTGGACAACATTCCACAGGCCACAATCAACAACCAGATCAACTCTATGCGAAGGAGATGTGTTTTGCTGCATGAGGCAAATGGAGGTCACACCAGATACTGACTGGTTTTCCACGCTCCTACCATTTTTGAAAGGTATCTGTGACCCACAGATGCACATCTGTATTTCCAGTCGTGAAATCAATAGATTAGGGCCTAATTAATTAATTTCATTACACTGATTTCCTTATATGAACTGTTACTCAATAAAATCTTTGAAATTGTTGCATGTTGCATTTATAATTTGTTAGGTATAATAACCTCTCCACAGAGTCTTGAATTAACGGCAGTGAGCGGTCTAGAAGACAAAACTATAGCGCTAATGACAAACCGACTGGCAGCGACTGGGGTAAAAATGACACACACACACACACACACACACACACACACACACACACACACACACACACACACACACACACACACACACACACACACACACACACACACACACACACACACACACACACACACACACACACACACACACACACACACACACACACACAGCTTCTCTTCAACGGTGTTAGTTCTTTGTGTGATCATTAGCAGACTGGACGCCACGCCATATGAGCACATATATATGAGTTATCTGTGCCCTCTTAATTTGCCGGTCCTTTGGAGTTACAATACGGGGCATTACAAGTGCCTGCAAGTTCGTGCCAATTCGTGGTTAAAAGTTTAACGCTAATAGCTAGTGCCCTGTGATTTCAATATGGAGTGTGTTTGTTTATTTGTTGTTCCAGGTTGATGTTTTTTTTGTCTGCTTTCTGATTTGTCTTTACCCAGTCCAGTGCTGGGCTGTGGGGGATGTGATGTTTTGAGGTTGGCTATAGCGCAACCGGTCTGGATGTACAGTGGGGCAAAAAAGTATTTAGTCAGCCACCAATTATGCAAGTTCTCCCACTTAAAAAGATGAGGCCAGTAATTTTCAACATAGGTACACTTCAACTATGACAGACAATATGAGAAAACAAATCCAGAAAATCACATTGTAGGATTTTCTATGAATTTATTTGCCAATTATGGTAGAAAATAAGTATTTGGTCAATAACAAACGTTTATCTCCTCTAGAGTAGTGATGTTTTGGAGCTGTTGCTGGGCTACATGGACTTTCAACTCCCTCCAAAGATTTTCTATGGGGTTGAGATCTAGAGACTGGCTAGGCCACTCCAGGACCTTGAAATGCTTCTTACGAAGCCACTCCTTCGTTGCCTGGGCGGTGTGTTTGGGATCATTGTCATGCTGAAAGACGCAGCCACGTTTCATCTTCAATGCCCTTGCTGATGGAAGGAGGTTTTCACTCAAAATCTCACGATACTTGGCCCCATTCATTCTTTCCTTTACATGGATCAGTCGTCCTGCTCCCTTTGCAGAAAAACAGCCCAAAAGAATGATGTTTCCACCCCCATGCTTCACAGTAGGTATGGTGTTTTTTGGATGCAACTCAGCATTCTTTGTCCTCCACACAACGAGTTGAGTTTTTACCAAAAATATATATTTTGGTTTCATCTGACCATATGATATTCTCCCAATCTTCTTCTGGATCATCCAAATGCTCTCTAGCAAACTTCAGACGGGCCTGGATATGTACGGCTTAAGCAGCGGGGCACGTCTGGCACTCTAGGATTTGAGTCCCTGGCGGCATTGTGTGTTACTGATGGTAGGCTTTGTTACTTTGGTCCCAACTATCTGCAGGTCATTCATTAGGTGCCCCCATGTGGTTCTGGGATTTTTGCTCACTGTTCTTGTGATCATTTTGACCCCACGGGGTGATGAGATCTTGCGTGGAGCCCCCGATCGAGGGAGATTATCAGTGGTCTTGTATGTCTTCCATTTCCTAATAATTGTTCCCACAGTTGATTTCTTCAAACCAAGCTGCTTACCTATTGCAGATTCAGTCTTCCCAGCCTGGTGCAGGTCTATAATTTTGTTTCTGGTGTCCTTTGATAGCTCTTTGGTCTTGACCATAGTGGAGTTTGGAGTGTGACTGTTTGAGGTTGTGGACAGGTGTCTTTTATACTTATAACAAGTTCAAACAGGTGCCATTAATACAGCTAACGAGTGGAGGACAGAGGAGCCTCTTATAGTAGAAGTTACAGGTCTGTGAGAGCCAGAAATCTTGCTTGTTTGTAGGTGACCAAATACTTCGTTTTATTTATTTATTTGCAAATAAATTCATTAAAAATCCTACAATGTGATTTTCTGGATTTGTTTTCTCATTTTGTCTGTCATAGTTGAAGTGTACCTATGATGAAAATTACAGGCCTCTCTCATCTTTTTAAGTGGGAGAACTTGAATAATTGGTGGCTGACTAAATACTTTTTTGCCCCACTGTATGTACAGTATGTGTGTGCATGCGTACGTGTGCATGGATGTGAGCGGGCATGTGTGTCCGTATGTCTGCAATGCCTGCTCATGTTCCCTGCGTTCCACTGGAGCAGTTACTGGGACTGCAATGTTGGCTACATCACCTTAATAACTGTACGGTAAATAGACCTCCGATGTACAGTGTTTAGAAAATGTGGAGAGAGAGCATTCAAACACATCTCTTTCAGGGGCTAACTGCTACACAACTTAGTCTGCAACTTTAATCATAGTGAGAGACTAGGAAATACATTGTATGAACAGAGACAAAAATATAATAACATCATAAATATGGTTAATTACATATTGTCGAAGTCCTCCTTTTGCCCTGGACAGTCTAGTTTTAACCTAGTGGTTGTTGATCAAACTGCATGTCATTGACTGAATTTCCACTTATTTTGTAGATTTATGGGTAAATTTCGAAATGTATATTATTCAATCATTGCACCCTCACTGCTCGCGCACGCCAACGAGCATGTGCGTTGCCAAGGGCTAAAATAGAAGTAAGTTCTATTTGTGACCCAGATCGCGCTGCACGTCCTGCCTCTCCCATCTCCTCATTGATTTAAAGAAGCAGGTACCCACGTGCCATCTCCTCATTGGTTAAACCCATGTGGGTTACTGAAAGTCGAACGGGGTAAGTGGCGGTAATGCAACTATTTGGTCCTTCTGGTCCTTCTGTAGCTCAGTTGGTAGAGCATAGCGCTTGTAACGCCAGGGTAGTGGGTTCGATTCCCGGGACCACCCATACGTAGAATGTATGCACACATGACTGTAAGTCGCTTTGGATAAAAGCGTCTGCTAAATGGCATATATTATTATTATTATTATTTTATGAAAATTGCCAATAAAGTCAAGAGAAGAAAAAGCCTAGAAGGAGGAGAGATGACTATAAACGATTCGGTTGACCGTTTTATGTGTGGATCAATTGTCAGAGTAGAGGACCTTGGGCATTTCCGGTAAAATAACAACTCAATGTTTATATCCCAGGACAAATTAGCTAACAACAGCAAGCTAGCTAAATAGAACAAATTAGCTAGCAAGTGCAAGCTATCTAGCTAAATTGCCATAAATGTTTAATGCTTTTCGACCTGTCCCCAAATGAATGTAATTGGTTAAGAGTTTGTTTTGATATTTTAACCTGTGTGTCGCGATCATGTTTGGTGTGTTAGGACAAAATACATTTATGCAAGATGTTGCAAGATTGCGCACATGCGCAGCCAGTTTGGGTTCCGTGTTAGTCACTAAGTGGTTAAAATATTGTCTACACTAGATAGTTTCAATCCAATTGGCAACAGAATTTCATGTGAATATTCTAAAGAAAATACATCGACCAGTGGTATTTCCACCAAACAGACTTTGGTAAATGAAAATCAGTGCGCAATGATGTAGTGCACACAAAATATACTTTTTCACAAAGAATCAAAAATTCTAAGAGTTTGGATTGCATTTTCAAATCTACCTAAAGTTTTGCCACAAAACTGTTGCGTTAAATAGCAAATGTGCCTAATCTGGTCTTGGCACCTATGATCTAGCCAACAAGCTCCTGATACAGTGCGGGCAGGCTGTGTGGGTTGGCTATCTACATGATGAGATTATTATTGTAAAGAGCGAGAATATTTTTACTTGTCAAATGGCAGTCAAGCATCAATCATCATGTAACCAGAATAAGACACTTATTGGAAAGCAAAATAAAGCTCTTCACTGTGCACTTTCACCACCCTGTGAAATTCATCATAATTTATTTAATATGTAGCCGAATAAACTGCATGGTTTCATGAGTCGTGGTGGGAGGACCACATACCATATCATCGCGTGACTCCAAATTTACTTCGATATGATGGTTCTAATAATATTTTCTCACAAAGGCGTTTCCACCGCCATTTCACTCTTAATTATTTTAGACAAAAAAGATCACACCATGTCGACCGAACAAATGGTCTGTCTGCATTTATAAAATTACACCGAAACTTCCTATTGCCATCACAGCTGTCGTGATTTTTTAAAACTTTTTTTTACTTGCATAACAACGATGGATGGACACTTAATTACTGTCTGTTTCGAGTATTTTGGTTATCAGAAACAGATGCAATTTCCTGTTGCTCTCTTTGGGAAATGAGTGCAGGAAGTTAAGGAGTGTGATACCTGATACATATTCTCAGATAACTTGTGACCAACTCAGTCTAACTGAACGATACTATACGAAGACACATCAGATCTAACATGATAAATGGATATCAGACATCACCAGGGACAAACATGTTGTCAGAACCTCAAAACCTAATTCTCTCCTTCTTTCTTTCTCTCTCTCGGAGGACCTGAGCCCTAGGACCATGCCCCAGGACTACCTGACATGATGACTCCTTGCTGTCCCCAGTCCACCTGGCCATGATGCTGCTCCAGTTTCAACTGACCTGAGCCCTAGGACCATGCCCCAGGACTACCTGACATGATGACTCCTTGCTGTCCCCAGTCCACATGACTGTGCTGTTGCTCCAGTTTCAACTGTTCTGCCTTGTTATTATTCGACCATGCTGGTCATTTATGAACATTTGAACATCTTGGCCATGTTCTGTTATAATCTCCACCCGGCACAGCCAGAAGAGGACTGGCCACCCCTCTAATTCTCTCTTTCTTTCTCTCTCTCTCGGAGGACCTGAGCCCTAGGACCATGCCCCAGGACGACCTGACATGATGACTCCTTGCTGTCCCCAGTCCACCTGACTGTGCTGTTGCTCCAGTTTCAACTGTTCTGCCTTGTTATTATTCCTTGGTCCTGTAGCTCAGTTGGTAGAGCATGGCGCTTGTAACGCCAGGGTAGTGAGTTCGATCCCCGGGACCACCCATACGTAGAATGTATGCACACATGACTGTAAGTCGCTTTGGATAAAAGCGTCTGCTAAATGGCATATATTATATTATTATATTATGCTGGTCATTTATGAACATTTGAACATCTTGGCCATGTTCTGTTATAATCTCCACCCGGCACAGCCAGAAGAGGACTTTACACCCCACATAGCCTGGTTCCTCTCTAGGTTTCTTCCTAGGTTTTGGCCTTTCAATGGAGTTTTTCCTAGCCACCGTGCTTCTACACCTGCATTGCTTGCTGTTTGGGGTTTTAGGCTGGGTTCCTGTACAGCACTTTGAGATATCAGCTGATGTACAAAGGGCTATATAAATAAAATTTGATTTGATTTGATGTTTCCAACATTTATCAAAAGCCTTTCAAGATAAAGGCATTTCAAGTAGCCTGCTTTATTTCCCCCTATGATTTATCCTCTATTGTATTACAGAGTTTATCAAATGGAACGATAGAATAATGAACAATTTAACTACTGATCACTTGGGGATTATTAAAGCTCCACTGAAAAAACACGGAATGTTTTATGAGATTTGATTCTACCTTTTCTGTGTCAAAGGAGCTTGATGTATCAGATATGGTGCAGGTACAGCGTGTGTGTGTGTGTGTGTGTGATAATGAAAGGGTTAATCACTCAACATGCAAGGCGATCTCGAGACCTTTCCACTTCTCTCTCCTCCACCACTTTGTAGTTGAGAGTCTTTGTAGCTCGAACACAAGGTGCTCAAGTGGTCTTAAGGGCCTTGGAAGGTGGGATGAATGCAGAGTGTGGGAGGATAGAAGGATGCCTTGAGGTGAGGAGAGAAGGAGGATGGACAGACGGAGCCACAAATACAAGTCAAGCAGAGTGCTTGGAGAGATAGAGAGAGACAGTGGGTGTAACAGAGTGTCTAAAAGGTGTTCCAGTAGTGTAAACTTGTACCTTCATCTTCTCAAAACCCTCAAAATCGAAATTTTGGGGAATACTGTACACCTTGCCCGTTTTAACACTCAGTCTTCTTTGTTCTTGGTTGAAGAGTATTGCATCTTACTAATAATAGTGATACATAACAATGATGCATGGGCGTAATGTTTGACAATCCATCACAAATAAAATACTATTGAAACACTACCCTCCAAGCTCAAATCAAATCAAATGTATTTGTCACATACACATGGTTAGCAGATGTTAATGCGAGTGTAGCGAAATGCTGTGCTTCTAGTTCCGACAATGCAGTAGTAACCAACGAGTAATCTAACCGAACAATTCCAAAACTACTACCTTCTACACACAAGTGTAAAGGGATAAAGAACATGTACACAAAGATATATGAATGAGTGATGGTACAGAACGGCATAGGCAAGATGCAGTAGATGGTATCGAGTACAGTATATACAGTGGGGAGAACAAGTATTTGATACACTGACGATTTTGCAGGTTTCCTACTTTCAAAGCATGTAGAGGTCTGCAATTCTTATCATAGGTGCACATCAACTGTGAGAGAAGGAATCTAAAACACAAATCCAGAAAATCACATTGTATTATTTTTAAGTAATTAATTAGCATTTTACTGCATGACATAAGTATTTGATACACAAGAAAAACAGAACTTAATATTTGGTACAGAAACCTTAGTTTGCAATTACAGAGATCATATGTTTCCTATAGTTCTTGACCAGGTTTGCACACACTGCAGCAGGGATTTTGGCCCACTCTTCCATACAGACCTTCTCCAGATCGTTCGGGTTTCGGGGATGTCGCTGGGCAATACGTACTTTCAGCTCCCTCCAAAGATTTTCTATTGGTTTCAGGTCTGGAGACTGGCTAGGCCACTCCAAGACCTTGAGATGCTTCTTACGGAGCCACTCCTTAGTTGCCCTGGCTGTGTGTTTCATGTCGTTGTCATGCTGGAAGACCTAGCCACAACCCATCTTCAATGCTCTTACTGAGGGAAGGAGGTTGTTGGTCAAGATCTCGCAATACATGGCCCTATCCATCCTCCCCTCGATACGGTGCAGTTGTCCTGTCCCCTTTCCAGAAAAGCATCCCCAAATAATGATGTTTCCACCTCCATGCTTCACGGTTGGGATGGTGTTCTTGAGGTTGTACTCATCATTCTTCTTCCTCCAAACACCGCGAGTGGAATATAGACCAAAAAGCTCTATTTTTGTCTCATCAGACCAGATGACCTTCTCCCATTCCTCCTCTGGATCATCCAGATGGTCATTGGCAAACTTCAGACGGGCCTGGACATGCGTTGGCTTGAGCAGGGGGACCTTGCGTACGCTGCAGGATTTTAATCCTTGACGGCATAGTGTGTTACTAATGGTTTTCTTTGAGACTGTGGTCCCAGCTCTCTTCAGGTCATTGACCAGGTCCTGCCGTGTAGTACTGGGCTGATCCCTCACCTTCCTCATGATCATTGATGCCCCACAAGGTGAGACCTTGCATGGAGCCCCAGACCGAGGGTGATTGACCGTCAAATGAACTTCTTCCATTTTCTAATAATTACGCCAACAGTTGTTGCCTTCTCACCAAGCTGCTTGCCTAATGTCCTGTAGCCCGTCCCAGCCTTGTGCAGGTCTACAATTTTATCCCTGATGTCCTTACACAGCTCTCTGGTCTTGGCCATTGTGGAGAGGTTGGAGTCTGTTTGATTGAGTGTGTGGACAGGTGTCTTTTATACAGGTAATGAGTTCAAACAGGTACAGTTAATGAGTGGAGAACAGGAGGGCTTCTTAAAGAAAAACTAACAGATCTGTGAGAGCCGGAATTCTTACTGGTTGGTAGCTGATCAAATACTTTTGTCATGCAATAAAATGCAAATGAATTACTTAAAAATCATACAATGTGATTTTCTGGATTTTTGTTTTAGATTCCGTCTCTCACAGTTGAAGTGTACCTATGATAAAAATTACAGACCTCTACATGCTTTGTAAGTAGGAAAACCTGCAAAATCGGCAGTGTATCAAATACTTGTTCTCCCCACTGTACATATAAGCCGAGTAATGTAGGGTATGTAAACAAAGTGCCTTATTTATATTTTAAAGTGGCTAGAGATACATGTATTACATAAAGATGCAGTAGATGATATAGAGTACAGTATATACATATACATATGAGATGAGTAATGTAGGGTATGTGAACATTATAGCATTGTTTAAAGTGGCTAGTGATATATTTTACATCAATTTCCATCAAATCCAAATATTAAAGTGGCTGGAGTTGAATCAGTGTGTTGGCAGCAGCCACTCAATGTTAGTGGTGGCTGTTTAACAGTCTGATGGCCTTGAGATAGAAGCTGTTTTTCAGTCCCTCTGTCCCTGCTTTGATGCACCTGTACTTAATTCTGTGAATAACACTTGTATCTTTTATCAATGTTTATTATGAGTTTTTCTGCAAAATCACTGGATGTTTTGGAATCAAAACATTACTGCACATAAGGTGTCAATGTAAACTGAGATTTTGGGATGTAAATATGTACATTATTGAACAAAACATATATGTATTGTGTAACATGATGTCCTATGACTGTCATCTAATGAAAATCATCAAAGTTTAGTGATTCATTTTATCTATATTTCTGCTTTTTGTGACTCCTGTCTTTGGCTGGAAAAATGGCTGTGTGTGTTTTTGTGACTTGACTATGACCTAACATAATCATATGTGGTGCTTTCGCTGTAAAACATTTTTGAATTTGGACACGATGGGTAGATTAACAAGATGTTGATCTTACATTTGCTGTATTTGACTTGTTAATGTCTGAAAGTGACATATTTCAAAAAAATAATATTGAATTTCACGCACTGCCTTTTCAGCGGAAGGTGTCGAGGGGTTCCACTAATGGTTAAAAGTCAAAACAGCAATCCCAGATTGCCCCATTTAAAAGAAAACGCTTGTCAGACTTAGTATACAGATGGAAATCATTATAAATAAATTATTGAACAAAATGTATTTAACTAGCTAAATGTAACTGCCAAAATAATGAAAACACCAACAAAATGTATTTAAATAAGGAGTTGAGCCACAAGAACAGCTTCAATGCACCTTGATGGAGATTCTACAAGTGTCTGGAACTCAAGCGAATTTGATGTGATATCATTATTCCAAAATACAGTGGGGCAAAAAAGTATTTAGTCAGCCACCAATTGTGCAAGTTCTACCACTTAAAAAGATGAGAGAGGCCTGTAAATTTCAACTATGACAGACATAATGAGAGAAACAAAATCCAGAAAATCACATTGTGGGATTTTTTTATGAATTTATTTGCAAATTATGGTGGAAAATAAGTATTTGGTCAATAACAGAAGTTTATCTCAATACTTTGTTATATACCCTTTGTTGGCAATAACAGCAGTCAAACATTTTCTGTAAGTCTTCACAAGGTTTTCAACCAGAGAGAGGTAAAAAATATGTTTGAACGGTCATCTAACTCAGAATTCCTACTCGTGAACTCAGGCCTTGTTCTAGAGCTCCAACTTTCCAACCAGAAGATCACTGAAGTCATGATTTGACCTCTTATTTTTCCCGAGTTCTCAGTGGTCTTCAAAGCACAATAAAAGTTCATATCTCTGTAAAGCTGGATTCAGTGCTCTTGTGTGCATTAAAACCAAATATTGATCCAGGTTGGAGGTGACAGCAGAGACAGCACTGTTGACCACGCCCCCTGACTTTCAGAAGCACCAAACCCAACATGTATCAAGCACACCCATCTCATTAGTGGTGATGAGATAAGATACATTGTCAGACTAATTTGCAATTGACTGTCGTAGCCTCATATTAAAATATATGATGGTGAAGTTGAGATGAAAATCAAAAGTACCGTCTGAATCATTTTAAATTGACTGCCATGGCCCAAATAAAAAACGTAAACATTGGCTATTAATTACATACTTTCTTTCAAATGGGATGGTGAGAATATTCAAATATCAAAATGGGGTTGTGTGCTAAAGAAGTTTGGGAACCCCTGGATTACAGTGTGAAGAGGCATGTTTTTCATTTGAGTCCTGCCGGGTTGTGTCGCGAGGTTTATGTTTCTTATTTTGACAAGGTGGAGTGCTGTGTAAGTGTGTCTCAGGCATAAATAAAGACACTTGTCGCCATTTCAAAATCTCTCTATCTCTCTCTATATATAAGAAAAAACTACTTTAGCCTGAAAGTGTCCATTCCGACTTGCTTCTCGGAAAATACTTTGGAACCGGCCTCCATTAATGAACACTCTCTCTTCCCTCTGATGGCATCTCGCTCCTTCAATTTGATTCCCTATTTTCTCTTCACTTTCTTGTGACAAGTGCACCTTGAGAAAATATATATTTAAAAAAAATCATGCATTCTAGTAAGACGTTCGCACAATTGCTCAACCGTAGGTAAACTTGCTGCATGCGCACAGAGAATGAAGGTGCCCATTAGAGCCGTGAGTTTGGTATATTGTGCTCTAATGATGATCTAAGTGCTTTTTCCCCTCCTACCTGGAAAAAGGCTAGGTCTGTCAGTGGTGGTTGAAAAATAGATCCACTTTACCTCCCCCATCATGTACTGTACAGTTAATGCTCCACTCTCACCACAACTCTATTGTACACTTTGTTTCCCCTCTATTCTATTCCCCATGAACTGGTTGCATGCATATCATAGTTATTTTGCAATTAAACTGTGGGGCTAAATGTTTGTCAAGACGCATTACTTAGAATCGTATTATCCCATGCCTTCTATCTTCATAGATTCTGAGATTATTGGTTCTAAAGTTCCGAACCGTCATTGGATTGAATGGTGTCAGCAATTTTTATTTTGTATTCTTTGAACTTAACAGAATGCAATTGGCTATTTAGAGTACAATACATGGGCTTTCGAAAGTATTCACACCACTTGGCATTTTTCCTATTTTGTTGCCTTACAACCTGGAATTAAAATCGATTGTTTGGGGGGGGTTGTATCATTTGATTTACACAACATGCCAACCACTTTGAAGATCAAATCACATCAAATGTATTTATATAGCCCTTCGTACATCAGCTGATATCTCAAAGTGCTGTACAGAAACCCAGCCTAAAACCCCAAACAGCAAGCAATGCAGGTGTATAAGCACGGTGGCTAGGAAAAACTCCCTAGAAAGGCAAAAACCTAGGAAGAAACCTAGAGAGTAACCAGGCTATGTGGGGTGGCCAGTCCTCTTTTGGCTGTGCCGGGTGGAGATTATAACAGAACATGGCCAAGATGTTCAAATGTTCATAGATGACCAGCATGGTCAAATAATCATAATCACAGGCAGAACAGTTGAAACTGGAGCAGCAGCACGGCCAGTTGGACTGGGGAAAGCAAGGAGTCATCATGCCCGGTAGTCCTGAGGCATGGTCCTAGGGCTCAGGTCCTCCGAGAGAGAGAGAAAGAAAGAGAGAATTATGGAGAGCATACTTAAATTCACACAGGTCACCGGATAGGACAGGAGAAGTACTCCAGATATAACAAACTGACCCTAGCTGGAAGATCACATCAGTGACTCAACCCACTCAAGTGACGCACCCCTCCTAGGGACGGTATGAAAGAGCACCAGTAAGCCAGTGACTCAGCCCCTGTAATAGGGTTAGGGGCAGAGAATCCCAGTGGAAAGAGGGGATCCGGCCAGGCAGAGACAGCAAGGGTGGTTCGTTGCTCCAGAGCCTTTCCGTTCACCTTCACACTCCTGGGCCAGACTACACTCAATCATATGACCCACTGAAGAGATGAGTCTTCGGTATAGACTTAAAGGTTGAGATTGAGTTTGCGTCTCTCACATGGGTAGGCAGACCATTCCGTAAAAATTGAGCTCTATAGGAGAAAGCCCTGCCTCCAGCTGTTTACTTAGAAATTCTAGGGACAATTAGGAGGCTTGCGTCATGTGACCGTAGCGTACGTGTAGGTATGTACGGCAGGACCAAATCAGAGAGATATAGGTAGGAGCAAGCCCATGTAATGCTTTGTAGGTTAGCAGTAAAACCTTGAAATCAGCCCTTGTCTTGACAGGAAGCCAGTGTAGAGAGGCTAGCATTGCAGTAATATGATCAAATTTTGGTTCTAGTCAGGATTCTAGCAGCCATATTTAGCACAAACTGAAGTTTATTTAGTGCTTTATCCGGGTAGCCGGAAAGTAGAGCATTGCAGTAGTCTAACCTAGAAGTGACAAAAGCATGGGTTAATTTTTCTGCATAATTTTTGGGACAGAAAGTTTCAAATTTTTGCAATGTTATGTAGATGGAAAAAAGCTGTCCTTGAAACAGTTTTGATATGATCTTCAAAAGAGAGATCAGGGTACAGAGTAACGCCGAGGTCCTTCACAGTTTTATTTGAGACGACTGTACAACCATTAAGATTAATTGTCAGATTCAACGGAAGATCTCTTTGTTTCTTGGGACCTACAAGCATCTCTGTGTATTTTGAAGATGCAAAATATATATAATTGTGAAACAAACAAGAAATGAGACAAAAAAACATGAGTGTTGCTTTAGGGCCATTGTCCTGCTTGGAAGGTGAACCTCCATCCCAGTCTCAAATCTCTGAATCTAAAAAACAGGTTTCTCTCAATAATTTCCCTGTATTTCCCTGTACCATCCATCATTCCTTCATTTCTGACCAGTTTCCCAGTCCCTCCACAGCATGATGCTGCCACCACCATGGTTCACCTTGGGGATGGTTTCTCAGGGTGATGAGAGGTGTTGGGTTTGTGCTAGACATAGCATTTTCCTTGGTGGCCAAAAAGCTTCATTTTAGTCTCATCTGACCAGAGTACCTTCTCCCATATGTTTGGGGAGTCTCCCACATTCCTTTTTGGTGAGCATCAAATGTGTTTGCTTATTTCTTTCTTTAACCTCTTATGACTCCCCCTCTATACTGCCCCTGTTGGAGAAAGTGCGTACGTACCCATAGTAAACTGAAAATATTTTTTCCCAAAATTGCTAATATATGCATATACAAATTATTATTGAATAGAAAACACTCTAAAGTTTCTAAAACCTTTTAAATTATGTCTCTATGTAAAGCAGAACTGAAAGGGCAGCCTTTCTCCCAAACTCTCTCTTGTGAAGAGAAAAGTTGGGTCAGCTTTGACGTCATGAGCCCCACCCTTCCCAGGGAGCTACAGATCCAGGAACAGTCTCTATCTCTTCAGCGCGATGTCGGCTTTCAAGTGGCGCGTTCATTGTGAGAATCCCACGAGCCCTGCACGTTTGGCGGGCGAAATTGCTTGTGTCCCTCTGAAAATCATGCACTCTTTTGCGCGTGGCCGATTTGGAGAACGTCTTTTTCCATGATGCAGCATTTCAAGCCGGATTGTCTGTTAGCGTTGCTCTTTGTTCTACATAAAAACATCATAAAGCTCGATTGTGCACATCGTTTGACCAGTTTAATCGACATATAATATGTAAATTGGAAGTTTTGATGCGCAAGAGTGCTGGACCAGAAGTCATTTTTTACGCATTTCAACTGAAGCTGTTAGCATATGCTAATACAGGGACACACAACGTGAAACCAAACGATGTATTGGGTAAGTATGACTCCTTCTACGTCTTCAGATGGAAGAACATCAAAGGTAAAGGAATATTTATGTGGTTATTTGGGGTTTCTGTGGACTCCAAACGTAGAGGAGACATAGTGCTAATATCTGAGCGCTGACTCATAGTATAGTTCAGTGAACGATGTCTGTAACGTTAAAAATAAATGTAATACAGCGGTTGCATTAAGAAGAAGTGTATCTTTGTAAATATGTGTAGAACATATATATTTAGTCATGTTTATTGCTTGTTATCTGACGTTGGTCTGTTATCTGACGTTATTGCTTGTTATCTGTCGGAGCTATCATCATTTCTCCGGACATTTGAGAAGCATTTTTTGAAATGTCGTCATTGTAAACCGAGATTTATGGATATAAATGGCATATTATTGGAAAAAAATTAAATGTACTGTGTAACATGTAATATTACTGTCATCTGATGAAGATTTTCAAAAGGTTAGTGAATTATTTATTTTTTAATCCTACTTTTAAATTTTATTTTTTTCTGGGACAAAATGGCCGCCGCTTGGCTTTTGTTTCGGTGGTTATCTAATATAAATATGTGCTATGTTTTCGCCGTAAAACATTTTAGAAATCTGACTTGCTGGGTAGATTAACAAGATGTTTATCTTTCATTTGAGCTATTGGACTTGTTAATGTGTGGAGGTTAAATATTTTTAGGAATATTTTTGCGCATTGTGCGTTATGGTAATGAGCTTGAGCTGTAGTCACGATCCCGGATCCGGCATGGGGACGTGGTTCCGGGGTGGGAACATAAATCAGCGGAAATTTCAAGTGCGCCACCTATAGTTTTTGATAAAACTCAAACTTTCATTAAAATGCACATACAATGTACTGAATTAAAGCTACACTCGTTGTGAATCTATCCACCGAGTCAGATTTGTAAAATGCTTTTTGGCGAAAGCATGAGAAGCTATTATTTGATAGCATGTATCCCCCAAAATACTTCAACGTCACCTAACGACAGATTTTGCGATAGCCGGGGGCTACTCAAAACGCAGAAATAAAATATAAAACATTCATTACCTTTGACGAGCTTCTTTCTTGGCACTCCTTTATGTCCCATAAACATCATTTTGGGTCTTTTTTCAATTAAATCGGTCCATATAAAGCCTAGATATCGATCTATGAACACTGTGTGAACAACGGAAAAAAATAGCGTTTTAGAACGTAACGTCATTTTTTATTTATTAAAAAAGTCAACGATAAACTTTCACAAAACACTTCAAAATACTTTTGTAATGCAACTTTAGGTATTAGTACACGTTAATTAGTGATACACATGATCACGAGGCGATGTCAATTCTATAGGTGTCCTTCTTGAAATACTGTCCGAAGAAATCTCAACCAAAACATCCGGTCGGAGACCGGAGGGAATCGGTTCCCTTGATTCAGTTTGACCAAGAAACAAAGCCTAGGCAAATGACAAGACTCTAGACAACGTGTGGAAGCTGTAGGTTGCAACCTTAGCCCCATTTAATGTGGTTCACCTTTATCAATGCGTTCAAGTCGCGCATGGATATATATTTCCATTTTCAGTGATCAGATTTTCCTGCACTTTTCGATGAAACGCACGTTCTGTTATAGTCACAGCCGTGATTTAACCAGTTTTAGAAATGTCTGAGTGTTTTCTATCCGCACATACTAATCATATGCATATACTATATTCCTGGCATGAATAGCAGGGCGCTGAAATGTTGCGCGATTTTTAACAGAATGTTAGAAAAAGTAAGGGGTAACCTTAAGAGGATTTATTGAGTATCTTACATGTGTGATTTAATGAAAGTTAGAATTTTATAGCATTTTATTTGAATCTGGTGCTCTGCATTTCCACTGGCAATTGGGCTTATCAGGAAGAGGTTAAAAACCTGTTATAGGCTGGGAGTTCCGCTCGCAGAACGTTTTGACAACATCCAGTGAAATTGCAGAGCATGAAATTCCCCCCAAAATATTTGTAATATTTAACTTTCATACAATCACAAGTGCAATACACCAAATTAAAGTTTAATTTCTTGTTAATCCAGCCACCATGTCAGACTTCAAAAAGGCTTTACCAAGAAAGCAAACCATGCTATTATCTGAGGACAGCACCCCATCAAACAAACACATGACAATCATATTTCAACCCGCCAGGTGCGACACAAAACTCAGAAATAACAATATAATTCATGCCTTACCTTTGAATATCTTCTTCTGTTGGCACTCCAATATGTCCCATAAACATCACAAACGGTCCTTTTGTTCGATTAATTCCGTCGTTATATCACCAAAATGTCAATTTATTTTGCACGTTTGATCCAGAAAAACACTGTTTCCAACTCACCCAACATGACTACACATTATCTAATAAATTAACTGTAATCTTGTTCCAAATATTTCAAACAACTTTCCTAATACAACTTTAGGTATTTTGTATAGTAAATAATCGATACAATTTAAGACGAATAAACCGTTTTCAATATCGGATAAAATGAAAGTGGAGCGAGCGCTAGGTCATGCGCCCCAAACACAAGTACACTAGACTCAACCCTCGTTCTGAAAAGCCATACTTCTTCATTACTCAAAAGAAAAACATCAACCAATTTCTAAAGACTGTTGACATCTAGTGGAAGCCCTAGGAACTGCAACCAGATGCCTCAGAAATCTAGATTCCCATAGAAAACAATTGAAAACATGGTTACCTCAACGACAAAAAAATTCCTGGATGGTTTGTCCTCGGTGTTTCGCCTTCTGTTATAGTCACAGACACAGTTTTAGAAACTTTAGAGTGTTTTCTATCAAAATCTACCAATTATATGCATATCCTAGCTTCTGGGCCTGAGTAGCAAGCAGTTTACTTTGGTTACGCTTTTCATCCGGACGTGAAAACACCACCCCCTATCCCAAACAGGCTAGCATTGATAGCCTTGTGTATGAGTACAAGACAATCGGATCAAACAAAGACCCAGGATTAGCTGTGTCAGTGAGGGTAAATGACAAATAGCATCTCCCCAGGCCTGCCCAAAGTTGCAGCAGGCAGCTGGGGTTGAACACAACTCCATTACAAGTCTCCCAGGCACTGCTAATATTATGCAGAGAAATACCCTGGATGGGCATCTCTTAAAAAATTTACTCACTGCTCTATTATTCCTGTATCCATCTGAGTGGACCCTGCATGGCGAGGTCGGCCATTGTTCAAACATCAATCACTCAGGACACTGACAGTTTCTTCATTGTCCTCCTCTTCCTCATCAGCCATGAAAGGAAGGATGAAAAGGCAATACAGAATAGAAGAGAAGTGCTTTGCGATAGAGGTCAGGTCAAGTGTGTTATTGCATTTTTAGGGACCTTATTGATGTGCACAATTCCACGGTAACGGAATTATGTTTTGACTCATTTTTTTCATTTTTAAATGTATGCCAAACAAAAACATTGATATTTCCTATTTGCAAGGAATACATTTAACAATTTCCACTGAAAATAATGTTGTGCAAAAACTGTGCAGTTTAGTAATGTAATTACGGTAAAATCTCCCTTAGGTTTTTAATGTGACCACGTTTTCCAAAAACTCTGTTCTAAATTAAGATTCAAAGATGTCTGCAGAAAAAATTGGGTGTCAACTGTGGGATGGCACCTTGAGTTTGAAAATATCATTTTTGGTTATGGAACTACCTTAGGTGAAGTAGTGGCTTTACATCCGGTAACGGAATTACAGTAACATAATTATATCATGGGTCCCTGATCTGCATTACACAGTAATGCATAATTATGGTTATTAATGTAATTATCCTCATGTTTCACAAGTTTGGACATCATAGCACAGCAGAGCACAGCAGGGTAGAGTTCAGCACAGTGCTGTTGAGTAAATTGTACTGTGCTCTTGTTTTCTTTACTGTCCTGCATTGTCCTATGTTACTGTATTGTATTGGACTGTACTCTACTGTGCTCTACACGCTGTACTGTACTGTTCTGTACTATACTGTGCTCTACTCACTGTACTGTATTCTACTATGATAGGTTCACATTTGGTCCAGTCAGGTTTGTCTGTAGACGTTAACATAAAGGCAGGGTGGACTGACATAATTGTAACTATTCAACATCCATGGATGTCTGGTAGTAGTCGGTGCTCAGTGGGTGAGGATGATGGATACAGTAAATGGAAAGAAAGGAGGCTCATGAGTAGGTTTCAGTAAGAGCTGGGAGGGGTGACATTAACTGGAGAGAGGGAGAAAGAGAGGGAGAGAGAGCGAGGGAGGGGTTGTCCAAACTCAGACTGTTTTAACACTGTTGGTTCGACCACCAGAAAACAAAGACAAAGGAAATAGTGAGCTGAACATTATCAAACAGAACTGAATCAAATACCTCCAAAAGTTCTGCCAGTTCTGGCTATTTGACTTATGTTCGTCCAACTCAATCTGTTTACATAAATCATAATTAAATTGCTTTTGTTTTCACCACCCTAATGCTTTTGGACAGTTTCTGTAGATATGGTGTCTGTGAATTTCAGTAAAGAATCAGCAAAAATATATTTCTATAGCCAAATGAATGTTGTAATTTGAAAGAAAATGTATTTCACAATCTCTCACACACAGGCATACATGCACACTCATGGATTCAAAGTGCATAAAATGGTACAACAATCAAAGGATTTTAGCAACAGGGGGAGTGAACAAGTGCACAGTTCTGAGTTAAGAGTGGAGAAGCAGATTTCTCTTAATTATAAAAAATATATTCTGAACATGTGATAAACTCAGGGAACATTTACAACATGAAAACATATCCAAAACTGTCCCAAAGTCAGCAATTCACAGGCTCACACATTCGCACACAGGCACACTGTGGCCCAATCCCAAATAATCCCTAAAGCAGGTATTCCCAAACTGGGGTATGCGCAATGCTATATGGGGCCAATTAAAAATGTGATTCACATTTTTTCATTTAAAAAAAAAAAAATTCTTCCTCACATTTTCAAACAGTGCATTTATATTTTCCAATGCTGCTATACATTTGGGTGAGGTTTTTCTCTCGCCTGAGTAGCCTCGTTTCACTGCCAAAAATAAAATTCAACTATCTAGTGTTCAGCGAAATAACAACACATTAACCATTACTCTCTCATGGGAATTCCACTAACGGTCTGTATGTAGCCAAACGTAGCTGTCCTTGACCTGTTGTTTGCCTGCCCCCTGTTTTTGTAGTAAACTCTTGTTAATGAGAACGGTCTGCATCTGGGTCTTTTCCTAAGCCGTGATAGGACAAATTACCTGACGCATTAAAAAAATCAGGGAAAAAAAAGAAAAAAAGTCAGGACCGGGCTGAAGGAAATAGGAAATGCCGGTACAATTTTGTAAATGCCAACAAACAATATGTTCGCTCGACATGGTGGGATCCTTTAGTGCGGGTAAATTTAATTATGTTGTAATTATGACAAATATTGATATAATAACCATCATGTCAAAGTATACTTGGAGCGAAGCGATGATATGTTGTGTGGTCTTCCCACTACGATAATTTCCAATAAATACTGAGAGTTTTATTCTGGTGGCATGATTATCAATGCTTTGCTGCCGTTTGTCAAATACCCATAATAATCTCATAATGTAGGGAACCTACCCGCACCGTATATTCAAGCTTTTGGCTAGTGCACACGTGATAAGACAGGAATGGAGGAGACAGTCTGTCTTAGATGATTGAAAATACATTAAAGGTGCATTTCTGTCACACTGGTGCAGATGACCTTGTATTAAGGGGTGAAAGGTGCACTAGGAGCAGCACAGAAAAAGCTATGCCATGAGGATTACATACAGTTTTGTGGCCTGTAGGTGTGCTCGCTGGGAGCTGGCAACATCATTCAAAGCTGCTGTGTGTGGTGAATACTGGACTCCATGTGGGCACCATCTGGGCTTCTTTCCTGGCAGTTGATAGCTAGTTGTAAACTGTGTGTACTCCCGTGTATGAGTTTTCAGTTGTCAATATACAGTACCAGTCACAAGTTTGGGGACACCACCTCATTCCAGGGTTTTTCTTTGTTTTTATTATTTTCTATGTTGTAGAATAATAGTGAATACATCACAACTATGAAATAACACAAATGGAATCAGTTAAGAACAAATTCTTATTTACAAGGACAGCCTACTCCTTCCTACCCATCGGGGAATTGAAAACCGGTCTCCCACTTAACACGGGGATTCTTTAGCTAAATAGCCAAGTACTACTTCCAACCATCACATTGTACAGCGCCATATTTTCAATGTCATCTTAAAGGAAACCCAGAGGGTTTTTCGTTTTTCTGGGAGTAGAAAATCCACAATATTAATTAAATTAATTAAGCAAGTACCAGTCAAAAGTTTGTACACACCTACTCATTCCAGGGTTTTTATGTATTTTTAGTATTTTCTACATTTTAGAATAATTGTGAATGCATCACAACTATGAAATAACACATATGTAATCAGTTAAGAACACATTCGTATTTACAAGGACAGCCTACAGCCTACAGCCTACTCAAAACAGGTATTTTTTGCTAAATTGCACAGCACTGTAGCCTACTCCCGACCATGAAGTTGTACAGTACCATATTTTCATCCTAACGGAAACCCAGAGGGTTTTAAGTTTTTATTGGACTAGAAGCACCATAATATTAATATTAATCAAATTAATTATGCAAAATGTCTTAAAATCAGTCCCATATATCATATTCTTACAAAAAAGGTTTTAAATTCTCTAGTACAGCCACTATTGAAGGCCATAAATGCTTCCCAAAGATGCCCTCTGGTGGTCAAACTAGCACAAAGTAGCATTAATGGTACCAGTGGTTGGCATTTAAATAACGTGCCATAGAATTCTGCGGCACCACGCAAGCTTGTATGCTGCAACTTTTAAAGGACGAACCACTGTATTAACCTGTTACTCCTACCCCCTACTTTTTCGAACATTCTGTTAAAAAGTGCCCTTCTGCTCATGCCAGGAATATAGTATATGCATATGATTAGTAAATGTGGATAGAAAACACTCAGACGTTTATAAAACTGGTTAAATCACGGCTGTGACTATAACAGAACATGCGTTTCATCGAAAAGCGCAGGAAAATCTGATCACTGACAATTGGAAAATATATCAATGCGCCACTTGCATGTATTGTCTATGGGAAAGCAAATTACCTGGAGCCGAGATTGCAATTCCTACAGCTTCCACACGATGTCAACAGTCTTGTCATTTGCCTAGGCTTTGTTTCTTGGTCAAACGAAGAAGAGACAGCCCATTTCTTCAGGTCTCGGACCGGATATTTTGGTTGAGATTTACCCGGACATTATTTCCAGATGTACCCCTATAGAATATACATCGCCTCGTGATCAATTTGGTCGCTTATTAACGTTTACTAATAGCTAAAGTTGCATTACAAAAGTATTTTGAAGTGTTTTGTGAAAGTTTATCGTCAACTTTTTTAATTTTAAAAAATTACGTTACGTTACGTTATAAGACGTATTTTTTTCGTTTATCACACAGTCTTCATAGATCGATATCTAGGCTATATATGGACCGATTTAATCGAAAAAAAGACCCAATAGTGATTATGGGACATCTAGGAGTGCAAACAAAGAAGATGGTCAAAGGTAATGAATGTTTTATATTTTATTTGTGCAGTTTGTGTAGCACCGACTATGCTAATTATTTTGTTTACTTCCCCTGCGGGTCTTTTGGGGTGTTACATGCTATCAGATAATAGCTTCTCATGCTTTCGCCGAAAAGCATTTTAAAAATCTGACTTGTTGCCTGGATTCACAACGAGTGTAGCTTTAATTCAATACCTTGCATGTGTATTTTAATGAACGTTTGAGTTTTAACTAGTACTATTAGCATTTGGCGTAGCACATTTGCATTTCCAGATGTCTAGATGGGACGCCTGCGTGTCAGGTAGGAGCAAGAGGTTAACCAAAAAAGTGTGAAACAAATCAAAATATATTTTAGATTTTAGATTCTTCAAAGTAGCCACCCTTTTCCTGGATTATAGTTTTGCACAATCTTGGTATTCTCTCAACCATATTCACAAGGAATGCTTTTTCCAACAGTCTTGAAGGAGTTTGCACATATGCTGAGCACGTGTTGGCTGCTTTTCCTTCACTCTGCAGTTCAACTCATCCCAAACCATCTCAATTGGTTTGAGGTTGTGCAATTGTGGGGTCCAGGTCATCTGATGCAGCACTACATCACTCTCCTTCATTAACCTAAACATGTAATCATTAATTAACTATGAAGTCTGGGCACCACAGGAATCATTCAAACAATCATGTGATATGTTATATACAGTGCCTTGCAAAAGTATTCGGCCCCCTTGAACTTTGCGACCTTTTGCCACATTTCAGGCTTCAAACATAAAGATATAAAACTGTATTTTGTTGTGAAGAATCAACAACAAGTGGGACACAATCATGAAGTGGAACAACATTTATTGGATATATCAAACTTTTTTAACAAATCAAAAACTGAAAAATTGGGCGTGCAAAATTATTCAGCCCCCTTTACTTTTAGTGCAGCAAACTCTCTCCAGAAGTTCAGTGAGGATCTCTGAATGATCCAATGTTGACCTAAATGACTAATGATGATAAATACAATCCACCTGTGTGTAATCAAGTCTCCGTATAAATGCACCTGCACTGTGATAGTCTCAGAGGTCCGTTAAAAGCGCAGAGAGCATCATGAAGAACAAGGATCACACCAGGTAGGTCCGAGATACTGTTGTGAAGAAGTTTAAAGCCGGAGTTGGATTTATGTCCAATTAGCTACTTTGGTTAGCGTGTTTGGTAAACAATTCCAAAGTCCCAAAGCACGTCCACTATAACGTGACAAAATGTCCAAAAGTTCTGTAACAGTCAGTAGAAACATGTCAAACCATGTACTGAATCAATCTTTGGAATGTTGTTTACATATATCTTGAATAACGTTCCAACCTGAGAATTAGAATGACTTCAGATGACCGGTGGAACGCAGGTGCTTCCCCTGTGAACGCGCATAGTGAATGCATGGTTAATTCGTGGCAGTGGTCGACCCACCTTCACATAAGAGTCATCAGACAAAGTTCTATTGACTGTTGACATCTAGTGGAAGGCGTAGGAAGTGAAAACTCATCCATATCTCGCTGTAATTTCAATGAGAGCTTGGTTGAAAATCTCCCACCCCCAGGGAAAAAAAACAGGAAGTGGAATTTCTCAGGTTTCTGCCTGCTAAATGAGTTCTGTTAGGTGCAAGGTACAAAACGCCAGGCAGAGTCAGGGTCAGGGTGAGGGCAGGCAGGCAGGATGGTCAAAACCATGAATACAAGGACTAAAGACAAACACGGCATACGGGAAGAACGCTGGTAGGCTTAACGAGACAAGACAAACTGGCAACAGACAAACAGAGAACACGGGTATAAATACACTGGGGATAATGAGGAAGACAGGCGACACCTGGAGGGGGTGGAGACAAGCACAAAGACAGGTAAAATAGATCAGGGTGTGACACATCAACATAAAAAGGATGGAAACCAAGTTATTGGAGCACTTATTGCTTGGGACAGCAACAATGTAACATGTGTCATGCTAACTTGCCATCCTATTAATTGCTTGCCCATAGTCAAGCAATATGTAATACAAATTAAGCAATTGAGATGATTGCCCATAGCCTGTCATGTGGAATATTTATTCAGTAATTCTGGTGGGTAGTTCACACTAGGAATCAATGCTGTAC
Organism: Oncorhynchus gorbuscha; assembly: GCF_021184085.1. Taxonomy (NCBI): domain Eukaryota; kingdom Metazoa; phylum Chordata; class Actinopteri; order Salmoniformes; family Salmonidae; genus Oncorhynchus; species Oncorhynchus gorbuscha. The sequence goes on along the minus strand of NC_060193.1, from coordinate 33,479,150 downwards.
TGTATGTGCTGAATAGGAAAACATAGCAAATGACACTGAACAAAAATATGAACGCAACATGTCCCATGTCCCATGTTTCATAAGCTGAAATAAAATATATATTTTCCATTCACACTGAAAGCTTATTTCTCAAATGTGCACAAATGTGTTTACATCCATGTTAGTGAGCATTTCCGTCTATCTGACAGGTGTGGCAAATAAAGAAGCTGATTTAACCTCTTGCTCCTACCTGGCACGCAGGCGTCCCATCTAGAGCTCTGGAAATGCAAATGCGCTACGCTAAATGCTAATAGTATTAGTTAAAACTCAAACGTTCATTAAAATACACATGCAGGGTATTGAATTAAAGCTACACTCGTTGTGAATCCAGTCAACAAGTCAGATTTTTAAAATGCTTTTCAGCGAAAGCATGAGAAGCTATTATCTGATAGCATGTAACACCCCAAAAGACCCGCAGGGGACGTAAACAAAATAATTAGCATAGTCGGCGCTACACAAACCGCACAAATAAAATATAAAACATTCATTACCTTTGACCATCTTCTTTGTTGGCACTCCTAGATGTCCCATAATCACTATTGGGTCTTTTTTTCGATTAAATCGGTCCATATATAGCCAAGATATCGTCTGAGCGATCTATGAAGACTGTGTGATAAACTGAAAAAAATAGCGTTTCATAACGTAACGTCATTTTTTTAAATTCAAAAAGTCGACGATAAACTTCAAAATACTTTTGTAATGCAACTTTAGGTATTAGTAAACGTTAATAAGCGATCAAATTAATCACGAGACAAAGTGTTTTCTATAGGGGTCCGTCTTGAAATACTGTCCGTGTATTTCTCAACCAAAATATCCGGTCGGAGACCTGAAGAAAAAGCCTGTCTCTTGTTCGTTTGACCAAGAAACAAAGCCTAGGCAAATGACAAGACTGTTGACATCGTGTGGAAGCTGTAGGTACTGCAACCTCAGCCCTATTTAATGTCTTTCGCCCATAACAATGGGTTGAAGCGGCGGATGGATATATTTTTCCACTTTCAGTGATCAGATTTTTCTGCACTTTTCGATGAAACGCATGTTATGTTATAGTCACAGCCGTGATTTAACCAGTTTTATAAACGTCTGAGTGTTTTCTATTCCTTACATACTAATCATATGCATATACTATATTCCTGGCATGAGTAGCAGGGCCCTGAAATGTTGTGCGATTTTTAACAGAATGTTCGAAATATTAGGGGGTAGGAGGAAGAGATTAACAGCATGATCACTACACAGCTGCAAATGTGCAGCTTTTAAAACAACCCAATGCCACAGATGTGTCAAGTTTTGAGGGAAGATGCAATTGGCATGCTGACTGCAGGAATGTCCAGCAGAGCAGCTGCCAGATAATTGAATGTTAATTTCTCTACCATAAGCCGCCTCCAATGTTGTATTAGAGAATTTGGCAGTACGTCCAACCGGCCTCACAACAACAGACCTCGTGTAACCATGTCAGCCCAGAACCTCCACATTCGGCTTCTTCACCTGCGGGATCGTCTGAGACCAGCCACCTGAACAGCTGATGAAACTGTGGGTTAGCACAACTGAAGAATTTCAGCACACACTGTCAGAAACTGTCTCAGGAATGTGTGTGCTCGTTCTCCTCACCAGAGTTTTGACCTGACTGCAGTTTGTAGTTGTGACTGACTTCCGTGGGCAAATGCGCAACTTTGACAGCCACTGGCATGCTGGGAAGTGTGCTCTTCACTGATGAATCCCGGTTTCAACTGTACTGGGCAGATGGCAGACAGCGTATATGGCGTCGTGTGGGCAAGTGGTTTGCTGATGTCAACATTGTGAACAGAGCACCCCATGGTAGCGGTAGGGTTATGGTACGGGCAGGCATAAGCTATGTACAGTAGGAAAATATAGAGCTGTACACCGTGACCGGTCAGGAGTAGGCTACTAAGAGAAAAATAATTCAAACATTTCCACACCGTAATTGCAAGCTAACCAATACCCAAATGGAGATTCAGTGAAAATCAAATCAAATTGATTTATCGGGACCAGACCCCATGCTTGTCTCAGAGCAGCGCGAAACGATGCTGAAATTGTTGACCACACATGCTTCAAATCCTATTATAACAATTGGATGACTTTGGGTGTTCCAGTAAGCAACAATTTGTTGTCTTCATTGGTCTAGTTTATTCCAAAAAATTATTCCGTAAATCTGCCAAGCCTACAAGCAAAGATGCTGAAGGCCATCAAGACGTGTTGGCTAGAGAAACTGACGATACAACAATGTAACAAATACATTGATAATCTCTGCAAGGTTTTACCCATGGTTGTGGGGCTGGGAGAGGTGCAACTAAAATGTAGCTGAGATGTACCGTACAGTAGATGAAATTAACATCTGCATTTTTACATATTTCTTATCGCTATTTCATTAACGAAAGCATTAAGATGTTGATGAACACATACTGTGTCAAACTTTAGAGTACGTAAGCATCGAATACATTGCAAATTGGGGTGGATTTTCACACCTACAGTAGCCGGGCTATTAAACTAATCATTGGATAATTATACTCTATCTCTCTCTGAATGACCTTCTTGATCCAAATCAGTCAGGTTTCAAGACTAGTCATTCAACTGAGACTGCTCTTCTCTGTATCACGGAGGCGCTCCGCACTGCTAAAGCTAACTCTCTCTCCTCTGCTCTCATCCTTCTAGACCTATCGGCTGCCTTCGATACTGTGAACCATCAGATCCTCCTCTCCACCCTCTCCGAGTTGGGCATCTCCGGCGCGGCCCACGATTGGATTGCGTCCTACCTGACAGGTCGCTCCTACCAGGTGGCGTGGCGAGAATCTGTCTCCTCACCACGCACTCTCACCACTGGTGTCCCCCAGGGCTCTGTTCTAGGCCCTCTCCTATTCTCGCTATACACCAAGTCACTTGGCTCTGTCATAACCTCACATGGTCTCTCCTATCATTGCTATGCAGACGACACACAATTAATCTTCTCCTTTTCCCCTTTTGATGACCAGGCGGCGAATCGCATCTCTGCATGTCTGGCAGACATATCAGTGTGGATGACGGATCACCACCTCAAGCTGAACCTCGGCAAGACGGAGCTGCTCTTCCTCCCGGGGAAGGACTGCCCGTTCCATGATCTCGCCATCACGGTTGACAACTCCATTGTGTCCTCCTCCCAGAGCGCTAAGAACCTTGGCGTGATCCTGGACAACACCCTGTCGTTCTCAACTAACATCAAGGCGGTGGCCCGTTCCTGTAGGTTCATGCTCTACAACATCCGCAGAGTACGACCCTGCCTCACACAGGAAGCGGCGCAGGTCCTAATCCAGGCACTTGTCATCTCCCGTCTGGATTACTGCAACTCGCTGTTGGCTGGGCTCCCTGCCATTAAACCCCTACAACTCATCCAGAACGCCGCAGCCCGTATGGTGTTCAACCTTCCCAAGTTCTCTCACGTCACCCCGCTCCTCCGCTCTCTCCACTGGCTTCCAGTTGAAGCTCGCATCCGCTACAAGACCATGGTGCTTGCCTACGGAGCTGTGAGGGGAACGGCACCTCAGTACCTCCAGGCTCTGATCAGGCCCCACACCCAAACAAGGGCACTGCGTTCATCCACCTCTGGCCTGCTCGCCTCCCTACCACTGAGGAAGTACAGTTCCCGCTCAGCCCAGTCAAAACTGTTCGCTGCTCTGGCCCCCCAATGGTGGCACAAACTCCCTCACGACGCCAGGACAGCGGAGTCAATCACCACCTTCCGGAGACACCTGAAACCCCACCTCTTTAAGGAATACCTAGGATAGGATAAGTAATCCTTCTCTCCCCCCCCCCCTTAAGATTTAGATGCACTATTGTAAAGTGACTGTTCCACTGGATGTCATAAGGTGAATGCACCAATTTGTAAGTCGCTCTGGATAAGAGCGTCTGCTAAATGACTTAAATGTAAATGTAAATGTAGTGACTCCCAAACCCGCATGCGGGAGCGTAATCATCGCCTGAAACGAATTAGCATAACTCAGCGGACATAAATATCCCTAGAAAATATTCCTATTCATCAAAATCACAAATGAAATATATTGAGACACAGATTAGCCTTTTGTGAATCACCCTGTCATCTCAGATTTTCAAAATATGCTTTACAGCCAACGCTAGACAAGCATTTGTGTAAGTTTATCATAGGCTAGCAGCTAGCAGCAGGCAACCTTGTCACGGAAATCAGAAAAGCAAATCAAATTAAATCGTTTACCTTTGATGAACTTTGGATGTTTTCACTCAAGATACTCCCAGGTAGATAGCCAAAGTTCATTTTTTCCCCAAATATTATTTTTGTAGGCGAAACAGCTCCTTTTGTTCTTCACGATTGGCTGAGAAATTGCCCGGAAATTGCGATCACCACAATATTCCAAATTAGCTCCATAATATCGACAGAAACATGGCAAATATTGTTTATAATCCATCCTCAAGGTGCTTTTCTAATATCTATTCAATAATATATCCGTCGGGACAATTCGAGACTCTCAGACTGAAAACGCCTCCATTAATTACCACAGTTTAGACTACCGATAGATCAGTGTTCAAACTCACCTTTGTGATAATGTGGTGCAATGATAGAATGCCACCATCTACCACAAACGGCATAAGCTCATAACTTTCAATTGAAGAACCAATGCAGCGAGCAAGAGTAGACTCCTTAATAGTAAGTACAAAACAATCAGAATACAAGACAAGCTAGCTATCTTACTTCAATGTCAAACACACAAAGGTTAGCAGTAGCATAACACTGACCTGAACCTGAACAAATTAATTTTTTGAATTTGTAACTTGTCAGTGCGTGTGCCAAGTTCTGGTGGCAGTAATAGGAGCTAGAGACCTTCCGCTTCCTCTCACTCCACTGGCTCCCAGAGCAAGACACAATGAAAGCCACACTTTTCCCCAAGGCCAGCCCAGCAGCTATGGCCTGCCAATACCAAACCCCCATTTATTTATTTTTGATCACGTCTTTTTCTCTCTCACAACACATGCATTGTGGTGGCTTCTGATGTGAAAACAAACTGCAGATCCTGTGTGTGTGTGTGTGTGTGTGTGTGTGTGTGTGTGTGTGTGTGTGTGTGTGTGTGTGTGTGTGTGTGTGTGTGTGTGTGTGTGTGTGTGTGTGTGTGTGTGTGTGTGTGTGTGTGTGTGTGTGTGTGTGTGTGTGTGTGTGTGTGTGTGTGTGTGTGTGTGTGTGTGTGTGTGTGTGTGTGTGTGTGTGCGTGCGTGTGTGTGTCACTCAAAATATGCAACTGCCACCCACATAATCTTAATATGACTACAACAAATGACTTGTGTGTATGTCACAGTACCTAACTAATACATATTGTTCACAGTATTAATCCCCTTCAACCCTAGATAATGTCATTGGTGATCGGGTACATCTAATCTTCCACACTCTTCGATCCCTGTTTGTTGAATCTTTGTGGTATAGATGTGTGTATTCGTGTGTCCGTGCGTGCTTGTGTGTGTGTGAGAGATAGAGAGATATAACCACTCAGGTGTTCTCCCCCAGGCCTCCCAGATATCATCAGTCATTATCCTAGTCATCCATCAAACTCTGCAGGTGCACATGAAACACGGACGCCTCGCCAACACCTCTCTCCTTCTCTTCTGCTGTTCTTTTGTTCACTCGCCCATGGGGCCTGTACAAATGCAACTCACCAGGGGCCTGAGGTGATGCAAATTTGTACATTCTGCTAGAGCATGGTAATTCTGTACGCAGTGAAGAGAGATCAAAGGGAAGGGAGGGATGGAAGAATTGAGGTGAATCTTTAGATCCTTTCTTTTTGTGCTGTATTTAGTGAAGGTTAATTTCCCCTGGTAAGGAATAAAAGGTTGAAGTTACTACAAGCTAAGATCATAGGTTGAGGTGAGGTACATGATGTACTGTAAGGGAGAGTGGGGTAAGTTGAGCCAAAAGTGGTAAGTTTTAAGCCACCTGTGTTTCTGGGACACCATATACAAATGTATAATTTGACCAAATATTTAGGAAGAGGTTATCGTTCCATGGAGTATGTAAAGGTAAAAAAGACGTTGAAAAAGTGGTAAGCATGTTAGGTCCAAAAACACATTTTCACCAAGTCAAATGTATATATTGTGTTAGAGGTTTCATGATGCTTGAATCTAAAGTAGATCATTTTAAGATTGTTCTATACATAATTTGGGGTCTCTATAAACTTCATTATGAGGTCCTAAACCCAGCATTTAAGTGCATCCTTGTAGCTGTGTGGGTTAATACATGTTTCCCTTGGGGTAAGTTGTGTTCATTGTCCGTAACTAATGCATACCCATACCATAACCACACCGCCACTATGGAGCACTCTGTTCACAACGATGACATCAGCAAACCGCTCGCACATACGACGCCATAAACATGTGCCATCTGCACTGTACAGTTGAAACTAGGAACCAGAAACAGTTGAAACCAGAAACCAGGATTCATCCATGAAGAGCACACTTCTCCAGCGTGGCATTTTCCCACGAAAGTCGGCTACGACCCTGAACTACAGTCAGGTAAAGACCCTGGTGAGGACAACGAGCACTCAGATGAGATTCCCTGAGACGGTTTATGACAGACAAACCCACAGTTTCAGCAGCTGTCCGGGTGGCTGGTCTCAGATCATCCCGCAGGTGAAGACGCCCGGATGTGGAGGTCCTGGGCTGGCATGGTTACACATGGTCTGTGATTGTGAGGCCGGTTGGACGTGCTCACTAACAGAGATGTAATCAAAGTTGTGCCATTTTGTTTTTGAGAAATAAGCTTTTTGAGCATATGCAACATTTCTGTGATATTTTATTTCAGCTCACAAAACATGGGACAACACTTTAAATGTTGTGTTTATATTTTTGTTCAGTGTAGATATCTTTGTTAGAAAGAATACTGTACTCTGAGTGTACAAAACATTAGGAACACCTGCTCTTTCCATGACAGACTGACCAGTTGAATCCAGGTGAAAGTTATGAACCCTTAATGTTGTCAGTTGTTAAACCTCTAAATCTAAGCCGTTGGCTTTGTTCACACAGCACATGCGAGCTGTCCTGACCAAAAAGAAGCGCTCATCAATGTACTTGCTGAGCTTATTATTTTGAGGAAAATCATATTAATATTGTTATAACATGGATCATTTTGTTTTTTAATTCTAAATAAAAACATTTTTTATAAAATATTTAATTTGGCCGTAACACATTCATCAATGTAAAAAAAGACAGCTCAACAAGAAATAATCCGGAATAAGGTTTTGAAGTGTCTGTCCTATATCTAGAAAACACGAGAACGTTTTAAAACACCTATTCATTCAAGGGTTTTTCTTTATTTTTACTATGTTCTACATTGTAGAATAATGGTGAAGACATCAAAACTATGAAATAACATATGGAATTATGTAGTAACCAAAAAAATGTTAAACAATGACAGCTTTGCACACTCTTGGCATTTCCTCAAACAGCTTCACCTGGAATGTTTTTCCAACTGTCTTGAGCACTTGTTGGCTGCTTTTCCTTCACTCTGTGGTGTGACTCATCCCAAACCATCTCAATTTGGTTGAGGTTGGAGGTTTGTGAAGATCAGGTCATGTGATGCAGCACTCCACTGTCCTTCTTGGTAATATAGCTCTTACATAGCCTGGAGGTGTGTTGGGTCATTGTCCTGTTGAAAAACAAGTGATAGTGTCATGTTTTGTCATTGATTATCATGTCTTGTCCCTGTGCTTCCCCTTCTATTCGTTTCCCTCTGCTGGTCTTATTAGGTTCTTTCCCTCTTTCTATCCCTCTCTCTCCCCCTCCCTCTCTCACTCTCTCGCTCTCTCTTCTCTCTATCGTTCCGTTCCTGCTCCCAGCTGTTCCTATTCCCCTAATCAATCATTTAGTCTTCCCACACCTGTTCCCGATCCTTTTCCCTGATTAGAGTCCCTATTTCTCTCCTTGTTTTCCGTTCCTGCCCTGTCGGATCCTTGTCTATTATTCACCGTGCTGTGTCTATGTATTGCCCTGTCGTGTCGTGTTTCCCTCAGATGCTGCGTGGTGAGCAGGTGTCTGAGTCTGCTACGTTCAAGTGCCTTCCCGAGGCAACCTGCAGTTCTTGATCATGTCTCCAGTCTGTTCTCGTCATTACGAGTAGTATTATGCCTTTTGTTTGTAAAGTAACTTTACTGGATTAAAAACTCTGTTTTCGCCAAGTCGCTTTTGGGTCCTCATTCACCTGCATAACAGATAGTCCCACTAATCCCAATCCAGATGGGGTGGAGTATCGCTGTAGAATGCTGGGATAGCCATGCTGTGGTAGCCATGCTGGTTAAAGTGTGCCTTGAATTCTCAATAAATCAGAGACAGTGTTACCAGCAAAGCACTCTGGGTCTTCCATTCCTGACTTGGTCCTCATGAGAGTCAGTTTCACCATAGTGCTTGGTGGTTTTTGTGACTGCACTTGAAGAAACTTTCAAATTTCTTGACATTTTCCATATTGAATGACCTTTGTGTCTTTAAGTAATGCTGGACTGTCATTTCGATTTGCTTATTTGAGCTGTTCTTGCCATAATATGGACTTGGTCTTTTACCAAATAGGCCTGTCTTCTGTAACCCCCCCACCTTGTCCCAACACAAATTATTGTCTCAAATGCATTAAGATGGAAAGAAAAGGCAAAGGGTGGCTATTGTCATCAAGGCAAAGGGTGGCTATTGTGAAGTATCTCAAATATGAAATATATTTTGATTTAATTAACACTTTTTCTGTTACTACATGATTCTGAATATAGTTAAGTCAGAGATGAATGAAGACAAGGCCTCAAATGGATTAACAAACGTTCTCATGTTTCCAAGCTATACAGAGGTTGCTCTAGCAAACTAATAGCAGAGACCTGAGGACATGGTCCGACCTGGAACTGAGTGAGTAGTGTTCTGATGCTATTTCGAAAGCCAAGAAGTAAAAGAAAATTGAAAAACATTACATAACAATGATAGATTTTACTTTATGGGGACTGAATGCTGAGTTAAGGCTGCCAGGCTTGCTAGGACAGACCAGATACAACTTCAATTAGCACTGAGGTGTGAAGTGAAAGGTGTCGAGGCGTTTGGACCCAACAAGTGGCAGGAGCCCCCGTTGAAGCCTGCTCCTGCTGTTCAAAGACCATCCATTTTCAACAAGAAATCTGCCTCCAGAAATAATAGCTTCTCCCAAGTGCGTGTGACACCTACTCCCGCTGCTTGCTGCACTGCTACTTGGATTCCACCTGGCAGTCTGTTCACAGTTTGTGTGGTCTGACTCCCCGTCTATCTCCCCAACAACCCCCCCCCCTCTCTCCCGAGCTCTCGCTCGCCTCCAGCACACACGCACTGTTGGGGCGAGTGACTTTCAACTTGGCTAGCCCCAAATAATTATATGTTTTATTTTTTTCTTGCACATTTTGTTATTTTGCTATTTGCCTCATGACTCCTGCATGCTTTGTTGACTACAGACTTTCTTTACCCAACCGTGACACAGACTATGCTTCTTCCAACACTCGGGTCTCTGACTCTCAATTGGTTTCACAGACTTTTGCCCTCCCATTCTAACCACTTCTCGCCAGCTTTGTATTCATGTTACCTGATCAAATTGCTGTACAATATGATCTTGTGGCCATCTGATGCACATTCAGATGTTATAAATCATGCCTTGATTGTATTACTGTTGATGATATCTGGAAATGTGCATGTACACTCTGGCCCATCTACTGTTGCTGGCCTCAATCCTGACTTGTCCAATGATATCTGCTTCACTGATTTCTGCTCTCGTAAAAACCTTGGTTTTCTGCATGTTAACACTAGAAGCTTATTACCTAAAATGTATGAATTGAAACTGTGGGTTCACAACTCCAATCTAGATGTCTTGGTCAATACTGAGATGTGGTTAAGGAAGAGTGTTTTGACTACTGAGGTTAACCTTTCTGGTTATAACATTTTTTGGCAAGACATATCTTCCAAAGGTGAGGGAGAAGCAATCTTTATCAATAATCACCTTCAGCACTCTGTATTCTCCACCAAGTCCGTCCCCAAACAATTTGATTTCCTATTTTTTTCTGCATTAAACTTTAAGATAGCTCTTTGTTGACTGTTGCTGGGTGCTATCGTCCTCCATCAGCACCGTTCTGTACCTTACCTGCCTTAAGCTTTCTCCTTGCCCCTTACACTAAATCTGAATTTGTCCTGCTTGGTGACCTAAACTGTGACATGATTAATCCACCTGACCAAGTCCTAAAGCAATGAGACTCCCTAAATATTTATCATATCATTACCAATTCCACAAGGTATGACTCCAAACACTCAGAAAAGGCTACTCTCCTTGATGTTATCCTCACAAATAATCATGATAGGTATCAGTCTGGTGTTTTCTGTAATGACTTTAGTGAAAACTGTTTTACAGCCTGTGTTAGTAATGGCTGCTCAGTGAAACGACCTGTCCTGATATGATTTGTTAAAGACGCTTGCTAAAAAACTTTCATGAGCAAGCCTTCCTTGAATTGCCCTCTGTAAATTTGTGAATATTTGCATGTTATTATTAGTATTGGATATAAAACACTCTGAAGTTTCTAAAACTGTTTGAATTATGTCTGTGAGTATAACAGAACTCATATAGCAGACAAAAACCTGAGAAATTCCACTTCCTGTTTTTTTTCTGGAGGTGGCAGATTTTCAACCAAGGTCTCATTGAAATTACAGCGAGATATGGATGATCACTTCCTACGCCTTCCACTAGATGTCAGCAGTCAATAGAACTTTGTCTGATGACTCTAATGTGAAGGGGGGTCGATTGACACAGGAAATAGTCACCACTGCCATGAGTGGACCATGCTTTCACCAGGCGCGTTCACAGATTAAGGACCTGTGTTCCATCGCTCATCTGAAGTCATTCTAACTCTCCAGTTGGAACGTTATTCAAGATATATGTAAACAACATTCTAAAGATTGATTCAGTACATCGTTTGACATGTTTCTACTGACTGTTACGGAACTTTTGGACATTTCGTCACGTTACAGTGGACGCGCTTTGTGACTTTGGAATTGTTTACCAAACGCACTAACCATTTTCAAACATTTTCGAACAAATCAAGCATTTATTGTGGACCTGGGATTTCTAGGACTGCATTCTGATGAAGTTCATCAAAGGTAAGGAAACATTCATCATGTATTTTCTGGTTTCTGTTGACTCCAACATGGAGGCTAATTTGGCTACTGTTCTGAGCGCCGTCTCTGATTATTGCATGGGTTGCTTTTACTGTAAACTTGTTTTGAAATCTGACACAGCGTTTGCAAACCTCTTAAGACTAGGCCTCAATTACTGCCCCCTTTGGAGGAAGTGCGTGCCCATAGTAAACTGAAAATATTTTTCCCCAAAATTGCTAATATATGCATATAATAATTATTATTGAATAGAAAACACTCTAAAGTTTATAAAACCGTTTACATTATGTCTGTGTGTAAAGCAGAACTCTCAGGGCAGCCTTTCTCCCAAACTCTCTCTTGTCAAGAGAAAAGTTGGGTCAACTTTGACGTCATCGCCCCAACCCTTCCCAGGCAGCTACCGATCTGGGAACAGTATGTATGTGTTCAGTGCGATGCCTGCTTTCAAATGGCGTGTTCATTGTGAGAATCCCGCGAGCCCTCGTCGTTTGGCGGGCGAAAATGTTGGTGTCACTCTCAAATACATGCACTCTATTGCGTGCGGCCGATTTGGGGCACATTCTTTTCCAAGTAACAGCAATTGAAGGCGGTTTGTCTGTTTGCGCTGATCATTGTTTTACATGTTAAAAACATCATAAAGCTCGATTCTGCACATAGTTTGACCAGTTTAGTCGACATATAATATGTAAATTTGAAGTTTTGATGCGCAAGAGTGCGGGACCAGAAGTCATTTTGGGTGCATTTCAGCTGAAGCTGTTAGCATATGCATATTTGGGTTTCTGTGGACTCCAAACGTAGAGGAGACATACTGCTAATATCTGAGCGCCGTCTCATTGTATAGCCAGTGACCGAATTCTTTAACGTTAAAAATAAATGTAATACAGTGGTTGCATTAAGAAGAAGTGTATCTTTGTAACTATATGTAGAACATGTATATTTAGTCATGTTTATTGCTTGTTATCTGACGTTATCTGTCGGAGCTATCATCATTTCTCTGGACATTTGAGTAGCATTTTTTGAAATGTCGTCATTGTAAACAGAGATTTATGGATATAAATGGCATATTATTGAAAAAAAAATGTATTGTGTAACATGTACTATTACTGTCATCTGATGAAGATTTTCAAAAGGTTAGTGAATGATTTATTTTTTTAATCCTGCTTTTATAATTTTATATTTTCTGGGACAAAATGGCTGCCTCTCGTCTTTTGTTTCGGTGGTGGTCTAATATAAATATGTGCTATGTTTTCGCCGTAAAAAAATTTAGAAATCTGACTTGCTGGGTAGATGAACAAGGTGTTTATCTTTCATTTGAGCTATTGGACTTGTTAATGTGTGGAGGTTAAATATTTCTAAGAATATTTTTTTGCATTTTGCGTTATGGTAATGAGCTTGAGCTGTAGTCACGATCCCGGATCCGGGATGGGTCGCCGCAAGAAGTTAACCTCTCTGGGATATGTGGGACGGTAGCGTCCCACCTCGCCAACAGCCAGTGAAATTGCAGGGCGCCAAATTCAAAACAACAGAAATTTCATAATTAAAATTCCTCAAACATACAAGTATTATACACAATTTTAAAGATAACGTTCTTATTAAGATATTTAAAAGGCTTTACAGTGAAAGCACACATTTCGATTATGTTAGGTCAGCACCTAGCCACAGAAAAACATACAGCCATTTTCCAAAGAAGTAGAGGTGTCACAAAAGACAGAAATAGCATAAAAATTAATCACTAACCTTTGATGATCTTCACCGGATGGCACTCCCAAGACTCCATGTTATACAATAAATATGTGTTTTGTTCGATAAAGTTAATCTTTAGAAATGAAAAGGAACGGAGCTCGCGCTCATGGCCGTGCGCGTGACTTAGCTCATGGCATTCTGCCAGATCCCTGATTCAAACAGCTCTTATTCACTCCCCGTTCACAGTAGAAGCCTGAAAAGAGTTCTAAAAACTGTTGACATCTAGTGGAAGCCTTACGAAGTGCAATATGACCCCATAGACAATGTATCTTGGATAGGCAAAGAGTTGAAAAACTACAAACCTCAGATTTCCCACTTCCTGGTTGGATTTTTTCTCAGGTTTTTGCCTGCCGTATGAGTTCTGTTATACTCACAGACATCATTCAAACAGTTTTAGAAACTTCTGAGTGTTTTATATGCAATACTACTAATACTACTAATAATATGCATATATTAGCAACTGGGACTGAGGAGCAGGCACCTTTCATCCAAAGCATTAAGGAGAGGTATATCTATAATTCCATGTGTATAACTTGTATTATCATTTTCAATTATGATGAGTATTTATGTTTAATCGATGTGGCTATGCAAAATCACTGGATGTTTTTGGAACTAGTGAACGTAACGCACCAATGTAAACTCCGATTTTTTTATATAAATATGAACTTTCTCAAACAAAACATACATGTATTGTGGAACATGAAGTCCTAAGAGTGTCATCTGATTAAGATCATCAAAGGTTATTGATTCATTTTATCTCTATTTGTGCTTTTTGTGACTCCTCTCTTTGGCTGGAAAAATGGCTGTGTTTTTCTATGGCTTGGTGGTGACCTAACATAATCGTTTTTGGTGCTTTCGCTGTAAAGCCTATTTGAAATTGGACACTGTGGTGGATTTAACCTGTTGAATCTAGGGGTTACTATTTTCATTTTTGGAGAAAAAAAACGTTCCCAGAGTCAATGGGCTCTTTTGTCCGGACAAGATGCTAGAATCTGCATATAATTGACAGTTTAGGATAGAAAACACTCTAAAGTTTCATTACATTTACATTTAAGTCATTTAGCAGACGCTCTTATCCAGAGCGACTTACAAATTGGTGCATTCACCTTATGACATCCAGTGGAACAGCCACTTTACAATAGTGCATCTAAATATTTTAAGGGGGGGGGGGTGAGAAGGATTACTTTATCCTATCCTAGGTATTCCTTAAAGTTCAAGTTAAAGTTAAAGTTTCCAAAACTGTAAGTGATATTGCAGGCGAAAGCCTGAGAAAAATCCAATCAGGAAGGGACTCTTATTTAGAAAGCTCTGCGTTCCTATGTGTCCCTATTGAGCAGTGAATGAGATATCAACCAAATTCCTTTTTCTATGGCTTCCCTAATGTGCCTAGTGTCACAATACATCGTTTCAGGCTTTTATTTTGAAAAATGAGCCTGAACGTCAACATTGCGTCAGTGGTCAGCTGGAGTGTTTTGTGCGTAAAAGACAAATGCGGCCATTGTTTCTCTCTTTCCTACTAAGAAGCCACCTGTCCCGGTTGATTGTCACGGCGTTGTTGTTTTCTCAGCCAAACGTGATGAACTAAAGGAGCTATTTTTGGCTACAAAAATATTTTTCTGGAAAAAAGGAACATTTGTTATCTAACTGGGAGTCTCGTGAGTGGAAACATCCAAAGCTCATAAAAGGTAAACAATTGAATTTGATTGCTTTTCTGATTTTCGTGACCAGATTGCCTGCTGCTAGCTAGGCATAATGCTATGCTATCGATAAACTTACACAAATGCTTGTCTTGCTTTGGCTGTAAAGCATATTTTCAAGATCTGAGATGACAGGATGATTTTGGGAGGCCATCATTGTAAATCATAATTTGTCCTTAACTGACTTGCCTAGTAAAATACAGGTTAAATCAATCAATCGATTGAATATGTGTTATTTCATAGTTTTGATTTCTTCACCATTATTCTACAATGTAGAAAATAGTAAAAAATAAAGAAAAACCCTGGAATGAGTAAGTGTGTCCAAACGTTTAACTGGTACTTTACATATTACATACATACATACATTGTTTGGGCACAAAAAATATGGAATCGACAAACTTATACAAATGCTTGTCTTGCTTTGGCTGTAAAGCAACTTGGGCCAACTTGACACAACTGTGGGAGTGAATTGGAGTCAATATGGGCCAGCATCCCTGTGGAACACTTTAGACACCTTGTGGAGTCCATGCCCTGACTAATTGAGGCTGTGCTGAGAGCAAAAGGGGGTGCAACTCAAATGTAGGATGTATTTCCCTTGAAAAAGTAATGTTGACTGTAAAGAATGGCTCAACCAGCATTTGCTACAGTACTTTTTGGTGCCATACCACTTTCAAACCAGCCATATCGGCAAACTATTGCATCAATTTTTTTGCATTACAGTTTAACATTTACCTGCTCTGGCGCAGTCTACCATTGAAAGACATTTGAGACTACACACAGAAAAATTGTGCTATTAGCATTAGTCTTGACTAGCCTACTGTAGCCAGGTCAATATCTAATTTGGAAGGTAATTGTCTTAAAGGGGCAGCATCCTATTTTGCGAAGTAAAACTCTTCTCTTCTCTACTTTAGAACCAAAATGAATGCAATTAATACAATGCAATTTTAAAGAAGAGAAATGACGTACATTTCTAAATTACATTAATCAGCTTTTTAATACATATCATAATAACTAAATATAGCCTATTAATTCAGAGGGTTTGGGTTAAATGCGGAAGACACATTTCAGTTGAATACATTGTATTCAAGTTGTACATCTGACTTTATATCCCCTTTCCACATTCCCTTTAATAGCTCCATACAGAGAGAAGGCCCTGCATGACCACAATGCATCTAAAAACTACACCATGTCGGGGCCAGTACAAATTATGTTCGGGCCACTGAGGAAAAAAGTTAACATTAGACCTTGTCATAGCCTACGAATAGGACCCAGAGTTTTACCTGACCAGGTCATGAGAAGCGACACATACAACATTTTCCACACCACTTTTAAACCTGAGGTGCCAACTTTGGGCTCTTTTTACCCCATTCCCCACTATATATGGTATATATTCCCACATATACCATCTAGCCATTATACTTTTGGTATTCTGCAGGATAAACTTTTCCAGAAAATCAATCAAAACCATAGTCAATTCAGGTGATAGCTAAACAGAAGGCTGGGCAGCAAATAGATTTTTAAATCTCCAGATAACTGTAGTATTTTCCTTATACTAATGTCTACCGTGGAAGTACCACCGGGGGACAGGCTGGTCCCACGGATAGTAGCCCAGCCCAACATGTGAGTCAAGGTGATCAGAGGCAATTACGCTCAGCTGACGGTACTAATGACCAGCAGTGAGGGGGACTGGAGGAAAAGGAGAGGAGGACAAACAACCTCTTGGGAATGGCAACCACTGATCACCACCACCCAAAGGGAGCTCTCCACGAACGGATATTTAAGGTGATGACACACCCGTAATTGATGTTATAGGTAGAAGTTACTCACCTTGTGTACCTTGTTCTTGTAAAGAAGAAGATTTGTGTTTTCCTTGTAAGAACCTGCTCCCGACTCGTTTATTCCACCTTTCCGCTTGAGAGCAAACTCAAAGTACTTGGTACGCTCACACTACCTAGCTATTATTTGGGTCTGTAGCTGGCCACTGGATGCTCTCTTTAGCCTCCCCCACCCCCTGCCTTCATCCCTCTCTCCCTCAGACTGACTTGGCTGCAGCCCAGCCAGAATGTTGCTTAGTGGCTGATTTAAACACTTTAATTGAGGCCTGGGCAAGCGGAGCCAAGTACATGTGCCTCTACTCCATGTGCCACGATGGTGGGGCTGCAGGGAATGTTTTTCCTCTTTTGCAAGCCTGGCAGTGGAAACTGTAAACACCACACTAAACATGAGGCTTATTACTCAGTGTGGGCACTGTGGCGATGTTATAGTGACAGAGTACTCTGACAATGACTATCTAGCCTCAGTGGATTTACATATAGTTTTTGACCATTTAAACACCTTTCCTTTTTTTATTTAACAAGGCAAGTCAGTTAAGAACAAATTCTTATTTACAATGACGGTCTACCCCAGCCAACCCGGACAACGCTGGGCCAATTGCGCACCGCCCTATGGGACTCCCAAGCACAGCCGGATGTGATACAGTCTGTATTCGAATCAGGGACTGTAGTGATGCCTCTTGCACGGAGATGCAGTGCCTTAGACCACTGCGCCACTTAGGAGCAGGTGTGGAACATAAAATAAATATATAAGCCAATACTTTTCATGGGTTCGAACCGGTTCGGAACATTATTTTGCTGGTCGGAACAGTGAAAAATAGTGGTTCTGTTCAGAACAAACCGCTGCGCCATTCGGGAGCTATTAGCATGATATAGTTCAATGAATCATTTATTTTCCATTTCTGGCAATACAATGTTTTAAATGTTGTTCTGAAGTGGTAATTTTATTTACTAATGAGAAAATATTCACTCCCCTCTAAAAGATTTTAATAAAACAGCAGTGTTTTCTTAATGTTATAAATCCGCTTTTAATCGAGCCAACCACACACTCACACACAGATTGTAAATGCTAATTGAAGACATCAACTGCTTTTCAAGTGACCCAAATGGGGACCAGTAGGATAATTCATCCAAACAAATTATCTCTGAAAGCCCAACGTACAGATGGGAGGCTCCAATTAATTCTAGCAAATTACATTTCATATGTAGATGCACCTCTTTTTAATGTTCAGCTTAATGTGCGAGTACGATAGAGAGAGAAGGAGAGAGAGTGAAGAAGATTGAGAGAGGGAGAGAATGAGAGAAAGAGCGTTTTAGTGTCTCTGTGTATATTAGGTAGGAGTGATTCCAGCCATCACATAGAGATACAAAATAATGTGAATGTTCACAGCCATATCCAGGGTGCCACCCACAGCAAAGCATGTAATAGCGCGGTGCCCAATGGTCTCTGCCTGCTTGCATGGCCTTGGACCCTGCCCAGGTGAAATTACACGGAAAGCCACATTCTCCAACTCCCAATAACCCTCAAATTTGGCAACCTATGTCACAGTTGCAAGCAATACTTTTGGCTGGCGAGAGCTGCAATCTGTAGTTGTGAAATGGTGCCAGGAATGGGGGAGCGTCTCAGAAGAGATCGCTTTGGAGTGCAGTTAAACTCCCACACACACACACAGCCGATTCTAACTTCTCCTTGATAACACTTTTGTGTGACAGGTAATGTTGCTTGTATGGTTGCTTCGTTATACTGATACATTACCTGATACATTGTGGGTGTTTAGGCATGTTCCAGATCATAGGCTTAGTGTTTCTCTATCACTCCAGCAAAAATCTCTCTCTCTGTGTCTCTCTCAATAAATCCATGTGCGGATTTGAGATCAAGAATCCAATCGAGAATCTGTGGAAAGAACTGAAAACTGCTGTTCACAAATGCTCTCCATCCAACCTCATTGAGCTCGAGCTGTTTTGCAAGGAGGAATGGGAACAAATGTCAGTCTCTCGATGTGCAAAACTGATAGAGACATACCCCAAGCGACTTACAGCTGTAATCGCAGCAAAAGGTGGCGCTACAAAGTATTAACTTAAGGGGGCTGAATAATTTTGCACGCCCAATTTTTCAGTTTTTGATTTGTTAAAAAGTTTGAAATATCCAATAAATGTCGTTCCACTTCATGATTGTGTCCCACTTGTTGTTGATTCTTCACAAAAAAATACAGTTTTATATCTTTATGTTTGAAGCCTGAAATGTGGCAAAAGTTCGCAAAGTTCAAGGGGGCCGAATACTTTCGCAAGGCACTGTATATATATATATGAAGGATTGGAAATGATGCAGACAATTACATTGATTTAACAATAGGTTAAGCTGCGGTTTCCTATATTGCACCTGTGATTTCATGAATATAAATATTTATAGTAATATTTATTGTGTGTAGCGCTATGCTATTCAGCGGTTGTTGATTACACTTATCCCGATATCGGGATTGCAGCCATAACAAGTTATTTAGACTGGTTTATGGAATGAGTTCAGCTGTGGATGTGTCCCTGTGATGTTTGGATGATGAAGTTTGCATTTATCCTTCACAGTAAAAGGTGAATTGAGGAATAAAGTCAAAGACCTTTATTTCCCATCAGTGCAAAACATTGTTCAGATGTTTTTCAGATAACAATGCTGTTTCGACGTGTTTGTTGCATGATAAATTCTGTTGCTACTGTTCCTATCACATATTTGCGATGGTGCGCTGCAGAGACTACTCAACAATGATCACAAAAAGATTGTTTGTGTGAAAGGGTTATAATAACAACATTTTAAAAAATGTAACCTTCATTTAACTAGGCAAGTCAGTTAAGAACAAAGTCTTGTTTACACTAATGGCCTACTGCAGCCAAACCCAGACAACCCTGGGTCAATTGTGCACCGCCCTTTGGGACTCCCAATCACAGCCTTGATTTGAACCAGGTACTATAGTGACACCTCTCCTTAGACCGCTGCGCCATTCAGGAGCAGGTGTGGAACATAAAAGAACAATACAAACCATTACTTTTTATGAGTTTGAAACAGTTCTGAACTTTACGTTGCTGGTCTGAACAGTGGAAAATAGTGGTTCTGTTCAGAACAAAACGGTCTGAAAATATTTGTTCCTCCGACCCCTGGTTTACCATTGCACTTTAATATTACATCGTTTAGCTTTATTATTGATAGATAGCTATCAAGTCGCTGGACCAGTTTTCCTAAAAGTTAACGATGTGCAACATCAGGTTTTGCTTACTAGCCAACCAATGTCAATGCCATTATCAAGCCAATTATCAAGCCAGTATACTGTCAATCATTGAAAATTAATTGCATTGTTGGCTTTATTAAAACTCTTAATCATTATGAGTCTATTGACACACCCGTGCTTTAATCTAATTACCATAATAAAAATATGTCAATGTAAGAGAAAGTTATCAGTTTTTTTTGCATTGGCTGTGTCTCAAACCACCACATCCGCCTATTTTGGTCTTCCACACCTGCAGTGGAGAGTGGTAGAGCTACAGAACTGTTTGTCAGCCCAGGAGACATCCCGAAAAAGGAATTGTTCGGGTGGTACGGAATTGTCCGTTTGGAATATTATTGAAGATTTATGATAAAAACATCTTAAAGATTGATTCTATGCATCGTTTGACATGTTTCTACAAACTGTAATATAATTTCTAAAAATTTGAGTCTGGACTTAGTGCCCGTGCCTTGTGCATTTGTATTACTGGACTAAACATGTGAACAAAAAGGACATAAATTGGGGACTTTATCGAAGAAAACAAACATTTATTGTGGAAATGGGATTCCTGGGATTGCATTCCGATGAAAATCATCAAAGGTAAGTGAATATTTATAATGCTATTCCTGACTTTTGTTGACTCCACAACATGGCGGGTATCTGTATGGTGGCTGAGTGCTGTACTCAGATTATTGCATGCTGTGCTTTTGCTATAAAGCTTTTTAGAAATTTTACACAGCGGTTGCATTAAGGAGAAGTATATCTTCTATGCATAACACTTGTATCTTTCATCAACGTTTATGATAAGTATTCACTTGGAGGCAAAACATTACTGAACATAGCGCACCAATGTAAACTGATATTTTTTGACATAAATACGAACTTTATCAAACAAAACATACATGTATTGTGTAACATGAAGTCCTATGAGTGCAATCTGATGAAGATCATCAAAGGTTAGTGATTAATTTTATCTCTGTTTCTGCTTTTTGTGACTCCTACTCCTGGTATGCTTTCGTCGTAAAGCCTTTTTGAAATCAGAGACTGTGGTGGGATTAACAAGACGTTTATTTTTTAAATGGTGTATAATACTTGCATGTTTGAATAATTTGAATTATGAGATTTCTGTTGTTTGAATTTGATGCCCTGCACTTTCACTGGCTGTTGTCATATCAATCCCGTTAACGGGATTTCAGCAGTAAGAAGACAACTAATGTAAAACATACTGTGTGTGTAAAATGAAAATAGGTTCAGAACGTTTGTGAAATGTCACAGTTAAAAATATATGGCAAATTGAAATCAAACTGGATGGATATCAGAAATAGATGAGAGAGGTTGAGGGTAGAGGAAGGAAAGGACAAAAAAATGGAACTACTATAAAATAGATTGTGTCCAGAAACCTATGTGTTGTTGTTCATTACTTTTATCAATTATATAAGGTCCCACAGTTGACGTGTTAGAGCAAAAACCAAGCCATGAAGTTGAAGTAATTGTCCTTAGCTCTGAGACAGTATTGTGTCTAGGCACAAATCTGGGAAAGGGTACCAAAACATTTATGTAGAAATTAAGGTCCCCAAGAAGACAGTGACCTCCATTCTGAAACGGAATACGTTTTGGAACCACCAAGACTCTTCCTGAAGCTGGCAGCCTGGCTGTCAGGGGAGAAAGGCCTTGTTCAGGGTGGTGATGGCATTCATTACTGACCAAGACCACCATGGTCACACTGACAGAGCTCCAGGCACATGAAAGCCAGATTGGAGTTTGCCAAAAGGCACCTAAAGGACTCTCAGACCATGAGAAACAAGATCCTCTGACCTGATGAAACCAAGATTGAACTCTTTGGCCTGAATGCAAAGTGCCAAATCTGGAGAAAACCTGACACCATCCCTACGATGAAGCATGGTGGTGGCAGCATCATGTTGTGGGGATGTTTTTCAGTGGCAGGGACCGGGAGACAAGTCAGGATCAAGGCAAAGATGAAGGTAGCAATGTACAGAGATATCCTTGATGAAATCCTTCTCCAGAGTGCTCAGGACCTCAGACTGGGGTGAAGGTTCACCTTCCAACAGGACAACGACCCTAAGCACACAGCCAAGAAAAGGCAGGAGTGGCTCCGGGACAAGTCTCTGAATGTTCTTGAGTGGCCCAGGAAGAGCTTGAACTTGAACGAACATCTCTGGAGAGACCTGGAAATAGCTGTGCAGCTACTCTCCCCATTCAACCTGACCGAGCTTGAGAGGATCTGCAGAGAAGATTTGGTGATACTCCCCAAATTCAGGTGTGCCAAGCTTGTAGCATCATACCCAAAAAGACTTGAGTCACTGCCAAAGGTGCTTCAACAAAGTAATGAGTAAAGGCTCCTGTTCTTAGATTTTAGAATATGGCTACACTTAACAAAATGTGGAAAAGTTCAAGGGGTCTGAACCCAATCCCCCATTTTTCTGTGAATTAGAGAGCATATATTTTGTTTTGTTAAGTATTAGGTACACATTTTAATTCAACATGGGCTTTCTGTAATGAACCAAAATCAGATTAAAGCTCTAACAGCTTGGTCAACAGTCAGTGTAATGGCATTCATTACCGTATTGTCTGCATGCAGATTAATATTGTAGATTTTAGTACATATACCTATATTATTTATGTCAATAGTAAACAGAACAGGTCCCACTACCTACCAATGTGTTACACATTTCGTAATATTGAGAAACTAGACTTGACAACATCAGAAAGCACACATAATTTATTGTCTGTCAGATAGCTCTTAAACCTTTTGCAAGACGCCTTGTCCCGCCACCTTCCAGACAGTTCTTTAATGAATACGGGATGGTCAACGGGTTTGAATGCCTTGGAAATGTCTTTAAATAGGGCAGCACAATGTTTTTTTATGATTTAGGCTATTTAACACATCTAAAAACAATCAACGTGGTTTTAACAGCGCTATGTCCTGACCTAAAACCAGACTGATGCATATGTCATGTCGTGGGCCTGGGGGTAGGTTTATTACAGTCAAAAATACCTCTTCCCCACTTTCCCCACAGGATGAAGCCAACCTTTGACTCCGTTCCAGGTCAGCCAACCAATACTGAGACGTTCCTAGCTGACATAGAGGACGCGTTGGATGGCTACCCGAACGCTACGGGTTCTGACAGGGTTTACCTGTTGAAGCGAACGTCGAATAGACGAGGTTCATTTGTCTACAACAGCAACACGTGCTAAATGACTACACTAAACTTGCCACAGTTTGAAATTAGAATTCAGTGGTTCTGCAACTCACTGGCTAGCTCACTGGCTAACACAGTCAAACAAGCTCGGAACGAACACCCACAAGCTTACTATCATAGGCTTCGTTCAGCTTACTTTGGCCTATTCACTGAAACAGGCATGGAAGACCTGTTACCATTTAAGGGGGAATAACTATATTTTGTTTTGTTTAAGCTTTCATTCATTTTGTTTCATTTTCTTCAGCACGTAGAAAGTGATAGAGCCATAAACAACTTCCCCATACAACCAGCAGTTAGTGCCACAATGCCGCTCATTTGGGGGGAAATGTAATGATATATTTTATGAGTTACTGCCCAGATCTTCCAGCTTGGACGACCAGACGACGGGTCCGGAACGGCGATCCCAATCCGGACATCCACTGCCCAGCCATGGAGCGGACATATTCATTTGCAGACACCCTACCAGGGTCGACCACACCAGAGAGGGGACTGCAACAGCGATCACCAACTGGACACCTGCTGTCCAGCCATGGAGTGGACTTCATTCACAGAAAACCTACCCGAGTCGACCACCAGATGGGGACCACAACGATTGTCCTCAACCAGGACAACCCACCGTCATTTTTATGTTGGTTTGCAACATGCAGGTTAAAATCGCAAGATTGAAACCAACATGGGGGGACTGTCATGACGTTGGCCTGGGGGTAGGTTTATGACAGTCATAAATACCTCTACCAACCCCTTTTTCCTCCCTCTCTCTACTCTACTGATCTTACATTTGCAAAACCCTTGGTTAACATAGAGATTCTGGGAACATCAGAAGGTGGGGGGAAATTAACTATATTCTGGTAATCCGACCAATTGAACATATGCGGTGGTACTTAATGAAAATGATGTCAGTTCAGTTGTCATCTGGGACATTCTCATCAATGATAAGATGACATAAACTCTACAGTGGAAAGTCTACACATCAGAGTTATCAGATTCACATGGAATTGTTGTTCAATTTAAATGTTTGAATATGAAATTATTCATGATGGGATGAAATGTGATTTTAGCTTCTAAAACGTGAGATTTGGGTTTTCATAATGTAGGGCTCTGCTCAATCAGTGGCCCGCCCCTGTGAAGGGACATGGGCTATAAAACTTTTCAAACACGCCCTCCTCTCCCTTCCTGTATAAAGCCGTGACGACAATATAACCTCCTGTTCCGAGGATGTGGGGACGGCGGTCCGATGTCAGAATGCTTCAGATAATAACTACAGAATGAAGCCAACATCAGTGTGAGCTTTGGTTGCGAATGGTATGAACTTTGAACTCTTATTCAGTACAGAAGTGATACCTCCTAGCCGTTGAGTTAGCAACAGCCGCTGAAAACGAGGGTTCGGAAGGAACAGACAGAGTATCCCATCTATCACACAACGACGTTACTAAAACGTATCAAATTGACAACCAGAGACATTCTTCAAAGGACAAATAACTCGGTTGGACAACACGGCCTTCCATCTACCGCCAACCTACCGAAGTGCAGCTCAGAGTAAATATTTATTGCATTTTCCTTTTCCAAAGGGGAGGTAATTTAGAATGCATAAGATACGGTATTTACGATAGCACATCTTCCCCCTTTGTCTTCCCACAAAGCTTCGCCCTCAGTCTTCCTGCTCTTTCATTCAAACCCAGCCCTTTTCTTTTGTGTAACCAGCTGTCATATCTGTTCCCGCCCGCTAGGGGCGTTTTCCTTTATGATGTCATTTGTAATCAAGTTATGATTTCAATATGTGTATGTGCAATTCTGTGTGATTTGTTAGGTATTTAGTAAATAAATAATTAAACCCAATTTTGCATTGCTGATTTAACTTGTTAGCCAGGGTTTGTGCAGAACCAAGAATTTACAACTTTCAGATGAGACTGAATTAACTTCTTGCGACTAGCAATCCCGGATCCGGGAGCATAATCATAGCCTCAAATGAATTAGCATAACGCAGCGGACATAAATACCCCTAGAAAATGTTCCTATTCATGAAAATCACAAATGAAATATATTGAGACACAGCTTAGCCTTTTGTTAATCACACTGTCATTTCAGATTTTCAAAATATGCTTTACAGCCAACGCTAGACAAGCATTTGTGTAAGTTTTTCATGGAATAATGCTATACTAGGCTCTGCTGGCAGCAGGCAACATTTTCACGAAAATAAGAAAAGCAATCAAGTTAAATCATTTACCTTTGAAGAACTTTGGATGCTTTCACTCCGGAGACTCCCAGTTTGATAGCCAATGTTCCTTTTTTCCAGTTCTGTTTTACTCACAGACATTATCTTTACAGTTTTGGAAACGTTAGAGTGTTTTCTGTCAGGTTTTGGCCAGAGTTGTTCCGGTTTTTGGTCACTAGATGCCCCCATTGTGCCTTTTGACCTTTTGTTTTCCCTTGATCCCCATTATTATTTGCACCTGTGCCTCGTTTCCCCTGATTGTATTTAAACCCTTTGTTTTCCTCAGTTCTTTGCTCTGTGTTTGTATGTTAGCACCCAGCCCTAGTACTCTGTGAACTCTTGTTGATCTCGGTGGACTCTCTTGTGGAATTCTGTTTTTTTTGTTCTTGTTTATTTGTTTTTGAGTATCTTTTGAGGCTTTTTCTGCTATACCTTCCACCTTGTGGATTTACCTTTTTGTCTTGGAGGATTACCTTTGTTCTTGTGGAATTCCTTTTGAGGGTGTGGAGTTACATGTTTTCCTGAAGAACTTCACTTTTTACTTCATTAAATACACCGTCTCAAGTACTGCTGTGTCTGCCTCATCTTCTGGGTTCTGCCGACTATTCGTGGCTCAGTTGGTTAAGTGACTGTTTCTCACTCCGGAGACCTGGGTTCGTAACCAGGTCCTGACAGTTTTCTATCCAAAGCTGTCAATTATATGCATATTCTAGCATCTTGTCCTGACAAAATATCCTGTTTAAAACGGGAATGTTTTTTTTCCAAAAATGAAAATACTGCCCCTAGAGTCGCAACAGGTTAACAAAACTCTGAAGGAGCAGATGTGGCGATATTTTACATCTCACTACACGCATAGATATATCGATATAGTTCAAGATTTAGTAACGGGTACAACTACAGCTACCATTAGAGTATACGGATCAAGCCCACCCAGGTCTCTTCTGAAAACTCTTTTCAAGTCTTTAAAAATCTGTATGGTTTGTTCCCCCTTCGCCGTAAGATTTTTTTTATTTTAAATTCAGGCCCCAAAAGTTCAACAGTTGGGTATTAGAGCACGATGTGGTGGAGGCATCGGTTAACTTAAACTCTCATGCATGATAAATACAACATCATTCGCGTGTACACAGGAGTGCATCATGGAACACAGCGGCTTCTACCTGACCCTCCCCAGTAATGCATCTGCACATATATATCGTAATACCCAAAGTTTGAATTATACAACCAATTTTCCAAAGCCTATAGAGTTATCAGAGGCCTGGGAAGTAGGTAGGACGGATCTCAACCCCATAGAAAATCTTTGGAGGGAGTTGAAAGTCCGTGTTGCCCAGCAACAGCCCCAAAACATCACTGCTCTAGAGGAGATCTGCATGGAGGAATGGGCCAAAATACCAGCAACAGTGTGTGAAAACCTTGTGAAGACTTACAGAAAACGTTTGACCTCAATGCCAACAAAGGGTATATAAAAAAGTATTGAGATAAACTTTTGTTATTGACCAAATACTTATTTTCCACCATAATTTGCGAATAAATTCATAAAAAATCCCACAATGTGATTTTCTGGATTTTCTTTCTAATTTTGTCTGTCATAGTTGAAGTGTACCTATGATGACAATTACAGGCCTCTCTCATCTTTTTAAGTGAGAGAACTTGCATAATTGGTGGCTGACTAACTACTTTTTCCCCCCCCTGTATGTGAAAATAGCCCCACTCTCTGTCATTACAGACAACTATCCTATATAATTTTCCATACCAGACCACGGTGACAACTATCTGGACCTCAACAACACCTTTGTGCATTTCCGTCTAAAAGTGACAAAAATAGATGGTACTAACTTTGCAAACGCTGCCACAGTGAGTCTCATTAATTACCCCTTGGTCACCATTTTCTCCCAAATGGATGTGACTTTGGGTGAACGCCTAATCAGTTAAAGCAGTGTCACATACCCTTATAGGTGTTAAGAGTAAATGAGTGAAGAGGTGTGGAGTCAGGCACAGAGAGCAAAGGATGTGGGAAAAACAACACGCTTTAATGTCCTGGAAACATAACATGAACAAAAGTGGAAACACAAATGAACAGAAATATAAACAGACAGCGTGAAACCCAAATGCCAACAAAAATACACTCAAACAAGGAAACAGGAGAACAAGCCCGCACGAAACAGAAGCGGGCTGAACAGACTATATATAACCCTATCCTAACAACCAAACAAGAAATAGGTGCTACCAATTAGACAAAACTAAACGAACACAGAACAACGGATCGGCGATAGCTAGTAGACCGGCGACGACGACCGCCGAGCGCCACCCGAACAAGAAGGGGAGTCACCTTTGCTAATATTCGTGACAATAGGGCCATCATGGCGTGTTTACTCAACTACTCCGAAGACACTCTCAAGACACAATTCAGTGCCGGGCTGTTTAGCAAAGACACTGCAGGAGTCTCTTTGGAATCGATAGACCCTACCACAGGTACAAATAAAGGACTGGAGGAAAGTGCTCGCTACTGTGCCGAATCTCGAGAGTTTCATCTGCTAGGGCCTATAGACATTTAACATTTACATTTAAGTCATTTAGCAGACGCTCTATATAGACTCTGACATTTTCTTTCAAGAAAGTTTACTCTTAATTTCGTTTGATATAAAACTAAAATTAACCAGGGCCAAGCAAGGAAGAGTTTTGTCTGATGTCTGCCCAAGACGGTGACTTTAGGTCAAAAGTGTTGGGGGCAACGCTTTTTATTAAAAAAGTGTCTGTATCTCCGGCAGATTGTCTGGGTCACTCACAGGCTTTGATGAAAGGAAATGCCCTTTACCCTCTCCAAAGAATTACCATGAAAACTTTTGGCATACCTGTGGGCAGTAGAATCTGCAGTGAAGAAAACCTTTTTCTAGGCCCTTTACCCCGCTACATGGTTATAGGTTTGGTTGATCACTCCTCTAATATGGGTAGTTTAGATAAAAACCCATTTAATTCTCAACACTTCAATGCAGAATATTTGGCTTTCTGTCAGGACGGACGTCAGGTCCCTGCTAAGGCTTTCCAACCGCATTTCAATAACAACATATCTGTGCAAGAATTTTACAATCTACTCCTGGCTACAGGGAGGCATCTAAAATATTTCTCTTTACCTATTGATTTAGCAGAGGGTTACACATTGTATGCTTTCAATTTATCACCTGATGATGACACCTCAGGAAATCTGTCTGTGGTGTCCCAAGGTAACCTCCGGCTGAAAATGCGTACACCTTTAGCCTGTAGAGTTAGCATTATTTGTTATGCATGCTCTGATTCAATCTTGGATGTGAATGCCCGAAGACAGGTCTTAGTGGATTATTATTAAGGATCGTTGAGCAAAGACATGGATACCCAAGAAACAATTTTGTGGAGAGTGGGCTTGTGATGAAATACCTATTGAGAAATGGCCAGAGCAGCCGGCCATGCTTATTGTCAATACCCATCCTAAACACATGCCGGGTGAACATTGGCTAGCTGTGACATCAGAAGACGAAGGAGGAAATAAAATCTAAACTTTTTTTGATTCGGACAGCTTTCCCCCCCATTTTTTCACATTCCCCAAATCTATTAAAGAGTTTTTGACCAAAAACAGATCAAATATATACTACAGCATCAAACAAGTGCAATATAACCTTTCCACTACATGTGGTCAACACTGTGTATTCTACCTATGCCAAAGAGCCCGGAGAGTTTCTTTTGAAGATGTTATGTCACTTTATAATGATGATTTAACTTCTTGGTGACAGGGGGCAGTATTTTCACATCCGGATGAAATGCATGCCAAAATTCAACTGCCTGCTACTCATCCCCAGAAGATAAAATATGCATATTATTAGTAGATTTGGATTTAAACCCTCTGAAGTTTCTAAAACGGTTTGATTCATGTCTGTGAGTAAAACATAACATATTTAGCAGGCGAAAACCCGAGGACAAACCATTCAGATATTTAATTTTTTGAGGTCACTCTCTTTTCAATGGGGTTTCATTGGGAATCCAGATTTCTAAGGGACCTTCTTGCAGTTCCTACAGCTTCCACTGGATGTCACCAGTCCACAGAAATTGGTTGAGGTTTTTCCTTTGTGTAATGAAGTAGTACGGCCATCTTGAACGAGGGTCACTTGAAGTGTACTGTTAGATAGAGGCGCGTGACCAGAAAGCTAGCTACAATTCGTTTTCCTCCTGTATTGAACACAGATCATCCCGTCATCAATTTTATCGATTATATATGGTAAAAATACCTAAAGTTGTATTAGCAAAGGAGTTTGAAATGTTTTGGCAAAGTTTACAGGTAACTTTGAGATTTTTTGTTGTCACGTTGACGAAGTTGGAACCGGTGTTTTTCTGGATCAAAGGAGCCAAATAAATTGACATTTTGGATATATATCAATGGAATAAATCGAACAAAAGGACCATTTTGGAGTGCCAAAAAAAGAATCTTGTCAAAGGTAAGGCATGAATTATATTTTTATTTCTGCGTTTTGTGTCACGGCTGAAGGGTTGAAATATGCTTTCTCGCTTTGTTTACTATGGTGCCATCCTCAGATAATAGCATTATTTGCTTTTGCCGAAAATCCTTTTTGAAATCTGACATGTTGGATGGATTCACAACAAGTGTACGTTTAGGAAACTGACGCCACCCGGGAGGTCTTCTGTCATCAGCAACCTCGTGGGCAGCCTTGGTACTTTTAAGCAAGTCAAGCATATGTTAACCCTTGACAACAGTGCCCTGAAGGATAAAATCTCCTTTGTCATTCCAAGAAGCGGTCCCCTTTGAGTCTTTTATCTTGCTCATAATGTATCTAACATTTTTCCTGTTAAGTGCCCGAACATGTGTCAACATGTCATGCATAACTTTATCTTCAACAGGCATTTGATCTTCAGCTGGTAAGATCACAGGTACAGGCAAAACAGGGGCTTGGCTTTCGCTAGGCGTGTCATCTTTTAAAGGGTCCGGTAGGGAAAGCATTAAATGGTTGGTCTCTCTCTCACCTTGTTTAACCAAGGCCAAATACCTTTGCAAGAGGTTTGTGTATTTTTGGACCTTATCATAGGGGTTCCATCCTTTTCTGTTCAAAATATTCTACATGGTCATATCCAAATCATTTTTTGCTGTTTGTCTGATATTTTCAGGACCCTGCATTTGTTTTTTTTAAGTCTATCCAACTCTTGTTGAGGCACCAAGTCCATTTTATTTTCCACCACCCTCTGTGTTCAACCCCCACGTCGGGCTGGTGATGAAGGTCACAGCTGTAGTTAGCAAAGGCATAAGAAAAGCCCCAGACTGTTGTATGCTATGTCTTTTCTTTTGAAAACTGGCCCTTTTATTGGCAACGACTTTGATCGCAGTCTTTTGTCTCTTTAATTTTTTTGATTGGGTCAGGGTGAGTGGAATGCGTCCTTTGAGAAGATTCAAATAAATCTCACATGGGGATAATATGAGAAATGAAGAACAGTGACCCAAGATGTTCTTCCATTCTTTAGCAGTAGCCCCAACTGAGCTTCTCAAGAGAGGCAGGTTTCTTTTTAAACGCAAAAACATAGCGTTTACTTTTTAGGTCTACAAAACATAAGATTTTACTACCTTGAGCTATGACACTGCATGCAATGCCTTGCTGTATCAAGGGGTTCAAAAGACGGTAGGAGTCATAGGTTCTAGAATTGTGCACTATAAACGTAAAGTTTCTGTACTGGGGTTTTCTAAAGTGTTTTAGAAAGAGCAGTGCAAAATTGGGTCCCTCCGCAGACCACTTTCACCCTTGAAAGTCAGGCTCGATACAAAAATAGGCAAATGAACCCCTGATTGCTGATTAGTCTCAAAATCATAAAAAACGTATTTCTCTGAATGTTCATCTTCAGCCAAGGGCTGAATATAACACTCGTGTTGCACTTCTTGAACCACTTCTGTGTCTCTGCTTTTCAAAAGCCCTTTACAGATGAGGCAATGTATGATTCCACACATGAGGTTTGGGGTTGTCTATTTTAAGCCATGTGAAATAGAAAAATTGTCGATTCTCTGTATTGCTGAATTTATTTCGGTACACAACCCGGACACTTCTATCAAGACCATCTCCCTCCTAATTTATTAGACAATTGTCCAATTCCTCAAAATCAATGTATTATGTTTCAGACTTCGGATATGGGAGTTAATTGAGGGGTCTGTGTGGGGTCATGTGTAGAAGATCTTATGCTCACATTCATTCGGTTAATTAACGATATGAGTGCATCAGGGATCTGAGATGAGTGGTTTTAATCGGTCGTCCCAGACTCATTCATATGATTAATTAAAGCTATGAGTTTGGCGGGAATTTGGGATAACAGGGTTTCATCTATCGGAATTATGCCTGTTGGCTCATCCATTTTGATAATTAATGATGTGTGTACTTGTGGTATTCTGGAAGGATCCCATGTATGTAACATGGGATCATAGGTTTTTAGCACCTGCAATTTGCGTTTTTAATCGGATTGTTGTTTAAACAAACGTGGCATTGTTCTATGCCAGAAGGATAGAATCTTGACTGTATTGCCACTTGAGCAAAGACATCATTCGTTTGTGGAGCAAAACCTTTCGGGATTTTAGAGCCCCGTAAAAGGCAGTGAGAAACCTAGCTTGTTGTATTGCTGGCTCGGGTGTTTCTACCAATTGGCTGAATTATGAAGGCTGGCTGAATCAAGAAGTATGGCCGTCTTGCACAACATCAAATTGTCTACCTCTGAAATGTCATTTAAAACATTGAAATCATCCGGTTTCGGTGTTTTATTGGAAATGTCCGGTGTGCCGAAATCCTCTGCGTGCTCTCGTTGTGTATGGTCTTCTATGCCATTATTTGCCGGGGAGGAGTCTGAAAAAATATACATAAAAAATACAGTAGGCTATTAATAATTTTCTGGGTTTATTTTTAAAATCTTGTTTAGTGTTCTGTGGCCGCATGTGTTGTTCTTGGTCTTATTTATAATGCGTCTTCCCCAACACAATATCCCCAGGACATTCCTGCTTCATAAACAACCGCCCTAGGGGAAATAAAATAGGGGGTGTGGGGCCATCCTCTTTGAAATGTTTAAACACATCCCCCCCCCAGTTCAACGAAGTCCCTACACATCAATCATCATGACAACTTCAAAAGGAATAGATGCAACATTCGCTTAAATTAACAAACAGCATGCACTTATATGGGCATAACCACGTGATTACTTCCCACAAGGATGCCCTGACAGAAAGCCCATATTTGGGTACACCCTAGAGCACGTGATAACTTCCCGCCAGGATGTCGTGGCCGGATGCCCATATTTGGGCATACACACGTCATTCCGACATAGGGTCGTAAATCAAATCAAATCAAATGTTATTTGTCACATACACATGGTTAGCAGATGTTAATGCGAGGGTAGCGAAATGCTTGTGCTTCTAGTTCCGACAATGCAGTAATAACCAACAAGTAATCTAACTAACAATTCCAAAACTACTGTCTTATACACAGTGTAAGGGGATAAAGAATATGTACATAAAGATATATGAATGAGTGATGGTACAGAGCAGCATAGGCAAGATACAGTAGATGGTATCGAGTACAGTATATACATATGAGATGAGTATGTAAACAAAGTGGCATAGTTAAAGTGGCTAGTGATACATGTATTACATAAGGATGCAGTCGATGATATAGAGTACAGTATATACGTATGCATATGAGATAAATAATGTAGGGTATGTAACATTATATAAGGTAGCGTTGTTTAAAGTGGCTAGTGATATATTTACATCATTTCCCATCAATTCCCATTATTAAAGTGGCTGGAGTTGTGTCAGTGTGTTGGCAGCAGCCACTCAATGTTAGTGGTGGCTGTTTAACAGTCTGATGGCCTTGAGATAGAAGCTGTTTTTCAGTCTCTCGGTCCAAGCTTTGATGCACCTGTACTGACCTCGCCTTCTGGATGACAGCGGGGTGAACAGGCAGTGGCTCGGGTGGTTGATGTCCTTGATTATCTTTATGGCCTTCCTGTAACATCGGGTGGTGTAGGTGTCCTGGAGGGCAGGTAGTTTGCCCCCGGTGATGCGTTGTGCAGACCTCACTACCCTCTGGAGAGCCTTACGGTTGTGGGCGGAGCAGTTGCCATACCAGGCGGTGATACAGCCCGACAGGAGGCTCTCGATTGTGCATTTGTAGAAGTCTGTGAGTGCTTTTGGTGACAAGCCAAATTTCTTCAGCCTCCTGAGGTTGAAGAGGCGCTGCTGCACCTTCTTCACGATGCTGTCTGTGTGAGTGGACCAATTCAGTTTGTCTGTGATGTGTATGCCGAGGAACTTAAAACTTACTACCCTCTCCACTACTGTTCCATCGATGTGGATAGGGGGGTGTTCCCTCTGCTGTTTCCTGAAGTCCACAATCATCTCCTTAGTTTTGTTGACGTTGAGTGTGAGGTTATTTTCCTGACACCACACTGCGAGGGCCCTCGCCTCCTCCCTGTAGGCCATCTCGTCGTTGTTGGTAATCAAGCCTACCACTGTTGTCGTCCGCAAACTTGATGATTGAGTTGGAGGCGTGCGTGGCCATGCAGTCATGGGTGAACAGGGAGTACAGGAGAGGGCTCAGAACGCACCCTTGTGGGGCCCCAGTGTTGAGGATCAGCGGGGTAGAGATGTTGTTGCCTACCCTCACCACCTGGGGCCGGCCCGTCAGGAAGTCCAGTACCCAGTTGCACAGGGTGGGGTCGAGACCCAGGGTCTCGAGCTTAATGATGAGTTTGGAGTGTGCTATAGTGTTAAACGCTGAGCTGTAGTCGATGAACAGCATTCTCACATAGGTATTCCTCTTGTCCAGATGTGTTACGGCAGTGTGCAGTGTGGATGAGATTGCATCGTCTGTGGACCTATTTGGGCGGTAAGCAAATTGGAGTGGGTCTACGGTGTCAGGTAGGGTGGAGGTGATATGGTCCTTGACTTGTCTCTCAAAGCACTTCATGATGACGGAAGTGAGTGCTACGGGGCGGTAGTCGTTTACCTCAGTTACCTTAGGAACAGGAACAATGGTGGCCCTCTTGAAGCATGTGGAAACAGCAGACTGGTATAGG
This sequence comes from Oncorhynchus gorbuscha, assembly GCF_021184085.1. Taxonomy (NCBI): domain Eukaryota; kingdom Metazoa; phylum Chordata; class Actinopteri; order Salmoniformes; family Salmonidae; genus Oncorhynchus; species Oncorhynchus gorbuscha. Next base: position 33,444,920 of record NC_060193.1, on the reverse strand, counting down.
GATTGATTGAATATGTCCGTAAACACACCGGCCAGCTGTTCTGCGCATGCTCTGAGGGTGCGGCTGGGGATGCCGTCTGGGCCTGCAGCTTTGCGAGGGTTAACACGTTTAAATGTCTTACTCACCTCGGCTGCAGTGAAGGAGAGTCCGCATGTTTTCGTTGCAGGCCGTGTCAGTGGCACTGTATTGTCCTCAAAGCGGGCAAAAAAGTTATTTAGTCTGCCTGGGAGCAAGACATCCTGGTCCGTGACTGGGCTGGATTTCTTCTTGTAGTCCGTGATTGACTGTAGACCCTGCCACATGCCTCTTGTGTCTGAGCCGTTGAATTGAGATTCTACTTTGTCTCTGTACTGACGCTTAGCTTGTTTGATAGCCTTGCGGAGGGAATAGCTGCACTGTTTGTTTTCGGTCATGTTACCAGTCACCTTGCCCTGATTAAAAGCAGTGGTTCGCGCTTTCAGTTTCACGCGAATGCTGCCATCAATCCACGGTTTCTGGTTAGGGAATGTTTTAATCGTTGCTATGGGAACGACATCTTCAACGCACGTTCTAATGAACTCGCACACCGAATCAGCGTATTCGTCAATATTGTTAACTGACGCAATACGAAACATATCCCAGTCCACGTGATGGAAGCAGTCTTGGAGCGTGGAGTTAGCTTGGTCGGAGCAGCGTTGGACAGACCTCAGTGTGGGAGCCTCTTGTTTTAGTTTCTGTCTGTAGGCAGGGATCAACAAAATGGAGTCCTGTGGCTTATTTTTTTCTAAATGTCTTCGCAAGAGTGAAGGTTTCATTGAGTTGTGAGATAATACTTTTGCACTTTAAACACACTGTTGCTGAGGAAAGGCACTACTCCCAATATAATTGAACACAAAATCAATGTAGTTCTCATCATATGTGCGCCTCTTCGATGGTCCAACGTCCGTGTCTGTTGTTCAGTCCTTTGTTCAGTAAGGGGGCAGTAGCTCTTCGGCTGCATCAGATTCACAACTGTAGAGTTACTGATGCTAGCATTGGATGTGCTCGTGTAAGCAAAACAACTTGTGTCGTTGACAGGTGCCGGTGTAGTACTGCTGGTAGTGGCAGTACTACCAGTAGAGCTAGTATGTGTCTCTATGGGCGTGGGCCTTGCTTTTTTAAAACATTTATAGCAGCAGCTATGTTTGGCTACATATGGACCGTCATGGAATTCCCACGAGAGAGCAAAGGTTAATGTGATTGGATGTTAATTATTGGACTAGGCTACCTGCGTTTGACATTGTGTTGTTATTTCGCTGAACACTAGATGGTTTAATTTTATTTTGGCAGGGAGTTGAGGCTACTCAGGCAGAAAAAAAACGTATCCAAATGTATAGTACTGTTTGAAAATATAAATGGACTGTTTTTAAATGTGAATCACATTTTTATTTGGCCCCTATCCCCGACGGCATTGCATGTACAGCCAAATACAACAGGCATTTCACTTATAATTAAATGCTTACTTACAGGCTCTAACCCCCAAAAAGTATTAGGTGAACAATAGCTAAGTAAATAAATAAAAACAACATGAAAAAGACAGTGAAAAACAGTAGTGAGGCTATAAAGCTAGTGAGGCTACAGACAGACACCGGTTAGTCAGGCTGATTGAGGTAGTATGTACATGTAGATATGGTTAAAGTGACCATGCATATATGATGAACAGAGAGTAGCAGTAGCGTGAAGAGGGGTTGGCAGGTGGTGGGTGGCGGGACACAATGCAGATAGCCCGGTTAGCCAATGTGCGGGAGCACTGGTTGGTCGGGCCGATTGGGGTCGTATGTAAATATGTACAGGAATGTATAGTTAAAGTAAATATGCATATATGATAAACATAGAGGAGCAGCTGCGTAAAAGAGGGGTTAGGGTGGCACACAATGCAAATAGTCTGGGTAGCCATTTTATTATATGTTCAGGAGCCTTATGGCATGGGGGTAAAAACTGTTGAGAAGCCTTTTTGTCCTAGACTTGGCACTCCGGTACCGCTTGCCATGCAGTAGTAGAGAGAACAGTCTATGACTGGGGTGGCTGGGGTCTTTGACCATTTTTATGGCCTTCTTCTGACACCACCTGGTGTAGAGGTCCTGGATGGCAGGCAGCTTAGCCCCAGTGATGTACTGGGCAGTACGCACTACCCTCTGTAGTGCATTGCGGTCGAAGGCCGAGCAGTTGCCGTACCAGGCAGTGATGCTCTCAACGTTGCAGCTGTAGAACCTTTTGAGGATCTCAGGACCCATGCCAAATATTTTTTTGTTTACTGAGGGGGAATAGGCTTTGTCGTGCCATCTTCTGGAGGTCTCTGACCTCCTCCCTATAGGCTGTCTCGTCGTTGTCGGTGATCAGGCCTACCACTGTTGTGTCGTCTGCAAATGCAATGATGGTGCTGGAGTCGTGCCTGGCCATGCAGTCATGGGTGAACCAGGAGTACAGAAGGGGACTGAGCATGCACCCCTGGGGGACTCCAGTGTTGAGGATCACAGTGGCAGATGTGTTGCTCCCTACCCTCACACCTGGGGGCGGCCCTTCAGGAAGTCCAGGATCCAGTTGCAGAGGGAGGTGTTTCGTCCCAGGATCATGAGCTGAGTGATGAGCTTTGAGGGTACTATGGTGTTGAACGCTGAGCTGTAGTCAATGACTAGCATTCTCACATAAGTGTTCCTTTTGTCTAGTTGGGAAAGGGCAGTGTGGAGTGCAATGGAGATTGCATCATCTGTGAATATGTTTGGGCGGTATGAAAATTGGATTGGGTCTAGGGTTTCTGGGATAATGGTGTTGATGTGATACATTACCAGACTTCCAAGAGCACTTCATGGCTACGGACGTGGGTGCTACAGGTCTGTAGTCATTTAGGCAGGTTGCATTTGTGTTCTTGGGCACAGGGACTATGGTGGTCTGCTTGAAACATGTTGGTATTACAGACTCAATCAGGGACATGTTGAAAATGTCAGTGAAGACACCTGCCAGTTGGTCAGCACATGCCCGGAGCACACGTCCTGGTAATCCGTCTGGCCCCGCAGCCTTGTGTACGTTGACCTGTTTAACCTCTCTGCACATTGAACCCGTTAGCGGGATTAAATTCGACAACATAAGGTGATCGCTACATAAATAGTCATATTATCCACAAGTCCTTCAGTGGGGATCATGTCGTCAGACGTGTGAAGGACGGTGCCGGGGCATATACAGTGCCTTGCGAAAGTATTCGGCCACCTTGAACTTTGCGACCTTTTGCCACATTTCAGGCTTCAAACATAAAGATATAAAACTGTATTTTTTTGTGTAGAATCAACAACTAGTGGGACACAATCATGAAGTGGAACGACATTTATTGGATATTTCTAACTTTTTTAACAAATCAAAAATTGAAAAATTGGGCGTGCAAAATTATTCAGCCCCTTCACTTTCAGTGCAGCAAACTCTCTCCAGAAGTTCAGTGAGGATCTCTGAATGATCCAATGTTGACCTAAATGACTAATGATGATAAATACAATCCACCTGTGTGTAATCAAGTCTCCGTATAAATGCACCTGCACTGTGATAGTCTCAGAGGTCCGTTAAAAGCGCAGAGAGCATCACGAAGAACAAGGAACACACCAGGCAGGTCCGAGATAATGTTGTGAAGAAGTTTAAAGCCGGATTTGGATACAAAAAGATTTCCCAAGCTTTAAACATCCCAAGGAGCACTGTGCAAGCGATAATATTGAAATGGAAGGAGTATCAGACCACTGCAAATCTACCAAGACCTGGCCGTCCCTCTAAACTTTCAGCTCATACAAGGAGAAGACTGATCAAAGATGCAGCCAAGAGGCCCATGATCACTCTGGATGAACTGCAGAGATCTACAGCTGAGGTGGGAGACTCTGTCCATAGGACAACAATCAGTCGTATATTGCACAAATCTGGCCTTTATGGATGAGTGGCAAGAAGAAAGCCATTTCTTAAAGATATCCATAAAAAGTGTCGTTTAAAGTTTGCCACAAGCCACCTGGGAGACACACCAAACATGTGGAAGAAGGTGCTCTGGTCAGATGAAACCAAAATTGAGCTTTTGCAAAACTTTATGTTTGGCGTAAAAGCAACACAGCTCATCACCCTGGGTACACCATCCCCACTGTCAAACATGGTGGTGGCAGCATCATGGTTTGGGCCTGCTTTTCTTCAGCAGGGACAGGGAATATGGTTAAAATTGATGGGAAGATGGATGGAGCCAAATACAGGACCATTCTGGAAGAAAACCTGATGGAGTCTGCAAAAGATCTGAGACTGGGACAGAGATTTGTCTTCCAACAAGACAATGATCCAAAACATAAAGCAACATCTACAATGGAATGGTTCAAAAATAAACATATCCAGGTGTTAGAATGGCCAAGTCAAAGTCCAGACCTGAATCCAATCGAGAATCTGTGGAAAGAACTGAAAACTGCTGTTCACAAATGCTCTCCATCCAACCTCACTGAGCTTGAGCTGTTTTGCAAGGAGGAATGGGAAAAATGTCAGTCTCTCGATGTGCAAAACTGATAGGGACATACCACAAGTGACTTACAGCTGTAATCGCAGCAAAAGGTGGCGCTACAAAGTATTAACTTAAGGGGGCTGAATAATTTTGCACGCCCAATTTTTAAGTTTTTGTTTTGTTAAAAAAGTTTGAAATATCCAATAAATGTCGTTCCACTTCATGATTGTGTCCCACTTGTTGTTGATTCTTCACAAAAATACAGTTTTATATCTTTATGTTTGAAGTCTGAAATGTGCCAAAAGGTCGCAAAGTTCAAGGGGGCCGAATACTTTCGCAAGGCACTGTACCAGCAAAAATGTCCCCATTCCAACTGCAGTAAAGGACGACAACAAGAGCATGTGAGGTGTGGACCTGTCAGATGCGCTTGAAAGCGGCAGCTCTACCCTTTAGCTCAGTGCAAATGTTTCCTGTAATCCATGATTTCTGGTTGGGGTACGTACGTACTGTCACTGTGGGTGGTTGAATTGGACCGATTTACAAGTTCTCAATCTGAAAAAAGTAGTTATTTTAATCTGATAGTCATAAGGTTCCATGACTGTGTCCACACAGGGCACCTGAACGCACAAAATACATGTTGATGATTTTCATTACATTGTTTTATTTAACTTTTGTGTTCCCGTGTGGTGTTCCTGGTCAAAAATAACAGTTCATTGGAAATTAATGGGTGAGACTACAATTAGTGTACAAAATTGAGTTAAGGCACCTGACCAGTCATCATATGGACACACGTCCTCTCCCCGACCCCCACATGCATGTGTTTGAGCTCACACACACACCTCACTTCCCTTATTGGCTGCCATGGCAACCCCCATAGGAACCTTTCCCAATATAATCCTTCCCCCACGGGAACCACAGCTGTTGGCATTCTCACAAACATTCGCAAAATTGGTTCAATAATTTATAGAACTTTTCTCGCAGCGCTGGTATATAAAGCTTATTTTTGAGGCCTTGCTCACAATTAATTCTGTGGCAGCATCATGACCAAACTAAATACTGCATGTGAGGCTCTTGATCATATCTTTGATCATGACACTGGTGAGGAGATATTCCAGGAAAGTGACAGTGAAGATGTATTAGAGGAGGATGTGTCAGAAGTTAAAGACAACACATAATATGATCCAGACCAAGAGACAACCATTGTGAAACAATCCAGTGATGAGGAAGAAGACCCTGCTGCGGTTGTTGTTACATTCCGGTCAAATAATGGGAATTGGTCTTCATGGTCTTCATCCCCACCTGAGAAGAGAGGTCGACTGTCGGCTGAAAACATTATCAGGATGACCCGAGGGCCAACGAGATACACCATATCCTGGATTGATGACATACAATCATGCTTCGAACTGTTCCTGACAGAGTCAATCAAAACTATAGTGATGAACATGACCAACTTGGAGGGGAGACGCGTTTATAAAGACAACTGGAAGGAGGTAGACCAGACAGATGGCCAAGAATACTTGGGTTTCTTGATTTTGGCTGGTGTGTTCAGATACAGAAACCAATCTACCACCAGTTTATATGATGCAGAGTCTGTGCAGGCAATTTTTTGTGCCACTATGTCACTCGACATTTCACGCATTGTCACAGGTGATTCGCTTTGATAACCGTGATACAAGATAAGATCGTCAACAAAACAATCTGGCAGCGATCATAAGAGGTTTGGCACAAGTGGGTAGAGTGCCTGCCACTCATCTATAACCCAAGTCCAGACATCACAGTGCATGAGCATCTGGTTGCTTTTAGGGACTGCTGCCCATTCAAACAGTACATGCCAAGCAAACAGTCTAAATATGGAATACAGATATGGGCAGTATGTGATGACAGGACAAGTTATGCCTAGAACCTGCAGCTTTACAAAGGGAAATCTGCTGTATAAAAGACTGCAGGTCTCCAGGGGCACAACATAACATGTTACAATTTCTTCACTTCATATGATCTCAGCTGCTCCTCAAAAATGACCATGGTGGGGACGGTCAGAAGGGACAAGCCTGAATTGCCTCCTGCCTTACTCACTACCAAGGACAGGGATCGTTTATCTTCTAAATTTGCCTTCACCGATACACACACTCTGCCCGAAGAAAAATAACATTTGCTCCTGATGACAACTCTGCACAAGGATGCCGCTGTGAGTACCAGGGAAGAAGCCTGACGCTATCCTGGATTACAACAGGAGCAAATGGGAATTGACAACCTTGATAAGGTATGTTACTTTTTATCTTTCAAGTCTCATGTACTGTTTTTTTAAATTACCAAATTGTTTTATTTGCACCATAAAAATAAGTTATTTTGTTGTTTGGTGAAATGTTTATTGAATTTGTGAGCAATACAGAGTCAATTATCATTTGAATATGTACATATGTTTTTGATGTGATCATTTAAAACAACGCTTTGATGCAATTTATCACGTTACTATGCAAGACATGAAGTATCACCTGTATCTACTCATTATTTTATTTACTGATTGTTGCACTTTTGCAGGTTACTGGCACATAAAGTTGTAAGAGGATGACGGCAAGTTGGCCCATGCTGGTGTTCTTGAACATCCTAGATGTGTCGACCTACAACACGTTTGTGGTGTGGATGGAGTAGAATCCAGGCTGGAAGCAGGGGACATTCTTCAATAGGAGACTATTCCTAGAAGAGTTGCGGAAAGCCACGGTGGCACCCTTCATTCAAAGGTGTGACACCTTCCTCAAACATCATCCTCTTCTGGATTGTTGAGAGATATACAAGAGCCAGAAGCAATATCTACAGCTGCCAGAGACAGAAAAAAAGGAAGAGGTGGATTATTTTTGCACCAAGAGATGAGAATTATGTGCCATAAATTCAGTGCATATATTTGCAAGGCACATGCAAAAACCACCACGTATTGTCCAACATGTGCTCAAGAACACACAAAATGTAACTACCTTTGATTGACAGATTGTGAACATTTTAAAGTTGTTGTTCTTGTTAGTAATGCTGTTGTTGTTACTGTTGTTCTTTAATATGTTAATGTGTTAATATGTTAATGTTTTAGTTTGGTAAAGTTTTCATGTGTAGTTTTGGGCCTGTCCTTCCTTTACTAATACAATCATACTGGTCAGTTTTGACCGGGAACACAAAAGATGTTTATTCGTGCCACTATTTAAACATTTGAAATGATTCTCAAAACAAATGTCCTTAAACTTTGACACATAGTAGTCTATGATAAATAGCACTATGTATCATCTGAGTATTTATTGTCACGCTACCACGTTCCAAGGGCAGCCCCCCACGCTCAACTCAAAAGATGGTGCACAGAATGCAAAAATATTCTTAGAAATATTTAACCTCCACACATTAACAAGTCCAATAGCTCAAATGAAAGATAAACACCGATTTCTAAAATGTTTTACGGCGAAAACATAGCACATATTTATGTCAAACCACCACCAAAGAAACAGCCGATATACAGCCATTTTGTCGAACAAAAGATGCAACCACAAACGCAGGATTAAAAAAAAATAATTCACTAACCTTTTGAAAATCTTCATCAGATGACAGTAATAGGACATGTTACACAGTACATTTATGTTTTTTTCAATAATATGCAATTTATATCCATAAATCACCGTTTACATTGACGCCATGTTGAGAAAATGCTAAAAAATGTCCGGAGAAATTATAGAAAACTCCGCCAGATAACGCCAATACACTTCATAAACTTTGACTAAATATACATGTTCTACATATAGTTAGAAAGATACACTGCTTCTTAATGCAATCGCTTTGTCACATTTCTTTTTAACGTTACAGAAATCCTTCATTTTTCAATAATATGAGACGGCGCTCAGAGATAAGCAATATTTCTCCGCTATGTTGGAGTCAACAGAAACACAAAATTACAACATAAATATTCCCTTACCTTTGATGGTCTTCGATCAGAATGTAGTGGAAGAAGTCATACTTACCCAAAACATCATTTGGTTTCAATTCGTGTGTCTTTGTATTAGCATATGCTGCAAGTTCCAGCTGAAATACTACCAAAAATGACTTCTGGTCACGAACAGTTGCGCATCAAAACTTCAAAATTACATGTTATATGTCGACTAAACTGGTCAAACTAAGTGCAGAATCAAGCTTTAGGATGTTCTAAACGTACAAAACAATTATCTAATATCTCGGACGAACGTGCTCCTCCGCAGGCGATCTGGAACAAAGGGACGTGTCTCCAAAAAGTGCGCTCTCGTAACCTTGAATTTTCTCGCGACACTCAGTCATTTGCCTACCAAAGGCTCAAAACTCGCGGGATTTGCACAATTAAACGCTGTACTGAATGAGGACATCTAGTGGAAGACATAGAAAGTGTCTCTAGATCCATAGCTGGTTGGGAAGGGTGGGGGCGATGACGTCAAATTTGCCCCAAGTTTGAGGCTCCCAAAAATAGTTTGGGAGATTGCCTGCCCTGTGAGTTCTGCTATACTTAAAGACATAATTCAAATGGTTTTAGAAGCTTTAGAGTTTTCTATCCAAAAATAATTATTATATGCATATATTAGCAATTTTGGACAGATTTTTCTTCAATTTACTATGGGCACGCAATTTCTCCAAAGGGGGCAGTATTCTGCCTATCCTTAACTGGTTTTAAGCTTTTGTTACTCAAAACGAGTTGTATGAGCTCAGGTCAATGACGCCTACAGGCCATGAAAAGTAAATAGAAGTTCAAAACGTGTAATGTTCACAATAATTTAAGTTGATAAAAAGATCAGGCAACATTGGGTGACAATAAAGATATTACTATGGATTTATAATCAGCTATAATTGGGCGGTCATTTTGGACCGGGAACACAGAATGCATTAACATGAAACAAACACAACAGGAGGGTTAACGATGGCAAGGTGACTGGGAATATGGCCTAATACAAACAGTGTAGTTATTCCCTCTGTAAGGCAATGAAACAGGCAACGCGTCATTATAGAGACAAAGTGGGGTGGCAATTCAATGGCTCAGACAAGAGATGTATGTGGCAGGGTCTACAGACAATCACGGACTATAAAGAGAAAACCAGCCACGTTGTGGACACCGATGTCTTGCTTCCAGACAAGCTAAACACCTTCGCCCGCTTTGAGGATAACACACTGCCACAGACGTGGCCCTTTACCAAGGACTGTGGGCTCTGAACCCTGCCCTGCTCCAAGAAGTAGGACAGATCAAGTTCGACCGCCTCTTCAACCTCAGGAGGCTGAAAAAATGTGGATTGGCACCTAAAACCATAAAACTTTTACAGAAGCACAATTGAGAGCATCCAGCTGGGCTGTATTACCACCTGGTACGGTAACTGCACCATCTGCAAATGCAGGGCTTTCCTGAGGGTGGTGTGGCCTGCCCAAATGCATCAACGGGGGCAAACTACCTGTCCTCCAGGACACTTACAGCACCCGATGTCACAGGAAGGTCAATAAGATCATCAAGGACAACAAACACCCAAGCCTCTGCCTGTTCACCCCACTATCATCCAGAAGGCGAGGTCAGTACAGGTGAATCAAAGCTGGGACCAAGAGACTGAAAAACAGCTTCTGTCTCAATACCATCAGACTGTTAAATAGCATTTACTAGCACATTAGAGGCTGCTGCCCTGTATACGTACATAGACTTGACATCCCTGTCCACTTTAGTAATGAAACATTTGTCTCTTTCATAATGTTTAGATATTTTGCATTACTCATCTCAAATGTATATTGTATTCTATCCTATTCTACTGTAGCTTAGTCTATATATTCTTGTGTCCTTTACATTAGATGTTTGTGTATTGTTATGAAATTGTTAGATATTACTGCACAGTTGGAGCTAGAAACACAAGCATTTCGCTACACCCGCAATAACATCTGCTTAACACGTGTATGTGACAAATACAATTTGATTTGGCTCTACAAACTTGTTGGATGCATTTGCTCTTTGTTTTTGTTGTTTCAGATTATTTTATGCCCAATATAAATAAATTGTTAATAAGAATATAACGTTTTTACATTCATATGGATGCCACCATGATTATGAATAGTCCTGAATGAATCATGAATAATAATCAGTGAGAAAGTTAGACACACATATCATGCCCCCCAAAATCCTAACCTTCCCTGTTATTGTAATGGTATTCAGTTAGCATGTCTTGGGGGTATGAAATGTGTGCATCTGTAACTTGGTCAACGTCTGGCTGCCAGCTGAACATGGACCAGACTGGTGGACATGGGTAGAAGGACTGATGTTGTAGCCCTGTTTTTTGATGTTGGTGATCACTTGCCTGGCATAGTCCAGGACGAGATCGGGCTCCTGGAGCCGGACAGTTCACTTCCAGTGGTGCAAAGCTGTTTGCCAGGTGGAGTGGACCCTCTTAAGGCAGGAAAGAACCACCTCGGTTAAGACTCCCTTGGGCCCTTTCACCGAACAACCTCGGCCCAGTCTCTGTGGTGAAGTTGAGTTGAACAAGTCACCTACTCCAAGAAGTAGGACAGATCAACCTCGACCAACTCTCCACCACCCTTGGCGAGAGAAATTCATGGTTGTCCAGTGATATCCATTGGATAGCCGTCGGAAGCCATAATGCTAAAAACAAAGCAGGCTAGCCAAAGCTAGGAGTGATAGCTTCAAGTTGAAAAAGTTGAGTAAGATGGTTCGTTCTGTGAAGTGCTAAACCAAATAGGCAGCAAAAACAAAAAAAGATGAGTGAATTGGTCCGGACATGTACAGGCCATCGGTCAAATCAAATCAGATGTATTTATATAGCCCTTCTTACATCAGCTTATATCTCAAAGTGCTTTACAGAAACCCAGCCTAAAACCCCAAACAGCAAGCAATGCAGGTGTAGAAGCACGGTGGCTCTGAAAAACACCCTAAAAAGTCCAAAAACTAGGAAGAAACCTAGAGAGGAATCAGGCTATGATGGGTGGCCAGTCCTCTTCTGGCTGTTTCAGGTGGAGATTATAACAGAACATTGCCAAAATGTTCAAATGTTCATAAATGACCAGCAGGGTCAAGTAATAATAATAACAGTAGTTGTCGAGGGTGCAACAGGTCAGCACCTCAGGAGTAAATGTCAGTTTTCTTTTCATAGCCGATCATTGAGATTAGCTCGACCGCTCCTGCTGTCTCTAGAGAGTTGAAAACAGCAGGTCTGGGACAGGTAGCACATCTGGTGACAAGGTCAGGGTTCCATAGCCACAGGCAAAACAGTTGAAACTGGAGCAGCAGCACGGCCAAGCCAAGTTAACTGGGGACAGCAAGAGAGATTACCTAAATTCACACAGGACACCGGATAAGACAGGAGAAATACTCCAGATATAACAGACTGACCCTTGCCCCCCCGACACAAACTACTGCTGCATAAATACTGGAGGCTGAGACAGGACGGGTCAGGAGACACTGTGGCCCCATCCGATGATACCCCCAGACAGGGCTAAACAGGCAGTATATAACCCTTTCCACTTTGCCAAAGCACAGGCCCACACCACGGTCGAAACACTCAATTACATAAAATATAAAATAGCCTATAAATGAGGATAAAATGGCTTACAGACGACTTTAACCTGTTAAGCCTAAAATCAACACCACACCATCACACCTGCTCCTCCATGCTTCACTGTGGGAACCACACCACACAGCCTTGGTTTCATGCATGTCAACATCAGAAGCCTCCTCCCTAAGTTTGTTTTACTCACTGCTTTAGCACACTCCGCCAACCCTGATGCCCTTGCAGTGTCTGAATCCTGACTTAGGATGTCCAGTAAAATGAAATGCATGCTCTTCATCCGATCGCTGCCCACACCCGCCCTCCCGACTAGCATCACTACTCTGGACGGTTCTGACTTAGAATGTGGGGACAACTACACATACCTAGGTGTCTGGCTAGACTTTAAACTCTCCTTCCAGACTCATATTAACCTGTTAAGCCTACCCCTGTTTACTGCCCCTTCTGGAGGAATTGGGTACCCATATAAAACAGGATACATTTTTGTCAAAAGTTGCTAATATGTGCATATAAAAAATATTATCGAATAGAAAACACTCTAAAGCTTCTAAAACCGTTTAAATTTTGTCTCTATGTAAAGCAGAAGTCTCAGGGCATGCATTCTCCCAAAGTCTCTCTTGTCATGGAAAAAGTTGGCCCAACTTTGACATCATCGTATACGCCTTCCCAAACAACTACCGCTCTGGGAACAGTCTGTACGTGTTCAGTGCGAAGCCTGCTTTCAATGGGGCTTCCCATTGTGAGAATCGCGCGCTCACGAGACGTTGAGCATGCCGAAAGGTCTCGGTCACGCGAAAAAAAGTGTACGATTATGCGCGCTCTGCTCCTGTGAAGTCTTTTCTTCAGGATCGATTAAAAGATGTGTGTGTTCCGCTTCGTCCTCACAATTGCTGTACACCTTTATAACATGTTAACGCTTAATTATGAACATAGTTTGACAAGTTTACTCGACATATAATATATATTTTCGACGTGGCTATTTTGAGAACCGAAAGACGCAGACTTGAAAACTAAACGCTGTTTTGGTAAGTATAATCCCTTCCAGGTCTTTTGATGGAAGAACAGCAAAGGTAAGGGAATATTTACGTGGTAATTTTGGGTTTCTGTCGACTCCAAGATAGAGGAGGCATAATGATACATTTGGAGCGCCGACTCCTAGTATAGCCTAATGAACGAAACCTGTAACGTTAAAAATAAATGTAACACAGCGATTGCATTTAGAAGCAGTGTATCTTCCTATACATGTGTAAAACATGCATATTTAGTCAAAGTTTATGATGTGTATTCCTTGTTAGCTGACGTTATCTGCCGGAGCTATTTCATTTCTCCTGACATTTTAGTAGCATTTTTTGAACGATGCGTCATTGTAAACAGAGATTTATGGATATATATTGCAGATTATTGAAAAAAATGAATGTACTGTGTAACATGTTATATTACTGTCATCTGATGAAGATTTCAAAAGGTTAGTGAAATTATTTTTTTTTTAATCCTGCGTTTGTTGATTGCATATTTTTTCCTACTTGGCTATGCTAATGAGCTATGTCTGCGGTGGTGGTTTGACATAAATATGTGCTATGTTTTCGCCGTAAAACATTTTAGAAATCTGACTTGTTGCCTGGATTCACAACGAGTGTAGCTTTAATTCAATACCCTGTATGTGTATTTTAATGAACGTTTGAGTTTTAACTAATACTATTAGCATTTAGCGTAGTGCATTTGCATTTCCAGAGCTCTAGATGGGACGCCTGCGTGCCAGGTAGGAGCAAGAGGTTAACTAGTCGCTCCACTACTCTGTCCAAACACAACTTGTCCCAGAATCTATTGGTGATGCTTTTTCAAGAAGGAAAAGGAGTACTGTCAAATATGTTACAGCATCTCTGCTGTAAAGGACAATTATTGTATTATGCTGGCAACTCTGGTGCCAGTGTAATGCAGTACATTTTCAGGGAAAGTTTTACAGTGTATCTATTAGCCAATCAAAATACCTCACACACATCTACAACCCCAACGATTTGTTTCTTTCAGGCGGTTATTGACACTTGTGTTGGCTAGCGTAGAAGTAGGCGTGGGCATATATTCTGTAGCTGCATGTTTCTCTTCTATCTGCATGTCTTTGTCTGTTAAGTTGAAGGAGGAAGTCATTGAGACGCATCCCCAGGTCTTTATCTGGTTACACAAAATGAGCCACATTAATATGCGGAAAGTTAGATAATAGCTAATTACTCCAACCTGCACATCTCTTCATAGCTTGGCATGTAACCAAATGCTATTGCAAAATAATATTGTTAGACTATGATAGCTCAACAGAGAGAAGGTAGATTATATTATACAATGTGACCATAGTTGTCTTAGGTTCTGGAAGATGACTACAGGACCTAAACAAGCAGAACACGTCCCTCCATTATAGGTGGTTGTCCTCTTTTTCTACCTCATCCTCCCTTTCGGTCTTATTTCTTCCTTTGTTACTTTGTTACTTACTTGTTCCTCCTGACCCTGAGACATTATCTCTCTCTGTCTAATGGACCAGCATCATCTGCCTTAATAAGAAGGACAATTCTCTATAGCCCTCACACTATACTATGGACCTCGAAGCCAGTTCCACTACTTTTTTAAATTGTGCCCTCTAATCAGGGACTGATTTAGACATGGGACACCAGGTGGCTGCAATTCATTGTCAGGTAGAACAGAAAACCATCATGCTCCGGACCCCGAAGGGTAAGAGTTGAATACACCTGCTCTGCAGAGACCACAACCATCATCAGGGGCTGACACAATGGAGACAAGCACACATACTATATTTATCTGAGCACACAAATATGGACGCAGTGTATCTTTTGTATTGCTGGGTTAGATGGGAGACCACCTCTGAAATATCCCTTTTTCCGAAACGGCGGTCCAACGGATGGGGTCGAGACCTACCGCAGTCAGCTGTCAGAAGCACTGCATGGTTTTTGTTTAGACTCTTGAGTTTGGATTATTCCCCTCTGTGAGGAGTCATTGTATCTACTCTTCCACTCTCTTTTCTCTCACTGCAACTCAGTAAGGCGGTATGTGTCTGACTGTGTGAAGCCAAGCCCATTGATGTAGCTGAGCTCTTCTCAGCAAAAGGAAGTACACTGCCAGCCAGGCAGGCCTACTATCTATATCAGTGGTCACCAACCTTTTCTGAGTCAAGATCACTTGGAGTCAAAATGCAGGCCGAGATCTACAGCTCAGATAAAAAAAACATGACTTAAAACATAGGCCTATGCAACATTAACCAATTATAAACAGTTCTGTAGCAATAAGGTTTGTGCAGCAGGTGTCACACCCTGACCATAGTTTGCTTGTATGTTTCTATGTTTTAGTTGGTCAGGGTGTGATCTGAGTGGGTATTCTATGTTGGATGTCTTGTTTGTCTATTTCTATGTCTGGCCTGATATGGTTCTCAATCAGAGGCAGGTGTTAGTCATTGTCTCTGATTGGGAACCCCACCTCTTTAAGGAATACCTAGGATAGGATAAGTAATCCCTCTCACCCCCCCCCCCTTTAAGATTTAGATGCACTATTGTAAAGTGACTGTTCCACTTGATGTCATAAGGTGAATGCACCAATTTGTAAGTCGCTCCGGATAAGAGCGTCTGCTAAATTACTTAAATGTAATGTAAATGTAACCATATTTAGGTAGCCTGGGTTTCACTGTGTGTTTGTGGGTGATTGTTTCCTGTCTCTGTGTTTTGCACCAGATAGGGCTGTTTTAGGTTTTCTCACATTTATTGTTTTTGTAGTGTTCCGTGTTTATCTTTTGTTATTAAACATGAATCAAAGAAACCACGCTGCATTTTGGTCCGCCTCTACTTCACCTAAAGTAAACCGTTACAGCAGGCTATAGGCCCAATACATTATCACTGCATATTGGCTACACTTGAATTGCCCTGCCAATGTTGTTCTTCTCAGACCAATTTGAAATTATATTAAAAAAACGTCGGTATATAAACACACTGGGAAAATATATATTTTCTATTACTTGTGAGGCACAGCTGAGTGAGTATAATTATTAGCTATTTTACTGGACTGATGGCCTGCATCTGATAGTCAGTCTTCATGTGCCTACGCGTATAGTCAGAAGTTTACATACACCTTAGCCAAATACATTTAAGGATCTAAATGATAAGAATACGTCCCTTTTTTTCCAATTTTTGCCTAAAAGGACATACCCAAATCTAACTGCCTGTAGCTCAGGCCCTGAAGCAAGGGCATCAATTTGAAAGGAAACACTTTGAACTATGTGGAAATATGAAAGGAACATAACAGAATAGATCTGGTAAAAGATAATACAATGAAAGAACCAACCTTTCTTTTGAATTTTTTGTTCTATCATCTTTGAAATGCAAGACAAAACCAAAACTACTTTTGCCTGCCAAATCAGTTATGTTATACTCACAGACACTATTTTAACAGTTTTGGACATTTTAGCGTGTTTTCTATCCAAATATAGTTATATGCATATTATATCTTCTGGGCCCGAGTAGCAGGCCGTTTCATTTGGGCTTGCTTTTCATCCAAAATTCAGAATGCTACCCCCGACCCTAGAGAAGTTAAAGGCAGCAGTCAACTTAGTGTATGTAAACTTCTGACCCACTGGAATTGTGATACAGTGAACTTTGTATTGGTGGAATAATCTGTCTGTAAACCATTGTTGAAAAATGACTTGTGTCATGCACAAAGTAGATGTCCTAACCAACTTGCCAAAACTACAGTTTGTTAATAAGACATTTGTGGAGTGGTTGAAAAACGAGTTTTAATGACTCCAACATAAGTGTATGTAAACTTCCGACTTCAACTGTATGCTACGGCCACAAGACACAGGCCTCCTTATTTTAGAATTTCTAAGCAAACAACTGGAGGCAGGTCCTTCTCCTATAAAGCTAAATTTTTATGGACTGGTCTGCCTATCCATGTGAGAGACGCAGACTCAGTCTTGAACTTGAAGTCTTTACTGAAGACTAATCTCTTCAGTAGGCCCTATGATTGAGTGTCGTCTGGCCCAGGAGTGTGAAGATTTTAGGCAAGGCACTGGAGCAACAATCCGCCCTTGCTGTCTCTGCCTGGCCGGATCCCCTCCACTTGGATTCTCTGCCTCTGACCCTTACTAGTGCTCTTCCATTCTATCTCTAGGAGGGGTGCATCACTTGAGTGAACAGAACTACAGAGTTTATTCTACTTTCCATCCGCTCCTGAAGCTTAATGGAAGATGTAGATGACATGTAGATGGTCCTCAGTGGTGATAAGATTAGTAGAATGTTGGTTTGAAGAGTAGTAGAGTGGTCCCATTTAAATTCACTTTTCTAGATACTTTCTTAGGACAGCTGATCAGCCGTACCAGTGATTGTTCGAGAAGGGAGTTTTCTCCACCTCGTGTTGGTATGCAGGTTTCAAACCACTTTACACGCACAGCTGCAGCCTTGCGGTGCTCTGGTCTATGTTAATGTCTTTACCAATCCTTTGTTGCACTCTGACCTCACTCGAGGCGTGGCTACTTTCAGTGCAAAGTTTATAGGAGATAATTTATCTTATGGCTCCTAAAATCACTTAACCATCTTATCAAAAACACTTTCATAATTCTTCAAACTTTTAGCGTCCCACCTGATCAACATCTGGTAAAATTGCAGAGAACGAAATTCAAACTACAGATTTATAAATATTGAACTTTCCTAAAATCACAAGTGTAATAAATCAAAACAAGCTTAAATTCTTGTTAATCCAGCCGCTGTGTCAGATTTCAAAAAGGCATTACGGCGAAAGCACACCACGTGATTGATTGTCTGACCACAGCGCCCCGCATACAAAACCATGAAACATATTTCAACCAGGCAGATGCGCCACGAAAGTCAGAAATACTGATATGCCTTACCTTTGATGATCTTCTTCTGTTGGCACTCAAAAAGGTCCCAGATACATCACAAATGGTCCTTTTGTTCAATAATGTCCTTCTTTATATCCATAAAATCTCAGTTTAGCTGACGCGCTTCAGTCAATAATCCACCCAGTTTCCCTCCATCAAAATGAATCCCAAGCGTTACTAATAACCCTTTCCAAACAAGTCAAACAACATTTAGAATCACACCTTTGGTACCATAATATGTAAATAAACTTGGAAATTTAAGACGGAGAATCGTTATTGTCCCTACCGGAGAAAAATACCAAAGAAAGCGTTCTCTTCCACGTCCTTGGAAACACTTTGCCAAAATGGGAGCCACCTAGAAAACTATCATTTATGGCTCATTTGTCCAAAAACCAGCATGAAACTCTTTCTAAAGACTGTTGACATCTAGTGGAAGCCCTAGGGACTGCAATCTGGGAGGATTTTGCCTTATAACAAAAGTGACAGCCATTGAAAACATTTTGGGATGGTTTGTCCTCTGGGTTTTGCCTGCCATATCAGTTCTGTTATACTCACAGACATTTTAACAGTTTTAGAAACTTTAGTGTTTTCTGTCCAAATTGACCAATTATATGCATATGCTAACTTCTGGGCCTGAGTAACAGGCAGTTTACATTTGGCACGCTTTTCATCCGGACGAGAAAATACTGCCCCCTACCCAAGAGAGGTTAAGGATGGAGACTTCGTACATTTCAAGTTACAGTATTTCCTTAAAAACACTTAATGACATCAAAAAATTAAAAACGATATGACATTGGTTTTCTATAGCTCGTCTCTAACCATTCCCAACATTCTCATGTTAGAAATTTTGTTCCAGTATTAACTTTCGAATGTGTTATAGTTTCAACGGGGAAAGTTTCTCTCCTTTAACTTCTTGGTGACAGGGGGCAGTATTTTCACGTCCGGCTGAAATGCATGCCCAAATTCAACTATCTGCTACTCATCCCGAGAATATAAGATATGCATATTATTAGAAGATTTGGATAGAAAACACTCTGAAGTTTCTAAAACTGTTTGAATGTTGTCTGTGGGTATCACAGAACTTATGTAGCAAGCGAAACCCCGAGGACAAACCATTCAAATATATTTTTTTGAGGCCACTCTCTTTTCAACTTTCTTGCAGTTCCTATTGCTTCCCCTGGATGTCAACAGTCTTTAGAAATTGGTTGAGGTTTTTCCTTTGTGTAATGAAGAAGTACGGCCATCTTGAACGAGGTTCACTTGAAATGTACTGTTAGATAGAGGTGCGTGACCAGAAAGCATGCTTCAGTTTGTTTTCTTCCTGTATTGAACACAGATCATCCCGTCTTCAATTTTATCGATTATTTACATTAAAAAATACCAGAAAATATCATGCCAGGAATATAAGATATGCATATTATCAGTAGATGTGGATAGAAAACCCTCAGAATAATGTCTGTGAGTATAACAGAACGTATGTAGCAGGCAAAACCATGAGGACAAACTGTTCAGATTTTTTTTTTGGTCTCTGTCCACTGAGTTCTCATTGGCACATGATATTTCTTAGGAACCTGTTTTCAGTTCCAACCGCCTCCACTGGATGTCACCAGTCTTTGGAATTTGGTTGAGGTTATTCATTTGTGCAATGAAGAAGGTCATCTAGGAACTGGGTAACACTGTTGAGAGTGCGCAAGACGTGATTTGTTGTCTTCCTGTATTGAACACAGATAAACCCGTCTACAATTTTATCGATTATTAACGTTTAAAAATACCTAAAGTTGTATTACAAAAGTAGTTTGATATATTTTGGCAAAGTTTATAGGCAACTTTTTAAATATTTTGTAGTGACGTTGCGTTTTTTGGAAGCTGTTTTTTTCTGGATCAAACGCATCAAATAAATGGACATTTGTATATATATGGACGGAATTAATCGAACAAAAGGACCAATTGTGATGTTTATGGGACATATTGGAGTGCCAACAAAAGAAGCTCGTCAAAGGTAAGGCATGTTTTATTTTTTATTTCTGCGTTTTGTGTAGCACCTGCAGGGTTGAAATATGCTACCCTCTTTGTTTATTATTGGGCTATAATCAGATAATAGCTTCTTATGCTTTCGCCGAAAAGTCTTTAAAAAATCTGACATGTTGGCTGGATTCACAATGAGTGTAGTTTTAATTGAGTATCTTACATGTGTGTTTTAATGAAAGTTTGATTTTTATATCATTTTATTTGAATTTGCCTCGCTGCATTTTCCCTGTTTTTTGCCCAAGTGGGACGCAACTTTCCCCTATACCGTAAGAGGTTAAGATACTTTTCTTGGATGCTTGATTGCTAAACTTCCAGTAAAGCAAGAAAAACAGAAGTAGACATGCTCAGGATATTTTTAATAGTGCAGGGTGAGCTGCACACAGTGGAGTTACTACTAAGGCACATCACCTCAGTGCCAACAGTATTACTCTGGTTCATAGGTATATGATTACTGCATACAATAGCTGTAGGATCAGCAGAGGCATTCAGGGCAGTAAGAGGGACATACATTTTGCCTTCCAATGCCCCAAGGATAATGTACATTTGCAATTGGTATGTATTAAATGAGTGATATTTGGAACAATTATAAGTCATTGCCTAGACACAGTCTTATAATGCTGTGAAAGGATCCATTAACCCAAATGATTTGGGTGGATCCCATCCTCCTTATAATATGAGTTTAGTTTCCAGAAGGTATCAAATGTGTCAATAAATGTTGCAGCCACAGAGCTGCAATAGTCTCATAGCCAGTTGTGGAGGGCAACACGTTTTCTGAACTGTCCAATGCCACAATTTTGGGAGTGCAGAAGGCCAGATATTATGGGGAGTTTGTTGGTGTCAAGCAGAGACCCAAACAGTTCTTTAAAATCGATCATCAGCTGTTCTGAGCTGCCATTCATAATCTCATTTGACCCAAATGAACCATTACAGTATCAGCCCTCAGTGTATCAGCCCCCGGTGACTGACTTACAGCTTTGGGAAGCAACCCAAAGCAATACAATTACAATCACTGATAAATCCTATTTAAAGCCACAGCCATATTGACTGACGTTCGATAATATGTATTAATTGATTATGGAATAATTCCCTATGATCATACTATAATACAAATATAGTGGTTTGATTTCACCAGCACGATCCCTGAAGTTAACAAACAAAGTGGGCGGGGTTAGGCTGTTGAAATTTTGGGTCACAGATTGTGGCTTTAAAAACCTCTCCTTTGCTATCCTTTCCTTCCATATTGAAGGAGAAACATCTACCAAAAAAATAGCGCAATAAACGTCCTCTATTGACCTCCTTCTAATGGCTGCCTTAATACCTTAATATCTGCCTTAATATCCCCCACATGATCCTCCCCCACATCAAATATATTTCAATAGCAGCCCATTAAACATTACCTGGCTTATATGCAATATAATTGCTACTTAAATTACCAATTATGTTTCGCCGTGCCTTTTGTCATATAGATTTTTAAAAACATTTTTACATTGAGCCATACGATGCAGGAAGTGGCTGTAGTGGTGCTGGTGTGTGTTGGAGTTGTGTATATGTATTACTGTGCCGTAGCCTGGTTCTCAGTACAGTGTACAGAGTGCACTGCTGGCAATGTATCCGGGCAGGGATTTGCATGAAATAATGAGATATCATTAGTTCACTATCCTCATTACAAGGTCCTCATCAGCAGAGTCTTGAGTGCAATAGTAATTCATATGGAATGGAGAAAAAGAGGGGCATCCTACCCCAAATGCCATTTTGATTGGCGTTTTTCCCATTTTTTATCGAACGCAGGATAAACATTAAAGGCAGGGTAGACACTTTGTTTTAGTTAACATTGCACACATACACACACATTCCATTGAGCTCATACACATGTAACGGATGTGAAACGGCTAGCTTAGTTAGCGGTGCGCGCTAAATAGCGTTTCAATCGGTTACGTCACTTGCTCTGAGACCTTGAAGTAATATAATATAATAATATATGCCATTTAGCAGACGCTTTTATCCAAAGCGACTTACAGTCATGTGTGCATACATTCTACATATGGGTGGTCCCGGGGATCGAACCCACTACCCTGGCGTTACAAGCGCCATGCTTTACCGTAGTTCCCCTTGCTCTGCAAGGGCCGTGGCTTTTGTGGAGCGATGGGTAACGATGCTTCGAGGGTGACTGTTGTTGATGTGTGCAGAGGGTCCCTGGTTCGCGCCCGGGTATGGGCGAGGGGACGGACGTAAAAGTTATTCTGTTACACACACATGGAGGGTATGGCCCCTGCAAAACTCAGGGTCACATTCTGTGTGTGTGTGTGTGTGTGTGTGTGTGTGTGTGTGTGTGTGTGTGTGTGTGTGTGTGTGTGTGTGTGTGTGTGTGTGTGTGTGTGTGTGTGTGTGTGTGTGTGTGTGTGTGTGTGTGTGTGTGTGTGCGTGCGTGCGTGCGTGCGAGAGTGAGGTGCTCCTGTCATCGGTGACTCCAGCTGCCTAGAAGGACACCCCCATCACAAGTGGGGAGCAGAATCAGCCAGACCAGGAGAAAGCAGTTAAGGGAGCCACATGGCTGTAAGAGAAGAAAGACAAGCTTGGCCAACTCTCAAACGGGTTACCCTTTTCCAGGATGACACTACTTCTTCATTGCACAAATGAATAACTTCAACCAAAGATTGGTGACATCCAGTGGAAGCGGTAGGAACTGAAAACAAATTCCTAAGAAATATTGTTTGCGAATGAGAAATCAGTGAACAGACAGAGACCTCAAGAAAAAATGTCTGAACAGTTAGTCCTCAGGGTTTTGCCTGCTACATAAGTTATGTTATACTCACAGACATGATCCAAACAGTTTTAGAAACTTCAGTGTTTTCTATCCAAATCTACTAATGTAATGCATATCTTATATCCTTGGCATGAGTAGCAGGAAGTTGAAATTGGGCATGCTATTTATCCAAAAGTGAAAATGCTGCCCCCTATACGTTAAGAAGTTTCTGTGTTTGAGCCAATCAGTTCTGTTGTGACAAGGTAGGGGTGGTATACAGATGATTACCCTATTTGTTAACCTGTTACTCCTACCCCCTACTTTTTCGAACATTCTGTTAAAAATCGTGCAACAATTCAGCGCCCTGCTACTCATTCCAGGAATATAGTATATGCATATGATTAGTATGTGTGGATAGAAAACACTCAGACGTTTATAAAACTGGTTAAATCACGGGTGTGACTATAACAGAACGTGCCTTTCATCGAAAAGTGCAAGAAAATCTGATCACTGAAAATGGGAAAATATATCCATGCGCCACTTCAACCCATTGTTAAACGTGATCCACATTAAATGGGGCCGAGGTTGCAATACCTACAGCTTCCACACGATGTCAACAATCTTGTCATTTGCCTACGATTTGTTTCTTGGTCAAACAGACACAAGGCAGCGCAGTTCTTCCGGTCTCCGACCGGATATTTTGGTTGAGATTTACCCAGACATTATTTCCAGACGTACCGCTATAGAATATACATCGCCTCGTGATCAATTTGATCGCTTATTAACGTTTACTAATACCTAAAGTTGCATTACAAAAGTATTTCGAAGTGTTTTGTGAAAGTTTATCGTCAACTTTTTTAATTAACGTTTTTTGTTGATCACACAGTCTTCATAGATCGATATCTAGGCAATATATGGACCGATTTAATCGGGAAAAAAAGACCCAATAGTGATTATGGGACATCTAGGAGTGACAACAAAGAAGATGGTCAAAGGTAATGAATGTTTTATATTTTATTTGTGTGGTTTGTGTAGCGATGACTATGCTAATTATTTTGTTTACGTCCCCTGCGGGTCTTTTGGGGTGTTACATGCTATCAGATAATAGCTTCTCATGCTTTCGCCGAAATCTGACTTGTTGCCTGGATTCACAACGAGTGTAGTTTCAAATTCAATACCCTGCATGTGTATTTTAATGAACGTTTGAGTTTTAACTAGTACTATTAGCATTTAGCGTAGCGCATTTGCATTTCCAGATGTCTAGATGGGACGCCTGCGTGTAAGGTAGGAGCAAGAGGTTAACGTGACGTGGTGTGATCATAACAACATACAGGTACTCAAGTCCTTCTGTTCACCTGATTTAGAATTCCTCATAATCAAATGTCGACCGCATTATCTTCCAAGGGAATTCTCTTCAATTATAATCACAGCCGTATATATTCCCCCCCAAGCAGACACATCGATGGCTCTGAACGAACTTTATTTGACTCTTTGCAAACTGGAATCCATTTATCCGGAGGCTGCATTCATTGTAGCTGGGGGTTTTAACAAGGCTAATCTGAAAACATGACTCCCTAAATTTTATCAGCATATCGATTGCGCAACCAGGGCGGGAAAAACCTTGGATCATTGCTATTCCAACTTCCGTGACGCATATAAGGCCCTGCCCCGCCCTCCTTTTGGAAAAGCTGACCACGACTCCATTTTTTTGATCCCTGCCTACAGACAGAAACTAAAACAAGAAGCTCCCGCGCTGAGGTCAATTCAACGCTGGTCCAACTAATCTGATTCCACACTCCAAGACTGCTTCCATCACGTGGACTGGGATATGTTTCGTATTGCGTCAGACAACAACATTGACGAATACGCTGATTCGGTGAGCGAGTTCATTAGAACGTGCGTTGAAGATGTCATTCCCATAGCAACGATTAAAACATTCCCAAACCAGAAACCAGGATATCTTGCTCCCAGGCAGACTAAATAACTTTTTTGCCCGCTTTGAGGACAATACAGTGCCACTGACACTGCCCGCAACTAAAACATGCGGACTCTCCTTCACTGCAGCCGACGTGAGGAAAACATTTAAATGTGTCAACCCTCGCAAGGCTGCAGGCCCAGACGGCATCCCCAGCCGCGCCCTCAGAGCATGCGCAGACTAGCTGGCTGGTGTATTTACGGACATATTCAATCAATCCCTATCCCAGTCTGTTGTTCCCACATGCTTCAAGAGGGCCACCATTGTTCCTGTTCCCAAGTAAGCTAAGGTAACTGAGGTAAATGACTACCGCCCTGTATCACTCACTTCCGTCATCATGAAGTGCTTTGAGAGACAAGTCAAGGACCATATCACCTCCACCCTACCTGACACCCTAGACCCACTCCAATTTGCTTACCGCCCAAATCGGTCCACAGACGATGCAATCTCAACCACACTGCACACTGCCCTAACCCATCTGGACAAGAGGAATACCTATGTGAGAATGCTGTTCATCGACTACAGCTCGGCATTTAACACCATAGTGCCCTCCAAGCTCGTCATCAAGCTCGAGACCCTGGGTCTCGACCCCGCCCTGTGCAACTGGGTAATGGTCTTCCTGACGGGCCACCCCCAGGTGGTGAGGGTAGGCAACAACATTTCCACCCCGCTGATCCTCAACACTGGGGCCCCACAAGGGTGCGT
This sequence comes from Oncorhynchus gorbuscha, assembly GCF_021184085.1. Taxonomy (NCBI): domain Eukaryota; kingdom Metazoa; phylum Chordata; class Actinopteri; order Salmoniformes; family Salmonidae; genus Oncorhynchus; species Oncorhynchus gorbuscha. Next base: position 33,419,573 of record NC_060193.1, on the reverse strand, counting down.
TCTGAGCCCTCTCCTGTACTCCCTGTTCACCCACGACTGCGTGGCCACGCACGCCTCCAATTCAATCATCAAGTTTGTGGACGACACAACAGTGGTAGGCTTGATTACCAACAACGACGAGATGGCCTACAGGGAGGAGGTGAGGGCCCTCGGAGTGTGGTGTCAGGAAAATAACCTCACACTCAACGTCAACAAAACTAAGGAGATGATTGTGGACTTCAGGAAACAGCAGAGGGAACACCCCCCTATCCACATTGATGGGACAGTAGTGGAGAGGGTAGTAAGTTTTAAGTCCTGAGGCGTACACATCACAGACAAATTGGTCCACCCACACAGACAGCATCGTGAAGAAGGCGCAGCAGCGCCTCTTCAACCTCAGGAGGCTGAAGAAATTTGGCTTGTACCAAAAGCACTCACAAACGTCTACAGATGCACAATCGAGAGCATCCTGGCAGGCTGTATCACCGCCTGGTACGGCAACTGCTCCGCCCACAACCGTAAGGCTCTCCAGAGGGTAGTGAGGTCTGCACAACGCATCACCGGGGGCAAACTACCTGCCCTCCAGGACACCTACACCCCGCTATCATCCAGAAGGCGAGGTCAGTACAGGTGCATCAAAGCTGGGACCGAGAGACTGAAAAACAGCTTCTACCTCAAGGCCATCAGATTGTTAAACAGCAACCACTAACATTGAGTGGCTGCTGCCAACACACTGACACTGACACTGACTCAACTCCAGCCACTTTAATAATGGGAATTGATGGGAAATGTCAAATATATCACTAGCCACTTTAAACAATGCTACCTAATATAATGTTTACATACCCTACATTATTCATCTCATACGTATACGTATATACTGTACTCTATATCATCTACTGCATCCTTATGTAATACATGTATCACTAGCCACTTTAACTATGCCACTTTGTTTACATACTCATCTCATATGTATATACTGCACTCAATACCATCTACTATATCTTGCCTATGCCGCTCTGTACCATCACTCACTCATATATCTTTATATACATATTCTTATCCCCTTACACTTGTGTCTATAAGGTAGTAGTTTTGGAATTGTTAGCTAGATTACTTGTTGGTTATTACTGCATTGTCGGAACTAGAAGCACAAGCATTTCGCTACACTCGCATTAACATCTGCTAACCATGTGTATGTGACAAATACAATTTGATTTGATCTCCGCATGTGTTTTATATTTTTTATCTCACCTTTATTTAACCAGGTAGGCCAGTTGAGAACAAGTTCTCATTTACAACTGCGACCTGGCCAAGATAAATCAAAGCAGTGCGACAAAAAAGCAACAACACAAAGTTACTGTATATAGATTTTTCTATGGTATTATTGACTGTACTTTTGTTTATCCCATTTGTGTGTGCAAATGGAATAAGGAGGTAAAGCAATAAATAGGCCATAGTAGTGAAGTAATTTCAATTTAGCAAATTAACACTGGAGTGATAGATGTGCAGATGAGAAGAAATACTGGTGGGCAAAATAGCAAAAAGGTAAATAAAAACAATATGTAGATGAGGTAGGTAGTTGGATGGGCTATTTACAGATGGGCTATGTACAGCTGCAGCGATCAGTAAGCTGCTCAGATAGCTGATGCTTAAAGTTAGTGAGGGAGATATAAGCCTCCAACTTCAGCAATTTCTTTCAATTTGTTCCAGTCATTGGCAGCAGAGAACCGGAAGGAAAGGAGGCCAAATGAGAACTTGGCTTTGGAGGTGACCAGTCAAATATACCTGCTGGAGTGTGTGCTACGGGTGGGTGTTGTTATGGTGACCAGTGAGCTGACAAAAGGCAGCGCTTTACCTAGCAAAGACTTATAGATGACCTGGAGCCAGTGGGTTTGGCGACGAATATGTAACGAGGGCCAGCCGACGAGAGCATACAGGTCGCAGTGGTGGGTGGTATATGGGGCTTTGGTGACAAAACGGATGGCACTGTGATAGACTGCATCCATTTACATTTACATTTACATTTACATTTACATTACATTTAAGTCATTTAGCAGACGCTCTTATCCAGAGCGACTTACAAATTGGTGCATTCACCTTATGACATCCAGTGGGACAGTCACTTAACAATAGTGCATCTAAAACTTAGGGGGGGTGGGGTGAGAGGGATTACTTAACCTATCCTAGGTATTCCTTAAAGAGGTGGGGTTTCAGGTGTCTCCGGAAGGTGGTGATTGACTCCGCTGTCCTGGCGTCGTGAGGGAGTTTGTTCCACCATTGGGGGGCCAGGGCAGCGAACAGTTTTGCCTGGGCTGAGCGGGAGCTGTACTTCCTCAGTGGTAGGGAGGCGAGCAGGCCAGAGGTGGATGAACGCAGTGCCCTTGTTTGGGTGTAGGGCCTGATCAGAGCCTGGAGGTACTGAGGTGCCGTTCCCCTCACAGCTCCGTAGGCAAGCACCATGGTCTTGTAGCGGATGCGAGCTTCAACTGGAAGCCAGTGGAGAGAACGGAGCAGCGGGGTGACGTGAGAGAACTTGGGAAGGTTGAACACCAGACGGGCTGCGGCGTTCTGGATGAGTTGAAGGGGTTTAATGGCACAGGCAGGGAGCCCAGCCAACAGCGAGTTGCAGTAATCCAGACGGGAGATGACAAGTGCCTGGATTAGGACCTGCGCCGCTTCCTGTGTGAGGCAGGGTCGTACTCTGCGGATGTTGTAGAGCATGAACCTACAGGAACGGGCCACCGCCTTGATGTTAGTTGAGAACGACAGGGTGTTGTCCAGGATCACACCAAGGTTCTTGGCGCTCTGGGAGGAGGACACAGTGGAGTTGTCAACCGTGATGGCGAGATCATGGAACGGGCAGTCCTTCCCCGGGAGGAAGAGCAGCTCCGTCTTGCCGAGGTTCAGCTTGAGGTGGTGATCCGTCATCCACACTGATATGTCTGCCAGACATGCAGAGATGCGATTCGCCACCTGGTCATCAGAAGGGGAAAGGAGAAGATTAATTGTGTGTCGTCTGCATAGCAATGATAAGAGAGACCATGTGAGGTTATGACAGAGCCAAGTGACTTGGTGTATAGCGAGAATAGGAGAGGGCCAAGAACAGAGCCCTGGGGGACACCAGTGGTGAGAGCGCGTGGTGAGGAGACAGATTCTCGCCACGCCACCTGGTAGGAGCGACCTGTCAGGTAGGACGCAATCCAAGCGTGGGCCGCGCCGGAGATGCCCAACTCGGAGAGGGTGGAGAGGAGGATCTGATGGTTCACAGTATCGAAGGCAGCCGATAGATCTAGAAGGATGAGAGCAGAGGAGAGAGAGTTAGCTTTAGCAGTGCGGAGCGCCTCCGTGATACAGAGGAGAGCAGTCTCAGTTGAATGACTAGTCTTGAAACCTGACTGATTTGGATCAAGAAGGTCATTCAGAGAGAGATAGCGGGAGAGCTGGCCAAGGACGGCACGTTCAAGAGTTTTGGAGAGAAAAGAAAGAAGGGATACTGGTCTGTAATTGTTGACATCGGAGGGATCGAGTGTAGGTTTTTTCAGAAGGGGTGCAACTCTCGCTCTCTTGAAGACGGAAGGGACGTAGCCAACGGTCAGGGATGAGTTGATGAGCGAGGTGAGGTAAGGGAGAAGGTCTCCGGAAATGGTCTGGAGAAGAGAGGAGGGGATAGGGTCAAGCGGGCAGGTTGTTGGGCGGCCGGCCGTCACAAGACGCGAGATTTCATCTGGAGAGAGAGGGGAGAAAGAGGTCAGAGCATAGGGTAGGGCAGTGTGAGCAGAACCAGCGGTGTCGTTTGACTTAGCAAACGAGGATCGGATGTCGTCGACCTTCTTTTCAAAATGGTTGACGAAGTCATCTGCAGAGAGGGAGGAGGGGGGAGGGGCGGAGGATTCAGGAGGGAGGAGAAGGTGGCAAAGAGCTTCCTAGGGTTAGAGGCAGAAGCTTGGAATTTAGCGTGGTAGAAAGTGGCTTTAGCAGCAGAGACAGAGGAGGAAAATGTAGAGAGGAGGGAGTGAAAGGATGCCAGGTCCGCAGGGAGGCGAGTTTTCCTCCATTTCCGCTCGGCTGCCCGGAGCCCTGTTCTGTGAGCTCGCAATGAGTCATCGAGCCACGGAGCGGGAGGGGAGGACCGAGCCGGCCTGGAGGATAGGGGACATAGAGAGTCAAGGGATGCAGAGAGGGAGGAGAGGAGGGTTGAGGAGGCAGAATCAGGAGATAGGTGGGAGAAGGTTTGAGCGGAGGGAAGAGATGATAGGATGGAAGAGGAGAGAGTAGCGGGGGAGAGAGAGCGAAGGTTGGGACGGCGCGATACCATCCGAGTAGGGGCAGTGTGGGAGGTGTTGGATGAGAGCGAGAGGGAAAAGGATACAAGGCAGTGGTCGGAGACTTGGAGGGAGTTGCAATGAGGTTAGTGGAAGAACAGCATCTAGTAAAGATGAGGTTGAGCGTATTGCCTGCCTTGTGAGTAGGGGGAAGGTGAGAGGGTGAGGTCAAAAGAGGAGAGGAGTGGAAAGAAGGAGGCAGAGAGGAAAGAGTCAAAGGTAGACGTGGGGAGGTTAAAGTCGCCCAGAACTGTGAGAGGTGAGCCGTCCTCAGGAAAGGAGCTTATCAAGGCATCAAGCTCATTGATGAACTCTCCGAGGGAACCTGGAGGGCGATAAATGATAAGGATGTTAAGCTTGAAAGGGCTAGTGACTGTGACAGCATGGAATTCAAAGGAGGCGATAGACAGATGGGTAAGGGGAGAAAGAGAGAATGACCACTTGGGAGAGATGAGGATCCCGGTGCCACCACCCCGCTGACCAGACGCTCTCGGGGTGTGCGAGAACACGTGGGCGGACGAAGAGAGAGCAGTAGGAGTAGCAGTGTTGTCTGTGGTGATCCATGTTTCCGTCAGGGCCAAGAAGTCGAGGGACTGGAGGGAGGCATGGGCTGAGATGAACTCTGCCTTGTTGACCGCAGATTGGCAGTTCCAGAGGCTACCGGAGACCTGGAACTCCACGTGGGTCGTGCGCGCTGGGACCACCAGAGTAGGGTGGCCGCGGCCACGCGGTGAGGAGCGTTTGTATGGTCTGTGCAGAGAGGAGAGAACAGGGATAAACCGACACATAGTTGACAGGCTACAGAAGAGGCTACGCTAATGCAAAGGAGATTGGAATGACAAGTGGACTACACGTCTCGAATGTTCAGAAAGTTAAGCTACGTAGCAAGAATCTTATTGACTAAAATGATTAAAATGATACAGTACTGCTGAAGTAGGCCAGCTGGCAGTGGGTACGTTGTTGACACTACACTAATCAAGTCGTTCCGTTGAGTGTAATAGTTTCTGCAGTGTTGCTATTCGGGGGCTAGCAGGCTAGCTAGCAGTGTTGTTTACGTTACGTTGCGTTAAAAGAACGACAATAGATGGCTAGCGAACCTAGAAAATCGCTCTAGACTACACAATTATCTTTGATACAAAGACGGCTATGTAGCTAGCTAAGTAGCTAGCTACGATCAAACAAATCAAACCGTTGTACTGTAATGAAAATGAAGTGAAAATGTGATACAACCTGTGAATGCGACCGGGTAGTTGAGTTCTATACAGAAGACGTTGGCTAGCGTTGGCTAGCTGTTGGCTAGCTAGCAGAGTCACCTACGTTAAGGACGACAAATAGCTGGCTAGCTAACCTCGGTAAATTAAGATAATCACTCTAAGACTACACACTCTAAACCTAAACAACACAATTATCTTGGATACGATGATACGATGATACGAAGACAGCAAAGACAGCTATGTAGCTAGCTGACACTAAACTAATCAAGTCGTTCAGTTGAGTGTAACAGTTTCTCCAGTGCAGCTAATCAGTGGACGTTAGCTAGCTGGCTAGTGAAGACTAGTGAAGACTACGTTAGGACGGCGAAATACGATAATTACGCAATTATCTTTTGATACAAAGACGGCTATGTAGCTAGCTGAGAAGAAATTGCTAAGATAAGACAAATCAAACCGTTGTGATATAATGAAATATAATGAAAAAGTTATACTACCCGTTGGAGCGACGTCCAGTTTGCTGAGTAGAGTGTTGGAGGCTATCGCCAAAGTAGAGGATCGGTAGGATAGTCAGTTTTACGAGGGTATGTTTGGCAGCGTGAGTGAAGGAGGCTTTGTTGGAGGCTTTGTTGCAAAATAGGAAGCCAATTCTAGATTTAATTTTGGATTGGAGATGCTTAACCTCTTGCTCCTACCTGGCACGCAGGCGTCCCATCTAGAGCTCTGGAAATGCAAATGCACTACGCTAAATGCTAATAGTATTAGTTAAAACTCAAACGTTCATTAAAATACACATACAGGGTATTGAATTAAAGCTACACTCGTTGTGAATCCAGGCAACAAGTCAGATTTCTAAAATGTTTTACGGCGAAAACATAGCACATATTTATGTCAAACCACCACCGCAGACATAGCTCATTAGCATAGCCAAGTAGGAAAAAATATGCAATCAACAAACGCAGGATTTAAAAAAAAAATCATTTCACTAACCTTTTGAAATCTTCATCAGATGACAGTAATATAACATGTTACACAGTACATTCATTTTTTTCAATAATCTGCAATATATATCCATAAATCTCTGTTTACAATGACGCATCGTTCAAAAAATGCTACTAAAATGTCAGGAGAAATGAAATAGCTCCGGCAGATAACGTCAGCTAACAAGGAATACACATCATAAACTTTGACTAAATATGCATGTTTTACATATGTATAGGAAGATACACTTCTTCTAAATGCAATCGCTGTGTTACATTTATTTTTAATGTTACAGGTTGCGTTCACTAGGCTATACTAGGAGTCGGCGCTCCAAATGTATCATTATGCCTCCTCTATCTTGGAGTCGACAGAAACCCAAAATTAACACATAAATATTCCCTTACCTTTGCTGTTCTTCCATCAAAAGACCTGGAAGGGATTATACTTACCAAAACAGCGTTTAGTTTTCAAGTCTGCGTCTTTCGGTTCTCAAAATAGCCACGTCGAAAATATATATTATATGTCGAGTAAACTTGTCAAACTATGTTCATAATTAAGCGTTAACATGTTATAAAGGTGTACAGCAATTGTGAGGACGAAGCGGAACACACACATCTTTTAATCGATCCTGAAGAAAAGACTTCACAGGAGCAGAGCGCGCATAATCGTACACTTGTTTTTGCGTGACCGAGACCTTTCGGCATGCTCAACGTCTCGTGAGCGCGCGATTCTCACAATGGGAAGCCCCATTGAAAGCAGGCTTCGCACTGAACACGTACAGACTGTTCCCAGAGCGGTAGTTGTTTGGGAAGGCGTATACGATGATGTCAAAGTTGGGCCAACTTTTTCCATGACAAGAGAGACTTTGGGAGAATGCATGCCCTGAGACTTCTGCTTTACATAGAGACAAAATTTAAACGGTTTTAGAAGCTTTAGAGTGTTTTCTATTCGATAATATTTTTTATATGCACATATTAGCAACTTTTGACAAAAATGTATCCTGTTTTATATGGGTACCCAATTCCTCCAGAAGGGGCAGTAAACAGGGGTAGGCTTAACAGGTTAATATGAGTCTGGAAGGAGAGTTTAAAGTCTAGCCAGACACCTAGGTATGTGTAGTTGTCCCCACATTCTAAGTCAGAACCGTCCAGAGTAGTGATGCTAGTCGGGAGGGCGGGTGTGGGCAGCGATCGGATGAAGAGCATGCATTTCATTTTACTGGACATCCTAAGTCAGGATTCAGACACTGCAAGGGCATCAGGGTTGGCGGAGTGTGCTAAAGCAGTGAGTAAAACAAACTTAGGGAGGAGGCTTCTGATGTTGACATGCATGAAACCAAGGCTGTGTGGTGTGGTTCCCACAGTGAAGCATGGAGGAGCAGGTGTGATGGTGTGGTGTTGATTTTCTAATGACACTGTCTGTTATTTATTTAGAATTGGAGGCACACTGAGCCAGCATGGCTACCTGTCATGCATAGGTGTAATAGGTGGCAGGGAAGTCAGGCGCAGGAGAGTCAAATGGAGTGTAAAATGGAGTATTTTAATAAAGTCCATGGAGTGTGCTCCATAACACTAAACGTACATAAACAAACAAACATGGGTACGAGGACCCGACGCTCACCTATACAACAAAAACACTACACTGACAATAAAACAATCTCTGACAAAGACATGTGGGGAAACAGAGGGTTAAATACACAACAGGTAATGAATGGGATAGAAAACAGGTGTGTGGGAAGACAAGACAAAACCAATGGAAAATGAAAAAAGGATCAATGACGGCTAGAAGACCGGTGACGTCGAACGCCGAGCACCGCCCGAACAAGGAGAGGCAACAACTTCGGCAGAAGTCGTGACACTACCACAGCATTCTGCAGCGATATGCCATCTCATCTGGTTTGCGCTTGGTGGGGCAATCATTTATTTTTCAACAGGACAATGACCAAAACACACCTCCAGGCTGTGTAAGGGCTATTTGACCAAGAATGATGGTGGTTTGGGATGAGTTAGACTGCAGAGTGAAGAAAAATCAGCCAACAAGTGCTCAGCATATGTGGGAACTCTTTCAAGACTTTTGGAAAAGCATTCCTCATGAAGCTGGTTGAGAGAAGTCCAAAAGCGTGTAAAGCTGTCATCAAGGCAAAAGGTGGATACTTTGAAGAATCTAAAATATTAAATATATTTTGATTTAACACTGTTCTTTTTAGTACATGATTCCATATATGTTATTTCATAGTTTGATGTCTTCACTATTATTTTACAATGTATAAAATGGTAAAAATAAAGATAAACCCTTGAATGAGTAGGTGTGTCCAAACTTTTGACTGGTACTGTATACAGTATATCGCTCTCTCTCACTCATTTAAGTAGCACAAAGACAATCAGGTTTCGCACTGTTGACTTTTGTTACAGTTGTTTTAGCAGCCCTAGCGCCGGGAAGTAAATAGTGTTCCCATTTTTAACCATTTAATGTGTCTGATTGGTAGAACTCCACATACCCGGCAGGCCCAGAGAGCAAATCAAGTTCCCCTTTTGGTCTAACGCTGGCCAATCAGATAGCTCAGATCATCGTGTAGACAAAGTTTACACTTGCCATACACTGTAAAAAGAAGCCTCGATCACACAACAAAGTTGATCATTTAAAACCATGACCAGAGAGAGATTCAACAAATACAGCAATGCGTTGTGAATAAGTTAATGTTGTTATTCTGCACTGTCAACACTTTGCTCAACAGTTTTATAAACCATATAATGTGCGTTGTAATAAGCTTCCATCATTATTATTTGTGGCTTGTGTCTTTTTTAATATTGAGGAATATTGAACTTTCCCTGGTTATAGAAGTAACAACAGGCATTGGTGTATGAGACAGAATTAATGCAATGCGACTTAAGATTTACCATCAGTTCGACGACTGTATCCCCTTTTCTCATCCGAGTGAGGGAGAGAAGAGGAGCAGTGAGTCCGGTCAGAGCCAGCCTCACCGCTGCTCCCTCCATCCCCTCGAATCTAATCGAATGTATTTATTAACCCCTTTTTATAGTCGCCAATATCACAAAGTGTTTATACAGAAACCCAGCCTAAATCCCCAAACAGCAAGCAATGCAGATGTAGAAGCACGGTGGCTAGGAAAAACTCCCTAAAAAGGCGGGAACCTAGGAAGAAACCTAGAGAGGAACCAGTCTCTAATGGGTGGTCAGTCATCTACTCGCTGTGGAGATTATAAGAGTACATGGCCATTACGGTCAGATTGTTCTTCAAGGTGTTTAAACGTCATAGATGATGTCATGACTGTCCTGTGATGATCCGAATGGGTCAGATCAGCTTGGCAATGGATGAGAGTAACCATATCCTCTCACACCCACAGAGGGGGAGAGGAGGGAGCTGGTGGGGGGTTCACAGCACACACCCTGATGTAAATTAACATCTCTGGGATATGTGGGACACTAGCGTCCCAACTGGCCAAAAGCCAGGGAAGATGCAGAGCGCCAAATTCAAATAAATGACTTTAAAAATCTAACTTTCATTAAATCACACATGCAAGATAGCAAATTAAAGCTACACTTGTTGTGAATCCAGCCAATGTGTCAGATTTCAAAAAGGCTTTTTGGGCGAAAGCAAGCAATTTTATTATCTGAGGATAGCACCATAGTAAACAAAGAGAGAAACCATATTTCAACCCTGCAGGCGAGACACAAAACGCAGAAATAAAAATATAATTCAAACCTTACCTTTGACAAGCTTCTTTTGTTGGCAATCCAATATGTCCCATAAACATCACAAATAGTCCTTTTGTTCGATTAATTCCGTCGATATATATCCAAAAGGCGCGTTTGATCCAGAAAAACGTTGGTTCCAAATTGCTTAATGTGCTCCAAGGATTTTTTACTGTCAACTTTGTAATTTATCTTTGTTTCATAGTGTAGTTTCTTCTTCTTTTTATTCATTTTAGTATCATGATATCTTAATTTCCAGTATGTTTGCCATCTTGTGCAGCCAAACCTGTTTGCCATCTTTTTTTGTCTCATCCATAAACCATACCATTTTTATATTCCTCATCAATTCTTGCCGATTTGACAGTTTTTAGACATTTTCTTAATGGGTGCGTGCTTTTTAGTAAATGGGATAAGACATTTCTTAAATGTGTCAATCACCACCTTCCAGAGACACCTGAAACCCCACCTCTTTAAGGAATACCTAGGATAGGATAAGTAATCCTTCTCATATCCCCCCCCTTTTAGATTTAGATGCACTATTGTGACTGTTTCACTGGATGTCATAAGGTGAATGCACCAATTTGTAAGTCGCTCTGGATAAGAGCGTCTGCTAAATGACTTAAATGTAAATGTAAATGTCAAGTGCAGCGTCTGGTTGCTCATCATTACATCAACAACATAAGAATCAGTACAAAACTTATTGAATGACCTCTTATACACAATACATTTTGCTTTCATTCCTGTACTGTTTGTAACTATCCTGGTAGGTTGATTGATAAGCTGAACCAGGTTAAATGCACTCGTTACAGTTTGAAGCTTTCTTTTGAGTGGGCAGCCTGATGAAAAACAGTCATTATTTAACTTTTTGCGTCGAGCCAACCCGGATCCAGGATCATGACTACAGCCTCAACCCCATTACCATAACGGTAACGTTAACTATTCATGAAAATCGCAAATGAAATTAAATCAACATGCTAGCTCTCAAGCTTAGGCTTTTGTTAACAACGCTTTCATCTCAGATTTTCAAAAATATGCTTCTCAACCATAGCAAACTAGCATTTAGCGTTAGTATTTAGCATTAGCATTAGCAGGCAACATTTTCACAAAAACCAGCAAAAACATTCAATAAATAATTTACCTTTGAAGAACTTTGGATGTTTTCAATGAGGAGACTCTCAGTTAGATAGCAAATGTTCAGTTTTCCTGAAAGATGATTTGTGCAGGAGAAATCGGTCCGTTTTCTGCGTCATATTTGGCTACCAAAAAAAACAAAAATTAATTCATCCAAACGCCAAACTTTCTTCCACATTAACTCCATAATATCTACTGAAACATGGTAAACGTTGTTTAGAATCAATCCTCAAGGTGTTTTTACATATCATTCCTGGAAGTCTCCTCTCTGTCTCAATCACATGGTTGAATGCGAGCAGCTTGGAGATTTACGCAACAATTTCAACAAAGGACACCGGGCGGACCCCTGGTAAATGTAGTCTCTTATGGCCAATCTTCCAATGATATGCCTACAAATACGTCACAATGCTGCAGACAACTTGGAGAAACGTTAGAAAGGGCAGGCTCGTTCCTGGCGCTTTCACAGCCATATAAGGAGACAATGAATAACAGAGCATCAAAACTCCTGCTCATTTCCTGTTTGAAGTTTCATCTTGGTTTCGCCTGTTGCATCAGTTCTGGGGCACTCACAGATAATATCTTTGCAGTTTTGGAAACGTCAGAGTGTTTTCTTTCCAAAGGTGCCAATTATATGCATAGTCAAGCATCTTTTCGTGACAAAATATTGCGCTTAAAACAGGCACGTTTTTTATCCAATAATGAAATAGCACCCCCATAGGTTGAAGAGGTTAAATCACCCAGAAAATATACCTCTCTATTGATATCACATATATTATCAAGCATTTCACACATGTTATCCAGATACTGACTGTTAGCACTTGGTGGTATATAGCAGCTTCCCACCAAGAATGGGCTTCAGGTGAGGCAGATTAACACATAGACATATTATTTCAACAGTATTTAACATGAGGTCCTCTAAACTTTACAGGAATGTGATTGTGAATACAAACAGTCACACCTCCACCTTTGGTATTTCTGTATTTCTGTAGATATTATAACCATGTATTGCTACCACTATATCATCAAATATATTATCTAAGTGAGTTTCAGATGTTGTCAGAATATGAATGTCATCTGTTACTAGTTCATGAACCTTGTTTCTAAACCTATTGTGACTAGGGGGCAGTATTTTCATTTTTGGAAAAATAACATTCCCATAGTAAACAGGATATTTTGTCAGGACAAGATGCAAGAACATGCATATTATTGACAGCTTAGGATAGAAGACACTCTAAAGTTTCTAACAATGTAAAAAATATTGTCTGTGAGTATAACAGAACTGATATTGCCGACGAAAGCCTGAGAAAAATTCAATCCGGAAGTGCCTCATGTTTTGAAAGCTCTGCGTTCCAATGTAACTTATAATATTCCCAGTGGTGCCATTTTTAAGCAACAATGCACAAGAGGCAGTGCTGTATCATGCCTTCATTCACAGGTAAATGGCGTTGTTCGGCCAGATATGCCTTATTGCTTTTTTTAAACAATAATGAATTACATATTTTCTTTAAAGGCCAATTCATTCAATGTCCTCCAAATCAAATTGTATTGGTCACATACACATGGTTAGCAGATGTTATTGCGAGTGTAACGGAATGCTTATGCCTCTAGTTCCGACAGTGCAGCAATATCTAACAGGTTATATCTAACAATTCCACAACACATACCCAATACACACAAATCTAAGTCAAGGAATTGAATAAGAATATATACATTTAAAACCCACGGAGCAATGTCAGAGCGACATAGACTAAGATGCAATAGATAGTATAGAATACAGTATATACATATGAAATGAGTCATGCAAAATATGAAAGATCTCTAGGTGGTGTGGGACGGTAGCGTCCCACCTGGCCAACATCCAGTGAAATTGCAGAGCGTGAAATTCAAAAATACTCCATTCAAATATTTTACATTCTTGAAAATATATGTGTTACACATCAAAATAAAGCTTAACTTCGCGTTAATCCAGCCACCGTGTCAGATTTCAAAAAGGCTTTACGGCAAAAGCAAACCATGCGATTATCTGAGGACAGCGCTCAGCACACAAAACATTACGTACAGTTACCAGCCAAGTAGATTAGTCATGAAAGTCAGAAATAACAATACAATTAATCACTTACCTTTGATGATCTTCATATGGTTGCACTCACAAGACTCCATGCTACACAATAAATGTTAATTTTGTTCAATAAAGTCCCTCTTTATATCCAAAAAACATTTTGTTGGCGCGTTTTGTTCAGCAATGGATCACATGCGGTCACAAGAGGCAGACGAAAATGACAAATTGTATCTGTAAAGTTCGTAGAAACATGTCAAACGATGTTCATAATCAATCCTCAGGTTGTTTTTAGCCTAAATAATCGATAATATTTGAACTGGACAAAAGCTTTATCGCATGCAGTAACCAGCTCTGAGGACATCCCAGGGTCCACTCACTCAATGTTGTCATTCTCCCTAATTTTTCAGAATAAAAGCCTGAAACAATGTCTAAAGACTGTTCAAAACTATTGGAAGCCATAGGGAACGGAATCTGGTTCCTATTCCTGTAAATCGTGGATAGGCTTTCATTGGAAAAACAGCCATTTCAAAGTAATGGCACTTCCATTAATTGATTTTCTTCAGGTTTTTGCCTGCCATTTCAGTTCTGTTATACTCACAGACATTATTCTAATAGTTTTTGAAACTTTGGAGTGTTTTCCGGGCAGATGACAATTCCACATAGTATCTGTAAAGTTCGTAGAAACATGTCAAACGTTTTTCATAATCAATCATCAGGTTGTTTTTACAATATATAATCGATAATATTTCATCCGGTTCTTCAATAGGAGAGAGAGAGAAAATGTCTGCTCCAAGCTGTTGCGCATGCAAAACGCTGCTGTCACCCAGCCATCCAATGACGCGATCTGATCTTTCTCACTCATTTTTCAAAATAAAAGCCTGAAACTCTGTCTAAAGAGTGTTCACAACATGTGGAAGCCATAGGAACAGGAATCTGGTGAATATCCCTTTAAATGGAGCAAAGGCAGGCAACGGAACAGATAGATTTCAAGGAAAAGCAGCACTTCCAGGTTGGATTTTCCCCAGGTTTTTGCCTGCAATATCAGTTCTGTTATACTCACAGACAATATTTTGACAGTTTTCCTAATCTGACAATTAAATGCATATTCTAGATTCTGGGCCTGAGAAATAGGCAGTTTCATTTGGGTATGTTTTTCATCCAAACATGAAAATACTGCCCCCTACACTCAACAGGTTAACAATCTGATGGCATTGAGATCGAGAGACTGAAAAACAGCTTCTGTCCCAGCTTTGATGCACCTGTACTGACCTCGCCTTCTGGATGGTAAACAAGGGTGAACAGGCAGTGGTTCGGTGAGTGTTGTCCTTGATGATCTTTTGATGTCCGGGTGACATCGGGTGCTGTAGGTGTCCTGGAGGGCAGGTAGTTTGCGTCCGGTGATGCGTTGTACAGACCACACCATCTTCTGGAGAGCCCTGCGGTTGTGGGAAGTGCAGTTACCGTACCAGACGGTGATATAGCCAGGCAGGGTGTTCTAACTTTTGCATCTGTAAAAGTTTTTGGGGGTTTTAGCTGACAAGCCAAATTTCTTCAGCATCCTGTGATGCACCTTCACCACACTGTCTGTGATATTTATGCTGAGGAACTTTCCACCTTCCTCCACATCCCATCGTCGTGGTGCTCCCTCTGCTGTTTCCTGAAGTCCACGATCATCTCCTTTTTTTGTTGACATTGAGGAAGATGTTATTTTCCTGACACCACACTCCGAGAGTCTCGTCGTTGTTGATAATCAAGCCTACTACTGTTGTGTCGTCTGCATACTTGATGATTGAATATAAACCAGAATGTATAGTCAAGACACAAATCTGGTTAGTTCTTTTGGTCATGTTGCTATAGAAGCAACCCTGTCGTAAATCATTTTTGCATAGTTGTCTGTTCTACACCAAATTGTTGCTTTGCAGGTTGGATAATGTTCTTGCCAACTTTAGCTAACTCAGTCACGTCAAACATTGAACCTGGAATGACAGTACACTAGCTGCATTTTCATTGTTTGAGATTTTTTTCTATTGGAATTTACTTGGATTTGTCCAGGATAATGACGATGTGTGAATTTGGCTCAGGCTCAGGAAAAGTTGTTGTTTCTTCTGGGCACATGTAACTCTATGTATGGCACTACAGATATCGAAATTCAAAATTAAAACATTGTATTAGAAGTCAGACAGCCAGACAGCAGTGTTTATGCTGTGTTAACATGTCAGTCGGAATGTAATCAGTTTCCTAATTCCAGTTTCCAGTTTTGTTAGTTAGCACGTGAACGTGGCATTCTATTAACCTCTTGCTTCTACCTGGCACGCAGGCGTCCCATCTAGAGCTCTGGAAATGCAAATGCACTACGCTAATTGCTAATAGTATTAGTTAAAACTCA
Source organism: Oncorhynchus gorbuscha (assembly GCF_021184085.1). NCBI lineage: Eukaryota > Metazoa > Chordata > Actinopteri > Salmoniformes > Salmonidae > Oncorhynchus > Oncorhynchus gorbuscha. The sequence goes on along the minus strand of NC_060193.1, from coordinate 33,403,788 downwards.
AACGTTCATTAAAATACACATGCAGGGTATTGAATTAAAGCTACACTCGTTGTGAATCCAGGCAACAAGTCAGATTTTTAAAATGCTTTTTGGCGAAAGCATGAGAAGCTATTATCTGATAGCATGTAACACCACAAAAGACCCGCAGGGGACGTAAACAAAATAATTAGCATATTCGGCGCTACACAAACCGCACAATAAAATATAAAACATTCATTACCTTTGACCATCTTCTTTGTTGGCACTCCTAGATGTCCCATAATCACTATTGGGTCTTTTTTTCGATTAAATCGGTCCATATATAGCCTAGATATCGTTCTATGTAGACTGTGTGATAAATGAAAAAAAATAGCGTTTCATAACGTAACGTCATTTTTTAAAATTCAAAAAGTCGACGATAAACTTTCACAAAACACTTCGAAATACTTTTGTAATGCAACTTTAGGTATTAGTAAACGTTAATAAGCGATCAAATTAATCACGAGACAAAGTGTTTTCTATAGGGATCCATCTTGAAATACTGTCCGTCTATTTCTCAACCAAAATATCCGGGCGGAGACCGGAAGAAATGGGCTGTCTCTTGTTCGTTTGACCAAGAAACAAATCCTAGGCAAATGACAAGACTGTTGACATCGTGTAGAAGCTGTAGGTACTGCAACCTCAGCCATATTTAATGTCTTTCGCCCATTACAATGGGTTGAAGCGGCGGATGGATATATTTTTCCACTTTCAGTGATCAAATTTTCCTGCACTTTTCAATGAAACGCACGTTATCTTAAAGCCACAGCTGTGATTTAACCAGTTTTATAAATGTCTGAGTGTTTTCTATCCACACATACTAACCATATGCATATACTATATTCCTGGCATGAGTAGCAGGGCGCTGAAATGTTGCGCGATTTTTAACAGAATGTTCAAAAAAGTAGAGGGTAGACTGAAGAGGTTAACCTTATCACACACTAGTTCCAAATATCTAACGGTCGCCCCAGCATGAGTTTTTTTATGCATGTGATGTCAGAATGCACTCACTGTTCCAATATTGAAAGGCGTTTTGAACAGTAGTGTATATCTCAACTAATTTCCGTGTTTTCAGAAGTGTTAATTCTTTGCAAGGCATTGGGAAACCTCCCTTGTCTTTGTGATTGCATCTGTGTTCGAAATTCACTGCTTGACTGAGGGACATTACAGATAATTGCTGCAAAGAAATAACTACTAAAGGACACCCATATTAAGAAGAGATTTGCTTGGACCAAGAAAGACAAGCAATGGACATTGGACCGGTGGAAATCTGTCCTTTGGTCTGATGAGTCCAAATTTGAGATGTTTGGTTCCATCGCTGTGTCTTTGTGAGACGCATAGTAGGTAAACGGATGATTTGTGTGGTTCCCACCGTGTAGCATAGAGGAGGTGTAATGGTGTGGGGGTGCTTTGCTGGTGACAATGTCAGTGATTTATTTAGAATTCAACGCACACTTAACCAGCATGGCTACCACAGCATTCTGCAGTGATACGCCATCCCATCTGGTTTGTGTTTAGTGAGACTATAATTTGTTTTTCAACAGTAAAATGACCCAAAGCACACTTCCAGGCTGTATAAGGGCTATTTTACCAAGAAGGAATGTGATTGAGTGCTGCCTCAGTTGACCTGGCCTCCACAGTTGTCCGACGTCAACCTAATTGAGATGGTTTGGGATGAGTTTGACCATGCAGGGTGAAGGAAAAGCAGCCAACACATGCTCAGCATATGTGGGAGCTCCTTCAAGACTGTTGTGAAAACATTCCTCATGAAGCTGGTTGAGAAAAATGCCAAGAGTGTGCAAAGCTGTCATCAAGGCAAAAATATCTATTTTGATTTGTTTAACACTTTTTTGGTTACTACTCCATGTGTGTTATTTCATAGTGTTGATGTCTTCACTATTATTCTACAATGTATAAAATAGTTTAAATAAAGAAAAACTCTTGAATGAGTTGGTGTGTCCAAACTTTTTACTGTTACCATGCACGTACACACACACACACACACACACACACACACACACACACACACACACACACACACACACACACACACACACACACACACACACACACACACACACACACACACACACACACACACATACAGTGGGGCAAAAAAGTATTTAGTCAGCCACCAATTGTGCAAGTTCTCCCACTTAAAAAGATGAGATAGGCCTGTAATTTTCATCATAGGTACACTTCAACTATGACAGACAAAACGAGAAAAAAAATAGTAGGATTTTTAATTAATTTATTTGCAAATTATGGAACTTTCATTTGTGGTCATGAAAATATATGTCCATGGCACGCACACACACCATTGGATGCCTCTCAGCAAGAAACATGTAGAGATAGAGAGAGAGCCAAGGCATGTTCAACAAGGGAAGTCCCCCCTGTTTTGGACAAAAATGAATGGCAAGTCATTGGCATCGGACAAACCATATACACATTGGCCAATACCACCCAATTCAGCGTTGATTCATGCAAAGTGTATTGCAAATGCCATATGGCAATTGCCAGTTGTAACACTTAAAAAATTCAACAGGGGGCGAATGCGCTCCACCGGGGTTTTTCATATTGGAAATGTAACCCAAGTCAATGTCCAAAAGTAAAATTTTGAAAAAATGAAATTTTTGTCAAAAACTTATCACCCCTTAAAAAAGTGCTTTCTGGACCGTTTTTCGAAATTCTTTCGATTTTTTGTCAATTACACATGTGTAAGAACTGTATGAATATACTTTTGTCCAATTTTATTATCATTATTATTTTTATTTTTTTTACATGCGCATAAGGAATATGTTTTGTCCAATTCCAATATGATTTCATAGGAAGTCAAAAGTCAAAAGTCAAAAATGTCAAAATTTTGTAAAAAACTTCACACACCCATAAAAAAGTGCTTTCTGGACCGTTTTTCGAAATTCTTTCGATTTTTTGTCAATTACACATGTGTAAGAACTGTATGAATATACTTTTGTCCAATTTTATTATCATTATTTTTTATTTTTTACATGCGCATAAGGAATATGTTTTGTCCAATTTCAATATGATTTCATAGGAAGTCAAAAGTCAAAAGTCAAAAATGTCAAAATTTTGTAAAAAACTTCACACACCCTTAAAAAAGTGCTTTCTGGACCGTTTTTCGAAATTCTTTCGATTTTTTTGTCAATTACACATGTGTAAGAACTGTATGAATATACTTTTGTCCAATTTTATTATCATATTTTTTTTTTTTTTACATGCGCATAAGGAATATGTTTTGTCCAATTTCAATATGATTTCATAGGAAGTCAAAAGTCAAAAGTCAAAAATGTCAAAAGTTTGTAAAAACTTCACACACCCTTAAAAAAGTGCTTTCTGGACCGTTTTTCGAAATTCTTTCGATTTTTTTGTCAATTACACATGTGTAAGAACTGTATGAATATACTTTTGTCCAATTTTATTATCATAATTTTTTTTTTACATGCGCATAAGGAATATGTTTTGTCCAATTTCAATATGATTTCATAGGAAGTCAAAAGTCAAAAGTCAAAAATGTCAAAATTTTGTAAAAACTTCACACACCCTTAAAAAGTGCTTTCTGACCGTTTTTCGAAATTCTTTCGATTTTTTTGTCAATTTTGTAAGAACTGTATGAATATACTTTTGTCCAATTTTATTATCATATTTTTTTATATATTTTTTTAATTGTGCATAAGGAATTTTTTATGGGCCAAATGACATAAGAAATTTGACATGCTCAAAAATCCTGCAGAAATGCAAAATTGACTGGCCTGATGAACTCGGGATGGCCGGGCAGTGATAGTTGTTCCTTTCCATCACTCTGCCAGTTGACTTCATCATGTCCATTTTGTGATGTTTTTTCACTATATAATCATATTGCAAATGCACGTGCATTTGCAATATGGTTCAATGGACAATTACTATATGAAATTTGACATGCTCAAAAATCCTGCAGAAATGCAAAATTGACTGGTCTGATGAACACAGGATGGAAAAAGGAGCAGTGATAGTTGTACATTTCCATCCTCATCTGTTGATTTCATCATCTCCGTTAGGTGATGTTGTTTCACTATAGAATCATATTGCAAATGCACGTGCATTTGCAATATGTTTCAATGTGCATTTACCATATGAAATTTGACCTTGCTCAAAAATGCAAAATTGACTGGTCTGATGAACACAGGATGGCCGAGCAGTGATAGTTGTACATTTCCATCACTCGTTGTGTTGATTTCATCATCTCCGTTAGGTGATGTTGTTTCACTATAGAATCATATTGTAAGTGCACGTGCATTTGCAATATGTTTCAATGTGCATTTACCATATGAAATTTGACATGCTCAAAAATGCAAAATTGACTGGTCTGATGAACACAGGATGGCTGAGCAGTGATAGTTGTACATTTCCATCACTCATTGTGTTGATTTCATTATCTCCGTTAGGTGATTTTTTTTCACTATAGAATCATATTGTAAGTGCACGTGCATTTGCAATATGTTTCAATGTGCATTTACCATATGAAATTTGACATGCTCAAAAATCATGCAGAAATGCAAAATTGACTGGCCAGATGAACACAGGATGGCCTGACAGTGATAGTTGCTCCTTTCCATCGCTCGTTATATTGACTTCATCATGTCCATTTTGTGATGTTTTTCACTATAGAATCATATTGCAAATGCACGTGCATTGTTGTGCAACTGGTAACCCAAAAATGAAAATATGGTTGTAAATGCATTTACCAGGACTCCTATTATCCATGCCCGCTATGGGAGTACCCTACTACGGCCCTCTATCTATGGGGGCAGTCCTGAGTGCTTTATGGACTGTTTAAAATATTCTGATGGATACGCATTGTTGTGCAACTGGTGATTGAAAATAGGCACCTGGTAACCCAAAAATGAAAATATGGTTGTGAATGATTTACCGGTCATTCTGATATTAATGCCCGCTATGGGAACACAGGATGGCCGGGCAGTGATAGTTGTTCCTTTCCATCACTCGTTGTGTTGATTTCATCATGTCCATTAGGTGATGTTTTTTCACTATAGAATCATATTGCAAATGCACGTGCATTGTTGTGCAACTGGTAACCCAAAAATAAAAATATGGTTGTAAATGCATTTACCGGGACGCCTATTGTCCATGCCCGCTATGGGAGTACCCTACTACGGCACTCTATCTATTGAGTCCGTCCTGAGTGCTTTATGGACTGTTTAATATATTCTGATGGATACGCATGTTGTGCAACTGGTGATTGAAAATAGGCACCTGGTAACCCCCCCAAAAATATGCTTGTAAATGCATTTACCGGTCATTCTGATATTAATGCTCGCTATGGGAACACAGGATGGCCGGGCAGTGATAGTTGTACATTTCCATCACTCGTTGTGTTGATTTCATCATGTCCATTAGGTGATGTTTTTACACTATAGAATCATATAGCAAGTGCACGTGCATTTGCAATATGTTTCAATGTGCATTTACCATATGAAATTTGACATGCTCAAAAATGCAAAATTGACTGGTCTGATGAACACAGGATGGCCGAGCAGTGATAGTTGTACATTTCCATCACTCGTTGTGTTGATTTCATCATGTCCATTTGTTTATGTTTTCTCACTTTTGCAAAGTCACTGTGCATTTGCAATATGGTTCAATGGGCAGGTACCATCACGAATTTGTCATGCTATAAAAATCCTGCAGGAATGTGAAATTGACTGGCCTGATGAACACAGGATGGCCTGGCAGTGATAGTTGTTCCTTTCCATCACTCGTTGTGTTGATTTTATCATGTCCATTAGGTGATGTTTTTCACTATAGAATCATATTGCAAATGCACGTGCATTGTTGTGCAACTGGTAACCCAAAAATAAAAATATGGTTGTAAATGCATTTACCGGGACGCCTATTGTCCATGCCCGCTATGGGAGTACCCTACTACGGCCCTCTATCTATGGAGTCCGTCCTGAGTGCTTTATGGACTGTTTAAAATATTCTGATGGATACGCATGTTGTGCAACTGGTGATTGAAAATAGGCACCTGGTAACCCCCAAAAATATGCTTGTAAATGCATTTACCGGTCATTCTGATATTAATGCTGATGGGAACACAGGATGGCCGGGCAGTGATAGTTGTACATTTCCATCACTCGTTGTGTTGATTTCATCATGTCCATTAGGTGATTTCTTTTCACTATAGAATCATATTGTAAGTGCACGTGCATTTGCAATATGTTTCAATGTGCATTTACCATATGAAATTTGACATGCTCAAAAATGCAAAATTGACTGGTCTGATGAACACAGGATGGCTGAGCAGTGATAGTTGTACATTTCCATCACTAGTTGTGTTGATTTCATCATGTCCATTAGGTGATGTCTTTTCACTATAGAATCATATTGTAAGTGCACGTGCATTTGCAATATGTTTCAATGTGCATTTACCATATGAAATTTGACATGCTCAAAAATGCTAAATTGACTGGTCTGATGAACACAGGATGGCTGAGCAGTGATAGTTGTACATTTCCATCACTAGTTGTGTTGATTTCATCATGTCCATTAGGTGATGTCTTTTCACTATAGAATCATATTGTAAGTGCACGTGCATTTGCTATATGTTTCAATGTGCATTTACCATATGAAATTTGACATGCTCAAAAATGCAAAATTGACCTGTCTGATGGACACAGGATGGCTGAGCAGTGATAGTTGTACATTTCCATCACTCGTTGTGTTGATTTCATCATGTCCGTTAGGTGATTGTTTTTCACTATAGAATCATATTGTAAGTGCACGTGCATTTGCAATATGTTTCAATGTGCATTTACCATATGAAATTTGACATGCTCAAAAATGCAAAATTGACTGGTCTGATGAACACAGGATGGCCGAGCAGTGATAGTTGTACATTTCCATCACTCGTTGTGTTGATTTCATCATGTCCATTAGGTGATGTTTTTTCACTATAGAATCATATTGTAAGTGCACGTGCATTTGCAATATGTTTCAATGTGCATTTACCATATGAAATTTGACCTTGCTCAAAAATGCAAAATTGACTGGTCTGATGAACACAGGATGGCCGAGCAGTGATAGTTGTACATTTCCATCACTCGTTGTGTTGATTTCATCATGAACATTAGGTGATGTTTTTCACTATAGAATCATATTGTAAGTGCACGTGCATTTGCAATATGTTTCAATGTGCATTTACCATATGAAATTTGACATGCTCAAAAATGCAAAATTGACTGGTCTGATGAACACAGGATGGCCGAGCAGTGATAGTTGTACATTTCCATCACTCGTTGTGTTGATTTCATCATGAACATTAGGTGATGTTTTTCACTATAGAATCATATTGTAAGTGCACGTGCATTTGCAATATGTTTCAATGTGCATTTACCATATGAAATTTGACATGCTCAAAAATGCAAAATTGACTGGTCTGATGAACACAGGATGGCCGAGCAGTGATAGTTGTACATGTCCATCACTCGTTGTGTTGATTTCATCATGTCCATTTGTTTATGTTTTCTCACTTTTGCAAAGTCACTGTGCATTTGCAATATGGTTCAATGGGCAGGTACCATCACGAATTTGTCATGCTATAAAAATCCTGCAGGAATGTGAAATTGACTGGCCCGATGAACTCGGGATGGCTGGGCAGTGATTCTGGTTCATCTCAATGGCTCGTTAGGGTTGATTTCAGAATGTCACTTTTGGTGATGGTACCTCACCGTTTAAACATATTGCTAATGTACAAAAGTCAACTAGCAAGTCAGTGTCCACCAGTCAATTAGATGTCATTCTGACACCAAACTGATACAAATTGACACTAAACCCACTTTTTCCAACCTGTTTAGTAGCCAACTATCACACACTTCAGAGCTGGCCCAAAATTCACAACGCCTTTGGTTCAAACCATAAAAAAAACATAAAACATGTAGTTACGTTCTAGCTGCGGGTCCATTTCTTATGTTACGTGTAGGCCTAGCTGAGGAGACCCCGAATCCTAAGTTTCGGCTCGATCGGTCATTTGGTGTCCGAGCAAAACCCTAATTGGTGCTGAAAATCCACTTTTTTCCATGACTTGCTACGGGGTCCTTGAATGAGCTATCGGACAGAAACGTTGGGGTCTGTCTATATGGGCCGAGACGGTCGCAATGCACCTAGTCTTGTGTCTCTGAGACATTTCTAAATGTCGCCATTTTCGTAATGGTCAAAATGAATTGAAGTCATTGCAAATGTACGAAGCTGTTTCTCGGCCCGAGAACCGTCTAGAGCCACGTAACTCACCACGCACTATCGACCTGAGGTCTAGAACAGGATTCTAAAGTTTCGGAACTCTAGGTCTGACGGTTCTTTTTTTAGCTCGAACAAAGCTAACTATTGGAGGCAGTGTCTGTCTCTACAAACCCCAATACGTCCCTCCTTCCAAGTTGTGTGTCTGTGATTTAGTTTTCCTTTGAGATTTTATGGGACAAATGACTGATTTACAGTTCATGGGGGTTGCCTAATCACACATATGAAGTTTTGGACAGATCTGACTTTTTTAACCCCTCGAAACAGCCCCTGGGACACCAATTAAGGCACTTCCGGTTGGCACAGGAAGCTATAAGTCAAGACATATCCTCACTGGGCTATGCTTTTACAGAATCCTGAGTTTTAAGTCCTTACGTTAAGAATTGACTGATTTAAAGTCCACTTTGAGCTCAGACCAATGTCATTCATGCTCCCTATCGCCAGGAATCCCTCCTTTGCCCCTTCTAACCTTGATAACACCTTTGAGCGATGGGGAGAGTTGGGGATAAGCACCATAGGGGATTTATACATAGAAGGGACCTTTGCTTCCTTTGAGCTGCTGAGGGAAACCTATCATCTTCCCAGAAGTAATTTTTTCAGATACCTACAAATTAGAGACTACGTTAGAAAACACCTCCCAACATTTGAGAATGCTAAACCTTCCATGTTTGACGGATGCATAAAAATATGCCCCACCTCAGATAAACTGATATGCGTCTATATGATGCTTTTCAATCTGTTAGCACACCTTCTACTGATGCCATCAAGGCAAAATGGGAGGAAGAACTAGGGACTGACATCTCAGTGGCAGACTGGGAAGAGAGCTTGGAGTATATCCACACATGCTCCATTAATTCCAGACATCGTCTCATACAATTCAAGGTATTACACAGATTACACTATTCCAAAACTAAACTGCATAGGATATTTCCTGATACTACATCCCCTACATGTGATAAATGTCAGGCCACGCAGGGTACACTACTCCACTGCTTTGCCCTATGCTCTAGCTTGCATGGTTATTGGTGTGGAATTTTTAGGATCCTCTCTGAAGTTTTGGAGACTTCAATAGATCCAGACCCGCTTCTGATAATCCTGGGAGTATCTGAGTCCCTAAACAGATTAACCAACCCCCAAAAACAACTAATCTCGTATGGTCTCATCTCGGCAAAAAAAAAAAACTAATCTTGTTGTTTTGGAAAAGGAGGGAAGCGCCCTCTACCAAATTATGGCTCAATGAATTGGCAAACACTGTACACTTAGAAAGAATTAGATATATTCTGAACAATAAATTATCAACATTTGATCAAATCTGGCAGCCTTTCCTCTCCTACTTGACTAATCGGCGCTGTGAATTTGTACTTATTAACGCACTCTCAATGGTAAATTTTTTATCTACCTTTGGGCAGCGTGTGCTGGCCCTACCACCCGAGCAGTTGGGAGGGGGAATGGGGGATAGGGGGACATCTTCCTCTTTCTTTCTACGTGTCCTTGTTTTGTATGTCGTGTTCTGTATTATTTGTTCTGCACCCAGAACTCTGGGTCTTGTTGTTCCTGTATGCTCTTTTATGTTTAGATAAGAATTGTATACCTGTCATGTATACCTATACACCATTCTTGTGTGTGTTTAATAAAAATATTTGAAACAAAAGAATTGACTGATTTACACAGGGTTGAATGCACTATGTCTATCAAACTGCAGGCAGGTAATGGAAAAACACTTTTAGGGTGATTTTAACCACTTCCGGTTGGTCCAGGAAGCTTAGAATCAACACAGGTAGACCTCATACTGTCCTGATGGACTGTCATCAAAGACAGGTTCATACGGCATTCATAACCCATATAGACTTCAGGTTGAATTTAGGGGTGCAGGCAATGTATTCCTATGGGGAGAGAAGTCAATGCAAACTCTTTGAAGTAAACACCTTATTTTAACTATTAAGGGTTAATGCCACACGGTCAACGTTAGGCTTGCACGGATCAGGAGGACCTTAGGAACGTACCTGAGGTTGAATTGTGCTTCTCACCCTAACGGTTCTCTCACTGTCACCCAAAAGCAAATGACGTTGTGGGGCAGGCTTCATTTTGGGCCTACTTTTCTAATGGTCGCTGCGCTCAGACCGAGCGAGCTACGGTCAAGCGGGATATCTCGTTGAACTCGGCACGGCCTAGAGATTATGTTTATGCCATTGCCTGCTCTCTGTGTCTTTGAGAACCACACTTTTTCACTCCAGCCTTGCTGTGTGTGCGTGTGAGAGCTTTTCTTTGACATCTGTTGGGAGAAATGACTGATTTACAGTTCATGAGGGTTACCTAGTCACACATATGAAGTTTTGAAAAGATCTGACCTTTTTAACCCTTGGAAACTGCCACTGTGACATCATTAAAGGCACTTCCGGTTGGCACAGGAAGCTATAAGTAAACCCATGTCTTGATTGACATAGAAACTTACAGAATCCTGAGTTTTAAGTCTTTAAGTTAAGAATTGACTGATCTACGATCTACACAGGGTTGAATGTAGTCATTTTCACCTTTGAAGGTTATGTACATCAAAACACCTTTTGGGTCAATTTAACCACTTCCGGTTGCTTCAGGAAGCTTAGAATCGGCACAGGTAGACCTCATAGTGAGCTGATGGACTGTCATAGAAGACAGGTTCATAAGGCATTCATAACCCACATAGGCCTCAGGTTGAATTTAGAGGTGCAGGCAATGTATTCCTATGGGGAGAGAAGTCAATGCAAACTGTTTGAAGTAAACACCTTATTTTAACTATTAAGGGTTAATGCCACACGGTCAAGGTTAGGCTTGCACGGATCAGGAGGACCTTAGGAACGTACCTGAGGTCGAATTGTGCTTCTCACCCTAACGGTTCTCTCACTGTCACCCTAAAGCAAATGACATTGAGGGCCAGCCTTCCTTTTGCGCCTTCTTTTTTTCAAGGTCGCTGCACTCAGAGCGAGCTACGGTCAAGCGGGGCGTCTCGTTGAACTCGGCACAGTCTGGAGACTATGGTGATGCCATTTTTTGTGTTGATTTCAGAATGCCATTTTGGTGATGGTCCCTCTCCGTTTAAACATATTGCAAATGTACAAAAGTCAACTAGCAAGTCAGTGTCCATCAGTCAATTAGATGTCATTCTGACACCAAACTGATACCAATTGACACCAAACCCACTTTTTCCAACTCATTTAGAAGCCAACTATCACATATGTCAGAGCAGGCCCATAATTCACAGCGCCATTAGTTTAAAACATAATAAAAACGTAAAACACATAGTTACGTTCTAGCTGCGGGTCCAGGTCAGACATTATGTGAAGGCCTATGTGAGGCGACCCCGAATCCCGAGTTTCGGCTCGATAGGTCCTTCGGTGCCCGAGTAAAACCCTAATTGGTGCTGAAAATCCAATTTTTTCAATGCCTTGCTATGGGGTCCTTGAATGAGCTATCGGACCGAAACGTTGCGGTCCTTCTCTATGGCCCGAGCCGGTTTCAATGCACCTAGTCTTGTGTATCTGAGACTTTTCTAAATGTCGCCATTTTCGTAATGGTCAAAATGAATTGAAGTCATTGCAAATGTACGAGGCTATTTCTCGGTCCGAGAACCTTCTAGAGCCACCTAACTCACCACGCACTATCGACCTGAGGTCTAGAACAGGATTCTAAAGTTTCGGAACTCTAGGTCTGACGGTTCTTTTTTAGCTCGAACAAAGCTAACTATTGGAGGCACTGTCTGTCTCTACAAACCCCAATACGTCCCTCCTTCCAAGTTGTGTGTCTCTGTGATTTAGTTTTCCTTTGAAATTTTATGGGAAAAATGACTGATTTACAGTTCATGGGGGTTGCCTAATCACACATATGAAGTTTTGGACAGATCTGACTTTTTTAACCCCTCGAAACAGCCCCTGGGACACCAATTAAGGCACTTGCGGTTGGCACAGGAAGCTATAAGTCAAGACATATCCTCACTGGGCTATGCTTTTACAGAATCCTGAGTTTTAAGTCCTTACGTTAAGAATTGACTGATTTACACAGGGTTGAATGCACTATGTCTATCAAACTGCAGGCAGGTAATGGAAAAACACTTTTAGGGTGATTTTAACCACTTCCGGTTGGTCCAGGAAGCTTAGAATCAACACAGGTAGACCTCATACTGTCCTAATGGACTGTCATCAAAGACAGGTTCATACGGCATTCATAACCCATATAGACTTCAGGTTGAATTTAGGGGTGCAGGCAATGTATTCCTATGGGGAGAGAAGTCAATGCAAACTCTTTGAAGTAAACACCTTATTTTAACTATTAAGGGTTAATGCCACACGGTCAACGTTAGGCTTGCACGGATCAGGAGGACCTTAGGAACGTACCTGAGGTTGAATTGTGCTTCTCACCCTAACGGTTCTCTCACTGTCACCCAAAAGCAAATGACGTTGTGGGGCAGGCTTCATTTTGGGCCTACTTTTCTAATGGTCGCTGCGCTCAGACCGAGCGAGCTACGGTCAAGCGGGATATCTCGTTGAACTCGGCACGGCCTAGAGATTATGTTTATGCCATTGCCTGCTCTCTGTGTCTTTGAGAACCGCACTTTTCACTCCAGCCTTGCTGTGTGTGCGTGTGAGAGCTTTTCTTTGACATCTGTTGGGAGAAATGACTGATTTACAGTTCATGAGGGTTACCTAGTCACACATATGAAGTTTTGAAAAGATCTGACCTTTTTAACCCTTGGAAACTGCCACTGTGACATCATTAAAGGCACTTCCGGTTGGCACAGGAAGCTATAAGTAAACCCATGTCTTGATTGACATAGAAAATTACAGAATCCTGAGTTTTAAGTCTTTAAGTTAAGAATTGACTGATCTACGATCTACACAGGGTTGAATGTAGTCATTTTCACCTTTGAAGGTTATGTACATCAAAACACCTTTTGGGTCAATTTAACCACTTCCGGTTGCTTCAGGAAGCTTAGAATCGGCACAGGTAGACCTCATAGTGAGCTGATGGACTGTCATAGAAGACAGGTTCATAAGGCATTCATAACCCACATAGGCCTCAGGTTGAATTTAGAGGTGCAGGCAATGTATTCCTATGGGGAGAGAAGTCAATGCAAACTGTTTGAAGTAAACACCTTATTTTAACTATTAAGGGTTAATGCCACACGGTCAAGGTTAGGCTTGCACGGATCAGGAGGACCTTAGGAACGTACCTGAGGTCGAATTGTGCTTCTCACCCTAACGGTTCTCTCACTGTCACCCTAAAGCAAATGACATTGAGGGCCAGCCTTCCTTTTGCGCCTTCTTTTTTCAAGGTCGCTGCACTCAGAGCGAGCTACGGTCAAGCGGGGCGTCTCGTTGAACTCGGCACAGTCTGGAGACTATGGTGATGCCATTTTTTGTGTTGATTTCAGAATGCCATTTTGGTGATGGTCCCTCTCCGTTTAAACATATTGCAAATGTACAAAAGTCAACTAGCAAGTCAGTGTCCATCAGTCAATTAGATGTCATTCTGACACCAAACTGATACCAATTGACACCAAACCCACTTTTTCCAACTCATTTAGAAGCCAACTATCACATATGTCAGAGCAGGCCCATAATTCACAGCGCCATTAGTTTAAAACATAATAAAAACGTAAAACACATAGTTACGTTCTAGCTGCGGGTCCAGGTCAGACATTATGTGAAGGCCTATGTGAGGCGACCCCGAATCCCGAGTTTCGGCTCGATAGGTCCTTCGGTGCCCGAGTAAAACCCTAATTGGTGCTGAAAATCCAATTTTTTCAATGCCTTGCTATGGGGTCCTTGAATGAGCTATCGGACCGAAACGTTGCGGTCCTTCTCTATGGCCCGAGCCGGTTTCAATGCACCTAGTCTTGTGTATCTGAGACTTTTCTAAATGTCGCCATTTTCGTAATGGTCAAAATGAATTGAAGTCATTGCAAATGTACGAGGCTATTTCTCGGTCCGAGAACCTTCTAGAGCCACCTAACTCACCACGCACTATCGACCTGAGGTCTAGAACAGGATTCTAAAGTTTCGGAACTCTAGGTCTGACGGTTCTTTTTTAGCTCGAACAAAGCTAACTATTGGAGGCACTGTCTGTCTCTACAAACCCCAATACGTCCCTCCTTCCAAGTTGTGTGTCTCTGTGATTTAGTTTTCCTTTGAAATTTTATGGGAAAAATGACTGATTTACAGTTCATGGGGGTTGCCTAATCACACATATGAAGTTTTGGACAGATCTGACTTTTTTAACCCCTCGAAACAGCCCCTGGGACACCAATTAAGGCACTTCCGGTTGGCACAGGAAGCTATAAGTCAAGACATATCCTCACTGGGCTATGCTTTTACAGAATCCTGAGTTTTAAGTCCTTACGTTAAGAATTGACTGATTTACACAGGGTTGAATGCACTATGTCTATCAAACTGCAGGCAGGTAATGGAAAAACACTTTTAGGGTGATTTTAACCACTTCCGGTTGGTCCAGGAAGCTTAGAATCAACACAGGTAGACCTCATACTGTCCTGATGGACTGTCATCAAAGACAGGTTCATACGGCATTCATAACCCATATAGACTTCAGGTTGAATTTAGGGGTGCAGGCAATGTATTCCTATGGGGAGAGAAGTCAATGCAAACTCTTTGAAGTAAACACCTTATTTTAACTATTAAGGGTTAATGCCACACGGTCAACGTTAGGCTTGCACGGATCAGGAGGACCTTAGGAACGTACCTGAGGTTGAATTGTGCTTCTCACCCTAACGGTTCTCTCACTGTCACCCAAAAGCAAATGACGTTGTGGGGCAGGCTTCATTTTGGGCCTACTTTTCTAATGGTCGCTGCGCTCAGACCGAGCGAGCTACGGTCAAGCGGGATATCTCGTTGAACTCGGCACGGCCTAGAGATTATGTTTATGCCATTGCCTGCTCTCTGTGTCTTTGAGAACCGCACTTTTTCACTCCAGCCTTGCTGTGTGTGCGTGTGAGAGCTTTTCTTTGACATCTGTTGGGAGAAATGACTGATTTACAGTTCATGAGGGTTACCTAGTCACACATATGAAGTTTTGAAAAGATCTGACCTTTTTAACCCTTGGAAACTGCCACTGTGACATCATTAAAGGCACTTCCGGTTGGCACAGGAAGCTATAAGTAAACCCATGTCTTGATTGACATAGAAACTTACAGAATCCTGAGTTTTAAGTCTTTAAGTTAAGAATTGACTGATCTACGATCTACACAGGGTTGAATGTAGTCATTTTCACCTTTGAAGGTTATGTACATCAAAACACCTTTTGGGTCAATTTAACCACTTCCGGTTGCTTCAGGAAGCTTAGAATCGGCACAGGTAGACCTCATAGTGAGCTGATGGACTGTCATAGAAGACAGGTTCATAAGGCATTCATAACCCACATAGGCCTCAGGTTGAATTTAGAGGTGCAGGCAATGTATTCCTATGGGGAGAGAAGTCAATGCAAACTGTTTGAAGTAAACACCTTATTTTAACTATTAAGGGTTAATGCCACACGGTCAAGGTTAGGCTTGCACGGATCAGGAGGACCTTAGGAACGTACCTGAGGTCGAATTGTGCTTCTCACCCTAACGGTTCTCTCACTGTCACCCTAAAGCAAATGACATTGAGGGCCAGCCTTCCTTTTGCGCCTTCTTTTTTTCAAGGTCGCTGCACTCAGAGCGAGCTACGGTCAAGCGGGGCGTCTCGTTGAACTCGGCACAGTCTGGAGACTATGGTGATGCCATTTTTTGTGTTGATTTCAGAATGCCATTTTGGTGATGGTCCCTCTCCGTTTAAACATATTGCAAATGTACAAAAGTCAACTAGCAAGTCAGTGTCCATCAGTCAATTAGATGTCATTCTGACACCAAACTGATACCAATTGACACCAAACCCACTTTTTCCAACTCATTTAGAAGCCAACTATCACATATGTCAGAGCAGGCCCATAATTCACAGCGCCATTAGTTTAAAACATAATAAAAACGTAAAACACATAGTTACGTTCTAGCTGCGGGTCCAGGTCAGACATTATGTGAAGGCCTATGTGAGGCGACCCCGAATCCCGAGTTTCGGCTCGATAGGTCCTTCGGTGCCCGAGTAAAACCCTAATTGGTGCTGAAAATCCAATTTTTTCAATGCCTTGCTATGGGGTCCTTGAATGAGCTATCGGACCGAAACGTTGCGGTCCTTCTCTATGGCCCGAGCCGGTTTCAATGCACCTAGTCTTGTGTATCTGAGACTTTTCTAAATGTCGCCATTTTCGTAATGGTCAAAATGAATTGAAGTCATTGCAAATGTACGAGGCTATTTCTCGGTCCGAGAACCTTCTAGAGCCACCTAACTCACCACGCACTATCGACCTGAGGTCTAGAACAGGATTCTAAAGTTTCGGAACTCTAGGTCTGACGGTTCTTTTTTAGCTCGAACAAAGCTAACTATTGGAGGCACTGTCTGTCTCTACAAACCCCAATACGTCCCTCCTTCCAAGTTGTGTGTCTCTGTGATTTAGTTTTCCTTTGAAATTTTATGGGAAAAATGACTGATTTACAGTTCATGGGGGTTGCCTAATCACACATATGAAGTTTTGGACAGATCTGACTTTTTTAACCCCTCGAAACAGCCCCTGGGACACCAATTAAGGCACTTCCGGTTGGCACAGGAAGCTATAAGTCAAGACATATCCTCACTGGGCTATGCTTTTACAGAATCCTGAGTTTTAAGTCCTTACGTTAAGAATTGACTGATTTACACAGGGTTGAATGCACTATGTCTATCAAACTGCAGGCAGGTAATGGAAAAACACTTTTAGGGTGATTTTAACCACTTCCGGTTGGTCCAGGAAGCTTAGAATCAACACAGGTAGACCTCATACTGTCCTGATGGACTGTCATCAAAGACAGGTTCATACGGCATTCATAACCCATATAGACTTCAGGTTGAATTTAGGGGTGCAGGCAATGTATTCCTATGGGGAGAGAAGTCAATGCAAACTCTTTGAAGTAAACACCTTATTTTAACTATTAAGGGTTAATGCCACACGGTCAACGTTAGGCTTGCACGGATCAGGAGGACCTTAGGAACGTACCTGAGGTTGAATTGTGCTTCTCACCCTAACGGTTCTCTCACTGTCACCCAAAAGCAAATGACGTTGTGGGGCAGGCTTCATTTTGGGCCTACTTTTCTAATGGTCGCTGCGCTCAGACCGAGCGAGCTACGGTCAAGCGGGATATCTCGTTGAACTCGGCACGGCCTAGAGATTATGTTTATGCCATTGCCTGCTCTCTGTGTCTTTGAGAACCGCACTTTTTCACTCCAGCCTTGCTGTGTGTGCGTGTGAGAGCTTTTCTTTGACATCTGTTGGGAGAAATGACTGATTTACAGTTCATGAGGGTTACCTAGTCACACATATGAAGTTTTGAAAAGATCTGACCTTTTTAACCCTTGGAAACTGCCACTGTGACATCATTAAAGGCACTTCCGGTTGGCACAGGAAGCTATAAGTAAACCCATGTCTTGATTGACATAGAAACTTACAGAATCCTGAGTTTTAAGTCTTTAAGTTAAGAATTGACTGATCTACGATCTACACAGGGTTGAATGTAGTCATTTTCACCTTTGAAGGTTATGTACATCAAAACACCTTTTGGGTCAATTTAACCACTTCCGGTTGCTTCAGGAAGCTTAGAATCGGCACAGGTAGACCTCATAGTGAGCTGATGGACTGTCATAGAAGACAGGTTCATAAGGCATTCATAACCCACATAGGCCTCAGGTTGAATTTAGAGGTGCAGGCAATGTATTCCTATGGGGAGAGAAGTCAATGCAAACTGTTTGAAGTAAACACCTTATTTTAACTATTAAGGGTTAATGCCACACGGTCAAGGTTAGGCTTGCACGGATCAGGAGGACCTTAGGAACGTACCTGAGGTCGAATTGTGCTTCTCACCCTAACGGTTCTCTCACTGTCACCCTAAAGCAAATGACATTGAGGGCCAGCCTTCCTTTTGCGCCTTCTTTTTTTCAAGGTCGCTGCACTCAGAGCGAGCTACGGTCAAGCGGGGCGTCTCGTTGAACTCGGCACAGTCTGGAGACTATGGTGATGCCATTTTTTGTGTTGATTTCAGAATGCCATTTTGGTGATGGTCCCTCTCCGTTTAAACATATTGCAAATGTACAAAAGTCAACTAGCAAGTCAGTGTCCATCAGTCAATTAGATGTCATTCTGACACCAAACTGATACCAATTGACACCAAACCCACTTTTTCCAACTCATTTAGAAGCCAACTATCACATATGTCAGAGCAGGCCCATAATTCACAGCGCCATTAGTTTAAAACATAATAAAAACGTAAAACACATAGTTACGTTCTAGCTGCGGGTCCAGGTCAGACATTATGTGAAGGCCTATGTGAGGCGACCCCGAATCCCGAGTTTCGGCTCGATAGGTCCTTCGGTGCCCGAGTAAAACCCTAATTGGTGCTGAAAATCCAATTTTTTCAATGCCTTGCTATGGGGTCCTTGAATGAGCTATCGGACCGAAACGTTGCGGTCCTTCTCTATGGCCCGAGCCGGTTTCAATGCACCTAGTCTTGTGTATCTGAGACTTTTCTAAATGTCGCCATTTTCGTAATGGTCAAAATGAATTGAAGTCATTGCAAATGTACGAGGCTATTTCTCGGTCCGAGAAACTTCTAGAGCCACCTAACTCACCACGCACTATCGACCTGAGGTCTAGAACAGGATTCTAAAGTTTCGGAACTCTAGGTCTGACGGTTCTTTTTTAGCTCGAACAAAGCTAACTATTGGAGGCACTGTCTGTCTCTACAAACCCCAATACGTCCCTCCTTCCAAGTTGTGTGTCTCTGTGATTTAGTTTTCCTTTGAAATTTTATGGGAAAAATGACTGATTTACAGTTCATGGGGGTTGCCTAATCACACATATGAAGTTTTGGACAGATCTGACTTTTTTAACCCCTCGAAACAGCCCCTGGGACACCAATTAAGGCACTTCCGGTTGGCACAGGAAGCTATAAGTCAAGACATATCCTCACTGGGCTATGCTTTTACAGAATCCTGAGTTTTAAGTCCTTACGTTAAGAATTGACTGATTTACACAGGGTTGAATGCACTATGTCTATCAAACTGCAGGCAGGTAATGGAAAAACACTTTTAGGGTGATTTTAACCACTTCCGGTTGGTCCAGGAAGCTTAGAATCAACACAGGTAGACCTCATACTGTCCTGATGGACTGTCATCAAAGACAGGTTCATACGGCATTCATAACCCATATAGACTTCAGGTTGAATTTAGGGGTGCAGGCAATGTATTCCTATGGGGAGAGAAGTCAATGCAAACTCTTTGAAGTAAACACCTTATTTTAACTATTAAGGGTTAATGCCACACGGTCAACGTTAGGCTTGCACGGATCAGGAGGACCTTAGGAACATACCTGAGGTTGAATTGTGCTTCTCACCCTAACGGTTCTCTCACTGTCACCCAAAAGCAAATGACGTTGTGGGGCAGGCTTCATTTTGGGCCTACTTTTCTAATGGTCGCTGCGCTCAGACCGAGCGAGCTACGGTCAAGCGGGATATCTCGTTGAACTCGGCACGGCCTAGAGATTATGTTTATGCCATTGCCTGCTCTCTGTGTCTTTGAGAACCGCACTTTTTCACTCCAGCCTTGCTGTGTGTGCGTGTGAGAGCTTTTCTTTGACATCTGTTGGGAGAAATGACTGATTTACAGTTCATGAGGGTTACCTAGTCACACATATGAAGTTTTGAAAAGATCTGACCTTTTTAACCCTTGGAAACTGCCACTGTGACATCATTAAAGGCACTTCCGGTTGGCACAGGAAGCTATAAGTAAACCCATGTCTTGATTGACATAGAAACTTACAGAATCCTGAGTTTTAAGTCTTTAAGTTAAGAATTGACTGATCTACGATCTACACAGGGTTGAATGTAGTCATTTTCACCTTTGAAGGTTATGTACATCAAAACACCTTTTGGGTCAATTTAACCACTTCCGGTTGCTTCAGGAAGCTTAGAATCGGCACAGGTAGACCTCATAGTGAGCTGATGGACTGTCATAGAAGACAGGTTCATAAGGCATTCATAACCCACATAGGCCTCAGGTTGAATTTAGAGGTGCAGGCAATGTATTCCTATGGGGAGAGAAGTCAATGCAAACTGTTTGAAGTAAACACCTTATTTTAACTGTTAAGGGTTAATGCCACACGGTCAAGGTTAGGCTTGCACGGATCAGGAGGACCTTAGGAACGTACCTGAGGTCGAATTGTGCTTCTCACCCTAACGGTTCTCTCACTGTCACCCTAAAGCAAATGACATTGAGGGCCAGCCTTCCTTTTGCGCCTTCTTTTTTTCAAGGTCGCTGCACTCAGAGCGAGCTACGGTCAAGCGGGCGTCTCGTTGAACTCTGCACAGTCTGGAGACTATGGTGATGCCATTTTTTGTGTTGATTTCAGAATGCCATTTTGGTGATGGTCCCTCTCCGTTTAAACATATTGCAAATGTACAAAAGTCAACTAGCAAGTCAGTGTCCATCAGTCAATTAGATGTCATTCTGACACCAAACTGATACCAATTGACACCAAACCCACTTTTTCCAACTCATTTAGAAGCCAACTATCACATATGTCAGAGCAGGCCCATAATTCACAGCGCCATTAGTTTAAAACATAATAAAAACGTAAAACACATAGTTACGTTCTAGCTGCGGGTCCAGGTCAGACATTATGTGAAGGCCTATGTGAGGCGACCCCGAATCCCGAGTTTCGGCTCGATAGGTCCTTCGGTGCCCGAGTAAAACCCTAATTGGTGCTGAAAATCCAATTTTTTCAATGCCTTGCTATGGGGTCCTTGAATGAGCTATCGGACCGAAACGTTGGGGTCCTTCTCTATGGCCCGAGCCGGTTTCAATGCACCTAGTCTTGTGTATCTGAGACTTTTCTAAATGTCGCCATTTTCGTAATGGTCAAAATGAATTGAAGTCATTGCAAATGTACGAGGCTATTTCTCGGTCCGAGAACCTTCTAGAGCCACCTAACTCACCACGCACTATCGACCTGAGGTCTAGAACAGGTTTCTAAAGTTTCGGAACTCTAGGTCTGACGGTTCTTTTTAGCTCGAACAAAGCTAACTATTGGAGGCACTGTCTGTCTCTACAAACCCCAATACGTCCCTCCTTCCAAGTTGTGTGTCTCTGTGATTTAGTTTTCCTTTGAAATTTTATGGGAAAAATGACTGATTTACAGTTCATGGGGGTTGCCTAATCACACATATGAAGTTTTGGACAGATCTGACTTTTTAACCCCTCGAAACAGCCCCTGGGACACCAATTAAGGCACTTCCGGTTGGCACAGGAAGCTATAAGTCAAGACATATCCTCACTGGGCTATGCTTTTACAGAATCCTGAGTTTTAAGTCCTTACGTTAAGAATTGACTGATTTACACAGGGTTGAATGCACTATGTCTATCAAACTGCAGGCAGGTAATGGAAAAACACTTTTAGGGTGATTTTAACCACTTCCGGTTGGTCCAGGAAGCTTAGAATCAACACAGGTAGACCTCATACTGTCCTGATGGACTGTCATCAAAGACAGGTTCATACGGCATTCATAACCCATATAGACTTCAGGTTGAATTTAGGGGTGCAGGCAATGTATTCCTATGGGGAGAGAAGTCAATGCAAACTCTTTGAAGTAAACACCTTATTTTAACTATTAAGGGTTAATGCCACACGGTCAACGTTAGGCTTGCACGGATCAGGAGGACCTTAGGAACGTACCTGAGGTTGAATTGTGCTTCTCACCCTAACGGTTCTCTCACTGTCACCCAAAAGCAAATGACGTTGTGGGGCAGGCTTAATTTTGGGCCTACTTTTCTAATGGTCGCTGCGCTCAGACCGAGCGAGCTACGGTCAAGCGGGATATCTCGTTGAACTCGGCACGGCCTAGAGATTATGTTTATGCCATTGCCTGCTCTCTGTGTCTTTGAGAACCGCACTTTTTCACTCCAGCCTTGCTGTGTGTGCGTGTGAGAGCTTTTCTTTGACATCTGTTGGGAGAAATGACTGATTTACAGTTCATGAGGGTTACCTAGTCACACATATGAAGTTTTGAAAAGATCTGACCTTTTTAACCCTTGGAAACTGCCACTGTGACATCATTAAAGGCACTTCCGGTTGGCACAGGAAGCTATAAGTAAACCCATGTCTTGATTGACATAGAAACTTACAGAATCCTGAGTTTTAAGTCTTTAAGTTAAGAATTGACTGATCTACGATCTACACAGGGTTGAATGTAGTCATTTTCACCTTTGAAGGTTATGTACATCAAAACACCTTTTGGGTCAATTTAACCACTTCCGGTTGCTTCAGGAAGCTTAGAATCGGCACAGGTAGACCTCATAGTGAGCTGATGGACTGTCATAGAAGACAGGTTCATAAGGCATTCATAACCCACATAGGCCTCAGGTTGAATTTAGAGGTGCAGGCAATGTATTCCTATGGGGAGAGAAGTCAATGCAAACTGTTTGAAGTAAACACCTTATTTTAACTATTAAGGGTTAATGCCACACGGTCAAGGTTAGGCTTGCACGGATCAGGAGGACCTTAGGAACGTACCTGAGGTCGAATTGTGCTTCTCACCCTAACGGTTCTCTCACTGTCACCCTAAAGCAAATGACATTGAGGGCCAGCCTTCCTTTTGCGCCTTCTTTTTTTCAAGGTCGCTGCACTCAGAGCGAGCTACGGTCAAGCGGGGCGTCTCGTTGAACTCGGCACAGTCTGGAGACTATGGTGATGCCATTTTTTGTGTTGATTTCAGAATGCCATTTTGGTGATGGTCCCTCTCCGTTTAAACATATTGCAAATGTACAAAAGTCAACTAGCAAGTCAGTGTCCATCAGTCAATTAGATGTCATTCTGACACCAAACTGATACCAATTGACACCAAACCCACTTTTTCCAACTCATTTAGAAGCCAACTATCACATATGTCAGAGCAGGCCCATAATTCACAGCGCCATTAGTTTAAAACATAATAAAAACGTAAAACACATAGTTACGTTCTAGCTGCGGGTCCAGGTCAGACATTATGTGAAGGCCTATGTGAGGCGACCCCGAATCCCGAGTTTCGGCTCGATAGGTCCTTCGGTGCCCGAGTAAAACCCTAATTGGTGCTGAAAATCCAATTTTTTCAATGCCTTGCTATGGGGTCCTTGAATGAGCTATCGGACCGAAACGTTGCGGTCCTTCTCTATGGCCCGAGCCGGTTTCAATGCACCTAGTCTTGTGTATCTGAGACTTTTCTAAATGTCGCCATTTTCGTAATGGTCAAAATGAATTGAAGTCATTGCAAATGTACGAGGCTATTTCTCGGTCCGAGAACCTTCTAGAGCCACCTAACTCACCACGCACTATCGACCTGAGGTCTAGAACAGGATTCTAAAGTTTCGGAACTCTAGGTCTGACGGTTCTTTTTTAGCTCGAACAAAGCTAACTATTGGAGGCACTGTCTGTCTCTACAAACCCCAATACGTCCCTCCTTCCAAGTTGTGTGTCTCTGTGATTTAGTTTTCCTTTGAAATTTTATGGGAAAAATGACTGATTTACAGTTCATGGGGGTTGCCTAATCACACATATGAAGTTTTGGACAGATCTGACTTTTTTAACCCCTCGAAACAGCCCCTGGGACACCAATTAAGGCACTTGCGGTTGGCACAGGAAGCTATAAGTCAAGACATATCCTCACTGGGCTATGCTTTTACAGAATCCTGAGTTTTAAGTCCTTACGTTAAGAATTGACTGATTTACACAGGGTTGAATGCACTATGTCTATCAAACTGCAGGCAGGTAATGGAAAAACACTTTTAGGGTGATTTTAACCACTTCCGGTTGGTCCAGGAAGCTTAGAATCAACACAGGTAGACCTCATACTGTCTTGATGGACTGTCATCAAAGACAGGTTCATACGGCATTCATAACCCATATAGACTTCAGGTTGAATTTAGGGGTGCAGGCAATGTATTCCTATGGGGAGAGAAGTCAATGAAAACTCTTTGAAGTAAACACCTTATTTTAACTATTAAGGGTTAATGCCACACGGTCAACGTTAGGCTTGCACGGATCAGGAGGACCTTAGGAACGTACCTGAGGTTGAATTGTGCTTCTCACCCTAACGGTTCTCTCACTGTCACCCAAAAGCAAATGACGTTGTGGGGCAGGCTTCATTTTGGGCCTACTTTTCTAATGGTCGCTGCGCTCAGACCGAGCGAGCTACGGTCAAGCGGGATATCTCGTTGAACTCGGCACGGCCTAGAGATTATGTTTATGCCATTGCCTGCTCTCTGTGTCTTTGAGAACCACACTTTTCACTCCAGCCTTGCTGTGTGTGCGTGTGAGAGCTTTTCTTTGACATCTGTTGGGAGAAATGACTGATTTACAGTTCATGAGGGTTACCTAGTCACACATATGAAGTTTTGAAAAGATCTGACCTTTTTAACCCTTGGAAACTGCCACTGTGACATCATTAAAGGCACTTCCGGTTGGCACAGGAAGCTATAAGTAAACCCATGTCTTGATTGACATAGAAACTTACAGAATCCTGAGTTTTAAGTCTTTAAGTTAAGAATTGACTGATCTACGATCTACACAGGGTTGAATGTAGTCATTTTCACCTTTGAAGGTTATGTACATCAAAACACCTTTTGGGTCAATTTAACCACTTCCGGTTGCTTCAGGAAGCTTAGAATCGGCACAGGTAGACCTCATAGTGAGCTGATGGACTGTCATAGAAGACAGGTTCATAAGGCATTCATAACCCACATAGGCCTCAGGTTGAATTTAGAGGTGCAGGCAATGTATTCCTATGGGGAGAGAAGTCAATGCAAACTGTTTGAAGTAAACACCTTATTTTAACTATTAAGGGTTAATGCCACACGGTCAACGTTAGGCTTGCACGGATCAGGAGGACCTTAGGAACGTACCTGAGGTCGAATTGTGCTTCTCACCCTAACGGTTCTCTCACTGTCACCCTAAAGCAAATGACATTGAGGGCCAGCCTTCCTTTTGCGCCTTCTTTTTTTCAAGGTCGCTGCACTCAGAGCGAGCTACGGTCAAGCGGGGCGTCTCGTTGAACTCGGCACAGTCTGGAGACTATTGTGATGCCATTTTTTGTGTTGATTTCAGAATGCCATTTTGGTGATGGTCCCTCTCCGTTTAAACATATTGCAAATGTACAAAAGTCAACTAGCAAGTCAGTGTCCATCAGTCAATTAGATGTCATTCTGACACCAAACTGATACCAATTGACACCAAACCCACTTTTTCCAACTCATTTAGAAGCCAACTATCACATATGTCAGAGCAGGCCCATAATTCACAGCGCCATTAGTTTAAAACATAATAAAAACGTAAAACACATAGTTACGTTCTAGCTGCGGGTCCAGGTCAGACATTATGTGAAGGCCTATGTGAGGCGACCCCGAATCCCGAGTTTCGGCTCGATAGGTCCTTCGGTGCCCGAGTAAAACCCTAATTGGTGCTGAAAATCCAATTTTTTCAATGCCTTGCTATGGGGTCCTTGAATGAGCTATCGGACCGAAACGTTGCGGTCCTTCTCTATGGCCCGAGCCGGTTTCAATGCACCTAGTCTTGTGTCTCTGAGACTTTTCTAAATGTCGCCATTTTCGTAATGGTCAAAATGAATTGAATTCATTGCAAATGTACGAGGCTATTTCTCGGTCCGAGAACCTTCTAGAGCCACCTAACTCACCACGCACTATCGACCCGAGGTCTAGAACAGGTTTCTAAAGTTTCGGAACTCTAGGTCTGACGGTTCTTTTTTAGCTCGAACAAAGCTAACTATTGGAGGCACTGTCTGTCTCTACAAACCCCAATACGTCCCTCCTTCCAAGTTGTGTGTCTGTGTGATTTAGTTTTCCTTTGAAATTTTATGGGAAAAATGACTGATTTACAGTTCATGGGGGTTGCCTAATCACACATATGAAGTTTTGGACAGATCTGACTTTTTTAACCCCTCGAAACAGCCCCTGAGACACCAATTAAGGCACTTCCGGTTGGCACAGGAAGCTATAAGTCAACACATATCCTCACTGGGCTATGCTTTTACAGAATCCTGAGTTTTAAGTCCTTACGTTAAGAATTGACTGATTTACACAGGGTTGAATGCACTATGTCTATCAAACTGCAGGCAGGTAATGGAAAAACACTTTTAGGGTGATTTTAACCACTTCCGGTTGGTCCAGGAAGCTTAGAATCAACACAGGTAGACCTCATACTGGCCTGATGCACTGTTACCAAAGACAGGTTCATACGGCATTCATAACCCATATAGACTTCAGGTTGAATTTAGGGGTAAAGGCAATGTATTCCTATGGGGAGAGAAGTCAATGCAAACTCTTTGAAGTAAACACCTTCTTTTAACTATTAAGGGTTAATGCCACACGGTCAACGTTAGGCTTGCACGGATCGGAAGGACCTTAGGAACGTACCTGAGGTCGAATTGTGCTTCTCACCCTAATGGTTCTCTCACTGTCACCCAAAAGCAAATGACGTTGTGGGGCAGGCTTCATTTTGGGCCTAATTTTCTAATGGTCGCTGCGCTTAGACCGAGCGAGCTACGGTCAAGCGGGATATCTCGTTGAACTCGGCACGGCCTAGAGATTATTATGTTTATGCCATTGCCTGCTCTCTGTGTCTTTGAGAACCGCACTTTTCACTCCATCCTTGCTGTGTGTGCGTGTGAGAGATTTTCTTTGACATCTGTTGGGAGAAATGACTGATTTACAGTTCATGATGGTTACCTAGTCACACATATGAAGTTTTGAAAAGATCTGACCTTTTTAACCCATGGAAACTGCCACTGTGACACCATTAAAGGCACTTCCGGTTGGCACAGGAAGCTATAAATAAACTCATATCATGATTGGGGTATGCCTTTACAGAATCCTGAGTTTTAAGTCTTTACGTTAAGAACTGAGTTATTTACGGAGGGTTTAGTGAGTGTGTGTTATTTCAGAAAATCATAGAAAATCACAGAAATCTCGCAGAGCTCCGCAGCACACTTTAAAAAGATTCGTAAGAACACCCTGCAACTGGATCTGTAACCGTTGAAAAAAAAACACCTATCCGTGAACATCACCAAGGTGTCGTTGTACGATTTCTCTTAAATGACGATAGATAAATGGCTGGTTCTTTTTTTATTGACACCGGAGGCTCCTTGACTTTGACGTGAAGTGGAAAAATAATTTCTCTATTTTCATTTTGGACCTTTAATCCCAGATAAATGGCCATAACTCAAAAACCGTTGAGGCCTAGACGCCATCTTGTTCGGGGCCAACTGCCCATTATGCCGCCCCTACGCTCACCGAGTTTCGGCTTCTAAATATTTTCAGTTTTCGAGATAAGGCCCCGTCGTGAATCGTGATGTTTTGTCCAATAGCAATATGATTGCTTATGCCCTCTTGTGGGAATTTCCGGGACATCGGAAAAATGACCTAAATCTTATTATTTTTGTAAAACGGAAACCGAATGTCCGACAAAGTTCATTTGATGACTTCCTGGTAGGTCCGGCCCTGCCGCTTGGCCCGACGCCGTCCGCGAATTTTACAAACGATTTCGGACGTCTAGTAAGGGACCGTACATTTGCAATATGGACTTTCTCACTAACCATACAGGTACTGCCGAAATCTTCCCTTAAGGTATGTGAGTGGTGTGTGTGTGTGTGGGGGGGGAGGTAAATTAGATTTCTTCAATCAGATGACCTGCAATTATAGGTACAAGCCTTCCCTGACTGCCTCGAGCTGGCCATCTGACCAAACTGAGAAACCGGGCAAAAATTACCTTTGTCAGGGAGGTGAACAAGAAACCAATGACAAAACTTTAGAGTTCCTTGGTTGAGATTGGGGAACCTGCCAGATGGACAACAGTCTCTACAGTAGTTCACCAATCTGGGCTTTCTATGAGAGTTGACAGACAGAAGCCACTCCTGAGAAAAAGGCACATGACAACACGCATGGAGTTTGCAAAAAAGGCACATGAAAGACTCAGAATACCGCAAAATATTCTGTGGTCTGACAAATGTTAGTCTTTGGCCTGAATGCAAAGCGCTATGTCTAGAGAAAACTACGCACAGCTCATCGCCTGTCTAACACCACCCATACCATGAAGCATGGGTGGTGGCAGAATCATGCTATGGGGATGCTTTAACAGCAGGGACTGGGAGACTGTTAATGATAGAGGGAACCATGAATAGAGCCAATTACAGGCAAATAATTGTTTTGAAATTACAAGCCTAATTTGTTTAGCCAAGGAAAAAGCAAGGAACCTTCCCGCTAGCCATGACTGGCTGAAATAATGGATGGGCTGGACATTACGAGAGATGAGTTTGGAATGGTCTGCGATGTATTATGCTTCTGTCTACTGCATAACATGAGCTGCTCATTATCTATAGGTAATCATTTCCAATTCGGCTTTTCTGAAATCTATCACTAAGAACTGCAAAAGTGTTGTTAATACTCTCCAGTTTCTGGAGGACCGAGTTTTGAAGTCATTGGAATGCAGAGTATGATCGCTAAGGAGAAATTCTAGCTTTTGATTGCTAATATGTGGAGGGAGTCGAAAGGAGAACACACAGAAAGTTGTTGTATAAAACACTTGTTTTATTAGGCCAACCATGGCATCCATGACAGATGTTAATCCATGTATACAGTTAAGAGTCTACCTAGCTACATTTTGCATTATATTACACGTTTCTAAAGTCATTTTCATTGCAAGTTAACCTGTTAAGTCGACCCTCTACTTTTTCAAACATTCTGTTAAAAATCGTGCAACATTTCAGCGCCCTGCTACTCATGCCAGGAATATAGTATATGCATATGATTATTATGTGTGGATAGAAAACACTCAGACGTTTATAAAACTGGTTAAATCACGGCTGTGACTTTAACAGAGCGTGAGTTTCATCGAATAGCGCAGGAAAACCTGATCACTGAAAATGGAAATAAATATCCTTGCGCTTACTTCCAGGAATTGTTCAAAGTGAACCGAATTACACGAGACCGAGGTTTCAGTGCCTACAGCTACCACACGTTGTCTAGAGTCTTGTCATTTGATTCGCAATTGATTCTTGGTCTAACCGGTTCAAGGGAACTCCTTCCCTCCGGTCTCCGACCGGATGTTTTGGTCGAGCTCTCTCCGGCCATGTTTTTTTCCAGACGACACTATAGAAGTTACATCGCCTCCTGATGAATTTTATCGCTTATTAACGTGTACTAATACCTAAAGTTGCATTACAAAAGTATTTCGAAGTGTTTTGTGAAAGTTTATCGTCGACTTTTTGAATAAAAAAAAATGACGTTACGTTATGAAACGCTATTTTTTTTCATTTATCATACAGTCTACATAGAACGATATCTAGGCTATATATGGACCGATTTAATCGAAAAAAAGACCCAATAGTGATTATGGGACATCTAGGAGTGCCAACAAAGAAGATGGTCAAAGGTAATGAATGTTTTATATTTTATTGTGCGGTTTGTGTAGCGCCGAATATGCTAATTATTTTGTTTACGTCCCCTGCGGGTCTTTTGTGGTGTTACATGCTATCAGATAATAGCTTCTCATGCTTTCGCCGAAAAGCATTTTAAAAATCTGACTTGTTGCCTGGATTCAAGACGAGTGTAGCTTTAATTCAATACCCTGCATGTGTATTTTAATGAACGTTTGAGTTTTAACTGGTACTATTAGCATTTAGCGTAGATGGGACGCCTGCGTGCCAGGTAGGAGCAAGTGGTTAACCTCTTAAGCCTAGCCCTGTTTACTGCCCCTAATGGAGGAATTGGGTACCCATATAAAACAGGATAAAGTTGCTAATATATGCATATAAAAAATATTATCGAATAGAAAACACTCTAAAGCTTCTAAAACTGTTTACATTTTGTCTCTATGTAAAGCAGAAGTCTCAGGGCATGCATTCTCCCAAAATCTCTCTTGTCATGGAAAAAGTTTGCCCAACTTTGACGTCATCTTAAACGCCTTCCCAAACAACTACCGCTCTGGGAACAGTTCCTACGTGTTCAGCGCGAAGCCTGCTTTCAATGGGGCTTCTCATTGTGTGAATCGCGCGCTCACGAGACGTTGAGCATGCCGAAAGGTCTCGGTCACGCGAAAAAAAAGTGTACGTTTATGCGCGCTCTGCTCCCGCTCTCTCTTTTCTTCAGGATCAATTAAAAGACGTGTGTGTTTCGCTTCGTCCTCACAATTGCTGTACACCTTTATAACATGTTAAAGCTTAATTATGAACATAGTTTGACAAGTTTACTCGACATATAATATATAATTTCGACGTTTTGGTGCGCATCCACTTGAATTTTGCCTACATTTCGACCGAAAAGTGGCTATTTTGAGAACCGAAAGACGCAGACTTGAAAACTAAACGCTGTTTTGGTAAGTATAATCCCTTCCAGGTCTTTTGATGGAAGAACAGCAAAGGTAAGGGAATATTTATGTGTTAATTTTGGGTTTCTGTCGACTCCAAGATAGAGGAGGCATAATGATACATTTGGAGCGCCGACTCCTAGTATAGCCTAGTGAACGCAACCTGTAACATTAAAAATAAATGTAACACAGCGATTGCATTTAGAAGAAGTGTATCTTCCTATACATATGTAAAACATGCATATTTAGTCAAAGTTTATGATGTGTATTCCTTGTTAGCTGACGTTATCTGCCGGAGCTATTTCATTTCTCCTGACATTTTAGTAGCATTTTTTGAACGATGCGTCATTGTAAACAGAGATTTATTGATATATATTGCAGATTATTGAAAAAAAATGAATGTACTGTGTAACATGTTATATTACTGTCATCTGATGAAGATTTCAAAAGGTTAGTGAAGTGATTTTTATTTTTAAATCCTGCGTTTGTTGATTGCATATTTTTTCCTACTTGGCTATGCTAATGAGCTATGTCTGCGGTGGTGGTTTGACATAAATATGTGCTATGTTTTCGCCGTAAAACATTTTAGAAATCTGACTTGTTGCCTGGATTCACAACGAGTGTAGCTTTAATTCAATACCCTGCATGTGTATTTTAATGAACGTTTGAGTTTTAACTAATACTATTAGCATTTAGCGTAGCGCATTTGCATTTCCAGAGTTCTAGATGGGACGCCTGCGTGCCAGGTAGAAGCAAGAGGTTAAGGAGTACCGTTAGCTAGCGAGTATTGGCTGGTGGTAATATTATTTGTATCTCAGAAAGGCCATTTGCATTGGTAGTTATTACCTAATATTAGCTAGCTAGATAACATTTAACCTATTTGGTTAGCTTAAGATAGTTGGTTATTTTTAGATAATTATCTTTTTGTGAGTATTTTCATGTAGTAATGAATACAATTTTAGCTCAAGTTAAGACAAGTCAACTTAACTTAACTTAGCTAGCTAACGTGCTAGAAACAAACCAAATCATTGTTTAGAAAGTTGCTTTTAGTTGCCTGGTTTGCTTAGATTGACATACTACATTCCTTTTTAAAACGGATGAGTTTATTGGTGTGAAAATACATCAGTTATGCTATTTTGCACCACCAGGCTGCTAATGTCATAAATCCTGTAGTTTTTGTGTTTATACTTTTTCATAACAACACGACAAGTTTGGTGTCAGACAACGATGTTCATGACATCACTGCGACAACTGTCTACAAACATATCGATAGACATATCCAGCCTTTAGTCTTTAAATCTTTAGATGTTCAGTACACTAGCATACTCACTCAGGTCATGGCCTCACATGTGCAACCTTAAAGAGATGTATGGGGCTAAGGCTTAAGAGGATGTGAACTATGCTGAATGGGTGTAAACAAAGAGCTCTCTAGTAGGTCTACCAAGACATTGAAAGTCAATTTTCTCTAAAGTGGGGTTACAAGTTTACTTGCTATCAAAGCAGAATTTCTATCCCATTGGTATACAATTTTCTAGCTCTGAGTCTCTACTTTTATCCAACGTTAAAAACACAATTTCAAAATTTGCTGTATCCCAGACAGCAATTTCTTGCAATTTCTTGCTTGCTATTTTCCATTGTCGATACGCCCAAGGCTATAGACTCTCGCGGGCGAGTGGAGTTTTCCGCTCAAGATTGGATTTGCATCTCTGGCGGGTAGACCGTATTCAGAGAACAGCTATAAGACCACAACAGGCCCACTTTTGCATCTCTGGTGTTTAGCCTCCACTCAGAGGACAGCTATACCCACTAGGCAAGCCATCTAGCCATGAGTTAACCTTTTTGGGACAGGGGGCAGCATATTCACTTTTGGAGGAATAGCGTGCCCAGAGTGAACTGACTCCTACTCTGTCCCAGATGCTATTATATGCACATTATTTGCATATTATTAGTAGTATTGGATAGAAAACAATCTGAAGTTTCTAGAAGTGTTTGAATGATGTATGTGAGTATAAAATAACTAATATGGCAGGTGAAAACTTGAGAAAAATCCAACCAGGAAGTGGGAAATCTGAGGTTTGTAGTTTTTCAAAGCTTGGCCTACCGAATACACAGTGTCTATGGAGTCAAGTTGCACTTCCTATGGCTTCCACTAGATGTCAACCGTCTTTAGAAACTTGTTTGACAATTCTACTATAAAGGAGGGGCTCATGAGACCTGTTTGAGTCAGTGGTCTGGCAGACTGCCTTGGTCTCTTTCGCACCCTTAGTACAGGTATTAATTTTACTAGCATCTGGTCAGAATAACACATTCCCAACCGTAGTTAAGAATCCTTCAATTTCATCATTGGCTGTCGCTGGGTCACACACCTCTCGTCCTGAGGATCAAGGCGACTTTCTATACCCCTGTGATAGTGTTGTCAACATGGATCTTGGCAACAGCGAGCGTACAATATGATCATAATCACCAGTATGGAACCCAAAA
This sequence comes from Oncorhynchus gorbuscha, assembly GCF_021184085.1. Taxonomy (NCBI): domain Eukaryota; kingdom Metazoa; phylum Chordata; class Actinopteri; order Salmoniformes; family Salmonidae; genus Oncorhynchus; species Oncorhynchus gorbuscha. Next base: position 33,370,488 of record NC_060193.1, on the reverse strand, counting down.
ATGTGTGCTTGTCTCCTCAAGAAACTGATAAATTCCTATCCCTCTCTTACTGGACCTGTGTGCTTCTTTCATAATACTACGCATTTCGCTCACACTCAATGGCTGATGGTGATGCTGAATTTATATCTGTATTCGGGGCTGCGCTTCATCTGGAATAGGGTTGTCCTCCCCGGGTACTATTTGTCTTGGATAATATGTCACCGGGGTTGCGTGTGTTTTTACCGGTCTCACCTCTCTATGATTACCTGGATCATGCTGATCAACTATCCAGTCCGGTACCATTATGTCTGGACTCATAATGTGCCTGTACCCCGCCTCTCGCAATCCATATTGTTCTTTTTCCTCTTTAATAGAGGGGTATAACGGTGATCCCCCACTTGTGACCTGGTTCACTTTATAGCATGGGGCGAACGGGGGAGGAGTTGCAATTGCATATACTCCACCATGTATTCTTATACTGTTGAAGCGTAACCCTGAGTTGTTTAATTAGATAGCTAGCTAACATTCACTTCTCTTTTGCAAAATGATGTCGCTTCTGGCTACGTTATGTTATAGGGTGTTCACTCACTGCTTTAGAATGTAGTGAAATAAGGCTAAATTCAGGAGGGTGCTAATAAATTAACGTCTAAACTTAGTTTTTAGCATATGTCATTATGAATCGCACACAATTAATCATTACATTGTTCTCTATATTGAGACACTTGTAGACATGACATAACACTGTTTGTAAGTGCTCTTTATTCTTGTTTCTCCCTTTTTCTCTCCTGTCTTTAGATCATGCAGTTTGCCGGGATTCAGTTTCAAATGAAAAGAACAAGCCATATGCTGTAGTTCCACAAGTACGAATCAAAGATGACATCTTTTAAAGTCCACCACCAATCTGAAGTCCACCAGCTTCAGAAAAAATAACAAAATATACTATTTAGCCATCGAGCATACACCAAACAGCACCTGGGAAAGCTTTAATTTAATGACGGGAACAGATCATTTGGCCTAATGTACAGTGCCTACAGAAAGTATTCAGAGCTGACTTTTTTCACATATTGTTACGTTAGACATTACATTACAGAAATGGATTAAATAAAAATAAATCCTCAGCAATCTACACACAATATCCCATAATGACAAAGGAAAAACAGGTTTAGAAATTGTTGCAAATTAGTAAAAAAATTATATTCAGAAATACCTTATTTACATAACTTTGCTCTGAGACTCTAAATTGAGCTAAGGCGCATCCTGTTTCCATGGATCATCCTTCAGAGGTTTCTACAACTTGGGAGTTCACCGGTGGTAAATTCAATTGATTGGACGTTATTTGGAAAGGCACACCCCGGGTTTCTAAAGATTCAGAGCTCTAGGTCTGATGGTTCTCTGATGGTGTGAACAACGGTATCTATTGCAGACTCTGTGTGTCTGTAAGGCCCACACTGTGCTATTCCATCCTTGCTGTGTGTGTGTGAGTTTTTCTTAAAAATCTGATGGGAGAAACGACTGATTTACAGTTCATGAGGGCTGCTTACTCACACATATGACATTTTGGAAAGATGTGACCTTTTTAAGCCTTTGAAACTCATTGACCCCAATTTAAGGCACTTCCGGTTGGCACAGGAAGCTGGAAGTGAACACATATCCTCCTTGGGGTAGGCTTTTATAGAATCCTGAGTTTCAAGTGTTAGAACTGACAGATTTACAGAGGGTTAAATGCAGTGTTTTTCACAAAATACAGGTTGGGTATCTCAAAACCACTTTTAGGGTCAGTTTAACCACTTCCGGTAGCTCCAGGAAGCTTAGAATCAACACAGGTAGTCCTCATAGTGGCCTGATGGATTGTCATCGAAGACAGTTTGATATGGCATTCATAACCCACATAGGCTTCAGGTTGAAGTTAGGGCAGCAGGCAATGTATTCCTATGGGGAGAGATGTCATTGTAAACTGTTAGATGAAAACACCCTGTTTTTACTGTTAAGGGTTAATGCCAAACAGTCTAGGTTAGACTTGCACAGGTCGTGAGGACTTTAGGAACGTTATTGTGGTTGGATTATGCTTCCAGCCTTAACAGTTCTGCTACTGTTACCCAAAAGCCCCTGAAATGTAGGTCAGGCTTCATTTTGGGCCTAGTCATTGCAAATGTTGACTGTTTACAATGGCTGTTTCTCAGCCTGAGAACCGTCTAGAGTCACATAACTCACAGTGCACTATCAACTTAATGTGAGTCTGGAATGAGAGTTACAGTCTCACGAGACACCTAGGTATTTGTTGTTGTCCACATATTCTAAGTCAGAACCGTACAGAGTAGTGATGCTAGTCGGGCAGGCAGCAATCGGTTGAAGAGCATGCATTTAGTTTCACTAGCATTTAAGAGCAGTTGGAGGCCACGGAAGGAGTGTTGTATGGCAATGAAGCTCGTTTGGTGGTTTGTTATCACAGTGTCCAAGGAAGGTCCATATGTATACAGAATGGTGTTGTCTGCATAGAGGTGGATCAGAGAATCACCAGCAGCACGAGCGACATCATTGAAATATACAGAGAAAATAGTTGGCCCAAGAATTGAACACTGTGGCACCCCCATAGAGACTGCCAGAGGTCCGGACAACAGGCCCTCTGATTTGACACACTGAACTCTATCTGAGAAGTAGTTGGTGAACCAGGCGAGGCAGTCATTTGAGAAACAAAGGCTATTGAGTCTGCCAGAAAGAATGCTTTGAATGACAGAGTCGAAAGCCTTGGCCAGGTCGAAAACAGCTGCACAGTACTGTCTTTTATCTATGGTGGTCATTAAACCGTTTAGGACCTTGAACTTGGCTGAGGTGCACCCATGACCAGCTCAGAAACCAGATTGCATAGTGGAGAAGGTATGGTGGGATTCGAAATGGTCAGTGATCCGTTTGTTAACTTCTTAGTTATCCCTTCGCGCGCCAATCCCGTTAATGCGATTGATTTGACAACACCCAGTGAAATGGCAGCTCGCCAAATTCAAAAACAGAAATACTCATAATATTAATTCATGAATCATACAAGTGTTATACATCGGTTTAAAGATAAACCTCTTGTTAATCCAGTCACAGTGTCAGATTTCAAAAAGGCTTTATGGCAAAAGCAAACCATGCTATTATCTGAGGACAGCACCCCATCAAACAAAGTAACGATATAATTCATGCCTTACCTTTGAAGATCTTCTTCTTTTGGCACTCCAATATGTCCATTAACTTGGCATTCGAAGATTTAGAAAGGCAGTTCCAGGACGAATATAGGTCTGTAACAGTGTGGGTCTAAAGTGTCATTTGAAGAGGGGGATGACCGTGGCAGCTTTCCAATCTTTAGGGATCTCAGATGACACAAAAAAGAGAGGTTGAACAGACTAGTAATAGGGGCTGCAACAATTTCGGCAGATAATTTTAGAAAGAGAGGGTCCAAATTGTCTAGCCCGGCTGAATTTGCAGCTCTTTCAGAACTTCAGCTATCTGGATTTGGGCGAAGGAGAAGTAGGGGGGGATTGGGCAAGTTACTGTGGGGGGGTTGCAGAGCTGTTTGCCTTGGTAGGGGTAGCCAGGTGGAAAGCATGGCTAGCCGTAGAAAAATGCTTATTGAAATTCTCGATTATCATACATTTATCGGTGGTGACAATATTTCCTAGGCTCAGTGCAGTGGGCAGCTGGGAGGAGGTGCTCATATTCTCCATGCACTTTACGTCGTCCCAAAACCTTTTGAAATTAGTGCTACAGGACGCAAATTTCTGTTTGAAGAAGCTAGCGTTAGCTTTCCTAACTGACTGTGTATATTGGTTCCTGACTTCCCTGAAAAGTTGCATATCGCGGGGGCTATTTGATGCGAGTGCAGTATACCACAGGATGTTTTTGTGCTGGTCAAGGTCAAGTCTGTATTGAACCAAAGGCTATATCTGATCTTAGTTCTACATTTTTTGAAGGGGGCATGCTTATTTAAGATGCTGTAATGAACAACCAGGCATCCTCTACTGATGGGATGAGGTCAATTTCCTTCCAGGAAACCCGGGCTAGGTCGATTAGAAAGGTCTGCTCGCTGAAGTGTTTTAGGGAGCGTTTGACAGTGAAGCAGGCAATGAGGAAGTAATCGCTGAGATGTATTTGGAGGGCAAGTTGGTCAGGATAATATCTATGAGGTTGCCCATGTTTATGGATTTAGGGTTGTACCTGGTGGGCTCCTTGATAATGTGTGTGAGATTGAGGGCATCTAGCTTAGATTGTAGGACTGCCGGGGTGCTAAACATATCCCAGTTTAGGTGACCTAACAGTACAAACTCTGAAGATAGAAGGGTGGCAATCAATTCACATACGGTGTCCAGGGCACAGCTGGGTGCTGAGGTGGACCATAACAAGTGGCAAAGTGAGACTTATTTCAGGAAAGGTGAATTTTTAAAAGTAGAAGCTCAAACTGTTTGGGCACAGAACTGGATAGTATGACATAACTCTGCAGGCTATCTCTGCAGTAGATTGCAACTCCGTCCCTCTGAATGTTGTAGATGGGTATGGAAATTTACACATTTTTGGTGGCCTTCCTAAGCCAGGATTCAGACATGGCTAGGACATCAGGGTTGGTCGATTGTGCTAAAGCAGTGAACAAAACAAATGTAGGGAGGAGGCTTCTGATGTTAACACGCATGAAACCAAGGCTTTTACGGTTTCAGAAGTCAACAAATGAGAGCGTCTGGGGAATAGGTGTGATGCTGGGGGCTACAGGGCCTGGGTCAACCTCTACATCACCGGAGAAACAGAGGACGAGTAGGATAAGGGTACGGCTAGAGGCTAGTGCATTGGGAACAGAGAATAAAAGGGGCAGATTTCTGGGCATGGTAGAATAGATTCAGGGCATAATGTACAGACAAGGGTGAGGTAGGATGTGAGTACAGTGGGGGTAAACCTAGGCATTGAGTGACGATGAGACAGCTTGCATCTCTGGAGACACCAGCTAAGCCAGGTGAGGTCTCCCCATGTGTGGGGTGTGACAATAGAGCGTATTAAACTGGACTAGGGGCTCTACAGTGAAATAAAACAATAACTAACCGAAACAGCAGAAGGCAAGGCATATTGACATTAGAGAGAGTCATGTGTAGAATAGTGATAATTAGGGTCCAATGAACACCAATAGGTGAGTCCGGGAGCTGTTCGGTAGTTCCTACTATGCTAGGTGAGCGGGAGGTACAGCATACTTTTGTGAAGATAGTGTCAGTCCACTAGGTACTTTTATCTCATGTAAGAGTGTATGGTATTCTGTGTTATTTAGTTAGTTAATAAATGAATTATTAAAACAATTTGTATAGTTCTGAATATAGAAAGTGCTAGGGTTCTTGCAGATCCACAGATTATTCAATGTTCAGAATGAGACTGATGAGTTAATCATTAATAATTGACTGTTATTGATGTAAGATATATCTGTCACGCCTTGGTCATTGTATTTTGTGTTTTTGTTATATGTTTGGGTAGGCCAGGGTGTGACATGGGTTTATATGTTGTGTTTCGTATTGGGGTTTTATTAGCATTGGGATTGTGTATGATTAGTGTCATGTTTTGTCTTATATTGTCTTGTCATTTTGCTTTTCCTTCTGTTCGTTTTCCCCCTGCTGGTCTTTTTAGGTTCGTTCCCTTTTTTTCTCTCTCCCTTCCTCTCTCTCTTCTCTCTATCGTTCCGTTCCTGCTCCCAGCTGTTCCTATTCCCCTAATCAACCATTTAGTCTTTCCACACCTGTTCCCTATCTTTTCCCCTGATTAGAGTCCCTATTTCTCCCCTTGTTTTCCGTTTCTGTCCTGTCGGATCCTTGTATATTGTTCACCGTGCTGTGTCTTTGTATCGCCCTGTCGTGTCGTGTTTCCCTCATATGCTGCGTGGTGAGCAGGTGTCTGAGTCTGCTACGGTCAAGTGCCTTCCCGAGGCAACCTACAGTTTATGATCGAGTCTCCAGTCTGTTCTCGTCATTACGAGTGGAATTGTTTTTTATGCTTTATTTACCGCTCCGATTTGTCTAGGAGTATTGCATATTTCCTTTACTGGATTAAAGACTCTGTTTTCGCCAAGTTGCTTTTGGGTCCTCATTCACCTGCATAACAATTAGGGGTGTGTCTAGTTAGGCTTGGCTGCCTGAGGCGGTTCTCAATTGGAGTCAGGTGCTTATCGTTGTCTCTGATTGGGAACCGTATTTAGGTAGCCTGAGTTCGCTTTGTATTTTGTGGGTGTTTGTTCCTGTCTCTGTGTAGTGTTCACCAGATAGGCTGTAATAGGTTTCACGTTCCGTTCTGTTGTTTTTGTATTTCAGTTATTTCATGTACCGCGTTCTTTCATTAAAGTCATGAGTAACCTACACGCTGCATTTCGGTCTGAATCTCTTCCTACAACAGACGAACGCCGTTACAATATCTCTATATTTTTAGAGTTTAAGTCAGGAGATAGTAACTCGTTAAACAACTTTTCCCATGGTGCCCCAAATTCCTACAGAGTTAATTGTTACATGATTAATTTAATCGAGTAACAATTAAACATAGCTAGTTGATAAAATAAATAACAGTCATCAGATTAATGATAGTCACGACACCTACTTCGACTAATCCCTCCGGTCGTCACTCCCATCCCCCCAGTGTACCAAAACAACATCACCAGGCAGTAAATTAGCTGATAGACCAATAAGAAAGACAGTTCCAAAGCTCTCTGCCAATAACAGGTCCTTTTCAGTTTTCCACTTCCCACTCTTTCCACTCCCAGACAAAATTATTTCTTGAGAAATTGCTCTTGCTGTATATCTATTTTTGTTTCTTTTGGATCATTTTGATTGAAAACAATCACAGTAAGTTACTTTATTGTTACTCAGAAATGTTGTAATATTGAGATAAAAATGGCTGCATTGGACCTTTAATTAATAACAAGGAACACCTGTGCTAACAGGCATCGAGGTTGCTTTCAAGAGCTCATGCATGTTACAGTAGGAAAACAGAATACACTTGGGGGTAAGCCAATGCATTCTTCCCACTCCTCTCCTGTAGCATATCAATTCGGACATTTCACCCATGCAATAAATAACTTGGGGGTCTTATAAATGCCAGACGTGCAGCATGCCTCTGCAACAGGCATAATTTAGCTGTCACGTAAAGGCCTAACATATGGCCATCTTATTCTCCCACTATCTATATTTACGCTAGAGACAGTGGTCAGCATTCATACCACACCTCCTCCCAGTTAGGAGCTGGTTATATTCATTTCCCTAAGGAAATTAGCAACTGATGCTCCGTAGTTTAAATTCCGCCTATAGAGTGAATTGAATTATCGGGTGCCCATCAGTATTTACTGGGAAACATATATTTTATAGTTGTGCCAATTATAATACATTTAGAATTATGGAATGAACTGCTTAGAGGCTCTCGTCTCGCTCACAGACAATTTACTACCAATCTGACATTATTTTGATCAATGGGCATGACATTTTCATTCCCTATGCATTTTGAATAACACATTTGATTCCAGGATTGAAGTGCATTATGTAAAGGGCAGCACCACTTGTTTGGAGTTGTCTTTGGACAATACAATGTTGGAAATGAGTTTCAGAATCATCAATTCATGTCTATATCTAATGGCTGTGTTCTGTATGTGTGCACGTGGCAGGCGTGTATCCAGGGACACGCTGGGACCAGAAATCAGCCAGGGCATTTCTAACAAACAGGTCCATGTTTTTCCTTGTGCACCCCATTATTAGCCAAATAATTATCAAAACTCCCAATTTAGACAGACCCACTGGGCATAAGATGAACCAACCCATCTAGCATTTGTCAGAATTTTCCTTTTGGCCAGTCCATCTCTGTGTGTATCTGTGTGGTTCATATGCCCGAGCTACATTGAGCTAACGCAACACACCACAAACCATTTAAAACAATACAAATTAGTCAAATTAACATTTTAAATAATTTAAGAACAAATCCAACATGATTAGCGAAACACAGAACACAGCGTAGTTGGCAGTGGTTAACTCAAGCACTAGAATAAACTAGATGTCACTCCCTCTGCTCGGTGCCTTTCTCTTTTGCTTTAGACAACTAATAGGGATATGCTATTCCAAACTAATTATGATAATGACGTTATACTGTGATCACAATCAGGCAAATTCAAATGTCTTAATGGAATAGTTGTTTCCATGATTCACCTCTCTATGAGATCTCATTAGCGGGGTGTGTCAACATAATGCTATTTTCCCTTCAATGAGGTTGAACTAGATACACATTAGCTCATGTATGCTGTATATAAGACCTTTTGCAATGGAAAAAACACAAAAGTCCATGTTTTCATGTGGATATATTGGTTGTGGGTCCAAAACTTAGTTATGGCTTTATAGGGTACAGTTATTAAACCATGGTCAGAATTTTGCATTCTGGATTAGACACTGGATAACAGTCCAGGACTCTGTGCTGTTTCTAATAAAGGCGGACTAACATTTGATTTTGCCTGGCTCTCAACAGATCATCATCCAGATCAACACTGGATGCTTCTTGATCCTGTTTCCTTCGCCAACATCCAATTTGTAGCAATTTCTTTCTTGCATAAAAAGTATGTTTGCACTAGTTGCTGATGTATCTGCCAGAAGGGGACATTGCAGACAAATGAAAGGGTTATATATTTACCCAGAATCCTCCAGCCATCTGCTGCCCCCCACTCCAAGAGGTTCTCAGCAGTCAATTGTGTGTAAGCTCTTGCATACTGACTATGTAAGCACACCACATTAATAACTTCTTGAAGCTAGGGGGCACTATTTTTATGTTTGAAAAAATAACGTTCCCAAAGTAAACGGCCTATTTCTCAGGACCAGATGCTAGAATATGCAAATACCAGGAAGTGCTTCTATTTTGAAAACTCCATGTTCCACAGCCTGCCTTTGCTCCATTTAAAGGGATATCAACCATATTCATTTTCCTATCGCTTCCTCTAGGTGTCCACAGTCTTCAGACAGAGTTTCAGGCTTTTCTTTTGAAAAACGAGCGAGAAAGATAACATCGCATCAGGTGTTCGCATGAGTTTGGGGCAGCCATTGTCTCTCCCTCTCCTACTGATGAAGACAGTTGCGGTTGATATATTATCAATTATACTTTTTAAAAACAACCTGAGGATTGATTATAAAAAACATTTGACATGTTTCTGTGGACATTACAGATATTATTTGGAATTTGTCTGCGTTGTCGTGAACGCTCTTTCCTGTGGATTTCTGAACATAACGCGCCAAACAAACAGAGGTATTTTGGATATAAAAATAATCTTTATGGAACAAAAGGAACATTTATTATGTAACTGGGAGTCTCGTGAGTGAAAACATCCGATGATCATCAAAGCTAAACTATTAATTTGATTGCTTTTCTGATTTTCGTGACCAAGCTACTTGATGCTAAGTGTACATAATGTTTTGTCGATTGATCGATAAACTTACACAAACGCTTGAATTGCTTTCGCTGTAAAGCATATTTTCTAAATCTGACACGACAGGTGGATTAACAAAAGGCTAAACTGTGTTTTCCTAAACTGTGTTTTCCTATATTGCACTTGTGATTTCATGAATATGAATATTTTTTGTAATATTATTTGAATGTGGTGCTATGCAATTCATCGGTTGTTGTTGACACTTATCACGCTAAAGGGATGGGTAGCGTCAAGAAGTTAAGAGCAATTAACATACTGTATCTCGTTTTTGACTTGCAGAACAGTTATTTAATCTCTCATCTCTCAGTATTTTTTACTCTATTGATTAAAAGCTATTAACTGCTTGTGGGACCGTAGCGCCCCACCTGGAAACTCCCGGTGAAAGTGCAGAGCGTGAAATTCAAACTACAGAATTATAAATATTTAACTTTCATAAAATCACAAGTTAATACATCAAAATAAATCTTAACTTCTTCTTAATCCAGCCTCTGTATCAGATTTCAAAAAGGCTTTATGGCGAAAGCACACCATGCGATTATCTGAGGACAGCAACCCGCATACAAAAGCATGAAAAATATATTTCAACCAGGCCAGTGCGCCATGAAAGTCAGACATAGCGATATAACAAATGCCCTACCTTTGGTGATCTTCTTCTGTTGGCACTCCAAAAGGTCCCAGATACATCACAAATGGTCCTTTTGTTTGATAATGTAATTCTTTATATCCATAAAAACTCAGTTGACCTGTTTTACCTGGTTCTCTTCAGTCAATAATCCACCTGTCACGTTCTGACCTTTGTTTTGTCTTTATTTAGTATGGTCAGGGCGTGAGTTGGGGTGGGCAGTCTATGTGTGCTTTTCTATGTTGGGGTTTTGAGTTCAGCCTGGTATGGTTCTCAATCAGAGGCCGGTGTCGTTAGTTGTCTCTGATTGAGTATCATACTTAGGTAGCCTGGGTTTCACTTTTGAGTTGTGGGTGTTTGTTTCCATGTGAGTGTTGGTTGCCACACGGTACTGTTTCGGTTTAGTTCGTTTCACGTTTATTGTTTTGTAGTGTTCAGTTTATGTCTTTAAATAAACGTTATGGACACTTACCACACTGTGCTTTGGTCCTACGATCCTTCTCACTACTCCTCCTCAGAAGAGGAGGAAGAAAGCCGTTACACCACCCAATTTCCCTTCATCAAAATGCATACAAAATGAATCCCAAGCGTTACTAATAAACTTTTCCAAACAAGTCAAACCACATTTATAATCAAACCGTAGGTACCCTAATACGTAAATAAACAATAACATTTAAGACAGAGAATCGTTATTGTCTTTACCGGAGGAAAATACCAAAGACCGTGCTCTCTTCCACGCGCTTGGAAACACTACAGCCAAAATGGGAGCCACCAAGAAAAACTTCAATTTCTGGCTAATTTTTCCAAACCCCAGCATGAAACTCGTTTTAAAGACTGTTGACATCTAGTGGAAGCCCTAGGAACTGCAATGTGGGAGGATTTTGCCTTATAATAAAAGTGACAGCCATTGGAAACAGTGGTAGGCTGAAAAAAGTTTTTTTTTCTGGGCTGGTTTGTCCTCTGGGTTTCACCTGCTATATCAGTTCTGTTATACTCACAGACATAATTATATAGATATACTAGCTTTCCCTCGAAAGCTAGGATGAGGAACAGGCAGGTTACTTTGGGCACGCTTTTTATCCAGACGTGAAAATACTGCACCCTACCCAAGAGAGGTTAGCCTGTTTGTTTGGGTGTGTGTGTATATATATATATATATATATATATATATATATATATATATATATATATATATATATATAAATACAGTGCCTTGCGAAAGTATTCGGCCCCCTTGAACTTTGCGACCTTTTGCCACATTTCAGGCTTCGGAAATAAAGATATAAAACTGTATTTTTTTGTGAAGAATCGACAACAAGTGGGACACAATCATGAAGTGGAACAACATTTATTGGATATTTCAAACTTTTTTAACAAATCAAAAACTGAAAAATTGGGCGTGCAAAATTATTCAGCCCCTTTACTTTCAGTGCAGCAAACTCTCTCCAGAAGTTCAGTGAGGATCTCTGAATGATCCAATAAATACAATCCACCTATGTGTAATCAAGTCTCCGTATAAATGCACCTGCACTGTGATAGTCTCAGAGGTCCGTTAAAAGCGCAGAGAGCATCATGAAGAACAAGGAACACACCAGGCAGGTCTGAGATACTGTTGTGAAGGAGTCTAAAGCTGGATCTGGATACAAAAAGATTTCCCAAGCTTTAAACATCCCAAGGAGCACTGTGCAAGCGATAATATTGAAATGGAAGGAGTATCAGACCACTGCAAATCTACCAAGACCTGGCCGTCCCTCTAAACTTTCAGCTCATACAAGGAGAAGACTGATCAGAGATGCAGCCAAGAGGCCCATGATCGCTCTGGATGAACTGCAGAGATCTACACCTGAGGTGGGAGAATCTGTCCATTGGACAACAATCAGTCGTATATTGCACAAATCTGGCCTTTATGGAAGAGTGGCAAGAAGAAAGCCATTTCTTAAAGATATCCATAAAAAGTGTCATTTAAAGTTTGCCACAAGCCACCTGGGAGACACACCAAACATGTGGAAGAAGGTGCTCTGGTCAGATGAAACCAAAATTGAACTTTTTGGCAACAATGCAAAACGTTATGTTTGGCGTAAAAGCAACACAGCTCATCACCCTGAACACACCATCCCCACTGTCAAACATGGTGGTGGCAGCATCATGGTTTGGGCCTGCTTTTCTTCAGCAGGGACAGGGAAGATGGATGGAGCCAAATACAGGACCATTCTGGAAGAAAACCTGATGGAGTCTGCAAAAGACCTGAGACTGGGACGGAGATTTGTCTTCCAACAAGACAATGATCCAAAACATAAAGCAAAATCTACAATGGAATGGTTCAAAAGTAAACATATCCAGGTGTTAGAATGGCCAAGTCAAAGTCCAGACCTGAATCCAATCGAGAATCTGTGGAAAGAACTGAAAACTGCTGTTCACAAATGCTCTCCATCCAACCTCACTGAGCTCGAGCTGTTTTGCAAGGAGGAATGGGAAAAAATGTCAGTCTCTCGATGTGCAAAAGTGATAGAGACATACCCCAAGCGACTTACAGCTGTATTCGCAGCTTGTTGTTGATTCTTCCCAAAAAATATGTAGTTTTATATCTTTATGTTTGAAGCCTGAAATGTGGCAAAATGTCGCAAAGTTCAAGGGGGCCGAATACTTTCGCAAGGCACTGTATATAACAATGGCCAGAGTATTTTCTCCTAAATTACATACCCAAATCTACCTGCCTGTAGCTCAGGCCCTGAAGCAAGGATATGCATATTATTGGTACCATTTGAAAGGAAACACTTTGAAGTGTTTGGGACTGTGAAAGGAATGTTGGACAATATAACACTGGTCCGGTCTGGTTAAAGATAATGTAAAGATAAAAACAATTGTTCTTTTGTGTTTTTTGTACAATCACCTTTGAAATGGAAGAGATAGGCCATAATGTATTATTCCAGCCCAGGTGCAATTTAGATTTTGGCCACGAGATGGCATCAGTGTATTTGCAAAGTTTTAGACTAATCCAATGAACCATTGTATTTCTGGTTAAAAAAAATTGTATCAAGACTGCCCAAATGTGCCTAATTTATTTGTTAATAATTTTTCATGTTCAAGATTGTGCACTCTCCTCAAACAATAGCATTAACAAGAATTTAAGCTTTCTGCCAATATCAGATACATCTATGTCCTGGGAAAGTTTCTTGTTAATTACAACCTGTGGGGTGCACAAAGAGGACCGGTCACACAAATGTCCTAGGTGGCGATGGATAATGTAATTTAGCAGCATAGTAACAAACCCCCACCTTGCAACCCATTCGACCCCAAACTGTTTACACCCCTCTTGTTGGTGGAAAAACATTTGCAGTTTTAAAGCTAATTTGCCGCATTTTCTACACATTTTGCAAGGGGCAGAGATCGTCTTTGCCGATGTCCCCCTTTACAGCTAATTTCCTGCAATTCGATGCATTCTTCCATATCTTATGTGTGTATACATGATACCAGGGGTCGAAGCCCAACCCCCTCCCTGCCCGTATTGACCCTGGTCTGTGTCCGGAGTCATTCTGCGGTCTATCACTTCAGGGTCTAGCCCGCTTAGTGTTTGCCAAAAGGCATCTAAAGACTCTCAGACCATGAGAAACAAAATTATCTGGACTGATGAAACCAAGATTGAATTGTTTGGTCTGAATGCCAACCATCACGTCTGGAGGCAACCTGGCACAATCCCTATGGTGAAGCATGGGGGTGGCTGCATAATGCTGTGGGGATGTTTTTCAGTGGCAGGGACTGGGAGACTAGTCAGGATCGAGGGAAAGATGAACAGAGCAAAGTACAGAGAGATCCTTGATGAAAACTTGTTTCAGAGCGCTCAGGACCTCAGACTGGGGCAAAGGTTCAACTTCCAACTGGAAAATGACCATAGCCAAGCACATAGCCAAGACAACGCATGAGTGGTTTCGGGACAAGTCTCTGAATGTCCCTGAGAGGCCCAGCCAGAGCCCGGCGATGCTCCCCATCAAACCTGACAGAGCTTGAGAGGATCTGCAGAAAAGAACTAGCCTAATACAGGTGTTCCAAGCTTGTAGCGTCATACCCAAGAAGACTCGAGGCTGTAATTGCTGCCAAAGGTGCTTCAACAAAGTACTGAGTTCAGGGTTTGAATACTTATGTAAATGTGATATTTAAGTGTTTTATTTTTTAGTCATTTGCCAAACATTCTGAAAAGCTGTTTTTGCTTTGTCATTATGGGATATTGCGTGTAGAATGATGAGTGCAACAAATTATTTAATCAATTTTAGAATAAGGCTGTAACGTAACAAAATGTGGAAAAAGTCATGGGGACTGAATACTTTCTGAATGCACTGTGCTTAGCAATCATTTGGCGGTGGAGGTCTGCATTGATGTGTTTGAAAAAGCTGAAAATGTTTTTGATTATAAATGTGAACTCTCGGGTTGCTAATGCATATAATGTCTGATATCTCAACTGATATCAAGAGGTCAGCTAGAAAAAGCATGTAAAATCAAACCACTCAACCACTCTGCCTATGTCCCCTGGTGAGCCCATGTCAGGCAATCTGTGAGAAGACTGATCCAATTCCCTTTTTTGTTTTTCAGTTTTGTTTGTTTGCTTCATGCCTACAAGCGTCCCTCTCAGTATAGGGCTTTCACTGTAGGAGGGACGACTCTGCCCTTGTTTTCACTTTCTGCTTGAGTGGAAATAATTCTAATTCCTCCTGTTTATTACTACGAACACATAAACAATCAGATCAACTCTTATGTGGTTGTCCTATGCTTGGGCTTTCTTTGTTGTGTCAAGGAGTTGGTATGAGTTAAGTTAAAGTTACAAGACTACAGCATTAGAGATATGCTTTATGAAAAATAGTTACCCTGGGGGTAGTGTGCAATCATTGTCACACCCTGTAGTGGGAACACATGAAATAACGCCGACAGAGAGGGCTGTCTCGAGTCTAGTCCTTAGGAAACGTTGCAGTATTTTGTTTTTTTATGTATTATTTCTTTTAAAAAATTGCCCAGACAATCTTAAGTGTTAATACATACAGCCGGGAAGTACCAGCACTACGATCAGGTATAGGACTTTCCAGAAGCGGATACTTTGTCCGAACCAGCCAGGGCATTTGAACTAATTCCAGAGGCTGACCCAAAACAATGCCGCCGGAGAAGAGGTAAACGGAGCGATCTTCTGGTCACACCACCCAACACTTCCGAGTATATTACTCACTAATGTCCAATCCCTTGATAACAAGTTAAATGAAAATAGGGCGAGGGTTGCTTTCCAGAAAGACATCATGGATTGTAACATACTGTTACACGGAAATATGGTTCTCTCGGAATATGCTGTCGGAGTTGATACAGCCACCTGGATTCTTTGTGCATTGCACTGACAGGAATAAACATCTCTCTGGGAAGAAGAAGGGTGGGGGTGTATGTTTCATGATTAACAACTCATGGTGTAATTGTAAGAACATACAGGAACTCAAGTCCTTTTGTTCACCTGAACTAGGATTCCTCATAATCAAATGCCGACTATATTTTCTCCCAAGGGAGATATTCGGTTAATATCAAAGCCTTGTTATCCTCCCTCAAGCCGATTTTACAACAGCCCTCAAGGAACTTCACTGGACCTTATGCAAACTGGAAACCATATGTGCTGAGGCTGCATTTATTGAAGCTGGGGATTTTAACAAAGCAAAGTTGAGAACAAGGTTACCTAAATTATATCAGCTTATTGACTGTAGCACTCGCACTGGGAAAACACTGGATCACTGCTACTCTAATTTCTGCAATGCATACAAGGCCATTCCCCTGCCCTCCTTTCGGCACATCTGACCACGACTCAATTTTGTTCCTCTCTTCCTGTAGGCAGAAACTCAAACAGGTTGTACCCGTGCTAATCAACGTTGGTCTGACCAATCGGAGTCCACTGAGGCTCCTGGACTTGGACATGTTCCAGGAGCCTCAGAGAATAATATTGACGTATACGCTAATTCGGTGAGTGAGTTTATACGGAAGTGCATGGAAGATGTTGTACCTACTGTGACTTTTAAAACCTACCCTAACCAGAAACCGTGGATATAAGGCGGTATATAAGGTATATAAGGCAATAAAAGCGCAAACCACCTCATTTAACTGTGGAAAGGCTGAATGGCTGAATACAAGCAGTGTTGTTATTCCCTCGGCAAGGTAATCAAACAAGTAAAATGTCAGTATAGAGACAAAGTGGAGTCACAATTCAATGGCTCAGACACGAGACCTATGTGGCAGGGTCTACAGACAATCATGGACTACAATAGGAAAACCAGCCCCTTTACGGACACCGACGTCTTGCTAAGAGAATTTTACGGATACAGGTATCCTGTGTGTGTGGGTGTATGTATCCTGTGGTCTTTTCTCTCCTTCGCCCCTCATAGGTGAAAATCATCACTACCCAATCAGTCACCAATCAATCAAACAAACACCATAACCAAAAACAATACTCACAGATGTGGACAAAGTGATATGGAGATGCTCAAACAAAGGATAGCTCAATACATAAAGAGTGAGAGATAGCGAGACATAGTAGGAGAGCGTGAAACGGAGAGCTCTACAGACATATGGCATTTACAGAGCGATTGATTGAGCTCTCTGTTTCACGCTCTCCTACTATGTCTTGCTATCTCTTGCTCTTTAGGTATTGAGCTATGAGTTATGTTACGGGTCTCGTTACCATCTCCCCTAGACTGTCGGGCCAAAAGGGATCTGTCCGGCATGCGTATTTACTGACACCTATGCAGATTGTTGTAGTGGTATAGTTCAGTGTTGAGCGTTATAGCTGATGTAACATTGGTGTTTGTTATTTATGTTGGCTTGTGTGTAGTATTTAAAGATGGCAAACTTTTGATTTGAAGTCCTTTTTGGATAATCCTTCGTGGGAGGTTTTTGATAGATGTCGTAGAGTTGATTTAATGACCTTGGCTGACCAGTATTCGTTATCGATTCCACAGAGTTTAGTTAAAGCAGAGGTTAAACAGCTAGTGTTAAATGTTTTGTTGGAAGAGCAGGTGCTTGTGTTACCACTGCCTGAGCCTACTACCCCTGTAGGGGATGTTGCTCCTCTAAGCCCGGTGGTGTATGAGAATGAGGTAAGAATGCTGTTCATTGTCTATAGCTCAGCATTCAACAAGATAATAACCTCCAAGCTCATTATTAACTTGTTATGGCTGCAATCCCGATATCGGGATAAGTGTCATCAACAACCGCTGAATAGCATAGCGCTACATACTATAAATATTACTATAAATATTCATGAAATCACAAGTGCAATATAGGAAAACACAGCTTAGCCTTTTGTTAATCCACCTGTCGTGTCAGAATTAGAAATTATGCTTTACAGCGAAAGCAATCCAAGTGTTTGTGTAAGTTATTCGATCGCACGATAAAACATTAAGTACACTTAGCATCAGGTGGCTCGGTCACGAAAATCAGGAAAGCTATCTAATTAATCGTTTACCTTTGATCTTCGTCTCTTTTCACTTACGAGACTCCCAGTTACACAATAAATGTATATATTAGCAACTGCGACTGAGGAGCTGGCCATTTGAATGGGCACCTTTTCATCCAAGCTACTCAATACTAACCCTGCAGCCATAAAAAGTTCAGCTTGAGGCCCCTGGTCTCAACCCTGCCCTGTGCAATTGGGTCCTGGAGTTCCTGACAGGCTGCCCCCAGGTGGTGAAGGTAGGAAACAACATCTCTAGTTTGCTGATCCTCAACACTGGGGCTCCACAAGGGTGCTTACCCAGCCCCTTTCTGTACTCCCTGTTCATCCACAACTGCGTCCAACTCAATCATCAAGTTTGCAGATGACACAACAGTAGTAGGCTTGATTACCAACAATGATGAGGGCACTCGGAATGTGGTGTCAGGAAAACAACCTCTCTCACTCAACGTCAACAAAACAAAGGAGATTATTGTAGACTCCAGGAAGCAGAAAATTGCAAACACCCTCATCCACATCGACGGGACAGCAGTGGAGGTGAACGTTTTTTAACGGAATTGGTCCACCCACACAGACAGTGTGGTGAATATGTTTCTATTTTTTATTTGACCTTTATTTAACTTGGCTAGTTAGTTAACTTCTTGCGTCGAGCCATCCTGGATCCGGGATCGTGAATACAGCCTCAAACTCATTACGATACAGCAACGTTACCTATTCATGAAAATCGCAAATGAAATGAAATCAATATGCTAGCTCTCAAGCTTAGCCTTTTGTTAACAACACTGTCATCTCAGATTTACAAAAATATGCTTCTCAACCATAGCAAAACAAGCATTTGTGTAACAGTATTGATAGCTATTGATAGCTAGCGTTAGCATTTAGCGTTAGCATTCAGCAGGCAACATTTTCACAAAAAACAGAAAACCATTCAAATAAAATAATTTACCTTTGAGGAACTTCAGATGTTTTCAATGAGGAGACTCTCAGTTAGATAGCAAATGTTCAGTTTTTCCTGAAAGATTATTTGTGCAGGAGAAATCGGTCCGTTTTCTGCGTCATGTTTGGCTACCAAAAAAAAAAACGAAAATTCATTCATCAAAACGCCAAACTTTTTTCCACATTAACTCCATAATATCGACTGAAACATGGTAAACGTTGTTTAGAATCAATCCTCAAGGTGTTTTTCACATATCTCTTCATGATATATCATTCCTGGAATTCTCCTCTCTGTATCAATCACATGGATGAATGCGAGCAGCTTGGAGATTACGCAGGAATTTCAACCAAGTACACCGGGCGGACACCTGGTAAATGTAGTCTCTTATGGCCAATCTTCCAATGATATGCCTACAAATACGTCACAATGCTGCAGACAACTTGGAGAAACGAGAGAAAGGGCAAGCTCATTCCTGGCGCTTTCACAGCCATATAAGGAGACAATGAAAAACAGAGCCTCAAAAATCCTGCTCATTTCCTGTTTGAAGTTTAATCTTGGTTTCGCCTGTAGCATCAGTTCTGGGGCACTCACAGATAATATCTTTGCAGTTTTGGAAACGTCAGTGTTTTCTTTCCAAAGCTATTCGAGCATCTTTTTGTGTCAACATATTGCACTTAAAACGTTTTTTTTTATCCAATAATGAAATAGCGCCCTCATAGGTTGAAGAGGTTATAGGGGGACGCAAATGTCCCACTTGGCCAATTGCCAGGGAAAATGCAGAGCGCCAGAATCAAATAAAATTATATAAAAATCATTAAATCACACATGTTAATTACCAAATTAAAGCTGCACTAGTGAATCCAGCCAACATGTCAGATTTCAAAAAGGCGTTTCGGCGAAGGCATAAGAAGCTATCTGATGAGAGCACAACAGTATACAAAGAGAAAAATAATATTTCAACCCTGCAGGCGCGACACAAAATGCAGAAATAAAATATAAATCATGGCTTACCTTTGACGATCTTCTTTTTTTGGCACTCCAATATGTCCCATAAACATCACAAATAGTCCTTTTGTTCAATTAATTCTGTCTATATATATCCAAAATGTCAATTTTTTGCCGCGTTAGATCCAGAAAAACACCAGTTCCATCTTGCTCAACGTGACTATAAAAGATCTCAACAGTTACCTGTAAACTTTACCAAAACATTTCAAACTACTTTTGTAATACAACTTTAGTTATTTTGTAAAGTATATAATCGATAATATTGAAGACGGGTGATCTGTGTTCAATACAGGAAGAAAACAAACTGACCCATGCATTCTGGTCACGCGCCTCTAACAAACAGTACACTTGAAGTGACCCTCGTTTTGAACAGAGCTACATCTTCAAAGGACAAACGTCAACCAATTTCTAAAGACTGGTGATATCCAGTGGAAGTGGTAGGAACTGCAAGAAGGTCCCTTAGAAATCTGGATTCCCAATGAAAATCCATTGAAAAGAGAGTGACCTCAAAAACAAAAAAATCGCAATGTTGTTTCCTCTGGGTTTCGTCTGCTACATAAGTTATTTTATACTCACATACATTATTCAAACAGTTATAAACTTCAGAGTGTTTTATATCCAAATCTACTAATGATATGCATATCTTATCTTCTGGGGATGAGTAGCAGGCAGTTGAATTTGGGCTTGCATTTCATCCGGACGTGAAATACGGCCCCCTTGTCGCCAAGAAGTTAAAGACAGACAATTTAACAGATATAAGCCCATCAAATTGAGTGAACTGAGTTCTAATCAGACAGATAGTTAGCAAACCATGCAACTGCGTGCTCCAAAAAACCTACACTCGACAATCTCTGCCTTAGTATAGCATGATCAACTGTATCAAAAGCCTTAGAGAGATCAATAAAAAGTGAGAGACAGTTCTGTTTTTGTCAAGGGCTTCAGTGATATCATTTGAAACCTTCATGGCTGCTGTAATTGTACTATGCTAATTTCTGAAGCCCGAAAAGTACATAGATAAAATAGTTTGTTTTTATTTACTATTTTTGCTGTTCACTTACAAGGGTTTCAAGTATTTTCACCAGGGGTGACAGCTTTGAGATAATTATTTAAAAAGAGTTGGATCTCCCCCTTTTAAAAATGGTAGGACAAATGCTGACTTCCAGATCTTTGGCATTTCATTACATTCCAGGTTTAGATTGAACAGATATGTAAGTGGTTCAGCTATGAAACATATTGGTGCACTGGCGTAACTAGAAGCACAAGCATCTCGCTATTCTTGCAATAACATCTGCTAACCGTGTACGAGACCAATAACATTTGATTTGATTTAGCGAGATTATGCATCTGCCAAAGCACTTCAGCCTGATGCAATGGAAAAAAATGTGTCATTACTGGACACAGTTTGCCTCACCAGTCACAAACGCAATTCCCAACATTAAATGTGATATTATGATTAAAGTAGGCTGGCCATCCTGATTACAACCAAGATGTATTGGTGATGCAGTGGCATGCATGTAACCAATATGACCGGTTCCCAATTACCAGTGTACCTTTCCCTGTCAGCCTATGCTAATGTGACTGGTATTGGTTTATTAATGTGTGTGTCGTGGCTCTGTATCGCTGCATGGCTCGATGTGACAACGTGGGCCAACTAAATCTATCAGGCCTAATAAGTAACTGTGGTGAGTGTGATATCAACAACATCCACAGTCTTCCAGTAGGACAAGGCTGTCCAATGACGTCAATACACATCGGCTTTCTGTTAACATCAAGGATGAAAGCAAATAATGAAGTAGAGAGTAGAGTGGGGAGTGAAGGAGGCATATAGAGAAGAGAGAAGGAAAGTAATTGTATCCTAACAGAGAGGAGGAGAAAGCGAGAACAACAAAGAAAAGGGGCAGATGTAGAGAAAAAGAAAGAGAAATTACAGGAACACATCAAAATCGAGTTATTATGCTTTAGCTCTTCTTTTGACCAACAATACATATTACTCACCAACAGAACATTCACATTCCTTTGTTTGGCCTCTTTCTACATGCTTCGGACTTCTGTAAATATCACAGCTTTGCCTGGATACTATTCTCTCTGTTGGTTGGTTTATGGTTTTATTAATAGGTGGTAGGTGAGGGAGACCATTTCATTAAGGTCCATTTATAGGAATCATAATTCTTATTGCTGAATGATGGTTGTTTTTTAATCATCACCATTATGCTATGAGGAATGAGCTCATTGGCTGTGTGGCATTGTAATTTCCGAGATTTTAAGTGACACCTGGGATCTCACTGACCCTCCAAATGGTGCGATCTGGGGACAATAGATGACACTCAGTGACAGCTTGGACCCAGAGTAAAGATCTGATTGAAACATCCTCCTGACACAAAAAACCACCAACGCCAATCTTCTGGAAAAAATACTATTATTCATTTGATATTATTGTGTTGTTTATTTATAAATTTCACTTTGTCATATTCCATTGCAAGGGGAAGATGTTTTGCATTTGTGAAACCATTGTCGGAAAAGTGCTGTAGCTTTGGAACTGGTATATGCTGCTTTTTCAGCATGGATACATTTATCAGGAACTTTGTGGTTTTCCTTTCACAGACTTTCATATAACTGACCAGAGGAAAAATAAACCTTAACAAATCAACAGATTGGAATATGGAAATGTCAGACTTTAACTCTAAGGCAAAGCACTGTGAAAGGAGAGGAAGTGAATATTTGACTGTTCTGTTTCTTTCATAAGGCTTTCCTTTCCGGACAAGGATATCGGAATAGGCATGTGATCTTAATCTCTTTATTATCTTTGAAGGAATTTCACCAACAGGACTTCACAAATAAACCTAATCTGAAGAAGATTATGGCATTCTGGCCGTGACTGATACAACTTTGTCCTGTGTTTTTTTGTCCTGTTTGCATATTCTGGTCTGATTATAAAGCCTGCTATGAACAAAAAAGAACACAAGCATGCACACACACACCAAAACGTTAACGAACGTTAACAAACATATTTACAACATTTGGTAATTATGCCAAATATTTTTGTGCGTTCACTGTGAAAGTTAGTTATTGTTATATATATATTTCTTGACATGACCAAAAACTCAAGCATACCTTGATAGCTTTTTTTCTAATTTGGTATACAGAAACCATTGGTAACTTGGTCATAAGAATGGCATTGATTGGCCTATAGGGGGAGCTGTTATAAGCAATCTCGCTTAAACCCTCATATATGTTGCCCCGTTTGAACTAGCGACTTGAAACTTTGTAAAGTGCCTGCAGAAAGCATTCACAGACCTGGACTTTTCCCACATTTTGTTGTCTTATAGCCTGTAGTTCAAATGTATAAAATTTAGATGTTCTGTCACTGACCTCCACATAATACCCCATCATATCAAAGTGGAATTATGTTTTTAAGTATTCAACCCCTTTAATATGACAAGCCTAAAGAATTTCAGGAGTAAACATGTGCATAACAAGTCGCATAATAAATTGCACAGACTAACTCTGTGAGCAATAATAGTGTTTAACATAATTTTTGAATGACTACCTCATCTCTGTACCCCACACATACAATTATCTGTATGTCCCTCAGTCAAGCAGTGAATTTCAAACACAGATTCAACCATAAAGACCAGGGAGGTTGTCCAGTGTCTCGCAAAGATTGACACCTATTGGTAGATAGGTAAAAAGGATGGGTCAACAAAATTGTAGTTACTGCACCTAAATGACAGAGTGAAAAGAAGGAAGACAGAATACAAAGCGTTATGTTTGGGTCAAATCCAACACATCACTAAGTACCACTTCATATTTTCCAGCATGGTGCCAACTGCATCGTGTTATGGGTATGCTTGTCA
The DNA here is from genome assembly GCF_021184085.1 of Oncorhynchus gorbuscha. Lineage (NCBI taxonomy): Eukaryota > Metazoa > Chordata > Actinopteri > Salmoniformes > Salmonidae > Oncorhynchus > Oncorhynchus gorbuscha. Next base: position 33,347,184 of record NC_060193.1, on the reverse strand, counting down.
TCTGCAAGGACTGGGGAGTTTTTTGGGATTAATGTAATAGGCAAAATATTAGTGGAAAACCTGGTTCAGTCTGCTTTCCAACAGACACTTGGAGACAAATTCATCTTTCAGCAGGACAATGACCTGCTTTGAATCAGGCTTTAACAACATAAGTCAAGGGGTCGAATGATTTCTGAAGGCACTGTATGTACAGTGGGGAGAACAAGTATTTGATACACTGCCGATTTTGCAGGTTTTCCTACTTACAAAGCATGCAGAGGTCTGTAATTTGTATCATAGGTACACTTCAACTGTGAGAGACAGAATTCTAAACAAAAATCCAGAAAATCACATTGTATGATTTTCATTGCATGACATAAGTATTAAAAGTATTTTTTTTAAGTATTTGTCACGCCTTGGTCAATATGTTTTGTGTTTTCGTTATATGTTTGGTTAGGCCAGGGTGTGACATGGGTTTATATGTTGTTTTTTGTATTGGGGTTTGTAGTATTTGGGATTGCGGCTGATTAGGGGTGTTGTATAGGCTTGGCTGCCTGAGGCGATTCTCAATCAGAGTCAGGTGATTCTCGTTGTCTCTGATTGGGAACCGTATTTAGGTAGCCTGAGTTTCGCTTTGTATTTCGTGGGTGATTGTTCCTGTCTCTGTGTTGTTTCACCAGATAGGCTGTAATTAGTTTTCACGTTCCGTTTGTTGTTTTTGTATTGAGTTATTTCATGTATCGTTCCGTTTTCATTCATTAAAGATCATGAGTAACAAACACGCTGCATTTTGGTCCGACTCTCTTCCTTCAACAGACGAATGCCGTTACAGTATTAAAGTTAAAGCTTGGTCGCAAATGGGCCTTCCAAATGAACAATGACCCCAAGCATACTTCCAAAGTTGTGGCAAAATGGCTTAAGGACAACAAAGTCAAGGTATTGGAGTGGCCATCACAAAGCCCTGACCTCAATCCTACAAATATTTGTGGGCAGAATTGAAAAAGCGGGTGTGATATAGGAGGCCTACAAACCTGACTCAGTTACAGCAGCTCTGTCGGGAGGGATGTCCCTCCCACCGTTTCATTCGCTATTCAGGCTGTCTAACTCCTGGCTGAACCCTATGTCACAGCCACTAAAAATACATGCGCCTGGGATCTTTACATTATAGTCCAGCAGGAGACTCTGGTTTCTTCACTGTAGGAAATTCTGAGATTGAGCCAGTAATCTAAATAAGTAAAATATAAAATACCAATAAACTTTCTGTTTGTCATAGATGGACAATATGAGATGAAAGGCGAGTTCATATCAAGTTCAGGGAGCCAAACTAGAGCTCTGGGAGACATTCACAGCGGTGGGGGCAGATGTTTTTATCAAGAAAGTCATTTATAAAACATTTTGTCTAACACTAAACATACAAATAGGTTTTTTTCCATTTATAAGGAATGTGAAATCTTATAGTTAGATATAATTTGATTTTATAACTTTTAGAAAGCACATAAGTCACGTCAAGCCTTATTCATACAGCTTGTTGAATAGGAAATACATCATATAATATATTTCTTATTTTTATCACATTTGTATTCAGTACTTGAGCTTGTGGAATCAAAAGTGAAAACACCTCAGCATTTTATAACTATTTTTTACCAGAAAGGTGAGAATTTAACCTTTCTTGAAGTATCCATCATTACTAGTTATTGTTTGTGTCCCTCTCATGATACATTATTGCTTTTGGGGATTACATTTAACTGGTTTAATTTAGGCTAATTACCGCATTACAAAATAAATACTTAATTGTATTGAATTGACAACAAAGTAAACCAGTTAAATGAGATCTATCTAATGCTTGGATATTTTAATCCGAGCACTGTTTAATCTGGGTATAATCATTACAATTGTATTTATTGTTTAGTTGGAGATTAATCCAACATATAATTTGTTAACTTGTTGACAAATTAATAGGCTATTTACTGCATTGCAAAAGTGATATTTAATTGTGTTTGGTTGTCAATGCAACCAAATATCAACATTTGAGGAGATGTATATTTTGTACCATTGATTTAGTCTGACTTTCATTCCAGTTTGCCTACAAATTAATAATTGATAATAATATAATAATATATGTCATTTAGCAGATGCTTTTATCCAAAGCGACTTACAGTCATGTGTGCATACATTCTACGTATGGGTGGTCCCGGGGATCGAACCCACTACCCTGGCATTACAAGCGCCATGCTCTACCAACTGAGCTACAGAAGTATGTTGGATTTATGTCTCCATCTCAAGTTAAAAAATAGGAATACATCTAATCTAATCAAACTTTAAAAGCAATTTAAATAAAGTTTGATTTGATTTAGTCCTATTCTTTAATTTAGATTTTGGAGAAATTAATCCAACATATTCATTATTAACTTGATAATTAAATCTGACATCAACCAAATCTTGAAAACTTAGGCCCAACGGGTTAGAATCCACATCTGGAACCTTGTGTAGACACATGTACACATTTGTTCATATTCATTGCTAGTTACTGAGTTATTTTCCCAGTTAGCGGTCAGCAAACAGGGTTTGTATGGTCATGAAAAGTCGAGGGGGCCGTTGCTCGAGGAGAGAGATAGAGACATTGCAGCAGCAGGTCGGCTAGCCTAAAAAATCAATTATGATGACTAAATAGCCAGTCCAGCTAGTTCTCAGTAGTTTACTATTTAGTCATAAGCAGCATGTATTAGTCATTGTCATGTCCAATGTTCTGCATCTGCCCTGTCCCTGTTTCATACCATCACTTTTCAAGCAGAGAATGTAATTGAGTTGATGCGCTGGCGAACCAGAGTGCGTCATTTGCAGTGAATACATCAAGTAGCCCAAATAGGCCTACCAATGGACAGTTTTTGTTGGACATTAAATTTACTGTTAACATGCCCATCTAGCAATAATATAATGTAAAGTGTTAGCAATCTAACTGATGTGTTTGAGTTCTCACTTCCTCTGGTGAATTATAGAGCATTATACAGTACTGTAGCTTAGGCCAATATGCACAAAAATAATGGAGCAAAATGAAGATTTTAAGAGCTGAAAAGGAATCTGATAATCCTGGTTCCTATTTTGACAAGTTGCTCATGGGTAAATTCATTTGAATTCAATCCCTGTTTGACAGCATCCCTTTTGAATTGATAAAAAACCTTCCATATATATGTAAGGGTTTTCCTGTGGTGAAGGAGAAGCGGACCAAAATGCAGAGTGGTGGTTATTCATGTACTTTAATAAAGGAACTAGACATGAAATAACTAACAAAACAATAACTGTACGAAAACCTAAACAGTCCTATCTGGTGCAAACACAGAGACAGGAACAATCACCCCCAAACACACAGTGAAACCCAGGCTACCTAAGTATGATTCTCAATCAGAGACAACTAATGACACCTGCCTCTGATTGAGAACCATACTAGGCCGAAACATAGAAATATCCCAAAACATAGAAAAACAAACATAGACTGCCCACCCCAACTCACGCCCTGACCATACTAAATAATGACAAAACAAAGGAAATAAAGGTCAGAACGTGACAATATATTTCCCCATTGTAGAAGTGATCAGAAATAAAAAACACTTTTAAGAGATAAAGGTGCTCAACATTAACCTATTTTATGTACCCCACTATAGCATGACACATCCATCACTGGAAAATATAAACGGATGAGATTAATACCATTTAAAAGCTTATAAAACAGGGTTGTCAAACTTGTTTATAATGCATGTCATTTTTACATAAAACGTCATTCTGGGATAATTAAAAATATATATAGCACAAAACACACATCACGGCAAGAGAGACAACAGAACACTGCATAAAGTGAGACCTAAGACAACAACATAGCAAGGCCGCAACACATGACAACACAACATGGCAGCAGTACAACGTGGAAGCAGCACAAAACATGGTTCAAACGTTATTGGGTAGAATAATAATATGGTACAGATTTTGTATGTAAATGTTATGTACAGTATATGTCCTTAAATGTTGTGTAAATGTTGTGTGAATATACGGTCACTGCAATCTTAGATGGCTGCACCACACTAGTCGTCATATCTAGCTTGATGATTCTGTGACAAACGGTGAATTAGTTATTGATTTTTACATTTTTACATCTCTCTCATCTCCTCTCCTCTGTCCTCCCATCCCCTCTCTCCATCTCATCTGTCCTCCCATCCCCTCTCATCTCCTCTCCTCTGTCCTCCCATCCCTTGTCTCTTCTCTCATCTCCTCTCCTCTGTCCTCCCATCCCCTCTCTCCATCTCCTCTGTCCTCCCATCCCCTCTCTCCATCTCCTCTCCTAGTCGGCACCATAGGATGATACAGCAATAACTATTGATAAAGTGGACTTTGTCTCATGCAAATGAATGTTCTATTTTATGTTTAAATTATGCAGACAAACAACATGAAATATTGTGATTAGTATATCTGTATAATCACACTGTTGCCCTATTATGTTGTCTGAACATAGTGAAAAGTGGATATTTTATTATGTAAAATGAGATACCGAATGTCTTGCCGCTTGCGCAGTCAACTTATTACAGCTGTGAGACTATTGAAGTGTTTTGGAATGCTAATGTAGAGTGTACCAAATGAGATTTAAATCGACATGGTAATGCTTTCACTAATTGTCCAAAGGAAGAAGTTTCTACTTCTCAAATATTTTTCCCACGGGGTGGATGGGCCACACAATAACATTTTGCTTAGGGCCCCCAAAAGGCTCGGGCCGGCCCTGGGATCAAAGGTTGTTAACAGCCAACCATCCAATTTCACAGCGACTGCTTCTAACAGACCGAGGGGGACTTCTCCCACCCTATGTTCTGCATATCCTTAGAAACCATTCTGATCTTAATCAAACCTTAATTAGCTCAGTACTTTGGTGAGGGCAAGGCCTTGAAGGTAGCTGACCAAATACTTATTTTCCACCATAATTTGCAAATAAATTCATTAAAAATCCTACAATGTGATTTTCTGGATTTGTTTTTTCATTTTGTCTTTCATAGTTGAAGTGTCGTTCTGCCCCTGAACAGGCAGTTAACCCACAGTTCCTAGGCCGTCATTGAAAATAAGAATTTGTTCTTAACTGACTTGCCTAGTAAAACAAAGGTAAAATAAAAAAAAATAATGAAAATTACAGGCCTCTCATCTTTTTAAGTGGGAGAACTTGCACAATTGATGGCTGAATAAATACTTTTTTTGCCCCACTGTATGTGCACAGTGGGGATGCTAGAGGAGGCATGGTGGAGACATACTGAATGGCCTAACAAGACCTATTTGTGTGCATGGGTTTGGGGTTCTGTATGTACTCATGCACGTGCACATGTGAGTGTGTATGTGCAAGTGTGTGTATCCGTATGTTTTATCTTTGCATGTGCTTTAGTGTTGTAAGGGTGTACCTCTGGGAACCAAGAGGATAGTTTGTCCTCGGATATCCTCAGCACCAACTCACTTCAACCTTCAGCCAACTTTCAATCCACCTGCACCCCCTATACCCCTTCCCTCTCCCCATGGTCTGGGAAGGTCTGCACTGCAGTATCCAGGTGCTTGGCAGACATTCAGGCAGGAACGTTGTGGTATTTGTCTTGAATACCGTATGTTAATGGGTCACACTCCCAGAAATTTCAACAGTCCTATGCCAACTTAATGTTACTTTGACAGAGGGCACACACCTTGCCTTTTCAGCATTTTATCAAAGTCAATATGAAGTCATCTTTATAAGTGAGTACAGTGCCTTCGGAAAGTATTCACACTCCTTGACTTTTTATACATTTTTTTTGTGTTACAGCCTGAATATAAAATGTATTAAATCGAGACTTGTTTTGTCACTGGCCTACACACACAAACACTATAAGTTCAAAGTTTTTACAAAATAATGAAAAATTAAAAGATGAAATGTCAATGAGTATTCAACCCCTTTGTTATGGCAAGTGTAAATACGTTCAGGAGTAAACATTTGCTTGCAACAAGTCACATAATAAGTTGCATGGACTCACTCTGTGTGCAATACTATTGTTTAAAAAACATGAGCTGCCGCACACCCAGAAAAAAATAGTTTGTGTGGAGGTGCTGACTAGAGGCGAGTAAACTATAAACTATCAAAATAAGGAAAGTTACACACTCCATGTATGAACTCCCAGCAATTTAATGGGTATTTACCAATGTTTCGGCATCACTGTGCCTTCCTCAGGGTAATGTTATGAATACTTGAACCAGGTTATATAGACTAATAGTGCAATTAGTGCAACCAATGACAATATTGATGGGTGTGACTTAATTAAAATTAATTAGTGAAACTGTCAAAAAATAGTATATGGCAAATTAAATATATTATGCTATTGTTATCATACATTGTTTCATTCAATTTCACATAATCATTTGGTATTTCAGTTCAAATGTGTTACATTTAATCTTTTGGTTCAACCTTATTGTATAATGAGCATCATCAAACAGGGGGAACATATCAGGTGTACGCTAATAAGCTGTAGAAAGAACATATACATTTATAAGACTTGTTCATAAAGGAAAAATGTGTTCATAAGAAGGGCCTGAGATCAAAGTCAATATTCAGACAACTAGGGGTCAATGTTATTAGATAGGATATCCAGTAAGCCTCCCTTTGTAGTAGTAGGATCTCGATGTTACCTCATCTCCTTGGTAGAGCAACATGCTCAATGCCTGTGTATTTTAGGGAGGGGATTGAATGATTAGCTTCAACAAAGTGAGCTGCTACTGGATAGTCAATGTTCTTAAACCTGATTGGGCTGCGTTGTTCAGCTATGCTTTGTTTTAATTGTCTTTTCGCTTGTCCAACGTAGGCTTTTCCACATGAACAGGTGATGAGATAGATTACTCCCTTGGTCTTTCATGAGATGATACCCCTAACAGGGATATTTCGACCTGTATGTGGGTGTCTTTATAGTGCTATTCCACTGTGTGCATGAGCCACATTTGTAGTTCCCATTTGGGATAGGTGTCAAGAGTGTCTGAGTAGGCTCAGGGGGCATGTCAGATCTCACCAAACTATCTCCAATATTGTGACCACACTTATAGACCACCAGTGGGGGTTCCTTGAAGAGGTGTTAAATTTTTGGGGTCTGATTGCAGAATATGCCAGTGCTTTTTCAGGAATGCTTTCATTTTTTCCGAACCCTTGGTGTACTTATTGCAAAAGACGGTTGCATTGTTTTTCTTCTTTGGTTGAGTTTTTAGTAATTTCTCTCTTGGTTTTTGAGATATTGTTATTATTGCAGCATCAAGAGTTTTGTCCTTGTAGCCTCATTTTTTAGCTTTGCTGTCAAAATCTGACTGGTTGCCACAGATTTGTTGAACCCTGCATAACTGGCTATATGGTAGACCATTCTTGAGGGGAAGGGGATGAATACTATCCACACATAGCAAGGCATTGCAATCTTTGGGCTTTGTGTATAAGTCTGTGTGTAATACATCATTCTCTTTGATAGTCCATAAGTCCAGGTAGTTTATTTTTCTCTCATCAGGCTACATGGTGAATTTGAGGTATTCAGAGCTCTCGTTTAGTAGAGTTTAGAATTAATTTAGCTCCTGCTGACTTCCTTCCCAAAGCACAAATACATCATCTATGTATCTATTCCATAGATGTATTTTAGAAAGTAAGGAGTGTGTCTCTGTTTTATAAAGGAGTGTTTCTTCAAATTGTCCCACATACAGGTTTGCATAGTTAACAATAATATTGTTTAATGTGATTTTTGAATGACTACCTTATCTCTGTACTCCACACATACAATTATCTGTAAGGTCCCTCAGTCTAACAGTGCATTTTAAACACAGATTCAACCACAAAGACCAGGGAGGTTTTCCAATGCCTCCAAAGAGGGCACCTATTGGTACATACAATTCAATTGAAAAAGCAGACATTGAATATCCATTTGTGCATGGTGAAGTTAATAATAGCACTTTGGATTTTGCATCAATAAACTCAGTCATTACAAAGATACAGGCGTCCTTCCTAACTCAGATGACGGAGAGGATGGAAACTGCTCAGGGATTTCACCTTGAGGCCTATGGTGACTTTAAAATAGTCACAGAGTTTAATGGCTGTGATAGGAGAAAACTGAGCATGAATCAACAACATTGTATTAACTCCACAATACTAACCTAATTGACAGTGAAAAACATGCACTAAAGTAATACTGCAAATAAAGTGGAAAAGCAATACATGTTTTGTCCTGAATACTAAGTGTTATGTTTGAGGCAAATCCAAAACAACATATTGCTGAGTAACACTCTCCATATTTTCAAGCATGGGGTGGCTGTGTCATGTTATGGGTATGCTTGTAACCATTAAGGACTCTGGAATTCAGTCTGATTTCCACCAGACACTGGGTGATGAATTCAGCTTTCAGCAGGACAATAACCTAAACACAATGCCAAATGTACACTGGAGTTGCTTACCAAGAAGATAGTGAATGTTCCTGAGTGGCCGAGTTACAGTTTTGACTTAAATCTACTTGAAAATCTTTGACAAGAACTGAAAATGGTTGTCTAGCAATGATCAGCAACCAATTTGACAGAGTTTGAAGAATTTTGAAAAGAACATGGACAAGTGTTGTGCTCTCCAGGTGTGCTAAGCTCTTAGAGACTTACCCAGAAAGACTCACAGCTGTAATCACTGCCAAAGGTGCTTCTACAAAGTATTGATTCAGTGGAGTGAATACTTATGTAAATGAGATAGCTGTATTTCATTTTCAATATATTTGTAAAAATGTCTAAAAACACGTTTTCACTTTGTCATTATAGGGTATTGTGTGTAGATGGGTGAGAAATAAAATACATTTAATACATTTTCAATTACTGCTGTAACACAACAAAATGTGGAATAAATCAAGGGGTAAGAATACTTTCTGAAGGCACTGCAAATAGCTAACATTTAACAATAGATTAATATATGGTAGCAGATTATGTCATACACTGCTAATCTACCTGTCTTCATATGCATCAAAGAGGAAAGAGAAAGTGGATAGGGGGTGCTTATCTACTTTTCTTGCTCTTTAACAATCACTGATAAGAGAGAGAATTGAGAGAGAGCAATGGGGGTGTACAGAGAGAGAGAAGTGGGAGAGACTATTCCCTGTGGGAAGAATTGTCAGTTTCTCCATTGTTCATTTTAGGTGTGCTTAACAGACGTGAGGCATTTCTTCCCCACCAAGGCTGTGTCAGCCTTCAAACAGCACAAGGGAGCAAAAAATAACTTTTCCAGAGGCACCTCCAAAGGCACCTCATACTATGAGGGTTGAGAACTAATCGAACATACTGCCGCTTCTCAATACCAGACAGCACCGTATCTTAGAGACTGGACTGAATAACAAACAAGGAAAAAGGAACAAAATCTCATGTGCAATATTGACCAGTTGACATAAATTTGATATATGGATATGTGTTTGGAAGGGCCAAAAAGTAATAAAAAACTATTATGTTCTAGGCCTTTTGACCCGACAGGAGAAAATCCATGCCAACCCAATCTCTTTGTGGGTGTTATGATCCAGCGAATCGAATGGCATGTGAAATGAAATCAATGGAGTTACTTAACTCTGGAGCAGTGTCAATCCGGTGGGATTGGAGTGCCAGTGGATTTGGGCGGGTGTTCTCTACTACCTAAGAAGATTTAGGTCAAAAGTGCTAATGTGAATAGTTTGGTGAAGCATACTAAGGGAGGCACAGTCACTCTCATTTGAAAGCACATTAGAAGATTGTGTTGATCGTCGACTGTGATCAGGGAGACAGGATAATGTTCAACCTCTGAGGAAAAGGAAAGCTAACAAATTACAATCTTTCTATGGGTATTTCAGCCATTTTGTTGATGCTTGTTCTTTTTGTTCATTTTCCAATTTAAATACTATCCTGAAGGGAATCCTTAATTAACATAATGATCCCTGTAAACAGCTGTTACCATTGCATCCCCCACCTCTGTCATGATAAGTCATATTTCACATATTTGCTATTTGATCATATCTTCTTCCATCTCTCAATGGATCAGTTGGGTAGTGTCTTTCAGCAAAGTGCTGAAATGGTGAAATAGCCCTTTAAATGACACTTATCGGCTTGACTAAGAAATTAAACAGACTCTCCAACCAACCATGTGGCATGTCTCTGAGAAATGTAGTGTTTCACCGTGTCAGTGGTGTGTCTCTGCAGACATGGCAATCAGCCTTTCAACAACAGATAACTCATATTTTGCTGCAAACAGCACAGAGGCCAGTCTCCATTCCTCCCATTGATTTGAAGTTTAGGGTTTTGATCTGACATGCCGTGCATTGGTAAGTGTGTGTGTGTGTTTGAGTGTGGGTGTGTGTGTGTGTTTGTCAGTCTGCATGTTCTAAAGAGCGACAGAGAACGTGATGTGTGGTACGTGATGTGTGTGTGTGTGTGATAGGCGTAGGGGAGTGGAAAGCTGTCAGGATGCTGAAGTTTGTCATTTTTGCTGACAAACTTTTTATAATTTCTAAGAAAACTAAGGGAAGGAGACGGACGGTGGTGATGAATTGTGCAGTCAAGGCAGAGACAACTGAAGCTGGCCACGTTCACAAGAGGAGGTAGGGAAAAGGAGGTGATAAAATGTATGTTTTTTTATACCCTTCTCGTGCCCTTTCAATCAAACAGTCTCCATCTCAAGCCTGAGTTTTTTTTCTTGAAGGCATTGATGTACAGTAAATTATTTCAGCATGATTACACATTTTTCAAGATTCAAGTTTTATTGTACAAGTATGACTTTCTTGCAAACTCTAAACCCAACAATGTATTACCAGAAGAAAAAAACACACAAGAAATAAGAATAATAATTTTTTATTTTTTATTTTATTTATTTCACCTTTATTTAACCAGGTAGGCAAGTTGAGAACAAGTTCTCATTTACAATTGCGACCTGGCCAGGATAAAGCAAAGCAGTTCGACAGATACAACAACACAGAGTTACACATGGAGTAAAACAAACATACAGTCAATAATGTAGTATAAACAAGTCTATATACAATGTGAGCAAATTAGGTGAGAAGGGAGGTAAAGGCAAAAAAGGCCATGGTGGCAAAGTAAATACAATATAGCAAGTAAAACACTGGAATGGTAGTTTTGCAATGGAAGAATGTGCAAAGTAGAAATAAAAATAATGGGGTGCAAAGGAGCAAAATAAATAAATTAATTAAATACAGTTGGGAAAGAGGTAGTTGTTTGGGCTAAATTATAGGTGGGCTATGTACAGGTGCAGTAATCTGTAAGATGCTCTGACAGTTGGTGCTTAAAGCTAGTGAGGGAGATAAGTGTTTCCAGTTTCAGAGATTTTTGTAGTTCGTTCCAGTCATTGGCAGCAGAGAACTGGAAGGAGAGGCAGCCAAAGAAAGAATTGGTTTTGGGGGTGACTAGAGATATACCTGCTGGAGCATGTGCTACAGGTGGGAGATGCTATGGTGACCAGCGAGCTGAGATAAGGGGGGACTTTACCTAGCAGGGTCTTGTAGATGACATGGAGCCAGTGGGTTTCTCGACGAGTATGAAGCGAGGGCCAGCCAACGAGAGCATACAGGTCGCAATGGTGGGTACTATATGGGGCTTTGGTGACAAAATGGATTGCACTGTGATAGACTGCATCCAATTTGTTGAGTAGGGTATTGGAGGCTATTTTGTAAATGACATCGCCAAAGTCGAGGATTGGTAGGATGTTCAGTTTTACAAGGGTATGTTTGGCAGCATGAGTGAAGGATGCTTTGTTGCGAAATAGGAAGCCAATTCTAGATTTAACTTTGGATTGGAGATGTTTGATATGGGTCTGGAAGGAGAGTTTACAGTCTAACCAGACACCTAAGTATTTGTAGTTGTCCACGTATTCTAAGTCAGAGCCGTCCAGAGTAGTGATGTTGGACAGGCGGGTAGGTGCAGGTAGCGATCGGTTGAAGAGCATGCATTTAGTTTTACTTGTATTTAAGAGCAATTGGAGGCCACGGACGGAGAGTTGTATGGCATTGAAGCTTGCCTGGAGGGTTGTTAACACAGTGTCCAAAGAAGGGCCGGAATTATACAGAATGGTGTCATCTGCGTAGAGGTGGATCAGGGACTCACCAGCAGCAAGAGCGACCTCATTGATGTATACAGAGAAGAGAGTCGGTCCAAGAATTTAACCCTGTGGCACCCCCATAGAGACTGCCAGAGGTCCGGACAGCAGACCCTCCGATTTGACACACTGAACTCTATCAGAGAAGTAGTTGGTGAACCAGGCGAGGCAATCATTTGAGAAACCAAGGCTGTCGAGTCTGCCGATGAGGATGTGGTGGTTGACAGAGTCGAAAGCCTTGGCCAGATCAATGAATACGGCTGCACAGTAATGATTCTTATCGATGGCGGTTAAAGATATCATTTAGGACCTTGAGCGTGGCTGAGGTGCACCCATGACCAGCTCTGAAACCAGATTGCATAGCAGAGAAGGTATGGTGAGATTCGAAATGGTCGGTAATCTTTTTGTTGACTTGGCTTTCGAAGACCTTAGAAAGGTATGGTAGGATAGATATAGGTCTGTAGCAGTTTGGGTCAAGAGTGTCCCCCCCTTTGAAGAGGGGGATGACCGCAGCTGCTTTCCAATCTTTGGGAATCTCAGACGACACGAAAGAGAGGTTGAACAGGCTAGTAATAGGGGTGGCAACAATTTCGGCAGATAATTTTAGAAAGAAAGGGTACAGATTGTCTAGCCCGGCTGATTTGTAGGGGTCCAGATTTTTCAGCTCTTTCAGAACGTCAGCTGAATGGATTTGGGAGAAGGAGAAATGGGGAAGGCTTGGGTGAGTTGCTGTTGGGGGTGCAGTGCTGTTGACCGGGGTAGGAGTAGCCAGGTGGAAAGCATGGCCAGCCGTAGAAAAATGCTTATTGAAATTCTCAATTATGGTGGATTTATCAGTGGTGACAATGTTTCCTATCTTCAGTGCAGTGGGCAGCTGGGAGGAGGTGTAAAATACACAATAAAGTAAGTAAGCATAATATATACAGGAAGTATTTTTTAAAGTCAGTTCAAATACCTTATTTACATGTGCAAAGATACTGCAGTGATGGAGGTAGATATGTATTTTTGGTATGAGGTCGGATAAGTTGACTAGGCAACAAGATATAGATTTACATTAGCAGCAGCTTGCATGTGAGTGGGCGTGCGGGTGTGTAGAGTCAGTAAATATGTATCTGCATATTATCTGTGAGTGAGAGCAAATGATGGAGTGATTGTGTGTGTGTGTGTGTGTGTGTGTGTGTGTGTGTGTGTGTGTGTGTGTGTGTGTGTGTGTGTGTGTGTGTGTGTGTGTGTGTGTGTGTGTGTGTGTGTGTGTGTGTGTGTGTGTTGGTGTGACAGTGTGTGCATGTGTAGGGCCCTGTGAGTGTGCATACTGTAGTTCAATAAAGGTACAAGGTAAACTCAGTCCGTGTAGCTATTTTGTTAGCTATATATCAGTCGTGTTGCTTGGGGATAGAAGCTGTTCAAGAGCACGTTGGTGTCAGACCTGATGCCTTGCGGAAGTAGAGAAAATAGTTGATGGCTTCGGTGGTTGGGGTCTGACGATTTTGCAGTTTTTACAAGGTCACCATACTGTACTGTGGGCCTATCGCATCCTACATACATTACCTGTCAAAAGTTTGAACACACCTACTCATTCAAGAGTTTTTTGTACTATTTTTATTTTACTATTATCTACATTGTAGAATAATAGTGAAGACATCAACATTATGAAATAACACATATGGAATCATGTAGTAACAAAAAAGTGTTGAACAAATCAAAATGTATTTAATATTTTAGATTCTTCAAAGTATCTACCCTTTGCCTTGAGAAGAACTTTGCACAATAATGGCATTCTCCTAACCAGCTTCAACTGGAATACTTTCCCAACAGTCTTGAAGGAGTTCCCACATATTTTTTTTTTTTGTACCTTTATTTAACCAGGTAGGCCAGTTGAGAACAAGTTTATCTTTCTCTTCTCGACCTGGCCAAGATAAAGCATAGCAGTGTGACTAAAACAAGAACACAGAGTTACACATAAACAAACGAACAGTCAATAACACAAAATAAATGAAAAATAGAAAAATCTTTGTGTAGTGTGTGTAAATACAGAAGAATAGGGAGGTAGGCAATAAATAGGCCAAAGTAATTACAATTTAGCATTAATACTGGAGTGATACATGTGCAGATGATGATGTGCAAGTAGAGATACTGGGGTGCAAATGAGCAAGAGGGAAGGTTAAGTAATAATATGGGGGTGAGGTAGGCAGGTGTGGTATTTACAGATTGGCTGTGTACAGGTACAGTAAGCTGCTCTGGCAGCTGATGCTTAAAGTTAGAGAGGGAGATATAAGACTCCAGCATCAGAGATTTTTTCAATTCATTCCTGTCATTGGCAGCAGAGCACTGGAAGGAAAGGTGGCCAAATGAAGTGTTGCCTTTTTGGATGGCTAGTGAAGTATACCTGCTGGAGCTGGGTGTTGCTATGGTATATGCAAATGCTGAGCACTTGTCTGCTTTTCATTCACTCTGCGGTCCAACTCATCACAAACCATCTCAAATGGGTTGAGGTCGGGTGATTGTGGAGGCCTTGTCATCTGATGCAGCACTCAGTCTCCTTATTGTTCAAATAACCTTAAGCAGTCTGCAGGTGTGTTGGGTCATTGTGGTGATGAAAAACAAATTATAGTCCCACTAAGCACATACAAGATTGTATGGCATATCACTGCAGAATGCTGTGGTAGCCATGTTGGTTAAGTGTGCCTTGAATTCTAAGTACATCCGTATTGACTGACCTTCATGTCTCAAAGTAATAGTAGACTCTCATTTCTCTTTGCTTATTTTAGCTGTTCTGGCCATAATATGGACGTATACCACCCCTACCATGTCACAACACAACTGATTGGCTCAAATGCATTATCAAGGAAATTCCACATATTAACTTTTAACTTGGCACACCTGTTAATTTACATGCATTCCAGGTGACTACCTCATGAAGCTGGTTGAGAGACTGCAAAGCGTGTACAAAGCTGGCATCAAGGCAAAGGGCTACTTTGAAGAATCTCAAATATAAAATATATTTTGTATTTGTTTCACATTTTTTGTTACTACATGATTCCATATGTGTTATTTCATAGTTTTGATGTCTTCACTATTATTCTACAATGTAGAAAATAAAGAAAAATCCTTGAATGAGTAGGTGTGTCAAAACTTTTGACTGGTACTTTACATGTTGTTATTTTATTCATGTCATGCATAATTGGACACGTCACAAAAATAGAGGCCCCACCTGCGCACCAATTTGGCAGATGATTCCGGAACTAATCAAATGAATCGGTGGATGATTCAATCTACACATATACTGAGCTAATCTTGGTGGAGCACATCTGCAAGCATCATTTTTCTGTAAAATCACATCACTGAGAATCCCGTAAGGTTGAGTCTATGTTTACAGTAGGTCTAAGCTAATACACAGCGTCTATTCTGTAAACACATGTTCAAAGATAGCCTTCACAAAATCCCCAATTGGAAATGCTGATCATTTTAGCATCCACAATATAATTTTCTCTCTTTCCTGTTTTTTAATCTTGTGATGCCTTTTTTGTTTCCTGGAAAACTCTCCCAGGGCTTTCAAATAATTCCTTTTTTTCACAGTTACAAGGATTCTCTATCGTCTGCGTTAATCTGATTTATCCTCATTGTATTATCGGCCTTTGTGTGTATTGTCAGTTAATGAGTTGTGTACAGTGTGTATCTATAATATTCCTCTGTACAGACAGTTTTGCGGTATTTCAAAGAGCATTTCTATGATTCAGCTTCTCCTGCACACTAACAAAGACACACTTAGACACATTTGCATTTGAGCTAATCCCAGCTGTATAATCAATGCAGAAATACGCCGGCATCAGCAGTATGATGGAATGCAGCACCCCACAGCATACGAGAGCACCGAGCGAGACAACACACAAGGAATTAGAACCTTATTTAAAAAAGTGGGGAGGGTCACTGTGCTCTATGGATGATTCTGAAGACTCCACTTCAAAGACTCTTCCTTCTCTTCCCTTTTCTTTCATTCTCTTTGTTTTTCTTGGTCCCAGCAGGGATAGGGAGGCTGCTGCCAAGGCTATGTCAAATGTATTTGTATCCTTGAATGCTAATGCTTTGTCTTTGGGAGCTAACTGTCTTGTGATGCATGGGAACTTCAAAATAGTCTCCCCCACTGTCAGAGTCCTGGTGATCCAGGAGGGACCTGAGGCATGTAGGTACACATGACATAAATGCACACACATGCCTGTGCACATGACACTCACATACATACACACACAGACAAACACACACTAAAGAAATATACACACACATTCACAACACTTATTTTCATAGTGGTGTTGTTTTCCAAAATGCCCTAAGCTCCCAGGGGAGGGGGGGGACTACTATCTCTACGAGAGGAACCAAATGGAGATGGGAGTTTAGTGGGACAGAGTGCATTAGGAACTACATAACACTTGCGGTTCACTGCCACTCTTCTTGGAGACAATTTCCTCACATAGCTGTCACAGCTGCTTGGTTTGCCTGACAGGTGGGCAGCAAGTCACGTCTCAGAGGCGACAGATTGGGTGGTATATGAGAGATGGGAAAGTCTGCTTTATGTTGACTTTATGCACTCAATGGTGAACATGCTTGTGAACAGCTGGTAGAGTGTGTAGGATTGCCATAGGTTCTTATAATCTTTAGCTTTGGTAGTGATGTTATATGTGTTTGAGTGGGTCGGATGACAATGGAAACATACAGTGCTACAGTGCCTTCAGAAAGTATTCACACCCCTTGACTTTTTCCACATTTTGATGTGTTACAGCCTGAATTTAGCCTAGAGTGATTCAGAAAAAGTCAAAAAGCATACATCAATTGCTTATATTCAGTCAACACTTATCTCAAGAAAATCATGGCATATTTGAACAAGTCATTCGTTATCGATATTTTTTAAGTATTTCTATCATTATTTTATTAACGAAAGCATAATGATACTGATGAAGAAATACAGTACTGTACAGTATCTGCTTTTAGATATGGACAATGAAGCATTTTTAAGATGTTTGTTTTTAGGCTACTGTGCAGTCTGACAAGTAAACATAGCATACAGTCCATACTGTAGTAAACATAGGAAGTGGCCTAATTCCTTATATAAGGGAGAGAAGGCCATGTCCAGACTTTCTCTGTGACCTCAAGTAATCATCAACTCTGTCTTTAATGCTTTTTCGGGTTGCATCCGTCATGGACGAAAGCTTCTGAGACACAGTATTAATGATGACCACCCGGAGGTTCACTGGTAAGCCTGGCATGGATTATGACTCCATATCCTTCATCGCCCTTTTCAACACGTCATTCTCCACCTGACTCTTCGCCAATGCCCCCTGACTCTCCGCTAATGAGGAGTGACTCTCCGCCAGTACCGCCTGGCTCTGGACCAATGCATCAGCTGTCGCCTCAGAGAATGTTTCTCTTTCTGATGGTCTGCCTTCAATGATCTCGGTCTTCAAAGTTTTAATCTCACCCATGAGCACCTTCATCAGATGAGCAGAGTGGTACTGCCCTGAGCCCCCATCTATTACAGTGGCCTATGATAGAAACGGTAGATGAATAAAGAATCAAAAGTGACTCCAACACACACATGCTGTACACATTTTAAGAATCTAGCTTAACTAACCGCTTTCTTGGTAACCTAAGCGTTTTTTCGTTGCAGCCTGGTGTCCAGCCCTTTGTCCACTGATCTCCACGGATGGTTGTCGGCATGATTGTAAGCTCTGCAAAAACACATTCACGTTTTTAGTACAAAATTATTGAGTTTATTATACAGTATGCCTACACATTGATAGGCTATATATCTTCTCTTTTCTATTTAAATTTATCTGAAACAAAAAACCTTTAGTTTTGGCTATCCTCTCAGTTCCAGCTCATTTTCAAGTCCTTTGGTGGTTACAGTCCTAACCCTGGAATGGTTAGCACCATAGAAAGAAGCTGGTTTGATTAAAACAAAGTCCATTTTGTCTGTTCTCTTTGGTCGCAATCAATCTTTTTTAATTAACATCTTGTTTTTGAATGGTGACTGTGTTAAGGGTGGAGTTTTGGGCGGGGTAAGGAAAGGTGTGACTTTCAGGTTTCAATATGCTATAAATATACAGCAGACCGCCGATTGTCCTCACTTTGATTATATTATAGGACCTTGACCAGGATCTCTACTCATTTAAGTGAGCAGATTAGGGCATTCGGGAGGAAAAGAAAATCTACTGGAGACATTGAAAAAAAATTGTCACGGACTGTGCTATTTGCAAACACTATCTTCAGATGCATGTTTTAGGACAAACTCGAAAGCTCAGGAAAATGAACAGGTACAGTAGGCTACCATACTTTAATGTAGGCCTAGTAATGCTAAAAATAATGCTTAAATAAATCAACTACTAGCCTTTCCTGTATGCTGCACTATTTCATTTCCAGCGAGACTATTCAAGCCATCAACTCACTGATGAATGAAGATGATGAGCAATCGGGAAGGGCAATCTGTAATGTGCTGGCATCACAGCACGATATCGACATCACTCTAATTACAGTAAGAAGACAGTTGAAGAAACTTGGGTGGATTTATGGAAATGCTCGGTAAGAAATGTTTTACATATATGTGTATAAAGATATTTTTTTGTAATGATCAGAACATTAACCATTGGTGTTTGCTTGTTTTGTACTGGAGTTTCGACCCAATGATTCACCGGACTGTCACGACTTCCGCCAAATTTGGTCCCTTTCCTTGTTCGGGCGGCGTTCGGCGTCAAAGGACTTCTAGCCATCGCCGATCCACTTTCCTTTTCCATTTCTTTTGTCTTTGTTTTACACACCTGGTTTCAGTTACCAAACTACATGTTCATTATTTAACCCTATGTTTTCCACATGGTTTTTGTGCGTGTTTGTTAATTGTCAGTTCGGTCCGATGTTTGTGGGCTTGGTGTTACTTTATGTATTTTGGATTTTTGAGTAAATTTCCTTTGTTACTCATCTCTGCTGTCCTGCGCCTGACTCCTCTGCACCATCTACACCCAGATCCTTACACAAACAAACAAAGAATTTTGCGTCCTGCAGGCCCAGGCATGGAAAAAGCTGGTGATACATGCAATAATGTCATATTCACAGACAAATCAACCGTGGCCTTTGAGCAATTTGCTCAAAATTGCTACAAAAAAGGAAGAAGATCAAGCAAGCCGAGTACAAAGCATCCGCTCTCACTCCATGTGTGGGGGGCAATTTCTCAACAGGGCTCATATTTGATTTGTGATGGTAAGTTTGGCTATTTACAAAGCAAAAGATACATAAATATTGTAGCCTACAACTCACGGACTGTTATGTGTTCCACAATAATTTACTCTTAGGAATAAATCATCAAGAGATATGCTGAATCCAATGTCAGAGAGGTGTTTCTGGGTGCACATCGTTTCTTTCAAGGTAGGATTATAGCAATATTTTGTTATGTTTAGGCCTATTTACAAGTATATTTCTATTACTGTACCTAATTTTGGCTGTTAGGCTAAATGTATTTTGTTCTTCTCCAAATGCAGACAATGACCCAAAACACATTGCTGACTGGGTTTGCATTGCACATGAGAGCATAAACTGGGTCAAGACGCCAGCAGAGTAAGTAGACCTTGATATAGTAAAATAAAGGTTAAATAAAACACCTACAACACCTTCGGTAGGCCTACAGTATATCTACAAATATTTTTTTCATCTCTACATGTAGGTCTCCTGATTTAAACCCGATCAAACTGGTTTTGAATCAACTGAAAACATTCATCAATAACTGTGCCAAGCCGACAGGCAAAGATGAGCTGGTCAAGGCCGTCAGGATGTTTGGCTAGAGAAATTGATGATACAACAATGCAACAAATAGATTGATCATCTCAGGAAGGTTTTACCTGTGGTTGTGGAGCTGGGTGGAAGTGCGATCAAAATTTAGTTTATATAAACATCCGCATTTGAATATCTTTCTTCTCGTTATTTTATTTTATTAACAAAAGCATAAAGATGTTGCTGAATAAATACTTTTAAACCTTTTTGAGTTGGGGGATTTTTCCCAACAGTAGCCGGGTTATAAAAAGTATTTTGTCTGCTAATAGGAAACATTTGCATGATGGGCTACACCTGCTACAGTTGTGAAAACCTGTTCTCAAAATTCCTCCAGTTGTCCATCACTACTGCAAGTAAAAACACAGCATCTTGTTTACATTATTTATTGTGTCACACATTTAGAGTTTCTTTAAATTATGGTTTTATGTAGGATGCTACATTTTTGACCAGTTGCAATTGTAAGTAGGCCTGATAAAGCCTCATAGCCTACCTCAGCCAACCTCAGCCTGTTAAGTTAATTTATATAGGTCTTGTCTCCGAAGACTCCAATTAAGCCCTCTTGTTGTTTGTAAAACCACACATGCATAGATCATTCGTTCACCTACTCTGCGTCACAAAGAAATGGCAGTTGAAACCTAAAATCTCAAATTTAGATTCATCAGACCAAAAGACAGATTTCCACAGGTCTAAGGTCCATTGCTCCTGTTTCTTGGCCCAAGCAAGTCTCTTCTTAATATTGATGTCCTTTCGTTGTGTTTTCTTTGCAGCAATTCGACCATGAAGGCCTGATTCATGCAGTCGCCTGTGAACAGTCGATGTTGAGATGTGTCTGTTACTTGAACTCTGTGAAGCATTTATTTGGCCTGCAATTTCTGAGGCTGGTAACTCTAATGAACTTATCCTCTGCAGTAGTG
The DNA here is from genome assembly GCF_021184085.1 of Oncorhynchus gorbuscha. Lineage (NCBI taxonomy): Eukaryota > Metazoa > Chordata > Actinopteri > Salmoniformes > Salmonidae > Oncorhynchus > Oncorhynchus gorbuscha. Next base: position 33,326,376 of record NC_060193.1, on the reverse strand, counting down.
ATATCTCTGGATCATCCTTTCCTGTGGCGGTCCTCATGAGAGCCAGTTTCATCATACAATAATCACGCTGGCACTATGCACAAAGATAGGGGTCAGAATGATGAAAATGTCCATCCTTACCATTCACCTTTCTTGGGATATGTCCTACAAACTGAGTAGACCATTAGTTCAGTATCCTTAGCCCTAGGATTGGGTTTTGGGTCCTCATAATCAGATATGTAATCAGGAATGGGAAATACAGTGCCTTGCGAATGTATTCGGCCCCCTTGAACTTTGCGACCTATTGCCACATTTCAGGCTTCAAACATAAAGATATAAAACTGTATTTTTTTTGTGAAGAATCAACAACAAGTGGGACACAATCATGAAGTTGAACGACATTTATTGGATATTTCAAACTTTTTTAACAAATCAAAAACTGAAAAATTGGGCGTGCAAAATTATTCAGCCCCCTTAAGTTAATACTTTGTAGCGCCACCTTTTGCTGCGATTACAGCTGTAAGTCAGTTGGGGTATGTCTCTATCAGTTTTGCACATCAAGAGACTGAATTTTTCTTCCCATTCCTCCTTGCAAAACAGCTCGAGCTCAGTGAGGTTGAATGGAGAGCATTTGTGAACAGCAGTTTTCAGTTCTTTCCACAGATTCTCGATTGGATTCAGGTCTGGACTTTGACTTGGCCATTCTAACACCTGGATATGTTTACTTTTGAACCATTCCATTGTAGATTTTGCTTTATGTTTTGGATCATTGTCTTGTTGGAAGACAAATCTCCGTCCCAGTCTCAGGTCTTTTGCAGACTCCATCAGGTTTTCTTCCAGAATGGTCCTGTATTTGGCTCCATCCATCTTCCCATCAATTTTAACCATCTTCCCTGTCCCTGCTGAAGAAAAGCAGGCCCAAACAATGATGCTGCCACCACCATGTTTGACAGTGGGGATGGTGTGTTCAGGGTGATGTGCTGTGTTGCTTTTACGCCAAACATAACGTTTTGCATTGTTGCCAAAAAGTTCAATTTTGGTTTCATCTGACCAGAGCACCTTCTTCCACATGTTTGGTGTGTTTCCCAGGTGGCTTGTGGCAAACTTTAAACAACACTTTTTATGGATATCTTTAAGAAATGGCTTTCTTCTTGCCACTCTTCCATAAAGGCCAGATTTGTGCAATATACGACTGATTGTTGTCCTATGGACAGAGTCTCCCACCTCAGCTGTAAATCTCTGCAGTTCATCCAGAGTGATCATGGGCCTCTTGGCTGCATCTCTGATCAGTCTTCTCCTTGTATGAGCTGAAAGTTTAGAGAGACGGCCAGGTCTTGGTAGATTTGCAGTGGTCTGATACTCCTTCCATTTCAATATTATTGCTTGCACAGTGCTCCTTGGGATGTTTCAAGCTTGGGAAATGTTTTTTGTATCCAAATCCAGCTTTAAACTTCTTCACAACAGTATCTCGAACCTGCCTGGTGTGTTCCTTGTTCTTCATGATGCTCTCTGCACTTTAACGGACCTTTGAGACTATCACAGTGCAGGTGCATTTATACGGAGACTTGATTACACACAGGTGGATTGTATTTATCATCATTAGTCGTTTAGGTCAACATTGGATCATTCAGAGATCCTCACTGAACTTCTGGAGAGAGTTTGCTGCACTGAAAGTAAAGGGGCTGAATAATTTTGCACGCCCAATTTTTCAGTTTTTGATTTGTTAAAAAAGTTTGAAATATCCAATAAATGTCGTTCCACTTCATGATTGTGTCCCACTTGTTGTTGATTCTTCACAAAAAATACAGTTTTATATATTTATGTTTGAAGCCTGAAATGTGGCAAAAGGTCGCAAAGATCAAGGGGGCCGAATACTTTCGCAAGGCACTGTAGATGTGGAAAATGATGCACTTATATCACCATTATTCTCATCATCATTCTCAAGAGTCAGCATGAACATCAAGCAATGGCATAGTGAGGGCAGTATCCAGCACTTTACAACAAAGCATTTTAACCGAGACAATAAAAATAGCACAGCAAAAAAGATTACTAGGCCATAAATGATCGTTGTCTGGTTGGGTGTCTTTTGCAAGATCGCTGCTGAGCTCTTTCAGATGTTCCACTACTATAGTCAAGTTACCCTCACCCTGGGGTATGAATGTACAACAATGTTCACCTGTCATCGTGCAGATAACATGTCAAGTACTACATTCTGAATAGCCGTGAGGCAAGCTGCTTACAATTCCGGTCTCATTATCGAAAATCCTGAAGAGGTTAATTTTACCAAAGATTCTAAATGATATCCCAATCGGTCTAGGTCATGGGCATTTTCCTATGCACCATACCATTCAATAGTGAAATGCTCCTTATAATCCGTTTTAATCTGCTGGAATGGAGGAGTTCGTTTTATGCAAAACAACAATGGAGATATTCAGTTTTACACAGCACCCTGTCCAATTTGTTGGTAAATAAAGATATTCCTTGTTACCAAGGAGACCGATTTTCTGTTTCTGTCCAGATAGTGGTGTGCCCAACATTCAGTTCTTATGGCGGGGGGGGGGGCAGTATTGAGTAGCTTGGATGAATAAGGTACCCAAAGTAAACGGCCTGCTCCTCAGTCTCAGTTGCTAATATATGCATAGTATTATTAGTATTGGGTAGAAAACACTCTGACGTTTCTAAAACTGTTTGAATTATGTCTGTGAGTTTAACATAACTCCTATGGCAGGCAAAAACCTGAGGACAAATCATAACAGGAAGTGAGAAATCTGCGGTTGGTATGTACTCAACACAGTTCCCATTGACATCCCCTTGAGATATTAACCTCTTAAGACTCTAGGGGCAGTATTTCATTTTTGGATAAAAAGACGTGCCCGTTTTTAGCGCAATATTTTGTCACGAAAAGATGCTCGACTATGCTTGGAATTGATAGTTTTGGAAAGAAGACACTCTGACGTTTCCAGAACTGCAAAGATTTTCACTGTGAGTGCCTTAGAACAAAAGTTTCAGGCAAAACCAAGATGTTTGAGCGACCAGGAAATGACAGGATTTCTGAAGGTACGTTTTCCATGATCGCCTTATATGGCTGTGAATGCGACAGGAATGAACGGATACTTTCTAGCGTTTCCCCAAGGTGTCTGCAGCATTGTGACGTATTTGTAGGCATATCATTGGAAGATTGACCATAAGAGACTACATTTACCAGGGGTCCCGCACGGTGTCTGTGTGGAAATTGGTGCGCAAAAGTCAGCTACCAGTATTTTTCCATCCGAATCAGAGAAGAATGCAGGCTTCCAGGGATGGCATTTCAATGAAGAGATATGACAAAACACCTTGAGGATTGATTCAAACAACGTTTTCCATATTTCAGTCGATATTATGGAGTTAATTCGGAAAAAAGTTTGACGTGTAGGTGACTGAATTTTCGGTTAGTTTCGGTAGCCAAATGCATAGTAACAAAACGGAACGTTGTGTCCTACACAAGAATCTTTCAGGAAAAACTGGACATCTGCTATGTAACTGAGAGTCTCCTCATTGAAACATCTGAAGTTCTTCAAAGGTAAATTATTTTATTTGATCCCTTTGCTGGTTTTTGTGAATATGTTGCGTGCTAAATGCTAAATGCTAACGCTAAATGCTAAGCTAGCTATCACCACTCTTACACAAATGATTGATTTTCTCTGTTTCTAAAGCATATTTTGAAAATCTGAGACGACAGGATTGTTAAGAAAAGGATAAGCTTGAGAGCAGGCATATTTATTTAATTTCATTTGCAATTTTTAGAAATCGCTAACGTTGCGTTATGGTAATGAGCTTGAGGCTGTAGTAACGCGACCGCATGCGGGATGGGGCGGACTATGAGGTTAATGAAGATTCACGTCCTAGGGCTTCCACTAGATGTCAAGCGTCTATAGAAATTTGAATGCGGCTTCTACTGTGTAGTGGGACTGAATGATAGCAGAATGAATCAGGTGTTTTCTGGTCATGCGGATTTCACATGATAGCGACCTGCGTTCCATGGCTCCTGAAGACACAAAGGAATACTCCGGTTGGAACTTTATTGAAGATTAACCTGTTACTCCTACCCCCTACTTTTTCGAACATTCTGTTAAAAATCGCGCAACATTTCAGCGCCCTACTGCTCATGCCAGGAATATAGTCTATGCATATGATTAGTATGTGTGGATAGAAAACACTCAGACGTTTATAAAACTGGTTAAATCACGGCTGTGACTATTACAGAACGTGCATTTCATCGAAAAGCGCAGGAAAATCTGATCACTGAAAATGGAAATATATATCCATCCGCCACTTCAACCCATTGATAAAGGCGAACCACAATAAATGGGGCTGAGGTTGCAATACCTACAGCTTCCACACGATGTCAACAGGCTTGTCATTTGCCGAGGATTTGTTTCTTGGTCAAACGAAGAAGAGACAAGCCATTTGTTCAAGTCTCCGACCGGATATTTTGGTTGAGATTTACCCGGACATTATTTCCAGTCAGACAGCTAAAGAATATACATCGCCTCGTGATCAATTTGGTTGCTTATTAACGTGTACTAATACCTAAAGTTGCATTGCAAAAGTATTTCGAAGTGTTTTGTGAAAGTTTATCGTCAACTTTTTTAATTTTAAAAAATGACGTTACGCTATAAGACGCTATTTTTTCCGTTTATCACACAGTCTTCATAGATCGATATCTAGGCTATATATGGACCGATTTAATCTGAAAAAAGACCCAATAGTGATTATGGGACATCTAGGAGTGCCAACAAAGAAGATGGTCAAAGGTAATGAATGTTTTATATTTTATTTGTGCGGTTTGTGTAGCGATGACTATGCTAATTATTTTGTTTACGTCCCCTGCGGGTCTTTTGGGGTGTTGCATGCTATCAGATAATAGCTTCTCATGCTTTTGCCGAAAAGCATTTTAAAAACCTGACTTGTTGCCTGGATTCACAACGAGTGTAGCTTTAATTCAATACCCTGCATGTGTATTTTAATGAACGTTTGAGTTTTAACTAGTACTATTAGCATTTAGCGTAGCGCATTTGCATTTCCAGATGTCTAGATGGGACGCCTGCGTGTCAGGTAGGTGCAAGAGGTTAATGATAAAAACATCCTAATGATTAATTCTGTACTTAGTTTGAAATGTTTCTTCGAACAGTAATATAACTTTTTAAAGTTTTTGTCCGACGTAACGCTGACCTGAACGAGCGTTTGGATATGTATTTCAACAAAAGTAGCTAATTGGACATAAATAACAGACATTATCGAACAAATCAAGCATTGATTGTGGACCTGGGATTCCTTGGAGTGCATTCTGATGAAGATCATCAAAGGTAAGGGAATATTTAGCATGTAATTTGTGTTTTTTGTTGACTGCAACATTGATTGTTCTAAGCGCCGTCTCAGATTACTGCATGGTTTGCTTTTTCCATCAAGTTTTTAAAAAATTGGACACAGTTGTTGCATTAAGGACAGGTTTATCTATAATTCCATGTGCATAACTTGTATTTACATCTACATTTCTGATGAGATTTCTGTTGTTTTGAATTTGGCTCCCTGCACTTTCACTGGCTGTTGTCATGTCATCCCGCTAACGGGATTGCAGCCCAAAGAGTTAATGGGCTCGCTAGAAGTGCATGTCCATATATCCAGCTACATCCTATTGGGAAGACTCTGTCATTAACACATGTTGACATTCCCAGATAGGATTCAGCAGACCATGGAATGGAGATATTACTTGGGTTGTGACAATGGTAGGTTCAGAATGGGGTTCTCGAACGGTTGCCCCAGTGTGAGTTTTTTATGCTCGTGATGTTTGAACGTTCTTTCCATTCCGGCCCGTGATTGTTATGCAACAGTACAATTTAATTCTCACTGCAGCCTGTTTTTATTTATAGGCTGTTTTCAATGTGTCAATTTCAAATTATTTTCTAAAAAGTTTTTTAATTTCTAAGAACATTTTGAATTGAGGTGTGTTCCGCCTTATTCATTCACATGAAAGTAGTCATTTTTACTTTTGCGGACCAATTCATTTTTTAGACATTTCTGACCCGGACAAACACTTCCCAATTGTTTGTGCAGTCTCCCGTCCTGCACACACATTTTCCATCTGTTGCCTGCATCACAGTCATAGTTGTTTTCGTTACCAATAATAACTTTGGAAATGTGTGCGTTTCTATGAGAGTAGGTTACTTATTACGTGATAATAGTTTCTGCATGTCGTGTTATGTCGTTTCTACTGTAGCATAATAATTTTGTGTATATTTCTTATACCGCGGACACGCAAGGTAACGTTACTCATTTCATAACCTTTATGGTGTTCTACTCAATGCTTAGGGAGCTAGCTACATTATTCTATTAGCTCTGGAAAACAATGCTAATTGCGTCAGAGAAGTATTAGCATGTGTTGTATTTTGAAGCTACCCTGGCCTTACGACTCCTAAGTGGTGCAACTGTCTATGGCACAGCGTCTCAGTGCTAGAGGCGTCACTACAGACACCTGCACCATAAGTGCCTTATTACGTTAAAATAGTTTATGTATGTCGTGTTATACAATTTATATTGTAGCTCACTGTGTGTATGGAGCAAAATCTATTTGTGTATATTCAGTGAGAGGACCAAGTAATTTGGCGTCACTCTAAAGCGGAAAGGTGGAATAAACGAGTCGGGAGTAGGTTTTCTTGATTGAACACAGTTCCCTATTGAGGGATTTTGGCCAATACAAACACTCCAACACATTTCCTTATAACGTTACTAATTTCAAAACCTTTATGGTGTTATATTCAATCGTGCTTATGTAGCTAGCTACATTATTCCATTGGCTCTGTAAAACAATGCTAATTGCGTCAGAAGTATTGGCTTGTTGTATTTTGAAGCTACCATGAAAAAATAAAAAATATCTATTTATACCACTTGGTCGTTTTCTGAGTGCATTCCACAAAGCTGTTTATCATGTCCGCCTTATCCACTGCCTCCGTTTTAAGGTTATCGTCTAGCACGCAGTCTGTTTTTTCTCTCCTCCGTCAGGTGGTCCACCTTCCCTGTGACTGACATGGTTGCAGTATGGACAGTGGAGAGGACATGGATGTCTCATTTGTCATGCCACTTTACTGCCAGCTGTTGACATTTCTTATTTTGTATAATGGGTCATTTAGGATGGCAGTAGGGTCATTTAGGATGGCAGTAGCATTGTTGATGAAATTCAGTCATCATTCAGTCATCGCAGCAGAACAGTCTTGGGAAAAGAGGGTGGCAAAGAAGGGAGTTACAAACATAGGATCTGTGCACCAGAATTCTCGTAGGTAGTTATTCTTTACTATCCCCATGAGAAGGACTGTCGGAAGGAATACAATTCACTAAGTGTGGTTGACCCCCCATTCCTGGCTTTCTCTTCTCCTGTAGCTCCAAGGCATAGCGATTGGTCTCCTCTATTATGTCTCCCACCAGCTCTTCTGTCAGAAACAACTTGAGGCACTCTGCCTCAGATGTAAATGGCAAGGGGCGATGCACTCCAGACTGGGACTCATCAAAGCAAACAGCAGGGCCAGGAGGGGTGAAATGGCTGGCAGCCTTCCAGCTACCACAGAACTCCTGTACTTCATCCACCGTCATTCTGCCTCCATCACAACCAGCATCTTCAAAGGGAACTAACTGGGACTTTGTCAGTGGACATGGGGTCCTCAGATTCAGGTTTCTCAATGGTTTCTCAATTTTAAAACATCTCCAGAATTTCTGCATTTGTGAGAGTTCTCCTTTTGAAAGACATTGCTAATGCTACAGGTTAGCTCACTACCTAAACATATAAACAACAATACTGAATGGCTCAGAGTGGGAGTGAGAGTTACGTGATTGACTGCCTGGACGCCCCATTTGTATCACTATCAGAAAATGTTTTGTGTGGTAGTTATTGATATATTTACAGTTTTATTCACATGTTTTTGAAGTTCCGGTGATAAATCATGGATTCCGATTCTTGCATAGACTCTAACGGGCACATATGATGTGTGCAAAATACTTTTTTGAAGATTGAACTGATTATGATGAGCTAAGCTAATTCCAGCCATGTGTGGAGCTTTGTTTGTTGACATAAAATGCATTCTGGGTTTCACGTAATCGTTTGTCAGACCAAAGATGCTATAAAAAAATTAGGTGAGTAAGGGTTGACAAATGTTTTGAGAACTTCAGGAAGTGAATGGTGGGATGTGAATGATGGTAGACAACACAACCCTTCAACATGCATACTATAAACACAACAAACTCATCTTGTCTTCTCTTATTACCTTTGGTTTCTGTGAGGAAAAAAAGCATTGCGGAGCGCTGAAACGAATCATCGTCGGATTACTTTTGATTTCTAGAAAGTGTTTTATTAAACTATTTTGATCAATGGTGAGCTCTCCCGTGATGTGATTAATAATTAAAAGTAATCGCTATTAGCTTATTCATATTGTAGTTTGTCAGCCGAGAATTATAAAATTAGATCCCTTGTGTTGCGTCAATCTTTCCTCAGTTAGCACTAGGACAAATCTAGCCGACATTTTTCCGGTTTGGATGATTGTGTTATGCTATAGATACTTCTGTGAATATCTGAACATAGCATCCAAAAATAAAATGCTCACATTCTGGACATAACTCTGTAAGGACTGTGTTTGTGTAAATAGTTTCTGAAACAAATGTGGCCAGCTCAAATGCTTAATTTTTATTTATTTAACTAGGCAAGTCAGTTAAGAACAAATTCTTATTTTCAATGACAGCCTAGGAACAGTGGGTTAACTACCTGTTCAGATTTGTACCTTTTCAGCTCAGGGACTTGAACTTGCAACCTTTCGGTTACCAGTCCAACACGCTAAGCACTAGGCTACCCTGCTGCCACTAAAATGCTGCCACCCCTAAAATGCTGTTTGTTGCGTCAACTGGCCAGTCTCAATAAGCAGTCTACTAAGCGTTGTAATCACACGGGTGTGATCATATGCTTCAGGGACCACTGGGACACCCACGTGTGACAGGGTTAATTCTGTCCTCTACTGAATACTGTAAGAATGGTGAGATCGCTGAGTGTGGAAAAAGACTACATACATAACAGGAGGTGTTTTCTACCATTAGTTCAGTTTTTAGTGTATAATTAACCCCACTAGGGTGTGAATCATTAAGCATGTGAGGAAAATGATAACCCTTGCATTACAATGAGCTACTGTATAACTCATCTGCTCTGTGTAGAATGTCTTCCTGACTCTAAATGGAACTAAACAACAAACATGATTCTGTCTAAAAAATAAAAAAGGTAACATTTTAGTGTAGGTGTCCTTATAACACATGATAAATGAGTGGTTCGAGCCCTGAATGCTGATTGGCTGAAAGCCGTGGTATATCAGAGCGTTTACCATGGGTATAACAAAACATTTATTTTTACAGCTTTACGTTGGTAACCACTTCATAACAGCAATAAGGCACATTGAGGGTTTGTGATATATTGTCAATATACCATTTCTAAGAGCTGTATCCAGGCACACCGTGTTGCATCGTGCATTAGGAACAGCCCTTAGCCATGGCAAATTGTCAATACACCAGACCCCTTGGGCCTTATTGCTTAATTATAACATTTGTCATAAGCTGTCACTAGTGGATTTACCTAGTTATGAGTAAAGGCATAAAATTAACAAAACTAGTTATAACCCACTAGGGTACGACAGAAAAAAACAACAGAAATACTAAGTCAGAAATAGCGATAAAATGAATCACTTACCTTTGATGATCTACATATGGTTGCACACACAAGACTCCCATTTACTCAATAAATGTTTGTTTTGTTTAATAAAGTCCCTCTTTATATCCAAAAACCTCCATTTTGTTTGCACATTTTGTTCAGTAATCCACAGGCTCAAACGCAGTCACAACAGGCAGACGAAAAATCCAAATAGTATTCGTAAAGTTTGTAGAAACATGTCAAAATGATGTTTATAATCAATCCTCAGGTTGTTTTTAGCCTAAATAATCGATAATATTTCAACCGGACAATAACGTTGTCAATATAAAAGGTAAACAAGTAAGGTGCGCTCTCAGTCGGCGCATGAAAAACCTCTGGGACACTATAGGGTCCACTCATTCAGAGTGGCCTTACTCTCTCATTTTTCAGAATACAAGCCTGCTACTCAGGCCCAGAAGCTAAGATATGCATAGTGTTAGTACATTTGGATAGAAAACACTCTGAAGTTTCTAAAATTGTTTGAATGATGTCTGTGAGTATAACAGAAGTCATATGACTGAGAAAAAAATCCAACCAGGAAGCGGGAAATCTGAGGTTTGTAGTTTTTCAACTCTTTGCCAGTATAAATTTGGTCCGATTTCACTTCCTAAGGCTTCCACTAGATGTCAACAGTCTTTGGAAGCTTGTTTGAGGCTTCTACTGTGAAGGGGGAGAGAATGAGAGCTGTTTCGACCAGAGGTCTGGCAAGGTGCCATGAGCTCAGCCTCGCACGCGCCCGTGAGAGTTTGCTGCGTTCCATTGCATTTCTAAAGACAAATGAATTCTCTAGTTGAAACATTATTGAAGATTTATGTTAAAAACATCTGAAAGATTGACTCTATACATCGTTTGACATGTTTCTACGAAATGTAATGGAACTTTTTCACTTTTCGTCTGGACCTAGTGCTCGCGATGTTGTAACTTTAATGTGTTTGAGTTAATGTTTAAGTTCATTCTTTGAGCTGAGATATGAGATAATTCTTTAGATTTATTTGCATATGTAATTGTATTGGGTTGTGTTGAATTCTGCTTTTTGACTGCAAGTCCCAGAATGCCTTGCGGGAGGAATGAGTGATAATGCGCCAATTATGTGCAGGTGTTTGTGGGTGATTGTGGCTGACTTTCCGACAGCATCTTACCTGCATTGCTCTGTACCAAAACCATTGTTGTTAAATGTAACGTAAACAAGTATTCTTACTAAAAGAAGCTTTCTTATCAAAACCGACGTCCCGAGTCATTACTAAGAAGTTAGCAAATCTAAAATTTGGTGCCGAAACCCGGGATATGAGCTGCGACGAAGAAGTGGCTGAAATGGCTGAGGAGGAACGTCGGCATGAAGCAGAAAGAATGAGACGAAAGCGGGGTACCATTCGAGGCGCAACAACGCAGATTTTGAATCGGATTGATGTGGAAATATCCCAGTCAAATCCGGATACCGATCACTTGAGTACATTGTTGGAATTGTTATCAGCTAAGGAGGACAGTTTGTTTGAACTCGATCGTGGAATTGAACAGTTAACGCCATTGGACGGATTGGAGGCAGAGATTGCATGCACGGAGGATTATAAAGAACGCATTATCATGCTGAAGAGTCGTGCACAAAGAGTGATAACGACGAAACACGACGTCAATCCACTACCAGCCCGGGTGAGTGATGCTAACTCAAACATATCACAGAGACAATCAGTAAGGCTTCCGAAGTTGATTATTGAGAGATTCTATGGAGATGTCAGTATGTGGCAGGAGTTTTGGAGCCAGTATGAGACTGCTATTCACAACAATGATTCACTGTGTAAAAAAGAGAAGTTTATCTATCTGAAAACCTATCTCACTGGATCAGCTGCTAAGGCAGTAGCAGGACTGATGTTAACAGACAGTAACTATGATAATGCAATCACTCTACTCAAGAGCAGATTTGGAAGGAAAGACCTTGTGATTAGTGCTCATATGTCAAAGCTGCTGAATCTCACACCTGTGAAGAAATCCTCTGATCTAAATGCATTGAGGCAGCTATATGATGAATGTGAAATTCAGATTAGGAGCCTGGAATCACTGGGTGTGGTGTCAGAATCCTATGGAAGCCTACTATTCCCAATCTTACTGCAGATGATTCCAGAGGACATAGCTCTTGACTATAGTCGTCAGAGGGGAGTAGATGATGAATGGAAAGTGTCTGAGATTATCAGTTTCCTACAGAAAGAGGTTCAGAGCAGGGAGAGAGCGCTCCAAATGACAAGATCATACAACCAACAGAAAGAGAGCAAACCATGGAACAAGTCATGCTTCTCCAATGAAATGAAACCAAAAAGACCCAATATGCCCTCTGCTGCAGCACTGCATACAGCCAGCCAGAAGGAACAACAAATGTGTCTATTTTGTGACAGTGCAGACCACAAATCAGAAAACTGCCCTGACTACAATATTGCTACACGCAAAGAGAAACTAAAGAACATGGGAAGATGCTTTGTATGTTTAGGACAGAGACACATAGCAAAATTCTGTAAAGTCAAAGATGTGTCATGTGCAACATGTGGAAGCAGACATCACATTGCGGTGTGTACCAGTGAGAGGAGTGAGGTGCAACCCCCTACTGTTTCTGTAGACGCTGTTGTTTCCTCAGTTATTCCCCATTCAGTGAAGATGAAACCAGATGGACAGAACACTGTGTTGCTACAAACGGCAAAGGCATGGGTAGAAGGCCCATCGGGCAGGAAGATAGCTCGTTGCTTACTAGATGGAGGCAGTCAGAGAAGCTTCATATATGAAAACCTTGTGAAGGGCTTGAAGCTACCAGTAATCAGACAAGAGGCACTCACTCTTCACACGTTTGGCTCCTCTGCTCCAGCAACGTCCCAACGCAACACAGTAAGAGTAATCTTGGAGAATGTCTGGGACAAACAGCAGAGAATAGAGATAGAGGCAATTGAAACCCCACAAGTGTGCACAGCTGTGATGAAGGTTCCTGGTGAACGGATTCAGCATGAGCTCAGTAAAGGGGGACTGCAGCTCGCAGACTTTCCAGGAGATGACAATGATCCTGAACTCTCTGTCCTGATAGGAGCAGACTACTACTGGCAGATAGTATCAGGCAGAGTGGAGCGACTGACAGACACACTAGTTGCTTTAGAGAGCACCTTTGGATGGTCGGTGCAGGGACCCGTGTCCATGTCAAGTGTCGCCGAGGCAACCTGCATGTTCATCCCACTTGATGAAGACACATTAGTCTCCAAGCAACTGCATGCATTCTGGGAGCTTGAGTCGCTGGGTATTCTAAGCGAGAAGACACAAAACTCAGAGGAAAACAAGGCTCTTCAAAGGTTCGAGGAAACAACCACCTTCAAAGATGGGCGATACCAGGTGGAGTTGCCATGGAAACGAGAAATGCCAGAACTCCAAGACAACTATAGAATCGCCAAGAAACGGCTTGAATGTCTGAACAAAAGACTGAAGAAGGATGTGACATTGTACAGCAGATACAATGAAGTAGTAGAAGACTACTTACAACAAGATATGGCAGAGGACGTGCCCAAGGACAATGCATCAAGTGCAAACAACATAAAATACTACTTACCTCACCATGCAGTACTCCGAGAAGATAAGGTGACAACAAAACTGAGAGTGGTGTTTGATGCCTCGTCCCATGAAGATGGCTGTCCATCTCTCAATAACTGTCTACTCACAGGACCGAACCTGAATCCGGATCTGCTCAGCGTTCTGATAAAGTTCAGACTACATGAGATCGCATTCATGGCAGACATCAAGAAAGCTTTCCTGCAGATATCCCTAGCAGAGAGAGACAGAGACGCCATGAGATTTCTATGGCTCACTGGCCCACCAAGGGGAGAAAATGAAGAGGAGCTACGTGTGCTGAGGATGAAAAGAGTGGTATTTGGAGCTTCCCCAAGTCCATTTTTGCTGGCAGCTACAATCAGGAAGCACCTGAAACAATATGAAACAGAACAACCAGAAGTTGTAGAGATACTGAGAGAGTCACTCTACGTAGATGACTTCATTGCAAGTTCACGCAATGTTGAAGAGGCTTACCTTGTGACAACAACTGCAAAGCGAATGCTGTCGATTGCAGGCATGGACCTCTGCAAATGGATGACCAATTCTCCTGAATTGAAAACGAAATGGGAGGAGAGTACGACAACTGACCACCCGTTGACGTTACAAACACAAGGATTAGTGCTGAAGGTTTTAGGTTTAGTATGGAGGCCGGAAACGGATGACTTTGTGTTTGACCTCAGGCCACTACTGAGCATTCTAAGGCAAAAGGAAACCACAAAGAGAAGTGTTCTGCAGTCGTCTGCACGTAACTTCGACCCTCTTGGTTTCTTAACTCCCTTCACCATCAGGATCAAGTGCATGTTCCAGGAAATGTGGGAGAGGGGACTCAGCTGGGACGAAGAATTACCACCTGATCTGACACGAGAATGACAACAGTGGTGTTCAGAACTACCCCAGTTACACCAGCTCACCATACCAAGGTGGTACAGAACAGACATGCGGCCACAGAATAACCACACCCTAAAACTACACGTGTTCTGTGATGCAAGTGAAAGGGCTTACAGTGCAGTAGCTTACTTGCAAGGTGAGTCACAAGACAGGGAAACAACAAGTCTAGTCGCATCCAAGTCCAGGGTAGCCCCACTTAAGAAAATGACGCTGCCACGCCTGGAGCTCATGGGAGCTGTGATTGGAGCGAGACTAGCAAACAACTTGATGACCACACTGAAAATGGAAGAAAAACAGATCAAAATGTGGACAGACTCGATGATCGTGCTCCATTGGATTTGCAGCTCAGCTCAGAAATGGAAAGAGTTTGTTGCGAACAGAGTGACGGAGATCCAGTTCTTGACCAATCCAGAGTCATGGTCACATATTGAAGGGAAAACTAATCCAGCTGACCTCCCTACCAGAGGACAAACTGTTCAAAACTTGACACAGAGTGAGCTATGGTGGAATGGACCCAGAATTCTGACATCACCCAATCAGTCAGAAGAGACTGATGATAACAAGGTTCCGGATGAGGTGAATATAGAACTCAAGTCCAGTTGCCAGGTTACTGTACAACTCGCAGCAAACAGCACAGACAGCACTGAACCTGTGTTGGAGCTTGAAAGGTACTGGATTAAGGTAATACAACAACAGAGTTTCGGACAGGAGATCAAACTACTGAAGGCAGGAAAAAGCCTAAACAATGACTGTAAAATCAGAGAACTGAAACCTTTCCTGGACGAACACAAACTACTCTGTGTAGGAGGAAGACTGCAACAGTCCAACTTCACATTCAGAGAGCAGCATCCATGGGTTCTACCCAATAAGTACAGATACTCAGAAATGCTGATACAGTACCACCATGAGAAGGTGATGCATTCTGGAGCAAGTGACACTCGGCACCCAACGTTACACAAGCGGGAAATGACACGCAGATGGAAGTACAGGCAGAGACTTGTGACCAGTTTCTGGAACAGTTGGCGAAGAGACTACTTGCTGGATCTAAAGTCAGCACACCGCTGTGACACACCACAGCCCACCCCACTGAAGGCGGGTGACGTTGTACTCATTGGAGAAGATAACACACCCAGACAAACCTGGAAACTAGGAAATATTGAGGAACTTTTTCCAGGCCGAGATGGCTTAGTTATATCATGTTCAGTTCGTAATGCTTCAGGGACTTTGTTGAGGAGACCTATTCAGTTGATATACTGCCTAGAGATCTAGATGAACATAATTGTTCATCGGGGGGGAGGATGTTGTAACTTTAATGTGTTTGAGTTAATGTTTAAGTTCATTCTTTGAGCTGAGATATTTGAGATAATTCTTTAGATTTATTTGCATATGTAATTGTATTGGGTTGTGTTGAATTCTGCTTTTTGACTGCAAGTCCCAGAATGCCTTGCGGGAGGAATGAGTGATAACGCGCCAATTATGTGCAGGTGTTTGTGGGTGATTGTGGCTGACTTTCCGACAGAATCTTACCTGCATTGCTCTGTACCAAAACCATTGTTGTTAAATGTAACGTAAACAAGTATTCTTACTAAAAGAAGCTTTCTTATCAAAACCGACGTCCCGAGTCATTACTAAGAAGTTAGCAAATCTAAAACGCGCCTCATGAATTTGGATTTGTGAACTAAACCCGCGAACAAAAAGGAAGTATTTGGACATAATTGATGGACTTCATCGAACAAAACAAACATATATTCTGGAACTGGGATTCCTGAGTGTGCATTCTGATGAAGATGGTGTAAAATACTTGTATGTTTGAGGACTTTTAAATATGAGATTTCTGTTGTTTGAATTTGGGCGCCCTGCACTTTCATTCGCTGTTGTCATATTGATCCCGTTAGCGGGATCTCAGCTGTAAGAAGTTCATTTGGATGGCAGACCCCACGTTGGAATGATTTCCCTCAGTAGGTTCTTTGCAACAGCCATTGCTGTGGCATGCTTGCAGGAAATGCCTCCATGTCACGGCATTCAAGAGATCAAGAGAAGAAAGTGAGGACAAGGTGCTGCGTGGTACGTGTTCATAATAAATGTATTAGCAACTGAACACTAAATACAAAAATGACAAAAATAATATCTGAAAATGTTCTGTCTGGTACAGATACGAAACAGAAAACAACTTCCTACAAAACCCATGTGGGCAAGAGCTACCTAAGTATGTCCCTGATTGAGCTGTCCCTGATTGAGAACCATACCCGGCCAAAAGCAAAGAAATACAAAAACATAGAAAAAAGACATAGAATGCCGACCCAAGTCACACCCTGGCCTAACCAAAATAGAGAATAAAAAGCCTCTCTATGGCCAGGGTGTGACACTCCACCTACTTAGAGAAGCTATCCACTAGAGCCAAACAATACCTGTAACCCTGACAGGCTGACAACTTAATGAAATCCATCATCACATGCTCAAAAAGGCCCTTCTGGGGTTGATAAGCAGATATAGGCATGGCAATTCCCCTTCCTGCATTGTTATTCATACAAATCTCACATTTTGCACAATATTTTTCAGCAAACACAGAAAATACAGGTGCAAACCAAAACCTATTTACAAAATCAACCACTCCCCCCTTTGACACATGGTTATTGTCAGGACCCGGTTACGAACCCGGGTCTCCGGAGTGAGAAACAGTCACTTAACCAACTGAGCCACGAATACCGAGGTCTACGGTTGAGTTCTCTCTCTCAGACGCTGGTCAATGCGTGAGGCCAACTTGATCAGGGACTGTCCGATTGTCCGGTGGTTCCCGAGTGGCCAGTTCATCTTGGATAGTGTCAGAAAGGCCGTTCAGAAAGCACACAGTGAGCGCCTCGTTGTTCCAGCCACTCGCTGCTGACACCGTGCGGAACTGGATGGCATAGTCCGTCACACTGCGCCGACCTTGGTGGAGAGTCAGGAGCTGTTTGGCTGAGTCAGGACCACTGCTCGGGCCTTGAAACACTCGTTTGAATTCCTCAGCAAATGTTTTTATTTTATTTTACCTTTATTTAACCAGGCAAGTCAGTTAAGAACACATTCTTATTTTCAATGACGGCCTGGGAACAGTGGGTTAACTGCCTGTTCAGGGGCAGAACGAAACCTTGTCAGCTCGGCGGTTTGAACTCGCAACCTTCTGGTTACTAGTCCAACGCTCTAACCACTAGGCTACGCTGCCGCCCCAAAGGCAGAGTAGCTGGCACAGCAGGAACTATGGGCATCCCACACAGCAGTAGCCCAGTTTAGGGCTTTTTCCGACAGCAGGGTGATGATATATGCAATCTTAGACCGGTCGGTGGGGAACCACTAGGGTTGCAGCTCGAAGGAGAGAGAACATTGGGGAGGTGGAAGACGAGGTTCAACCATGGGTACGTGAATCTGAGGTATATCAGATATCTGCTTTATGGAAGTCAGCATCTCCAACAGAAGATGAGAATGTCTAGCCATTAAGGCCTCTTGCTGAACCAAGGCGGCTTCGTGGCGTTGGACAGTCTCCTGGTGGTGGGACAGCATGGCAACAAGGTCCTGGGAACTGGCTGCCTCTCGGTTCATTTTTGGCTTTGTGTTTCTGTCAGGACCCGGTTACGAACCCGGGTCTCCGGAGTGAGAAACAGTCACTTAACCAACTGAGCCACGAATAGTCGGCAGAACCCAGAAGATGAGGCAGACACAGCAGTACTTGAGACGGTGTATTTAATGAAGTGAAAAGTGAAGTTCTTCAGGAAAACATGTAACTTCAAGTTAGAAAAATAGGATGATCGAGCAGCAGTAAGGGCTCGTCGGTACTGCACGGTACTGTCTTTCCAAGCTAGTCGGAAGACATCCAGTTTGGTGTGACGCCATTTCCGTTCCAATTTTCTGGAAGCTTGCTTCAGAGCTCGGGTATTTTCTGTGTACCAGGGAGCTAGTTTCTTATGAGAAATGTTTTTAGTTTTTAGGGGTGCAACTGCACCTAGGCTATTGTGCAAGGTTAAATTGAGTTCCTCAGTTAGGTGGTTAACTGATTTTTGTCCTCTGGCGTCCTAGGGTAGACAGAGGGAATCTGGAAGGACATCAAAGAATCTTTGTGTTGTCTGTGAATTTATAGCACGGCTTTTGATGTTCCTTGTTTGGGGTCTGAGCAGATTATTTGTTGCAATTTCAAACATAATACAATAGTGGTCCGATAGTCCAGGATTATGAGGAAAAACATTAAGATCCACAACATTTATTCCATGCGACAAAACTAGGTCCAGCGTATGACTGTGACAGTGAGTGGGTCCAGAGACGTGTTGGACAAATCCCACTGAGTCGATGATGGCTCCGAAAGCCTTTTGGAGTGGGTCTGTGGACTTTTCCATGTGAATATTAAAGTCACCAAAGATTAGAATATTATCCGCTATGACTACAAGGTCCGATAGGAATTCAGGGAACTCAGTGAGGAACGCTGTATATGGCCCAGGAGGCCTGTAAACAGTAGCTATAAAAAGTGATTGAGTAGGCTGCATAGATTTCATGACTAGAAGCTCAAAAGACGAAAACATCATTTTTTTTGTAAATTGAAATTTGCTATCGTAAATGTTAGCAACACCTCCGCCTTTACGGGATGCACGTGGGATATGGTCACTAGTGTAGCCAGGAGGTGAGGCCTCATTTAACACAGTAAATTCATCAGGCTTAAGCCATGTTTCAGTCAGGCCAATCACATCAAGATTATGATCAGTGATTAGTTCAATGACTATAATTGCCTTTGAAGTAAGGGATCTAACATTAAGTAGCCCTATTTTGAGATGTGAGGTATCATGATCTCTTTCAATAATGACAGCAATGGAGGTGGTCTTTATCCTAGTGAGATTACTAAGGCGAACACCGCCATGTTTAGTTTTGCCCAACCTAGGTCGAGGCACAGACACGGCCTCAATGGTGATAGCTGAGCTGACTACACTGACTGTGCTAGTGGCAGACTCCACTATGCTGGCAGGCTGGCTAACAGCCTGCTGCCTGGCCTGCACCCTATTTCATTATGGAGCTAGAGGAGTTAGAGCCCTGTCTATGTTGGTAGATAAGATGAGAGCACCCCTCCAGCTAGGATGGAGTCCGTCACTCCTCAGCAGGTCAGGCTTGGTCCTGTTTGTGGGTGAGTCCCAGAAAGACGGCCAATTATCTACAAATTCTACCAGCGATTGAGTTGTGAGACTCTGCTGTAGAGCTCATTACTCCCCATAACTGGGAGGGGGCCAGAGACAATTACTCGATGCCGACACATCTTTCTAGCTGATTTACACGCAGAAGCTATGTTGTGCTTGGTGATCTCTGACTGTTTCATCCTAACATCGTTGGTGCCGACGTGGATAACAATATCTCTATACTCTCTACACTCGCCAGTTTTAGCTT
Organism: Oncorhynchus gorbuscha; assembly: GCF_021184085.1. Classification (NCBI taxonomy): domain Eukaryota; kingdom Metazoa; phylum Chordata; class Actinopteri; order Salmoniformes; family Salmonidae; genus Oncorhynchus; species Oncorhynchus gorbuscha. The sequence continues at coordinate 33,306,791 of NC_060193.1, read as the reverse complement.
TAGCCAGCACCATCTTCAGATTAGCCTTAACGTCGCCCTGCCCACTGGTAAACAGTGTATGATCGCTGGATGATTCGTTTTAAGTATAATACTGCGGGTAATGGAGTCGCCAATGACTAGAGTTTTCAATTTGTCAGAGCTAATGGTGGGAAGCTTCGGCATCTCAGACCCCGTAACGAGAGGAGTAGAGACCAGAGAAGACTCGGCCTCTGACTCCGACTCGCTGCTTAATGGGGAAAACCGGTTGAAAGTTCCTGTCGGCTGAATGAGCGACACCGGTTGTGCGTCCCTACAGCATTTCCTTCCAGAAACCGTGGGAAAGTTGTCCGGCTGCGGGGACTGTGCCAGGGGATTTATACTAATATCTGTACAGACGCTGTTTCATCCTTTCCTACACTGAAATTACCCTTGCCTAACGATTGCGTCTGAAGCTGGGCTTGTAGCAAAGCTATCCTCGCCGTAAGGCGAGTACAGCGACTGCAATTAGAAGGCATCATGTTAATGTTACTACTTAGCTTCGGCTGTTGGAGGTCCTGATGAATCGTGTCCAGATAAAGCGGTAATTAAAAAGTAAAAACCGTAAAGTTGTCAGATAGCAAAATAGGTTGGCAACAAAACGCACAGCAACTCGAAAACAAGTCTGCAAGTTGTGACCGGAAATGACATCAACAAGTGAGACGGAGAAGGAGAAGGAGAAAGATGGAGTGAAAGAACAAGAAAGAAGGAGCCACCGTCCTCAAACAACACACCAAACCTCTCACCCCACTTTCCAATCGCTTAGACAAGTAACACACTGGTCTGTTTACCCCCATGTTCCTGAGTCAACACAGAAGACATAAATCCATTATTCTCACACAAACAGATTGAAAAGCTTAGAATGGTCAGGCATTCCGTCAGGGCAGTCAGTCCTTCAGGGGTCCATTTTATCCTGTCACTCATAGGCATCTTGGGACCGTAAATAAGATCTGAGAGAGGCTGAACAACCTTGGCTTCGTCAGGCAGCCACGACTTCCGCCGAGGTTGGTCACTCTCCTTGTTCTGGCGGCGTTCGGTGGTAGACGTCACCGGTGTTCTAGCTATTGCTGATCCATCTTTCATTTTCCATTGGTATGTAATTATTTTCTACACACCTGGTTTCCATTATCCCATTGCATGTTAAAGTATTTAATCCTCTGTTTCCCCCATGTTTGTTGTGCGTGATTATTTCTATGTTCAGTTCGGTTCATGATTGCTGGTTTTTCGACGGGTGCTGTGTTCACACGTGCATAATATTTACCGTTGGTTATTGGTCAAGTGTATTTGTTTACCTTGTGCCTTTAGTACATTGCTCACTCATTTTGCTCTCCTGCGCCTGACTTCATGCACCAGCTACATGCAACCGTTACACTCACCTTCTGACAGAATTACGAACCTAACCATATGGGTGGAGGTGATATGGTCCTTGACTAGACCCACTCCAATTTGCTTACCGCCCAAATAGATCCACAGACGATGCAATCTCAACCACACTGCACACTGCCCTAACCCATCTGGACAAGAGGAATACCTATGTGAGAATGCTGTTCATCGACTACAGCTCGGCATTCAACAGCATAGTACCCTCCAAGCTCGTCATCAAGCTCGAGACCCTGGGTCTCGACCCCGCCCTTTGCAACTGGGTACTGGTCATCCTGACGGGCCGCCCCCAGGTGGTGAGGGTAGGCAGCAACATCTCCACCCCGCTGATCCTCAACATGGTTGACCAAGATGGCATAGCAGTTAAGACATATTTTGTCCTCGTCTTGTCGTGTCCTGTATATATATATATTTACAACTTTTTTCACGTACATTTTATTTTTATTTTCCATTAACTCATCTTCAAAACACTCTCCTGCAACCCGCCTCACCAATTTATATTTATTAAAAAGTATTATTTACCTCAAATCTGTAATCCTCCAAGAAGCTAACCAGAAATTCCAAGAAGCTCACCAGAAACTAGCCAGAAGCTAGCCAGGAGCTAGCCAGAAGCTAGCCAAGAAGCTAATCCAGAAGCTAATCAGAAGCTAATCCAGAAGCTAATCAGAAGCTAGTTAGCTTCTTTACTGGCAAATCGTTACTATTCAGCTAACCACGGTTTGTGGTCATCAGCTATCCTTTAGCTCGAAAATCTATCGCCAGTTTTGTACGGCGCGGCTCGGGAACGGAACATACCGGACCAATTTTTCTCTGCATGTCCCTGGATTTCGACTGCTCTCTAGACATTCATACCCGGATCTCACAGCTAGCTAGCTGCTATCCGTGTGACTATCGGCTTTCGTCGATTCCGGAGCAAACATCAATTATTCCGGAGCTTTACAGCCGATGCGCTTTACTGCCTACGCGGAGCCCCACCCAGTCTTCACAACTGGACTGCCGACGTTATCTACCCGAAGGAGATCCGGCTGGCTCCTCCGTCGTGACGTTACCTGAACGCCCATCTGCGGCCTGCTAACTGTTAGCTGTCTTACCGGCTGCTATCTGAATAGACGATCGGACAATTTATTTATTTTTCTTATTATTATGTTTTCTTCTTGGGCCTCTATAACTATATCTATTGTTTTTATTTTTGTTGTTGTTGTGTGATTTGGATTAATCCCCACTACCACACGGAACCCCACTAATCTACTGATGGAACGCAAGAGGTGGCTAACAACAGACCTCCATCCTATGCTAGCTTGCTATGGATGGCCTGGCTAGCTGTCTAAATCGCCGTGCCCCCAACCAACCTCTCCACTCACTGGACCCTTTTGATCACTCGATTAAGCATGCCTCTCCTTAATGTCAATATGTCTTGTCCATTGCTGTTCTGGTTAGTGTTTATTGGCTTATTTCACTGTAGAGCCTCTAGTCCTGCTCACTATACCTTATCCAACCTATTAGTTCCACCACCCACACATGCAATCTCCTGGTTTCAATGATGTTTCTAGAGACAATATCTCTCTACTTATCACTCAATACCTAGGTTTACCTCCACTGTATTCACATCCTACCATACATTTGTCTGTACATTATACCTTGATGCTATTTTATCGCCCCCAGAAACCTCCTTTTACTCTCTGTTCCAGATGTTCTAGGTGACCAATTCTTATTGCTTTTAGCCGCACCCTTATTCTACTACTCCTATGTTCCTCTGGCGATATAGAGGTGAATCCAGGCCCTGCAGTGCCTAGCTCCACTCCTATTCCCCAGGCACTCTCTTTTGACGACTTCTGTAACCGTAATAGCCTTGGTTTCATGAATGTTAACATTAGAAGCCTCCTCCCTAAGTTTGTTCTATTCACTGCTTTAGCACATTCTGCCAATCCGGATGTTCTAGCTGTGTCTGAATCCTGGCTTAGGAAGACCACCAACAATTCAGAAATGTTAATTCCAAACTACAACATTTTCAGACAAGATAGAACTGCCAAAGGGGGTGGTGTTGCAATCTACTGCAAAGAGCCTGCAGAGTTCTGTCCTACTATCCAGGTCTGTACCCAAACAATTTGATCTTCTACTTTTAAAAATCCACCTCTCTAAAAACAAGTCTCTCACCGTTGCCGCCTGCTATAGACCACCCTCTGCCCCCAGCTGTGCTCTGGACATCATATGTGAACTGATTGCCCCCCATCTATCTTCAGAGCTCGTGCTGCTAGGCGACCTAAACTGGAACATGCTGAACACCCCAGCCATCCTACAATCTAAACTTGATGCCCTCAATCTCACACAACTCTCCTTCCAGACCCATATCATACATCTCCAATCCAAAGTTAAATCTAGAATTGGCTTCCTATTTCGCAACAAAGCATCCTTCACTCATGCTGCCAAACATACCCTTGTAAAACTGACCATCCTACCAATCCTCGACTTTGGCGATGTCATTTACAAAATAGCCTCCAATAGCCTACTCAACAAATCGGATGCAGTCTATCACAGTGCAATCCGTTTTGTCACCAAAGCCCCATATACTACCCACCATTGCGACCTGTACGCTCTCGTTGGCTGGCCCTCGCTTCATACTCGTCGCCATACCCACTGGCTCCATGTCATCTACAAGACCCTGCTAGGTAAAGTCCCCCCTTATCTCAGCTCGCTGGTCACCATAGCATCTCCCACCTGTAGCACACGCTCCAGCAGGTATATCTCTCTAGTCACCCCCAAAACCAATTCTTTCTTTGGCCGCCTCTCCTTCCAGTTCTCTGCTGCCAATGACTGGAACGAACTACAAAAATCTCTGAAACTGGAAACACTTATCTCCCTCACTAGCTTTAAGCACCAACTGTCAGAGCAGCTCACAGATTACTGCACCTGTACATAGCCCACCTATAATTTAGCCCAAACAACTACCTCTTTCCCAACTGTATTTCATTTATTTATTTATTTTGCTCCTTTGCACCCCATTATTTTTATTTCTACTTTGCACATTCTTCCATTGCAAAACTACCATTCCAGTGTTTTACTTGCTATATTGTATTTACTTTGCCACCATGGTCTTTTTTGCCTTTACCTCCCTTCTCACCTCATTTGCTCACATTGTATATAGACTTGTTTATACTGTATTATTGACTGTATGTTTGTTTTACTCCATGTGTAACCCTGTGTCGTTGTATCTGTCGAACTGCTTTGCTTTATCTTGGCCAGGTCGCAATTGTAAATGAGAATTTGTTCTCAACTTGCCTACCTGGTTAAATAAAAGTGAAATAAAATAAATAAAAAACACTGGGGCCCCACAAGGGTGCGTTCTGAGCCCTCTCCTGTACTCCCTGTTCACCCACGACTGCGTGGCCACGCACGCCTCCAACTCAATCATCAAGTTTGCGGACGACACAACAGTGGTTGGCTTGATTACCAACAACGACGAGACGGCCTACAGGGAGGAGGTGAGGGCCCTCGGAGTGTGGTGTCAGGAAAATAACCTCACACTCAACGTCAACAAAACTAAGGAGATGATTGTGGACTTCAGGAAACAGCAGAGGGAACACCCCCCTATCCACATCGATGGAACAGTAGTGGAGAGGGTAGTAAGTTTTAAGTTCCTCGACATACACATCACAGACAAATTGGTCCACCCACACAGACAGCATCGTGAAGAAGGCGCAGCAGTGCCTCTTCAACCTCAGGAGGCTGAAGAAATTTGTCTTGTCACCAAAAGCACTCACAAACGTCTACAGATGCACAATCGGGAGCATCCTGGCAGGCTGTATCACCACCTGGTACGGAAACTGCTCCGCCCACAACCGTAAGGCTCTCCAGAGGGTAGTGAGGTCTGCACAACGCATCACCGGGGGCAAACTACCTGCCCTCCAGGACACCTACACCACCCGATGTTACAGGAAGGCCATAAAGATCATCAAGGACAACCACTACCCGAGCCACTGCCTGTTCACCCCGCTATCATCCAGAAGGCGAGGTCAGTACAGGTGCATCAAAGCTGGGACCGAGAGACTGAAAAACAGCTTCTATCTCAAGGCCATCAGACTGTTAAACAGCCACCACTAACATTGAGTGGCTGCTGCCAACACACTGACTCGACTCCAGCCACTTTAATAATGGGAATTGATGGGAAATGATGTAAAATATATCACTAGCCACTTTAAACAATGCTACCTAATATAATGTTTACATACCCTACATTATTCATCTCATACGTATAAGTATATACTGTACTCTATATCATCTACTGCATCCTTATGTAATACATATATCACTAGCCACTTTAACTATGCCACTTTGTTTACATACTCATTCCATATGTATATACTGTACTCGATACCATCTACTGTATCTTGCCTATGCTGCTCTGTACCATCACTCATTCATATATCTTTATGTACATATTCTTTATCCCCTTACACTGGGTATAAGACAGTAGTTTTGGAATTGTTAGTTAGATTACTTGTTGGTTATTACTGCATTGTCGGAACTAGAAGCACAAGCATTTCGCTACACTCGCATTAACATCTGCTAACCATATGTATGTGACAAATAACATTTGATTTGATTTGATTTTTCTGTTTGGGAAGAAGGAGAAGCGATGTTGGACCAATTTGAATATTTCATCCAGTTTTCGACCACCCGCCTGTGGGTAGAGCAGCGGGTGAGCGTCTTGTCCAACTTAGGCCGGGGACGAGGAGCGCACAAGAGTTCTCTCTGGACTTTCGAACCCTGGCCGATCACTACCATTGTAGTTTGAGCAAGGACGTCCATCAGGAGTTGGCTTGCAGGGACACCACTCTCTACTTTGACCAGCTGGTGGACCTGTCCATCGGTTGGATAACCTGCTGGCTACCCGCGGACGTCCAGATCGGTGTCTGTCAATTCCATCCCCCAGCACCACAGCTCCTTTGCCCATGGAGCTGGGAGGTGCTGCACATAGGGTGACCGGAGGAGGGGCCGGTCCATGCACCATCTGTGGCCGGTTGGTGCTGGAGAGGTTCCACTGGGAGTCGAGGCAGCAGGCAGGGCACTCTTGTGTCACCCCAGGTGAGTCAGCATCAGGCTCCCCCAGAGCCCTTTGTTGCACGCATGTTTGTGTATATAAATTTTCCTGAGTATTCCCCACATTCCCAGCATAAGGAGCTCATAGATTCAGGCGCAGCTGGGAACTTTATTGACAGATCATTTGTCCATAGTTTAGGGATTCCTATTGTTCCAGTGGATATAACCTTCCCAATTCATGCCCTAGATTGTCAACCATTGGGGTCGGGGCTAATTAGGGAGGCCACAGCTACACTGGGCATGGTGACGCGGAAGGATCACAAGGAGCAAATCATTTTTCCCTTATTGATTCTCCTGCATTTCCCGTGGTGCTGGGTATAACCTGGTTGGCCTGACATGACCCCACTATTTCGTGGCAACAGAGGGCTCTAACGGGGTGGTCACGAGAGTGCTCGGGGAGGTGTTTAGGTGTTTCCGTCAGAGCGACTACGGTGGAAAGTCTGTGCGCATCCCACTGTGCGCATCCCCTCTGAATATGCCGATTTGGCTCTCACCTTCTAGAAGAAGAAGGCGATTCAATTACCACCCCAACGACAGTGGGATTGTGCGAAAAATCTCCTGGTAGATGCAGCACTTCCCAGGAGTCACGTGTATCCCTGTCACAACAGTAGACGGAAACATTTGTCTCCGAATCCCTGGAGCAGGGATACATTCGGCCCTCCACTTCACCTGCCTCCTCAAGTTAATTTTTTGTGAAGAATAAGGATGGAGGTCTACGCCCATATATTGACTATCGAAGCATCAACCAGATCACGGTTACCCGCTACCTCTCATAGCCAGTGCGATTGAGTCAATGCACAGAGTGTGCTTCTTCACAAAATTGGATCTCAGGAGCGCTTACAACCTGGTGCATATCCAGGAGGGGGATGAGTGGGAGTGGATGACGGAATTTAGTACCACCTCAGGGCACTATGAGTACCTCGTCATGCCGTACGGGTTGATTAATGCTCCATCAGTCTTCCAGGCCTTTGTAGACGAGATTTTCCGGGACCTGCACAGATAGGGTGTAGTGGTGTATATCGACGAAATTCTGATGTACTCCGCTACACATGCCGCGCATGTGTTCCTGGTGGGCAGGGTGCTTGGTTGACTGTTGGAGCATGACCTGTACGTCAAGGCTGAGAAATGTCTGTTTTTACAACATTCCTTCTCCTTCCTAGGGTACCGCATTTCCACGTCAGAGGTGGAGATGGAGAGTGACCACATTACAGCCATTCGTAATTGGCCGACTCCCTCCACGGTAAAGGAAGTGCAGCGGTTTCTAGGGTTTTCCACCTACTACCGGAGTTTTATCCGGGGCTTTGGTCAGGTAGTCGGTTCCCATTACCTCACTGCTGAAGGGGGGACCGGTGCATTTGCAGTGGTCAACTGAGGCGGACAGTGCTTTTGGTCAGCTGAGGACTCGGCTCCCATGCTCGCTCATCCGGATCCCTCTTTGGCGTTCATAGTGGAGGTGGACGCGTCCGAGGCTGGGATAGGAGATGTGCTCTCTGAGCTCTCGGGTACACCACCAAAGCTCCGCCCCTGTGCCTTCTTTTCAAAGAAGCTTTGCCCGGCAGAGCGAAAATATGACATGGGGGACCGGGAGTTGTTAGCTGTCGTCAAGGCTTTGAAGGTGTGGAGACATTGGCTTGAGGGGGCTAAACACCCTTTTCTCATCTGGACTGACCACCGCAATCTGGCGTACATCCGGGAGGCGAGGAGACTGAATCCTCGGCAGGCAAGGTGGGCCGTGTTTTTTTAACCCGTTTTGTTTTCACCCTATCCTATACACACCAGGTTCCCAGAACATGAAGGCAGACACACTGTCCGGGATGTATGACACAGAGGAGCGGCCCATGGATCCCACTCCCATAATCCCGGCCTGTTGCCTGATGACACCAGTAGTGTGGGAGCTGGACGCAGACATCGAGCGGGTGTTACATAGAGAGCCCACACCCCTCCAATATCCAGCTTGGCGTCGGTGACCGTTTCACCTATTGGGGCCAAACGTCACCCTCCTCTGGCCATTCGGGCATCAGTCGGACAGTGCGCTCTCTTAGTGGGAAGTACTGGTGGTCCACTTTAGCTAAGGACGTGAGGGTTTATGTCTCCTCCTTCTCAGTATGCGCCCAGTGCAAGGACCCTAGGCACTTGCTTAGAGGGAAGTTGCAACCGTTGCCCATTCCACAACTGCCGGAGTCGCATCTGTTGATGGATTTCCTAACAGTTATCCATCACAGGGTAACACCACGATCCTGGCTGTTGTGGATCGATTTTGTAAGTCCTGTCGTCTCCTCCCATTGCACGGTCTCCCTACGAAACTACAGACTGCGGAGGCCCTGTTTACCAAGGTCTTCCGGCACTACGGGGTGCCTGAGGACATAGTATCTGATCGAGGTCCCCAGTCCACGCCAAGGGTCTGGAGGGCATTCATGGAACATCTGGGGTTCTCGGTCAGCCTTACCTCAGGTTTTCACCCCAAGAGTAACGGGCAAGTGGAAAGAGTGAACCAGGATGTGGGTAGGTTTCTGCTGTCCCATTGCCACAACTGGCCGGGGGAGTGGGTGGCGTTCGTGCCCTGGGCAGAGATGGCCCAGAACTTGCTCCGCCACTCCTCCACTAAGCTCTCCCCCTTCCAGTGAGTACTGGGGTACCAGCCGGTTCTGGCGCCTTGGCATCAGAGACAGATCGAGGCTCCTGTTGTGGATGACTGGTTTGGGGCGCACTGAGGAGACACGGGACGCCGCTCATGTGCACCTTCAGCGGGCCGTGAGGCACCAGAGAACCTGATCAGATCTCCACCATAGTGAGGCCTTGGTGTTTGCACTGGGGGACTGGGTCTGGCTCTCGACCTGAAACCTGCCCCTCCACCTGCCCTGCCGGAAGCTAGGCTCGCGGTTTGTGGGGCCATTCAAAGTCCTGAGGAGACTGAACAAGGTATTTTACAGGTTACAGCTTCCCTCGATTATCGAATTAACCCCTCTTTCCATGTGTCTCTCCTCAGGCCAGTGGTGGCTGGTCCACTCCAGGAATCTAAGGTGCGGGAGGTTCCTCTGGCCCCTCTGGACATCGAGGGGGACCCGGCGTATGCAATTCGATCCATACTGGATTCGAGGTGTCTGAGGGGGGTCTTCAGTACCTTGTGGAGTGGAAGGGGTACTGTCCAGAGGAGAGATGCTGGGTGCCGGCGGAGCACGTGTTAGACCCATTGATGCTGCGGGAGTTCCACCGTCTCTATCCGGATCGCCCTGCACCTCGCCCTCCGGGTTGTCCCCGATGCCAGTGTCAGCGTGCTGCTGAGGCCGCGCGTCAAGGGGGGGGGGGGTACTGTCACGACTTCCGCTGAGGTCGGTCCCTCTCCTTGTTCGGGCGGCGTTCGGCGGTCGATGTCACCCGTCTTCTAGCTCTCGCTGATCCATCTTTCATTTTCCATTGGTTTTGTCTTTATTTTCTACTCACCTGCTTTTCATTATCCCATTACATGTTCATGTATTTAACCCTCTGTTTCCCCCATGTTTGTTGTGCGTGATTATTTCTATGTTCAGTATGGTTCATGATGGCGGCTTTTTCAATGGGTGCTGTTCTCACCCGTGCGTAAAATTAACCGTTGGTTATTGGTCAAGTGTATTTGTTTACCTTGTGCCTTTATTTTTTTTTGTAAAGTACAGTGCTCACTCATTTTGCTCTCCTGCGCCTGACTTCATGCACCAGCTACACTCACCTTCTGACAGCCCTACAGTACCCTGCCATACCAGTCAGTGACATCAAGTAGTGTTTGGTGGTTTGCTCTGGGACAGAGACAATAGCTTGCAATCTCTCTGGACCCAGCTGACTGCCATTGGGTGTAATATCATGTCCCACATATTTCAGAAATTGTGATAAAAGTTGCAACTTATTTTTTGATACTTTGTGGCAATTCTCTGCCCGAAATATCAAAAGGGCTTAAGTATCAGTTTCACATTCCTCAAGTGGTGCCGGGATTGAAGCGCCCCTTCGATATGGAGAGTAGGGTAACTCCCCCGGCAAATCTCACAGATTCTGTGGACACAGTGAAATTATATGAGAGCTGGGTTCAAGTAGTATTTGTTTCCTTTCAGACTGAAATGCCAGATGGGTGGGGTTTCACATTTTTGGGGTTACTCAATTGGTTCCATTGTGCCAGGCAAGCTTGATAAAGAGCAAGTGAAATATTCAGAGAAACAAATACTATTTCAACTCAGTTCTGAATGATACCACTTTGTATGCATTGTTTCTGTGAAATGTCAGTCAATTCAAAGCTATATAAACCATCAAGCGCTATGATGAAACTGGCTCTCATGAGGACCGCCAAAGGAAATGAAGATCCAGAGTTACCTCTGCTGCAGATGAAAAGTTTATTAGAGTTAGCTGCACCTCAGATTGAGCCCAAATAAATGCACACATAGTAGAAAAAATGCTTTGCAGTTAACAGACACATCTCAACATAACCCGTGAGACTGCGTGAATCAGGCCTTCATGGTCGAATTGCTGCAAAGAAACCCCTACTAAAGTACACCATGAAGAAGAAGACACTTGCTTGATGGAAATCTGTCCCTTGCTCTGATGTAGTAAAATGGGAAAAATATAGAAAAACCCTTGAATGAGTAGGTGCGTCCAAACCTTTGACTGGTATGGTATAAAAAAATGTAAACATCTATTTGCATCTTTTCTCCTGGACGGGACATGCTGCCTTGCACTCCATTGCATGCATGGTGACCTGGAGAGCCAGCCAGGGGCCCTTAAACACCACTGACAGTGAGTCTTATCTCAGATGGGGTTTCAGTCTCCCCAGCCTCCCAATATACCCTTTGCTGGATAGTGTGTATTATCCTACATGTTTGATAATCCTCCATCTCCACCACAAGGTGACCCCCACATGTCATATGTCATCTCTGTGGTGTACACCACCAACTTTTAACATGCCACCACTGTCCCTCTCCAGCCATCGTGACAACCGCAACGGATCTCCGTAGGGAAAACACTGGCATTCCAATACATTCTCCTCCTCCTCTTTTCTACCATCTCCTCTCTCACCATCTGTTTCCACTGTCTCCTTAAAAAGTGACTCCCCTTTGAGATAAGTGTTGGATAAAAATGACAACTTTTGTTTTGATCACAGTGACATCTAATCAGTTTGGCAAGTTTTAATTTCACTGGACGATGCTAGCTACATTGGTGGGCCACAGGCTTATGGTGGCAGGCACACATACTCTGTGGTCGGGGTCAAAGGCATGAATTAATATTTAGGACTTTTTAATCTGTTTAATACCCTTCCCTATTCACAAGAACAAGGATGTTTGTCCTTCCCTGACGGGTATAATGTGTCATTATATTATAATATACTAATAAAATGAGGGACGCAGAAATCTCATATCGGCATATACCAACACTCATAAGAAGAGTTAGCAAACGTTACATTTCATTTGTGTACTTGACACTTTGACTCTGTGCTCCGCACTCTGCCCTGTCCCTCTCCATTAATCTTTCAACTTAGCGGCAACACAGAATTTGGTTGTCAAAACAGAATCTTGTCTCCCATATCTGTTACTCCCCCCAAGACAAGGGCCCAATGCACCACACCACATAGATAGATTGAAGACTAGCTCTCCGACAAGGAAAAGAAGGGGATGGAGTGATGAGTGGAGGGAGTGATAGAGGGAGGACTCTGGAGAGTTATGTAGCGAATCAGATCTTAATTTTCAGCCCTTTTACGTGTCACTATGGCGCCTGCTGTGTTTGCGTAGACAGGCCCCCTGACCGCACGAGGCCCCACAGAGTTCACTGTTGGGCATCCAGATATGCGCCTGATAAATAGAGCCGGCGTGCGGAGAGCCAAGGGAAAGGACAGTGTCACATTGAGCAATCAAAATGCATTATCTAGCTCTGTGTGTCAGGGGTAATGACAGGGGAGAGGAGAATTTAGAAGGCATTATCACTCTCAGAATGAGTACATATCTGTGGGCCACTGTGCTCACCTACAAGGGAAAGCTGCTGTGAAATAGACAGCAAGTTGTAGACATAAAATGTCAATCCTATTTCTTGGGAAATAATATCATTTGTCTGCATTACATTTTGAGAGCAGAATACAGGTTTGCCAAAGTGGAATCAGAATGTATTAAAAAGCACATTTATTGTATATGCTTGTGCAAAACTTGTTCATTTGAGGGTAAAACTGTTGATTGTAAAAGACAACGGCCAAAGTAAATATTTAATCAAAATGTAATGCAAATGTATAGCTCACCTTAAACTAAAATTATCTCTAAATGCTCTGTGTCATTTTCAGGATTGGATCATATTCTACATTAAGGCCTTTAAATATCATTTAATAATAAACTACTATCACCTTTTTTAATAATAGATACATAATTGGTTTGTGAATTTCATCATTTGAAAGTATTTGTATTTCTATGAAGTTCTTATAAATTTTAGATGTAAATGTTGTATTTATTCCCATTCAATTATGCAGCTGATTTAGTGTTTTTCAGTTTCATTACATAGCACAGTATTAGCTGAATAAAATGACAGTATAAGTTCTACATGCAGTGTAAGAGTATAAGGACACTACGATTGTAATTCAAAATGACCAGAAACCAGTTTGGCAGAACATTAAAAAGATAATGTAATATTAAGAGGGCCCAGACAGGGGTGGAAGAAAGTTCTCAAATGTTTTGAAATATGTGGAAATGAGCATTCCCATCCAACCTCTGAATTCTAATGCAAATAGTAATATGTAATTATGAAATAAAATAAGTATCCAGCCTCCAATGCTTCCTCATATCTCTTCTCTCTCTAGCACTGCAAAGTCCCATCTTGGACCTTCTATAATCGTGTTCCTCATTCCATTACACAGTCATCTTCCACTGGGCACAGATGCCAGTTCAAAGTCTGGTTTTGATTTACATTTGGCTGAGTTGTCAACTAATCTTGATTAAACCAAAAATTTCATATCATTGGAATTAGGTTAAAAGTTGTGTTTTTTTTTAGTTTAAAAAATGCCATTTAGGGTGATGACTTTTTGCAAATCCTATTAGTTTTCCTCATTGATTTACCTTCATCACATAGATTTTTGGGGTTGAAATGACATGGAAACAACGTTGATTCAACCCGTTTTTGCCCAGTCTGGTAAGCTGACCAGGATCAGGAGTTTGATAATGCATATATGCTTCCTTTGACTCTTTGTCACTGGGTCTGTGACTGATGGCAGAGGCTCTGATGGGAGCATAAACCATATCATACATTTGAACACTGCGGCCCTCCATCAACCTCCAGGAGCACTTAGCCAGGGCAGGGGAGACCCGTCTCATCCCACCCCATGACGGGTGAGACCTTTAGGGTGATTCACGATGGCCCATTCCTCATCTACCCAGCTGGGGTAGATAGATTTTTTTTAAAGAATAATTTATATACAAAACTGAAGCTTCATGTTCATATGCTTTATAATGAATTCAGAACTGAATTTGTGTAAAGTTGAAGACCCAGAGACGAAAGAAAGGAGGGGAGAGAAAATACCCATTATCTTATATCCTAATGATATCATTGGAGTGCCAAACACTTACAATGAATAAAATGTAAATTAATGTTACCATATTAACGGGCAAAGAAATATCTAAAACACTTACTGCAGGGACTGTCTAAAAGGGTTACAGCAGGTACTGTAGGGTAGTGTAAGTGCCTTTAATTTCAAGATATCCACCTCTTGTTCAATTGAAGCTCACTATCTCTGTATATTATATTATCATACTTTGCTTTATTGCACCGCTACAAATAAAATTGCTATCAGTTTCAATTTGAGTGTCTCCAACGAACTTTCTCCTTCAGTGACAGAACAGTGGAACCTATGGCTCTCCAATATACACTTCCAAACCAATATGAATTTCCTCACTAACAGAGAAGGGGTTCTCTTAATAAATTCAATAGGAATACATTTGTGATATGAACTTGTCTATATTCTGTTGGCAGTTCATCATACAGGTATGAAGAGAGGGAGTGGGAGAGCAAGATAAGTTACATACACTGAGTGTACAAAACATTAAGAACACCTTAATATTGAGTTACCCTTTGGGTGGTTGACCACTCTTGATACACACGGGAGACTGTTGAGCTTGAAAAACCCAGTTCTTAACACAAACCAGTGCGCCTGGCACCTACTTCCATACCCGTTTAAAAACCAATTAAATGTTTTGTCTTGCCCATTCACCCTCTGAATGGCACATGTAACAGTATAACTTTAGACTGTCCCTGAACCAGGGACCCTCTGCACATATCAACAACAGTCACCCACAAAGCATCGCTAGCCATCGCTTCACAAAAGCTGCGGCCCTTGCAGAGCAAGGGGAACCACAACTTCAAGGTATCAGAGCAAGTGCCGTCACCGATTGAAACACTATTTAGCGCACACCACCGCTAACTAAGCTAGTGTTTCACATCCGTTACACACACATATACAATCCATGTCTCAATTGTCTCAATGCTTAACAATCCTGCTTTAATTAACCTGTCTCCTACACTTCGTCTACATTGATTGCAGTGGATTTAACAAGGAACAATAATAAGGGATCAGAGCTTTTACCTCGATTCACCTGGTCAGTCTATGTAGTGGAAATAGTAGGTGTTCATAATGTTTTGTACACGTCATTGACTTCGTGTGGAAAATTATGAACCTTGTTAACTTGTGCAAAAATTCTGCTTTCAGCAGAATTCTTCCACTAATGTCACACACGAGGGTATTGCTTATATGCTAGAAATGACTTGTTTACACACCAGAACACACACATACACACAGTGCTACGTGATAAATTAATAAGTATTAGCTTTTAACAACCTTTTATGATTACAGAGCATCTGGTGATTGAATTCCATCCACATTGGAATTAATTGCATTTATTCCCTAATGTCACAAATACTGTATGTGATTAAAATGCAAACATCATGCTCAGCACTGCAACATCATCAACAAACACACAACAACACTTAGCATTGGACTTGAGCACCTCATGTGAGAGCATGCGCAACTCACCCTAAAAAACAGCTTGTTAATACAATACTCCACCTACCCTCGTGCTCCTAGAGCAACTCTCCATTTTTTGTTCAATCAGTAATAGGTTTGTCTCATGTTGTGGTTGAGTAAAAATGAATACATTGAAAGTAGCCACTTCACTTTCCCATGCACCAAACCCTTACTGGTGCTGTTCACATTATTAAAATAAGAAATTGTTATCGGGAAAGGAAAGATCCCTTGGCATAGAATAACTCATCTGTGCAAATGAAATGAGATGTGTGTATCGATCGTAGAGAGACAGAGAGAGAGAGTTGGGAGGAGAGTGTACAGTATACAGAAGAGAGACCAAGAGAAAAATAAAGCGATGGAGGAGGAGAGAGTACAATACATTATGCAGACGTACGGAGTGCGGACAAATACAAGGATAGAGAGAGAAGGGAAAGAGAGAGAGAAGGAAGAGAGAGAGAGAGAGAGAGAGAGAGAGAGAGAGAGAGAGAGAGAGAGAGAGAGAGAGAGAGAGAGAGAAAAAGAGTAGCAGTCTTAATAATGTAGTTTGTAGAAGCATGTTGGTTGGCCCTTTTCCATTTGCTCAGGCAGGTTGGGAGGAAGAAAATGCTGATGATTCACTGTGCTGACCCATATACTCTACCTGCTCCCAGCAAGCAATGCACCAGCTTGGTCTCTCTATCGCTCGCTCTCTCTATCACTCTCCCACCCCTCTCTCTCCCTTGCTCTCTTTCCCTCTCTCCATCTTCATACTTCAATGCAAGTTGGCTAAGGTTCCATTCCACCTAGCTCTGAATAAAATTAATGAATGATTATCCACTTGCCAAGAGATTAGCTGATGATACAGTTGTCACTAGATTTGACAGGGGAAGTGCTTGAAAATGAATTCACCATTGATAAAAACAGCACGACTTTTGATCAGGACACCCGATAACACCGACCAACATGCTGTCAACGGTGCTTGCGCTCTGGTTAGCTACAAATAAACCCAATGACCAATTTCTCTCTCACTGTTTCATGAGACAGCTAGGTCAAAAAACACAATAAAACACCAGCAGTGTAATTCATATCCTAGAACTACAGTACAACCCACCTCCAATGGGTAATATGGAACCATCCTGTATTCAACTCACATTCACCATCATCCAGTGATGTGCAGTTATTGATATGTAGGTTGCCACCATAGCTACGGTGTCAAAATGCATGAGGGTCCATGGTGGGTCCTGTTAGTGCCTGATGAAAACCCAAGAGGACTGGCACCTTGTGCTGCCAGTGATAGCGGTGGCGTTGGTGACAAAACTCGCTAGACAGATCAAAAGCTCGGCACAGCCAGGCGCAGCTCATCTGCTCCCTAGGAATCATTAGCAGAGATCAAAGGAGAGCTTCCTTTAGCTAACGAAATGCTGCAGACCTGCTGCGATGACACCAGTCTAGTAATAATGTGACATGCATTCAATTATTATTGATGAAATATAATGGAGAAATGGAACATTCAACAATGTTGTGTGTTCAGATAAGCAATAAACATGATAATGGAGCTGTAGTAGCCTACCAGACACAACAATGAGGCTTAATTGTATGAGGAGAAAATGCACCAAATCTGTATCATATCCAATTGTACATTCTGAAGGAATGCAAATAATTAGAAGTGGTTCTGTGGCCATTGCAATTTTCTAACTCAAACTATGTCTTTGTAGCTCTGTAGAACTTTATTTTTTGGTAGAGGAAAATATGGGCTAAGCGTATAATTACAAAGACACATGTATTTTCTGCATGACAGGATCCTCGCAATAATAGCTTCTGTTTCCAGAAGAATAGGGAGAATGAGAATCAGGTAATGCAAAAAAAGAGGGAGCGCTGCTTTGGCATCAAACATTCTCCTTGTTCAAATATTCATAGCTATAATGTGATATAATTATTGAAAAACAGGTAATAGGTAATTGGAGATAGGTGTGGTAGGTGATGTATCCAGCCCTTATGTTTCCTCCAAGCAGACATGATTTGAGGTCCTAAGCGCAATGGTAACAAATTCATTAAGAGATCCCAGTTTACACTTATTATTCCTATATCGACCTGCACAATCTCAAATTTGCATTCTCTGTTTTTTTTCCTCACACCATCAATCGATGGGTGCTACTCTCTTCAGATTTAAAACCGGCGATTGACATTGATGAATGGAGGTGTCAGTAAAACAACCAATAGAAATGCCAAGTTGTGGAGAGGGGGAAATAGAGAGAAGGGCAAGGGACAAAACAATAGAGACATCAGACAACGGTGATGAGACTAAAAAATGTAATCTGAAAAAAATGACTAACATAATATGTGAAATTGAGAAAAAGGAGGGGAATTCACTCGAAAAGAGGACAAAAGACTGATCCAATCTGTAAAAAAAGAAGAAGAAAGAAAGACTAGCCTTCAGGTTAGCCTTCAGACAGCTCTTCATCCCTTAACCCCCTAGCCAAAAGTAGAGCAGTGACATGAGAGGATAAACAGAGGGAGGCAAAGAAAGGGGTGGAGGGGGTCAGCCTGAGAAGTGCTGAAGCTAGGAGTTTTGGCTCTGGGAGAGAGAGAGAGTTTGTCTGGGGTTTTTATTTTTTTTTGGGGGGGGGAGCAGGCACAAGCAATAATCTTCTAAAACAGGGTTAGGCATGAGTCTGCCGGATTAGGCAAGTGGAAATGTATAAACCTGCAACAATGTGCTTCTGCCTCTACATTCCAGCCCCAAACTCAGCGCTCAAAAATCAAAGCTCAGTTAACAAAAACACCAAAGGATACAGGAGAACTGGACTGTGCTGCTAAGCTTACACTTTGCCCAACTTACTCACCTTCGAAAACTGAGGTCAGGTGTTTGAATGCAACTTCAAACTCTGTATCCCGAAGTTAGAAACGATTAACATACAATTAAATAGCAACATCTAGCGCACACCTCAAACCTAGCTGGGACCTAGCTGGGACAACCATGGCGAACATTGCTGTCTGTGGACACTAAAGATAGAATTGAATTGAAGTTAAGGCTGCAGGCTCCCAATGCTCTCTCCCCGTCTGTCCACCATCTTCCACCTGACTAGTCTCACCCTTTTCCTGTTTTGAAAAACCAAAGCCAGTGCCGCCTCATGCATATGTTAGTTTGCCAGAAAAAGGTATCTTATTAATATAATGGTGCATTCTCGACCATCTCGTGAATAAGTAACAAACACCTTGCCAGGTCAAAGTACGGTACGTCAGATTCACTATGAATGTAGCACAGGGGATAAGTGGAAGCACAGCCGAACAGGCCGGTCTGTTCCCCTTAAGGGGAGTCCTTGACTTTTTCCACATGTTGGTACGTTATAGCCTTATTCTAAACTTGATGCAATTTGTTTTACCTTAATCTACACACAATATCCAACAATGACAAACAAAGTATATATCACATTTACATAATATCCTCTGAAGAATCGTACCATACACAAATCTAACTGCCTGTAGCTAGGACCAGTAGAAAAGATATGCATATTCTTGATACCATTTGAAATTAAACACTTTGAAGTTAGCAGAAATGTGATTTAGCAGAATATTACACATTAGATCTGGTAAAAGGTCACACAAACAAAAAAACACTTTTTTAAATTATGTTTTTTACGCCTTTGAAATGCAAGAGAAAGGCCATACCTCAAATAGGAGGCCAAGTGTCATTTAGATTTTGGCCACCAGATGGCAGAAGAGTTTGTGCAAGGTTTTAGACTGATCCAGTGAAGAATTACATTACTGCACAATATTTTGTATCAAGTCTGCCAGGAGTTTGTCCAACTATACCGAATTGGTCAATTGATACAGTTTCAAGTACCTAACTATAGAGAACATACAAATGCTATGGTAGTATAACATTTTCCTTCAGAGGTGAATGTATCAAACCATTCGCTGTGATAAAAAGTTGTTGTTGTTGTACATTCTCCTCAAACAATAGCATGGTATATTTTCACTGTAATAACTATGGTTAATTTGACACTTGTCAGGACCCGGTTAGGAACCCGGGTCTCCGGAGTGAGAAACAGTCACTTAACCAACTGAGCCACGAATAGTCGGCAGAACCCAGAAGATGAGGCAGACACAGCAGTACTTGAGACGGTGTATTTAATGAAGTAAAAAGTGAAGTTCTTCAGGAAAACATGTAACTCCACAACCTCAAAAGGAATTCCACAAGAACAAAGGTAATCCTCCAAGACAAAAAAGGTAAATCCACAAGGTGGAATGTAAAGCACAAAAAGCCTCAAAAGATACTCAAAAACAAACAAACAAACAAGAACAAAAAACAGAATTCCACAAGAGAGTCCACCGAGATCAACAAGAGTTCACAGAGTACTAGGGCTGGGTGCTAACATACAAACACAGAGCAAAGAACTGAGGAAAACAAAGGGTTTAAATACAATCAGGGGAAACGAGGCACAGGTGCAAATAATAATGGGGATCAAGGGAAAACAAAAGGTCAAAAGGCACAATGGGGGCATCTAGTGACCAAAAACCGGAACAACCCTGGCCAAATCCTGACAACACTGCAGTTAGATTAACAATAATTTAAGCTTTCTGCCCATATAAGACATGCCTATGTCCTGGAAAGTTTCCTGTTGTATATAACGTAACACGTTATATTAGCACAATCACATTAGCACACGTTAGAAACAATCGTCCCGGTTTAGGGACACCCATCCCGTAGAGGATAAGTATACACAGACCATTTACTCAGTACTTTCTTTAAGCACCTTTGGCAGCGATTACAACCTCAAGTCTTTTGGGGTATGACACTACAAGCTTGGCACACCTGTATTTGGGTAGTTTCTCCAATTCCTCTCTGCAAATCCTCTAAAGCTCTGTCAGTTTGGGTGGGGAGAGCTGCTGCACAGCTATTTTCAGGTCTCCCCAGAGAGGTTCAATCGGGTCCAAGTCCGGGCTCTGTCTGGGCCACTCAAGGACAGTCAAAGTCTTGTCCTGAAGCCACTCCTGCTTTGTCTTGGTTGTGTGCATTACAAGCATACCCATGATGCAGCCACCACTCTGATTGAAAATATTGAGGGTGGTACTCAGTAATGTGTTGTATTTGATTTGCCCCAAACATAACACTTTGTATTCAGGACAAATAATTGATTGCTTTGCCACATTTTTTGTAATATTTCTTGTTGCAAACAGGATGCAGGTTTTGGAATATTTGTATTCAGTACAGGCTTCCTTCATTTCACTTAATTAGTCAATTAGTTGAGTATTGCGGAGTAGCTACAATGTTGTTGATCCATCCTCAGTTTTCTCCTATCACAGTCTTTAAACTCTGTAACTGTTTAAAATCCTAATTGGACTCATGGTGAAATAACAGTGTGTTTTCCTTCCTCTCCGGAAACTGAGTTAGGAAGGATGCCTGTATCTTTGTAGTGATTAGGTGTATTGATACACCATCCAAAGTGTAACTACCATGCTCAAAGGGATATTCAATGTCTGGCTTTTTTTACCAATCGACCAATAGGTGACCTTCTTTGCGAGGCATTGGAAAAACTCCCTGGTCTTTATGGTTGAATCTATGTTTGAAATTCACTGCTCGACTGAAAGACTTTACAGATAATTGTATGCGTGGGGTGCAGAGATGAGGTAGTCACTCAAAAATCTTTTCTTTTTTTTTACCCCATTTTTTCTCCCCAATTTCGTGGTATCCAATTGGCAGTAGTTACAGTCTTGTCTCATCGCTGCAACTCCCGTACGGACTTGGGAGAGACGAAGGTCGAGAGCCATGCGTCCTCCAAAACAAAACCTAACCTAGCCGCACTGCTTCTTGACACAATGCACATCAACCCGGAAGCCAGCCGCACCAATGTGTCGGGGGAAACACTGTACACCTGGCGACCTTATCAGCGTGCACTGAGCCTGGCCCAACACAGGACTCGCTACTGCACGATCAGACAAGGATATCCCTTCCGGCCAAACCCTCCCTTACCAGGACGACGCTTGGCCAATTGTGCGCCGCCCCATGGGCCTCCCGGTCTCGGCCGGCTGCGACATAGCCTTGGCTCGAACCCAGAATCTCTGGTGGTACAGACCACTGCTCCACCGGGGAGGCCCATTCAAAAATCATGTTAAACACTATTATTGCACACATATTGAGTCCATGCAACTTATTATGTGACTCTTTACAGTACATTTTTACTCCTGAACTTATTTAGGCTTGCCATAACAAAGGGGTTGAATCATTTCAGCTTTTAATTTGTAATTTATTTCAAAAATTTCTAAAAACATAATTCCACTTTGACATTATGGGGTATTGTGCGTAGGCCAGTAACAAACAAATATAATATTATTTTCACGTCTGGATGAAAAGCGTGCACAAAGTAAACTGCCCGCTACTCAGGCCCAGAAGCTAGGATATGCATATAATTTAATTTGGATAGAAAACACTCTAAATTTTTTTAAACTGTTAAAATTATGTCTGTGAGTATAAAATAACTAATTTGGCATGCAAAACCCTGAGGACAAACCATCAAGGATTTTTTTTTTGGGGGGTGACTGTTTTCAACGAGTTTTCTATGTGTATCTAGACTTCTAAGGCACTTGCTTGCAGTTCCTATCACTTCCACTGGATGTCAACAGTCTTTAGAAATTGGTTGATGTTTTTCCTTTGAGAAATGAAGAAGTTGGGCTGTTCAGAATGAGGGTCGAGTCTAGAGTACTGTTGTGGTTGGGGCGCGCTGTAACGTCGTTCTTCGTTTGTAGAAAGAGAGTCGGACCGAAATGCAGCGTGGTGGTTACTCATGACTTTAATGAAAAAAGTGACACATGAAATAACTATACAAATACAAAACAACAAACGGAACGTGAAACCTAATTACAGCCTATCTGGTGAAACTACACAGAGACAGGAACAATCACCCACCAAACACAAAGCGAAACCCAGGCTACCTAAATACGGTTCCCAATCAGAGACAATGAGAATCAGCTGACTCTGATTGAGAACCGCCTCAGGCAGCCAAGCCTATACAACACCCCTACTCAGCCGCAATCCCAAATACTACAAACCCCAATACGAAAATACAATAAACCCATGTCACACTCTGGCCTGAACAAATAATTAAAGAAAACACAAAATACTAAGACCAAGGCGTGACACGCACTGCCTGAAAGCTCGATCCACTTTGTTTTTATCCGCTATTGAACGTAGTTTATCCCCTCTTAAATTTGATTGATTATTTACGTAAAAAAATACCTAAAGTTGTATTAGGAAAGTTATTTGAAATTTTGGGATCATGATTGCAGGTAACTTATTAGATATTTTGTAGTCATGTTGCGCAAGTTGGATCCGGTGTTTTTTTTATCAAACGTGCGAAATAAATGGACATTTTAGAGATATAACGACGGAATTAATCGAACAAAAGGACATTTATGATGTTTAATGGACATATTGGAGTGCCAACAGAAGAAGATCTTTAAAGGTAAGGCATGAATTATATCGTTATTTCTGACTTTTGTGTCGCGCCTGGCGGGTTGAGTTATGATTGTCATGTGTTTGTTTGATGGGGTGCTGTCCTCAGATAATAGGGTTTGCTTTTGCCGTAAAGCCTTTTTAAAATCTGACAAAATGGGTAGATTTACAAGAAGTTAAGCTTTAACTTGGTGTATTGCACTTGTGAATGTATGAAAGTTAAAAATTTCAAATAATTTATTTTGAATTTCGCGCTCTGCCATTTCACCGGATGTTGTCGAAACATTCCACTAGTGGAACCCCTAGCCGTAAAAGGCCTAGCCTACTAATAACGTTCCCGTTTTAAACAAGATATTTTGTCACGAAAAGATGGAATTGACAGCCTTGGAAAGACAAAACTGCAAAGATATTATCTGTGAGTGCCCCAGAACTAATGCTACAGGCAAAACCAAGATGAAGTTTCATACTGGAAATGCCCCAGATTCTGAAGGCGCTGTGTTCCAATGTCTCCTTATATGGCTGTCAATGCGCCAGGAATGAGCAGCTTTGTGTTGTTTCTCCAAGGTGTCTGCAGCATTGTGACGTGTTTGTAGGCATATCATTGGAAGATTGACCATAAGAGACTACATTTACCTGGTGTCCCGCCCAGTGTCCTGTGTCGAAATTATTGCGTAATCTGTAGGTCCATGCGCGTTCCATTTCTTCAGAAGAGAAAGTCAACTGCCACAAAGGATTTTATCGTCGATAGATATGTGAAAATCACCTTGAGGATTGATTATAAACATCGGTTTGCCATGTTTTTGTCGATATTATGGAGTTAATTTGGAAAAAAGTTAGCGTTTTTTCTTACCCAAACGCGATGAAGAATGATGAAGAATATTTTTTGTAAAAACAGAACGTTTGCTATCTAACTGAGAGTCTCCTCATTGAAAACATCTGAAGTTCTTCAAAGGTAAATTATTTTATTTGAATCCTTTTCTGTTTTTTTGTGAAAATGTTACATGCTGAAAGCCAGGCATAAATACTATGCTAGGCTATCAATACTGTTACACAAATGCTTGTTTAGCTATGGTTTAAAAGCATATTTTGAAAAACTGAGATGACAGTGTTGTTAACAAAAGGCTAAGCTTGAGAGCAAATAGATGAATTTCATTTCATTTGCGATTTTCATGAATAGTTAACGTTGTGTTATGCTAATGAGCTTCGGATAGATTTACACAATCCTGGATACAGGTTTTTTTCGTAGCGAAACGTGACGCAGAAAATGGACCGATTTGTCAACACAAATAATATTTTTTGTAAAAACTGAACATTTGCTATCTAACTGAGAGTCTCCTAATTGAAAACATCTGAAGTTCTTGAAAGGTAAATGATTTTATTTGAATCCTTTTCTGGTTTTTGTGAAAATGTTGCCTGCTGAATGCTAATGCTAAATGCTACGCTAAATGCTACGCTAGCTATCAATACTGTTACACAAATGCTTGTTTTTCAATGGTTGAGAAGCACATTTTGAACATCTGAGGTGACAGTGTTGTTAACAAAAGGTTAAGCTTGAGAGCAAATAGATTCATTTCATTTCATTTGCGATTGTCATGAATAGTTAACGTTGCGTTATGGTAATGAGCTTGAGGCTGTAGTCACGATACCGGATCCGGGATTGCTCGACGCAAGAAGTTAAATGACAACCAAACCTCCAAAATATTTTAAACAAAGTGATAATTATTATTAATTAATTCAGGATTATATCAAAGCCCCATAGGGTCTATGAGAATATATAACAGAAAATGCCCCATAGATATTAATTTAGAGTCCTCCAATCCTCTAAATGTAATTATTGGCGGAGAGTCACGTCATTGAAAACGTTTTTTTATCGATATACTGTGTGCCTACCATAGTCAAAATAAGTCTCACTAGTGTTGAGAAATGTCTAATGAAGGCAAACAATTTAGAATCCTCCAATCCAATAGCCTACTCCAGATGCCACGTTGTACTGGCTTTATTTACAAATTAGTCAGAATATGTCACGTTCTGACCATAGTTCTCGTGTATTTTCCTTGTTTTAGTGTTGGTCAGGACATGAGCTGGGTCGGCATTCTATGTTGTGTGTCTAGTTTGTCTGTTTCTGTGGTTGGCCTGATATGGTTCTCAATCAGAGGCAGGTGTTAGTCAATTTGTCTCTGATTGGGAACCATATTTAGGTAGCTTGTTTTGTGTTGGGTGTTGTGGGTGATTGTTTCCTGTCGTTGTGTCTATGCACCAGATAGGACTGTTTTCGGTTTTGGTCCTCTCTTTCCCAGGAAGAAAGCCGTTACAGAATGTCTCACCCCATGTCCAAGAATTGCCTTTTTCTCGCACACTAGGTTAAATGAAAATGAAATCTCCAAAATATTGTTACTTTTTAAACAAAGCAATGATTTTTATGAACTAATTTAGAATAATATATAAGCCCCTTAGGATCTGTGAGAATATCTGAGAATATCTAACGGAAAATGTCCCTTAGATATTAATTTAGAGGTCTCCAATCCTCTAAATGTAATTATTGGCGGAGAGTCACGTCATTGAATTTTGTTTAATTTTATATACTGTAGATCTACCATAGGCGAAATGAGTGTCACTTGTTTTGAGCAATGTCTGCTCCCACTCTTCCCTCCACCTGGTGCTTGAGTGCGCCAGGTTGCCCTGCATCACGCACTCCTGCCATCCATCACGCACACCTGCCTTCCCTCCTCACGCGCATCAGCGTTATTGGACTCAACAGGACTCATTTATCACCTGTTAATTTCCTCCCCTATATTTCTCAGTTCCCCAGGTCTGTTCCCCGCTGCTCCATTGTATTGTTTTTGTCTTTAGCATTAGTTTGCTGATGCTGTTCCTGTCTCATTCCATGTCCATCTTTAGTAAATGTTTTACTCCCTGTACCTGCTTAGTCTCTCCAGCGTCATCTCATCTGACATATTTAATGTCTAATTCTGTAGTAGACATCACAACTATGAAATAACACATATGGAATCACAAGAGGGGCGGCGGGGTATGCCTTATGATTAACGAGACGTGATGTGATCATAACAACATACAGGAACTCAAGTCATTCTATTCACCTTAGAATTCCTCACAATCAAATGTCGTCTGCATTATCTACCAAGGGAATTCTCTTCGATTATAATCACAGCCGTATATATTCCCCCCCAAGCAGACAGATCGATGGCCATGAACAAACTTTATTTGACTCACAAACTGGATCCACATATCCTGAGGCTGCATTCATTGTAGCTGGGGATTTTAACAAGGCTAATCTGAAAACAAGACTCCCTAAATTGTATCAGCATATCGATCGCGCAACCAGGTCTGGTAAAACCCTAGATCATTGTTATTCTAACTTCCGCGAAGCATATAAGGTCCTCCCCCGCCCTCCTTTCGGAAAAGCTGACCACGACTCTATTTTGTTGCTCCCAGCCTACAGACAGAAACTAAAACAAGAAGCTCCCGCGCTCAGGTTTGTTCAACGCTGGTCCGACCAATTTGATTCCACGCTTCAAGACTGCTTCGATCACGTGGATATGTTCCACATTGCATCCAACAACAACATTGATGAATACGCTGATTCGGTGAGCAAGTTCATTAGAAAGTGCATTGACGATGTCGTACCCATACCAACGATTAAAATATTCCCAAACCAGAAACCGTGGATTGATGGCAGCATTCGTGTGAAACTGAAAGCGCAAACCATTGCTTTTAACCAGTGCAAGGTGACCGGAAACATGACCGAATATAAAACAGTGTAGCTATTCCCTCCGCAAGGCAATCAAACAAGCTAAGCGTCAGTATAGAGACGTAGTAGTCGCAATTCAACGGCTCAGACACGAGGTATGTGTCAGGGTCTACAGTCAATCACGGATTA
Organism: Oncorhynchus gorbuscha; assembly: GCF_021184085.1. Taxonomy (NCBI): domain Eukaryota; kingdom Metazoa; phylum Chordata; class Actinopteri; order Salmoniformes; family Salmonidae; genus Oncorhynchus; species Oncorhynchus gorbuscha. The sequence continues at coordinate 33,279,962 of NC_060193.1, read as the reverse complement.
CAAAAAGAAGACCAGCCCCGTCGCAGACGAGGATGTCTTGCTCCCAGACAGACTAAATCACTTTTTTTGCCCGCTTTGAGGACAATACAGTGCCACTGACACTGCAGGCCCAGACGGCATCCCCAGCCACGTCCTCAGAGCATGCGCAGACCAGCTGGCTGGTGTGTTTATGGACATATTCAATCAATCCTTATCCCAGTCTGCTGTTCCCACATGCTTCAAGAGGGCCACCATTATCCCTGTTCCCAAGAAACCTAAGGTAACTGAACTAAATGACTACTGCCCCGTAGCACTCACTTCCGTCATTATGAAGTGCTTTGAGAGACTAGTCAAGGACCATATCACCTCCACCCTACCTGACACCCTAGACCCACTCCAATTTGCTTACTGCCCAAATAGGTCCACAGACGATGCAATCGCAACTCCACTGCACACTGCCCTAACCCATCTGGACAAGAGGAATACCTATGTGAGAATGCTGTTCATCGACTGCAACTCAGCATTTAACACCATAGTACCCTCCAAACTCGTCACCAAGCTCTTTTCCCAATGAGAAGTCAGTGAACAGACAGAGACCTAAAAAAAAACATTCTGAACGGTTAGTCCTCGGGGTTTTGCCTGCCACATAAGTTCTGTTATACTCACAGACATGATTCAAATCGTTTTAGAAGCGTCAGAGTGTTTTCTATCCAAATGTACTAATAATATGCATATCTTATATTCTTGGCATGAGTAGCAGGAAGTTGAAATTGGGCATGCTATTTATCCAAAAGTGAAAATGCTGCCCCCTATACCTTAAGAAGTTTAAACAATGCAACTTAATATAATGGTTACATACCCTACATTACTCATATATGTATATACTGTCCTCTATCATCTACTTCATCTTTATGTATTATATGTATCACTAGCCACTTTAAACTATGCCACTTTGTTTACATACCCTACATTACTCATCTCATATATATATATATATATACTGTACTCAATACCATCTACTGCATCTTGCCTATGCCGTTCTGTACCATCACTCATTCATATATCTTTATGCACATATTCTTTATCCATTTACACTTGTGTGTATAAGGTGGTAGTTTTGGAATTGTTAGGTTAGTTTTTATTGCAATACTCTTTGGTTATTATTGCATTCTCGGAACTAGAAGCACAAGCATTTCGCTACACTCGCATTAACATCTGCTAACCAGTGTATGTGACAAATACATTTGATTTGACATTGTACCGCATCATATTTTCCGTTCCATTCTAACAGAAACACAGATGTTATTTTGTTTTTCATGGATTAGAAACACCATAATATTAATCAAATTAATTAAGCAAGTACCAGTCAAAAGATTGGACACACCTACTCATTCCAGGATTTTTCGACATGGTAGAATAGTGAAGACATCACAACTATTAAATAATTCATGCCATGCATTCTGTAGTACAGACATGGCTTGTTCTGACTTGTGTAAGGCACTTTCAGATGTTTACAACAGTATTTATTGTAGACTGCACAGTAGCCTTGTAAAGAAATAAACACATTTCATTAATAAAATAATGATAAAAAACTCTTTCAAAATGCAGATGATGATTTAGTTATGGATCAAAACGAATCGCTATGTGAAATTTTGGAACAAAGTTGTCTAATGAAAGCAAACAATTTATAATCCTCCGATCCTGTAGTCTACTCCCGCTGTCACGTTGTACAGCCCCATAGAAACCGTGAGGGTTTTGTTTTTCCTTTTTCTCTGAATAGAAATACCGTAATATCCCATGTACTATGTTACTACAAAAAAAGGTTTTCAAAGCCAATATGGGATACTATCAAATGCTTCTCAAAGATGCCCTCTGTTGGTCTAGCTAGCAATAACAGAAAAAATGTATTATGACAACTTTTGAAGGAGGAACCACTGTCCACATGGTTAGCAGATGTTATTGGGAGAGTAGCAAAATACTTGTGCTTCTAGTTCTGACAGTGCAGCAACATCTAGCAAGTAATCTGACAATTCCACAACAACTACCTAATACACACAAATCTAAGTAAAGGAATGGAATAAGTATATATATATATAAATAAAGGGATGAGCAATGATGCAATAGATGGCATAGGCAAGATGCAATAGATTGTATAAAATACAATATATTCAGTTGAAGTTGGAAGTTTACATACACTTAGGTTAGAGTCATTTTTTTCAAACACTCCACAAATTTATTGTTTTAACAAACTATTATTTTGGCAAGTCGGTTAGGACATCTAATTCGTGCATGACATAACTAATTTTTCCAACAATTGTTTACAGACAAATGATTTCACTTATAATTCACTATATCACAATTCCAGTGGGTCAGAAGTTGACTGTGCCTTTTAACAGGTTGGAAAATTTCAGAAAATGATGTCACAGCTTTTGAAGCTTCTGATAGGCTAATTTACATAATTTGACTCAAATTGGAGGTGTACCTATTTCAAGGCCTACCTTCAAAGTCGGTGCCTCTTTGTTTGACATCTTGGGAAATCAAAGGAAATCAGCCAAGACCTCAGAAAAAATGGTGGTCCTCCACAAGTCTGGTTCATCTTTGGTAGCAAATTCCAAATGCCTTAACTTCTTGGCAAACCCATCCCATTAGCGGGATCATTTTCCTCAACATACGCTGAATTGCAGAGCCAAATTCAAATTAAATTACAAAAAATATTTAATTTTCATGAAATCACAAGTGCAATATAGCAAAACACAGCTTGTTGTTAATCCACCTGGCGTGTCAGATTTCAAAAAAGCTCTACAGCAAAAGCTATCCAAGCGTTTATGTGAGGACATCTCTCTCAGCAGACAAAACATTACAAACAGCTAGCAGCAAAGTAGATTGGTCACGAAAGTCAGAAAAGCAATACAATGAATGGCTTACCTTTGATGATCTTCGGATATTTGTACTCACGAGACTCCCAGTGTCACACCCTGACCTTAGTATTCTTTGTTTTCTTTGTTATTTTAGTTTGGTCAGGTTGTGACATGGGTGATGTATGTGTTTTGTCTTGTCTAGGGGTTTTTGTATGTTTATTGGGGTGGGCCCTATCTAGGTGTTTTTGGAAGTCTATGGTTGCCTAGATTGGTTCTCAATTAGAGGCAGCTGTCTATCGTTGTCTCTGATTGGGAACCATATTTAGGCAGCCATATTCTTTGGGTATTTTGTGGGTGATTGTTCCTGTTACCAGAAATCCACAGTCTGGTTGATATCCCTTTAAATGGAGGGAAGGCATGCAATGGAACAGGGAGATTCGTTTCTCTTAGGCACTTCCTTGTTGGATGTTCCTCAGGTTTTTGCCTGCAATATCAGTTTTGTTCTACTCACAGATAATATTTTGACAGTTGTGGAAACTTTAGAGTGGTTTCTATCCTAATCTGACAATTATTCTGGGCCTGAGAAATAGGCAGTTTCATTTGGGTACCTCTTCCATCCAAACATCAAAATTACTGGCCCCTACACAAAAGGTTGTTACTGTCACATTCTGACCTTGATTTCCTTTTTGTTTTGTATTTATTTAGTATGGTCAGGGCGTGTGTTGGGTGGGCAGTCTATGTTTGTTTTTCTATGATTTGGGGATTTGTATGTTTCGGCCTAGTATGGTTCTCAATCAAAGGCAGGTCTCATCAGTTGTCTCTGATTGAGAATCATACTTAGGTAGCCTGGGTTGCACTGTTTGTTTGTGGGTGATTGTCTATGTTGATTGCTTGTGTCATCACAGTTCTCATTTAGCTTCACGGTCGTTATTTGTTTATTGTTTTTGTATTCAGTGTTCAGTACTTTCTTTAATTAAATATCAAGATGAACACAAACCACGGCGCGTTTTGGTCCGCCTTTCCTTCAACAGAAGAATCCCGTGACAGGTACCAAACAATAGTACGCACATATAACGCACATATAACACCAAGGGACAATGCAGTCGTCATACCGCTCAGGAAGGAGACTCATTCTGTCTCCTAGAGATGAACGTACTTGGTGCGAAAAGTACAGATAAATCCCAGAACAACAGCAAAGGTCCTTGTGAGGATGCTGGAGGAAACGGGTACAAAAGTCACTAAATCCACAGTAAAACAAGTCATATATCAACATAATCTGAAAGGCCGCTCAGCAAGGAAGAAGGTACTGCTCCAAAAGCACCATAAAAAAGCAAGACTACGGTTTGCAACTGAACAATGAGGAGAAGAATGTACTTCTTGCAGAAATGTCCTCTGGTCTGATGAAACAAAAATAGAACTGTTTGGCCATAATGATCATTGTTATGTTTGAAGGGAAAAGGAGGAGGCTTGCAAGCTGAAAAACTCCATCCCATCCATGTTGCTGGGGTGCTTCGCTGCAGGAGGAACTGGTGCACTTCACACAGTAGATGGCATCATGAAGCAGGAAAATTACGTGGAGATATTGAAGTAACATCTCAAGACATCAGTCAGGAAGTTAAAGCATGGGCGCTAATGGATCTTCCAAATGGACAATGACCCCAAGCATACTTCCAAAGTTGTGGCAAAATTGCTTAAGCACAACAAATACAAGGTATTGGAGTGGGCATCACAAAGCACTGCCCTCAATCCTACAGAAAATGTGTGGGCCGAACTGAAAAAGCATGTGCGAGGAAGGAGGCCTACTAACCAGACTCAGTAACATCAGCTCTGTCAGGAGGAATGGGCCAAAATTCACCCAACTTATTGTGGGAAGCTTGTGGAAGGTTGCCCGGAACGTTTTACACAAGTTAAACAGTTTAAAGGCAATGCAACAAAATACTAATTGAGTTATGTAAACTTCTGACCCACTGGGAATGTGATGAAAGAAATAAAAGCTGAAATAAATAATTTTCTCTACTGACATTTCACATTCTTTTTCAAATAAAATGATGATCCTAACTGACCTAAGACAGGGAATATTTACTAGGATTAAATGTCAGGAATTGTGAAAAACTTAATTTAAATGTATTTCGCTAAGGTGTATGTCAACTTCTGACTTCAACTGTACATATGAGATGAGTAATGCAATATGAAAACCTGATTGAAGTGGCATTATTATAGTGACTAGTGATCCATTTATTAAAGTGGCCAATTGTTTCAAGACTGTATGTAGGCAGCAGCCTCTGTGTTCGTGATTGCTGTTTAACCTCTTGCTCCTACCTAACACGCAGGCGTCCCATCTAGACATCTGTAAATGCAAATGCGCTACGCTAAATGCTAATAGTACTAGTTAAAACTCAAACATTCATTAAAATACACATGCAGGGTATTGAATTAAAGCTACACTCATTGTGAATCCAGGCAATAAGTCAGATTTTTAAAATGCTTTTCGGCGAAAGCATGAGAAGCTATTATCTGATAGCATGTAACACCCCAAAAGATCCGCAGGGTACGTAAACAAAATAATTAGCATAGTCGTCGCTACACAAACCGCACAAATAAAATATAAAACATTCATTACCTTTGACCATCTTCTTTGTTGGCACTCCTAGATGTCCCATAATCACTATTGGGTCTTTTTTTCAATTAAATCGGTCCATATATAGCCTAGATATCGATCTATGAAGACTGTGTGATAAACGAAAAAAATAGCGTCTTATAACGTAACGTCATTTTATTAAATAAAAAAAGTTGACGATAAACTTTCACAAAACACTTCGAAATACTTTTGTAATGCAACTTTAGGTATTAGTACACGTCAATAAGCGACCAAATTGATCACGAGGCAATGTATATTCTTTAGCTGTCCGTCTGGAAATAATGTCCGGGTAAATCTCAACCAAAATATCCGGTCGGAGACCTGAAGAAATGGCTAGTCTCTTCTTCGTTTGACCAAGAAACAAAGCCTAGGCAAATGACAAGACTGTTGACATCGTGTGGAAGCTGTAGGTATTGCAACCTCAGCCCCATTTATTGTGGTTAACCTTTATCAATGGGTAGAAGTGGCAGATGGATATATATTTCAATTTTCAGTGATCAGATTTTCCTGCGCTTTTCGATGAAACGCACGTTCTGTTATAGTCACAGCCGTGATTTAACCAGTTTTATAAACGTCTGGGTGTTTTCTATCCACACATACTAATCATATTCATATACTATATTCCTGGCATGAGCAGCAGGGCGCTGAAATGTTGCGCGATTTTTAACAGAATGTTCAAAAAAGTAGGGGGTAGGAGTAACAGGTTAACAGTCTGATTCCCCCGGTGACCTTACCACTCTGTGGAGAGCCATGCTGTTGTGGGTGGTGCAGTTCCTGTATCAGGCGATGATACAGTCTGACAGGATGCTCTCAATTGTGCATATATAACCATTTGTGAGGGTTTTAGGTGACAAGCCAAATTTCTTCAGCCTCCTGAGGTTGAAGAGGTGCTGTTGCGCCTTCACAACACTGTCTGTGTGGGTGGACCATTTCAGTTTGTCCATGATGTGTACGCCGAGGAACTGAACTCTTTCCACCTTCTCCACTGCTGTCCCGTCAATTCGGATAGGGTAGGTGCTCCCTCTGCTGTTTCCTATAATCCATGATCATCTCCTTTGTTTTGCTGATGTTGAGTGAGAGGTTGTTTTGCTGACACTACACTCAGAGAGCCATCACCTCCACCCTATAGGCTTTCTCGTCATTGTTGGTAATCAAGCCTACCTCTGTTGTGTTTTCTGAAAACTTGATAATTGAGTTGGAGGCGTGCATGGCCATGCAGTGATGGTTGAACAGGGAGTCCAGGAGTGGGCTGAGCATGCACCCTTGTGGGGCCCCAGTGTTGAAGATCAGTGAAGTGGTGATATTGTTTCATACCTTCACCATGTGGGGTCGGCCCGTCAGGAGGTCCAGGACCTAATTGCACACGGCAGTTTTGACACTAAGTGCCTCAAGCTTAATGATGAGCTCGGAGGTTAATATGGTGTTGGATGCTGAGCTATATATAGTCAGTGAACAGCATTCTTACACAGGTATTCGTCTTGCCTAGATGGGATCGGGCTGTGTGCAGTGTGTTGTGTGCAGCCTATTGGGGCGGTATGCAAATTGAACTGGGTCTTGGGTGACAGTTAAGGTGGAGGTGATATGATCATTGACTAGTCTCTCAAATCACTTCCTGATGACAGAAGTGAGTGCTATGGGGCGATAGTCATTTAGTTCAGTTACCTTTGCCTTCTTGGTTACAGTAACAATGGTGGCCGTCCTGCAGCAGGTGTGGAAGCAGACCAGTATTTGGAGAGATTCAATTTGTCCGGAAACACACCAGCCAGCTGGCCTGTGCATGCTCTGAGGAAACGGCTAAAGATGTCGTCTGGGCTGGCAGCTTTGTGAGGGTTAACACATTTAAATGTCTTAGTCACGTCGGCCACATAGAAGGAGAGCCCACAATCCTTGGTAGAGGGCCACGTCAGTGGCACTGTATTATCCTCAAAGTGGGCAAAGAAGGTGTTTAGTTTGTCTTGAGGCAAGTCGTGGCTGGTTTACTTTTTGTAGTCCGTGATTGTCTTTTGACCCTGCCACAAACGTCTCGTGTCTGAGCCGCTGAATTGCGACTCCACTTTGTCTCTATACTGACATTTTGTTTGTTTGATTGCCTTGCGGAGGAAATATCTACAGTGTTTGTATTCAGCCATATCCCCAGGCACATTTCTATGGTTAAATGTGATGGTTGGCTCTTTCAGTTTTGCACAAATGCTACATTCTATCCACGGCTTCTGGTTAGGGTAGGTTTTAATAGTCACAGTGGGTACAACATCTCCTATGCACTTCCTTATAAACTCAATCACCAAATAAGCTTTTAAATCAATATTATTATCTGAGGCTACCAGGGAACATCTCCCAGTCTGCGTCATCAAAACTATTTTGAAGCGTAGATTCCAGACCAGTTTTGACAGTTTTGTCAGACTGTCAGACCAGTTTTGAATAGTCCTTATCATAGGTACATCCTGTTTGAGTTTCTGCCTACAGGAAGAGAGGAGCAAAATGGAGTTGTAGTGAGAGGAGGGCGGGGGAGGGCCTTGTATGCATTGCGGAAGGGGGAGTAGCAGTGATCCAGTCTTTTGCCAGCGTGAGTACTACAGCCAATATTCTGATAGATTTTAGGTAGCCTTGTTCTCAAATTTGCTTTGTTAAAATCCCCAGCTACAATAAATGCAGCCTCAGGCTATCTGGATTCCAGTTTGCATCAAATCTAGAGAAGTTCCTTGAGGATATACACGGCTGTGACAATAACCGAAGATAATTCTCTTGGGAGGCAATACAGTCGACATTTGATTGTAAGGAATTCTATGTCAGGTGAACAAAAGGACAAGAGTTCCTGTATGTTGTTACAATTACAGTCATTAATCATGAAACATACACCTCCGCCCTTCTTCTTCCCGGAGAGATGTTTATTTATGTATGCGCGATGCACAAAGAATCTCGGTGGCTGTACGGACTAAGACAGCATATCCCGAGAGAGCCATGTTTCCGTAAAACAGAGTGTGTTACAATCCCTGATGTCTCTCTGAAAAGCAACACTTGCCCGAATTTCATCTACCTTGTTATCTAGAGACTGGACATGAGCGAGTAATATACTTGGAAGCAGTGTGTGGTGTAGATGCCTCCGAAGTCTGACCAGAAGGCCACTTAGTCTTCCTCTTCTGCGGCAACGTTGTTTTGGGTCAGCCTCTGGAATCAGTTCAAATGCCCTGGCTGGTTTGGACAAAGTATCCACTTCGGGAAAGTTGTATTCCTGGTCATAGTGTCACGCCTTGGTCATTGTATTTTGTGTTTTTGTTATATGTTTGGGTAGGCCAGGGTGTGACATGGGTTTATATGTTGTGTTTCGTATTGGGGTTTGTATTATTTGGGATCGCGGCTGATTAGGGGTGTGGTATAGGCTTGGCTGCCTGAGGCGATTCTCAATTAGTGTCAGGTGCTTATCGTTGTCTCTGATTGGGAACCGTATTTAGGCAGCCTGAGTTTCGCTTTGTATTTCGTGGGTGTTTGTTCCTGTCTCTGTGTTGTAGTCACCAGATAGGCTGTAATTAGTTTCACGTTCTGTTCTGTTGTTTTTGTACTTAGTATTCAGTTATATCATGTACCGCGATATATTTAATTAAAGTCATGAGTAACCTACACGCTGCATTTCGGTCCGACTCTCTTCTTTCAACAGACGAACGCCGTTACACATAGTGCTGGTAAGTTGACGTCGCTCTGACATCCAAAGGTAATATCACATAAGATTGTTTGGGCTAACAATGTAAGAAATAATACATTAAAAAAACGAAATACTGTTTCCTAAGGACTAGAAGCGAGGCAGCCCTCTCTGTTGGTGCCATCTTGCCATCTTGCCATCTTGCATCAGCCGTTGAAAACAGCCCTTCTTTTGGATTTTCTACTAAAAATAAACTATTTATATATCTATTATAAAGTATTCCATATTAATAATGTATTGCCTTTATTAAAGTCAAATAGTTAAAAAAAATTGTTACATGTAGAACGCGGAAGAAAAAGCATTCACAGGTCTATTTTTCATGCTTGGGCCAAATTGGCATATGTCCAAACAACTTTAATAAAGTGTAATCTGCAAAATTGTAAACAGGGTTGTTGATTTACCTGAAAGGTCTACCTTTAGGGTATGGGGGTTTACCTTAGGGGATGGGATTACAACACTCGCCGCTCTCCTCAAAACTTCCCTCCACCTTCACCCTGTCAAGCGTGGTTGGCAGCCATTTGTGCAGCCATGGCAACACTCGCTGCGAAAGCTTGTTTTTCTCCCAAAGCTTTTTGAATGTCAAAAGGTGTCCCCTCCTTTTTTTGCCTGTTTAATTAGAGAATGCTTATCATAGCCCCATGCCGTGTGCAGCATTCCACGGCGGGGTGACAACACCCCAGTGTTGTTAAATTAATTATATCACTAATATGGACCTGGTGCATGTGAAATAGCTGAACTCTACACAAATAGCTCATTAATCTGCACACAGCCACTCCTGGGCTAGGTGAAGTGGACTTGAATTTCAATACACCCCCTACCAGCCGTATAACCTTTCTCTCTCAGCTGAGGGGAACTGTAGAGCGGTAGAGAGGACTATTATCTGGCTCTCTACTGTCTCTGTAACTTTCTCACTTTGAGCCAGGTGATTATATAGACCTACGCACATGCACACATACACGCACACACATAATGTGGTTATGTTCGCACTCACGCACATGCACACATACACGCACACACATAATGTGGTTATGTCCGCACTCGCGCACATGCTCACAGACTTGCAAGTGGAGCAACTGAATGCAAAGCTCAATGTACATATCAGAGAGTACAAAGTAACCCCAAACCCCCCCTAAAAACAAGCCAGAATTTCAATCCAAAACAGAATCTTTGTTCCTCGGTTGCATCTCATTAAGTGGTCCTCTGGGGCAGTTCAGAGGGGACTTTTAACTGGAGTTCCTAGACAAAGCAGGTTGTGAAATCCATAGCCTCATTCCATCTCCACCTGGAGGCAACTGAGTGGCTATACACACTTCATATTTTTTAAATTTTACCCTAATTTTTCCAGGTAAATTGACTGAGAACACATTCTCGTTAACAGCAACGACCTGCAGAATAGTTACAGGGGTGAATAATGAGTCAATTGTATGCTGGGGGCGATTAAGGGACCATGATATAAGGGCCAAATTAGCCAGTACACCACGGTTAACCGGTACACCACGGTTAACCTCTTAGAAATACCCATTCTGGATCCGGGAGAATTGTCATCAGCTAATTAGCATAGCGCAACAGTCAAAAAATATTACTAGAAAATATTCATATTATCACAAGTGAAATATAGTAAAACACAGCCCTTTCAGTGGCCAGTAGGGGTGCATAGGAAGACAACGGTTTCAAAACATGAGACACTTCCTGATTGGATATTTCTTAGGAATATATATATAATATTTTCTTAGGATATCTGCAATATCAGTTCGGTTGTACTCACAGACAATATTTTGACACTTTAGAGTGTTTTCTATCCTAAGCTGTCAATTATATGCAATTTCTAGCATCTGGTCCTAAGAAATAGTTATTTTTCCAAAAATTAAAATAGTGTCCCCTAGTTTCAAGAGGTCAAAACCTCTACTTTTAGTGCCATGGGATCTTTTAGTGACCACAGGGAGTCAGGATACCCGTTTAACTTCCTATCCAAAAGCCTGCACCCAACACAGGGCAAAATAAAAAAAAATACCCCTAGAATCAACAAGTTAATCCAGGTGTCGTGTCAGATTTTGAAATTATGCTTGACAGCGAAAGCAATCGAAGCGTTTGTGTAAGTTCATCGATCACTCGACAAAACATTAAGTACGCTTAGCATTAAGTAGCTTGGTCACAAATCAGAAAAGCAATCAAATTAATCTTTTACCTTTGATCTTCGGATGTTTTCACTCACGAGACTCCCAATTACACAATAAATGTTCCTTTTGTTCCATAAAGATTATTTTTATATCCGAAATACCTCTGTTTGTTTGGCGCGTTATGTTCAGAAATCCACAGGAAAGAGTGGTCATGACATCGCAGACAAATTCCAAATAGTTTCCGTAATGTCCACAGAAACATGAAACAAACTTTTTTAGAATCAATCCTCGGGTTGTTTTTAAAATATATAATCGATAATGTATCAACCGCAACAGTCTTGTTCAGTAGGAGAGGGAAAGGCAATGTCTCCCAAAACTGTGTTCCATGAGCAAAACTCATGCGAACACTTGACGCAATGTTATCGTTCTGGCTAATTTTCTAAATAAAAGCCTGAAACTATGTTTGAAGACTGTTGACACCCAGAGGAGGCAATAAGAAAAGGAATCTGGTTGATATCCCTTTAAATGGAGCAAAGGGAGGCAATGGAACATGGAGATTTCAAAATAGAAGCCACTTCCTGGTTTGATATTCCTCGGGGTTTCGCCTGCAATATCAGTTCTGTTATACTCACAGACAATATTTTGACAGTTTTGGAAACTTTAGAGTTTTCTATCCAATACTAATAATATTATGCATATATTAGCAACTGAGACTGAGGAGCTGGCCGTTTACAATGGGCACCTTTTCATCCAAGCTACTCAATACTGCTTATGTAATATCATGTCTCTCAGTAGACAAAATATTACAAACCGCTAGCAGCCAAGTAGATTGGTCACGAAAGTCAGAAAAGCAATATATTAAATCGCTTACCTTTGATGATCTTCGGATGTTAATAAATGTTTGTTTTGTTCCATAAAGATTATTTTTATATCCAAAATACCTCCATTTGTTTGGCGCATTATGTTCAGAAATCCACATGCTCGAGCGATCACGACATCGCAGACGTAAATTCCAAATAGTATCCGTAAAGTGCGTAGAAAGATGTCAAATGTTTTTTTAGATCAATCCTCAGGTTGTTTTTACAATATATAATAATCGATAATATGTCGACCGGAATGTAGCTTCTTCTTCTTCCAGCACTTCCTTGTTGGATTTTCCTCAGGTCTTCGCCTGCAATATCAGTTCTGTTATACTCAGACAATATTTTGACAGTTTTGGAAACTATAGTGTTTTCTGTTGTAATCTGACAATTATATGCATATTCTAGATTCTGTGCCTGAGGAATAGGCAGTTTCATTTGGGTACATTTTTCATCCAAACATCAAAATACTGCCCCCTACACTCAACAGGTTAAGGTACCACGCTCATCTGTACAAACAATAGAACGCACGTATAAACATCATGAGACAATGCAGCCGTCAAATGGGTACATTTTTTATCCAAAAACAAAAATACTGCCCCCTACACTCATGAAGTTTTAAGTCATTAATTGGTAGTTTGGCAGTGGAATTTTTCAAATACAGTTTCTGTTCTTCAGTAAAATGTTCTATTCTTCTAATCCAGTCTCGTGAAAATGTTCTATGGCTATTTGGGAAGCCCTTTCATTTCACCGTTTTCGCTGAGTTGCAAAGAATAAACATTCATCTTCTGTGTGATTTAGAAATATTTTGTGGTGAATAGATTAATCAAACAAAAAAGGTCACACAATGCCCTAGAAGAGTTACTTTCAGGTGACCCAAGTTCCGGGAAGTCGTTCTGTCTAGAGGCTTTTTAGGCCCGCCATAGACAAATTCCAATGTTGTCAGGGAGTTGTACATCAACCACACAGGGTGGATATATCAGTGAGATTGGCAAGGGAATGCTGAAACAATATCTCTTCTCTTGGCAGTTACTGTTATCCCTCACCAAATGCCATTGAAGGGGTATCGGTTTTCTTGTACTCTACGCTAATTATTATTAATGGTCGAGAACTGCCATTGTGTTATTTTCATATAAGACATTGTGGACAATAAACACAAATTACATTGGGAAATGTTTGTTTTCACTCTGGCAATGGCCACTCAATTTTAACATTATTCCAAATTCATAGCCATTGGTTGAACAGATACATTTTGCTTAAAACAACACAGTATTGGAGAAATAATACCCATTGGAAATAATACCCATTAAAATGTACACCCAGGCTCTCCACAATTTGTTTACAAACATTAACGATAATAAGCAGCCGTATCTCTTTTTACTTACCAACATCACATTTCCAGATATGCCTCTTAATCATTACAGATCCGTTTATCAAACAACATCTGATCTGGTGTCAGTCAGCGAACTGGAGTACTCATCAGTCAAGGCTGTTGTTCATGGGACAAGTTGCTCTGAGTGTGTGTGTGAGAGAGTGCTTGTCATTTCTCTATCTGCTAATCTTCAGCATTAAACCTCCATTCTGGTCATTTATTTCATTAACTAGGATTACACCCTCCCCCTCTTTAACAGTGGATGAAATCTCGCCCACCAGATGAGAGAGGAGTGGATAACGCTGTGTTTCCATAATGATCATTTATTAGAATTTTGTCCTTTAGATCCAAATGGGGGGGAGTTATGAGGAATGTTCGGTGCTCCCGCTTCTCCCTAATTGCTTCCAAGGGTTTACTTGCCAGGCTTGCAGAGAGAATAGCGATAGCTTACTGTCCCGTGCATTCCATGGATTTTTTGTCAGGACCCAGTTACGAACCCAGGTCTCCAGAGTGAGAAACAGTCACTTAACCAACTGAGCCACGAATAGTCGGCAGAACCCAGAAGATGAGGCAGACACAGCAGTACTTGAGACGGTGTATTTAATGAAGTAAAAAGTGAAGTCCTTCAGGGAAAAAGGTAAATCCACAAGGTGGTAGGTATAGCATAAAAAGCCTCAAAAGATACTCAAAAATAAATAATCAAGAATAAAAAACAGAATTCCACAAGAGAGTCCACCGGGATCAACAATAGTTCACAGAAAACTAGGGCTGGGTGCTAACATACAAACACAGAGCAAATAACTGAGGAAAACTAAGGGTTTAAATACAATCAGGGGAAACGAGGCACAGGTGCAAGTAATAATGGGGATCAAGGGAAAACAAGAGGTCAAAAAGCACAATGGGGGCATCTAGTGACCAAAAACCGGAACAACACTGGCCAAATCCTGACATTTTTTTTATCAAAGAACCTGCTTTGAGAAGATGCAGTATGCAATTTCGTTAAGTATTAACTAATTTGGAATAGAGTACCCCCCCCTGAACGCAGATAGCCCTCATTAGCCCCCTTTGTGGAAATATATTTTATCATATTTACAGTATATTTCTATAAAATATTACTATGTAATTACAAACTAACCAGAAACCATGGTTACCTGCGGATGTCATATTTGTACAGTACTGTATGGCATCCCAACCATTCATCACTATGATTTAATCAGGGCAGCCGAGGCAGAAGGCAACATTACTGATTTTTTATTCTTGGATAAAAAATAATAAATCATGTGTGGATTGGTTCCAACCATCTCCATCTCCCTGAGTATACAGTATACATATAGACTGACACACTCACAATGTTAACCCACTGTTCCCAAGAATGTGTGAGCTCTCACCTGCTGTCACCAACACAGTCATGGATCAATCGAGTGAAGGATTTAAAATATTTCTCTCTCTCTCACACACACACACACACACACACACACACACACACACACACACACACACACACACACACACACACACACACACACACACACACACACACACACACACACACACACACACACACACACACACACACACACACACACACTTAGGTGTTCAACCTTCCCAAGTTCTCTCACGTCACCCCGCTCCTCCGTTCTCTCCACTGGCTTCCAGTTGAAGCTCGCATCCGCTACAAGACCATGGTGCTTGCCTACGGAGCTGTGAGGGGAACGGCACCTCAGTACCTCCAGGCTCTGATCAGGCCCTACACCCAAACAAGGGCACTGCGTTCATCCACCTCTGGCCTGCTCGCCTCCCTACCACTGAGGAAGTACAGCTCCCGCTCAGCCCAGTCAAAACTGTTCGCTGCCCTGGCCCCCCAATGGTGGAACAAACTCCCTCACGACGCCAGGACAGCGGAGTCAATCACCACCTTCCGGAGACACCTGAAACCCCACCTCTTTAAGGAATACCTAGGATAGGTTAAGTAATCCCTCTCACCCCACCCCCCCTAAGTTTTAGATGCACTATTGTTAAGTGACTGTCCCACTGGATGTCATAAGGTGAATGCACCAATTTGTAAGTCGCTCTGGATAAGAGCGTCTGCTAAATGACTTAAATGTAATGTAAATGTAAATATATGACTAGTCACACACAACTTGCTGTGTCAACTGACTGAGGCTACTGAGTGAAAAATATAGGAATATTAATCAAGGTGATGAGGTCCAGGTGTGGGTAATGATAGGGAGCAGGTGGGCATAATGAGGGTTGCCAGGACTGGTGGTTAGTAGACCGACGACGTCGAGCATTGTAGCGGGGGAGCGGGAGTAGGTGTGACCGTACCGCAGGATGACGCTGACCAGAAGGAGACACCCGAGGGTGAGTTGCAGGCAGGTTTGGACGGCGGAGATGGAAATTTCAGACGATGTTGGGGTCCAGGACGCCAGCTGTCGGGACTCAACAGCTCTCCTCTGGAACGTACACCTCCCAGTCTATCAGGTACTGGCGCTGTCCCAGTAGGGACCTGACGGCAATGGCAGGGGTCCCATCGATGTCCTGGGAAAGCGGAGGGGTGTTGCGGAGAATGGCACCAGCCTGAGGATGATGGAAATGTGAGATCCGGTAGTTGGTGGGGAGTTGTAAGCAATAAGAGTGGTGATAGCTAGCTTAGCATTTAGCGTTAGCATTTAGCACGCAACATATTCACAAAAACCAGCAAAGGGATCAAATAAAATAATTTACCTTTGAAGAACTTCAGATGTTTCAATGAGGAGACTCTCAGTTAAATAGCAGATGTCCATTTTGTCCTGAAAGATTCTTGTGTAGGACACATCGTTCCGTTTTGTTACTATGCATTTGGCTACCGAAACTAACCCAAAATTCAGTCACGTCGAACTTTTTTCCTAATTAACTCCATAATATCGACTGAAACATGGAAAACGTTGTTTGAATCAATCCTCAAGGTGTTTTGTCATATATCTCTTCATTGAAATGCCAGTCCTAGAAGCCTGCATTCTTCTCTGATTCGGATGGAAAAATACTGGTAGGTGACTTTTGCGCACCAATTTCCACACAGACACTGTGCGGGACCCCTGGTAAATGTAGTCTCTTATGGTCAATCTTCCAATGATATGCCTACAAATACGTCACAATGCTGCAGACACCTTGGGGAAACGCTAGAAAGTGTCCGTTCATTCCTGTCGCATTCACAGCCATATAAGGCGATCATGGAAAACGTACCCTCAAAAATCCTGTTGATTTCCTGGTCGCTCAAACATCTTGGTTTTGCCTGTAGCTTTAGTTCTAAGGCACTCACAGTGAAAATCTTTGCAGTTCTGGAAACATCAGAGTGTCTTCTTTCCAAAACTATCAATTCCAAGCATAGTCGAGCATCTTTTCGTGACAAAATATTGCGCTTAAAACGGGCACGTGTTTTTATCCAAAAATGAAATACTGCCCCTATAGGACTAACAGGTTAACCTCTCTAGGGGGTGTGGGACGGTAGCGTCCCACCTGGCCAACATCCAGTGAAATTGCAGAGCGCCAAATTAAACAACAAATACTCATTATAAAAATTAATAAAACATACATACATTGGTTTAAAGACTAACATCTTGTTAATCCAACCACGGTGTCAGATTTCAAAAAGGCTTTACGGCGAAAGCATACCATGTGATTATCTGAAAACAGTGCCCAGCAGACAAATCATTACAAAGAGTTACCAGCCAAGTAGAGGAGTTACACAAGTCAGAAATAGCGATAAAATGTATCACTTACCTTTGATGATCGTCATATGAGTGCACTCACAAGACTCCCATTTACTCAATAAATGTTCATTTTGTTTGATAAAGTCCCTCTTTATATCCAAAAACCTCTAATTTGTTTGCGCATTTTGTGCAATAATCCAAATGCTCAAAGGCAGTCAAAACAGGCAGACAAAAAATCTGAAAAGTACCAGTAAAGTTTGTAGAAACAGGTCAAACGATGTTTCTAATCAATCCTCAGGTTGTTTTTAGTCATAATAATCACTAATATTTCAAAAGGACAAAAGCTTCATCAATATAAAAGGAAAACAAGAAAGGCGAACTCTCAGTTGCGCGTATGAGGACACTGCAGTGTCCACTCATTCAGAGTGGTCTTACTACCTCATTTTTCAGAATACAAGCCTGAAACAATTTCTAAAGACTGTTGACATCTTGTGGAAGTGAACAGGGAGAACAGGAGGGAACTAAGCATACACCCCTTAGGGGCCCCTGTTTTGAGATTCAGCATTGAGGACCCTTCAGGAAGCTCAGGATCCAGTTGCAGGGGGAGGTGGTCAGACACCAGGGTCCAGAGCTTGGTGATTAGCTTGGTGATTAGTCTATGCAGCATTCTCAAATAGTTTTTCCCCTCTTGTCCAGCTGGGAGAGGGCAGTGTGAAATGCAATTGAGATTGCGTCATCTGTTGATCTGTAATGGCAGTATTCAAATTGGGCTGGGTTGATGTGTGTCATGACCAGCCTTTCAATGCACTTCATAATTACAGATGTGAGTACTACAGGGTCTATAGTCGCAAAGGCAGGTTACCTGGGAGGTCTTGGGAACAGGGACAATGTTGATGATCTTGTGTCGTGTTGGGATTACAGACTGGAACAAGGAGAGATTTAACATTCCAGTGAAGGCACTTGCCAATTGGTTTGCGCACGCTCTGAGAATTGCAATGCAAAAACCGGGATTCAACACAGCCTGAATACACAGGACCCATTTTTTCGGTATTCACAGACTTCCCGTTTTCCATCTGTGTAGAGGAACAGCACTTGATGTATATGGCTCTGCTCAGGCACTATTTTTACGTGTTCCCGGATGCTACTTTCCAGTTGAGCGAGAAGTGCGGGTAGATCTCAAGCACTCCTCATTTTTACCATGCTCACCAAAAGGACATTCGTGCCTAATAGGAAAAAAGTACAGGGTTGGAACAAACATTACTTACATACAATATCAATGTCCATACTAACGAATGTGGCTGAATTATGGGAAAGAGGATAATGTTGGGCTTTAGCAGTAATATTGGCCTAGCATTAGCTGGGTAATGCATAGTCACACAACAGACGTTCACCTCTAAATCTCACTTACATGATAACAATGGGAAATGCATCTTGCACAACTTGTGCATGTAAATGAGTCATAGCCTTAGTAGTGTGTGTGTGTGCATTTGTGTGCATTGTGTGTGTGGGTGTGTGCTCTCACTGAAGGCATCCAATACATGCATCTGCCTGTTTGCTGCAACGCTATGCTCAACCTTGCCCAAGGTTAAGCTGTCACTCTTGGTGTGTATTTGCATTCATTCTTATCTGCAACAAACCACTCAGCTGACTGTCTATCTACCCAATCCACCGCTCAAACTTAATTGTCTTTGTACATTATAGATGACTCTCCAACAAAGTGCAGTCCTAATGCTATTTGATAGTTCACATCCATTGTGACTTACAGTGTGAGGCTGAGAGGTCAACATTGCAGCAGTATTGTGGAGGTGAACCAAACTCTTGAACAGACGAGTTAACAATGTTCTGAGTCTCTGGGGAGAAAGAGGGCAGTAGGGAGCCTCTCCAGTGGATGGGGACTCACGATGTGTCTCTGTCAGCATTGACCGTTAGGTCGGTTGGTGTGCTCCATTCAGTTCTATCTACTCTCTCTGGTGATGACATCTTGACAGATTGAAACTCTCTGTGTTTCTGGCCAGCCGATGGTCACAGAGAAAGCTGGAGGACCATAGGGACGTTTCTAATAATCAATGAGAAAATACTGTCTTCTTTACTGAGAGGACTCTCTCTCACAGACACAGGTATGCACACACAAAGGTGCACACATGCGCAGGCGCACACACACTCAGGCAGATAGGCTTTATGATGTCTCTATGATGTCTCTATGTTTATGTATATGGGTAAATCCATTTGAATTCGATCACTTTTTGACAGCACCCCTTTTGGATTGAAAGAAACATTCCATACATATAATTTCACCTTTTAACGTCAATTATCTAAAAAACACAAACTCTTTCATATTCACATTATCTGAGGTTCTTGTAATGTGTCTGCCATCGGTTGAGACACAGCATGATCTTGAATACAGGATGGGTGTCATGTTTTGGTTTGGAAGTGTGCTCCTTTGTGGCACAGCGGTCTAAGGCACTGCATCTCAGTGTTAGAGAAGTCACTACAGACACCCTGGTTCAAATCCAGACTGAGTCCAATAGGGCTTTAAAAATAAAGCATGTATGAACTCAAACCCAGGGGAAAGAAATGCAGAGGTAAGGGTAAATCCAGATATTTTACTTAGAGCCTTAACAGAAACAAGGAAATCGCACAAGAACATACTAGTAAAACATGAGCTCTAAGCACAGATACAGGCCAACTGAGGAGCCTAAATAACAATGTGAACAGAGAAGGTAATTAAACACAGGTGAATCCAATAAGTAAACATCAGGGTAACCTGGAAACTATAAAACAAGGGTAGCTTAAGGAGACAACAATCAAATTTAAATATATTTATTCTCACCCATCTACACACAAAACCCCATAATGGCTAAGTTAAAACATGTTTTTTTTCTTCATTTTTGCAAATATATTGAAACGGAATAAAGTAATGTCTCATTTACATAAGTATTCACACCCTTGAGTCAATACTTTGCAGAAGCACCTTTGGTAGTGATTACAGTGAGTCTTTCTGGGTAAGTCTCTCAGAGCTTTCCACACCTGGATTGTGCAACAATTGCCCCGTCAAATTGGTTGTTGATCACTGCTAGACAACACTTTTCAGGTCTTGCCACAAGATTTTCAAGTAGTTTTTACATTAAACTCAGCCACTCAGGAACATTCACTGTCTTCTTGGTAAGAAACTCCATTGTAAATGTGGCCTTGTGTTTTAGGTTATTGTCCTGCTGAAAGGTGAATTTTATCTTCAAGGGTCTGGTGGAAAGCAGACTGAACCATATTTTGCCTGTACTTAGCTCCATTCTGTTTATTTTTATCTTGAAAAACTCCCCAGTCCTTAACGATTACAAGCATACAAATAATGTGATCCAGCCAGCACTCTGCTTGAAAATATGGAGAGTGGTACTCAGTAATGTGTTGTATTTGATATGCCCCAAACATAACACTTTGTACTCAGTCCCACATTTTTTGCAGTGTTACTTCAGTGACTTTTTGCAAATAGCTGCATGTTTTGGAATATTGTTATTCTGTACAGGCATCCTTCCTTTTCCTCTGTCAATTAGGTTAGTATTGTGGAGTAACGGCAATGTTGTTGATCCATCCTTAGTTTTCTCCTTTCACAGCCATTAAACTCTGTAACTGTTTTAAAGTTACCATTGGCTCATAGTGAAATCACTGAGAGATTTCCTTTCTCTCCGGCAACTGAGTTAGGAAGGACGCACACTTTCTATGTTGTGAATTGGTGTATTGATATACCATACAAAGTGTCATTAATTACTTCACCATGCTCAAGGGGATATATTTGTTTTACCCATCTACCAATATATATGTTTTACCCATCTACCAATATATATGTTTTACCCATCTACCAATATATATGTTTTACCCATCTACCCTTCTTTGCGAGGCATTGGAAAACCTCCCTGGTCTTTGTAATTTAATCTGTTTGAAAATCACTGCTTGACTGAGGGACCTTACAGATAATTATATGTGTGGTGTACAAAGATGAGGCAGTCATTCAAAAATCATGTTAAAAACTATTATTGCACACCGAGTGAGTCCATGCAACCTACTGTATTTTGTCACTTGTTAAGCAAATTTTTACTCTGGAACTTATTTAGGCTTGCCACAAGAAAGTGGTTGAATACTTGTTGACTCATGACATTTCAGCTTTGAATTAATTTATTAGTAAACAATTTGAAAAACATAATTCCACTTTCTCATTATGGGGTGTCGTGCCTAGGCCAATGTTAAGGGATTTTTTTATCAATAATGACGAATTATGTATACATTTCAATGAGGACTGACTAATCAGAACACTATTATGTTACTGTATATGTACTAATCAGAATAATATTATGTTACTGTATATGTATGAATTTTCTTTTTAATCCTAGTACTGAATATAATCAAGAATTAGAACAATGACTGTCTGTTCCTTGGTATAAATGAATGAACTATATCGCCAGACTGGCTAGAATGCTTTTCTACACTGGCTGACCTTGGCTCTAGGCGAGGTCGGAAGGCTTGAGAACTATAGAGCCTTTCTACCAGTGTCAAGAAGAGATCGAACATTTAGAAAACGCTGACGTCATTTTCAGTTGGTAAGTTGGTTTACCTGTAGTAAAATGTGTAAGGAGCAGTATTCTCGTGAATAAAAGCTGCTGTTTGACTTTAAGACTGGGCTCTGTCCATTTTTATAAAATAAGGGTCATACAAATCCTTATTGAATTGACAGAGTGTTTAATTTTAATTGGGTGTTAAAACATAGAGGAATTAAATTCCTGCAACAGCCAATGACAAAAGCAATCCTAAATTGATTATATTTTAAATTCAGGCTGAAACGCAACAAAATTTGAAAAAAGTCAAGCGGTGTGAATACTTTCTGAAGGCTTTCTTCCATCACACACAACGCCCCTGAAAAGCCGCAGTTGATCGTTTTTAGACATTCTAGACACTGTGTCGTATACAAAGCTTTATCTTTGAAATAACCTACAAATGGAATGGAAGCACCATTGAGATTTACAGAGCAGGCGTCTATGTTGTCTTCAGTTTAAATCATCCATTTTCCATGCCCTTATTCATGTCTCAAGGTTTTCATTTCAAGCTAGTGTACTGTTAACTAGCTAGCTAAAGTTAGTTTGTTGGCTCCCTAGCACCCTAGCATAAGATATTATTCATTTCCCAGAGCTGTTTGCTTTTCTAGTTAGAGCCTAATGTTAGGCAGTGATGGCACTTTGTTCATTGTTGTTTAACTAGCCAACTTTAGCTGGCTGGCTCGTTAGCTAACTTTACGTGACGTGTGTACAATATCCGTTGAATTTGGCCGGTGTCTGCAAAAAAGTGTAATGAAATTGTTGCCAGCAGAGCTGGTTAGGCTGTTTTCATGTTATGCAGAGGTAAACAAATCATCGGCCAGGTCTTCAAGTGTGCGAGCCTAGTGAAACGAGATGGGTACGGCTAAAGCTTAATAGTGTGAACGATGCAGAATGGGTGTAGACAAAGGAGCTCTTCACTAGATACCAAAACATTCAAAGGTGATTTGTAAACTCAAAAGTGAGTTTACAAGTTGATCTACTTTCAAAGCAGAATTACTTTCACTTTGTTCCTCAAATGCAGTTTATGATCTATCATATATCATCTCTACTTTTATCCAATGTAAAAAAAAACACCATTTCACATTTTGCTGCATAAGACCGAATCCAGGTGGTGAGTCACAAATGCTTAGTTTGTGTGAGTGTGCCCCTGGCTATCTGTAAATGTTAAAAACAAGAAAATTGTGCTGTCTGGTTTGTTTAATGTAAGGAATTTTAAATTATTTAAAATTTTACTTTTGATACTTAAGTATATTTTAGCAATTATGTTTACTTTTGATACTTAAGTAGATTTAAAACCAATTACTTTTTGTATTTATTAGTAGTTTACTTGGTCATTTATCATGAAGGTATCTTTGCTTTATCTCAAGTATGACAATTGGGTACCTTTTCCATCACTGGCCATTGGAACACCCGGACATGTTAGTCGAAGCACGGGGATGTGCCTTCCCATTCGGAGAGGGCAGTGTAACGAGCCTCACTATATGAGCCGCCCGGGTTCACTACCTTACCCAGTCATTCACTACATTATGATACTGTAGGCCTATAGTACAGTCAATACATGCTTATGAGAGTATAACTGAAAAGGAAATGTCATAATCAAAAACATAAATTAATATGTCGGAATAAGTCTGCTGTTGAAGGATTATCCTCGCTATTGTCAGAAATGTTGGACAAAAGATGGATGACAACTAAAATACAATTTTCCTTGTTGTCACGCCCTGATCTGTTTCACCTGTTCTTGTGCTTGTCTCCACACCCCTCCAGGTGTCGTCCATTTTCCCCACTTATCCCCTGTGGATTTTTACCTGTGTTTTCTGTTTGTCTTTGCCAGTTTGTCAAGCCAACCAGCATTTTTGTGTCAGCTCCAGATTTTCCCCAGTCTCTCTTTTCTCATCCTCCCTGTTTTTTTACCCTTGCCTGTCCTGACCCTGTACCCACCCGCCTGACCTCGAGCCTGCCTGCCATCCTGTACCTTTGCTCCACCTCTGGATTACCGACCTCTGCTTGACCTGACCCTGAGCCTGCCTGCCATCCTGTTCCTTTGCCCCTGTTGCTGTAATAAACATTGTTACTTCGACACGGTCTGCATCTGGGGCTTACCTTGATTCCTGATACTTGTGTTTATTTGCAAGGGGTGCAAGGCTTGCTTGAAGCAGATCTCGCTTGAAGCATATCATCGCCAGAGGTAAAATATTGTCCAGATGTGAGCCAGCCAGATCTTCCTTTCTGAAACGGGCTCCTCCTTGTCCCGGCATGGGCAAAATCACCAAAATAGAAGAAGTACTTGCTAGGCTAATCCCTCTGCAGTCAGTGCAGGCCAGAACCATTTAGGTGGCCATGGAGAGTCCAGTTTCAAGCCAACCTGCCTCCAGTTTATATGTTATAGATGGCCAGGAATTAATGTAATGAATTATTGTAATTACATGTGGATGGATATGACACTTTTTTACCATACTTTGTTTGCCAGAGCAGAGAATCAAATCTTGACTGTCTTTATGAGCTTTCTTCTCTTTAGCTTATTCTTTTAAAGATGGGTTATGTTTGTGTTTCTCATAGTTTGGCTGTTCTCATGTCCTTGTGTGTTTGGTCACATTTATGCTAGCTTCTCTGTCTGTGTTCATCCTTGCAGGCATTTTTGTATTTATTTACCTTTATTTAACTAGGCAAGTCAGTTAAGAACAAATTCTTATTTTCAATGACAGCCTAGGAACAGTGGGTTAAGTGCCTGTTCAGGGGCAGAATGACAGATTTGTACCTTGTCAGCTCAGGGGTTTGAACTTGCAACCTTCGGGTTACTAGTCCAACACTCTAATCACTAGGCTACCCTGTTTACATATATACAGCATTTTTGCATGTGTTTGTAGCTGTGTAAACATATTGATGTGTCTTGACAGCTTTTACTGTGATGTGCATGTCTGTGTATAATGTAACATACAAACCCCAAGTGCTTGTCTTTGCATGTATTTTTTTCCTGCATGTATTTAAGCATGTATGTGTCTATGTGAGAGAGACCCTCTCCTGTATCTGTTGGGTACGCCGGCCTCATTAGCACATTCCCTGTTCTAAATGGCAGTGTTTGATATGGCAAGCGCTGTTCAAACCATGTGTTGGGCTTGTAATAATGAATGTTTAATGCAGGTTGGGCCCAAATGATCCATCAATTACGATTAGGTCCTAATTACTGAGCCAGAAATGTATTCAAATTAGTTCATTATCAGTCTGATCAGGAAGCACAGACTTAGCAAACTGTCCCAGGTTCCGTACATATTTTGATGCATAATTTCAGTCAATTACCAGTTCTTTCTAAGATCACAGGGCAGGATTGCTTTTGCCTGTTAGTGGGCCATGTTTTTCTCTGTGGTTTCCACAGAGTTCAGACTGTCAGGTAGCTGAATACATCACTCTCACACACACTGGAATGAAATGGGGGGTGACAGGGCAACCCTGACCAACCACTGACACCGCTCCCATTCTCAGAATGGCTCTGCGACATTAATCTCATTCCAGTCTGTAAAGGAGCTATAATACACTCACTAGGCCACTACAATGAGAGGGAATTGAGTGAAAGGTAGGAATTGTGCGATACACACTTTTGAGTGGCAAATATGGCTTAGGGGTTCATTTTCCACGTGATTTCTAGCCTAGATGGCAAGTTTGGCAGAGAATCTCTGGATATCTTTTTTTATCCTGTCTTCATTAGCATCACTTTGTTTTCCTGGCATGTTTTGGCTTAGTTATAGCACATCCAACAAGGACACTTGGGAGATTCTTCAAAAATAACGTGCCCCTCTGTCTAGCTGGGGGTCACGTGAGGTGAAGATGAAACAGTCAGCCTGCCATCTTGCCTGTAAAAAAAGTACTAATTAAAATCCACCCTAATTGGGTATCATCTCCCCTTCCGATGATAATTAACGCAGCATCGCTTTTAAGATGCTGAGGAAATATGGTAATCAACTGTGATTATATGACTGGCCAGAGTGCAGGACTGGAACATATCGGGTTCATTTGAGTTAATTGTTTAGAGTTTTTTGTTTACTTCTGGGATATTTGTGCTCTAGCCCCCAAAAGGCGAATTTAAATTATTAATTTTACAGATTGTAAATTTTACAATAAGTTTCTGTGAGATAATGTGTGGATGTGCTGCCCAGTGTGTATTTTAGAGATGGAATGGATATATTTAAATAATTCTGGCAATATTTTTGCAAATACTCATCAATCTGTTATTAAAGCAGCATTATGTAACTGTCACGCCTTGGTCATTGTATTTTGTGTTTTTGTTATATGTTTGGGTAGGCCAGGGTGTGACATGGGTTTATATGTTGTTTTCGTATTGAGGTTTGTATTATTTGGGATCGCGGCTGATTAGGGGTGTTAGGCTTGGCTGCCTGAGGCGATTCTCAATCAGAGTCAGGTGCTTATCGTTGTCTCTGATTGGGAACCGTATTTAGGGAGCCATAGTTTCGCTTTGTATTTCGTGGGTGATTGTTCCTGTCTTTGTGTAGTATTCACCAGATAGGCTGTAATTAGTTTCACGTTCCGTTTGTTGATTTCGTCTTTCAGTTATTTAATGTACCGCGTTTCTTGCATTAAAGTCATGAGTAACCTAATCGCTGCATTTCGGTCCGACTCTCTTCTTTCAACAGACGAACGCCGTTACAGAATCACCTACCACTCACGGACCGAGCAGTGTGTAAACTGGCTGCGCCAGCGACAGCTTCAGGAGCGAAAGGAGGACGTTATGGACGGTAGAGGCATGGATTATACGACGTGGGAAGAAATCGACAGGTGGGCGGCTGACCCAGAGAGAGTGCAGGAACCCGCCTGGGATTCGCTTCAGCAGTGCGAAGAGGGCTACAGGCGAATGGAGTCAAAAAGGAAAACACGGCGACGCAGAGCGAAAACCGAAAGTAACCCCCAAATATTTATTGGGGGAGAGTGCAGAGAGAGAGTGGCTGAGTCAGGAGTCAGACCTGAGCCTACTCTCCCTGTTAATTGTGAGGAACAGCAATATAAGGACTTCTGGTCTTGGGAGATGATATTAGACGGAAAAGGACCCTGGGCTCAGCCTGGAGAATATTGCCGTCCCAAGGAGGAAATTGATGCGAGTAAAGCGGAGTGGCGCTGGTATGAGGACGCAGCACGGCGACGCGGTTGGAAGCCTGAAAAGCAGCCCCAAAAAGTATTGGGGGGTGCTAGAAGGGAGTATGGTTATGCCAGGTAGGAGACCTGCGCAAACTCCCTGTGCTCACTGTTGGGCTAGAGAGACCGGGCAGGCACCGTGTTATGGTATGGAGCGCACGGTGTTTCCAGTGCGGGTGTATAGCCAGGTGCGGCACATACCAGCCCTTCCTATTGGCCGGGCTAGAGTGGGCATCGAGCCAGGTAAGCTTGGGCAGGCTCGGTGCTCAAGAGCTCCAGTGCGCCTGCACGGTCCGGTCTATCCAGAGCCACCTCCACACACCAGTCCTCCGGTAGCAGCTCCCCGCACCAGGCTTCCTGTGCGTGTCCTTGCGCCAGTACCACCAGTTCCAGCACCACGTACCAGGCCTCCAGTGCGCCTCGCCTGTTCAGCGCAGCCAGCACTTTTCTCCTCTCCTGCGCTGTCGGAGTCTCCCGCCTGTTTAGCGCAGCTAGAGCCTATCTCCTCTCCTGCGCTGCCGGAGTCTCCCGTCTGCCCAGCGCCGCCAGTGCCGCCAGTCTGCCCAGCGCCGCCAGTGCTCCCAGTCTGTCCAGCGCCGCCAGTGCTCCCAGTCTGCCCAGCGCCGCCAGTGCTCCCAGTCTGCCCAGCGCGGCCAGTGCTCCCAGTCTGCCCAGCCAGTGCCGCCAGACAACCAGTCTTCCAGATCTGCCCAGACAACCAGTCTCCCAGTCTGCCAGCGCCGCCAGTGCTCCCAGATCTGCCAGACAGCCAGAATCTTCCAGATCTGCTTGTCAACCTGAGTCTCTTCCAGATCTGCCAGCCAGCCAGTTTCTTCCAGATCTGCCAGACAACCAGTCTCTTCCAGATCTGCCAGACTTCCAGAATCTTCCAGATCTGGGCTTGTCAACCTGAATCTCTCCAGTTAGCTGCCCAGCCAGCCGAGCTGCCCCTCAGTTATGTGGGGACTGGGTGAGCCTACTAGGCCCTGCCTGGAGCTTATCCCAGGACGCGAAGGGGAGGAACAAGGACATTAATGGAGCTCCACGTCCTCTCAGAAATACTGCCACCATGGACAGATGCCCACCCGGACCCTCCTTATGCTTTTGAGGTGCATCCGGGAGTCCGCACCTTAGGGGGGGGGGGGGTTCTGTCACGCCTTGGTCATTGTATTTTGTGTTTTTGTTATATGTTTGGGTAGGCCAGGGTGTGACATGGGTTTATATGTTGTTTTCGTATTGGGGTTTGTATTATTTGGGATCGCGGCTGATTAGGGGTGTTGTTAGGCTTGGATGCCTGAGGCGATTCTCAATCAGAGTCAGGTGCTTATCGTTGTCTCTGATTGGGAACCGTATTTAGGGAGCCATAGTTTCGCTTTGTATTTCGTGGGTGATTGTTCCTGTCTTTGTGTAGTATTCACCAGATAGGCTATAATTAGTTTCACGTTCCGTTTGTTGTTTTTGTCTTTCAGTTATTTCATGTACCTCGTTTCTTGCATTAAAGTCATGAGTAACCTACACGCTGCATTTCGGTCCGACTCTCTTCTTTCAACCGACGAACGCCGTTACAGTAACTTTTAATTGTGTTCTATGTTCATCATCTCAAATCATTTTATAGTTGTTATACAATATGATTCAACAGTAACAATATTGCACATCCATCCTTCCTGAAACCGCTGTATTTGATTTCCCTGTTGGGTCAGATTTTCCCGCCAGATTTAGTGCTGCACATAACGAATGATAAGTTTACGCCACAAGCCCATTGGGTCGGTCTGAGACAAGGGGCAAATCTCAATTGCAACTCTTAGTCCACCTCTCCTCGTTTCCTTCTCCAAACCGATTGGATGAGAACAATGGAGGTCGCTCCACTCTGATCTTCTCGACGCATGGGAGAAGAGAGGATGCGAGGAGTATGCAATTGAGAATCATCCAGACACTGAACTGCTAATATTGATTAGGGGAATTTAGGAATATGAAGAGAGAGGAGGAGAGAGAGAGGGAGGGGGAGAGAGAGGGATAGAAAGAGGGAAAGACATAAGACCAGCAGAGGGAAAATTGACAGAAATGGGATGTTTATCAGTGGAGGCTCCTCAGAGGAGGAAGGGGAGGACCATCCTACTCAGTATATTTCTAGATTTTTTTTTGTGAAACATTAAAAATATATACTTTATAGGTAAAACTACACAAAAAATATTCACCTCAGCAAATAACTGATTAAGAGAGACTGTTTTGCAATGAAGGTCTACAGTAACCTCAACAGTACTCTGTAGGGTAGCACCATGGTGTAGCCGTAGGACAGCTATTTTCTATCCTCCTCTGGGTACATTGACTTCAATACAAAACCTATGAGCCTCATGGTTCTCACCCTCTTACATACTGTAGAATTACACAGTAATTATGATGACTTCCGGAGGATATCCTCCAACCTATCAGAGCTCTTGCAGCATGAACTGACATGCTAATCCAATCAAAGGATCAGAGAACTAATCTAGTACTGATAACATAAGCTTTAACTAGCTAGCACTGCAGTGTATACCATGTGGTTAGTAGTTGATTTCTTATAAAAAAATGTACTATATTTCGTTGTATTTTTTCTCTTTAAATTACTTAGCTAGCTCAGGCAGCTTTTTTAGCCAACTCAACAACCTGACTCAAACAGAGAGGAATTATATTTATGTTAGAGACCTGGCTAATGCTATCATACACTCCAACTCTTTCAAGTCAAGGTAAGCTTTCAGTTTTATAAATGTATTGCCACCGGGGGGGTGTAACTGCTACACTGCTTGCTGTACATTACTATTGGATTGTGAGTTTACTAACGTGTTAGGTCTACTAGCTATGTTGACTATGACGTTAGCTAATATGATGACAAGGATGTAGGCTGTGTGTAGCGGGTATGGTGTAAAGATTTGGCTTGGAGAGGCTTTTTTGCCTGGTCACAGACAGGTGTTGTGTTGTGCACTGAAGTCCACAAGCGAAGGGAAAATTTGAGAGGAGGAAAAAGCAAGTAGATGTGATGATGCTGTTTGTATGACTGCTATGAAAGTGAGCTGTGTGTGCAGGTGATTAGTGGTGGATTCAATCTGCCAATTCTGTTGCAAAATGTTTCTTTAACAGAAGCAAACTGAACAAAACCGGGATGGAGCTACCTGAATTTGTCCAATAGAAATTCTTGTTTTATTTGCAAAACAGAACGTTTTGCAACTGTTTGGACTAATGATTATAACTCTTAAATGTTTAACCCTTTTTTTCCATTTCCAATGACATACCCAAATCTAACTGCCTGTAGCTCAGGACCTGAAGCAAGCATATTCTTGATACCATTTGAAAGGAAGCACTTTGAAGTTTGAAATTAATGTAGGAGAATATAACAAATTAGATCTCACAAAAGATAACATGTGTTTTTTATACTTTTTGCATTTTAACTTGAAAATGTATTAATAAACCAATTTGGCAGATTTGGGCAACATTTTGAATATAAATGCAATGGTTCATTGATTCAGTCTAAAACTTTGCGTTATGCTAAAACTTTGCGTTATGCTAATTAGTTTCAGTTGATGACAATTCTCCTGGATCCGGGAGGAGTAGTTCCAAGAGTTAAAACCAAATGGCGCCCCATGGGTCTCCTGATGGCGGCCGGCATATATATCTGTAGCAACGCATTTTGCATTGCGGTGAGGGGACTTAGATAGCAGTACCACTTGGGAGGACCCATCCAAAAAGTATCAAAATACAGAGAGGTGTTGGTAAAGGTATATACAGTCGAAGTTAAATGTTTACATACACCTTAGCCAAATACATTTAAACTCACTATTTCACAATTTTCCCATTTAATCATAGTAAAATTTCCCTGTCTTAGGTCAGTTAGGATCACCACTTTATTTTAAGAATGTGAAATGTCAGAATAATAGTAAAGATAAATATTTATTTAAGCTTTTATTTCTTTCATCACATTCCTAGTTGGTCAGACGTTTACATACACTCAAGTAGTATTTGGTAGCATTGCCTTTAAAATTGTTTAACTTGGGGCAAACATTTTGGGTAGGCTTCCAAAAGTTTCCCACAATAAGTTGGGTGAATTTTGGCCCTTTCCTCCTGATAGAGCTGGTGTAACTGAGTCAGTTTTGTTGGCCTCTTGTTTACATTCTTTCTTTTTGTAACCACAATGTCACAAATAATTTGTTTTTACCATTCCAATTACCAGCCATCGGTGGGAGTCTCCGGTGCACAACCGAGTAAGAGGACAAGTACATTAGAGTGTTTAGTTTGACAAAAAGATGCCTCACAAGTCCTCAACAGTTGATTTTTTAAATCATTATTTTTAGCATTATTAGGCCTACTTTACAGTATTGTCGCCTACTCTATCTGTTCATAGGCCACTGTAATCGATGGGGGCTCAGGGCGGTACCATTCTGCTCATCTGATGAAGGTGCACATCGATCAGATTCAAACTTTAAAGACCGAGATCGAGTCATTGAAGGCAGAAAGATAAATATTTTTTGAGGGCAGAGATACGGACAACAGCTGATGCATTGGTCCAGAGCCAGGCAGACTTGGCGGAGAGCCAGACGCTGAAGAGGGTGAGGAATGAGATGGAGTCACAGTCCATGCTTGGCACACCTTTGTGCTCTGAAACTCCACCTTCGACAGGCAACATACCTGGCGGGTTCATCAGGTCATCGGTTCACCCTGACATTTACATTCCGCTTCTGACAACGGTCTTCAAAGTTTGAATCCATGTCCATGTGATCCATGTGTCTGATCCATGTGCACCTTCCTGAGCCTACAATAGGCGACATGAGTCTGATTAGTGTTGAGTAATGTGCTGTTAAAAGTGGTGTAGGTCTTATTTATTTAACTAGGATATGTGGGACGGTAGCGTCCTACCTTGTCAACAGCCAGTGAAAGTGCAGGGCGCAAAATTCATAACAACAAAAATCTCATAATTACAATTCCTCAAGCATACAAGTATTTTACACCATTTTAAAGATAAAATGCTTTACAGCACCACCAACTCACAGAAAAACACAGCCATTTTCCCAGCCAAAAAGAGGAGTCACAAAAAGCGCAAATGGAGATAAAATTGCATATTATTATTTGTATTGGATAGAATACACTCTGAAGGTTCTAAAACTGTTTGAATAATGGCAGGCGAAAACCTGAGAAAAATCCAACCAGGAGTGAGAAACCTGAGGTTTGTAGTTTTTCAAAGCTTGCCCTACCGAATACACAGTGTCTATGGAGTCAAGTTAAACTTCCTACTGCGTCCACTCAACCGTCTTTAGAAACTTGAATGAGGATTCTACTATAAAGGGGGTGCTCCTGAGCCCTGTTTGAGTCATTAGTCTGGCAGAGAGTCTCAGGCTCGTGACGCGCGCTACTGAAAGATTTAACTCTCGTTCCAGTGCTTTTCTTCAGAGATAGGATTTCTCCGGTTGGAACATTATTGATGTTTAATGTTAAAAATATCCTAAAGATTGATTCCATACATCGTTTGACTTGTTTCTACGACCTGTAATGGAACTTTTGTAGGTTTTGTCTGGAAGAAGTGCTCGCGCCTCATGAAGATTGATTACTGGGCTGAACACGCTAACAACAAGTGGATATTTGGACTTTATGGAACTTCATGGAACAAATCAGTCATTTAATGTCGAACTGGGAAACCACGGAGTGCCTTCTGATGAAAATCATCAAATGTAAGTGAATATTTATAGTGTTATTTCTAACTTCTGTTTACTCCAAAATGGAGATTATTTCTCTGGCTGGATTGGGCTCTGAGTGCCGTTCTCAGATTAAACTAATTTCCAAAAACTCCACAAATTTCTTGTTAACAAACTATAGTTTTGGCATGTCGGTTAGGACATCTACTTTGTGCATGACACAAGTCATTTTTTACAACAATTGTTGACAGACAGATTATGTCACTTACAATTCACTGTATCACAATTCCAGTGGGTCAGAATTTGAAATACACTATGTTGACTGTGCCTTTAAACAGCTTGGAAAATTCCAGAAAATGATGTCATGACTGTAGAAGCTTCTGATTGACATCATTTGAGTCAATTAGAGGTGTACCTGTGGATGTATTTCAAGGCATACCTTCAAACTCAGTTCCTCTTTGGAAAATCAGAAGAAATCAGCCAAACATTGTAGACCTCCACAAGTCTGGTTAATTCTTGGGAGCAATTTCCAAATGCCTGAAGGTACAATTAAAAGGCAATGCTACCAAATACTAATTGAGTGTATGTAAATATGTGATGAAATATATCATTATCTATACTATTATTTTGACATTTCACCTTCTTAAACAAAGTGGTGATCCTAACTGAACTAAGACAGGGAATGTTTATTATGTTGTCAGGAATTTTGAAAAACTGCCGACTTCAACTGTACATGGCTGGTGTATTCAAAATCAATGAGTTGAACCGGTGGAGCAGAATCCAACTTGCCCAAGGTGGTGGAGCAACATGGGTTAGGATCAGGTGATTCTGAACTCATGTAGCTGTTGTAGTTCTCTGTAACTCAATTGTTAGAGCATTTGCTTCCAGGGACTAACAGTATGTAAATGCATGCTTCCAGGGACTAACAGTATGTAAATGCATGCAGCATGACTGTAAGTTGCTCAAGATCTTTTTTTAAGTGTCTGCTAAATGGCATATATTATGTGGCTGTAGTTCGGGATTTTCTGGAAACTCCCCTTACGAAAGAAGATTGCAGTCAAAGTGTAGTATAATTGCGACTACGGTATGTTGCAAAAACTGCATCCAAAATACCACAGTTGATTGCAGTTACTGCACTTTCAAAACTCGTATATTTTTGTAAAAACTGATTTCTGTGCATGTGCAGTGTATTTTTTTTACGTAGCTGCTGTCCACTCCGCTACCTATGTAGCTGCTGCTCAGTGTTTCGCTGCCGGTTTGATTAGTGAATAATCATTTTTTCTGGTGTAGCCTATCAAAATGTCATGATGTAAACAAAGGACATGGTCGACATGTTCGAACAATTGCATTCCAAGCATCACGATTTCATGCTCTTTTTTCAGGAATGGTGTCAGGCTACATGTTGTAAATAGACATGATCAAGGACCAAAACAAACAGCAAATGCATCCAAACAGTTTATACAGTCAGAAACCTAATGTAATCATTGTGTGCTAGGAATATGTGACGAATTACTAAACTTTTTACGACACAAAACTGAATGCCCCAATACCTTTGGTCCCCTAAAATGAGGGGACCATGTAAAAAAAAGTAGTGTGATTTCAAAATGTTTCACCTGATGTGGAGGCAAACACCCTCAATTTAAAGCTGACAGTCAGCACTTTGACCTCATACTCATTGTATCATTTCAAATCCAAGGTGCTGGAGTGCAGAGCCAAAACAACAAACAATGTCACTGTCACAATACTTTGTGCTCACTGTATCTAGTCAACATATCAGACACAAGCAAGACAAAAACCAGCAGTCTAATTTGTGTTTGAATGTTCTTTTTTTAGAGAAACAACAAATATCGGTACATATAAGTATTATATCAGCTGAAAGCGTAATTTCTTGTTAATATAACTGCATGGTCCAATTTACAGTCGCTATTACTGAGAACAAATGCCATGCTATTGTTTGAGGAGAGCTCAAAACAACAAAACACTTTTTTCACCGCGATAGGTTTGATAAATTCACCTCTGAAGGTGAAATGTGCACTTACATTCTGATATCTTGGTCCAATTTATTATACTAAGGGTCCAAGAGATAACATGAAGTGTCGTTTTGTTAGATAAAATTATTTTTCATATCCTAAAAAAGGTCCATATAGCATGCACGATCGATTTTGTTTTTTCCACTCATTCAACTTGCAAAGAAAATAATCTGAGAAAATGTTACCATAAATGTTGTTTCAACCTGTCAAATTACATTCGGATTAATTCTTCAGAGATCCTAGAACGTAACCAGACTTCACTATATCATTAGGAGTGTAGTATATTCTATAGGACACCAAAGTTGGACAGAGAGCAACGCCTTCATGGCGCGCCGGCGACACGGGGGTCTTCACATGATTGACTGTATCTGTCGCACAATTTTCCTGCTAACCTTGTGCGACAGCAAGCTATTTCCCTTTGGACTAAAATTGCAAGAATATGGAGAGTTATGAAAACTGGGTGAATTTGCAAATGTTGAACTTACAATATGGCTACTAATACTGGAAAAGCTAAATCAAAGTCCAAGTATACAGATTTGACGATATTCTTGTCAAAAAATGTAATGTAAATGTAAATGTACATTTAGGCGAATCGTGAAGGACACCTGGGTGACTTCAGACTAAATGTCATGTAACTTATACTTCCAGTTATCAGTCTGAAACTGCACATACACTGCTGCCCTCTTGTGGACACCATCGGAATTACCAGAGTGATGGCAAGATTTGGGACCTTTCTGTTGGTGGTGGAAGAATACAAATATATAAAAACATTTTTTTTCTTTGTATTTTCTTCTACCAGATCTATGTTGTTATATTCTCCTACATTCACATTTCCACAAACAGTACCAAGAATATGAATGTCCATGCTTCAGGGCCTGAGCTACAGATTTGTGTATGTCATTTTAGGTCAACATTTTAAAACGGGGACTATCTCTTAAAAGCTTTTAACCATAATTTTATCATCTCACTTTAATGGGAATGTAGTAGAAGACGTTTTTTCACCATTTTCAAAACTATTCATGCTTATTCCTACTAATCAGGTGCGCTGGAGCTGTCCTTGTCATGTGCGCTCCTAATGTCTTGATAAAATACATGTCTTTATTCTCTTCACAAATGGCAAACTCATTATTGTTATCATATTTCGTCATATCATTTTCAAACATTCCATCACTTGTTGACGTTATTCTTATAATTTCATTTTACTTTTACACCTTTTTCATGTTATCCAATTGGTAGTTGCTGCAACTCCCCTACGGACTCGGGAGAGGCGAAGGTCGAAAGCCATGGGTCCTCTGAGGCCTGACCCTGCCAAGCCGCACTGCTCGCTTAACCCGGAAGCAAGCCGCACCGATGTGTCAAAAGAAACACAGTTCAGCAAGGGGACCGAAGTCAGTTTGCAGGCACCCCGGGTGGATTAGAAATGATGTAGACAATTACATTGATAGAAGCCAAAATCTATCTGCAATATTAAAGCTTATCTATCTCCCCAACATCAACAAAATATTATAAAAGCAATATTTTCTTTGAGGAGACAACGGCCTGTGCTTACACATTTATTTTATTTTACGCCAGGTCATCAGTTTACATTGTGTTACTTTCATCCCACCTGTTTCTCCTGTAACCTCTCCCAGATTAGCTAGCATGATACTTGAAACCTATGCTGTCTTTTAGTGACTAGATGGGTTATGTAAATTACATATGTTTGGAACCTGAAACAACTCTACTATTTTTTTACAATGCTCAAAACCACTTTTTGTTGATAACTCGGTGGAACATGGTCGGACTGGGCTATTTTTTTTTTGTGGCAGGGAGCTCATCCTCCACATTAGGAACTAGCTTACTTCACTGCATCATTCTGCTTCTGTGTTATTTTAGAAAATGGGAGTGTTACTTTTGCCCTGTGTTTCTTTCTTCCCAGCTCTCCCCTAGTGTTATTTTTTAGCAACTCTGGCTAGTGGCTACGATATGGATACGATATGGCATTAACTGAAAAGATTAGCCTACCTCATCACACAAAACAAAACTAGTGCAACTGCAATATCCATTACAAGATAGAGAAGGTTGTAGCCTTCATAATGACCTTGAATATTCAGTCAAATCTGATGAAGTTTTTATTTCAGCTGTCCAGGAATATATGGAAGAGACATTCAGTAGACTACATCATAGTTCAGAAAGGGGTGAGTAAAGAGAGACGTGAGGGGAGGTGTGAGCAGCAGCAACATATAATAAATGGTTTCCGGATCTCTAGCTCTGAAAACTCTGATTCATGCATCTTGACAGAGGACCTCTTACAAGCACAAAAGGCTGATGCAGGTTGAGGGTGTTTACAAACCAGACTCATTGAATAAATATTGAAAAGCTCTGTTAAGAGGCCCATTTACAGTAAACATCTAATTTCCTCCAGATCTGTAGTGTTAGGGGGAAATAACCGAGGCAGGCAGGCATCTGGCTTCATGCTCCGCTGTCGCCTTGCAGCAAATCAACAGTAGGATGCCTTAGTGCCTTCACTCTCTCAATGGACCATTCATGAGAGCTTGAGCAGGTGTCATTGATTCTGGGAAAAGAACAGACCGTACCGAGGCGGAGACATGTTTCTAAAATAATAGGCCTAATTGATGTCTGTGAATATAGATGTGGGTGAAAAGGGAGAGAGAATGTGAGTTGTCCCTTGAGAGAAAGGGATTTGTGAAGGAAGTGTTTGCAGGTTTCGAGTCTCTGATGAAGCTATCAAGGTTGTCTGACTACATACACTCAAAATGGGTGTAACATCTGCTTCCAACTCACACCCTCAAAAACCTAGATCCCCTGAACGCAGCACCTGTATGTCATTAACACACACTATTTACTTAAGTTCTTTGCACCCCATCACTGTATTGTTTGTTTGTGAAAGCATTGCTTGCAAATCTATGCCGGCATGTCTGTATGTCAACCCAAATACCAGATTCAAATTATCATTTTTGTATTCAAAAAGTGTTTGTGGGTATAAAAGAACAACAATATCTGGACATAACTGATATCCATAAGCCCTTTAAATTTCCAACTATTCTGAACTACAATCAGGGAACGTACGTAATCACAGACAATTTCAGAGTAAAGTGGAGGGAAAAAGTATGGCACTAGGTTACAGTAGTCTTTAATTACCTTGCCTAGAGTGTCAAAGTGTCAAATTTGAGGCATAATACATGGTCTCTTGGAAAAAATGTATGTACAATACATTCGGAAAGGAAAGCTGGCACCATCCCTATGGTGAAAGATGGCAGTGGCAGCATCATACTGTGGGGAAGTTTTTTAGCGGCAGGGACTGTGAGACTAGTCAGGATCGAAGGAAAGGTGAACCGAGCAAAGTACAGTGGTTCTTCCTTTTAAACCTTTTTTTGTAAGAACATATTATATGGGGCTGATTTTAAGAAATGTTGTTAAATTAATTTGATTAGTATTATGGTGTTTCTATTCCAAGAAAAACAAATAACTCTCTGGGTTTCTGTTAGGATGGAATGGAAAATATGGCGCTGTACAATGTCAAAGTCGGGAGTAGGCTACAGTACTGGGATATTTAGCTAAAGAATCGGGTACGCACGAGTCCTGGGTTCAATTCCTCGATAGGGAAAAGGAGTCGGCTGTCCATGTAAATAAGAATTTGTTCTTAACTGACTTGCCTAGTTAAATAAAGGTTACACTATAAGCCTCACATTTCTACACCATAATTGTAGTCTAACCAATACCCAAACGGAGATTCTGTGAAAATAAAAATCTCATTAATTTATCACGACCAGCCCCCATGCTTGTCTCAGAGCACCGAGAAACGGTGCTAAAATAGTTGTAGGCTGTTGCTTCTAACTTCAATATGGTCTTTAACTTCTTGGTGACAAGGGGGCAGTATTGAGTAGCTTGGATGAATAAGGTGCCCAGAGTGAACTTCCTGCCAGTATTTCCCAGATGCTAAGGGAGGGAAAATATTATTTGATCCCCTGCTGATTTTGTACATTTGCCCACTAGCAAAGAAATGATCAGTCTATAATTTTAACCTTTCTAGCGCAGGCGTTCCGCTAGTGGAACCCCTTGACAACATTCCGCTGAAAAGGCAGTGCGCAAAATAAAATAAAAATTGGGAAATATGTAACTTTCACACATTAACAAGTCCAATAAAGCAAATGAAAGATACATTTCTTGTTAATCTACCCATCATGTCCGATTTCAAAAATGCTTTACAGCGAAAGCAAAACATATGATTATGTTAGATCACCGCCCAGTCAAAATAAACACAGCGATTTTTTTTTCCAGCCAAAGATAGGAGTCATAAAAAACGTTCCCGTTTTAAACAAGATATTTTGTCACAAAAAGATGCTCGACAATGCATATAATTGACAGCTTTGGATAGAAAACACTGACATTGTCTGTGAGTGCAACACAACTGATGTTACAGGCGAAACCCAGATAAAAATCAAATCAGGAAGTGCCGCATTTTTTGAAACCGCCTCATGCCAATGACTCCTTACATGGCTGTGAATGACCTTACGTTTTCTACGTATTCCCCAAGGTGTCTACAGAATTGTGACATGTTTTTACGCATTTATGTTGAAGAACAGTCGTAAGGGACAACATTTAGCAAGTGGTCACATGATGTCTCTGCAGAAAATATATTAAAGTAAAGTACAGTAAAGTACTGAGGTAGCCATTTTTCCAATCGCTTCTTATGAAAATTCCAATTGTCTCGACGGATATATTCTCGAATAGACATGTTAAAAACACCTCGAAGATTGATTCTAAACAACGTTTGCCATGTTTCTGTCGATATTATAGAGCAAATTTGGACAAAAGTTTGGCGTTGTGGTGGCCGCATTTTCCGGTCGATTTATCAGCCAAACGTGAAGAACAAACGGGAGCTATTTCGCCTACAAAAATTATATTTTGGGGAAAAAGGAACATTTGCTATCTAACTGGGAGTCTTCTGAGTGAAAACATCCAGAGTTCTTCAAAGGTAAATGATTTAATTTTATTGCTTTTCTTATTTTCGTGAAAATGTTGCCTGCTGCCAGCAGAGCCTAGCATAGCATTATGCCATGATAAACTTACACAAATGCTTGTCTAGCGTTGGCTGTAAAGCATATTCTGAAAATCTGAGATGACAGTTTGATTGACAAAAGGCTAAGCTGTGTCTCAATATATTTCATTTGTGATTTTCATGAATAGGAACATTTTCTAGGGGTATTTATGTCCACTGCATTATGCTAATTAGTTTGAGGCTATGATTACGCTCCCGGATCCGGGTTTGAGAGTCACAAGAAATTTAACCTCTTAGAACTTCCCCTCCTGGATCCGGGAAAATTGTCATAACGCAACGGACAAAAAATATTTATAGAAAATATTAATATTCATGAAATCACAAGTTAAATATAGTGAAATACAGCTTAACATTTTGTTAATCAACCTGTCATCTCAGATTTTGAAATTACGCTTTACAGCCATAGCAAGAGAAGCATTTGTGTAAGTTTAACGATAGCCTAGCATAGCATTATGTCCAGCTAGCAGCACACAACTTGGTCATGTAGATCAGAAAAGCAATCAAATTAAATCGTTTACCTTTGATGAGCTTCGGATGTTTTCACTCACGAGACTCCCAGTTCGACAGCAAATGTTAATTTTGTCCAATAAAGATTATCTTTATAGCCGAAATACCGTTTGTACTTCAGGTTTCGTTGAGAAATCCACCGGAAACTGCGGTCACGACAACGCCGAAAAATATTCCAAATTAGATACATAATATCGACAGAAACATGGAAAACGGTTTTTTATAATCAATCTTCAAGGTGTTTTTCAAATACCTATTCGATAATATATCAACCAGGACAGGTGGCTTCTTAATAGGATAGAGAAACAATGGCCGCATTTGTCTATTACGCACAAATCACCACTGACGCAATGTCGCTCACGCTCCTTTTTCTAAATAAAAGCCTGAAACTATGTATTGTGACACTAGACACATTAGGGAACCCATAGAAAACGGAAGCTGGTTGATATCCCATTCACTGCTCAATAGGGATGCATAGGAAGGCAGAGCTTTGTAAATAAGAGTCCCTTCCTGATTGGATTTTTCTCATGCTTTCGCCTGCATTATCAGTTCTGTTATACTCACAGACAATATTTTTACAGTTTTGGAAACATTAGTGTTTTCTATCCTAAGCTGTCAATTATATGCATATTCTAGCATCTTGTCCTGACAAAATAGCCTGTTTACTTTGGGAACGTTATTTTTCCCAAAATGAAATAGTGCCCCCTAGTTTCAAGAGGTTTAACCTCTTGCTCCTACCTGACACGCAGGCGTCCCATCTAGACATCTGGAAATGCAAATGCGCTACGCTAAATGCTAATAGTACTAGTTAAAACTCAAACGTTCATTAAAATACACATGCAGGGTATTGAATTAAAGCTACACTCATTGTGAATCCAGGCAATAAGTCAGATTTTTTAAATGCTTTTCGGCGAAAGCATGAGAAGCTATTATCTGATAGCATGTAACACCTCAAAAGACCCGCAGGGGACGTAAACAAAATAATTAGCATAGTCGTCGCTACACAAACCGCACAAATAAAATATAAAATATTCATTACCTTTGACCATCTTCTTTGTTGGCACTCCTAGATGTCCCATAATCACTATTGGGTCTTTTTTTCGATTAAATCGGTCCATATATAGCCTAGATATTGATCTATGAAGACTGTGATAAACGGAAAAAAATAGCGTCTTATAACGTAACAACATTTTTTAAAATAAAAAAAGTCGATGATAAACTTTCACAAAACACTTCAAAATACTTTTGTAATGCAACTTTAGGTATTAGTACACGTTAATAAGTGACCAAATTGATCACGAGGCGATGTATATTCTTTAGCTGTCCGTCTGGAAATAATGTCTGGGTAAATCTCAACCAAAATATCCGGTCGGAGACCTGAAGAAATGGCTTGTCTCTTCTTCGTTTGACCAAGAAACAAAGCCTAGGCAAATGACAAGACTGTTGACATCGTGTGGAAGCTGTAGGTATTGCAACCTCAGCCCCAGAAATTGTGGTTCGCCTTTATCAATGGGTTGAAGTGGTGGATGGATATATATTTCCATTTTCAGTGATCAGATTTTCCTGCGCTTTTCGATGAAACGCACGTTCTGTTATAGTCACAGCCGTGATTTAACCAGTTTTATAAACGTCTGAGTGTTTTCTATCCACACATACTAATCATATGCATATACTATATTCCTGGCATGAGCTGCAGGGCGCTGAAATGTTGCGCGAATTTTAACAGAATGTTCGAAAAAGTAGGGGGTAGGAGTAACAGGTTAATGACTCCAACCTATGAGTATGTAAACTTCAGACTTCAACTGTATATGATTTCTTTAATTTCAGTCCTTTTTCCTTGTTTGTTTTTTTACGAGAGGAAGGATCTGTGAAAGAAAGGATCCATTTCCAATTTTAATTAGCTGTCTTTGTAACACTAACAGACACATTCAGACCAGCATTATCCCTTCAAAGCTTTAATTAACAAGCCACTCAGTTTCAAAACATCAAAAGGTCTGTGTTAGAGAGAGTATGTGTGAACAGTGTGTACTTCCATGTGTCTGCACTAAGGTGTTCCATTACTCACACTCTCACATATAATTGTGCTGTGTGTTGCTGGTCTGGAGAGGAATGAACATACATTAGTGGATTATGCCCTAATCTCAATGCATCACCTCACATTTATGCCAG
Source organism: Oncorhynchus gorbuscha (assembly GCF_021184085.1). Classification (NCBI taxonomy): domain Eukaryota; kingdom Metazoa; phylum Chordata; class Actinopteri; order Salmoniformes; family Salmonidae; genus Oncorhynchus; species Oncorhynchus gorbuscha. The sequence continues at coordinate 33,237,608 of NC_060193.1, read as the reverse complement.
CGGAACACATTCAACTGAGGGAAGCCGTGTGCAAAAGCACTGATCTGTCTGTCTGTATTTCTATTTCTTTCAGTCATGATGATGAGGGAAAGAAGAGAGGAAATGTACCAGAGGGATGCTGGTGGCTTACTTTATATCTCCTGAACTCTCTGGAGAATTAGGCGACACAACATTGAATGCATCAACTCCATAAAGCATTTCCTGCAATTGTCTTTCAGCAATTTGTTACATGTACTGTATATGTACCAACATGTACAGTACATAGAGAAATGAAAACATTACTTGTTTCTATTCCTGGAGACAGTGGACCGTTTCCCATTCACCTGGATGGGTCATCATCCCAATCAACGGCCTGTTAGTCAGCCAGCGATGCATTCAGATGCACTCTGAATCTGCGTATCCCATCTGCTACGAATTTATCTCACCTGCCATCCCTGTCTCAAACAGAGAGGGATGTGCATGACATTGTTCTATGTATATTCATAATGTTCCTGTGACAACTGAGGTGCTAGTTTATTCGGGGAGTTCATGATTCAATCGAATACTTCTGAAAGTTTGTGATCAACAAAGTCTTTAGATAAAGGTGAATTTGAACTTCAAGTCGCATCACATCTTGTAAATGCAGCGGCCTATATCAAACAGTGAGCAATGTCTTAATTGGATGTTTGTTGGTATGTTTTAAATTGATAGGGACGGATTGCAGTCGTAGTGGTAGGTCCCGCAGTGGTAGATACTGATAAAATAGTAGCTAGTGATGACCATCTCATGGAGGATCGATGCGGCACTATCTTGACACTAGAAGAGACCCAAATATAGACACAGGAGGCAAATGGTTGGATTTTAAGATGTTTAATAAATCCAAAGGGAATAGGCAAGAATGGTTATGGACAGGCAAAAGGTCAAAACCAGATCAGAGTCCAGGAGGTACAGAGTGGCAGGCAGGCTCGAGGTCAGGGCAGGCAGAATGGTCAGGTACAGAATCCAGAACAGGCAAGGGTCAAAACCGGGATGAAAAGAAAAAGGAGAAAAGGCAAAGCAGGAGACCGGAAAGAAACGCTGGTAAGCTTGGACACAAACTGGCACAGAGAGACAGGAAACACAGGGATAAACACACTGGGGAAAACAAGTGACACCTGGAGGGGGTGGAGACAATAACTAGGACAGGTGAAACAGATCAGGGTGTTGACAGGCACAGAATAATGGATCTAAAATATACTTTATCACAGGAAATCAATGGATTCCCTTAGAAATCACACTGGCTGGCTGGAAATGTCTTCTGATTGGGAGGATCAGTAACTTAAATGAAAACCAGGTGGGAGACATTTAACTTCAGTTTATTTAGTGTTTCCAGCTGAGTGGAAAGTTTCTTGTAGATACCAGCTGTGTGACATTGAGTGAAGGCTTAAAACACTGAATGCATTTACAGTGGTTCTTCCTTTAAAAGTTGCGTCATAATGCACCACACTTTGCGGGGTGCAGCAGATTTCTATGGTGTTTCTATAAGTGTCAGCCATTGTTGCCATTAATGCTAGTTAGTGCTAGTTTGACCACCAGAGGGCATTTTTGAGAAGCATTTGACTTTATTAACATGTACTAGAAAATATAAAACCTTTTTGTGTAATGACAGAGTTTACTTGGATTGCTTTTCTATTCCAAGGAAAAACGAAACCCTCAGGGTTTCTTTTAGGAAACCACGGCATTGTACAACATGACTGGTCGGGAGTATGATACAGCACTAAAATCAAAATAATCCTAACCTTTCAACACTCTAATTGTAGTCTAACCAATACCCAAACAAATATTCAGTGAAAATGTATTTATCAAGACTAGTCCCCATGCTTTTCTCAGAGCAGCGCGAAACGGTGCTGAAATAATGGACCACACATGGATAGGCTATTAGTTCAAATGTCACAAAAATGGAACAAATACCATTCTTAAACTCTGGGGAGGGTAATAGGAGGTGAACTGCAATGCTTAATGCTATATTTCACGTGTTTCTGTGTGTGTGTTCCGAACTCTCTCTCGGTCACACCCTAATCTGTTTCACCTGTCCTTGATTGTCGCCCATCTTCCCCATTATCCCCTATGTATTTATACCTGTATTCTCTGGTTGTCTGTTTCCAATTGATCTTGTTTGTCAAGTCAACCAGCGTTTTTTGTAACAGCAACTTTTTTTCCCCAGTCTCTCTTTTCTCATCCTCCTGACTTTGACCCTTGCCTGTACTGACCCTGAGCTCGCCCGCTTGACCCCTCTGCCTACCCCTGACCCTGAGCCTGCCTGCCGTTCTGACCTTTGCTTTCCCTCTGGATTATCGACCTCTGCCTGACCTGACCCTGAGCCTGCCTGCTGTCCTGTACCTTTGCCGCTGTTGCTGTAATAAACTTTGCTACTTCGACACAGTCTACATCTGGGTCTTGTCTTTATCCTGATTCTCACTCACTCACTCACTCACTCACTCACTCACTCACCACTCACTCACTCACTCACTCACTCACTCACTCACTCACTCACTCACACACACTTGCTGTCTTGACCTCTGAATGCTTGGCTATGAAAAGCCAACTGGTATTTACTCTAAGGTGCTGATCAGTTGCACACTATAACCACTGTTTATATTATTTGACCCTGCTGGTCAACTATGAATGTTTGAACAGCTTGACAAATGATCTAGCCTTTATGGCCATGTACTCTAATCTCCAACCAGTTTGGATTGAAGTATAACTTTTGTATGACTGACGCCTTTAGTGAGAGGTCTAATGCTTTGATGTTTAATCATTTCTGCCCTCCGATTTCATATTCATTATATAAATAGGCCTATGTTCACCTTCATCAGATGAACCGCAACATGTTGGCTAAAGTGATTTAATTCATGAATGCATTTGAAAGTTTTTAATATTGTGATAGTGATTTGTTTTCCAACAATTATTAATATTAACCCTGCATTTTAATTATGTTTAAGCCCTTTAGATATTCTGCTGGAGGCATTTTGTTTTTCACAAGCTTAGCAGGCTGTGAGTTCTGCAAACAATCCAACCTAACTAATAAATACATGTTGATGGTTGCCATTGTGAATAATCCAATAATAATTGGTAAGATTCATAAAAGGAAACTAAATGTAAATACTGGCAGATCAATAAAATGTCTTTGTAGAGTATACCTAATTACATTTTGAGGATTCAAAATTAATATATAAGGGGCTTTTTTACAATTAATTCAGGTTAAATAAATAAATGTATATATTTGTAGGGGTTGACTTAAAACAGTGCATTTGGCGGTCTCTGTAAGATGGATTCACTGATGGTTGAAGATGATGAGCGATCGGCAAAGGCGATCAACTTTGCTCTAATCACAGAAGACAGTTGAAGAACCTTGAGTGGACTAATAGAAACGCTCTGTAAGACATTTTATATATACACACTACCATTCAAAAGTTTGGGCTCACTTAGAAATGTCCTTGTTTTTGAAAGCACATTTAATGTCCATTACCTTAAGGTATAGGGGCAGCATTTTCACTTTTGAATAAATAGCGTGCCCAATTTCACCTTCCTGCTACTCATGCCAGGAATATGAGATATGCATATAATTAGTAGATTTGGATAGAAAACACTCTGAAGTTTCTAAAACTGTTTGAATCATGTCTGTGATTATAACAGAACTTGTAGCAGGCAAAACCCTGAGGACTAACCGTTCAGAATTATTTTGTTTTTTGTCTCTGTCTGTTCACTGTGTTCTCATTGGCAAAGTATATTTCTTAGGAACCTGTTTTCAGTTCCTACCGCTTCCACTGGATGTCAACCGTCTTTGGAATTTGGTTGAGGTTATTCATTTGTGCAATGAAGAAGTAAGCCATATAGGAACTGGGTAACACTGTTGAGAGTGAGTAAGACGTTAAAAGTAGCATGGTTTGTTGTCTTCCTGTATTGAACTCAGATAGACCCGTCTACAATTTGATCGATTATTAACGTTTAAAAATACCTAAAGTTGTATTACAAAAGTAGTTTGAAATATTTTGGCAATGTTTATAGGCGACTTTTGAAATATTTTGTAGTGATATTTTTTGGAAGTTGTTTTTTTCTGGATCAAACGCGTCAAATAAATGGACATTTGGAAAAATATGGATGGAATTAATCGAACAAAAGGACCAATTATGATGTTTATGGGACATATTGGAGTGCCAACAAAAGAAGCTCGTCAAAGACAATGCATGTTTTATATTTTATTTCTGCGTTTTGTGTAGCTCCTGCAGGGTTGAAATATGCTACCCTGTTTGTTTACTATTGTGCTATCATCAGATAATAGCTTCTTATGCTTTCGCCGACAAGCCTTTTTAAAATCTGACATGTTGGCTGGATTTACAATGAGTGTAGCTTTAATTGAATATCTTACATGTGTGATTTAATGAAAGTTTGATTTTTATATTTTATATATATATTTTTAATTTGCTGCACTGCATTTTCCCTGTTTTTTGCCCAAGTGGGACGCAACCGTCCCCTATCCTAAAGAGGTTAAAATAACATCATATTGATCAGAAATACAGTGCAGACATTATTGTTGTAAATGACTATTGTAGCTGGAAACGGCTGATCCTTTTTACATTTTTTTAAGGAATGTCTACATAGGCGTACAGAGGCCCATCATCTGCAACCATCACTCGTGTTTTCCAATGGCAAGCTGTGTAAGCTAATATAAGTTTACCATTTAAAAGGCTTATTGATCATTAGAAAACCCTTTTACAATTATGTTAGCACAGCTGAAAACTGTTCTGATTAAAGAAGCAATAAAACTGGCTTTCTTTAGACTAGTTGTGTATCTGGAGCATCATCATTTGTGGGTTCAATTACAGGCTTAAAATGGCCAGAAACAAAGATCTTTCTCCTGAAACTCGTCAGTCTATTCTTGTTGTGAGAAATGGCCAATAAACTGAAGATCTCGTACAACGCTGTGTACTACTCCCTTCACAAAACAGCGCAAACTGGCCCTAACCAGAATATAAAGAGGAGTGGAAGGCCCAGGTGCACAACTGAGCAAGAGGACAAGTACATTAGAGGTTCGAGTTTGAGAAACAGACGCCTCACAAGTCCTCAACTGGCAGCTTCATTAAATAGTACCTGCAAAACACCAGTCTCAACGTCAACAGTGAAGAGGCAACTCCAAGATGTTGACCTTCTAAGCAGAGTTGCAAAGAAAAAGCCATATCTCCAGACTGACCAATAAAAATAAAAGATTAAGATGGGAAGAACACAGACACTGGACAGAGGAAGATTGTGTTATGGACAGACAAATCTTAGTTTGAGGTATTCATATCACAAAGAAGAACATTGTGAGATGCAGAAAAATGAAAATATGCAGAAGGAGTGCTTAACACCATCTGTCAAGCATTGTGGAGGTAATGTGATTGTCTGGGGGTGCTTTGGTGGTGGTAAAGTGGGAGATTTGTGCAGGGTAAAAGGGATCTTGAAGAAGGAAGGCTATCACTCCATTTTGCAACGCCGTCCCTGTGGACGGCGCTTAATTGGAGCCAATTTCCTTCTACAACAGAACAATGACACAAAACACAGCTCCAAACTATGCAAGAACTATTTAGGGAAGAAACGGTCAGCTGGTATTCTGTCTATAATGGAGTGGCCACCACAGTCACCGGATCTCAACCCTATTGAGCTGTTGTTGGTGCTGCTTGACTGTATTAGCGGCCCACGCTTGGATTGCGTCCTACCTGACAGGTCGCTCCTACCAGGTGGCGTGGCGAGAATCTGTCTCCTCACCACGCGCTCTCACCACTGGTGTCCCCCAGGGCTCTGTTCTAGGCCCTCTCCTATTCTCGCTATACACCAAGTCACTTGGCTCTGTTATAACCTCACATGGTCTCTCCTATCATTGCTATGCAGACGACACACAACTAATCTTCTCCTTTCCCCCTTCTGATGACCAGGTGGCGAATCGCATCTCTGCATGTCTGGCAGACATATCAGTGTGGATGACGGATCACCACCTCAAGGTGAACCTCGGCAAGACGGAGCTGCTCTTCCTCCCGGGGAAGGACTGCCCGTTCCATGATCTCGCCATCACGGTTGACAACTCCATTGTGTCCTCCTCCCAGAGCGCTAAGAACCTTGGCGTGATCCTGGACAACACCCTGTCGTTCTCAATCAACATCAAGGCGGTGGCCCGTTCCTGTAGGTTCATGCTCTACAACATCCGCAGAGTACGACCCTGCCTCACACAGGAAGCGGCGCAGGTCCTAATCCAGGCACTTGTCATCTCCCGTCTGGATTACTGCAACTCGCTGTTGGCTGGGCTCCCTGCCTGTGCCATTAAACCCCTTCAACTCATCCAGAACGCCGCAGCCCGTCTGGTGTTCAACCTTCCCAAGTTCTCTCACGTCACCCCGCTCCTCCGTTCTCTCCACTGGCTTCCAGTTGAAGCTCGCATCCGCTACAAGACCATGGTGCTTGCCTACGGAGCTGTGAGCGGAACGGCACCTCAGTACCTCCAGGCTCTGATCAGGCCCTACACCCAAACAAGGGCACTGCATTCATCCACCTCTGGCCTGCTCGCCTCCCTACCACTGAGGAAGTACAGCTCCCGCTCAGCCCAGTCAAAACTGTTCGCTGCTCTGGCCCCCCAATGGTGGAACAAACTCCCTCACGACGCCAGGACAGCGGAGTCAATCACCACCTTCCGGAGACACCTGAAACCCCACCTCTTTAAGGAATACCTAGGATAGGATAAGTAATCCCTCTCACCCCCCCTTTAAGATTTAGATGCACTATTGTAAAGTGACTGTTCCACTGGATGTCATAAGGTGAATGCACCAATTTGTAAGTCGCTCTGGATAAGAGCCTCTGCTAAATGACTTAAATGTAATGTAAATGTATTACTATTGTAGCTGGAAACGTACGTAAGAAGTTCCCATCAAGCCAATCCAACTTGTGGGAGGTACTTCAGGAAGCATGGGGTGGAATCAATTCAGATTACCTCAACAAATTGACAACTAGAATGCCAAAGGTCTGCAAGGCTATAATTTCTGCAAATTGAGGATTATTTGACGAAAGCAGGGTTTGAAGAACAATTGTTATTTAAATTAAAAATCATTATTTATTATCTTGTCAACGTCTTGACTATATTTCTTATTCATTTTGCAACTCATTTTGCAACTCATTTCATGTATGTTTTCATGGAAAACAAGGACATTTCTAATTGAACCTAAACTTTTGTACGGAATGCCTATGTAGATATACCGCAAAAAAATCAGACATTTCCAGCTACAATAGTCATTTACAACATACTATATTACTGATCAATTTGATGTTAATGTAATGGACCAAGAAAATAGCTTTTCTTTAAAAAACAAGTACATTTCTAAGCGACCCCAGACTTTTGAAAGATGGTGTGTATATATATAAAAAATGGATATATGTTTTGTTTCAGAACATTAACAATGTTTGTTCTCTTGTTTTGTACTGACCTGTTGTTTTGACCCAATGATTCGTCTGACAAAGAATTTAGCAGGCTCAGGCATTGATCAAAGCTGGTGAGACATTCAATGACATTTCTTTCAATGTAAGATTATAGCAATATTTAGTTATGTTTAGGCTTATTTACATTGACAGTGGTAAGAAAAAGTATCTGAACCCTTTGGAATTTCCTGGATTTCTGCATAAATTGGTCATCAAATTTGATCTGACAACAATAGACAAACATAGTGTTCTTAAACTAATAACACAAAAAGTATTGTATGTTTCTTGTTTATATTGAATACATCATTTAAACATTCATAGTGTAGGTTGGAAAAAGCATGTGAACCCCTAGAGGCTAATGACTTCTCCATAAGCTAATTGGAGTCAGGAGTCAGCTAACATGGAGTCCAATAAATGAGACAAGATTGGAGATGTTGGTTAGAGTTGCCTTGCCCTGTAAAAAACACTCACAAAATTTGAGTTTGCTATTCACAACAAGCATTGCCTTTTGTGAACCATGCCTCGAACAAAAGATATCTCAGAAGACCTGAGATTAAGAATTGTTGTGTCATGCAGGTGATAGAGGACCCAAAAGCGACTTAACAGAAGCAGAGTTTAATAATGTTCAAAACGGAATAACTGACATCCTCTAGATTTGTAGAGGGGAAAACAACTGGAGAAGCGGCCACAGACTGCAGGTTGTCATTCGGGTAGGCGCAGGCCGTAGTCGACTGAGACACCTGCTCACACGCAGCGTCTGATGAAGGCACAAAACACGACAGAACAGGGTGATACACAATCACGGCAAAAACACGACAGGACAGGGCGAAACGCAATCACAGCATGGAATATACAATATAAGGAACCGACGGAACAGGAACGGATCACAAAGGAATAAATAGGGAGTCTAATCAGGGGAAAGGATCGGGAACAGGTGTGGGAAGACTAAATGATGATTAGGGGAATAGGAACAGCTGGGAGCAGGAACGGAACGACAGAGAGAAGAGAGAGCGAGAGAGTGAGAGAGGGAGGGGGAGAGAGAGGGATAGAACCAAACAAGACCAGCAGAGGGAAACGAATAGCATGGGGAGCACAGGGACAAGACATGACAATAAATGACAAACATGACAGTACCCCCCCACTCACCGAGCGCCTCCTGGCGCTCTCGAGGAGGAACACTGGCAGCAACGGAGGAAATCATAGATCAAACGGTCCAGCACGTCCCGAGAAAGAACCCCACTCCTCTCCTCAGGACCGTAACAGAAAAACGATAAAAAGGAAACTAGGGTACTACTCTAAAAAAAAAAAAAAAATGAGAACTAGGGACAGACTGAGACACAGCAAGGGCAGGGACAAGAACAGGAGAGATGCGATGGCAGGGAACAGACTGAGACCCAGCAAGACCAGGAGCAGAAGCAGAAAAAAATTACCAGACTTCTTCTGCGCGCAGTCTGAACACGCAGCCACGCAGTGTGAGCGCGTGTCACGCTCCTGAGTCGGCCACCAAAAGCGCTGGCGAATAGACGCAAGAGTGCCTCGAACACCGGGATGACCAGCTAACTTGGCAGAGTGAGCCCACTGAAGAACAGCCAGACGAGTGGAAACAGGAACGAAAAGGAGGTTACTAGGACAAGCGCGCGGCGACGCAGTGTGCGTGAGTGCTTGCTTAACCTGTCTTTCAATTCCCCAGACTGTCAACCCGACAACACGCCCATAAGGAAGAATCCCCTCGAGATCAGTAGAAGCCACAGAAGAACTAAACAGACGGGATAAGGCATCAGGCTTGGTGTTCTTGCTACCCGGACGGTAAGAAATCACAAACTCGAAACGAGCGAAAAACAACGCCCAACGAGCTTGACGGGCATTAAGTCGTTTGGCAGAACGGATGTACTCAAGGTTCTTATGGTCTGTCCAAACGACAAAAGGAACGGTCGCCCCCTCCAACCACTGTCGCCATTCGCCTAGGGCTAAGCGGATGGCGAGCAGTTCACGGTTACCCACATCATAGTTGCGCTCAGATGGCGACAGGCGATGAGAAAAATAAGCGCAAGGATGAACCTTATCGTCAGACTGGAAGCGCTGGGATAGAATGGCTCCCACGCCTACCTCTGAAGCGTCAACCTCGACAATAAATTGTCTAGTGACGTCAGGAGTAACGAGGATAGGAGCGGACGTAAAACGTTCTTTTAGAAGATCAAAAGCTCCCTGGGCGGAACCGGACCACTTAAAACACGTCTTGACAGAAGTAAGAGCTGTGAGAGGGCAGCAACTTGACCGAAATTACGAATGAAACGCCGATAGAAATTAGCGAAACCTAAAAAGCGCTGCAACTCGACACGTGACCTTGGAACGGGCCAATCACTGACAGCTTGGACCTTAGCGGAATCCATCTGAATGCCTTCAGCGGAAATAACGGAACCGAGAAAAGTAACGGAGGAGACATGAAAAGAGCACTTCTCAGCCTTTACGTAGAGACAATTCTCTAAAAGGCGCTGTAGAACACGTCGAACGTGCTGAACATGAATCTCGAGTGACGGAGAAAAAATCAGGATATCGTCAAGATAGACAAAAACAAAAATGTTCAGCATGTCTCTCAGAACATCATTAACTAATGCCTGAAAAACAGCTGGCGCATTGGCGAGACCGAACGGCAGAACCCGGTACTCAAAATGCCCTAACGGAGTGTTAAACGCCGTTTTCCACTCGTCCCCCTCTCTGATGCGCACGAGATGGTAAGCGTTACGAAGGTCCAACTTAGTAAAGCACCTGGCTCCCTGCAGAATCTCGAAGGCTGATGACATAAGGGGAAGCGGATAACGATTCTTAACCGTTATGTCATTCAGCCCTCGATAATCCACGCAGGGGCGCAGAGTACCGTCCTTCTTCTTAACAAAAAAGAACCCCGCCCCGGCCGGAGAAGAAGAAGGCACTATGGTACCGGCGTCAAGAGACACAGACAAATAATCCTCGAGAGCCTTACGTTCGGGAGCCGACAGAGAGTATAGTCTACCTCGAGGAGGCGTGGTCCCTGGAAGGAGATCAATACTACAATCATACGACCGGTGAGGAGGAAGGGAGTTGGCTCGGGACCGACTGAAGACCGTGCGCAGATCATGATATTCCTCCGGCACTCCTGTCAAATCGCCAGGTTCCTCCTGAGAAGTAGGGAGAGAAGAAACGGGAGGGATGGCAGACATTAAACACTTCACATGACAAGAAACGTTCCAGGATAGGATAGAATTACTAGACCAATTAATAGAAGGATTATGACATACTAGCCAGGGATGACCCAAAACAACAGGTGTAAACGGTGAACGGAAAATCAAAAAAGAAATAGTCTCACTGTGGTTACCAGATACTGTGAGAGTTAAAGGTAGTGTCTCAAATTTGATACTGGGAAGATGACTACCATCTAAGGCAAACATGGGCGTAGGCTTGTCTAACGGTCTGAAAGGAATGTTATGTTTCCGAACCCATGCTTCGTCCATGAAACAACCCTCAGCCCCAGAGTCAATCAAGGCACTGCATGTAGCACCCGAACCGGTCCAGCGTAGATGGACCGACATAGTAGTACAAGATCTAGATGAAGAGGACTGAGTAGTAGCGCTCACCAGTAGCCCTTCGCTTACTGATGGGCTCTGGCCTCTTACTGGACATGAATTAACAAAATGTCCAGCAACTCCGCAATAGAGGCACAGGCGGTTGGTGATCCTCCGTTCCCTCTCCTTATTCGAGATGCGAATCCCTCCCAGCTGCATGGGCTCAGTCTCAAAGCCAGAGGAGGGAGATGGTTGCGATGCGGAGCAGGGAAACACCGTTGATGCGAGCTCTCTTCCACGAGCCCGGTGACGAAGATCTACCCGTCGTTCTATGCGGATGGCGAGAGCAATCAAAGAGTCCACATCTGAAGGAACCTCCCGGGAGAGAATCTCATCCTTAACCGCTGCGTGGAGTCCCTCCAGAAAACGAGCGAGCAGCGCCGGCTCGTTCCACTCACTAGAGGCAGCAAGAGTGCGAAACTCAATGGAATAATCCGTTATGGACCGTTCACCTTGGCATAAGGAAGCCAGGGCCCTAGAAGCCTCCTCACCAAAAACTGAACGGTCAAAAACCCGAATCATCTCCTCTTTAAAGTTCTGGAATCTGTTAGAGCAATCAGCCCTTGCCTCCCAGATAGCTGTGCCCCATTCTCGAGCCCGGCCAGTAAGGAGTGAAATGACGTAAGCAACCCGAGCTCTCTCTCTAGAGTATGTGTGGGGTTGGAGAGAGAACACAATCTCACACTGCGTGAGAAAGGAGCGGCACTCAGTGGGCTGCCCGGAGTAGCAAGGTGGGTTATTAACCCTGGGTTCTGGAGGCTCGGCAGGCCAGGGAGTAACAGGTGGCACGAGACGTAGACTCTGGAACTGTCCAGAGAGGTCGGAAACCTGAGCGGCCAGGTTCTCCACGGCATGGCGAGCAGCAGACAATTCCTGCTCGTGTCTGCCGAGCATGGCTCCTTGGAACTCGACGGCAGTGTAACGAGCGTCTGAAGTCGCTGGGTCCATTCCTTGGTCGGTTCCTTCTGTCATGCAGGTGATAGAGGACCCAAAAGCGACTTAACAGAAGCAGAGTTTAATAATGTTCAAAACGGAATAACTGACATCCTCTAGATTTGTAGAGGGAAAACAACTGGAGAAGCGGCCACAGACTGCAGGTCGCTGGGGGGTACTGTCATGTTTGTCATTTATTATCGGGTAGGCGCAGGCCGTAGTCGACTGAGACACCTGCTCACACGCAGCGTCTGATGAAGGCACAAAACACGACAGAACAGGGTGATACACAATCACGGCAAAAAACACGACAGGACAGGGCGAAACGCAATCACAGCATGGAATATACAATATAAGGAACCGACGGAACAGGAACGGATCACAAAGGAATAAATAGGGAGTCTAATCAGGGGAAAGGATCGGGAACAGGTGTGGGAAGACTAAATGATGATTAGGGGAATAGGAACAGCTGGGAGCAGGAACGGAACGACAGAGAGAAGAGAGAGCGAGAGAGTGAGAGAGGGAGGGGGAGAGAGAGGGATAGAACCAAACAAGACCAGCAGAGGGAAACGAATAGCATGGGGAGCACAGGGACAAGACATGACAATAAATGACAAACATGACATGTTGACTTGCATAAAGCTGGAAATGGTTACCAAAGTATATCTACAAGCCTTGATGTTCATCAGTCCACGGTAAAATAAATTGTCTATAAATGATGTTGATACTTTCCCTAGTAGTGGCGATCCTGCAAAGATGACTACAAGAGCACAGCACAGAATCCTCAATGACGTTAAGAAGGATCCTAGATTTACATAAATCTCTGGAACATGCTAACATCTCTGTTGATGAGTTTACGATGCGTAAAACACTAAACAAGAATGGTGTTCATGGGAGGACTGTCCCAAAAAAAACATTTCTGCAAGTATGAAGATTGCAAAAGTGCACCTGGATGTTCCACAGTGCTACTGGCAAAATATTCTGTGGACAGATGAAACTACAATTGGGTTGTTTGGAAGGAACACACAACACTATGTGTGGAGGAAAAAAGGCACAGCACACAAACATCAAAACCTCATCCCAGCTATAAAATATTGTGGAGGGAACATCATGGTTTGATGATAGGGCTTGGACAGCTACCTATCATCGACGGAAAAATGAATTCCCAAGTTTATCAAGACATTTTGCAGGAGAATGTTAGGCTATCTGTCCACCAATTGAAGGTCAACAGAAGTTGGGTGATGCATCAGGACAACGACCCAAAACACAGTAAATCAACAACAGAATGGCTTCAACAGTAGAACATACACCTTCTGGAGTGGCCCAGTCAGAGTCCTGACCTCAACCCGATTTAGATGTTGTGGCATGACCTCAAGAGAGCAGTTCACACCATACATCCTAAGAATATTGCTTAACTGAAACAGTTTTGTAAAGAGGTCCAAAATTCTTCCTGACCGTTCCGCAACTACAGAACATTATGTTGAGGTTATTGCTGCCAAGTGAGGGGTTCACATACTTTTCCCACCCTGCACTGTGAATGTATACACGGTGTGTTCAATAAAGACGTGAAATGTATAATTGTTTGTGTGTTATTAGTTTAAGCAGACTGTGTTTGTCTAATGTTGTGACCTGGATGAAGATCAGATCAAATTTTATGACCAATTTATGCAGAAATCCAGGTATTCCAAAGGGCTCACCTACTTTTTCTTGCCACTTTATATTTCTTGTATTGTAACTAATCTTGGCTGTTAGGATAAATTAATTGTTTTCTTCTCCAAATGCAAACAATGACCCAACACACACTGCCGCCCGGGTTTACATTGCAAATGAGGTCATAAACTGGGTCAACACGCCAGCAGAGTAAGTAGACCGTTATGTAGCTAGGCCTACCTTCTTCATCCTCATCATTCAGTTCATTGAAATAAAATGTTGAAGTCGTGTACAATTATCTGGTTTATGTTGCCCATTATGTGGCCCATTCATTGTCAGTTAGAGACACAGTAGCGCCTTGGGACACAAAAGCATAATCTGTGCTCTAACTCCCCATGCAGAGGTCTGGAGCAATGAAGCAGGGTAAACATACTAAACCACGAATTGCTCCACTGTGGGATTTAGAGGTAATTTGTGGTTTAGTATGGTAATAATACTGGAACAAGCTACAACAAACACTCAAACTGGACAGGTATATCTCAATCTCTTCATTCAAAGACTCAATCATGGAAACTCTTACTGAGAGTTGTGGCTGCTTTGTGTGATGTATTGTTGCCTCTACCTTCTTGCCCTTTCCTGTGCTGTTGACTATGCCCAATAATGTTTGTATTATGTTTTGTGCTGCTACCATGTTTTGTGCTGCTACCATGTGTTGTTATGTTGTGTTACTACATGCTGTGTTGTCATGTGTTGCTGCCTTGCTATGTTGTTGTCTTAGGTCTTTCTTTATGCAGTGTTGTGTTGTCTCTCTTGTTGTGATGTGTGTTTTGTACTGTATTTTTATTTATTTTTTTAATCCCTGGCCCCGCAGGAGGCATTTTCACTTTTGGTAGGCTATTCATTGTAAATAAAATGTTGTTCTTAACTGACTTGCCAAGTTAAATGAAGGCTAAATAAATGTTCTTACAAAAAATGTTTTTAATTCTCAAGTACAGCCACTATTGAAAGCTATAAATACCCTCTGGTTGTCAAACTAGCACTAATTAGCTTTAATTGTTACAATGGCTGACACTTAAACAACATGCCATAGAATTCTGCAGCACCATGCAAGCTGTGCTGCAGTATGCTGCAACTTTTAAAGGATGAACTGTAGGACTGTAGGGCTTCATTCAATCTGTAGTGCTGAAGAACTGCGCTACAACTTGATATAAAGGCAATGTTTCCATGTTTGCGGACACTGCATTCCCACTAAACAATGTATATGTCTGTTTGGCTCAATCCGAAATTACCTTTAATTATAAATCGTGCTATAGCGATGAACTTCAGCGATATGGATTGAATCGAGCCCTTGGATAAACCAAGATTGTTTTTGTTGTTTTCCTTTTACATTGGCCAGTTGAAATCAGGGTGTTACAAAACTGTGTTCTCTATCTCTAGGATCTTGGATAATTAATGTTCAGTATGGACTGGACTCACTCTGTAGCCCTGATCGTACCAGACCCCTTCATTAAGACTTGTCCAGCTGACCAGAGGAACATGGGGAACCCCATAATACATCCTCCCAAAATCCCTCAGTGCCTTTTCCGCTTACCTTACCTCAGACAAGGCCCCACCACTTGCGTACCGGACACCCCTACAGGACCTGCTCTGGGGACCCATGCCCCTGTCATCGATGTATAGATTGTTTTATGTAATAAATCATTTTGACAGTAACCCTCAATAAGTCATTAATTCATAACTGTTTTATTTCTGTAAGTACTGTGAAGCTAAGTGTTTGTTTCTTGGGCTTCAGGAATATAACTGAAAAAATGTAGCTGAACAAAATGCTGTGGTCAAGGCTACGATGGTGCCAGTGCATTGAGGGGAGCTTAGTCAGGTGCTAAAAAGCTCATATCAGACCGACAGCCTAATGCTTCTTATGTAGTTCTTTAAGAGGTTTAGTTTAGAAAACAATCTATCCGCAGAAGCGATACTTACAGGGATGGTAAAAACTGCTTGTTTTCTGCAGCAACATCAGGGAAACTGGGCAGAAGCAAGGAGCGCTTCAAATACAGCAGTTCTGCAACATCTTTAAGTGAGCCTCTCATTCTCCTTAATTGTCGGCCTCATCACATTATGGAAAGAGGAAGCTCTTTTGGAAAGGTCCTCTGGATACTGGACAGCCAAATTGGCATATGCAGACAGATCATCATATTTAGCAGACAACAGTTCTTGAGGGCTTGAACAAAAAAAGTAGTTAATTCATACTGGTGAACAGGAAATTGAGGTGTGTGGTTGCATCCTCAACATGAGAAAAAGAATCCAGTGGAATGTAAATATGGAGATATATAGAGAGAATAGTACATAGTAATGTAGCCGCACTCGGGGGGGATCAGATACCTCAAGGAATGGATTGGTGTGCACCGTTAGATAGAATTATACTAATTAGTACTTTATATCTCCTTCCGCATGGTTGTGTCCCTGGGGTTACGGCAGGCAGAGGAGATGTTAAGTCACGATATTGATGCTATTTCTCAAAGACATAGTATTGGCATGGTGGGAATGTATACAGAGTAGGAATGTCATTGATTGGTCCATGGAGGTTTCCCGACCACTATGGATCAGCGACCATCATCACCTTTGATTCAGTTTACAGCCCTTCGGACCGTGGAGTAAAATGTGTTTTTAATTGGTATGTAATCGATACACATGCATGCTGAGGGCAAACATTTTTTAACTCAGACCTTTCATTTATTTTCAAGATTAACTCTCGTAAAATGCAATCCCTGTGAGTATAGATAACTTTAAAGAGCTTAGCCTGAATCCAAGCCACATTTTTCTGTAAAAATAAATAAATAGAAAAATAGTAAATGGAGTAAAAACCAACAACTGAAGCTTAGTATCTGTGTGTTAGGGAATCAAGCCAAGTCTTTGAACGTCATTCCAAGTTGGCGTTGGCTTAAGAGGCGAGTCGGTCAATCGGCAGCAGGGCTCTTACGGTTATACTCTCCTATATCCCCGTATAATCCGGTATCTCCCTCCTGGTCCATCCTGGGCTCCAACTGATTGTGACACCATTTTGTTTCAGTTAATCTTTTATCGCCTAAGCCTGTGGCTGTGGGAGCCAAACTCGTAATTCTGTGTGTCATGCCTAAATTCCGGATACAAGATAGATGGAGGCGGCTCTCTGCTTTTCTCAACGCATTGTGCTCTTGCTTTCAACCTGGACAGAAACATGGCTACTAGCAGGGTAAAGCATGGGGAATAGGCCATGGAAGCTTCCTATCTGCAACAAGTCCAGTGGAATTAGCATCCTTTTGTACACGGATCTCTGTTTTTGGGTCTCTGATGTTTTTGTGCGGCTGTGTGCTTGTGCTGTGTGCATGACTGGGTTTTGAGGTTGGTGTTTCAAAGCAATTTAAACTTGTTTGATCCCCAGTTTGGTAACATTGACTGTCAGCAAGTGGGTGGAAAATAAACCAGAGTCACTAAATAAGTTCCCATACACTATCAAAAACAGTTCTCCTTTCAATGATGTCCCTCCTCTTTATCCTTCAGAGGCTATGCTAGACTAACTTATTGTTGACTACCAGTACGATAAGCTAACTCAGCCTTCTCCCATAAGCCCCATCACCCCTTCACCTCATTGCTTATATTTGATAACAACTGCCTTCCAATTCGCCCGTGTCTCCAGTACAAACCTTTCAATTCTACCCAGCGTCTATATGACGCTCATGCCGTGTGTAGGTTATGGAGGCAGAGCAGTGTAGAGGCATAGGAAGAGGGGTGTATGGTTCTCTTGGAATATCTGTCCTCCCAGTGCTCCAACTTCCAACAGAAAATGCTATGATTAAACATAACAGAACAAGCTTATCTAGTCGTGTTTGGGCTAAAGCTTCAAAACTCTAACACAGCTGTGTTTTGTACTGGAACTAAGCTTGCTGCACTCTTAGGGGTAAAATAGGTGTTTTGATAGGTGTGATACAAACTGAGATTATACTGATATTGTAATCCTCAACAGCACTGATATTGTAATCCTCAACAGCACTATCTTCTGACAAAGATTGTGTGATTTCTGCCTTATTCCGATCCATTTAGAAATACAGTGCCACCCATACGTCTCACAAGACGTGGTTGATTATTAAAAATCAAGGTTGATACTATACTTATAACTCGGTAGGCCCTATTGCTCAGTTTACTTGATGATTAGGGAACAGAGGGCTCGCAGGGACTATGTGTGTATGTAAAGAGGTGAAACGATTGATTAATATCATAACTGAACACGACGACAGATGAAAGAGTGAATTAACTGAAGTGGGGTTTAGCAAGGGATGAGCACAGGGAGTTCACAGGGGAGATGAGATTAAGAACTAATAGAGAAGGGTCCCCTGACTTCTGAGGGAGACAGGAAGGGGTTATATGATGCAGAGCAGATCTTGAAAACGATCATAAGTTGCCAACCTTCCTGGAAAAGCTTTACTGAAGGGAAAAATATATATCTTGCTAGGGAAGGAAGGGGCAGGGAGTTTAATGAGAGAGAGAGAGGTGGATTGAGAAAGATGGGCAGGCAGAGACAGAAAAACTATTAAAGACAGCAAATCACCATCATACCTGAACTCCCCTTTCTTTTGTAGTCCATATTCAATGAAGTGAGAGATCTACAAATATTTGTTGTTTGACAGAAGATGGGTGTTCTCCTTTACAGTTGCCATTGGTAGTCTACATATGTGCCTGTTTTCAAAGTTTTCTTTGAGGCTCATCCAGGAACAAATAAACTCATTGGAATGCACAGCAACACAGCCCATATCAGTTAATAAGAGAGGCAGTGATTGGTGCATGCCGTATTGAGCTGAAAATCCCAATCATGTAGTCTGATGATGATTTGGGACTGCTATCGATCCTGTTAGGCACTGTGTTTCACATTCACATGCCCACTGCCAAGATGATGCACTCATGCTAAAGTGGGACATTACCAGTTGATTGCTATTTGCACCTAGAAGGCTCTTAGGCTGTGTCTACACAGACAGCCCAATTTCATATCAGACCAGCTCAAATCAGCTCTGTAAAATATCTGATGTGACTGGTCAAAAGAACAATTAGTTGAAAAAATTGAATTGGGCTGCCTGTCTAAACACAGCCATTGTTATTCACCCAAAATAATGCAGTTTTTTTGAGTGCATGTATTTCTCTGTGTATTTCTCTATACCTTGCTATTTATCTCATTCTGATTCTAAATTAACTTAACATACATTAAGGTAAAACAATCCGTTTGAGTTTGAGGCTTTTGCATTTGACAGTAAACATGTTTATTTTGTTCTCCAAGAAACTGATCTCTGATATTGCCACTTAAAGGCCCAGGGCAGGTAAAAAATGTGATTTTCGTATTTCCACACAATGAGGTTGGAATAATACTGTGAAATTGTGAAAATGATGTTAATGCCCTTTGAGTGTAAGAGCTATTGGAAAATATTACCTGAAATGTCTACCTGTTTTGGGTGGATGGAGTGTTTGCGTACCTGGTGACCAGTGGTAGGAAAAGTACTCAATTGTCATACTTGAGTAAAAGTAAAGATACCTTAGTATAAAAAGTCACCCATTAAAATACTACTTGAGTAAAAGTCTAAAAGTATTTGGTTTTAAATATAATTAAGTATCAAAAGAAACGGAATTGCTCAAATATAGTTAAATATCGAAAGTAAAAGTATAAACCATTTCAAATTCCTTGTGTTAGGCAAACCAGACAGCACAATTGTATTTAATTGTATCATTTACAGGCAACCAGGGGCACAATCCAACACGCAGACATAATTTACAAACAAAGCATTTTTGTTTAGTGAGTCCGCCAGATCAGAAGCGGAAGGGATGACCAGGGATGTTCTCTTGATAACTGTGTGAATTGGAACCTTTTCCTGTCAACATGGAACGAGTACTTTTGGGTGTCAGGGAAAATGTATGGAGTAAAGAGTACATTATTGTCTTAAGGAATATAGTGAAGTTAAAGTAGGCACAAATAGGAATAGTAAATTAAAGTATGATATCCAAAAACGACTTAAGTTGCACTTTAAAGTATTTTTACTTAAGTACTTTACACCACTGCTGGTGACTTTACCAGGCAGTAAATTAGTTAACAGATCAATAGGAAAGACAGTTCCAAACTATTGTTTCTTTTTCACTATTTTAATTGAAAACAAAGTAAGGTACTTAATTGTATCCCAGAAATGATTTGAGTATAAGTATGACAAGGAACTGTTGAAGAACATGCAGAGAAGATCGTGGTTTCCGAGTGGCACAGAGGTCTAAGGCACTTTATCTCGGTGCTTAAGGTGTCACAACAGACACCCTAGTTTGATTCCAGGCTGTATCACACCTGGCCATGATTGGGAGTCCCATAGAACGGTGCACAATTGGCCCAGGTCGTCCGGGTTTGGTCATTGTAAATAATAATTTGTTCTTAACTGACTTGCCTAGTTAAATTTAAAAAATTATACAAAACAATCTATGGACCAAATTACTTTGCACTTATGTGCATGAAGTAACACATGACAATTTAGTGTGACTCGGAGCCCAATGATGATGTTTGCATTAATACACGTGAGATCAACTGGGATTTTTTATTGGACTTCTTACCATCTAAACGGGAATGTTGTTAGCCCACATTGGCATGTCCCTGGGATTAGGAATATTTCCATGAATCTAGACTCCTCGAGGCTAAGTTCTCTAACTTGAAGATACAGTTGATCATTATTTACATAAAAAAGGCAACTGTTTCCAATTTCTTTGTTGACATGCCCATTGTTTTGATGTGGATTTTGTAATATATGCTGTGTTAAAATGTCTTTGCCTATTATAGGGAGAGGAGGGCAAGTGAAGGCGACAGATTTGAGTTTATCGCTTGAATAAGGGTATATTTTACAAGACAAGTCTATTTTTATTGTTTGTTCACTTCACGTTTCTCTTATGTAGTTTTCTCCAGAGAGGTAATAGTAAATATAGGCCTTTAATTGCCTGACAAAATGATAAAATAACATTTTTCTTTTAATGTGGAAGATTGGATAGTTTATGGATTCACCTTGTTATTCAAATCAGCCAATTTCTGATTATGAGATGTTCCATTTCTGCAATAATTAACTCAGAATGAATAGCAGTCTAAACACTGATCAAAAGTTTAATGCATTTCGGTTGGTTATTATTGTCTGGTTCCAGTTGAGAGCATACACAACAGTAAACAAACAGATTCCGAGTTCAGGTGGGCTTTTGTGCTTCAGCAAACAAAGATTAAGAGTTTAGTTTATCATGCTGTTTATCATTTATCATTCTCTCTCGATGAAGGTGTTGACAACAATGATATTGTTAACAATAATTATAATGATTATGAGGGTGATTATGATGATGATTATGAAAACGAGGATGGTGATGATGAGGAGGATGACGATGACTATGAAAGCAGAAACAGCACGAAATGAAAAATAAGTGTATTCTAAAAGTGCTGAGGTATGACATGAATGTGTACAGGAGCAGCTGAGGACATGGATGTATGTCCCTAGGTGTTTTGCGTTCCTTCCCATCTCTTGTCTTATTAAAACAATTGCATTTCCTTGTGATTTCTCTGATACAGTGTGGCAGTGAGTACTGTAAATTAACATTGTCCCTATATTTACCCCCTAGGGTATCTCCACTGATCATATCCCAGGTAACACATAACATTGTCACGCCTTGGTCATTGTATCTTGTGTTTTTGTTATATGTTTGGGTAGGCCAGGGTGTGACATGGGTTTATATGTTGTATTTCGTATTGGGGTTTGTATTAATTGGGATTGTGTATGATTAGGGTGTGTCTAGTTAGGCTTGGCTGCCTGAGGTGATTCTCAATTGGAGTCAGCTGCTTATCGTTGACTCTGATTGGGAACCGTATTTAGGTAGCCTGAGTGCGCGTTGTATTTTGTGGGTGATTGTACCTGTCTTTGTGTTAGTCACCACATAGGCTGTAATTAGTTCACGTTCCGTTTGTTGTTTTTCTTATATCAGTTATTTCATGTACCGCGATATATTTCATTAAAGTCATGAGTAACCTACACGCTGCATTTCGGTCTGACTCTCTTCAAACAACAGATGAACGTCGTTACAAACATTCTGAGAACCATATGTTTCTTAGAGCTTGTTGAGAGTGTGGTTGTCCTATGGTTCTTTTGTGGAAAAAAACCTTCCCACAACTTTCTGGGAATGGTGCAGGATTATTGCTTGGCTTTGGAACATTCTCAGCACATTTAAGGAACTTAACAAAAAAACATTATTTTCTTGGTATTTCATTACTTTTAAAGGAATGTTTATGAAAACTTCAAAAATTGTGACATTTAATTAACATTTTGGTAATGTTCTAGGAATCTTCGTTCTCTGGTTTGACATTGGGAATGTTGGGAATGTTCTCATAGAAACAATGTTCTTCTCTCCTTCTTCTATAGCATTTCCACAGCAACGTTACCTACAGTTTCCTCATGATTCTATTCGCAGGTGAAGTCGGAAGTTGACATACACTTAGGTTGGAGTCAATAAAACTTGTTTTTCAACAACTTCACAAATTTCGTAAGTCGTTAAGGACATCTATGTTGTTTATGACACAAGTCATTTTTCCAGAAATTGTTTACAGACAGAATATTTCACTTATAATTCACTATATCATAATTCCAGTGAGTCAGAAGTTTACATACACTAAATTGGAACAGTTTGAAACAGCTTGGAAAATTACGTCATGGTTTTAGAAGCTTCTGATAGGTTAATATACATAATTTGAGTCAATTGGAGGTGTATCTGTGGATGTATTTCAAGGCCTACCTTCAAACTCAGTGCCTCTTCGCTTGACATCATTGGGAAATCTAAAGAAATCATCCAAGACCTCAGAAAAAAATTGTAGACCTCCACAAGTCCATCATCCTTGGGAGCAATTTTAAAACGCCTGAAGGTACCTCATTCATCTGTACAAACAATAGTTCTCAAGTATAAACACCATGGGACCACACAGTCATCATACCGCAAAGGAAGGAGACGAGTTCTGTCTCCTGGAGTTGATCGTACAGTGGTACGAAAAGTCCAAATCAATCCCAGAACAACAGCAAAGGACCTTGTGAATATGCTGGAGGAAACGGGTGAATATGCTGGAGGAAACGGGTACAAAAGTATCTATAGCCACAGTTTAACGAGTCCTATATTGAAATAACCTTCAAGACCGCTGTGCAAGGAAGAAGCTATTGCTCCAAAATCACCATAAAAAAGCCAGACTACGGTTTGCAACCGCACATGTGGACAAAGATCGTAAATTTTGGAGAAATGTCCTCTCTTCTGATGAAATGAAAATATAACTGTTTGGCCATGATGACAATCATTATGTTTGGAGGAAAAAGGGGGGGGGCTTGCAAGCCAAAGAACAACATCCCAACCGTGAAGCACGGAAGCATCATGTTGTGTGGGTGGTTTGCTGCAGGACGGACTGGTGCACTTCTCAAAATGGATGGCATCATAAGGGAGAAAAATTATGTGGGTATATTGAAGCAACATCTCAAGACATCAGTCAAGAAGTTAAAGCTTGGCCGCAAATGGGTCTTACAAATGGACCATGACCCCAAGCATACTTCCAAAGTTGTGGCAAAATGGCTTAAGGACAACAAAGCAAAGGTGTTGGAGTGCCATCACAAAGCCCTGACCTCAATCCTATAGAAAATCCATGGGCAGAACTGAAAAAGAGTGTGCGAGCAAGAAGGCCTACAAACATGACTCAGTTACACCAGCTCTGTCAGGAGGAATTGGCCAAAATTCACCCAACTTATTATCGGAAGCTTGTGGAAGGCTACCTAAATATTTGACTGAAGTTAAACAATTTAAAGGCAATTCTACCAAATACTAATTGAGTGTACGCAAACTTCTGACCCACTGGGAATGTGATGAAAGAAATAAAAGGTGAAACAATGTAACGGCGTTCTTCGTTTGTAGAAAGAGAGTCGGACCAAAATGCAGCGTGGTTGTTACTCATGTTCTTTAATGAAGAGAATGACGATACATGAAATAACTATAGAAATACAAAAACAACAAACGGAATGTGAAACCTAATTACAGCCTATCTGGTGAAACTACACAGAGACAGGAACAATCACCCACGAAATACAAAGTGAAACCCAGGCTACCTAAATACGGTTCCCCATCAGAGACAACAAGAATCACCTGACTCTGATTGAGAACCGCCTCAGGCAGCCAAGCCTATACTAGACACACCCCTAATCAACCACAATCCCAATGCCTACAAAAAAAAACACTTCGACAATAAAATAAATCCATGTCACACCCTGGCCTGAACAAATAATTAAAGAAAACACAAAATACTAAGACCAAGGCGTGACAAACAAATAATCCTCCATACTATTATTCTGACATTTCACATTTTAAAAATAAAGTGGTGATCCTAACTGACCTAAAACAGGGAAATTGTACGATGATTAAATGTCAGGAATGGTGAAATACTGAGTTTAAATACACTGCGCAAAAAAATTAAGTGAACACTAAAATAACACATCCTAGATCTGAATGAATGAAATATTCTTATTAAATACTTTTTTCTTTACATAGTTGAATGTGCTGACAACAAAATCACACAAAAATGATCAATGGAAATCAAATTTATCAACCCATGGAGGTCTGGATTTGGAGTCACACTCAAAATTAAAGTGGAAAACCACACTACAGGCTGATCCAACGTTGATGTAATGTCCTTAAAACACGTCCAAATGAGGCTCAGTAGTGTGTGTGGCCTCCACGTGCCTGTGTGACCTCCCTACAACGCCTGGGCATGCTCCTGATGAGGTGGCTGATGGTCTCCTGAGGGATCTCCTCCCAGACCTGGACTAAAGCATCCGCCATCTCCCGAACGGTCTGTGGTGTAACGTGGCGTTGGTGGATGGAGCGAGACATGATGTCCCAGATGTGCTCAATTGGATTCAGGTCTGGGGAACAGGCGGGCCAGTCCCATAGCATCAATGCCTTCCTCTTGCAGGAACTGCGGACACACTCCAGCCACATGTGGTCTAGCATTGTCTTGCATTAGGAGGGACCCAGGGTCAACCGCACCAGCATATGGTCTCACAAGGGGTCTGAGGATCTCATCTCGGTACCTAATGGCAGTCAGGCTACCTCTGGCGAGCACATGGAGGGCTGTGCGGCCCCCCAAAGAAATGCCACCCCACACCATGACTGACCCACCGCCAAACCGGTCATGCTGGAGGATGTTGCAGGCAGCAGAACGTTTTCCACGGCGTCTCCAGACGCTGTCATGTCTGTCACATGTGCTCAGTGTGAACCTGCTTTCATCTGTGAAGAGCACAGGGCACAGTGGCGAATTTGCCAACCTTGGTGTTCTCTGGCAAATACCAACAGTCCTGCACGGTGTTGGGCTGTAAGCACAACGCCCACCTGTGGACGACGGGCCCTCATACCACCCTCATGGAGTCTGTTTATGACTGTTTGAGCAGACACATGCACATTTGTGGCCTGCTGGAGGTTATTTTGCAGGGCTCTGGCAGTGCTCCTCCTGCTCCTCCTTGCACAAAGGCGGAGGTAGCGGTCCTGCTACTGGGTTCTTGCCCTCATACGGCCTCCTCCACATCTCCTGATGTACTGGCTTGTCTCCTGGTAGCACCTCCATGCTCTGGACACTACGTTGACAGACACAGCAAACCTTCTTGCCACAGCTCGCATTGATGTGCCATCCTGGATGAGCTGCACTACCTGAGCCACTTGTGTGGGTTGTAGACTCCGTCTCATGTTACCACTAGAGTGAAAGCACCACCAGCATTCAAAAGTGACCAATACATCAGCCAGGAAGCATAGGAACTGAGAAGTGGTCTGTGGTCACCATCTGCAGAACCACTCCTTTATTGGGGGTGTATTGCTAATTGCCTATAATGTCCACCTGTTGTCTATGCCATTTGTACAACAGCATGTGAAATTTATTGTCAATCAGTGTTGCTTCCTAAGTGGACAGTTTGATTTCACAGAAGTGTGATTGACTTGGAGTTACATTGTGTTGTTTAAGTGTTCCCTTTGTTTTTTTGAGCAGTGTATATTTGGCTAAGGTGTTCGTAAACTTCCAACTTCAGCTGTAATTGTCTGGATCATTTCCAATATCCCCCAAATATATTTTTTGTAAATATATATTTTTACAGCACTAGTCAAAAGTTTGACACCTACTTATTCCAGGGTGTTTCTTTATTTTAACTTTTTTCTACAATGTGGAATAATAGTGAAGACATAAAACTATGAAATAGCACACATGGAATCATGTAGTTGTCATGGTTCCAACTGTCACCAGAGGGTGGCAGAGACCATATTAGAGACATTAACGACACTCAGGTGTGTTCAATTTACTCATTATGATTCCCCTGTTAACCTTTTTGGGATAGGGGGCAGCATTTTCACATTTGGATGAATAGCGTGCCCAGAGTGAACTGCCTCCTACTCTGTCCCAGATGCTAATATTTGCATATTATTACTCGTATTGGATAGAAAACACTCTGAAGTATCTAAAACTGTTTGAATAATGTCTGT
This sequence comes from Oncorhynchus gorbuscha, assembly GCF_021184085.1. Lineage (NCBI taxonomy): Eukaryota > Metazoa > Chordata > Actinopteri > Salmoniformes > Salmonidae > Oncorhynchus > Oncorhynchus gorbuscha. The sequence goes on along the minus strand of NC_060193.1, from coordinate 33,211,404 downwards.
GAGTATAACAGAACTCATATGGCAGGTGAAAAACCTGAGAAAAATCCAACCAAGAAATGGGATATCTGAGGTGTGTAGTTTTCAAAGCTTGGCCTACCGAATACACAGTGTCTATGAAGTCAAGATGCACGTCCGACAGCTTCCACTAGATGTCAACCGTCTTTAGAAACTGGTTTGAGGATTCTACTTTAAAGGAGGGGATCATGAGACCTGTTTGAGTCAGTGGTCTGGCAGAGTGTCTCAGGCTCGTGATGCGCTCTCCCGACAGAGTTACCTCTCGTTCCAGTGCTTTTCTTCAGACATAGGAATTCTCCGGTTGGAAGCTTATTGATGTTTTATGTTAACAACATCCTAAAGATTGATTCCATATATCGTTTGACTTGTTTCTACAACCTGTAATGGAACTTTTCGAGTTTTTGTCTGGATGAACTGCTCGTGCCTGATGAAGAGGGATTACTGGGCTGAACAGGCTAACAACAAGTGGCTATTTGGACATAAATTATGGACTTTATGGAACAAATCAGTCATTTCTTGTCGAACTGGGATTCCTGGGAGTGCCTTCTGATGAATATCATCAAAGGTAAGTGAATATTTATAGTGTTATTTCTAACTTCTGTTGACTCCAAAATGGCTGGATTGGGCTCTGAGCACCATTTTGCTTTTCCCGTAAAGTTTTTTTAAAATCTGCACTATGGAGAATTTGCATTATGGAGAAGTCTGTCTTTAATTCTGTGAATAACAGTTGTATCTTTTAACAATGTTTATCATGAGTATTTCTGCAAAATCACCGGATGTTTTTGAATCAAAACATTACTGCACGTAACGTGCCAATGTAAACTGAGATTTTTGGAAATAAATATGCACATTATTGAACAAAACATACATGTATTGTGTAACATGATGTCCTATGAGTGTCATCTGATGACGATCATCAAAGGTTAGTGATTAATTTTATCTATATTCCTGCTTTCTTTTTGTTACTCCTATCTTTGGCTGGAAAAACGGCTGTGTTTTTTTGACTTGGCTATGACCTAACATAATCATATGATGTGCTTTCGCTGTAAAGCATTTTTTAAATCGGACACGATGGGTAGATTAACAAGATGTTTATTTTTCATTTCCTGCATTGGACTTGTTAAAACCTCTTGAATGAAGCTAGGGGACACTATTTTTATGTTTGGAAAAAAAAATGTTCCCAAAGTAAACGGCCTATTTCTCAGGACCAGATACTATAATATGCATACAACTGACAGCTTAGGATGGAAAACACTCTAAAGTTTCCAAAACTTTAAAAATATTGTCTGTGAGTATAACAGAACTAATACTGCAGGCGAAAGCCTGAGACAAATCCAATCAGGAAGTTACTCTTATTTTGAAACCTATGTGATCCTATGCATCCCTATTGACCATTGAAAGGGATATCAACCAGATTCCTTTTTCTATGGCTTCCCTAATGGTTCTATAGCCTTTAGATATAGTTTCAGGCCTTTATTTTGAAGAATGAGTGTGAACGACCACATTACGTAAGTGGTCAGGTGGGGACTCTCAGAGTGATTCTTGTGCAAAAGAGAGAGGCGGCCATTGTTCCTCCCGGTCCTAGTGAAAAGCCAACTGTCCCGGGTTGATATATTATCGAAAAGATGTTTGAAAAACACCTTGAGGATGAATTATTTAAAAAACGTTTGCCATGTTTCTGTCGACATTATGGACATAATTTGGAATTTTTGTCTGCATTTTCGTGACCGCTATATCCGGTGGATTCCTGGGCATAACGCACCAAACTAACGGAGGTATTTGGATATAAAACATATCTTTATGGAACAAAAGTAACATTTCCTGTCTAACTGGGATTGCTTTTCCCCTAGTAAAAGGGTGCGTGTAGCGAGTGGGGAGAGGTTTACTGATATCTTGGCCATGTTCTGTTATAATCTCCACCCGGCACAGCCAGAAGACTGGCCACCCCTCCTAGCCTGGTTCCTCTCTAGGTTTCTTTCTAGGTTTTGGCCTTTCTAGGGAGTTTTTCAGAGCCACCGCGCATTGCTTGCTGTTTGGGCTGGGTTTCTGTACATTACTTTGAGATATCAGATGTACGAAGGGCTATATAAATACATTTGATTTGGTTTGATATGATATGGATGTTGACTTGTTAAAATCCATCAATGTAGAGGACATCAATGCATTATGTTGTCTAGAATTCAAACAGATTGATATCTTTAATATATTACAAAGGGAGAACAAACAACTTAAAGAGGACATCAATGCATTGGAGAATGTGAGGACACAGCTAGTCTAGAATTCAGCCAACTTCAGATTGATGATCTGACGAAGAACATGGGGAGAGAATTCAGAAAGAAGAACCGAAATCAATTAAAGGAGAAAAAAACTATATCCCATCATGAAGGAAAAGTGTTGCCTGAAATGGTCAACAATTGTATCAGGACTCTAGAGTAAAACCCTGGCTATTTTAATTTAATGTTCAAATCTGAGATTGTGTGTTGTAGTGTACTATGACAACTTCAACTATTTAGATGCATTTAGATGCATCTGTAAATGATGGACAAATTAACATTCAAGTATATAGTCTACTGAGAAGTGACAAGAATAGGAATGGTGGGGGTGTAGCACTATATATTCAGAATCATATATTGTTAAAGGAATTTGATTCTATATGTTTATTAACAAGTTCAATTAATTCACTCAGATCATTTCTAAGACACTTATTTGCAAAGAATGGGCAGAGACCAGTCTCAAAATCAATCAATAGTGTTTATTCTCGAGACTACTGACCATGGTACAATTCACAACACGTTATAAACTAAAAATGTCCCTCATCCACTCCGATACAATGGCAGTATAGTTCACAAGCCTTCCCACATCGTCCACCACCTGTTAGATCATTTACTACTAGCCCAAGTTCTCTCCTCTCCCTGTGTGGAGATAAGATGTCCTGTAAGGAACACAGCATTCCAGACAGTCTGACAATAGCTCCATTCGTTTCTAACAAGGAATAGACAGTCTTTGTTCTAATCCTTGATTATAATTACACACATTATATTCAGTACTATGATTATAATAAGATTCATACATCCATACAGTAACATAGTAGTATTCTGTTTAGTCATAGTTCTGATTGAAATGTATACATCATTTATTCATTATTCATAAAAAATACCTTAAGCCAGGTGAGGTCACTGCATGTTTGGAGTGGTAGGACAAAGGCATATTGGCAGGGCTGGGGGCTCTACTGTGAAATAAGACAATCACTAACCAAAACAGCAATATACAAGGCATATTGACATTAGGGAGAGGCATGTGTAGCCGAGTGATCATAGGGTCCTATGAGCAGCAATAGGTGAGTCAGGGAGCCATTCGGTAGTCGCTATTGCGCTAGGCGAGACACAGCAATCCAGAACGCTAGCGGGCCAGGGCTAGCAGATGGGTCTTCGGCAACAAGCAGATGGGTCTTCGGCAACATCGCAACAGAAAAGCCTGTTGAAAACTTCTCAGATGATTACGTTGGCAGACCAGGCATGATGGATTAACAGGGCTCCGTGTCGGCAATTAAGGGTCCAGGCCAATTGGCAAGAGTTATTGTAGCCCAAAAATTAGCTGGTAGACCTCGTGGGCTAGCTGGGAGATTGGCCTAGCTCGAGGCTAGATCAAGGCTAACTGCTGCTCTCTTCGGGACAGAGGCATTAGTCAGCAGTCGCCACTCAGTTTGCAGCTAGCTAGCTGCGATGGTCCGGAGTAATGGTCGAGAACTTGCGGTAAGAATCCAGTGATGTGGTAGAGAAAAAGCAGTCCGATAAACTCTTGGGTGATATCGCGCTGTGCAGACTGGCAGGTATTGACCGAGCTGAAGCTGGCTGGTGTCCGAGTTAACGGTGAAGACCGCTGGCAGTGGCTAACTGACTACTAGTTAGCTTGCTAGCTGCTGATGGGGGTTCTGGTTCTAAAGTATAAAAATACCAAATCCATACCACATTGGGTGAGGCGGGTTGCAGGAAAGTGAGATTAAAATATATACAATAAACAAGGAAACCTGCTATTAAGACAGGACAAGATAAACACAAATCCAACTGCTACGCCATCTTTGTGACGGCCGGGAGGAGTAAGTCACAGAAAAGACAGCGCTAGGAAAGCCATGTGTGTAAACAGGTGATTAGAATTCAGGTGATTGGGATCTGGAGAGTGAGCTGCTTTCAGGGGATCTAGTTGTTTGAGAGTGTGAGCTGGAAAGTGAGCTGCGTTCAGGGGATCTACGTGTTTGAGGGTGTGAGTTGGAAGCAGACAGTAGGAAATGTTATGCTGAAATACTGAAATTCCCACAGAACAACATTTCTTCTTAACATTCTCTGAACTATATGAGAACTTTCCAAATGGCAGTTTGGAAAAACATTACCAAAACATTTATTAAATATAACCATGATTGAACTTTTATGAAACGTTCTGTATGAAACGTTCTTGGAATACCAAGAAAATAAAATATGTTTGTCAAGTTCCATAATTAATAAAGTATTTTCATCTTGAAATATTTTTGAAGCACTGCCTCACTGACATAACACATGGCCACAGTCATGTGTTCACATGTTAATTATTTAAGAAATATGTGTTTCTAAGGCTAAAGATAATGCTAACTTGTGTAAACAAAGGGCAGCCGTCTAGCTGTTCAATGAAAAAGGTTTACATTATACAACATTAGGCAATTTAAAGGGACATTTCAGTTCTTCTACTTCATAATCTCCAGCACGAGCCTGACCTCATTATCTGTAAATGGCACGTTTTTAGTAAAATATATAGAGCAAGATAAGTGTTTCCAATGACATCATCAGTGTGCATCTGATTGCCAACAAACTGGTTGATGATGTCATTGGAGACACTTATCTTCCTCTTCTGTTATGCAGGTGAATGAGGACCCAAAAGCGACTTGGCGAAAACAGAGTCTTTATTCCAGTAAAGGATATAGGCAATACTCCTGGACAATCAGAGCAGAAAACAAAACATAAAAAACTTAATTCCACTCGTAGTGACGAGGACAGACTGGAGACTCGACCATTAACTGTAGGTTGCCTCGGGAAGGCACCGACCGTAGCAGACTCAGACACCTGCTCACACGCAGCATCTGAGGGAAACAAGACACGACAGGGCGAGACAAAGACACAGCACGGCGAACATCATACAAGGATCCGACAGGACAGAAACGGAAAACAAGGGGAGAAATAGGGACTCAAATCAGAAGGCAAGATAGGGAACAGGTGTGAAAAGACTAGATGATTGAGTAGGAGAATAGGAACAGCTGGGAGCAGGAACGGAACGATAGAGAGAGGAGAGAGAGGGAGGGGAGAGAGAAAAAGGGAACGAACCTAATAAGACCAGCAGGGGGAAACGAACAGAAGGGAAAGCAAAATGACAAGACAATATAAGACAAAACATGACATCTTCCATCTTTTTTACTACAAAACATAAACGTGCCATTTCCCCCCCAATATTTAGATTTTTTTACATTTTCATTGTTGGACTAGAAACACCAAGAAATGTTTGAAATATGTTCCCATGTATAATAGAGAGCCAAATGATCATATACAAATGTAAGCAAGGTTTGAAATTATTATGGTTTTATTCCAACATTATATCTGTTTGAAGTTCTTGCAGTCTACAAATTATTTGTAATTATGAAGTGGGTGGTTCGAGCTCTAAATGCTGATTGGCTGACAGCTGTGGTATATCAGACCGTATACCACCTGTATGACAAAACATATATTTATACTGCTCAATTTAAGTTGGTAAACAGTTCATAATATCAATTAGGCACCTCTGGGGTTTGTGGTGTATGACCAATATACGATGGCTAAAGCTGCATCCAGACACTCTGCATTGTGCATAATAACAGCCCTTAGCCATATACCACACCCCCTCAGGCCTTATTGCTTAATTATGTTCCGGGCCACCGTCCATCCATCCAAAAAAAGCAACGTCCCGCTGTTGAATCGTGTTGCTGATCCCCAAACTACACTATATGATATACAATTCCAAACACAACTTTTAATTTTGGAACACCAAGAAGAGATGGAGTGGGGGGGGCACATTTGTTGGGGAGTTACATTACTTTACAAATAACCACGAGGAAACCTGTAGGTGTAATGAATACTAGGGAGACATAGAGCTGGTTTAAAGGGCAGGGCGCAGCAGGTGGTTATTGAGAATTTAACCCTGTGGTACCCCCATAAAGACTGCCAGAGTTCCGGACAACAGGCCCTCTGATTTGACACACTGAACTCTGAGAAGTAGTTGGTGAACCAGGCAAGGCAGTCATTTGAGAAACCAAGGCTATTGAGTCTGCCGATAAGAATTAAGTGATTGACAGAGTTGAAAGCCTTGGCCAGGTCAATGAAGATGGCTGCACAGTACTGTCTTTTATCGATGGCGGTTATGATATCATTTAGGACCTTGAGTGTGGCTGAGGTTCACCTATGACCAGCTTGGAAACCAGATTGCATAGCGGAGAAGGTATGGTGGGATTCGAAATGGTTGGAGATCTTTTTGTTAACTTGATCGAAGATTTTAGAAAGGCAAGGAATAATGGATATAGGTCTAAAACAGTTTGGGTCTAAGGTGTCTCCCCCTTTGTAGAGGGGATGACCGCGGCAGCATTCCAATATTTATGGATCACAGACGATATGAGAGGTTGAACATGATTGCAATAGGGGTTGAAACAATTGCGGTGGATTATTCTAGAAAGAGAGGGTCCAGATTTTCTAGCCCAGCTGTTTTGTAGTGATCCAAATTTTGCAGCTCTTTCAGATCATCAACTGTCTGGATTTGGGTGAAGGAGAAGCAGGGGGGAACTTGTGCAAGTTTCTGCAGGGGGGTGCAGAGCTGTCGGTCGGGGTAGGGGTAGCCAGGTGGAAAGCATGGCCAGCTGCAGAAAAATGCTTATTGAAATGATCAATTATCGTAGATTTATCGGTGGTGAGTGTTTCCTAGCCTCAGTGCAGTGAGCAGCTGTGAGGAGGTGCTTTTATTCTCCATGAACTTTAGTGTCCCAAAACCTTTTGGAATTAGTGCTATAGGATGCACACTTCTGTTTGAAAAAGATAGCTTTCCTAACCGACTGTGTATATAGGTTCCTGACTTCTCTGAAAAGTTGCATTTCGCGGGGGCTATTTGATGCTAATGCAGTACGCCACAGGATGTTTTTTGTGCTGGTCAAGGGCAGTGATGTCTGGGGTGAACCAAGGGCTATATCTGTTCTTAGTTCTACATTTCTTTGAAGCACATTTGAAGAGCAACCAGGCAACCTCTACTGATGAGATGAGGTCAATATCCTTCCAGGATGCCTGCTCGCAGAAGTGTTTGACAGTGATGAGGGGTGGTCATGGTCCTGGTTGAAGACATCAGAGGTGTATTTGGAGAGCAAGTGGGTCAGGATGATATCTATGAGGGTGCCCATGGTTACGGATTTAGGGTTGTACTTAGTAGGTTCCTTGATAATTTGAGAGAGATTGATCTAGCTTAGATTATAGGAGGACAGGGGTGTTAAGCATATCCCAGTTTAGGTCACCTAACAGTATGTACTCTGAAGATAGATGGGGGGCAATCAATTCACATATGGTGTCAAGAGCACAGCTGGGGGCGGAGAGGAGTCTATAACAAGTGGCAATGGTGAGAGATATTTCTGGACAGGTGGATTTTTAAAAGTAGAAGGTCAAATTGTTTGGGCACAGACCTGGATAGTATGACAGTTCTCTGCAGTAGATGGCAATTGCCGCCCCTTTAGGCAGTTCTATCTTGTCGGAAAATGTTGTTTCAGAATTCTTGATAGCCTTCCTAAATCAGGATTCAGATACAGAAAGGATATCAGAGTGGGCGGAGTGTTCTAAAGCAATGAATAAAACAAACTTATGGAGGAGGCTTATGATGTTAACATGAAACCAAGGCTTTAAGGTTACAGATATCAACAAATTAGAGTGCCTGGGAAATAGGTGTGGTGCTGGAAGCTACAGTGCCTAGGTTAACCTCTACATCACCAGAGGAACAGAGGAGGAGTAGGTTAAGTGTACGGCTAAAGGCTATAAGAACTGGGTCGTCTGTTTCATTCAGAACAGATAATAGAAAGAGCAGCTTTCTGGGCGTGGTGGAATAGAGATAGGGCATAATGTACAGACAAGGGTATGGTAGGATGTGAATACAGTGGAGGTAAACCTAGGCTTTGAGTGATGATGAGAGCGCTTATGTCTCTGGAAGCACCAGTTAAATAAGGTCCCACAGTTGACAGTGCAAAAACCAAGCCATGAGTTCAAAGGAATTGTCTCTAGAGGTCCAAGACAGGAATGTGTCGAGACACAGATTTGGGGAATTTACCAAAACAATTCTGCAGCATTGAAAGTCCAAGAACAAAGTGGCCTGCATCATTCTTAAATGGAAGAAGTTTGGAATCACCAAGACCCTTCCTAGAGGTGGCCACATGGCCAAACTAAGCAACTGAGGTAGAAGGACCTTGTTCAGGAGGTGATTGTCACTATGACGGAGCTCCAGAGTTCCTCTGTTGAGATGGGAGAACCTTCCAGAAGGACAACCATCTCTGCAGCACTCCACCAATCAGGCCTTTATGGTAGAGTGGCCAGACAGAAGCCATTCCTCAGTAAAAGGCACATGACAGCACTCTTGGAGTTAGCCAATAGGCACATAAAGGAAACTAAGACGGTGAGAAAAGATTCTCTGTTCTGATGAAACCAAGATGTAATTATTTGGCCTGAATGCCAAACGTCATGTCTCGAGGAAACCTGGCACCATCTCTACTGTGAAGCTTGGTGGCGGCAGCATCATGCTGTGGGGATGTTTTTCAGGGACTGGGAGACTAGTCAGGATTAAAACCTTCTCCAGAGTGCTCAAGACCTCAGACTGGGATGATGGGTTCACCTTCCAAAAGGACAACAACCCTAAGCATACAGCCAAGACAACACAGGAGTGGCTTCGGGACAAGTCTCTGAATGTCATTGAGTGGCGCAGACAGAGCCCGAACTTGAACCCAATCTAACATCTTTGGAGAGACCTGAAAATAGCTGTGCAGCGACGCTTCCCTTCCAACCTGACAGAGCTTGAGAGGATCTGCAGAGAAGGATGTGAGAAACTCCTCCAATACAGGTGTGCTAAGCTTGTAGTGTCATACCCAAGAAGACTCGATGCCATAATCAATGCCAAACATTCTTCAACAAAGTACTGAGTAAAGGGTCTGAATACTTAAGTAAATGCATATTTCATATTTCAAGGAAACTGCTCAGGGACTTCACCATAAGGCCAATGGTAACTTTAAGACAGTTACATAGTTTAATGGCTGTGCTCAATGGGATTGAGATCTGGGCTCTTCGCTGGCCATGGCAGAACACTGACATTCCTGTCTTGCAGGAAATCACAAACAGAACCAGCAGTATGGATGGTGGCATTGTCATGCTGGAGGATCATGTCAGGATGAGCCTGTAGGAAGGGTATCACATGAGGGAAGAGGATGTCTTCCCTGTAACGCACAGCATTGAGATTGCTTGCAATGACAACAAGCTCAGTCCATGCTGTGACACACCACCCCAGACCATGACGGACCCTCCACCTCTCCATATCGATCCTGGTCTGCCACTGCGAGGATGATCAGCTGTCCGTCCTGTCTCCCTGTCTTAGGTGTCTCAGGAGTAGTCCTCATGCCTTCTTGCAGCATGCATAAGGCACGTCCACGCAGATGAGCAGGGACCCTGGGCATCTTTCTTTTGGTGCTTTTCACAGTCAGTAGAAAGGCCTCTTTTGTGTTTCCATAACTGTGACCTTAATTGCCTACCATCTGTAAGCTGTTAGTGTCTCAGCGACCGTTCCACTGTTTAAGGTTCATTGAACAGTGTGTTTAAACCCTTTACAATGAAGATCTGTGAAGTTATTTAGATTTTTACATATTATCTTTGAAAGACAGTGTCCTGAAAAACGGACGTTTCTTTTTTTGCTGAGTTTAGTTACTGCACAATACTAACCTAAGTGGGAAAAGAAGGCACTAAATGAATACAGTAACAAATGTGTCAAAGCAATTAACTTTTTGACCTGCATACAAAGCGTTATGTTTGTGGCAAATCCAATTCAAAACATTACAAGCATAGTGGTGGCTGCATCATGTTATGGGTATGATTGTAATTGTTAAGGAATGAGCTACACACTGGCAACATCCTTGAGGAAAATCTGGTTCAGTCTGCTTTCCACCAGACACTGGAAGTAAACCTTTCAGCAGGACAATAACCTAAAACATAAAGCCAAATATACAATGGAGTTGCTTACCAAGAAGACGGTGAATGTTACTGAATGGCCTGAGTTACAGTTTTGACTTAAATCTATGGCAAGACCTGAAAATGGTTGTCTAGCAATGATCAACAAAGGATTTGTCAGAGCTTGAAGAATTTAGAAAATAATATTGGGCAAATGTTGCACAATCAGGGTGTGGAAAGCTCTTAGAGACTTACCCAGAAAGACTCAGCTGTAATCAGTACCAAAGGTGCTTATGCAAAGTAATGACTCAGGGGTTTGAATACCTATGTAAATTCTTTATTTCACTTTCAATATTTCATTTTCAATACATTTGCAAGAATCTATAAAACACATATTGACATTTTTTTTGTTACAGGGTAGTGTAGATCAGACTGTAACACAGCAAAATGTGGATTAAGTCCAGGAGTATGAATACTTTCTGAAGGCTCTGTACCATGTGTCCCTGTCACTTAACACTGGGTTTAATTAGCTTGCTAATCAATTAGCATTTATTGAGTTATCAATGATAAAAAAATGAGTAAATCCAATGGATGTTTCAAAATGGCCGTGGTAGCAGAGAGCAGGACATTCCATTTCACAAAGAGGCTGTGAGTGACAGAATGGATTCTCTTTCTTGTGAATGTCCCAGCCCCCTCATTATCTCGATCAATCATGGCTATGCTAGATTCTGTATTTTCTCAGTGTCTAAATAGCTTCATGATTTCACATTTTATTTATATTTACAGATTTACGTATGAGTTTACTTATTAGGCTCATTTTATTTATTTTTTACTTTCAAATATCTCCTGTGAACTCCTGTTAATTTGGAAAATGCGTTACAGACTCAGCTTTAAGAATCGGGGCACAATTTGTTCAGAGAATTAAGAATCAAAGTTCTGTGAGATCATTTAGCCATTTTATTTTGCTATTAGTTCATAGAAACACAATGAATAACATTCATACATTGTTTTGTTTTTTTAAACGTGCAAATATCTTGCAGAATTTTGGGGGGGATTTATGTGGTTGCTTGGATATCAACTCTAGGGGGTATTAAGAAACAATGTTATTCTGTTGAAATTGTTATACTTCCTCAGAACACCGCTGCTTTTGTCACAGGAGATGGCAGATGCTTTCTACCAAAGTGTTTGTGTCCCGGGTGGTGTCCTGGTAATACTATTGCATTATCCTCTGCATAGTTGTTAATTAATTTCACAACTCACTGCAAGTCCTCATGCTTCAGGTGTAACCAATGCTTGCTTAGGCCGGCTCTTTTTTTGATGGGAGGTATTAGACCATTCTCCTTTTATGACTGGTGGAGGAGATCCGTTCTAGACGTGTGCTCTACTGATGCTGAAAGACAAATTCCAGAAACAAATATTTTAGCGTTATTATATAATATATGGCCGTAATCACTGCCAGACACACCTGGCTAACTTGATGGGTCATGTATTCACCTGGTGAAGTGAAGTGTTTGGTTTAGACATGTAGCTAGCTAGTTAAACAATGAACCATACTCCCAACCCATAGAGTACTAGCAATACAAACTGAGCTAACCAGCTAGGTACAATGTTAGTTAGCTAGCTAGCTAACATTTAGCTTTAACCAGCAGTGCAAATAGATTTCTGAGGCAGCAGGGTAGCCTAGTGGTTAGAGCGTTGGACTAGTAACCGGAAGGTTGCAAGTTCAAATTCCTGAGCTGACAAGGTACAAATCTGTCATTCTGCCCCTGAACAGGCAGTTAACCCACTGTTCCTAGGCTGTCATAGAAAATAAGAATTTGTTCTTAACTGACTTGCTTAGTTAAATAAAGGTCAAATAAAAAATACACATAATGTTAGCAAGCTAACATTATCTAGCTGGTTTACAGTACGCTTTAACTTGCAATGAAAATGACTTTCTGACTAAATTAGACACCTATAATATCTGAAAATGACAGACTGCAAACGTTTTCATTAAATAAGTTTTATCTGTACAGCTTGCTTGGCTCATTGTGTGAGGTCACTCTACTTCACACCGACTGTGTGCAATGCCATAAGAATCATCAGCTCTTTCTCCGTCTCTGTTACGGATGCCATGGTTGCCCTAATTTTGAATATGTAATCCAGGGACAGGTGCTTTATACAACAGCCTGTGTTCTGTGTTAACCTGTTAATCCTACCCCCTACTTTTTCGAACATTCTGTTAAAAATCGCGCAACATTTCAGCGCCCTGCTACTCATGCCAGGAATATAGTATATGCATATGATTAGTATGTGTGGATAGAAAACACTCAGACGTTTATAAAACTGGTTAAATCACGGCTGTGACTATAACAGAACGTGTGTTTCATCGAAAAGCGCAGGAAAATCTGATCACTGAAAATGGAAATATATATCCATGCGCGACTTGAACCGATTGATAAAGGTGAACCACATTTAATGGGGCTGAGGTTGCAATACCTACAGCTTCCACACATTGTCTAGAGTCTTGTCATTTGCCTAGGCTTTGTTTCGTGGTCAAACAGACGCAAGGCAACTCATTTCCTCCGGTCCCCGACCGGATATTTTGGTTGAGAATTACCCGGACAGTATTTCCAGACGGACAGCTAAAGAACATACTTTGCCTCGTGATCAATTTGAGCGCTTATTAATGTTTAATAATACCTAAAGTTGCATTACAAAAGTATTTCGAAGTGTTTTGTGAAAGTTTATCGTCAACTTTTTTAATTTAAAAAAATGACGTTACGTTATAAGACGCTATTTTTTCCGTTTATCACACAGTCTTCATAGATCGATATCTAGGCTATATATGGACCGATTTAATCAAAAAAAGACCCAATAGTGATTATGGGACATCTAGGAGTGCCAACAAAGAAGATGGTCAAAGGTAATGAATGTTTTATATTTTATTTGTGCGGTTTGTGTAGCGACGACTATGCTAATTATTTTGTGTTACATGCTATCAGATAATAGCTTCTCATGCTTTCGCTGAAAAGCATTTTAAAAATCTGACTTGTTGCCTGGATTCACAATGAGTGTAGCTTTAATTCAATACCCTGCAGGTGTATTTTAATGAATGTTTGAGTTTTAACTAGTACTATTAGCATTTAGCGTAGCGCATTTGCATTTCCAGATGTCTAGATGGGATGCCTGCGTGCCAGGTAGGACCAAGAGGTTAAACATTTTTAGTCCCTCTGCATTTGCAATCAAATGGCAGAATTTTATTAATCACTCTGTCATACTATTCTTCCACCTCATAATCCACTGATTTCAAAATTTGATCACCTTTCCTTCCCCATCACTGTCATCAGAAGACTACAATGTCTGGTTTAATGGAAACGTTTTTACCTAAATCAGGGATATCCTCATCATCTGATTCATTTTCAGAGACAGACAGAGAATCAGCAAGGCACGATCCTCCTTCAGAAAGTAGTCCATCACAACTTCTTCTCACTGACCATATATAGGATTATCTACACTTACCGAGGAGCTCATGTTATAGACAGAAGGTGCTACAATGCAGACCAATCCGAACTCATCTCTCGGCCCATTCATTATCTCGGAAAGTTTCCTGTCTTTTCCGGTGGCCAAACCAACTAGGCTCGTAATTTAACTATTTTATTTGTATTTAAAGTTGGCATTCTGTCACGCCTTGGTCTTAGTATTTTGTGTTTTCTTTATTTATTTGGTCAGGCCAGGGTGTGACATGAGTTATTGTGGTGTGTTTTTGTCTTAGGAGTTTTGTGGGGTGTCTACGTAGTCTATGGCTGCCTGAGGCGGTTCTCAATCAGAGTCAGGTGATTATCGTTGTCTCTGATTGGGAACCATATTTAGGCAGCCATATTCTGTGAGTGTTTCGTGGGTGATTGTTCCTGTCTTTGTGTTTGCACCAGATAGGGCTGTTTCGGTTTTCGTTATTTCATTTCGTTATTTTTGTAGTTTCTGTTTGTATAGTTTTTCCTTTATTAAAATATATCATGAATCATCATCACGCTGCATTTTTGTCCGATCCTTGTTCTACCTCTTCGTCAGAGGAGGAGATAGAAGAGAGCCGTTACACATACACATTTATTATTAAGGCATATGAAAGTTCACATGTTCCAGAAGGCATTTCTGCCAAAAAATACATTTGGTTAGAAATAATATTCAAATGCCTTTTCTGTGAAGTATAGACGTGTGACATCCACCTAGTTTTCTAAAATGAGTAACATTTGTTACCCCTTGGCAGCATTATCAGAAAGCACAGCATACATTTTTACTGCTACGTGGACGATACACAACTTTTCATTTCTTTGTCACTAGAGGGTTTAAGCTCCATGAATAAATGATTAGACTTCATTAGTGATTTAAAAACAAGGTACTTATTGTTGGACCAAAAATCTGCACATTTAATTCATGAGCAATGACGATAAAACACCAGGTAAAAAAACAAGGTTTTATTTTAGATTCTGAACAACATTTCAAATCAAATGTTATTTGTCACATGCTCTGCATACAACAGGTATCAACCTTACCATGAAATGCTTACATACAAGCCCTTAACCAACAATGCAGTTCAAGAAATAGTGTTCCTTGCTCACATTGAGGGAGAGGTGGTTGTCCTGGCACTGTGTCTGACTCCTCCCTATAGGCTGTATCATCATTGTCATCAGCAAACTTAATGATGGGGTCAGAGTCGTACTTGGCCATGCAGTCTTGGGTGAATAGGGAGTGCAGGAGGGGACTAGGCATGCACCCCTGAGGAGGCCCAGTGTTGAGGAACAGCGTGGCAGATTTGTTTGGGGTGGCCCTCGGGAAGTCTAGGATCTTGTTGCAGAGGGTTGTGTTTAATCCCAGGGTACTGATGAGCTTTGTGGGAACTATGGTGTTGAATGGTGTTGCTGTAGTCAATGAACAGTATTCTCACATATGTGTTTCTTTTGTCCAGGTGGGAAAGGGCAGTGTGGAGTGCGATTGAGATTGCATAATCTGTGAATCTGTTGGGGCGGCATGCAAATTGGAGTAGGTCTAGAATGTCCGGCATGATGGTGTTGATGTGAGCCATGACCAGCCTTTCAAAGCACTCCATGACTACCGACATGAGTGCTACAGGGCAGTAATTATTTATGCAGGTTGCCTTCACTTTCTTGGGCATAGGGACTATAGTGGTCTGTTTGAAACATGTAGGTATTATAGACTCGGTCAAGGAGCGGTTTGAGCATTTTTTGTGAGGACACTTGCCAGTTGGTTCGCACATGCTTTGAGTAGACATCTTGGTAATTCATCTGGTTGCTTTATGACTTGTCTTGCTCACATCAGCTACGGAGAGTGTGGGCTGGGTTTCCCCATTGTAGTCCGTAATAGTTTTCAAGCCCTGCCACATCTGTCAAACGTCAGAGCCGGAGTAGTAGGATTCAATCTTAGTCCTGTGTAAGGGAACTTTAATGTTTGTGCTTTATTGATAACTAATTTCTGTATTCTATTCATGTGCTGTTCTAATATCCGATTTCTGTGTTCACGCAAGTGAGTGGTTTAACAAATCCTCAATTATCACTATTTTCAATTTGACAGTACACCTAGACGTTGTTTTGAGAACGAATTAAAGATATCTACATTCTAAAGCTTAGAGTTCCACGTACCATAGAGAGGCTAACGTCCCACCTGACCAACATCCAGTGAAAGTGCAGGGCGACAAATTCAAACAGAAATCTGAATTAAAATTCCTCAAACATACATGTATTATACACCATTTTAAAGATAAACTTGTTGTTAACTTCTTGTGACTCTTCTTGTGACTGAATTAATAATATGCATATCCTAGCATCTGGGCCAAAGTAGCAGCTGGTTTATTCTGGGCACGCTTTTCATCCGGATGTGAAAATAATGCCCCCTACCCCCAAAGAAGTTAAAGTGAAGAAGCATCATGAGGTATTGGTCTGTCACATAAATTAAACAAAACGGTAATGATTGATTAATTATGCCAAATCATGTAAAGATAACTTGTCTGTCTATAGCCTTATATAAGAAAACTGCTGGGACTTCCCAGGGAAAGCTCTTGATTGACATGTGTACTATGGTGCATTGAGTTGGTTGGAACCTCTCCAGTGTGCTGACAAATAAAGTATTGACTTTGAGTGTTCCTTTGTATGAATTTCCACGACACCTGTATTGATCTGAGGGTATAGCGGGATTTGTTATAAGCGTCCTATTAGTGTCTAGCCTTTAGCTCGGTGCGGATGTTGCCTGTAATCCATGGCTTCTGGTTGGGAATTCTACATATGGTTACCACGGGGACAACGTCATTGATGCACTTGTTGATGAAACTGATGACTGAGGTGGTAGACTCCTTAATGCAATTGGATGAATCCTGGAACATATTCCAGTCTGTGCTAGCAAAACAGTCCTGTAGCGTAGCATCCGCGTCATCTGACCACTTCAATATTGAGTGAGTCACTGGTACTTCCTGCTTTATTTTTCGCTTGTAAGCCAGAATCAGAAGGATATAATTATGGTCAGATTTGCCAAATGCAGGGTGAGGGAGAGACTTGTTTGTGTCTCTGTGCAGATTAAAAGTGAAGTTTTTTCCCCTCTAGATGCACATTTGACATGCTGGTAGAAATGAGGTAAAACTCCTAAGTTTGCCTGCATAAAAGTCCCCGGCCACTAGGAACGCCGCTTCTGGATGAGCATTTTATTGTTTGCTTATGGTCTTATACATCTGGTTGAGTTCGGTCAGCATCAGTTTGTGGTGGTAAATAGATGGCTACGAATAATATACAGTTGAAGTTGGAAGTTTACATACACCTTAACCAAATACATTTAAAATCAGTTTTTCACAATTCCTGACATTTAAATCTGAGTTAAAAATCAGTCAGTTAGGATCAGTTAGGATCACCACTTTATTTTAAGAATGGAAATGTCAGAATAATAGGAGAGCGAATGATTTATTTCAGATTGTATTTATTTCATCACATACCCTATGGGTCAGAAGTTTGCATACACTCAATTAGTATTTGGTAGCATTGGTTTTAAATTTATTATCTTCAGGTCAAACGAGGCACTGAGTTTGAAGGTCGGCCTTGAAATACATCCACAGGTACAGCTCCAATTGACGCAAATGATGTCAATTAGCTTATCAGAAGCTTCTAAAGCCATGACATTTTCTGTAATTTTCAAAGATGTTTAAAGGCATAGTCAACTCAGTGTACAGACCTCAAGTCGTGCTTTTAAATCACAGACAACACAAAGATACCTTGATGTCCTTCCAGACTCCCTCTGTCTACCCAAGTATGCCAGAGGACAAAAATCAGTTAACCACCTAACTGAGGAACTCAATTTAACCTTGCAAAATACCCTAGATGCAGTTGCACAACTAAAAACTAAAAACATTTCTCATAAGAAACTAGTATACAGCTCCCTGGTATACAGAAAATACCCGAGCTCTGAAGCAAGCTTCCAGAAAATTGGGACGGAAATGACGCCTCACCAAACTGGAAGTCTTCCGACTAGCTTGGAAAGACAGTACCGTGCAGTATCGAAGAGCCCTTACTGCTGCTCAATCATCCAATTTTTCCAACTTAATTGAGGAAAATAAGAACAATCTGAAATTCCTTTTTGATTTGACAGCATTCCCCAAGAGAGAATGGCTTTCACTTCAGCAGTATTAAATTCATGAACTTCTTTGAGGAAAAGATCATGATTATTAGAAAGCAAATTACGGACTCCTCTTTAAATCTGCGTATTCCGTCAAAGCTCAGTTGTCCTGAGTCTGCACAACTCTGCCAGTTCATAGGATCAAGAGAGACACTCAAGTGTTTTAGTACTATATCCCTTGACACAATGATGAAAATAATCACGGCATCAAAACCTTCAAGCTGCATACTGGACCCTATTCCAACTAAACTACTGACAGAGATGCTTCCTGTGCTTGGCCCTCCTATGTTGAACATAATAAACAGCTCTCTATCCACCGGATATGTACCAAACTCACTAAAAGTGGCAGTAATAAATCCTCTCTTGAAAAAGCCAAACCTTGACCCAGAAAATATAAAAAGCTAATCGGCTGATATCGAATCTTCCATTCCTCTCTAAAATTTTATAAAAGCCTGTTGCTCGCAGCAACTCACTGCCTTCCTGAAGACAAACAATGTATACGAAATGCTTCAGTCTGGTTTTAGACCCCATCAAAGCACTGAGACTGCACTTGTGAAGGTGGTAAATTACCTTTTAATGGCATCAGACCGAGGCTCTGCATCTGTCCTCATGCTCCTAGTCCTTAGTGCTGCTTTTGATACCATCGATCACCACATTCTTTTGGAGAGATTGAAAACCCAAATTGTTCTACATGGACAACTTCTGGCCTGGTTTAGATCTTATCTGTCAGAAAGATATCAGTTTGTCTCTGTAAATGGTTTGTCCTCTGACAAATCAACTGTACATTTCGGTGTTCCTCAAGGTTCCATTTTAGGACCACTGTTGTTTTCACTATATATTTTACCTCTTGGGGATGTCATTCGAAAACATGTTAACATTCACTGCTATGCGAATGAAACATGGTGAAGCCCCAAAATTGCCCTCGCTAGAAGCCTGTGTTTCAGACATAAGGAAGTGGATGGCTGCAAACTTTCTACTTTTAAACTCCAAAAATGATGTAGAAAAATGAATCCATGCTTTCGACACTACTAGGTTAGACTACTGCAATGCTCTACTTTCCGGCTACCCGGATAAAGCACTAAATAAACTTCAGTTAGTGCAAAATACGGCTGCTTGAATCCTGACTAGAACCCCAAAAATATATCATATTACTCCAGTGCTAGCCGCCCTACACTGGCTTCCTGACAAATCAAGGGCTGATTTCAAGGTTTTAATGCTAACTTACAAAGCATTTCATGGGCTTGCTCCTACTTATCTCTCTGATTTGGTCCTAAACGGTCACAAGACGCAGGCCTCCTAATTGTCCCTCGCAAACAGCTGGAGGCAGGGCTTTCTCCAATAGAGCTCCATTTTTATGGAATGGTCTGCCTACCCATGTGAGAGACGCAAACTCGGTCTCAACCTTTAAGACTTTACTGAAGACTCATCTCTTCAGTGGGTCATTTGATTGAGTGTAATCTGGCCCAGGAGTGTGATGGTGAATGGAAAGGCTCTGGAGCAACGAACCGCTCTTGCTATCTCTGCCTGGCCGGTTCCCCTCTTTCCACTGAGATTCTCTGCCTCTAACCCTATTACAGGGGCTGAGTCACTGGCTTACTGGGGCTCTCTCATGCCGTCCCTGGAAGGGGTGCGTCACCTGAGTGGGTTGATTCACTGATGTGGACATCCTGTCTGGGTTGGCGCCCCCCCATGGTTTGTGCCGTGGCGCAGATATTTGTGGGCTATACTCGGCCTTGTTTCAGGATGGTAAGTTGGTGGTTGAAGATATCCCTCTAGTGGTGTGGGGGCTGTGCTTTGGCAAAGCGGTGGGGTTATATCCTTCCTGTTTGGCCCTGTCCGGGGGTGTCATCGGATGGGGCCACAGTGTCTCCTGACCATGCCTCAGGATTAGCTGGCATGATGACTCCTTGCTGTCCCCAGTCCACCTGGCAGTGCTGCTCCTCCAGTTTCATCTGTTCTGCCCCTGTGATTATTATTATTTGACCATGCTCGTCATATATGAACATTTGAACATCTTGGCCATGTTCTGTTATAATCTCCACCCGGCACAGCCAGAAGAGGACTGACCACCCCACATAGCCTGGTTCCTCTCTAGGTTTCTTCCTAGGTTTTGGCCTTTCTAGGGAGATTTTCCTAGCCACCATGCTTCTACACCTGCATTGCTTGCTGTTTGGCGTTTTAGGCTGGGTTTCTGTACAGCAATATGAGATATCAGCTGATGTACGAAGGTCTATATAAATAAATTTGATTTGATTTGAGTGTATGTAAACTTCTGACCCACTGGAATTGTGATTGTGACAGTGAATTATAAGTGAAATAATCTGTCTGATAAACAGTTGTTGAAAAAATGACTTGTGTCATGCAAAGTAGAAGTCCTAATTGACATACCAAAACTATAGTTTGTAAAAAAAATATGTTTTTGAGTGGTTAAGAAATGAGTTTTTGATGACTTCGACTTCTGACTTTGTAGATAGTGTGGTCTACAGCTTATCATGAGGTATTCATCCTCAGGCTAGCAATACCTCTAGACTTCTTTAATGGTCATAGCTCCTTGAATTTCTCAAGCAGTCAGAGACCAGGACTGCCAAAACAAATTTTGGCTCTTACATGGCAATGACCTCACTCTCTCCCAATTTGACATTGGCTATCAGTAGCGAATGGCCTCCTGAGTGGTGCTGCGGTCTAAGGCACTGCATCGCTAGCTGTGTTGCAGCCATGAGGCGTTGCACAATTGGCCCAGCGTCATCCGGGTTAGGGGAGGGTTTGGCCGGTCGGGTTGTCCTTGCCCCATCGTGCTCTAGCAACTCCTGTGGTGGGCTAGGTAAAAATGCATGCTGACACCGTCACCGGGTGAATGGTGTTTCCTTCGACCCATTGGTGCAGCTGGCTTCCAGGTTAAGCAAGCATTGTGTCAAGAAACAGTGCGACTTGGTGGGGTAGTATTTCGGGCTCTCTCCTGAGTCCGTACGGGAGTTGCAGCGATGGGACAAGACTATAACTATCATTTGGATATCACGAAATTGGGGTTAAACAAATGTATAAAATAAAAAGATTTATCGACAGCAAGAATGAAAGGTGCTAGTCAAGGAACAATTGATGCCTGGACAAATATATTTGACTGTAAATAATAAGCTCAGCTAAAGCCCAACACATGCAACAAAAACAACAATGCATACAGTGGGATCTGAAAGGATGGACATACTTGATAAAGATGAACAATAATGACTGTATAAAATAAATAATTGAAATACTGAGCTATAATTTATTCTTCAAACAATTGGGAAATGATATTATTTAACTTCATATTAGCAGGTGGGACAGTTGTGTCCAACATCCAGTGAAATTGCATGGCGCGAAATTCAAATTACAGAATTATAAATATTTAACTTTCATAAAATCACAAGTGTAATACATCAAAATAAAGCGTAACTTCTTGCTAATCCATCCACTGTGTCAGATTTCAAAAAGGCTTTACGGCGAAAGCACACCATTCGACTATCTGAGGACAGCGCGCCGCACACAAACACGTGAAAAACATATTTCAACCAGGCAGGTGCGACACGAAAGTCAGAAATAGCAATATAACAAATGCCTTTACCTTTGATGATCTTCTTCTGTTGGCACTCCAAAAGGTCCGAATTACAACACAAGTGGTCCTTTTGTTCGATAATGTCCTTCTTTATATCCATAAAAACTCAGTTCAGCTGGCACGCTTAAGTCAATAATCCACCCAGTTTCCCTCCATCAAAATGCATACAAAATGAATCCCAAACGTTACAAATAACCTTTTCCAAACAAGTCAAACAACATTTATCATCAAACCTTAGGTACCCTAATGCATGAATAAACTATAAAATTTAAGTTGGAGAATCGTTATTGTCTTTACCGGAGAAAAATACCAAAGACCGTGCTCTCTTCCACGCACTTGGAAACACTACAGCCAAAATGGGAACCACCTAGAAAAACTTGAATTTCTGGCTCATTTTTCCAAAAACCAACCAGAAACTCTTTCTAAGACTGTTGACATTTAGTGGAAGCCCTAAGAACTGCAATCTGGGAGGACTTATCCTTATAATAAAGGTGATAGCCTTTGAAAATAGTGGTAGGCTGATTATTTCTTTGGGGGGTGGTTTATCTTCTGGGTTTTTCCTGCCATATCAGTTCTGTTATACTCACAGACATCATTTGAACCGTTTTAGAAACTTTAGAATGAATAATCTATCAATTATATGCATATCCTAGCTTCTGGGCCTGAGTAACAGGTAGTTTACTTTGGGCATGCTTTTCATCAAGATGTCAAAATACTGCCCCCTACTCAAGAGAGGTTAATAGTAATTTAATTGCTCAGAGAAAGAGATTGTAACAACGTCCGTCTGTTGAAAGAAGAGAGTCGGACCGAAATGCAGCGTGTAGGTTACTCATGACTTTAATGAAAGAATCGCAGTACATGAAATAACTGAAACTAAATACAAAAACAACAGAACGGAACGTGAAACTAATTACAGCCTATCTGGTGACTACAACACAGAGACAGGAACAATCACCCACAAATTACAAAGTGAACTCAGGCTACCTAAATACGGTTCCCAATCCGAGACAACGATAAGCAGCTGACTCCAATTGAGAACCGCCTCAGGCAGCCAAGCCTAACTAGACACACCCCTAATCATACACAATTCCAATGCTAATAAAACCCCAAATACGAAAACAACATATAAACCCATGTCACACCCTGGCCTACCCAAACATATAACAAAAACACAAAATACAATGACGAAGGCGTGACAGAGATTTTGCTGTGTTTTTTTCTCTCAAAAAGGTAGGGGTAAAATTGACAGCCCTAAAGATTTGTATAAATTAAATAAACAAACATTTTATTATTTGGTCACATATTCCTAGTACACAATGACTATATCAAGCTTGTCATATGCATTTGTAGTTAGTTTTGGTTGTTTTTCAGATTATTTTGTTGCCAAGAGAAATTAATGGTTTCATTTTGGAGCATTTTATTTTTTCCTAGATAAGAATATAATGTGTAATACTTCTAAATTATTATGGATGCTACCATCTTTACAGATAATGAATGAATGGTGAATAATAATGTCTGATAAAATTACAGATAGTCAAATATCATACTCTAAAGACATGATAACCTCTCACCGTTACGAATAACAGGTGAGGTTTGCATATCTTGGCGGTAAGATCTTCGAACCTCTCACAAAATAATCCTAAACACAGAACCTACAGTAGTTGTTTAAAACTACTGAGCAGTCAGGCCATCTGAGGTAAGCTAAGCAACTTTTGGTACACCTGTGGTACAACAATGCTATTACTCTGGACTAAATTGCAATAGTATTTTCTAGTCACAACTTAGACTTTAAATTTACGTAGCAAGCCAGCTGTGACCAATGTATACCCATACACAAGGTTTCACATTTAGAGGTCACTCTATTTTCTATGTATGTTTAGCCCTTTATCTGAAAAAGAAAAATAACAATTTGTGTAAAACGAAATAGTGTTTGAGAAAAGCAACGCTATGCAATGGAATACCCCCCTGAATTGGACAGAAATGAATGGGAAGTCATTGGCATTGGACAAACCATATACACGATGTCCAATACCACCCAATGTGGCATTGATTCATGCAAAGTTGATTGCAAATGCCATATGGCAAATGCCAGTTGTAACACTTTAAAAATCCAACAGGTGGCAAGTGCGCTCCACCTTGGTTTTTCATATTGGAAATGTAACCCAAGTAAACATCCAAAAGCAAAATTTTGAAAAAATGATTTTTTTTGTCAAAAACTTATCACCCCTTAAAAAAGTGCTTTCTGGACCGTTTTTCGAAATTCTTTCGATTTTTTTTGTGTCAATTACACATGTGTAAGAACTGTATAAATATACTTTTGTCCAATTGTAATATCATAATGTTTTTATTTTTTTATTACTTGCACATAAGGCATATGTTTTGTCCATTTGCAATATGATTTCATAGGAAGTCAAAAGTCAAAAATAGCAAGATTTTATAAAAAACTTCACACACCCCTAAAAAAGTGCTTTCTGGACCATTTTTCAAAATTCTTTGATTTTTGTGTCAATTACACATGTATAAGAACTGTATCAACATACTTTAGTCATATTTTGTTATCATTTTTTTTTTACTTGTGCATAAGGCATATGTTTTGTCCATTTTCAATATGATTTCATAGGAAGTCAAGAGTCAAAGTCAAAAGTCACTTTTTTGCACGTGCATTTGCAATATGTTTCAATGGGCATTTACAATCACAAATTTGTCGTACTCAAAAATCCTGCAGAAATGCAAAATTGACAGAATCCTGAGTTTTAAGTCTTTAAGTTAACCTGTTAAGGCTACCCCTGTGTACTGCCCCTTCTGGAGGAATTGGGTACCCATATAAAACAGGATACTTTTTTGTCAAAAGTTGCTAATATATGCATATAAAAAATATTATCGAATAGAAAACACTCTAAAGCTTCTAAAACCGTTTAAATTTTGTCTCTATGTAAAGCAGAAGTGTCAGGGCATGCTTTCTCCCAAAATCTCTCTTGTCATGGAAAAAGTTGCCCCAACTTTGACGTCATCGCAAACACCCTTCACAAACAGTTACAGCTCTGGGAACAGTTCCTACGTGTTCAGCGCGATCCCTGCTTTCAATGGGGCTTCTCATTGTGACAATCGCGCGCTCACGAGACGTTGAGCGTGTCGAAAGGTCTCGGTCACGCCAAAAAAAAGTGTACGTTTATGCGCGCTCTGCTCCCGCTCTCTCTTTTCTTCAGGATCAATTAAAAGATGTGTGTGTTTCGCTTCGTCCTCACAATTGCTGTACACCTTTATAACATGTTAAAGCTTAATTATGAACATAGTTTGACAAGTTTACTCGACATATAATATATAATTTCGACGTTTTGGATTTCCACTTGAATTTTGCCTACATTTTGACCGAAATGAGGCTATTTTGAGAACCGAAAGACGCAGACTTGAAAACTAAACGCTGTTTTGGTAAGTATAATCCCTTCCAGGTCTTTTGATGGAAGAACAGCAAAGGTAATGGAATATTTATGTGTTAATTTTGGGTTTCTGTCAACTCCAAGATAGAGGAGGCATAATGATACCTTTGGAGCGCCGCCTCCTAGTATAGCCTAATGAACGCAAACTGTAACGTTAAAAATAAATGTAACACAGCGATTGCATTTAGAATAAGTGTATCTTCCTATACATATGTAAAACATGCATATTTAGTCAAAGTTTATGATGTGTATTCCTTGTTAGCTGACGTTATCTGCCGGAGCTATCGTCATTTCTCAGGACATTTGAGTAGCATTTTTTGAACGATGCATCATTGTAAACAGAGATTTATGGATATATAGCATATTATTGAAAAAAAAATGAATGTACTGTGTAACATGTTATATTACTGTCATCTGATGAAGATTTCAAAAGGTTAGTGAAATAATTTTTCTTTTAATCCTGCGTTTGTTGATTGCATATTTTTTCCTACTTGGCTATGCTAATGAGGTATGTCTGCGGTGGTGGTTGGACATAAATATGTGCTATGTTTTCGCCGTAAAACATTTTAGAAATCTGACTTGCTGGGTAGATAAACAACTTGTTTATCTTTCATTTGAGCTATTTTTCTTGTTAATGTGTGGAGGTTAAATATTTTTAGGAATATTTTTGCGTTCCATGCGCCACCTTCCAGCTGAACGTGGGGGGGGAAAGTTCCCAGCTGGACCTCAAGATCCCTGTAAGGTTAAGAATTGACTGATCTACACAGGTTGGCATACAGTGATTTTCATAATGACAGGTTATGTTTTTCAAAACACTTTTAGCGTGATTTTTACCACTTCCGGTTGCTTCAGGAAGCTTAGAATTGACACAGGTAGACCTTATAGTGTGCTGATGGACTGTCATAGAAGACAGGTTCATAAGGCATTCATTTTACATTACATTACATTTAAGTCATTTAGCAGACGCTCTTATCCAGAGCGACTTACAAATTGGTGCATTCACCTTATGACATCCAGTGGAACAGTCACTTTACAATAGTGCATCTAAATCTTAAGGGGGGGGGGTGAGAGGGATTACTTATCCTATCCTAGGTATTCCTTAAAGAGGTGGGGTTTCAGGTGTCTCCGGAAGGTGGTGATTGACTCCGCTGTCCTGGCGTCGTGAGGGAGTTTGTTCCACCATTGGGGGGCCAGAGCAGCGAACAGTTTTGACTGGGCTGAGCGGGAGCTGTACTTCCTCAGTGGTAGGGAGGCGAGCAGGCCAGAGGTGGATGAACGCAGTGCCCTTGTTTGGGTGTAGGGCCTGATCAGAGCCTGGAGGTACTGAGGTGCCGTTCCCCTCACAGCTCCGTAGGCAAGCACCATGGTCTTGTAGCGGATGCGAGCTTCAACTGGAAGCCAGTGGAGAGAACAGAGGAGCGGGGTGACGTGAGAGAACTTGGGAAGGTTGAACACCAGACGGGCTGCGGCGTTCTGGATGAGTTGAAGGGGTTTAATGGCACAGGCAGGGAGCCCAGCCAACAGCGAGTTGCAGTAATCCAGACGGGAGATGACAAGTGCCTGGATTAGGACCTGCGCCGCTTCCTGTGTGAGGCAGGGTCGTACTCTGCGGATGTTGTAGAGCATGAACCTACAGGAACGGGCAACCGCCTTGATGTTGGTTGAGAACGACAGGGTGTTGTCCAGGATCACGCCAAGGTTCTTGGCGCTCTGGGAGGAGGACACAATGGAGTTGTCAACCGTGATGGCGAGATCATGGAACGGGCAGTCCTTCCCCGGGAGGAAGAGCAGCTCCGTCTTGCCGAGGTTCAGCTTGAGGTGGTGATCCGTCATCCACACTGATATGTCTGCCAGACATGCCAGACATGCAGAGATGCGATTCGCCACCTGGTCATCAGAAGGGGGAAAGGAGAAGATTAATTGCATTCATAACCCACATAGGCTTCAGGTTGAATTTAGGAGTGCAGGCAATGTATTCCTATGGGGAGAGAAGTCAATGCAAACTGTTTGAAGTAAACACCTTCTTTTAACTGTTAAGGGTTAATGCCAAACGGTCAAGGTTAGGCTTGCACGGATCGGAAGGACCATAGGAACATACCTGGGGTCGAATTGTGCTTCTCCCCCTAACGGTTCTCTCACTGTCACCCAAAAGCAAATGACATTGAGGGCCAGGCTTCATTTTGGGCCTTCTGTTTTTCAAGGTTGCTGCACTCAGAGTGAGCTACGGTCAAGCGGGGCGTCCCGTTGAACTCGGCACAGTCTGGAGACTATGGTGATGCCATTTTTTGTGTTGATTTCTGAATGACATTTTGGTGATGGTCCCTCTCCGTTTAAACATATTGCAAATGTACAAAAGTCAACAAGCAAGTCAGTGTCCATCAGTCAATTAGATGTCATTCTGACACCAAACTGATACCAATTGACACCAAACCCACTTTTTCCAACTCATTTAGAAGCAAACTATCACATATGTCAGCGCAGGCCCATAATTCACAGCGCCTTTAGTTTAAAACATAATAAAAACGTAAAACACATTGTTACGGTCTAGCTGCGGGTCCAGTTCGGACATTATGTTTAGTCCTAGGTGAGGCGACCCCGAATCCCGAGTTTTGGCTCGATAGGTCCTTCGGTGCCCGAGTAAAACCCTAATTGGTACTGAAAATCCACTTTTTTCCATGCCTTGCTATGGGGTTCTTGAATGAGCTATCGGACAGAAACGTTGGGGTCCGTCTCAATGGGCCGAGCCGGTTTCAATGCATCTAGTCTTGTGTCTCTGAGACTTTTCTAAATGTCGTCATTTTCGTAATGGTCAAAATGAATTGAAGTCATTGCAAATGTACGAGGCTGTTTCTTGGTCCGAGAACCTTCTAGAGCCACCTAACTCACCATGCACTATCGACCTGAGGTCTAGAACAGGTTTCTAAAGTTTCGGAACTCTAGGTCTGATGGTTCTTTTTTAGCTCGAAAAAAAGCTAACTATTGCAGGCACTGTCAGTCTCTACGCACCCCAATACGTCCCTCCTTCCAAGTTGTGTGTCTGTGTGATTTAGTTTTCCTTTGAGGTTTTATGGGACAAATGACTGATTTACAGTTCATGGGGGTTGCCTAATCAAACATATGAAGTTTTGGACAGATCTGACTTTTTTAACCCTTCGAAACAGCGCCTGAGACACCAATTATTGCACTTCCGGTTGGCACAGGAAGCTATAAGTCAACCCATACCCTCATTGGGTTATGCTTGTACATAATCCTGAGTTTTAAGTCTTTACGTTAAGAAGTGACTGATTTACACAGGGTTGAATGCACTATGTCTATTAAACTGCAGGCAGGGTATGGATATACACTTTTAGGGTAATTTGAACCACTTCCGGTTGGTCCAGGAAGCTTAGAATCGACACAGGCAGACCTCATTGTGTCCTGATGGACTGTCATCGAAGACAAGTTCATAAGGTATTCATAACCCACATAGGCCTCTGGTTGAATTTAGAGGAGCAGGCAATGTATTCTTATGGGGAGAGATGTCATTGTATTCTGTGAGATAAAAAAACCCTGTTTTACTGTTAAGGGTTAATGCTACACGGTCAAGGTTAGGCTTGCACAGATCAGGAGGACCTTAGGAACGTACCTGAGGTCGAATTGTGCTTCTCACCCTAACGGTTCTCTCACTGTCACCCAAAAGCAAATGACTTTGTGGGGCAGGCTTCATTTTGGGCCTACTTTTCTAATGGTCGCTGCGCTTAGACCGAGCGAGCTACGGTCAAGCGGGGCATCTCGTTGAACTCGGAACGGCCTAGAGAATATGGAAATGCCATTGCAGGCTCTGTGTGTCTTTAAGCACCGCACTTTGTCACTCCATCCTTGCTGTGTGTGTGTGTCTGTGCGTGTGTGTGTGAGAGAGAGCTTTTCTTTGACATCTGTTGGGAGAAATGACTGACTTACAGTTTATGGGGGTTGCCTAATCACACATATGAAATTTTGAAAAGATCTGACCTTTTTAACCCTTGGAAACTGCCACTTGACACCATTTAAGGCACTTCCGGTTGGCACAGGAATCTATAAATAAACTCATATCCTGATTGGGGTATATCTTTACAGAATCCTGAGTTTTAAGTCTTTACGTTAAGAACTGAGTTTTTTTACGGAGGGTTTAGTGAGTGTGTGTTATTTCAGAAAATCACAGAAATCTCGCAGAGCTCCGCAGCACACTTTAAAAAGATTTGCATGACCACCCTGCAACTCGACTGTAACTGTTGAAAAAAAACACCTATCTTTGAACATCACCAATCTGTCATTGTACGATTTCTCTTAAATAACGATAGATAAATGGCTGGTTCTTTTTCTATTGACACCGGAGGCTCCTTGACTTTGAGGCCTAGACGCCATCTTGGGGCCAACTGCCCATTATACCAAACCTACGCTCACCAAGTTTCGGCTTCAAAATATTTTCCGTTTTCTAGATAAGGCCCCGTCGTGATTTGTGATGTTTTGTCCAATTGCAATATGATTGCTTATGCCCTCTTGTGGGATTTTCCGGGACAGCGGAAAAATAGCCAAAATTTGATTATTTTATAAAACGGAAACCGAATATCCGTCAAAGTTCATTTGATGACTTCCCGGTAGGTCTGGCCCTGCCGCTCGGACCGACGCCGTCCGCAAATTTTACAAACGTTTTCGGACGTCTAGTAAGGGACCGTACATTTGCAATATTGACTTTTTCACTAACCATACAGCAAATGTCAAAATGTTCCCAGGGCACTGAAGCATAGCGGAGCTGAGATATTAGTTATACCTATGACTTATTTATTGTTTGTTTGTCTCACTTTTGTAAAGTTAGCACAGAAGCCTAATTGGAAATGGAATCCTAATTGATGAAAAGGCTCCAAACCCAGACCAAGCTGAAACCACAAGGCACTCTATTTTTTGTTTATCATCAGGCCTTGAAAACATGTCGCCTATTAAAAACATTTATTCTGTTCACAAACCTAAATATGGACCAATGACTGGACATTTTAGAGTCCTTTGAGAATTGATTTGTTGCAGAATGTTGTTTTTTGTTTCCTCAATACCAATCTGATATTCAGATCTATTGAATCATGTCCTTTGGTACTTGAAAGCATTGATCCCAACTTTTGATCTAAGGACATGCATTAGTTGATCACTTGAATGTGAAAGGTCAAAGATACCGACACCTGACATTGTTTCACAGTTCTCAAATACAAAGGATATGGAAGCAGGAGTAAGATAGTAAGGGGAAAAAGAAAGAATAAAGAGAGCAGACAAGGAGAAAGTAAGCAACTTTCCTTCTCTCCTGTGACTTTCGCTTCACCACCTCTGATTAAATGATGCACACATCTCTTGGAGACTCTGGGGTGTTAATTTTTCCCTGTCTCAATTCTGGTTTAACTTGACTCAATTCCAGATTGACCTCCTCCCCGTGACCTTCCGAGCAGCAGCCACTAAAGACAGTCACTGAATCATCTGATAGGTTTCAGACGTTTTAATTTGTCAAACAGTCTCTTGATTATCTTTGGGGGCGGCAGGAAGCCTAACTTTTAGAGCGTTGGGGTCATTAACAGAAAGTTTACTGAGTCATATACTGTACCTGAGCCGACAAGGTGAAACATCTGTAGATGTGCCCTTGAGCCCTTGGTAGGCTCGGTGTAACCCCAGATCGCACACACACAGGGTGAGTAGAGCAAAACTGCCCCCTTCTCCCACACACGCACACACACTCCACCCTCCGAAGCCTGCAAAGCCTCCGACCAATACTGCAGATTTGCTAATGATTTATTTTCATTATTTTACCTTCCTCCATCCAGTAAATAAATTAACAATCCAACCCAAAATTTTTTTTACACAAGTTGACATGGCTGTTCATTCCAGCCGCTGTTGGTAGAGACTTCTTATTTCACCACAGCATACTAATAAGAGGAAAAAAAGCACTTGTTTGTGGAGAGGGTTTTTTCTGTGGCCATCTTTGGAATAATTTCAGGGTGGTGGGATGGAATCTCTCTCTCATAATTCCCACCATCGTAATCATATGAGTAGCTCATGGGATAATAAAATTATGACATCCCACTTTCAAGTTTATTTTGTGTTTCCTTCTAATTTTAACAAGCTGATTGTCATACATATAATTACTATGAAACAGATTGTTACTTAATTGCAGTTATGTGGCCTTGTCTCAATTAGGATTAGCTTCTGTGCAAACTTTACAAAACTGAGACAAACAAACAATAAATAAGTCATAGGTATAACTGATATCTCAGCTCCGCTATGCTTCAGTGCCCTGGCATAACGTTGCTTTTCTTAAACACTATTTAGTTTTACATGAAATTTTTCTTTATCTTTTTCAGATAAAGGGCTAAACATACATAGCAAATAGAGTGACTTCTCTCTGTGAACCCTTGTGTATGGGTATACATTGGTCACAGCTGGCTTGCTACGTAAATGTAAAGTCTATGTTGCGACTAGAAAATACTATTGCAATTTAGTCCAGAGTAATAGCATTGTTGTACCACAGGTGTACCAAAAGTTGCTTAGCTTACCTCAGGTGGCCTGACTGCTCAGTAGTTTTAAACAACTACTGTAGGTTCTGCTTCCAGACATATTTTCTTACACTTTAAAAAATAGTAAGTTGGTGGTTGAAGGTATCCATCTAGTGGTGTGGGGGCTGTACATTGGCAAAGTGGGTGGGGTTATATCCTGCCTGTTTGGCCCTGTCCGGGTAATCATCGGATGGGGCCACAGTGTCTCTTGACCCCCCCTGTCTCAGCCTCCAGTATTATGCTGCAGTAGTTTGTGTCGGGGGGCAAGGTTCAGTCATATATGGAGTATTTATCCTGTCTTATCCGGTGTCCTTTGTGAATTTAAGTATGCTCTCTCTCTTTCTCTCTCTCTCTTTCTTTCTCTCTCTTTCTTTCTCTCTCTCGGAGGACCTGAGCCCTAGGACCATGCCTCAGGACTTCTTGCTGTCCCCAGTCCACCTGACCTTGCTGCTGCTCCAGTTTCAACTGCGGCTATGGAACCCGGAAGTGCTACCTGTCCCAGACCTGCTGTTTTCAACTCTCTAGAGACCGCAGGAGGGGTAGAGATACTCTCAATGATCAGCTATGAAAAGCCAACATTTACTCCTGAGGTGCTGACTTGTTGCACCGTCGACAACTACTGTGATTATTATTACTTGACCATGCTGGTAATTTATGAACATTTGAACATCTTGGCCATGTTCTGTTATAATCTCCACCCGGCACAGCCAGAAGAGGACTGGCCTCCCCTCATAGCCTGGTTCCTCTCTAGGCTTTGGCCTTTCTTGGGAGTTTTTCCTAGCCACCGTGCTTCTACACCTGCATTGCTTGTTGTTTGGGGTTTTAGGCTGGGTTACTGTACAGCACTTTCATATATCAGCTGAACTAAGAAGGGCTATATAAATGAATTAGATTTGATGTGGAGGGTATACAGTGGTGGTTGTATGCTAAAGATGGATGTTACAAGGCTGTGGAAGAGGCATAATGTTTCAAATGAAGATATTGTTTTGTGATTTACTGCTTATGTGTCATCAGTCATACTAATGTGTAGCTACTCAGGCACACACACCCCGACACCACACCCACATTCAACACTTATTTTGGTGTCTGTGGTCTCCTCCTCTCTGCCACCCTCTATCTTTTGTGGGCTTGCCTGCCCTGCATGGAGAGGATGTGTCACAGTTCTGTCAGTGGGCAGAGTTGTGTAATATGACCATTCGACACTGGGTTTGCCCTCCAATCCCCTCAGACCGTCTCGTATCAGCAGCACACTAATCTGTCAACTCGGTCTCCTCTCGCCCCATCTTAGGTGTTGAACCTTCCCCACCAAAACTATCACCCAGCCTGTCAGGATCAAGACAAAGATACAAGAGAGAGAGAGAGAGAGAGAGAGAGAGAGAGAGAGAGAGAGAGAGAGAGAGAGAGAGACCAAGAGATCAAAGCATGCATTGTATAGCGAGTCTAATGTGTATGTCACCAAATCCTTTATATAAATGAATATAGTCAATATGGTTCAATGGGAAAATAAATTAAAGTAGTTTCATTTTCTGGTGTGTCGTGATTTTATTTTCATTCTGTTGGAAAATAACAATGGTTAGATGAAAATGGGCCATGCAATATGGTTGCTAATATCAAGCTCTTGACAGGATGCAATTATTACTTCTGAAGAGCACCCATGTACCTAGAGGCACCAAGCTCATAAAGTATATATTGTTCTGGAATCATGTATAATTAACTTATTTTGGTGTCTCATGTTGATCTATGCAAACATAAAAATATCTCAGCTAGCACATTTGGTACCTTGGAAGTTGTGGGAACACACGTCTTTGATTTCACGCACACATTCTGAAAACAGAAAATTCTGCCTGTTCTGGGAATCTTTATTTTTAAGTTGCAGGGAAGTTCTGCGAATGTTTTAGTCTAGTTACTTGAAAGTTTCCTGGAAGGTTATATTAACGGACTTCTAGGTTATTTGGAAGTTGACTTTCACTGAATGTTTCAAAAAAACTTTTGATAACACTGTTAGCTTATTTTGCATGGACTTTTTCTTAAATTTCAAGCACAGATCAACCTTCCTGTTGTGTTCATTTCATGTTAATTCTGTGTTTCCTGTCCAAAATGACCGCCATTATAGCTGATTATAAATCCATAATAATACATATATTCTAAACTAATGTGTTAGATCTTTTTAATCAACTTAAGTTCTTATGAACATTACAAGTTTTGAACTTCTATTCGCTATTTATGGCCTGTAGACCTCATTGACCTGAGCTCATGCTGATTTTTGAGATAAAAAAAGCATAATGTATGGATTATTTTAACTACAACAAATACTCAGATGAAACATATTGTGCTATTTATCACAGACTACTTTGCATCAAAGTTTAACAAAGACTCTCTCCTCCACACCAGTGTCATGATCAAAGATATGATCAAGAGCCTCACATACAGTATATTGTTTGGTCATTGTGCTGCCACAGAATGCATTGTGAGCAAGGCCGCAAGAAAGGTTCTATACATTATTGAAACAATGTTGCGATTGTTTGTGAGAATGCCAAGAGGTGTGGTTCCCGTGGGGGAAAGATTCTATTGGGGAATGATTCCAGTGGGCATTGCCATGGAAGAAGGGAAGTGACGTTTGTGTGTGTGTGCTTGTGGGGGTCTGGGACAGGGAGTATGTCCATCTGATGAATGGGCATGTGCCTGAACTCAATCTTATACACTAATTGTAGTCTCACCCATTCATTTCTAATGACCTGTCATTTTTGATAGAGAACACCACAGCTGTACAAAAGTTAAATAAAACACCCCAAATGTTATGAAAATCATCAACATGTATTTTCTGTATTCAAATGCCCTGTGTGGACAAAGTCATGGAACCTTATGACAATCTGATTAAATGAACTACATTTTTCAGAGTGAAAACTTGTAAATCGTTCCAATTCGACCAGAACACAGCAGGAGGGTTAACCATGCAAACGTTTGTTTGTAATTATGACATGGCGTAAGTGAGATTCAAACCTACTTTCTTTAGTTCTCTATCCATGGAATTAGTCCACTGCACCACCAGGATGGAGCTAGCAGTCCTTGTTTTTTTATGCATACTGTACAAAGCTGTTCCAGAGCTGACGGAAAACGTGTGGCAAGACAGCATTTGCCAACATTTTTCTGATAATTACTCACATGTTTGTGGCTCAAATTTCACTGTCTAATTTCACTTTCTACAAATTCAGCCATAGAGCAGTCTACACAGACAATATGAACACATTTGCCCAACCATAACAGATGGATAGTGCAGAAAGAAATATGCATTCTAACTTAAACAAATTCAGAGATGGGCGGGCATATTCACTCTTTTTCGACTAGCTAGTGCATATTGGTTTCAGAGATGGTCATGGGTGCACCTCAGCCATGCTCAAGGTCCTAAATGATATCACAACCGCCATCAATAAGAGATATTACTGTGCAGCCGTATTCATCGACCTGGCCAAGGCTTTCGACTCTGTCAATCACCACATTCTTATTGGCAGACTCAACAGCCTTGGTTTCTCAAATGATTGCCTCTACTGGTTTACCAACTACTTCTCTGACAGAGGGCCTGTTGTCCGGACGTTTGGCAGTCTCTATGGGGGTGCCACAGGGTTCAATTCTCAGGCAGACTCTCTTCTCTGTACACATCAATGATGTCGCTGGTTATTCTCTGATCCACCTCTACACAGACGACACCATTCTGTATTCTTCTGGCCCTTCTTTGGACACTGTACTAACTAACCTCCAAACGAGCTTCAATGCCATACAACTCTCCTTCCGTAGCTTCCAACTGCTCTTAAATGCAAGTAAAACCAAATGCATGCTCTTCAACCGATTGCTGCCTGCACCTGCCCACCGTCCAGCCTCACTACTCTGGATGGTTCTGACTTAGAATATGTGGACAACTACAAGTACCTAGGTGTCTGGCTAGACTGTAAACTCTCCTTCCAGACTCACATTAAACATCTCCATCTCCAAATTAAATCTAGAATCGGCTTCCTATTTCGCAACAAAGCATCCTTCACTCATGCTGCCAAATATACCATTGTTAAACTGACCATCCTACCGATCCTCGTCTTCTGCGATGTCATCTATAAAATAGCCTCGAAACACTCTAATCAACAAATTGGATGCGGTCTATCACAGTGCCATCCGGTTTGTCACCAAAGCCCCATATATTACCCACCACTGTGACCTGTGCACTCTCGTTGGCTGGTGATCGTTTCATACTCGTCGCCAAACCCACTGGCTCCAGGTCATCTACAAGTGTCTGCTTGGTAAAGCCCCACCTTATCTCAGCTCACTGGTCACCATAGCAGCTATCTCTCACTGGTCACCCCCAAAGCCAGTTCCTGTTTGGCCGCCTTTCCTTCCAGTTCTCTGCTGCCAATGAGTGGAACAAACTGCAAAATAAAAATCGCTGAAGCTGGAGACTCTTATCCCCCTCACTAGC
Source organism: Oncorhynchus gorbuscha (assembly GCF_021184085.1). Lineage (NCBI taxonomy): Eukaryota > Metazoa > Chordata > Actinopteri > Salmoniformes > Salmonidae > Oncorhynchus > Oncorhynchus gorbuscha. The sequence goes on along the minus strand of NC_060193.1, from coordinate 33,175,480 downwards.
TTTAAGCACCAGCTGTCAGAGCAGCTCACAGATCATAGCTCTTCTGTAAACAGCCCGTCAACCTACTCATCTCCATACTGTATTTATTTATCAAATCAAATCAAATCAAATCAAATCAAATTTATTTATATAGCCCTTCGTACATCAGCTGATATCTCAAAGTGCTGTACAGAAACCCAGCCTAAAACCCCAAACAGCAAACAATGCAGGTGTAAAAGCATGGTGGCTAGGAAAAACTCCCTAGAAAGGCCAAAACCTAGGAAGAAACCTAGAGAGGAACCGGGCTATGTGGGGTGGCCAGTCCTCTTCTGGCTGTGCCGGGTAGAGATTATAACAGAACATGACCAAGATGTTCAAATGTTCATAAATGACCAGCATGGTCAAATAACAATAAGGCAGAACAGTTGAAACTGGAGCAGCAGCACAGTCAGGTGGACTGGGGACAGCAAGGAGCCATCATGTCAGGTAGTCCTGGGGCACGGTCCTAGGGCTCAGGTCCTCCGAGAGAGAGAAAGAAAGAGAGAATTAGAGAGAGCATATGTGGGGTGGCCAGTCCTCTTCTGGCTGTGCCGGGTGGAGATTATAACAGAACGTGGCCAAGATGTTCAAATGTTCATAAATGACCAGCATGGTTGAATAATAGTAAGGCAGAACAGTTGAAACTGGAGCAGGAGCATGGCCAGGTGGACTGGGGACAGCAAGGAGTCCTCATGTCAGGTAGTCCTGGGACATGGTCCTAGGGCCCAGGCCAGTTGAAACTGGAGCAGCAGCATGGCCAGGTGGACTGGGGACAGCAAGGAGTCATCATGTCAGGTAGTCCTGGGGCATGGTCCTAGGGCTCAGGTCCTCCGAGAGAGAGAAAGAAAGAGAGAAGGAGAGAATTAGAGAACGCACACTTAGATTCACACAGGACACCTGAATAGGACAGGAGAAGTACTCCAGATAAACAAACTGACCCTAGCCCCCCGACACATAAACTACTGCAGCATAAATACTGGAGGCTGAGACAGGAGGGGTCAGGAGACACTGTGGCCCCATCCGAGGACACCCCGGACAGGGCCAAACAGGAAGGATATAACCCCACCCACTTTGCCAAAGCACAGCCCCCACACCACTAGAGGGAAATCTTCAACCACCAACTTACCATCCTGAGACAAGGCCGAGTATAGCCCACAAAGATCTCCGACACGGTACAACCCACAGGGGGGACCCAGACAGGCCGACCACAACAGTGAATCAACCCACCCAGGTGACGCACCCCCCCCAGGGACGGCACGAGAGAGCCCCAGCAAGCCAGTGACTCAGCCCCCGTAACAGGGTTAGAGGCAAAGAATCCCAATGAAAAGAGGGGAACCGGCCAGGCAGAGACAGCAAGGGCGGTTTGTTGCTCCAGAGCCTTTCCGTTCACCTTCCCACTCCTGGGCCAGACTACACTCTATCATATGACCCACTGAAGAGATGAGTCTTCAGTAAAGACTTAAAGGCTGAGACCGAGTTTGCGTCTCTGACATGGGTAGGCAGACCGTTCCATAAAAATGGAGCTCTATAGGAGAAAGCCCTGCCTCCAGCTGTTTGCTTAGAAAATCTAGGGACAATTAGGAGGCCTGCGTCTTGTGACCGTAGCGTACGTGTAGGTATGTACGGCAGGACCAAATCAGAGAGGTAGGTAGGAGCAAGCCCATGTAATGCTTTGTAGGTTAGCAGTAAAACCTTGAAATCAGCCCTTGCTTTGACAGGAAGCCAGTGTAGAGAGGCTAGCACTGGAGTAATATGATCAAATTTTTTGGTTCTAGTCAGGATTCTAGCAGCCGTATTTAGCACTAACTGAAGTTTATTTAGTGCTTTATCCGGGTAGCCGGAAAATAGAGCATTGCAGTAGTCTAACCTAGAAGTGACAAAAGCATGGATTAATTTTTCTGCATCATTTTTGGACAGAAAGTTTCTGATTTTTGCAATGTTACGTAGATGGAAAAAAGCTGTCCTCGAAATGGTCTTGATATGTTCTTCAAAAGAGAGATCAGGGTCCAGAGTAACGCCGAGGTCCTTCACAGTTTTATTTGAGACGACTGTACAACCATTAAGATTAATTGTCAGATTCAACAGAAGATCTCTTTGTTTCTTTCTCTTGCTCCTTTTCACCCCAGTATCTCTACTTGCACATTCATCTTCTGCACAACTAACATTCCAGCGTCTAATTGCTATATTGTAATTACTTCGCCACCATGGCCTTCCTCCCTTCTCTTACCTCATTTGCACTCACTGTATACAGATGTATTTTTTTCTACTGTATCATTGACTGTATATTTGTTTATTCCATGTGTAACTGTGTTGTTGTATGTATCGAACTGCTGTGCTTTATCTTCGCCAGGTTGCAGTTGTAAACGAGAACTTGTTCTCAACTAGCCTACCTGGTTAACTTCTTCGAGATAGGGGGCGCTCTTTTAATTTTGGGATAAAAAAACGTTCCCATTTTAAACAAGATATTTTGCCACGAAAAGATGCTCGACTATGCATGTAATTGACAGCTTTGGAAAGAAAAAACTCTGACATTTCCAAAACTGAAAAGATATTATCTGTGAGTGCCCCAGAACTAATACTACAGGCGAAACCAAGATGAAATTTCATACAGGAAATGCCCCAGATTCTGAAGGCGCTGTGTTCCAATGTCTCCTTATATGGCTGTGAATGTGCCAGGAATGAGCCTGCACTTTCTGTCGTTTCCCCAAGGTGTCTGCAGCATTGTGACGTATTTGTAGGCATATCATTGGAAGATTGACCATAAGAGACTACATTTACCAGGTGTCCGCCCGGTGTCCTGCGTCGAAATTATTGCGTATTCTCCAGGTCCATGCGCGTTCCATTTCTTCAGAGGAGAAACCAACCTGCCAGGAATGATTTATCATCGATAGATGTGTGAAAAACACCTTGAGGATTGATTCTAAACAACGTTTGCCATGTTTCTGTCGATATTATGGAGTTAACCTCTTCAGTCGACCCTCTACTTTTTCGAACATTCTGTTAAAAATCGTGCAACATTTCAGTGCCCTGCTACTCAGGCCAGGAATATAGTATATGCATATGATTAGTATGTGTGGATATAAAACACTCAGACGTTTATAAAACTGGTTAAATCACGGCTGTGACTATAACAGAATGTGTGTTTCATCGAAAAGTGCAAGAAAATCTGATCACTGAAAATGGAAATAAATATCCTTGCGCTACTTCCAGGAATTGTTCAAAGTGAACCGAATTACACGAGGCTGAGGTTTCAGTGCCTACACCTTCCACACGGTGTCTAGAGTCTTGTCATTTGATTCAGCTTTGATTCTTGGTCAAACCGAATCAAGGGAACCGATTCCCTCCGGTCTCCGACCGGATGTTTTGGTCGAGCTCTCTCCAGACATCTTTTCGAGACGGACAGCTATAGAATTTACATCGCCTCCTGATGAATTGTATCGCTTATTAACATGTACTAATACCTAAAGTTGCATTACAAAAGTATTTCGAAGTGTTTTGTGAAAGTTTATCGTCAACTTTTTTAATTTAAAAAAATGACATTACGTTATGAAACGCAATTTTTTTCCGTTTATCACACAGTCTTCATAGATCGATATCTAGGCTATATATGGACCGATTTAATAATAAAAAAGACCCAATAGTGATTATGGGACATCTAGGAGTGCCAACAAAGAAGATGGTCAAAGGTAATGAATGTTTTATATTTTATTTCTGCCTTTTGTGTAGCGCCGGCTATGCTAATTATTTTGTTTACGTCTCCTTCAGGTATTTCGGGGTGTTGCATGCTATCAGATAATAGCTTCTCATGCTTTCGCCAAAAAGCATTTTAAAAATCTGACTTGTTGGCTAGATTCACAACGAGTGTAGCTTTAATTCAGTACCCTGCATGTGTGTTTTAATGAACGTTTGAGTTTTAACGAGTGCTATTAGCATTTAGCGTAGCGCATTTGCATTTCCAGATGGCTAGATGGGGCACCTGCGTGTCGGGTGGGCTTAAGTTAACTTGTTATGGCTGCAATCCCGATATCAGGATAAGTGTCATTAACAACCACTGAATAGCATAGCGCTACATTCAATAAATATTACTACAAATATTTATATTCATGAAATCACAAGTGCAATATAGGAAAACACATGTTAGCCTTTTGTTAATCCACCTGTCGTGCCAGATTTTGAAATTATGCTTTTCAGCGAAAGCAATCCAAGCGTTTGTGTAAGTTTATCGTTCGCACTACAAAACATTAAGTACACTTAGCATCAGGACAACGCAGATGAAAATTCCAAATAGTTTCCATAATGTCCATAGAAACATGCCAAACGTTTTTTATTATCAATCCTCAGGTTGTTTTTAAAATTTATATTCAATAATATATCAACCGCAAATGTCTTTCACAGTAGGAGAGGGGAAAACAATGGCTGTCCAAATTCTGTTGCGCGAGCAAAACTCATGTGACCACTTGACGCGATGTTATCGTTCTGGCTCATTTTTCAAAATAAAAGCCTGAAACTATGTCTGAGGATTGTTGACACCTTGAGGAAGCGATAGGAAAGGGAATCTGGTTGATATCCCTTTAAATCCAGGAAAGGGAGGCTATGGAACATGGAGTTATCAAAATAGAAGCCACGTCCTGTTTTGATTTTCATCATGGTTTCGCCTGCAATATCAGTTCTGTTATACTCACAGACAATATTTGGACAGTTTTGGAAACTTTAGAGTGTTTTCTATCCAATACTAATAATAATATGCATATATTAGCGACTGAGAAGCTGGCCGTTTACAATGGGCACCTCTTCATCCAAGCTACTCAATACTGCCCCTGCAGTCATATGAAGTTAAGGGATGGGTAGCATCAAGAAGGTAAGGAGCCATTGCAGCTGGGATGCACACGTCTGAGGCCACAGGCGCGTGACAGGCATGTGCGAAGACTGCTGCCTCTACTGCGGAGATCTTGGCCGTCTCTGTGCTACATGCCCAGAGCCGATGGGAAATTCCAGGGCTCGCCAGGACAAGGGTAGACCCTGATGAGCTGTGCAGTTTCCTCCCGGCTACCCAGTCACCATCTGTCACTTCCCGCAACCCTCCAATGGGATAACCAACCGTCAGAACCAGATTCAAGCATTTATGTACTGCAGGCCCACACATATTTTCATTGATCAGGACTTCACTAGAGAATAACAAATCCCCTGCGTGAAGTATCCCATCCCTCTGCAGATTCAAGCCATCGATGGTCGGCCCATTGGCTCCGGTCAGGTGGAATATCAGATCAAGCCCATTCTACTGCAGGCTGGGGTGAGCCACTCAGAGACTCTTAGTTTTCTTTTGATCACTGCTCCCGAGAACCCTCTCATCCTAGAGTACCCCTGGCTAGCGTTACACTATTCTCCTGGTCCACGGGATACCTACTAGACTGGGGTAAGGACTGCCAGACTAAATGTCTAAGACCCCCACCAAGACGCTTGCCGTGTCTTCCTGCATCCATTGAAGGCAAAGGCTTCTCCATTCTTCCTGCCGAATACGTTGATCTCCAGAAGGCCTTCAGGAAGAGGCAAGCCGCCACCCTTCCCCCCCATAGTCCATACGACTGTGCCATACGACTGTGCCACTCCTACCCGGCTCCATGTACTCCCTCTCGACTCCTGAAGCAGCAGTCAATGACAATTACATCCGGCAGTCACTGGAGGCAGTCACTGGAAGCAGGTTTCATTTGGCCCTCTACAGCCCCAGCTGGTATAGGCTTCTTCTTCGTGGGTAAGAAGGATGGAGGCCTGCGTCCTTGCATAGATTACAGAGGGCTGAACCAGATTACGATCAATAATAGTTATACCCTACTCATGATGGCTGCCACCTTGGAGTTAGCCCAATGGGCTCAATTCTTCAACAAACCAGACCTCCGCAATGCTTACAATCTGGTGAGAATCAGGGCCAGCAGTCTTTCAAGCATTAGTCAGTGACACTCTTAAGGATATGTTGAATCGGTGTGTCTTTGTTTACCTTGACAACATCCTGATCTTCTCTAAAACCCTTACTGCACATTCACAAACTGCAAGTCTGCCAAGTCCAGCGCCAACTATATGTCAAGAAAGAGAGGTGTGAGTTCCACATCCAAGTTTCATTCCTGGGTAACATTATCTCTACTGCAGACATCCAAATGGATCCCGTAAAGGTAGAGGCGGTCGCCAACTGGCCCCATCCCACCTCACTCAAGCAGGTCCAGCGGTTCCTTGGGTTTGGACATTTTTACAGGCATTTTAACTTTGGTGCAGTGCCAGTGCATCCAATGGTCCTAACCCTCAAGTCCCCGACCCGTTGTTGCTGGATTCCCGAGGTGGACAGTGCATTGACGGAGCTCAAGGGATGTTTCACCTCTGGACCCATCCTCAATCATCCTGATCCTACTCGTCCTTTTGTGGTAGAGATGGACACCGGAGCAGGGGCGGTCCTTTCACAGCGGAATGAGGAGGACATGAAACTGCAACCATGCTCCTTTCTCTCAAAGCAGTTCTTGACAGCGGAACGCAACTACGATGTAGGCAACCTGGAGCTCTTGGCAGTGAAGTAGGCCCTTGACAGGTGGAGACACTGGATGGAGGTGACACCTCATCCTTTAGTGATCTGGATCTGGTCTCTAATCAAGAAGCCAAGATGTTGAACGCGCACAAGGCTAGGTGGGTTCTGTTTTTTAACAGGTTCAATTTCACACTAGCCTATCACCCGCGATCCAAGAATCAGAAAGCAGACGCCCTGTCCCGCCAACACTCTGAGCCCATCATCCCAGCTCCTGCATTGTGGCCCCTGTGATGTGGAGTATTGAGACCATGGTCCAACATGCCCCGACCCGAGAACCTGACCCCGTCGGAGGACCCACTAACAGACTTTATGTTCCTCGATAAGCCCGTTCATGAGTACTACAATGGGGACACTCCTCTAAATGAACTGGGCATCCAGTTAATCAGACACTGGAGTTCCCGAGATGGACATTTTGGTGGCCCATCATGAGTAGTAACAAAAAAGGGTTAAACAAATCAAAATCTATTTCATATTTGAGATATTTCAAAGTAGCCACAATTTGCTTTGATGACAAATTTGCACACTTTTGGCATTATCTCAACCAGCTTCATGAGGTAGTCACCTGGAATGCATTTCAATTAACAGGTGTGCTTTGTTAAAAGTTCATTTGTGGAATTTGTTTCTTAATGCTTTTGAGCAAATCAGTTGTGATGTGACACGGTAGGGGTGGCACACAGAAGATAGCCCTATTTGGTAAAAGACCAGATCCATATTATGGAGAGAAGAGCTCAAATAAGCAAAGAGAAATGACAGTTCATTATTACTATAAGACATGAAGCTCAGTCAATCCTGAAGATTTCAAGAACTTTGAACATTTTTAAAACAAGTTTGTTTTGGCAAACCCACTCCCTGATATTCTCCAAATCTCCTTGTAAAGCTTGCTGTACCTGTCGAACAGATTGTCTTGCTGCATAAATTGTAGTATCATCTGCAAATATAGTAGCTTGAGTTTCAGCTAAGGCAGAGGGAAGATCGTTTGTATATATTAAATAAAGAAGTGACCCAAGGCAGCTGCCCTGTGGTATTCCACAGTTTAACACATCAGGGGAAGAAAATGAACCATTGACATAGGTGGACTGTTTCCTGTCAGTTAGATATGACTGTACCCAATTCAATGCTACCTCCTTAAAACCATAATGCATTCATTTTGTCAAAATTATTTCATGATCCACTAAATCAAATGCTGCACTGAAATCTAAAAATAGTACACCCACAAACTTGTCATTATCCATAGCATTGAGCCACTGGTCAGTCATGTCAACCAATGCAGTGGTAGTGGAATGGTTTTTGCAATAAGCATGCTGATTGGCTGTCATGAGATCATTCTTTTCCATGTACTCCCACATTTGTCTACTCACAATACCCTCCAATATCTTACTTAGTGTATGGAGTAGACTAATTGGTCGACTATTGGCAGGAGTAATGGGTTATTTGCAGTCTTTCGGAATAGGACACAGTTTCGCATGCTTCCATACATTTGCAAAAATCCCCTTTTCAAGTGACCAATTAAATATGTATCTCAGTGGAACTGCAATCTGAGGAACAGCACAGCGAAGCAAAAACTTGGCCATAACCTGTAGATTTACCATCATGTAATGACTTCAATAGGTTTAACACTTCCTCCACTGACACAGTTTGTAGACGAAAAGAGCAGATCTTGTTGCTCATAATATGATCATCAATCCATTGGACAAAAGCTTGTTTGGAAGAATGTATGTTTACATTGTTGCTCACTCATTTAATTTTCTTTGTAAAAAAATCTGCAAAATGATTGGCAATATCAACTGATTTTGTTATTATTCTCCGGTCAACCTCCACACTAGATGGGCATGATGAGATAGATGTACCAAGAAAGCCCTTAACTGTGTTCCATACCTTATTAGAATAATATTTACAATCAATAAACGCATTGTTGTAAAATAACTTTTTTTCTTTCGATTCAATATAACCGCACAATTACGTAATGTTTTATAATTCTGTTCATCCATTTCTAATTTTGACTTGTCTGCTAAGACTTTTGCTATAATTCTTTGAGAAATAGCCTCACCCAGTTCATCATCAATCCATGGAGATGGGCGGGCACCAAATGTACTCTTTCTTATAGGGACATAATGGTCCATTACCTCAGTGAGCAAATCAATAAAACATTCTTTAGCGTGATTTAAATCATCCTCTAGATAAATTACCTCCCAGGGTACAGCAGCCAAATCATTTAGAAATAGCTCATGATTAAATGTTTTAAAGTTTATTTTGACCACAATCCTAGGGGATTTTTTTGGAATCTTGGTGTTCATGGTTATGGTCACAATATTATGGTCTGTCCAGCCCACTGGCATTGATCTGGCTTTTAAGCATTGCAATGGTATATTACAGAAAATCAGATCAATGCAAGTGTCTGAACGATGACCCAACTTAATTGAATATCTAGTAGTATAATTAACCATTTGTTTCAAACCACAGTTCTTGGCATATCTCAATAATTTTGTTCTATTATTCTGATCCTTCCAATTTATATTAAAATCACCCAAGATAAATACATCTCTGTTGCTATTTGTGGCCTGGTCAAATCCAGTATGGGTGCCTGGTGAGGCAGATGTACTTGAGCCCATAGTGCCTCTATTTAACATACATTAAGGTCATCCATCCTCTTAAATGTGCTGAGAATGTTCCAAAGCCAAGCAACTTTCCCCAGTAAGTCGTGGGAAGGTTGTATGCAAAATAACCATAGGACAACCACGCTGGTTCACAGAACGTTCGGCTATGAGCTACCTGGATCATTTCGATTGGACGGTGGCATCTGACCACAGTGCCGGTATGCACTTGGTTTCTAATGAAGACCATGATCCATAATTCTGGAGGAATTGTAGAGGTATCGTTGTCCATAATTACCACCTCAACTGGCCGATGTGACAACCGTAACTTTGGCCAAATGTATATGCTTTCATTGTCAGGATTCGTTTACACTTCAAGGACAGCCGTATAACGTGTCTTCGACTGCCTCCGGAGGTGATCAGGAAGATCTAATCACAAGGCTTCTGTTTTCCCTCTCTTTACCTGAAAAAAAGTACACTCCAATTGTTTCTACTCTCTTTCAAGCTGAGATACAGAACATTCCTTTTCGGGTTTTTATGAGCAGAGATATTAGAATAAGAGGGTGGGGACATAATAAGGTGTTGATATTAATGTGTTTGGAGGACAACATCTTAAAATAAGAAATTAACAAGGTCAGGTACATCTGATAGTGGGAAGAGAGCCACAAATATTTACACTTGGCCAGGAAATAAGAAATTAAACAGAGGGAGGAAGGAGGAGAGAGGAATGGAAGTGAGGGAGGAGGGGGTGAGAATGAGTGTCTGCTGTTGTCTGTTTGATTCTGGGCTCTGTCTTCCTGTATGCAGGGAAAGAAAAGCTGAGAGAAAGTGGAAATTATAGATGGGTGGATGGAGAAAGAGACATGTAAGAGAGAGTATGGAGCGTAAGCGAGCAAAATAAATAAAGAAACGAGAGAAAGAGAGGAGCAGAAAAAAATATACAGCCATACCTAGAAAGAGACTAAACAAGACACAGAAAATGAGGGAGACAGACACAGAAGGAGCAGAGAGAGACAGGGAGAGAGCAGGAAATGTTTCTCCCGCAGAAGCTTTCCCACTTCCTACATTGCCTCCTCCCTCCCTCCTATTCCTCTCTCCTCTCCTCCTCTAAGCCACATGACTATTGGTTAGCAGGGCGTCCTCGGGGGAGAGGGCTGCAGAGAGGGGATAGTGCTGAGGCTGCAGCCAGCCATGATTACAGAGCTCCATTCAGGCCTACTAATCAATCTTTACACCAACCATTTCCTCTGGCAGAGTCTCCCTTTGATCGCACTGAAAATGGGATCACACAGGTGAAGGAATAATGACGATTCTTCTCACCTAATTGTATCCAAGATGGTGGTAATATGGGTGTATGTGTGCGTAAAACAGAGTGAGCTTGGATCTTTATTTTTGAGTAGCTGTGAGAGGAAAGGCGAGAGAGAGAGAGAGAAGAGATACAGACAGAGAAAAAGAGAAACCGACAGTGGATGCGTGTTTGAGTGCACATGCATGTCCATCTATATGCATGTATGAGTGATGTAAGTGATCCTAAGTGACCATGGATAATGTGCTCCACATGACAGATAGATAGCCCCAGCAGTTTATTTCTCGTTGAAAAATCGGTCCTATTGATTATCAATGGAAGACCCCTGATTGAAACTAAAGTGAAGACAGCTCTGAGAAATACTCAATGTCTCTCTGGAGGAAATTAGGATTGTACTATATGGCTGTTTACACAGGCAGCCCAATTCAGATATTTTTTTTTCAGTAATTGGCCTTTTGACCAATCAGATCAGCTCTGGAAAAGATCTGATTCTGATTTGATTGGTCAAAAGACTAATTAGTATAGAACAGATCAGAATTGGGCTGACTGTATAAAAGCAGCATATACCAAATTGTTTTATTATTTACACAGTTATTCACCCCTTTTCCTTATGGTCAAGTATAGATACATAATGTAGACAAGTAGTTTGCGAACAAATAGAGCACTTGAACATTTCCAAAGCAGGTTAGATTGAATCCGGCCCATAGACAGAAGTAAAACGAAAGAAATAGAAAGAGAGAGAGCGAGAGCGAGAGAAGCAAATGAAAGAAAGAAGAAAACAGAAAGACAGTTAGGAGCTAATAACAGAGCTTCTCTTTGACCCTCGCTGTGCCTATCATCCCCACCCAGCGGCAGTAAACAGACACACCATTACAGCCAATGTGGGTTTAATAGCACTGTGAAACCATAACTGAGAGGACATAGTTCGCCTTGAGCCAGTGCCTCACACACAATATCTTCCTCAGTGTCCCCCTGTGCTGCAGTAGTAGTCAGTTGTCAGCCAGAACCCATCAAATGCACTGTACCTAATGCAATTAGATGGACAATGTGTCACGGGAGCGTGTAGAGGTTGCGTTCCCCAATGGCTAAGAAGTGCTATCGAGCTTCTCTCATTGGCTCCAGATGGAGTTCAATATGCATGTTCACTGTAGTGAAGGCATTGGTTCTGGTACAAAATGCAACACCCACAAGGCATTGGGGTAGAGCGCCAATGTAGAACTGCCAAGGACTCCCACACCATCTAGGGATTGAGTTTGTGTTATTATTCTATGGTTGTTAACCTCAAATTATGGCTAACGCCTCTCATTTAGGTTTAATTCAGTGTAGAATCATTCTGTTGTGATAAAGGGGACATGGTGAGAGTGTTTACATTTTGGCAGTTTCCTGATAGTGTGTTTGTGGTGTGATGACATTTGATGCATCTATAGCGTTCGCTGACCCACATGGAGCCAGCATGGCTGCAGGGAAATACCCAGCAGGTAATACCCAGCAAGTATGAGGTCACTTATCACTGACAAACGCACCACGCACACACAAACACTCACACACACAGTCAGTCAAAAGTAAAGAGAGCCAGAGAGCAGCCTCACCAGATTCAACACTTATTTGATAAAAAATATAAATGGATCAAAGTACAGACTCAGAGCTTCAAAATGTTATACAATACACTGTAGATGGATAAAATATTGGGAAGTAATGCTGCTTTGAAAGTTGACAAACTTTTATTCCCATTAAGGAGAAAAGGGCCCACTAACATTTTGCTATGATTTTCACATTTGCCCTACATTAATCCTTGGGAAACATATATTTAGAATACTTGAATACTTTCACCCAACATTATCTTACTAATTTCCCCTTCAGGCAAACCATTAATAGTATTACGTAGTCTGTTGTTGTAAAATAAAGATAACCTTTTACACATTAAACAGCTTTAGTGCTGTACTTTGTTCCACACCCATTTAGCATGGTTCACCCTCTAAAGTCTTCAGATCCACCCATCTCTTTAACCCCTCTTCCATGTGTCTCACTTCAGGCCGGTGGTGGTTGGCCTGCTCCAGGAGTCTGAGGTGCGGGAGGTTCCCTCCGCCCCCTCTGGACATCGAGGGGGCCCCGGTATACTCCGTCCATTCCATACTGGATTCGAGGTGTCGGACGAGGGGCCTTCAGTTCCTTGTAGAGGTTGAGGGGTACAGTCAGGAGGAGAGGTGCTGGGTTCCGGTGGAGGACGTGTTTGACCCTTCAATGCTGAGGGAGTTCCACTGTCTCCGTCCGGATCGCCCTGCGCCTCACCCCCTGGGTCGTCCCGGAGGCCGGCATCAGCGCGCTGCTGGAGCCGCGCTTCAAGAGGGAGGTAGTGTCACGACTTCCGCCAAAGTCGGGTCCTCTCCTTGTTCGGGCGGCACTCGGCGGTCGGCGTCACCGGTCTTCAATCCATCGTCGATCCACTTTTCATTTTCCATTTGTTTTGTCTTTCTTCTTCTCACACCTGGTTTCGATTCCCTCATTTACTTGTTGTGTATTTAACCCTCTGTTCCCCCCATGTCTTTGTGTGGGATTGTTTATTGTAGTGCTTCTGCTCGTTCCCCGGGAGCGCATGAAGGGTTATTTTGTGCCCATTTATTCTTGTTGTTCTGGATGCCGTTGATTTTACTTAATACATCTCCGGTGATTACCAAGTTCTGCTCTCCTGCGCCTGACTTCTCTGCAACCAATTACGCACCCCGCTACAATTATGTCATTCTGTATTATGTTTAATGTTTTGTGTTGACCCCAGGAAGAGTAGTTGCTGCTTTGCAACAGCTAATGGGGATCCTAATAAAATACCCCCCAAAATATATAAAAATACCAAATACCTGTACTTACTCAAAGAAGTAAACAAACTCTGCATGACTGGTGAACGTTTCTACTGGATTTTAAAGACCTTTATTATGCCATGTAATCACACGCAATGCTCCAGTTAGCAGAACAACGCACGATTACAGCACATACAAGAACTTGAGCACACCCGAAATAGATCACACATACACACACCAATAAAGTTTGCCTGCTAGCTTCTATGCCAATGAAAGCAATAGGAAGGGCATGAACATTTGATCATGATCGCATTATGCAGTCATGCTGACTAGTTAGTCATTGATCATGTTATGAAGCGTCCGTAACGGTCACATCCGTTATGCTTAGAACTAGGACTGACAAAGAGAGAAAGGAAACCAATTATACATCACCTAAGCCCTTGATGAAAGTTAGCTTTGCACATAAAATTTGCGTACCATCATAGAAACGCGTCCACAATAACAACCGTTCCTCAAACCTTTTACAGATTTGACACTGCCTGTCCAATTCAACTTTCTATCTTTTACTAGACTGTAGCATTCTATACTAGCACTCAATGGACCAAAATGGACCAGAAACCTTCCGACTTAGTCAGAAACACAGCGGGACAGATGTCAGTACCAAAACAAATTATGTGCCAAAAGCTATGAAATCCTGTTGACTGAAAATAAGTATTTGAGACTATGTATCCTACTTTTCAGTAACAATATCATTCAATTTGGCAAATAGAAAGGTCAAATGTAGTCATTACATCAAAATACACACATTCAAGCTAAATTTGAAAGTAGTTTAATTAGGAAATAAGCTATTTTGTTTTTTCATGCTCAGGTTGACCTTACTATGGAATTGCTCAAATAGAGAAGTGCAGACCCATATAATGATAGATGGCCTAGCATGGATCTTCATCACTAACAGGCCTATACTCTGGGACAAAGATAATTTAATTGGCAGCGCACGCACACACGCACACACGCACACACACATAGACATAACGACATCAAAGGGTGGACAGTTTAAATCCCAGGTGGTGACTTTGTGCCATTAGGTTCCTGGCATAGCCTCAGCGATAACCTGGCGACAAGGCATCTTTGATATGAGCATCTGTTAAGAACATGAGCATCAAAATGGACCATTAGCAAACTACATATAATGCCATGGAGGTGACTGGTGGCAGGCCCTGTGTACAGTACAGAAGCAAAGAGGTATGCTGGGACATCAGAGGGAGGCTCTGATCTTCAGTGGGCCTCAAGGACGGACATGGAGAGAGAGAGAGCAGTACGGCCATTGAGGAGAGACATGCTCATGGGCTTTCCCTCCCTCCCTCCCTCCCTCCCTCCCTCCCTCCCTCCCTCCCTCCCTCCCTCCCTCCCCCCCTCCCTCCCTCCCTCCCTCCCTCCCTCCCTCCCTCCCTCTTCTTGGTCCCTTCTTCCCTCCCATTGCTCTCTCCATCCCCCAAGAGCACTTTGGCAAACAAATGCCAAATGATCACGCTTCTGTGAGCACCATCTGGCAGCACATGCACTTAAAGGGCTGCACTGCCTGCTCCTATAACTTCTCTCACTCCCCAGGTCCATACTGTACTATGAGTGCATTTAACAATTTTTGGGGCAGCACAGGGGTTACAGTACAGGTTGCAACCTGTGTCTCATGTCACCAGAACAAATCTATTTAAAAAAAATAAGAATACATGTTGCACATTCTAATTATATTCTCAAACATGTAATTGGAAAACTGTAGCAACCCATTAAATATTTGGGAACAAAAATAGAATGTGCAACTTTCTTATGTTCTTTCTTTTATAGTTTACACTCCATTAGTCAGCACATCTATGAAACATTTTGCCTTTACTAGACCAGAGCACTAGTGCTATTACGTTATCTCCCTTGGTGGTGTAAATGTAATACATGCAAAAACATATTTTTGTCAGGGAATAAATATGGATTCTTTCGAGAAATCACAGACTGTTTTGTGTTACACTGTGAAAGGACCTTTGAACTTTTCTCGGCGGGAAACATGGCTTGATTTCTTTCAGAATGGATTTGATTTTCACTGCATACTGTATCTGCGTATGTCAGCTTTGAACTTGTTAATCTTGTTTTGTACGGAACATCTCCAAACACATTTGGCACTAGGATGAACTGAACAGTCTCACCAGCCACGCTGATTATGATTAGCACTGCTGGTGCTGTCCACTGAGGGTGGGAATCTGATAGAAAGTCTCTATACATTTAAACTGTATGACAAATTTGTGACTTTACTAAGCATTGTGTCTATATACTGTATACAATACATTTCCTCAAATACAACAGTCCAATAACCTTACTCGTTGACCTTTCTCTAGGTGACATAGATTCAAATGAAAAGTACATATGAATTAAAAGTCAATATTGAGTTGTGTCAATATCTAATGTCTGGTGGCACTTTTCCTTTGACTGGTGAAAATAACTTGATATCCAATCTTATTCAGAAGTTTGGAGCCAAGAGATAAAGCTCTCTGATAGACTGAGCAGAACAGATCATTTAAAAGAAATGCAGCTTGCTATCTCTGAGACAAGCCCTTCTCTCTCAGAGTCCCCATATTGGCAGGATGAGCAAATAATTTAAATGAACCGACAACAACTGAACTGCATAGTCTGAGAACTTAATACAAGTCTAGCTATGACCATTTGGAATTCAGATAATGGCCAGTTGATAGAAGTTTACTCATACTTCCTGATAGTGGCTTGGACATGACTTCGATCCTGTACCCTCCCTAATGGTCTTGGAAGGGCTGGAATGGGCTGGATCAGAGTGGAAATGCCAGCGTGAGTTACCAATTCACTCAGGCATCATCCTCACCCACTACACTTACCTTTACTGCTTATCACACACCCGCACACGTTTCCCACATTTTTGCACCATTGCCATCAACAGGGCTGCACTTCCACAGTGGCACATACTCTATCTGTGCTTATGTAAGGATGCGTGTCTGAGAAAGATTCATGTTGTAATCTGAAATGTGCCTCAACTCAGAAAGCTGGGTGTAAGACAGATAGCTCTCCTTTACAGGAAATACATTTGTTTCATAAAAATTAAATCCCGTTAACGGGATGATATGACAACAGCCAGTGAAAGTGCAGGGCGTCAAATTTAAAAAATAATCTCGTAATTAAAATTCCTCAAACATACATGTATCTGATACAGTTTTAAAGGTAGTCTTGTTGTTAATCACACCACAGTGTCCGATTTCAAATAGCCTTTACGGCAAAAGCACCACAAACGATTATGATAGGTCAGAGCCAAGTCACAGAAAAACACTGCCATTTTTCCAGCCAAAGAGTGGAGTTACAAAAAGCACAAATAGAGATCAAATTAATTGCTAACCTTTGATGATATTCATCAGATGACACTCATAGAACTTCATGTTACACAATACATGTATGCTTTATTTGATAAAGTTCATATTTATATAAAAGAAATCTGAGTTTACATTGGCGCATTACAGTCACTAGTTCCAAAAACATCCAGTGATTTTGCACAGCCACATCGATTCAACAGAAATACTCATCATAAATGTAGATGATAATACAAGTTATACACATGGAATTATAGATATATCTCTCCTTAATGCAACCACTGTGTCAGATTTCAAAACAACTTTACGGAAAAAGCAAACGCAATAATCTGAGACGGCGCTCAGAACAATAGTCAAATTAGCCGCCATGTTGGAGTCAACATAAACCATAAATTACACGATAAATGTTCCCTTACTTTTGATGACATCATCAGAATGCACTCCCAGGAATCCCAGGTCCACAATAAATGTTTGTTTATTCGATAATGTCCGTTATTTATGTCCAAATACCTCCTTTTGTTAGCTTGTTAGGTAAACATATCCAAAAGCTTGTTCTGGTCGAGCGTTACTTCAGATAAAAACTTCAAAAATGTATATTACAGGTCGAAGAAACATTTCAAACTAAGTACATAGTCAATCAATTGTTGTTGATGTTTTATCATATATCTATCATATATCAATAAAGTTCCAACCGGAGAATTCCTTTGTGTCTTCAGGAGCAACTGAACGCAAGTGGAAATCATGTGGAATGCGCGTGACCAGAAAATGGCTGACTGCCAGACTTCTGTTCTTATTCAGTCCCACAACACAGTAGAAGCCTCACTCAAATTTATATAGATGGTTGACATCTGGTGGAAGCCTTAGGAAGTGCAACTTCATTCATATCTCAAGGGAATTTCAATGTGAACTGTGTTGAGAACCTACCAACCTCAGATTTCTCACTTCCTGTTTGGATTTCTCCTCAGGATTTTGCCTGCCATATAAGTTATGTTATACTCACAGACATCATTAGAAACATCAGAGTGTTTTCTATCCAATACTAATAATAATATGCATATATTAGTAACTGGGACTGAGGAGCAGACCGTTTACTCTGGGCACCTTTCATCCAAGCTACTCAATACTGCAGTCATAAGACGTTACAACAAGGTGGCCCCTCAGGGGTGTGTTCTTAGTTCTCTCCTGTACTCCTTCTTCACCCGCAACTGCGTGAGCACACACAACTCCATCACCATCATCAAGTTTGCTGATAACACAATGGTGGTATGCGGCAATGAGACAGCCTACAAGGACAGGGTCAGAGACTTAACAGTTTGGTGCCAGGACAAGAGCCTCTGCCTCAACATCAGTAAGATCAAGGGGCTGATCGTGGACTACAGAAGAAAGAGGGGAAAGCATGCCCCCGTCCACATCTACTGGACTGTAGTGGAGCGGGTCAAGAGCATCAAGTTCCTTGGCATCCACATCAATAAGGACTTAACATGGTCCACACGCACCCTGACAGCAGCTCTTCTCCCTCAGGAGGGCATTAGCCCATGGTTCATCAAAAGGTTCTACAGCTGCACCATTGAGAACATCTTGACTGACTGCATCAATGCTTGGTATGGAAAATGCATAGTCCTTGATTGCAAAGTGCTACAGTGGGTGGTGCGTTGACAGCCCAGTAGATCACAGGGGCTGAGCTCCCTGCCATCCAGGGCCTCTATATCAAGCAGTGGCCAAATACTTCAGCCACCCAAGCCATAGACTATTCACTCTGCTACTGTCCAGCAAACAGTACCGGAGCATCGGCTCTCGGACCAACAGTCTCCGAGACAGTTCTACCCCGAAGCCATAAACATGCCAAATAGCCATATGACTCCTAAATTGTTATTTAAGTGGTTACCCGGACTATCTGCATTGACCCTATCTGGCAATGACTCTATGCACACTCACAAAACTTTATATACACTACCGTTCAAGTTTGGGGTCACTTAGAAATGTTTTAGCCCATTAAAATAACATCAAATTGATCAGAAATACTGATCAGAAATGTTATGGAATATCTACATAGGCGTACAGAGGCCCATTATCAGCAACCAACACTCCTGTGTTCCAATAGTACATTGTGTTAGCTAATCCAAGTTTATCATTTTAAAAGACTAATTGATCATTAGAAAACCCTTTTGCAATTATGTTAGCACAGCTGTAAACTGTTGTCCTGATTTAAAAAGGAATAAAACAGGCCTTCTTTAGACTTGTGGAGTATCTGGAGCATCAATATTTGTAAGTTCGATTACAGGCTCAAAATGGCCAGAAACAAATAACTTTCTTCTGAAACTCATCAGTCTATTCTTGTTCTGAGAAATGAAGGCTATTCCATACGAGAAATTACCAAGAAACTGAAGATCTTGTACAACGCTGTGTACATTAGAGTTTACGTTTTCAGTATAGTTTTCTAATGATGGTGGGGCATATTATTCTGTTTTAATGTTACTCCTGAATCGCTATTTTAAGTATAATAATATTTCTTTATTGTATTTTTAACAGAGCTGATATTTACTTTCACCTACAGGTGAAATCTCTCATTGATACAGAAACAGATGGGTGTGAACAGTCACAGGAGGGGTGTGAAATGTTTTTTTCACAAGAGTAGTGCACTGTGCCTTTACTGTATTAGCAGATCAGGTCTTCAGCAGGAGCATATTTATTGTTCTGCGGTAATGATAGAAAACAAAATCTGGGAATATTTGGCCAGGGAATCAACATTCTGGTGGGTCTCAGGGAATTTAAAACAGTTAGGATGGGAGACATTTAAAATTGGAATAAGTGCAGTAGCAGCAAATATGTTGAATGAGCAACTAATGAGCTTGAAGAGCCTTACAATATTGATGAAATTACCATATATCTTCCAATCTAATATGGCTATTTACTTTATTTTGTAGCTATTCATCAGAATGTCATGTTTTGTCATTGATTATCATGTCTTGTCCCTGTGCTTCCCCTTCTAGTCGTTTCCCTCTGCTGGTCTTATTAGGTTCTTTCCCTCTTTCTATCCCTCTCTCTCCCCCTCCCTCTCTCACTCTCCCGCTCTCTCTTCTCTCTATCGTTCCGTTCCTGCTCCCAGCTGTTCCTATTCCCCTAATCAATCATTTAGTCTTCCCACACCTGTTCCCGATCCTTTTCCCTGATTAGAGTCCCTATTTCTCTTCTTGTTTTCCGTTTCTGCCCTGTCGGTTCCTTGTCTAGAATTCACCGTGCTGTGTTTGTGTATCGCCCTGTCGTGTCGTGTTTCCCTCAGATGCTGCGTGGTGAGCAGGTGTCTGAGTCTGTTTGGTTCAAGTGCCTTCCCGAGGCAACCTGCTGTTCACCTGCTGTTCAAGATCGAGTCTCCAGTCGGTCCTCGTCATTTCGAGTGAAAGTTGTGTTTTTTTATTGTATTTTTCGTTACTGGATTAAAGACTCTGTTCTCGCCAAGTCGCTTTTGGGTCCTCTTTCACCTGCATGACAGAAGGAACCGACCAAAGAATGGACCCAGCGACTTCAGACGCTCGTAACACTGCCGTCGAGATCCAAGGAGCCATGCTCGGCAGACACGAGCAGGAATTGTCTGCTGCTCGCCATGCCGTGGAGAACCTGGCCGCTCAGGTTTCCGACCTCTCTGGACAGTTCCAGAGTCTTCGTCTCGTGCCACCTGTTAGTTACTGGCCTGCCGAGCCTCCAGAACCTAGGGTTAATAACCCACCTTGCTACTCCGGGCAGCCCACTGAGTGCCGCTCCTTTCTCACGCAGTGTGAGATTGTGTTCTCTCTCCAACCCAACACATACTCTAGAGAGAGAGCTCGGGTTGCTTACGTCATTTCACTCCTTACTGGCCGGGCTCGAGAATGGGGCACAGCTATCTGGGAGGCAAGGGCTGATTGCTCTAACAAGTACCAGAACTTTAAGGAGGAGATGATTCGGGTTTTTGACCGTTCAGTTTTTGGTAGGGAGGCTTCTAGGGCCCTGGCTTCCCTATGCCAAGGTGATCGATCCATAACGGATTACTCTATTGAGTTTCGCACTCTTGCTGCCTCTAGTGAGTGGAACGAGCCGGCGCTGCTCGCTCGTTTTCTGGAGGGACTCCACGCAGTGGTTAAGGATGAGATTCTCTCCCGGGAGGTTCCTTCAGATGTGGACTCTTTGATTGCTCTCGCCATCCGCATAGAACGACGGGTAGATCTTCGTCACCGGGCTCGTGGAAGAGAGCTCGCATCAACGGTGTTTCCCTGCTCCGCATCGCAACCATCTCCCTCCTCTGGCTCAGAGACTGAGCCCATGCAGCTGGGAGGGATTCGCATCTCGACTAAGGAGAGGGAACGGAGGATCACCAACCGCCTGTGCCTCTATTGCGGAGTTGCTGGACATTTTGTTAATTCATGTCCAGTAAAAGCCAGAGCTCATCAGTAAGCGGAGGGCTACAGGTGAGCGCAACTACTCAAGTCTCTCCATCTAAATCCTGTACTACTTTGTCGGTCCATCTACGCTGGACCGGTTCGGGTGCTACATGCAGTGCCTTGATAGACTCTGGGGCTGAGGGTTGTTTCATGGACGAAGCATGGGTTCGGAAACATGACATTCCTTTCAGAGAGTTAGAGAAGCCTACGCCCATGTTCGCCTTAGATGGTAGTCATCTTCCCAGTATCAGATTTGAGACACTACCTTTAACCCTCACAGTATCTGGTAACCACAGTGAGACTATTTCTTTTTTGATTTTTCGTTCACCGTTTACACCTGTTGTTTTGGGTCATCCCTGGCTAGTATGTCATAATCCTTCTATTAATTGGTCTAGTAATTCTATCCTATCCTGGAACGTTTCTTGTCATGTGAAGTGTTTAATGTCTGCCATCCCTCCCGTTTCTTCTGTCCCTACTTCTCAGGAGGAACCTGGCGATTTGACAGGAGTGCCGGAGGAATATCATGATCTGCGCACGGTCTTCAGTCGGTCCCGAGCCAACTCCCTTCCTCCTCACCGGTCGTATGATTGTAGTATTGATCTCCTTCCGGGGACCACTCCTCCTCGGGGTAGACTATACTCTCTGTCGGCTCCCGAACGTAAGGCTCTCGAGGATTATTTGTCTGTGTCTCTTGACGCCGGTACCATAGTGCCTTCTTCCTCTCCGGCCGGGGCGGGGTTCTTTTTGTTAAGAAGAAGGACGGTACTCTGCGCCCCTGCGTGGATTATCGAGGGCTGAATGACATAACGGTTAAGAATCGTTATCCGCTTCCCCTTATGTCATCAGCCTTCGAGATTCTGCAGGGAGCCAGGTGCTTTACTAAGTTGGACCTTCGTAACGCTTACCATCTCGTGCGCATCAGAGAGGGGGACGAGTGGAAAACGGCGTTTAACACTCCGTTAGGGCATTTTGAGTACCGGGTTCTGCCGTTTGGTCTCGCCAATGCGCCAGCTGTTTTTCAGGCATTAGTTAATGATGTTCTGAGAGACATGCTGAACATCTTTGTTTTTGTCTATCTTGACGATATCCTGATTTTTTCACCGTCACTCGAGATTCATGTTCAGCACGTTCGACGTGTTCTACAGCGCCTTTTAGAGAATTGTCTCTACGTAAAGGCTGAGAAGTGCTCTTTTCATGTCTCCTCCGTTACTTTTCTCGGTTCCGTTATTTCCGCTGAAGGCATTCAGATGGATTCCGCTAAGGTCCAAGCTGTCAGTGATTGGCCCGTTCCAAGGTCACGTGTCGAGTTGCAGCGCTTTTTAGGTTTCGCTAATTTCTATCGGCGTTTCATTCGTAATTTCGGTCAAGTTGCTGCCCCTCTCACAGCTCTTACTTCTGTCAAGACGTGTTTTAAGTGGTCCGGTTCCGCCCAGGGAGCTTTTGATCTTCTAAAAGAACGTTTTACGTCCGCTCCTATCCTCGTTACTCCTGACGTCACTAGACAATTCATTGTCGAGGTTGACGCTTCAGAGGTAGGCGTGGGAGCCATTCTATCCCAGCGCTTCCAGTCTGACGATAAGGTTCATCCTTGCGCTTATTTTTCTCATCGCCTGTCGCCATCTGAGCGCAACTATGATGTGGGTAACCGTGAACTGCTCGCCATCCGCTTAGCCCTAGGCGAATGGCGACAGTGGTTGGAGGGGCGACCGTTCCTTTTGTCGTTTGGACAGACCATAAGAACCTTGAGTACATCCGTTCTGCCAAACGACTTAATGCCCGTCAAGCTCGTTGGGCGTTGTTTTTCGCTCGTTTCGAGTTTGTGATTTCTTACCGTCCGGGTAGCAAGAACACCAAGCCTGATGCCTTATCCCGTCTGTTTAGTTCTTCTGTGGCTTCTACTGATCCCGAGGGGATTCTTCCTTATGGGCGTGTTGTCGGGTTGACAGTCTGGGGAATTGAAAGACAGGTTAAGCAAGCACTCACGCACACTGCGTCGCCGCGCGCTTGTCCTAGTAACCTCCTTTTCGTTCCTGTTTCCACTCGTCTGGCTGTTCTTCAGTGGGCTCACTCTGCCAAGTTAGCTGGTCATCCCGGTGTTCGAGGCACTCTTGCGTCTATTCGCCAGCGCTTTTGGTGGCCGACTCAGGAGCGTGACACGCGCCGTTTCGTGGCTGCTTGTTCGGACTGCGCGCAGACTAAGTCGGGTAACTCTCCTCCTGCCGGTCGTCTCAGACCGCTCCCCATTCCTTCTCGACCATGGTCTCACATCGCCCTAGACTTCATTACCGGTCTGCCTTTGTCTGCGGGGAAGACTGTGATTCTTACGGTTGTCGATAGGTTCTCTAAGGCGGCACATTTCATTCCCCTCGCTAAACTTCCTTCCGCTAAGGACACGGCACAAATCATTATCGAGAATGTGTTCAGAATTCATGGCCTCCCGTTAGACGCCGTTTCAGACAGAGGCCCGCAATTCACGTCACAGTTTTGGAGGGAGTTCTGTCGTTTGATTGGTGCGTCCGTCAGTCTCTCTTCCGGGTTTCATCCCCAGTCTAACGGTCAAGCAGAGAGGGCCAATCAGACGATTGGTCGCATACTACGCAGCCTTTCTTTCAGAAACCCTGCGTCTTGGGCAGAACAGCTCCCCTGGGCAGAATACGCTCACAATTCGCTTCCTTCGTCTGCTACCGGGTTATCTCCGTTTCAGAGTAGTCTGGGTTACCAGCCTCCTCTGTTCTCATCCCAGCTTGCCGAGTCCAGCGTTCCCTCCGCTCAAGCGTTTGTCCAACGTTGTGAGCGCACCTGGAGGAGGGTGAGGTCTGCACTTTGCCGTTACAGGGCACAGACTGTGAGAGCCGCCAATAAACGCAGGATTAAGAGTCCAAGGTATTGTTGCGGCCAGAGAGTGTGGCTTTCCACTCGCAACCTTCCCCTTACGACAGCTTCTCGTAAGTTGACTCCGCGGTTCATTGGTCCGTTCCGTGTCTCCCAGGTCGTTAATCCTGTCGCTGTGCGACTGCTTCTTCCGCGACATCTTCGTCGCGTCCATCCTGTCTTCCATGTCTCCTGTGTCAAGCCCTTTCTTCGCACCCCCGTTCGTCTTCCCTCCCCCTCCCGTCCTTGTCGAGAGCGCACCTATTTACAAGGTACATAAGATCATGGACATGCGTTCTCGGGGACGGGGTCACCAATACTTAGTGGATTGGGAGGGTTACGGTCCTGAGGAGAGGAGTTGGGTTCCGTCTCGGGACGTGCTGGACCGTTCACTCATTGATGATTTCCTCCGTTGCCGCCAGGATTCCTCCTCGAGTGCGCCAGGAGGCGCTCGGTGAGTGGGGGGGTACTGTCATGTTTTGTCATTGATTATCATGTCTTGTCCCTGTGCTTCCCCTTCTAGTCGTTTCCCTCTGCTGGTCTTATTAGGTTCTTTCCCTCTTTCTATCCCTCTCTCTCGCCCTCCCTCTCTCACTCTCCCGCTCTCTCTTCTCTCTATCGTTCCGTTCCTGCTCCCAGCTGTTCCTATTCCCCTAATCAATCATTTAGTCTTCCCACACCTGTTCCCGATCCTTTTCCCTGATTAGAGTCCCTATTTCTCTTCTTGTTTTCCGTTTCTGCCCTGTCGGTTCCTTGTCTAGAATTCACCGTGCTGTGTTTGTGTATCGCCCTGTCGTGTCGTGTTTCCCTCAGATGCTGCGTGGTGAGCAGGTGTCTGAGTCTGTTTGGTTCAAGTGCCTTCCCGAGGCAACCTGCTGTTCACCTGCTGTTCAAGATCGAGTCTCCAGTCGGTCCTCGTCATTTCGAGTGAAAGTTGTGTTTTTTTATTGTATTTTTCGTTACTGGATTAAAGACTCTGTTCTCGCCAAGTCGCTTTTGGGTCCTCTTTCACCTGCATGACACAGAAGTGTGCTTTTTTGTAAGTAGTTAGGCCTAACTGTCCTCTTCAAGTTAAATGGAATTTAGCCTGAAAATATTTGAGACATATGATTGGTTGATTATAGGGCTATGACATTGGCCTACATCTTGTGCTGCACAAAATATCAGATCTCAACAACAATTGGAGAAGTATTTAACATCACCACATCCTTATGATATACAGTACCAGTCAAAAGTTTGGACAAACCTACTCATTCAAGGGTTTTTCTTAATTTTTACTATTTTCTACATTTGTAGAAAAATATTGAAGACCTCAACATTAAGAATTAATACATATGGAATCATGTAGTAAGAAAAAAGTGTTAAACAAATCAAAATACATTTAATATTTTATATTATTCAAAGTAGCCACCCTTTGCCTTGATGACAGGGTGGCAGGTAGCCTAGTGGTTAAAGCGTTGGGTCAGTAACCGAAAGGTTTCAAAATAGAACCCCCAAGCTGTCAAGGTCAAAATCTGTCGCTCTGCCCCTGAACAAGTCAGGTAACCCACTGTTCCTAGGCCTGTAAGCATGTGTTCTTAAATGACTTACCTAGTTAACCTCTTGGGTAGGGGGCAGTATTGTCACGTCCGGATGAAAAGCGTGCCTGTTACTAAGGCCCAGAAGCTAGGATATGCAAACAATTATATTTGGATAGAGAACACTCTAAAGTTTCTAAAACTGTTAAAATTATGTCTGTGAGTATAACAGAACTGATATGGCAGGCGAAACCCCGAGGACAAACCATCCTCCCCAAAAAATATTTCAGCCTACCGCTGTTTCAAATGGCTGTCCTTCCAGATTGCAGTTCCTAGGGCTTCCACTAGATGTCACCATTCTTTAGAAAGAGTTTCAGGCTGGTTTTTGGAAAAATGAGCCATAAATTGTATTTTTTCTATGTGGCTCCCATTTTGGCTGTAATGTTTCCAAGCGCATGGAAGAGAGCTTTGGTATTTTTCTCCGGTAAAGCCAATAGAATAGAGATTTCAAAAAGGCTTTTCGGCGAAAGCAAACGATCAACCCTGCAGGCACGACACAAAACACAGAAAAAATATATATAAATCATGCCTTACCTTTGACGAGCTTCTTTTGTTGGCACTACAATATGTCCTATAAACATCATAAATGGTCCTTTTGTTCGATTAATTCCGTCGATATATATGCAAAATGTCCATTTATTTGGCGCGTTTGATCCAGAAAAACACCGGTTCCAACTTTCACAACGTGACTACAAAATATCTCAAAATATCTCAAAAAAACTAATTGAAAAGATTGTGACCTCAAAAAAAAACTGAATGGTTTTTCCTCTGGGTTTCGCCTGCTATATACTGTAAGCTCTGTTATACTCACAGACATGATTCAAACTGTTTTAGAACCTTCAGAGTGGTTTCTATCCAAATCTACCAATAATATGCACATCTTATCTTCTGGGGTTGAGTAGCATGCAGTTGAATTTGGGCATGCATTTCATATGGATGTGAAAATACTGCCCCGTCACCAAGAAGTTAATGCCTGTTCCGTTCTTCTGGTGTATCTCTCCATCATATTATATTATTCTGTTGCCGTCTTTGTGTCTTATCTGGTGTGTCTCTCTCAATCATATCCTACTTTTCTGTTGCTGACTCTGTGTCTGGTGAGTCTCTTCAGTTTTGCAATCCAAAGCAGTCAAGGAGATACTGGTGTTGCTTAACTTGTATTGGGCCTGTGTCTGGGTCATGAAAAATCATTGTCTTCCCTACCATTTGCCCCTGACTGCTGCTGTTCTTATCTGTCCTCCTCCTTGGCTCATCTGAAAGGTAGCAATATAGAGGTGGAATATGTAATTAGTTACATTTAAAGGGCAACTGAACTTCCTGATTTGGACTCATTTTAGAGTTGGTTCATTAAGAACAGCTAGCGGCCATGACTGAATTCAAACGTGAAGTGTTATTGGGATGTGGGTTGATGTGAGTGTCTCGTGTGTGTATTAGCAGGAGTGAAGAGTTATCCAAATGATTTAGTAAATTACTGTAGCCTCAGTTAGCTGGTGTGAGACCTGACTTTGACTTTAGATAGTAATACATTACAACAATGCAAATGAGACAATATTTTCATGTTGCATCCCTTTTAGTTCTCATTTAATGCTTTCA
Organism: Oncorhynchus gorbuscha; assembly: GCF_021184085.1. Classification (NCBI taxonomy): domain Eukaryota; kingdom Metazoa; phylum Chordata; class Actinopteri; order Salmoniformes; family Salmonidae; genus Oncorhynchus; species Oncorhynchus gorbuscha. The sequence goes on along the minus strand of NC_060193.1, from coordinate 33,148,378 downwards.
ATATTTTTACATAAATTTCTACAATTTATAGTTAGTTTGAGGTTTATAAGTTATTGAAATTTGTAGCTATTGGACTTTTATATATCTACCTTAACTAGCCCCAGAGGGATATCCAAAGTCAACCCAAATTAACCACAGGCCTTACGATCGGGTCATGTTCAGCTCGCTCTGAATTTATGATTACTTCTGTGCTGCCAGCTATTGGAATGTGGGTAGGTTTGAAACAAAACCAAACCTCATTTATATTGTGATGAATTCACGACCACACGTCTCACAAAACTCACTTTTGGGCTATACTGACTTTATCACCAAAATTGTCATATTACTTTGTAGTCAATATTGACAGTAGAAAAAATGTTTCACTCAAATTGATTCCACATAGTTTGCTTTATAAATTAGAAGTTGTTTTTTAGGGGCAGGTTGTGACGATCGTCGCTGGAATGAGGTGAGGACCAAAGCGCAGGGTGGTAAGTGTTCATCATATATTTATTAAACCGAGAACACTAAACAAAATAACAATGGAGAAACTAAACTAAACAGTTCTGAAAGGTAACATACACATAACGGAAAATAATCACCCACGAAACACAAGTGGGAAAAGGCTACCTGAGTATGATTCTCAATCAGAGACAACTAACGACACCTGCCTCTGATTGAGAAACATACCAGGCCAAACGTAAAACACAACACAGAAAAAGGAACATAGACAACCCACCCAACTCACGCCTTGACCATATTAAAACAAAGACATAACAAAAGAACTAAGGTGAGAATGTGACACAGTTTAAAGTTACTTTAAAGTTACTGTATACTGACAACCAGAGCAATTCAAGTGTCCACATAACACAACACAAAACATGACCAATAGGAAGATACATAGCCCCTAAGCTATATGAACATAAAAAGACGAGACAAAAAAGGATAGAAAAATATAATAAGACCTCAATGAATAATTTTATTTCGTCAGCTCTATCAGCTAATGTGATATTTTTAGATTGCATAACATTTGAGGACACATAACTGTAGGGCGTATGTATTTTTATGTGTTTTTCAACTACAAAGTGTTTTTCAAACCACAAAGCCCGCAATCTTTTCGCCTCTCTTTCTGGCTGCTCTGCCCATACCCTTCTAGGCTCAAGTTTGTTTATTTGTCATATACACATGATATACAGTTCATGGAGCACGAAGTGCAATGAAATGCTTACTTGCAGGTTAACCTCTTGACAATGCTACAACAATAGAAAACATGAGCAGCTAAGTGAATATAAAGACAAAAAAACTCAATGAAATAATTTCAGTTACATAAAGTTGAAGTGGGAAGATTACACACATCCTTAGCCAAATACATTTAAACTCAGTTTTTCCACAATTCCTGACATTTAATCATAATAAAAATCCCTGTCTTAGGTCAGTTAGGATCACCACTTTATTTTAAAAATGAAATGTCAGAATAATAGTAGAGAGAATGATTTATTTCAGCTTTTATTTCTTTCATCACATTTCCAGTGGGTCAGAAGTTTACATGCACTCAATTAGTATTTGGTATAAATTGCCTTTAAATTGATTACCTTGGGTCAAACATTTTGGGTATCCTTCCACAAGCTTCCCACAATAAGTTGGGTGAATGTTGGCCCATTCCTCCTAACAGAGCTGGTGTAATTGAGTCAGGATTGTAGGCCTCTTTGCTCGCACACACTTTTTCAGTTCTTCCCACAAATGTTCTATAGGATTGAGGTCATGGCGTTATGATGGCCATTCCAATACCTTGACTTTGTTGTCCTTAAAATTAGCCCTATTCTAAACTCCAGTCTTGACATGGACATGCCAAACGTAGTCAATAAGAAAGATTCAATTCACTAGGCTATTGATAAGGCCTAAAAAGACACTGTATAATTCTAATTGAATTTGAATAAAATCAAAACAACAACTTGTTTTAAATACAGTTATAGGCACCATCATTGCTCTCCGTGGGCGTAGGCCATTAATACAGACAAGACAACTTAGATTATGGAGAGTAATCCACACTTTTCACAGGAGCTGGCTAAAGATCCAATAAAGACAAAGGGGGAATGTCCACTCACCGTTATACTGCTCGCAAATGTAATGTTTTATAAACAACATGGAACCATGTTACAGATTTGCACTTCTCCAGAAATAGCAGACGGAATTGCATTGCATTCAAGGCATTTACATTCTCACCATAAACCCACAGAAGGTGAATATTGCTAATAAGTTGTTAAATAATAATAATAATAATATTTTTTAAAAAGCCATTTGTATTTTAAACCAACAACATTTCTAAATAGGATAGGGTTGGGAGCATAATATCATAAAAAATATCACTTGCTCCATGAGCATAAAGCAATGTGTGCAGCCTCAGAGCTCTTTGTCAGGAGGCGTGGATGTTTCTCCTATCCATTGAATATAGTTTATTAGTGATAAATGGCATACAATAAGTCTCATCTAGTTTTTATTTGTGGGAGGGCTTCAACATGGAAATATGAATCTATATACATTGCAATCGTATTTACAAAATTTGAAATTACCCAAACGCTATAATAGACAAGCCTACCATCACCATTGATATTGCCTGTTACTGACTTTACCATGTGAAAGGTAAACACACGGACACGCAAACAGCCCGCAATTTGACCGTTAGGTCCAACAGATGACAGTGGAAGATGCAGTCTATTGTAATATCTTGGTGTTTCTAAACAGACTTCAGACAGTCACTGACACCTTTTATTCAATGGGAATTGCACATACTGTAGGCCTAATGAGTCCAAACTTTTCACAGATGCTTCATGGATAAAAATAGCATCCGATATAAAGAAAAAAACAGGAATGTCTTTTGACTGTTTTGCTGCTAGTATTATTATATGAAAACAGTTGTTACAGGCTACTGTGCCTCTGCTGGCAAAATCGATGCCAAAACCAATTGCATTACTGCTAAGCCCAGCATTTTGTGAGTGGTAGTTTTTTTTAAACATATATTTTTTTTTACAATCACTAGGACCCATTTCTCAGTACTTAGGTCACTTCTTCAAAACTCTTCAGACACTTCCCCCAACCAACTTTCAGCTTGGTACCACAGTTGATTTCACATCCAAAATGCACTAAAACTACCAAAGCGCTTCATACATGTCTCAAATCAACTCATTCTTCCATCACCCAACAATCCCACATTGTCACTCAAAACAATGACCAAAATTTTTTTAAATTAAAAAACACTTTACCATTTAGAATTCACTGCACTATATGTTACAGGAATGAATCAGACATGATGCAATATTCCATATGTTTTGTAATGTTTGGGTTAGTGATTCCAAAATACAATCATTTGTATATACACACTACATCTACCGATATAGAAGCAATGCTAGTCAACCCTGTCTTCTGCAGTTGGCCACAGGTTCTCATCAACATCACATCTTATGTCATCTTGGGCAATATACCTAGGAAATAATATTTTGGCATGCCTGGTCCATCCCTGGCAATCTTCTGCAGGTATGTCTAGGCATCCAGCATTCATTGCGTCCAGGAGAGACATTCTATCATGTGACTGGTGGTCATAAACCTTCCAACTCCATGAGTAAAATAATTCCTCTATGGGGTTGAGGAATGGAGAGTAATGTGGGAGGAAAAGTGACACCATCCTGGGTTGGGCTGCAAACCACTCTGTGACTTCACTGGAGTGGTGAAATGCCACATTGTCCCATACAAATACAAACGTTGGCCGATTTCACCTCACTGCTACCGTTTCATCACCTGGCACAACCCTTCCATAGAGGTAATCCATGAATGAAATGGGACGCTCGGTGTTGTACTGCCCAATTAGTGGTTTGTGGAACAGCAATCCATTGCTGCACACATGGTGATGTTGGCACCCCTCTGGCCTGAGACATCCACTGTGGCTGTTTTCCCAATCACATTCCTTCCTCGCCACCATGTTTTGGCCAAGTTGAAACCAGCCTCATCCACAAAGATGAATATGTGGGGTGTTTGCCAGGCTTCAATCTCCATGACTTTCTAATAAATCGTCAAGGCATCATAAGAGTCAGGCTATTACGGTAGTTTACATTATACCTAAAATACATGCCATTGTGTGCCTCTGCCCTGTTTGGTTTTGATCAAAACCAGTTCTTTATTTTATAGCCATCTTACCTGGACATATTGGTTCCTGAGTTTTTTTTACTCTTTCAAGAGTTCCTCTCAAAGGGGACAGTGTACAACTGCTTCTTTCTGACTTGATGTTGTTTCAGGACTCTAGATACAGTCATGCTTACATTGTGAATATTTCCAAATGTAATATTATCTGCCAACACTCTGTCCCAAATCTGAGTTTTATGCCATGGTTTCTGATGACCATATCAATGATTGCAGTTTCCTGCACAGGAGTGAAAAATCCTACCTCTCCGCCTGTGGGAGATAACCATTGGGACCTAAGCAGAAATACAAAATCAATTAAATACAAGTGGGTTTGGAGTCTTTGCTCAATTTAATGTGAATTTCACTCAGATGCCCTTGCAGAATGCACATTTTACCTGTTGTTTTCCCGTAAATGTTTCACAAAAGATGCCACTGAGCGTTGCAGATGTGGCTGCACTCTCAGACCAGCCCCTCTGATAGACCATGATTTATTTCATGATCAATTATAGTAGCCCTAATCTCATCTGAGACTACAGCTCTTGCTCTTCCTCTCAGTTTTCTTCCACCACGCATACATACTCCTCTCCCTCTCCCAGACACTCCTCTTCCTCTGTCAGCCACTTCTCGATCTCTGGCTGGGTCCATGTTTACATTACAGCACAGCATTATTCCTAAAATGTCCCCTTTTGTATAAATGGTAATGAATTTGAAAGACTAACACCTGGGTAGGTGTTCAGCTACCATGGGAATCAGCTGTGGTTGGTCTAATAGTTTTTATATTATTTCATTTTTTAGATTTGGAATATATATTCAATATAGTATTGCTGTTTTTATTCAATTTTGTGTTAAGTTCAAAACCTAAGTTTACAATTTTGAAAAGAATATGTAAACATGCACAAATTGGCCTATATGTACATAGAGTTTGTGGTGGTGGTTGTGTTTGAGAAAATAATTTATGAAATTTGAAAGAATTAATGCATTTTGTGCCAAAGCAATAACAAATTATCCACAGTTTAGCCTACATAGACTGCTGTTGTGCTCACTTTGTGAAGAGTTTTGAAAAAGTGACTTAAGTATTGAGAAATGGGTCCTAGAGATTGAAAGAAAATGGTAAATATTACCAGTAGCACTGCTTGAAATTGATACATTAGCACACGTTTTTAAGGACACACCTCAAATATTTTTACCCTTCCACCTCAGCCAAGCCAGCTGATATGAGGCACTTGATTTACTGTTTTATGTCAGAGCGCTGGCATTTACAAGAAGAAATTGCCAAAGACTGTGAATTAGACAATAGCGCCACCTTAACGCCAGACGAAAAAAGAGCTCTGAATAAAAGTCTTCAGTTAAAACCTCTTACAACTCCCCCCTTACTTTGTGCAATTTCCGCCTGAAGACATACCCAAATCTAACAGCCTGTAGCTCAGGCACATAAACAAGGATATGCATATTCTTGGTACCATTTGAAAGAAAACACTCTGAAGTGTGCGTACATGTGACTTGAATGTACGAGAATATAACACAATAGATCTGGTTTAGATGAAACAATGAAAAAAGAAAATATGATTTTTATTTTTATTTTTTGAATCATCATCTTTAAAATGAACAATATAAAACAAACATTCAGATAGGATGATGGGGACAAATTCAGTGAAAAATATAAGAGGGCAACAGTACTTGTGCAAAGTTTCAGAATAATAACTTCCAAAATGAGTGTGCTACATGACATTTATCATGAAGTCACCCAGGTGACCCACACAAGTAGCCCAAATGTACCCAAGTGGCCAAATTGGTGAAGGTATACATTTGGAAACAAATAACTATATACAACATACCAAAATGGTATTCTAACACCCCCCCCAAAAACAAATTGGGGAGAATTTTTTTTTTTTAAATGGAAAAAAAATATGAAAAGAAATATATATACATACATATACATTTACAAAATAACATGGTTAACTATTTACACACTTTCAATATTTGGAAGACCCTCAACCTTCTATCAAATCAAATCTATTTATATAGCCCCAGCCTAAAACCCCAAACAGAAAGCAATGCAGGTGTAGAAGCACGGTGGCTAGGAAAAACTCCCTAGAAAGGCAAAAACCTAGGATGAAACCGAGAGAGGAACCAGGCTATGAGGGGTGGCCAGTCCTCTTCTGGCTATGCCGGGTGGAGATCACAGTGGTTGTAGAGGGTGCAACAGGACAGCACCTCAAGAGTAAAAATGAACAGTTTAGGGTTCCATGGCAGAAGAGTTGAAACTGGAACAGCGGCAAGGCCAGGGGGACTGGGGACAGCAATGAGTCATCATGCCAGGTAGTCCTGACGCATGGTCCTAGGGCTAAGGTCCTCCGAGAGAGAGAATTAGAGAGAGCATACTTAACTTCACATAGGACACCGGATAAGACTCCCATTCGAAGTCAGTGTCACTGTGAAAGAAAATGTTCAGTTAGAATAGTTTCACATATGAACCCTGTATCAACAGGTATAATAAACAGATATATATAGAGAGTACAGGGAACATAAGGTTAAATATATTATTATGACCTGCTAGATCTACTGTCTCTTATCTTATGACAGACCAGCTAGATCTACTGTCTTTATTATATTACAACAGACCAGCTGTATCTACTGTCTCCATTTCACTTTGGCCATTGATGTGGTCCTGCCCTCTCCTCAACAGCCTCACATAGGCTATTTCATGTGGGTTGGGGTGGGGCGGCAGACACACGCATCTCACATTTCATGACATTACATGTTAATATATTGCTTCTAAAATAAATAAAAAATCACAAATAATATTTTATATTATTAATTTCAAACAAGGGCATTAGCATGTTAAGAACTTACAAATCCAAAACGATGTCCTCTCCCGTTCAAAAAATATTCCTCCACAATCGCTAAATGAATCATCCTACAACAATCTCTTTCTCACCTTTCCAAACAATTTATTCTAAAATTGTGTGTACATCTGTATATCTAGACTTAGATTTTGCTTTCCCTGACTTTGTCGCCATAATGATTGATATATAAACAGCTGAATCTGCGCGTTTACCAAACAATGCAGTGCGTAATATGTGTTTCTCCTTCCGGTATGAAACTTCAATAGCGAATGACTCTCTTTACGCTGGAGCTTACTACATGGGTTGGTCTTGCAACACATAAACATGGCGTATTGCCGTTTACATCAGCTCATTGGCTATCTACCCAGCTAGATTTCAAGACAATCAGTGGTCATTGGGTTAAAAGACAGTCATTCAACCAAACAGCGGGCAAATCATTGGTGCACAATGATGTCATGACTTGTTGTCTTCAAATCGGTTTCTTTCAGTCAATACGTCCCGTGAAATGGCCTATCAGGTTTGATTGAGTTACAAACAAACCAGTTGATTGCATTGAAACCAAACATGACTGGAAAAGTCACATTCTGTGTGGGTTATTTACCTGGAATGTGTCGTCGAAAATAGAATGAGACGGAATTCACGACACAAGCGGTTCACAAAATGTTTTGTGTTAGGCTATAAAAATGTATTTTATCAAACAAAACATCATTCATTGTGTAACAATGAGCATTGGAATTGCAAACAGACGAAGATCGTCAAAGGTAAACAATTTATTTTAATGCAGTTTGTGATCATGTTACGCCTGTGCTGGTTAAAATTGTTTTTTTTATGGGGCTTTATGCTCAGATAATCGCATCGTATTAGTTCGCAGTAGATCCTTTTTTAAATCTGTCAACACAGTTGGATTAGCAAGATTCTAGGCTTTCGATACATGTGAGACACTTGTATTTTCATAAATGTGTAATATGACTATTTATGTAGCGATCACCCTATGTTGTGGAATTTCAGCCCGCTAGCGGGCTCCGTGCGCAGGGATGTTAACAGAGTATCACTATTGTAAATTTAAACCTTTCAATCAACACTACCTTATCACTCACCATTGTAGCACAGAATGCTTACTACAGTTCAAGAGTGTCCAACTGATCGGGATAAAGTGTAACAACTTCAAAACATATCCATGAGAGTATTTGTATCAATGAAAATGTTGTGTACTGTATATATATATATGTACAACTTTTTTCACATACATTTTATTTTTATTTTCCATCAACTCATCTTCAAAACACTCTCCTGCAAATCATTAGTATTCAGCTAACCACAGTTTGTGGTCATCAGCTATCCTTTAGCTCGAAAATCTATTGGCAGTTTTGTACGGCGCAGCGCGGCTCGGAACGGAACATACCGGACCAATTTTTCTCTCCATGTCCCTGGATTTCAACTGCTCTCTGGACATTCATACCCGTATCTCACAGCTAGCTAGCTGCTATCTGTGTGACTATCGGCTTTCGTTGGTTCCGGAGCAAACATCAATTATTCCGGAGCTAGCCAGTTCCATCAATCACTCCTGGGCTGCAGTCACCTATCCGGACCCGTTTTACTGCCTACGCGGAGCCCCACCGGGCCTTCACAACTGGACTGCCGACGTTATCTATCCGAAGGAGATCCGGCTGGCTCCTCCATCGCGACGTTACCTGAACGCCCATCTGCGGCCTGCTAACCGTTAGCTGTCTTACCGGCTGCTATCTGAATAGACAATCGGACAATTTATTTATTTTTATTATTATTATGTTTTCTTCTTGGGCCTCCCGGTCAACAGCACTGCACCCCCAACAGCAACTCGCCCAAGCCTTCCCCATTTCTCCTTCTCCCAAATCTATTCAGCTGATGTTCTGAAAGAGCTGCAAAATCTGGACCCCTACAAATCAGCCGGGCTAGCCAATCTGGACCCTTTCTTTCTAAAATTATCTCACAACATTGTTGCCACCCCTATTACTAGCCTGTTCAACCTCTCTTTCGTGTCGTCTGAGATTCCGCTAGGTAAAGTCCCCCCTTATCTCAGCTCGCTGGTCACCATAGCATCTCCCACTTGTAGCACACACTCCAGCAGGTATATCTCTCTAGTCTCCCCCAAAACCAATTCTTTCTTTGGCCGCCTCTCCTTCCAGTTCTCTGCTGCCAATGACTGGAACGAACTAAAAAAATCTCTGAAACTGGAAACACTTATCTCCCTCACTAGCTTTAAGCACCAACTGTCAGAGCAGGTCACAGATTACTGCACCTGTACATAGCCCACCTATAATTTAGCCCAAAAAACTACCTCTTTCCCAAATGTATTTAATTTATTTATTTATTTTGCTCCTTTGCACCCCATTATTTTTATTTCTACTTTGCACATTCTTCCATTGCAAAACTACCATTCCAGTGTTATACTTGCTATATTGTATTTACTTTGCCACCATGGCCTTTTTTGCCTTTACCTCCCTTCTCACCTCATTTGCTCACATTGTATATAGACTTGTTTATACTGTATTATTGACTGTATGTTTGTTTTACTCCATGTGTAACTCTGTGTCGTTGTATCTGTCGAACTGCTTTGCTTTATCTTGGCCAAGTCGCAATTGTAAATGAGAACTTGTTCTCAACTTGCCTACCTGGTTAAATAAAGGTAAAATAAATACATAAATAAAAAATTCTCTACAATCTTACGTGACAGTTTAATGCAAGTTGACACACAAATATGTGACCCGAATCAGGAAACTAGGCATATGTCGCAAGTCACGACTACACAGGAGAACTGTTTAAACGTAAAAAAATACTTTATCAAAATGCATTTCTTGGCATCAGACAAGAGACTCATCCAAACACCATCTAGCTAACGACATTCAGATATTACACGTTTCTAATTTTCACAGAAAGAGGTTTCATTTCAAGTGTACTGTTAGTTAGCTAACATTAGCTGGCTGGGTCACAAGCTAACATTGTGCATGATCTTATTCTTCGTATCTCAGACACATTTGCTTGACTAGTCAAGAGTTGTGATTATGGTCATTGTTTAGCTAGCTATATGTCTATATGACTCCACAATGCAAGTAACTATTTAAATAGAAAGTTCACTGCAACTGTTGATAGCCATACTAGCTGGTAAATTCACTCTGGCTATCTACTGATTTCAGACCACGGTTAAGATAGTCTAGCTTGCTACATTTTCAGATATTACACGTTTCTAATTTGGACAGAAACTGATTTCATTTCAAGTGTATCGCTAGCTAGCTAACGTTATGCATGACTGGTTACAGACATAGAACCTGGTTGGTTAGCTTCCTGCAGATTCATGCAGGGTAGTAATGTCATGAGTTGTGATTATGGTCCATTATTTAGCTAGCTAGCTACATGTCTTAACCAAAGACTCAACTCTAATTTTGACAAAGTATTTTCCTTTCAAGTTAGTTTACTGTTAGCTAGCTAACGTTAGTTGGCTGGCTCGCTAACTAACGTTACATCATGCGTTTGGATTAATTGTTTACCTAGCTAGCTACATTTCTTAACAAAAGGCTCTCATCTTAGTGTGCCAGAGTGCAGAATAACTGATGAATTTTAAAACACTCAACACCCGTTGAATATGTCCGGTGTCAGTCAACGTTGGCATCAAAGCTAAATTAAATTGTTGCCAGCAGCACTGTTAGTCACCAATGCTCTGGAAGCCATGAAACCTCCCTAACCAGCTCTGCTAGGGTGAGTAATGTTCAGTGAGCTGTTCTCGCTCTTAGATGTCTGGAAGTAGCTGGCAAGTTCGTACAGAACACACGGATCAACCCTTCAAGAGATGGGTGGGGCTAAGACTTTAAGAGGGTGGGAACAATGCTGAATGAGTTTAGACAAAGCAGGGCATTCCGATAGTGGTAACCAAATGTTGAAAGACATTTTCTCAAAAGTGAGTCTACAGGTTGATCAATATTCAAAGCAGAATAACTTTCCCATTGTTTCCTCAATCGCAGTGTATGATATTCCATTTTGTAGCTCTGAATCTACTTTTATCCAATGTTTAAAACAGAAATTCAAATGTTGCTACATAGGAGAGAATCCAGGTGGTGAGTTACATATAATCTACCGCAACACCACTGAATATGTTGAGAGAAAGAAAAAATCCACTGCAATAGAACCTGGCAAGCACCCACTACCATTACACCTTCCCATTCTCACCAAAACATTCTGTCTATGGCACATCCCTTCCCCGGCCCAATAACAGCTGCCATCTAACCATAGCCATGGGAAGTCGTTTTGAGTATGGGGTGTTGAAAACAACAACAAAAACTTTATAGTAGAGCATTTTTTTTGCATCTATGCTGACTAACAATAAAATACAATTCCTAATGTAGCCAAAGCATAGGACAAGCTAAGGTAACAATATCAATTGCAGCCTAAATTAATTTAGCTCATGGATGTAAGCAAAGATGCCTGTTAAGAGCGGTGCACACATTTCTTTGTACTGCATATTTACAACAGGTGTGTCAGAGAGAGGTGTTGTAAAGATAAGATTGTCCTTAAAAAAATAAGAAATGGTTTCAGGTCCATGGGCAGCTATGCCAGCCATCACAGAGAAAAGCGATGACCTTGATCTAGCACCAGCTATGTGTTGCTTGCTTTTGGCCTAGTAAGCCTACTTTTTTGACATGGAGCAGGGACTTCGAGCCAACGCTGAGTGGGTTCCATGTTCCTTATTTTATATTCTTCCCATTCCTTTCCGGCATGTTCTGAATTGTAAACTAATAGAAAGGAGAAGAGGAGAGAGAGAGATCTGAATCAACTCAAACTAAACTGTCTATCTTGCAACAGAGCGTGTGTCTGTCTCCAAACCCCCACAGCTGAAAAGATAAGAGCGTAAATCATGAGTGCACTGCTTACAAAACAGAGCTGAGAGCTCTCCATGCAAAATTGGGCTGGTGCCACCCAACTAAATCTAGAAAGATGGAGTTACTTACCACCAAAACCTTCCACCAAAGCACAAAATCACTATAAATACATTGTTCAAACCACAACAACTGTGGTCAAGAAGAGAAAATGAACAGTTGGCCACTAAAATTAGTCAACACTATACTATCCACAACCTATTGCGCACAAGAGTACCCAACACATCAACATTGCAATTATTACAGGTCCCAGTTTTGAGACTGGTGCAGCAGATAATAGTTCCTGCAACAAAGGATAAATTATGAAACAGGAGAAAGTGGCATGTCATTCAAAGGTTCTCTTAATTTTTTTATTCAACATTCTCTCAAGTGCAAAACATTTTTTTTATTATTTTCATTGTATTTCAATGTTTAGTTTCTTTAAAGTGCATTTAATAATTTGCCTCATAAATCCCTGACACAGGATTTCACCTACATACAGTGGGGCAAAAAAGTATTTAGTCAGCCACCAATTGTGCAAGTTCTCCCACTTAAAAAGATGAGAGGCCTGTAATTTTCATCATAGGTACCCCTCAACTATGACAGACAAAATGAGAAAGAAATATCCAGAAAATCACATTGTAGGATTTTTTATGAATTTATTTGAAAATTATGGTGGAAAATAAGTATTTGGTCAATAACAACATTTTATCTCAATACTTTGTTATATACCCTTTGTTGGCAATGACAGAGGTAAAGTGTTTTCTGTAAGTCTTCACAAGGTTTTCACACACTGTTGCTGGTATTTTGGCCCATTCCTCCATGCAGATCTCATCTAGAGCAGTGACGTTTTGGGGCTGTTGCTGGCCAACACAGACTTTCAACTCCCTCCAAAGATTTTCTATGGGGTTGAGATCTGGAGACTGGCTAGGCCACTCCAGGACCTTGAAATGCTTCTTACGAAGCCACTCCTTCGTTGCCCGGTGTGTTTGGGACCATTGTCATGCTGAAAGACCCAGCCACGTATCATCTTCAATGCCCTTGCTGATGGAAGGAGGTTTTCACCTAACATCTCACGATACATGGCCCCATTCATTCTTTCCTTTACACGGATCTGTCGTCCTGGTCTCTTTGCAGAAAAACAGCCCCAAAGCATGATGTTTCCACCCCCATGCTTCACAGTAGGTATGGTTTTCTTTGGGTGCAACTCAGCATTCTTTGTCCTCCAATCACGACGAGTTGAGTTTTAACAGAAAAGTTCTATATTGGTTTCATCTGACCATATGACATTCTCCCAATCTTCTTCTGGATCATGCAAATGCTCTCTTGCAAACCTCAGACGGGCCTGGACATGTACTGGCTTAAGCAGGGAGACACGTCTGGCACTGCAGGATTTGAGTCCCTGGCGGCGTAGTTTGTTACTGATGGTAGGCTTTGTTACTTTGGTCCCAGCTCTATGCAGGTCATTCACTAGGTCCCCGCATGTGGTTCTGGGATTTTTGCTCACCGTTCTTGTGATCATGTTGACCCCACGGGGTGAGATCTTGCGTGGAGCCCCAGATCGAGGGAGATTATCAGTGGTCTTGTATGTCTTCCATTTCCTAATAATTGCTCCCACAGTTGATTTCTTCAAACCAAACTGCTTACCTATTGCAGATTCAGTCTTCCCAGCGTGGTGCAGGCTACAATTTTGTTTCTGGTGTCCTTTGACAGCTCTTTGGTCTTGGCCATAGTGGAGTTTGGAGTGTGACTGTTTGAGGTTGTGGACAGGTGTCTTTTATACTGATAACAAGTTCAAACAAGTGCCATTAATACAGGTAACGAGTGGAGGACAGAGGAGCCTCTTAAAGAAGAAGCTACAAACAAGAAATAAGACAAAAAAACAGAACTTGAGCATACATAACACTTCACCCAACTAAGTCAATACTTTGTACAGCCACCTTTTGTAGCAATGACAGCTGCAAGTCTCTTGGAGTATGTCTCTATTAGCTTAGCAAATCTTGCCACTGGGATTTTTGCCCATTTTTCAAGGCACAACTGCTCCAGCTCCTTCAAGTTGGATGGGTTCCGCAATCTTTAAATCATACCACAGATTCTCAATTGGATCGGGGCTTTGACTAGGCCATTCCAAGACATTTATTCACTTTTTAGTGACAGGGGGCAGTATTTGGAAAGTCAGATGAATGACATGCCCAAAGTAAACTGCCTGTTACTCAGGCCCAGAAGCTAGGATATGCATATAATTGGTAGGTTTAAAGTTATGTTTCCAAAATGGTTAAAATAATGTCTGTGAGTATAACAGAAGTGATATGGCAGGTGAAAACATGAGGAAAATCCATCCAGGAAGTGGGATTTCTTTGATGCGGGTGGTTTTCAATTGAATGCCTATTGAGTATCGAATAGGTTAGGACCCAGATTGCAGTTCCTTTTGCTTCCATTAGATGTCAATTTTTAGACATTGTTTCAGGCTTTTTTTCTGAAAAATGAAGAAGAATGAGACCGTTCTGTTAGGGGAAAGAGGAACCATACAGTGCTGGTTTGTGCACGTGACTGTGTGCGCACCCTTCGTTCCTTTTCCGTTCTTTTGAATAAGCAATTGTCCGGTTGAAATATTATAGATTATTTAGACAACTAACAACCTGAGGATTCATTTCAAACATCGTTTGACTTGTTTCGACAAACTTTACTGGTACTATTAGGATGTATTCGTCTGTATGTTTTGACCACACTTGAGCTAGTGGATTACTGAACAAAACGAGTATAAAGAGGGACTTTATTGAACAAAACAAACATTTGTGTAGCTGGGACTCTTTTATCGCTATTTCTAACTTTCTTGACTCCTCTACCTGGTTGGAAAATGTTTGTATGGTTTTGTAAGCGGAGCGCTGTCCTCAGATAATCGCATGGTATGCTTTCGCTGTAAAGCCTTTTTGAAATCTGACAGAGTGGCTGGACTAACAAGAAGTTCATCTTTAACCTTTTGTGACTAGGGGGCAGTATTTTCATCTTTGGAAAAAAACATTCCCGTAATAAATAGGATATTTTGTCAGGATAAGATGCTAGAATATGCATATAATTGACAGCTTAGGATAGAAAACACTCTAAAGTTTCCAAAACTGTAAAAATATTGTCTGTGAGTATAACATAACTGATGTTGCAGGCAAAAGCCTGAGAAAAATCCAATCCGGAAGTGCCTCTTGTTTTGAAAGCGCTGCGTTCCAATGTGTCTCTATTGAGCAGTGAATGGGCTATCAACCAGATTACTCTTTCTCCCTATTCCCGAAGGTGTCTACAGCATTGTGACGTAGTTTTACGCATTTATGTTGAAGAATACCCATAGGTGGCTACATTGCGCAAGTGGTCACATGATGCTCCCAGAAATAATCTCGCGTAAAATACAGAGGTAGCCATTACTCCAATCGGTCCTACTGAAAAACGAATTGTCCCAATGGATATATTATGGAATAGATATTTGAAAAACACCTTGAGGATTGATTATACACAATGTTTGCCATGTTTATGTCGATATTATGGAGCTAATTTGGAATATTTTTCGCCGTTTTCGTGACTGAAATTTCCGCGTGATTTCTCAGCCAAACGTGAAGAACAAACGGAGCTATTTCGCCTACAAAAATAATATTTTTGGAAAAAAGGAACATTTGCTATCTAACTGGATGTCTCGTGAGTGACAACATCCAAAGCTCATCAAAGGTAAACGATTTAATTTGATTGATTTCCGTGACCAAGTTACCTGCTGCTAGCTGGACAAAATGCTATGCTTGGCTATCGATAAAATTACACAAATGCTTGTCTAGCTTTGGCTGTAAAGGATATTGTGAAAATCTGAGATGACAGGGTGATTAAGAAAAGGCTAAGCTGTGTCTCAATATATTTCACTTGTGATTTTCATGAATATAAATATTTTCTAGTAATATTTATGTCTGTTGCATTATGCTAATTAGTGTCAGATGATGACAACGGTCCCGTTCACGGGATAGGGTGTCACTAGAGGTTAAGCTCTTGCGACGAGCAAACCCATATTCGGGAGTGTAATCATAGCCTCAAATGCATTAGCATAACGCATCGGACATAAAAACCCCTAGAAAAGTTTCCTATTCATGAAAATCGCAAATGAAATGAAATAAATATTGAAACACAAGCTTAGCCTTTTGTTAACGACACTGTCATCTCAGATTTTCAAAATATGTGTTACAGCCAACGCTAGACAAGCATTTGTGTAAGTTTATCATGGCATAATGCTATGCTAGGCTCTGCTGGCAGCAGGCAACATTTTCACGAAATTAAGAAAAGGAACCAAATTAAATAATTTACCTTTGAAGAATTTCAGATGCTTTCACTCAGGAGACTCCCAGTTAGATAGCAAATGTTCCTTTTTTCCCAAAATAATATTTTTGTAGCCGGAAAAGGTCCCGTTTGTTCATCAGTTTTGGCTGAGAAATCGACCGAAAGATACTTCAACTATAACGCCAAACTTTTTTCAAAATTTGCTCCATAATATCGACAGAAACACGGCAAACGTTGTTTAGGATCTATCCACAAGGTTTTTTTTAACATATATATTCGAAAATATATCCGTTAAGGCAATTGTTTTCTCATAAGAAGTTTTTGGAAAAATGGCTACCTCAGTATTTTATGCGAGATTTTCTCTGGGAGACAGCATGTAACCACTCGCCAAATATGGTCCCTTACAGGCATTCTCCAATGGAAATGCCTAAAAAGACGTCACAATGCAGCTTGGGGAATACGTGGAAAACGTAAGCTGATTCGTAGCTCATTCACAGCCATATAAGGAGTCATTGGCATAAGGCGGTTTCAAAAAATGCGGCACTTCCTGATTGGATTTTTATCTGGGTTTCGCCTGTAACATCAGTTCTGTGACACTCACAGACAATATCTGTGCAGTTTTGGAAACGTCAGTGTTTTCTTTCCAAAGCTGTCAATTATATCTTTGATATTGTCTTGATGTACTCTTTTAAAAGAGTGTCTGATTTTCTGAGACATCAAGACATACTGAATAGTTATAACGGCACGAGTGCCACTCCTTTCGGGTGTAGCCGGTATGACATGCTGACATGCTCCTAAAAACGCTGTGATGTTGGAAATAGCATAATAATGGTCGTTTTGCACATAAAAGTACAGAATCTGAGAATGAGGTTGTGGCATGTTTTGGAATTTCAAGAGAGCTGCATTAGCTCTACTGTGGTACAAAACCACAGTCTTGATTTTCAGAAACTTTTCAAATTTGACTATGTCGGAGAATGGCACCGCATCCTGTATACCTAGACCCACGGCCGTTTGGAGCTCTCTAGTCTTGTGTAACGCCGCTAGATCCGTACATCCAGGGTTGAGTAAAAGTGCTAGGCCTATTGCAAAGCATAGCTTATTACCAGGATTGTGAACGTTTATGAGGTATGCCCTTTTATTGCTTATGATTTCTGAATGCATTAGGGTATCTAGTTTCCTTCTCTGCCCCCCAACACCCAGGTGTTGCCATATTATTTGCACTGCAAGCTCGTGGGTTCTATCAGCTATGACGGATACATTTGACTGAACAAGTCGCTATAAATTGTCCAAGATCTGCTTCACCATTGGGTGAAATAAGATATACGGTGTTTTGCATGCTATCTCCACAAATGTCCAACTGTAAGATATCTAGAGGTTCGCCATAAGCTGTTGCCCTGTCTAACAGTTCGTTCAGAGTATCCAATATCATCACATAAAACGCTGCATCGTCAAGATTCTGATTCATCCATGTGAAATTGAAAAACTGTTGAATCTCTGTATTGCTAAATTTATTTCAGTACACAACACGGACACTTCTATCGATACCATCTCCCTCCTGATTTATTAGACAATTTTCCAATTCCACAAAAACATTGTCTTGCGTTTCAGACTCTTCAGAGGTAATGGCAGGGTTTGTGGGGGGTCCGGTGTAGAAGATCTTATGCTCTCATTCATCTGGTTAATTAACGATATGAGGGACTCAGGGATCTGGGATAACAGGTTATCGGTCGTCCCGGACTCATTCATATGATTAATTAATTCTATGAGTTTGGTGGGAATCTGGGATAATAGGGTTTCATCTATCGGTATTATGTCTTTTACCCCATCCTCATTCATCTGGTTAATTATAGCTTGGAGTTCGGGCGATAACTGGGATAACAGGGTTTCAACTGTCTCAATTATGTCTGCTGGCTCATCCATTTTGGTAATTAATGATGTGTGGTATTCTGGAAGGATACATGTTACATATGTTTTTAGCGCCTGTATTTGCGTTTTTTTATATCTTGGCGCACCCATCCCGTTAGCGGGATTATTTTCGTCAACATCCGCTAAATTGCAGACTGCCAAATTCAAATTAAATGACTAAAATATTAAATTTTTATGAAATCACAAGTGCAATATAGCAAAACACAGCTTAGCTTGTTAAACCACCTGGCGTGTCAGATTTCAAGAAAGCTTTATAGCAAAAGCTATTCAAGCATTTATGTTAGGACATCTCTCAGCAGACAAAACATTACAAACAGCTAGCAGCAAAGTAGATTGGTCATGAAATTCAGAAAAGCAATAAAATAAATCGCTTACCTTTGATGATCTTTGGATGTTTGCTCTCACGAGACTCCCAGTTACACAATAAATGTTCCTTTTGTTCAATAAAGATTATATTTAAATCCAAAAACCTCCATTTCATTGGCGCGTTTTGTTCAGAAATCCACAGCCTCATGCAGGTCATTACGGCCTGACGGAAATTCCAAATAGTATCCATAAAGTTCGTAGAAACATGTAAAAAGTTTTTTATAATAAATCCTCAGGTTGTTTTTACAATAAATAATCAATAATATTTCAACCGGACCGAAGCTTTTTCAATAGGAGAGATGGAGAACATGTCTGCTCCAAGCTATTGCACATGGAAAACTCTGTTGGCACCCAGCCATCCACTGACGCGATGTCATTGTTCTCGCTCATTTTTCAGAATAAAAGCCTGAAACTATGTCTAAAGACTGTTCACACCATGGGGAAGCCATAGGGAAAGGAATCTGGTTGATATCCCTTTAAATGGAGGAAAGGCATGCAATGGAACAGGGATATTCATTTCTCCAAGGTACTTCCTGGTTTGATTTTCCTCAGGTTTTCGACTGCAGTATCAGTTATGTTATGCTCACAGACAATATTTTGACAGTTTTGGAAACTTTAGAGTGCTTTCTATCCTAATTTGACAATTATATGCATATTCTAGATTCTGGGCCTGAGAAATAAGCAGTTTCATTTTGGTACGTTTTTCATCCAAACATCAGAATACTGCCCCCTACACTCAACAGGTTAAGCAGACTGTGTTTGTCTATAAAGGGCTAACATACTTTATCTTGACACTATATAGACATGGGTGTGCCTTTGCAAATCATGTCCAATCAATTGGATTTACCACAGGTGGACTCCAATCAAGTTGTAGAAACACATCAAGGATGATCAATGGAAACAGGATGCACTTGAGCTCAATTTCAAGTCTCATGGCAAACGGTCTGAATGCTTATGTAAATAAGGTAGTTCTGTTTTTAACCTCTTTCAGCTAGGGGGCACTATTTTTATGTTTGGAAAAATAACGTTCCCAATGTAAACTGTAAATCTACAAATACTGTAAAGTCCCTGATGTGCTTCATACAATTGCCAATTACTTCCTTGCTTCCCTGACAAAGGCATTAAAAAACAATGGAGGAGAAATGGAGGGTATAACACATTCTGACCTTTGTTCTTTTGTTAGGTCTTTGTTTTAGTATGGTCAGGGCGTGAGTTGGGTGGGTTGTCTATGTTCCTTTTTCTATGATTTGGGATTTCTGTGTTTGGCCCGGTATAGTTCTCAATCAGAGGCAGAACGCAGAAAACCAACCTAGAAACACAAAGCATAGAATGCCCACCCAACTCAAGTCCTGACCAACTAAAACAAAAAATAACACAAGAACTATGGTCAGAACGTGACAGATTCAGAATGATCTGTAATCATAGTAGCATCCACACTAATGTGATGTCATTACGTTTATTTGCGACAAATGATGATGGAAACAGATATTTTCAAATAAATAATGATTGACAAATCATTTAAGGTACCCAGGATGCATGATATCACTGTGTAACTATAAAGCGCCACTCAACAATGAATTATACTATAAAAAACTATGTTTATTTTGCAGGACACGCATTGTCCTTATTTTCAAGAATGCCTGAATTGCTTTATCATGATTTTCTGGTTGGCTGGCAAGTTTCACCATCCAATTATTTCAGATATACAGGAGTGCAAGTTTCACCATGGCGATACGTTGGCACATGGTACTTATTAGAATATGACAAATATTAGTCAATTGTTGCATTGTATCCATGCTGGCTTTCGCAGGATACTTGAGACATAAAACAGATAGGTGGGAGGGCATACAGGTTGTCAACATTTTTCTAAAGGGGAAGTGGAAAAACCGCAACATTTTGATTCATTTTTTTAGGTGTGATGTCATTACGTTCAGCTGTTTTCATCAACAAAAGATAGTTCATTTGAAGTGTACCCTAGCAGGCAATTGTCACATCTATTTTCTATGCATATTTTCTAAATGTCTACAAACAGTCACAGATGAGCAATACGGTTATTTTTGTCTCAGATTATGAGGAATTTAATCAGGAGAAAATATTATGGGTGATGATTAGTCACTCTAAGACTATTTTATATGGCTAATGGGATGACTCCGCATTCCCTTTAATGTCACATTATTACTACACTGAACAAAAATTTAAACCCAACATGTACAGTGTTGGTCCCATGTTTCATGAGCTGAAATAAAATATCCCAGAAATGTTCCATAACCACAAAAAGCTTATTTCTCTCATTGTGTGCACAAACGTGTTTACAACCCTGTTAGTGAGCCTTTCTCCTTTACCAATATAATCCATCCACCTGACAGCTGTGGCATATCAAGAAGCTGGTTAAACATTATGATCATTATAACAGGTGCCCCATGTCGCAAGGATCTGTACACAATTCCAGGAAGCTGAAAATGTCCCAGTTCTTACATGGCTTGCATTACTCACCAGACATGTCACCCATTTGAGCATGTTTGGGATGCTCTGGATTGATGTGTACGACAGCATGTTCCAGTTCCTACCAACATCAAGTAGTGTCGCACAGCCATTGATGAGGAGTGGGACAACATTCCACAGGCCACAATCAATAGCCTAATCAACTCTATGTGAAGGAGGCAAATGGTGGTCACACCAGATACTGACTGGTCCACAGATGCATATCTGTATTCCTAGTCATGTGGAATCCATAGACTATGGCCTAGTCATGTGGAATCCATAGATTATGGCCTAAAATTCATTTCAATTGACATATTTCCTTATATGAACTGTAACTCAGTGAATTGCTGCATTTCACATTCATATTTTTGTTCAGTGTGTATTCTGGGAATGTTCTAAAAAATGAAATTCTAAACATTAACAAGTTCTAAATTTTGTTCTCGGAACATGAACATTTTCCATAAAATCCACAAGGAAACTTTAGCAACGTTCATTGAACGTTCTAAGATTGTTGTCATGCTCTTCTGTTGTGACTCCATCATAGTTCAGTTTAATTTATGTAATGCTAGCACATCAATGAGTGAAACAGACTGTGATACTGAACTATTAACTATAAAAGTGTGCTGTTTTCTGTTGATTAATGCAGCTTGTGTCATAAAAGGAGGTCCAAGGCAGGTTGGATTAATTTGCATACAGGGAGGAACCAGGGAATCTGGTCACAACATGGATGCAGTGGGCAGATGAGACATTTTATTACCATGTGTAAACACAACAAGTGATCGGATGATAACAACCACTTGTTAATAAATGGTATAACCATGGCTGGAGAGGGAAATATAAATAATATAATAAAATAATAATAGAATGTGGAGGTGGCGAGGCTGTGGAGTGCACTTCAGACATGGGCTTTAGACTTGTTTAATTACTGTTCACCTGGGCCAAAAGCCTAATGGAGGAGTTGGACAGAGGCCCAAACAAACAATGTTCCTGCTCGGATTTAAGTAATCCCCCAAGAGTCGATGTTAGCATAATACAAATATCCCCATAAATGTGTCTGTTTAAGCTAGAGATATCCATTTTCTTGCATGGCTGTGTCTCAATCCACCGCATCCACCAATTCCGGGCTTCCGCATCTGAGATGGATCGGCGTAGAGCTACAGAGGTGTTTGTCAGACAACTAAATGGTCTGTAGCCTCCAAATGGTTTGGGCTCAAAACAAATAAAAATCCACCTTCGAGAGCATAGACTCTCATAAAAACATGACCGTCGTAGAGCAAAACTGACAACCCTCACAAGACTTGTCTGAAGGTTAGCCAGTACCAGTTAAAAAAAATTGAATTATGGAAGTACAGATCTTAATTTTATCACCCTGTTACAGGATAACTTGCAGGAAATGTAAAACGTGTAGGGTATTTTAACTTTAAAAAGGCTTCTGAAGTTTGTACTGTAATTTCCAGTTTGAAATTTCAGACTTCATTTTCCCTTACAAAAAATGTCCCTTAAAACCTCTTAAGACTCTAGGGGCAGTATTTCATTTTTGGATAAAAAGACGTGCCCGTTTTAAGCGCAATATTTTGTCACGAAAAGATGCTCGACTATGCTTGGAATTGATAGTTTTGGAAAGAAGACACTCTGACGTTTCCAGAACTGCAAAGATTTTCACTGTGAGTGCCTTAGAACAAAAGCTACAGGCAAAACCAAGATATTTGAGCGACCAGGAAATGAACAGGATTTCTGAAGGTACGTTTTCCATGATCGCCTTATATGGCTGTGAATGCGACAGGAATGAACGGACACTTTCTAGCATTTCCCCAAGGTGTCTGCAGCATTGTGACGTATTTGTAGGCATATCATGTTATGCAGGTGAATGAGGACCCAAAAGCGACTTGGCGAAAACAGAGTCTTTATTCCAGTAAAGGATATAAGCAATACTCCTGGACAATCAGAGCAGAAAACAAAACATAAAAAACTTAATTCCACTCGTAGTGATGAGGACAGACTGGAGACTCGACCATTAACTGTAGGTTGCCTCGGGAAGGCACCGACCGTAGCTGACTCAGACACCTGCTCACACGCAGCATCTGAGGGAAACAAGACACGACAGGGCGAGACAGAGACACAGCACGGCGAACATCATACAAGGATCCGACAGGACAGAAACGTAAAACAAGGGGAGAAATAGGGACTCTAATCAGAGGACAAGATAGGGAACAGGTGTGAAAAGACTAAATGAGTGAGTAGGAGAATGAGGAACAGCTGGGAGCAGGAACGGAACGATAGAGAGAGGAGAGAGAGGGAGGGGGAGAGAGAGGGATAGAAAAAGGGAACGAACCTAATAAGACCAGCAGGGGGAAACGAACAGAAGGGAAAGCATAATGACAAGACAATATAAGACAAAACATGACAGTACCCCCCCACTCACCGAGCGCCTCCTGGCGCACTCGAGGAGGAACACTGGCGGCAACGGAGGAAATCATAGATCACAAACGGTCCAGCACGTCCCGAGAAAGAACCCAACTCCTCTCCTCAGGACCGTAACGGAAAACGATAAAAAGGGAAACTAGGGTACTACTCTAAAAAAAAAAAAAAAATGAGACACGGGTAGAGAACTGAAAGCTTTAGAGCAAACAGGACCAAACAGGCCAGGAGAGTAACAACTAGGGACAGACTGAGACACAGCAAGGGCAGGAACAAGAACAGGAGAGATGCGGTGGCAGGGAACAGACTGAGACCCAGCAAGACCAGGAGCAGAAGCAGAAAAAAAATTACCAGACTTATTCTGCGCGCAGTCCGAACAAGCAGCCACGAAACGGCGCGTGTCACGCTCCAGAGTAGGCCACCAAAACCGCTGGCGAATAGAAGCAAGCGTACCCCGAACGCCGGGGTGGCCAGCTAACTTGGCAGAGTGCGCCCACTGAAGAACAGCCAGACGAGTAGAAACAGGAACGAAAAGAAGGTTACTAGGACAAGCGTGCGGCGACGGAGTGTGAGTGAGTGCTTGCTTAACCTGTCTCTCAATTCCCCAGACAGTCAACCCGACAACACGCCCAACAGGAAGGATCCCTCGGGATCGGTAGAAGCCACAGAAGAACTAAAGAGACGGGATAAAGCATGAGGCTTGGTGTTCTTAGTACCCGGGCAATAAGAAATAACGAACTCAAAACGAGCGAAAAACAACGCCCAACGAGCATGACGCGCATTCAGTCGTTTGGCAGAACGGATGTACTCAAGGTTCCTTTGGTCAGTCCAAACGACAAAGGAACGGTCGCCCCTCCAACCACTGTCGCCATTTGCCTAGGGCTAAACGGATGGCGAGCAGTTCGCGGTTAGCCACATCATAGTTACGTTCCGACGGTGACAGGCGATGAGAAAAATATGCGCAAGGGTGGACCCCATCGTCAGTATCGGAGCGCTGGGACAGAATGGCTCCCACGCCCACCCCCGATGCGTCAACCTCGACAATAAACTGTTTAGTGACGTCAGGTGCAACAAGGATAGGAGCGGATGCAAAACGCTTCTTGAGGAGATCAGAACAACAATCATACGACCGGTGAGGAGGAAGGGAGTTGGTTCTGGACCGACTGAAGACCGTGCGCAGACCATGATATTCCTCCGGCACTCCTGTCAAATCACCAGGTTCCTCCTGTGAAGAGGGAGCAGAAGAAACAGGAGGAATATCAGACATTAAACACTTCACATGACAAGAAACGTTCCAGGAAAGGATAGAATTACTAGACCAATCAAAAGAAGGATTATGACACACTAGCCAGGGATGACCCAAAACAACAGGTGTAAAAGGTGAACAAAAAATCAAAAAATAAATGGTCTCACTATGGTTACCAGATACAGTGAGGGTTAAAGGTAGTGTTTCACATAATATACTGGGGAGAGGACTACCATCCAAGGCGAACATGACCGTGGGCTCCCCTAACTGTCTGAGAGGAATGTCATGTTCCCGAGCCCAGGCTTCGTCCATAAAACAGCCCTCCGCCCCAGAGTCTATTAATGCACTGCAGGAAGCTGCCGATCCGGTCCAGCGTAGATGGACCGATAAGGTAGTACAGGTACTTGACGGAGAGGACCGTCTAGTAGCGCTTATCAGTCGCCCTCCGCTTACTGATGAGCTCTGGCCTTTAACTGGACATGAAATGACAAAATGACCAGCGGAACCGCAATAGAGACAGAGGCGGTTGGTGATTCTCCGTTCCCTCTCCTTAGTCGAAATGCGAATACCCCCCAGCTGCATGGGCTCAACACCAGAGTCAGTGGGGAAAGATGGTAGTGTCGGAGAGAGAGGAGACACAGTTAACGCGAGCTCTCTTCTATGAGCTCGGTGACGAAGATCTACCCGTCGTTCAATGCGAATAGCGAGTTCAATCAAAGAATCCACGCTGGATGGAACCTCCCGAGAGAGAATCTCATCCTTAACCTTAGCGTGGAGTCCCTCCAGAAAACGAGCGAGCAACGCCTGCTCGTTCCAGTTACTGGAGGCAGCAAGAGTGCGAAACTCTATAGAGTAATCCGTTATGGATCGATTACCTTGACATAGGGAAGACAGGGACCAGGAAGCTTCTTTCCCAAAAACTGAACGATCAAAAACCCTTATCATCTCCTCTTTAAAGTTCAGATAATCGTTAGTACACTCAGCGCTTGCCTCCCAGATAGCTGTGCCCCACTGCCGAGCCCGACCAGTAAGGAGTGATATGACGTAGGCAATCCGAGCTCTCTCTCTCTCTTGAGTATGTGTTGGGTTGGAGAGAGAACACTATATCACACTGGGTGAGAAAGGAGCGGCACTCAGTGGACTGCCCAGAATAACATGGTGGGTTATTAACCCTAGGTTCCGGAGGCTCGGAAGACCCGGAAGTAGCTGGTGGCACGAGACGAAGACTCTGATACTGTCCTGAGAGGTCGGAGACCTGAGCGGCCAGGGTCTCAACGGCATGCCGAGCAGCAGACAATTCCTGCTCGTGTCTGCCGAGCATCGCTCCCTGGAACTCGAGAGTAGAGTAGAGAGAATCCATAGTCGCTGGGTCCATTCTTGGTCGGATCCTTCTGTTATGCAGGTGAATGAGGACCCAAAAGCGACTTGGCGAAAACAGAGTCTTTATTCCAGTAAAGGATATAAGCAATACTCCTGGACAATCAGAGCAGAAAACAAAACATAAAAAACTTAATTCCACTCGTAGTGACGAGGACAGACTGGAGACTCGACCATTAACTGTAGGTTGCCTCGGGAAGGCACCGACCGTAGCAGACTCAGACACCTGCTCACACGCAGCATCTGAGGGAAACAAGACACAACAGGGCGAGACAGAGACACAGCACGGCGAACATCATACAAGGATCCGACAGGACAGAAACGGAAAACAAGGGGAGAAATAGGGACTCTAATCAGAGGACAAGATAGGGAACAGGTGTGAAAAGACTAAATGAGTGAGTAGGAGAATGAGGAACAGCTGGGAGCAGGAACGGAACGATAGAGAGAGGAGAGAGAGGGAGGGGGAGAGAGAGGGATAGAAAAAGGGAACGAACCTAATAAGACCAGCAGGGGGAAACGAACAGAAGGGAAAGCATAATGACAAGACAATATAAGACAAAACATGACATATCATTGGAAGATTGACCATAAGAGACTACAATTGCCAAGTGTCCCGCACGGTGTCTGCATGGAAATTGGTGCGCAAAAGTCAGCTATCAGTATTTTTCCATCCGAATCAGAGAACAAAGAAGGCTTCTAGGACTGCCATTTCAATGAAGAGATATATGACAAAACACCTTGACGATTGATTCAAACAACGTTTTCCATGTTTCAGTCGATATTATGGAGTTAATTCGGAAAAAAGTTCGACGTGTAGGTGACTGAATTTTCGGTTAGTTTCGGTAGCCAAATGCATAGTAACAAAACGGAACGATGAAGAATCGGAACTACACAAGAATCTTTCAGGAAAAACTGGACATCTGCTATGTAACTGAGAGTCTCCTCATTGAAACATCTGAAGTTCTTCAAAGGTAAATTATTTTATTTGATCCCTTTGCTGGTTTTTGTGAATATGTTGCGTGCTAAATGCTAACGCTAAATGCTAAGCTAGCTATCACCACTCTTACACAAATTATTGATTTTCTCTGGTTCTAAAGCATATTTTGAAAATATGAGACGACAGGATTGTTAAGAAAATGATAAGCTTGAGAGCAGGCATATTTATTTAATTTCATTTGCGATTTTTAGAAATCGCTAACGGTTCCGGTTGGAGCGAGTGGTCGCATCTGCACGTCGCTCCAACGGGTAGTATAACTTTTTCATTATATTTCATTATATCACAACGGTTTGATTTGTCTTATCTTAGCAATTTCTTCTCAGCTAGCTACATAGCCGTCTTTGTATCAAAGATAATTGCGTAATTATCGTATTTCGCCGTCCTAACGTAGTCTTCACTAGCCAGCTAGCTAACGTCCACTGATTAGCTGCACTGAGAAACTTTTACACTTTTACACGACTTGATTAGTTTAGTGTTAGCTACCTACATAGCTGTCTTTGCTGTCTTCGTATCATCGTATCATCGTATCCAAGATAATTGTGTTGTTTAGGTTTAGAGTGTGTAGTCTTAGAGTGATTATCTTAATTTACCGAGGTTAGCTAGCCAGCTATTTGTCGTCCTTAACGTAGGTGACTCTGCTAGCTAGCCAACAGCTAGCCAACGCTAGCCAACGTCTTCTGTATAGAACTCAACTACCCGGTCGCATTCACAGGTTGTATCACATTTTCACTTCATTTCATTACAGTACAACGGTTTGATTTGTTTGATCGTAGCTAGCTACTTAGCTAGCTACATAGCCGTCTTTGTATCAAAGATAATTGTGTAGTCTAGAGCGATTTTCTAGGTTCGCTAGCCATCTATTGTCGTTCTTTTAACGCAACGTAACGTAAACAACACTGCTAGCTAGCCTGCTAGCCCCGAATAGCAACACTGCAGAAACTATTACACTCAACGGAATGACTTGATTAGTGTAGTGTCAACAACGCACCCACTGCCAGCTGGCCTACTTCAGCAGTACTGTATCATTTTAATCATTTTAGTCAATAAGATTCTTGCTACGTAGCTTAACTTTCTGAACATTCGAGACGTGTAGTCCACTTGTCATTCCAATCTCCTTTGCATTAGCGTAGCCTCTTCTGTAGCCTGTCAACTATGTGTCTGTTTATCCCTGTTCTCTCCTCTCTGCACAGACCATACAAACGCTCCTCACCGCGTGGCCGCGGCCACCCTACTCTGGTGGTCCCAGCGCGCACGACCCACGTGGAGTTCCAGGTCTCCGGTAGCCTCTGGAACTGCCAATCTGCGGTCAACAAGGCAGAATTCATCTCAGCCTATGCCTCCCTCCAGTCCCTCGACTTCTTGGCACTGACGGAAACATGGATCACCACAGACAACACTGCTACTCCTACTGCTCTCTCTTCGTCCGCCCACGTGTTCTCGCACACCCCAAGAGCGTCTGGTCAGCGGGGTGGTGGCACCGGGATCCTCATCTCTCCCAAGTGGTCATTCTCTCTTTCTCCCCTTACCCATCTGTCTATCGCCTCCTTTGAATTCCATGCTGTCACAGTTACTAGCCCTTTCAAGCTTAACATCCTTATCATTTATCGCCCTCCAGGTTCCCTCGGAGAGTTCATCAATGAGCTTGATGCCTTGATAAGCTCCTTTCCTGAGGACGGCTCACCTCTCACAGTTCTGGGCGACTTTAACCTCCCCACGTCTACCTTTGACTCTTTCCTCTCTGCCTCCTTCTTTCCACTCCTCTCCTCTTTTGACCTCACCCTCTCACCTTCCCCCCTACTCACAAGGCAGGCAATACGCTCGACCTCATCTTTACTAGATGCTGTTCTTCCACTAACCTCACTGCAACTCCCCTCCAAGTCTCCGACCACTGCCTTGTATCCTTTTCCCTCTCGCTCTCATCCAACACCTCCCACACTGCCCCTACTCGGATGGTATCGCGCCGTCCCAACCTTCGCTCTCTCTCCCCCGCTACTCTCTCCTCTTCCATCCTATCATCTCTTCCCTCCGCTCAAACCTTCTCCCACCTATCTCCTGATTCTGCCTCCTCAACCCTCCTCTCCTCCCTCTCTGCATCCCTTGACTCTCTATGTCCCCTATCCTCCAGGCCGGCTCGGTCCTCCCCTCCCGCTCCGTGGCTCGATGACTCATTGCGAGCTCACAGAACAGGGCTCCGGGCAGCCGAGCGGAAATGGAGGAAAACTCGCCTCCCTGCGGACCTGGCATCCTTTCACTCCCTCCTCTCTACATTTTCCTCCTCTGTCTCTGCTGCTAAAGCCACTTTCTACCACGCTAAATTCCAAGCATCTGCCTCTAACCCTAGGAAGCTCTTTGCCACCTTCTCCTCCCTCCTGAATCCTCCGCCCCCCCCCCCCTCCTCCCTCTCTGCAGATGACTTCGTCAACCATTTTGAAAAGAAGGTCGACGACATCCGATCCTCGTTTGCTAAGTCAAACGACACCGCTGGTTCTGCTCACACTGCCCTACCCTGTGCTCTGACCTCTTTCTCCCCTCTCTCTCCAGATGAAATCTCGCGTCTTGTGACGGCCGGCCGCCCAACAACCTGCCCGCTTGACCCTATCCCCTCCTCTCTTCTCCAGACCATTTCCGGAGACCTTCTCCCTTACCTCACCTCGCTCATCAACTCATCCCTGACCGTTGGCTACGTCCCTTCCGTCTTCAAGAGAGCGAGAGTTGCACCCCTTCTGAAAAAACCTACACTCGATCCCTCCGATGTCAACAATTACAGACCAGTATCCCTTCTTTCTTTTCTCTCCAAAACTCTTGAACGTGCCGTCCTTGGCCAGCTCTCCCGCTATCTCTCTCTGAATGACCTTCTTGATCCAAATCAGTCAGGTTTCAAGACTAGTCATTCAACTGAGACTGCTCTCCTCTGTATCACGGAGGCGCTCCGCACTGCTAAAGCTAACTCTCTCTCCTCTGCTCTCATCCTTCTAGATCTATCGGCTGCCTTCGATACTGTGAACCATCAGATCCTCCTCTCCACCCTCTCCGAGTTGGGCATCTCCGGCGCGGCCCACGCTTGGATTGCGTCCTACCTGACAGGTCGCTCCTACCAGGTGGCGTGGCGAGAATCTGTCTCCTCACCACGCGCTCTCACCACTGGTGTCCCCCAGGGCTCTGTTCTTGGCCCTCTCCTATTCTCGCTATACACCAAGTCACTTGGCTCTGTCATAACCTCACATGGTCTCTCTTATCATTGCTATGCAGACGACACACAATTAATCTTCTCCTTTCCCCTTCTGATGACCAGGTGGCGAATCGCATCTCTGCATGTCTGGCAGACATATCAGTGTGGATGACGGATCACCACCTCAAGCTGAACCTCGGCAAGACGGAGCTGCTCTTCCTCCCGGGGAAGGACTGCCCGTTCCATGATCTCGCCATCACGGTCGACAACTCCATTGTGTCCTCCTCCCAGAGCGCCAAGAACCTTGGCGTGATCCTGGACAACACCCTGTCGTTCTCAACTAACATCAAGGCGGTGGCCCGTTCCTGTAGGTTCATGCTCTACAACATCCGCAGAGTACGACCCTGCCTCACACAGGAAGCGGCGCAGGTCCTAATCCAGGCACTTGTCATCTCCCGTCTGGATTACTGCAACTCGCTGTTGGCTGGGCTCCCTGCCTGTGCCATTAAACCCCTTCAACTCATCCAGAACGCCGCAGCCCGTCTGGTGTTCAACCTTCCCAAGTTCTCTCACGTCACCCCGCTCCTCCGTTCTCTCCACTGGCTTCCAGTTGAAGCTCGCATCCGCTACAAGACCATGGTGCTTGCCTACGGAGCTGTGAGGGGAACGGCACCTCAGTACCTCCAGGCTCTGATCAGGCCCTACACCCAAACAAGGGCACTGCGTTCATCCACCTCTGGCCTGCTCGCCTCCCTACCACTGAGGAAGTACAGCTCCCGCTCAGCCCAGTCAAAACTGTTCGCTGCCCTGGCCCCCCAATGGTGGAACAAACTCCCTCACGACGCCAGGACAGCGGAGTCAATCACCACCTTCCGGAGACACCTGAAACCCCACCTCTTTAAGGAATACCTAGGATAGGTTAAGTAATCCCTCTCACCCCACCCCCCCTAAGTTTTAGATGCACTATTGTTAAGTGACTGTCCCACTGGATGTCATAAGGTGAATGCACCAATTTGTAAGTCGCTCTGGATAAGAGCGTCTGCTAAATGACTTAAATGTAAATGTAAAATGTAAATGTAATGAGCTTGAGGCTGTAGTAATGCGACCGCATGCGGGATGGGGCGGACTATGAGGTTAATAATTATAATCCACATAAAAATTGACATTTCCTGTTTCTGCAGGATTATTTTCCTGCTGTAGCAAACTGGCTCAAATTAAGATCCTACATCTGTACTATTGTGCCAAAAAAGGGGTTAAATATCAGTCAAAATAAATAAAAAAATAAGTTCCTAAGCCAGTGGTTCTTAACCTGGGTTCGATCGAACCCCAGGGGTTCGCTGAGTCAATCGCAGGGGTTCGGCGGAGGTCAAGACACACATCCGACTCATGATTCGTGATGACACCCCCCGCTTGGCCATCATTGGCTGCAAGTGATCACGCTACATCGCTTGGCCTATCTGTGCTGCAGGGGATTTGGTGCGTTCAGTAGTCGACTTGTGACTGTCGTGATGGTACGTCTTGTGATTTCTTTATTAATATTTGAATCCCTTCATACTTACTATGCCGAGCAAAAAAATAAAGTGGTCAGACGAATATGTACAATATGGATTCACATGTATAACGGAACGTGATGGGAGTCAGCATCCTAACTGCTTGATTTGCAATGCCAAGTTGAGCAATTCTAGTCTAGCACCGTCAAAACTAAGAGAGAACTTCCTTAAGCTGCATGGAGATGGAAAATACAAGAGCACAGTTGGTAGAGCATGGCGCTTGTAACGCCAGGGTAGTGGGTTCGATCCCCGGGACCACCCATACGTAGAATGTATGCACACATGACTGTAAGTCGCTTTGGATAAAAGCGTCTGCTAAATGGCATATATTACTCGCTGAATTCAAGGTGAAGAGAGCCAGAGTCGAAGAAAAGACTACTCTGCCTGTTCTCGGCTTTGTACCCATCAACAACCCGATCCTCACAGCATCGTACGAAGTTGCTTACCTGATCGCAAAGCAAGGCAAACAACACACCATTGGTGAAACACTCATAAAACCAGCTCTGTTGAAGATGGCAAATATCATGCTGGGAAAAGAGGCTGAAGTTAAGTTATCCCAAATTCCTCTTTCAAATGACACCATCAGCGACAGAATAGAGGACATGAGCAAAGACATATTGGCTCAAGTGGTTGCAGATCTGATTTCAAGCCCGGGAAAATTCAGCCTTCAACTCGACGAGACCACAGACATTTCTAATCTAAACCAGCTTGCTGTATTCGTGCGCCATGTGATTTTTATTTTATTTTGTAAGCCTCTAACAAAAACAACTAAGGCAGCCGATGTGAAGAAACGTGTGGATGACTTCTTCAAAGACAACAATCTTTCGTGGGATATGGTTTCTGCAGTTTGCTCGGACGGAGCTCCAGTCATGCTGGGAAGAAAGTCTGGTTTTGGGGGCGCTAGTGAAAGCCGATGCACCACACATCATTGTTATGCATTGTATTCTGCACAGGCATGCGTTGGCAACAAAAACCTTGCCTCCAAAACTGGCAGAAGTATTAAAAATTGTAGTGGAATGCGTGAACTATGTGCAAACTGGTGCTCTGAGGCAACGCATCTTCAGTGAGCTGTGTAAAGAAATGGGCTCTGAATTCGAGGTTCTTCTGTACCATTCTAACGTTCGGTGGTTAACCCGGGGACAGGTGCTGAATCGTGTTTTTGCCGTATGTGTGGAATTAGCCCTGTTTTTGCAAGAGCACCAACATTGTCATGCAGATTGCTTCAAAAATTCTGAGTTCATTCTCATTTTAGCGTACATAGCTGATATCTTCGCAGCTCTCAGTCATCTCAATCAAAAGATGCAGGGCGGTGGAGTCAACATCATCAAAGTGGAGGAAAACCTGAAGGCTTTTCAAAAAAAGCTACCGTTATTGAAACGACGAAGAGAGAACAATAACTTTGCAAACTTTCCCCTGCTGGACGACTGTGTAAGTAAGATCGAAGACATGTCTGGAATCGGAGACATTTCTGTACCCGCGGAACTGAAGCAAGCAATTGCCACGCACTTAGATGAGCTTGCAAAGTCTCTCGACGGATACATCCCTACAAGAGAGTCATATCCAGCATGGGTGAGACAGCCGTTCACGTTTAGTGTTGAGACAACAGATGTCAATGATGAATACCTCAATGAAATCATTGAAATTCAGCAGAGCCAGGTTCAACAGCAACTCTTCAGAACAACAACGCTTTCAACATTTTGGTGTCAACAAATGGTAACGTACCCTGTTATTGCTAAGAAAGCTCTGTGGAGATTTTCATACCATGTGTTACAACCTATCTTTGCGAGCAATCCTTTTCGAGGATGCTGGACATAAAAAAAATGAAGAAAAGGAACAGACTTTGTTGCGAAAATGACATGAGAGTGGCACTTGCCAAGGTGAACCCGTGCATTTCTGAACTGGTCTCTGAAAAGCAACAGCAGAAGTCACACTGGTTTGCAGTAAATATTAATTATTATGTTTTTGTGTGAAAATCATGTTTTGATGATTTTGTTCTTTGAACACGGTGATGTTGATGCACGGTTCAATTTGTGCACCAGTAAAATATATACCTATGTCTTTTCCAATTAAGAAGGGTTAGGTGAATGCGCATATGAAACTGGTGGGGTTCAGTACCTCGAAGGTTAAGAACCACTGTCCTAAGCTTTCTTATCTCACAGATATAGGACAGACACTTCAGGGTTGGGTTCAATTGGAATTGAGCCAAACACTGGTATTTGTGTTCACATGTGTCTGCGTGTGTTTATGTGCGCATGTGTGTGCATATGACCGAACATAATATTTCCTGATCAAACTGGCTAATTCAACTTGCTGGGCAGATGTTCCTTTTCCATTTTACCAGGTTGCTGTGAACCACATCAGTCTGGATTAGTTAGGCATGATGGTGTGAATAACAAGTAAGGCATGAATAATCCAACCTTAGCAAAGTTCAAGTGAAATACACAACAGCTTGTGTAAGGTAGGATAACCAATCATTATTCTAAGATTTAAGCTATTCCTAGACAGATACATTATTTGTAACATACCCTTGACTGTCACATACTGTATGTGCTTACTGTGTCCAGAGCTAATTTAGTCAATTCATTGTTTGACCAATAAAAACCAAAACCTATAAGACACAGCCTACTTAGAAAGTGAACAATCCACACCTACCATATCCAAAGATAGTAAATTTACACTGAGTGTACAGAACATTAGAAACACCTGCTCTTTCCATGACATAGACTGACCACTTGAATTCAGGTGAAAGCTATGATGTATTGTTAAATCCACTTCAATCAGTGTAGATGAAAGGGAGGAGACAGTTTAGTTTTTTTTAAGCATTGAGACAATTGAGACATGTATTGTGTATATGTGCCATTCAGAGGTTGAATGGGCAAGATAAATACAGTGTTTGTAAGTGCCTTTGAACGGGTTATGGTAGGAGTGGCCAGGCGCACCGGTTTGAGTGTGTCAAGAACTGCAACGCTGGTGGGTGTTCATGCTCAACAGTTTATCATGTGTATCAAGAATGGTCCACCACCCAAAGGACATCCAGCCAACTTGACACAACTTTTGACACCTTGTAGAGGTGATGCCCCAACAAATTGAGGATGTTCTGAAGGCTGAAAGGGGGTGCAACTCAATATTAGGAAGAAGTACATACACTGTGATGAGTGTGATTCTCAGTCTTTAATTACCAAACAAAATACATGCGGTTGAGGATAAATGAGGGGATTTGTCGCTGTGAATAAATAAGGGCCTTCAGTCAAGGAGAACACAGAAACCATCTTTATGTTAAAGAATGTACACTCGGGCATTCATCACTGCACTGTCAGAGCTCTGGTAAGGATCATAAAACTCTGAGAATGCAACATTTTGAACTGCCTCGTCTGACATATCCTATTTCCCAAGATGAGCCTCATTCACCGAAGGATGATAACTGCAATTAGTGTAGCTTGTTGCAAGTCAGGATGCACATTCAGGCACATTCAGTGCTGGATTTCAACACAGTTTGCCACTTGCTCAAGAAGTGCTGATCATTATCCTTCGGGGGGTATAAGAGAAACCTTTCTCTGCAAGGTCTACCTCACTCGCTAGACGGCCTGGGCACAATTACGGCCTGGGCACAATTAAACTGAAAATGGTCATCGGATTGCTTACGGTTCTCCCTTTGATGCGTTCAATCACATATTTGTGACCATTGTTGAGTTGTCCATGCAGCTTACCATCATAAATATGGTAGCACTGTCTGAAAGGCATCTAAACAATAATTTGTACTGATGGGAAATAAAGGTCTTCACAAATGTATTAGTCAATTTCAACTTTTATTGTAAAAGATTAATGCGAACTTCCTCATCCAAACATCACACGGAAAACATCCATATCCAAACTCATTCCATAAACCAGTCTAAATAACAGTTTTTTACACCCTTTTTGTGGTATCCAATTGTTAGTAATTACTATCTTGTCTCATCGCTACAACTCCCATACAGGCTCGGGAGAGACGAAGGTCGAAAGCCATGCGTCCTCCGAAACACAACCCAACCAAGCTGCACTGCTTCTTAACCTGTTGAGACTCTAGGGGCAGTATTTTTATTTTTGGAGAAAAAAATGTTCCCATCAGGACAAGGGCTAGAATATGCATATAATTGACAGCTTTGGATAGAAAACACTCTAACGTTTCCAAAACTGTAAAGATATTGTTTGTGAGTATAACAGAACTGATGTTGCAGGTGAAAGCCTGAGAAAAATCCAATCCGGAAGTGCCCCATATTTTGAAAGCGCTGCGTGCCAATGAGTCCCCATTGAGCTGTGAATGTGCTATGAACCAGCTTACGTATCTACGTAGTTTTACGCATTTATGTTGAAGAATACCCATAGGGGGCTACATTGCGCAAGTGGTCACATGATGCTCCCGGAGAAAATCTTGCGTAAAGTACAGAGATAGCAATTATTCCAATCGCTTCTACTGAGAAACCAATTGTCCCGGTGGATATATTATCGAATTGATATTTGAAAAACACCTTGAGTATTGTTTCTAAACAACCTTTGCCATGTTTTTGTCTATATTATGGAGCTAATTTGGAATATGACCGCAATTTCCAGTCGATTCCTCAGCCAAACGTGAAGAACAAATGGAGCTATTTCGCCTACAAAAATAATATTTTTGGAAAAGATTTACTTTGGCTATCTACCTGGGAGTCTCGTGAGTGAAAACATCCGAAGTTCATCAAAGATAAACAACTTAATTTGATTGCTTTTCTGATTTTCGTGACCAGGTTGCCTGCTGCTAGCAAGGCTTAATGCTATGCTAGGCTATCAATAAACTTACACAAATGCTTGTCTAGCTTTGGCCGTAAAGCATATTTTGAAAATCTGAGATGACAGGGTGATTAACAAAAGGTTAAGCTGTGTTCCAATATATTTCACTTGTGATTTTCATGAATAGGAATATTTTTTAGGAAGATTTATGTCTGTTGCTTTATGCTAATTCGTGTCAGATGATGACAAATGTCCCGTTCACGGGATGGGGTGTCACTAGAGGTTAACGCAGCACGCATCCAACCCGAAAGCCAGCCGCACCAATGTGTCGGAGGAAACACCGTGCACCTGGCGACCTTGGTTAGCGTGCACTATGCCCGGCCCACCACAGGAGTCACTGGTGCGCGATGAGACAAGGATATCCCTACCAGCCAAACTCTGTAATATTGTTTAGAAAAGAGATGCATGTCAGCTAGGCTAACTGCAAATCAATTCCTTATTATGGCAGCCATGTTTGTTTATGTTTGACAAGCAAAAACTCCACAATCCCAGAATGCCATTCACTATAAAATGCAAAGAAACAAAGTCAAAGATGAATGTGCTCATTGCCTGAAAAATAGGAATTTAGTTTGGCTGACTAGGGATGTGATTTCCCACAGGTAAAGTCCTGCAAATAGAGCTATGACGCTAATACTTGCGTAAATGCTTCAAAATTGTGTACTGTGGGTGTCACTGAGTAGACTGATACCCCATTTCATTGCTCCACATTTCAACACTCAAACCTTGCTTATCATTATCTTGTCTAAATATGGCATGATTCCACCAGCATAAAATGTGAAAAATGTAATGCATTTGCATCCCTTTCAAAAAGGATTTTTATTTTGAGGGCGAACTACAAATTCCATTATTATGGCTAATCCGTATTGTGGCTAGCTTCACAACACATAATCTGGTTCGGTCCATCCACACTATCCAGATGAAGCTAGCAAGCTGCTTATGATGTTAGCTTTGGGCAACAGGGTTAAGTAGCTGGCTAGCTAGTCATTTTAATGAACTGAAGTTTGACTTCAGTAGGAGAACAACAAGTGGCTACCTAGCTAATAGTTACTCACATGGATTCCTAAATCATTGCTAAGAATATTGAAAATGACTGCAGTTTCAACTGGTCATTGTTTTCAGGCTGGTTGCATTGGTGCTAGCAAGGTACCAAGCTAAAGCTAGCTAGCTAGCTAGCCCAGAAGTTGCAAAAAACATCTGTATCAAAGATATTTGCTAACATTTTTATCCTACTCGTTTAATCCTGTTTTGAATAAAAATGCTTACACAGATGTCAAAGATATTTGTGAATGACTTTGTCATACTGCAAACCAAAGTCAACATAGTAGAGAGACAGCCTACCTCCAGTTTCCAAACTTTCGTCAATGTTTACTAAATGCTTGCTTATAATTCTGTATTTTGAATCCGGTGCAATTACTTGGGAGATGGCTGGCTGGCTTGCAGGCAGGCAGAAGCAGGATCACCATCCTTTCTTCCCTGCCTCTGTGATCCTGCTCTTATTTCAAATGCTCACACAGATGTTTTCCCATTCGATCATGCAAATAAGTCTGTGTTGCCCAGCAACAGCCCCAAAACATCACTGCTCTAGAGGAGATCTGCATGGAGGAATGGGCCAAAATACCAGCAACAGTGTGTGAAAACCTTGTGAAGACTTACAGAAAACATTTGACCTTTGTCATTGCCAACAAAGGGTATATAACAAAGTATTGAGATAAACCTTTGTTATTGACCAAAAAAAAAATCCTACAATGTGATTTTCTGGATTTATTTTCTCATTTTGCCTGTCATAGTTGAAGTGTACCTATGATGAAAATTACAGGCCTCTCTCATCTTTTTAAGTGGGAGAACTTGCACAATTGGTGGCTGACTAAATACTTTTTTGCCCCACTGTAAAGGATTGGAGGATTTATGTAATTCAGTGATATTTATTCCCATAGTCATTCGTTATGGATCCATAACTAAATAAGCATTTCACATTGAACCTGCAGACTGGCACTAAGAATAGAACAGCGGGAAAAAAAATCCTAGTCGGTGCCATTGTTACTGCTATGCCCCTTAAAGTGTGGCGGGGTGGTCCCCCTTCCTCCTCCTCCCTTCCCCATGGGTTAGGTCGGTCTTCCGTGCGCGGCTCTACGGCCCATCTCGTGCCCCCTGCCCTTGTGCGCTTTCATTGGATACAGCTGGAGAACTGCAAGGCAATCCCATTGTGCGCCACCTGGGAGCCATGACCAACATATAGAGTATATTGTCCTGCTAATAACAGGGTTAATAATATGTCTGTGAGAATATCCAACAGGATTTTATATAATTCTAAATGAATAATAATAATCTCTTTGTTTAAAAATAACAATATTTTGGAGATGGTTTTGTTTTCAAATAACATAAAGTTAGCAAGAACAAGGCCATTCTTGAACATGGAGTGAGACATTGTTAATAGTTTGAAAATTAAGTCAGTTTGTGATTTAGAATTATTTATGTTTTTAGAGGGAGAAAAAACAAAAACCTACAGTCATCTCATGGGTCTCCTAGTCGAGCCTGCCACAGGTATTGAACCAGCATCTGTAGCATCATAGCTTGCACAGCTATGCAGTGTCTTAGACTGTTGCACCACTCAAGCGTTTGGAAGTGGCATACAGTACTCCAGTAATAGCAAAATAATCCTAACAAAATATATATTTTTTAAATTTAGTTTAACTTCTTTTGGCTAGGGGGCAGTATTCGGAAGTTTGGAGGAATGAGGTGCACAATGTAAACTGCCTGTTACTCAGGCCCAGAAGCTAGGACATGCATATAATAGAAAACACTCTAAAGGTACGCAAACTGTTAAAATAATGTCTGTGAGTATAACAGAACTTATATGGCAGGCGAAAACCCGAGGACAATCCATCGAGGTATTTCTTTCTTTCAGCTCAGCACGGATTACAATGGCTGGGAATGGGAATATAAAAGGAAGAATTCCCAGATTGCAGTTCCTAGATGTCAAGTCTTTAGAAAGAGTTTCAGGCTTGCTTTTTTATAAAATGAGCTAGATGTAGATTTTCTAAGTGGCTCCCATTTTGGCTGTAGTGTTTATTTCACACTCCGGTGAGGGCGTTCCCTTTGTTTGTTTTTTTTATCTCCGGTAACATATTAGTGTACCTGAGGATGGATTAGGAACGTTGTTTGATATGTTTGGAAGAAGTTTATTGGGATTCATTTGTATGCATTTTGAGGGAGGGAAACCGGGGGATTACATACCTTAAGGGAAGATTTCGGCAGTACCTGTATGGTTAGTGAGAAAGTCCATATTGCAAATGTACGGTCCCTTACTAGACGTCCGAAATCGTTTGTAAAATTCGCGGACAGCGTCGGGCCGAGCGGCAGGGCCGGACCTACCAGGAAGTCATCAAATGAACTTTGTCGGACATTCGGTTTCCGTTTTACAAAAATAATAAGATTTAGGTCATTTTTCCGATGTCCCGGAAATTCCCACAAGAGGGCATAAGCAATCATATTGCTATTGGACAAAACATCACGATTCACGACGGGGCCTTATCTCGAAAACTGAAAATATTTAGAAGCCGAAACTCGGTGAGCGTAGGGGCGGCATAATGGGCAGTTGGCCCCGAACAAGATGGCGTCTAGGCCTCAACGGTTTTTGAGTTATGGCCATTTATCTGGGATTAAAGGTCCAAAATGAAAATAGAGAAATTATTTTTCCACTTCACGTCAAAGTCAAGGAGCCTCCGGTGTCAATAAAAAAAGAACCAACCATTTATCTATCGTCATTTAAGAGAAATCGTACAACGACACCTTGGTGATGTTCACGGATAGGTGTTTTTTTTTTCAACGGTTACAGATCCAGTTGCAGGGTGTTCTTACGAATCTTTTTAAAGTGTGCTGCGGAGCTCTGCGAGATTTCTGTGATTTTCTATGATTTTCTGAAATAACACACACTCACTAAATCCTCCGTAAATAACTCAGTTCTTAACGTAAAGACTTAAAACTCAGGATTCTGTAAAGGCATACCCCAATCATGATGTGAGTTTATTTATAGCTTCCTGTGCCAACCGGAAGTGCCTTTAATGATGTCACAGTGGCAGTTTCCAAGGGTTAAAAAGGTCAGATCTTTTCAAAACTTCATATGTGTGACTAGGTAACCCTCATGAACTGTAAATCAGTCATTTCTCCCAACAGATGTCAAAGAAAATCTCTCACACGCACACACAGCAAGGATGGAGTGAAAAGTGCGGTTCTCAAAGACACAGAGAGCAGGCAATGGCAAAAACATAATCTCTAGGCCGTGCCGAGTTCAACGAGATATCCCGCTTGACCGTAGCTCGCTCGGTCTAAGCGCAGCGACCATTAGAAAATTAGGCCCAAAATGAAGCCTGCCCCACAACGTCATTTGCTTTTGGGTGACAGTGAGAGAACCGTTAGGGTGAGAAGCACAATTCGACCTCAGGTACGTTCCTAAGGTCCTTCCGATCCGTGCAAGCCTAACGTTGACCGTGTGGCATTAACCCTTAATAGTTAAAAGAAGGTGTTTACTTCAAAGAGTTTGCATTGACTTCTCTCCCCATAGGAATACATTGCCTGCACCCCTAAATTCAACCTGAAGTCTATATGGGTTATGAATGCCGTATGAACCTGTCTTTGGTAACAATCCATCAGGCCAGTATGAGGTCTACCTGTGTTGATTCTAATCTTCCTGGACCAACCGGAAGTGGTTAAAATCACCCTAAAAGTGTTTTTCCATTACCTGCCTGCAGTTTGATAGACATAGTGCATTCAACCCTGTGTAAATCAGTCAATTCTTAACGTAAGGACTTAAAACTCAGGATTCTGTAAAATCATAGCCCAGTGAGGATATGTGTTGACTTATAGCTTCCTGTGCCAACCGGAAGTGCCTTAATTGGTGTCTCAGGGGCTGTTTCGAGGGGTTAAAAAAGTCAGATCTGTCCAAAACTTCATATGTGTGATTAGGCAACCCCCATGAACTGTAAATCAGTCATTTTTCCCATACAATGTCAAAGGAAAACTAAATCACACAGACACACAACTTGGAAGGAGGGACATATTGGGGTTTGTAGAGACAGACAGTGGCTCCAGTAGTTAGCTTTGTTCGAGCTAAAAAAGAACCGTCAGACCTAGAGTTCCGAAACTTTAGAATCCTGTTCTAGACCTCAGGTCGATAGTGCGTGGTGAGTTACGTTGCTCTAGACGGTTCTCGGACCGAGAAACAGCTTCGTACATTTGCAATGACTTCAATTCATTTTGACCATTACGAAAATGGCGACATTTAGAAATGTCTCAGAGACACAAGACTAGGTCCATTGCGACCGTCTCTGCCCATATAGACAGACCCCAACGTTTCTGTCCGATAGCTCATTCAAGGACCCCGTAGCAAGTCATGGAAAAAAGTGGATTTTCAGCACCAATTAGGGTTTTGCTCGGACACCAAATGACCGATCGAGCCGAAACTTGGGATTCGGGGTCGCCTCAGCTAGGCCTACACGTAACATAAGAAATGGACCCGCAGCTAGAACGTAACTACGTGTTTTATGTTTTTTTTAATGGTTTGAACCAAAGGCGTTGTGAATTTTGGGCCAGCTCTGAAGTGTGTGATAGTTGGCTACTAAATAGGTTGGAAAAAGTGGGTTTATTGTCAGTTTATATCAGTTTGGTGTTAGAATGATATCTAATTGACTGATGGACGGTGACTTGCTGGTGACTCTTGTCCATTTGCAATATGTTTAAACAGTGAGGTACCATCACCAAAAGTGACATTCTGAAATCAACCCTAACGAGCCATTGAGATGAACCAGAATCACTGCCCAGCCATCCCGAGTTCATCGGGCCAGTCAATTTCACATTCCTGCAGGATTTTTATAGCATGTCAAATTTCATATGGTAAATGCACATTGAAACATATTGCAAATGCACGTGCATTTGCAATATGATTCTATAGTGTAAAAACATCACAAAATGGACATGATGAAGTCAACACAACGAGCGATGGAAAGGAACAACTATCACTGCCCGGCCATCCTGTGTTCCCATAGCGGGCATTAATATCAGAATGTCCGGTAAATGCATTCACAACCATATTTTCATTTTTGGGTTACCAGGTGCCTATTTTCAATCACCAGTTGCACAACAATGCGTATCCATCAGAATATTTTAAACAGTCCATAAAGCACTCAGGACTGCCCCCATAGATAGAGGGCAGTAGTAGGGTACTCCCATAGCGGGCATGGATAATAGGAGTCCTGGTAAATGCATTTACAACCATATTTTAATTTTTGGGTTACCAGTTGCACAACAATGCACGTGCATTTGCAATATGATTCTATAGTGAAAAAACATCACCAAATGGACATGATGAAATCAATACATCGAGTGATGGAAAGGAACAACTATCACTGCCAGGCCATCCTGTGTACATCAGGCCAGTCAATTTTGCATTCCTGCAGCATTTTTATAGCATGACAAAATCGTGATGGTACATGCCCATTGAACCATATTGCAAATGCACAGTGACTTTGCAAAAGTGAGAAAACATAAACAAATGGACATGATGAAATCAACACAACGAGTGATGGAAAGGTACAACTCTCACTGCCCGGCCATCCTGTGTTCATCAGACCAGTCAATTTTGCATTTTTGAGCAAGGTCAAATTTCATATGGTAAATGCACATTGAAACATATTGCAAATGCACGTGCACTTACAATATGATTCTATAGTGAAAAAACATCACCTAACGGAGATGATGAAATCAACACAACGAGTGATGGAAATGTACAACTATCACTGCTCGGCCATCCTGTGTTCATCAGACCAGTCAATTTTGCATTTTTGAGCATGTCAAATTTCATATGGTAAATGCACATTGAAACATATTGCAAATGCACGTGCACTTACAATATGATTCTATAGTGAAAAAACATCACCTAATGGACATGATGAAATCAACACAACGAGTGATGGAAATGTACAACTATCACTGCTCGGCCATCCTGTGTTCATCAGACCAGTCAATTTTGCATTTGTGAGCATGTCAAATTTCATATGGTAAATGCACATTGAAACATATTGCAAATGCACGTGCACTTACAATATGATTCTATAGTGAAAAAACATCACCTAATGGACATGATGAAATCAACACAACGAGTGATGGAAATGTACAACTATCACTGCTCAGCCATCCTGTGTCCATCAGACCAGTCAATTTTGCATTTTTGAGCATGTCAAATTTCATATGGTAAA
This sequence comes from Oncorhynchus gorbuscha, assembly GCF_021184085.1. Taxonomy (NCBI): domain Eukaryota; kingdom Metazoa; phylum Chordata; class Actinopteri; order Salmoniformes; family Salmonidae; genus Oncorhynchus; species Oncorhynchus gorbuscha. Next base: position 33,104,609 of record NC_060193.1, on the reverse strand, counting down.
TGCACATTGAAACATATTGCAAATGCACGTGCACTTACAATATGATTCTATAGTGAAAAAACATCACCTAACGGAGATGATGAAATCAACACAACGAGTGATGGCAATGTACAACTATCACTGCTCGGCCATCCTGTGTTCATCAGACCAGTCAATTTTGCATTTTTGAGCAAGGTCAAATTTCATATGGTAAATGCACATTGAAACATATTGCAAATGCACGTGCATTTGCAATATGATTCTATAGTGAAAAAACATCACAAAATGGACATGATGAAGTCAATATAACGAGCGATGGAAAGGAGCAACTATCACTGTCAGGCCATCCCGAGTTCATCTGGCCAGTCAATTTTGCATTTCTGCAGAATTTTTGAGCATGTCAAATTTCATATAGTAATTGTCCATTGAACCATATTGCAAATGCACGTGCACTTGCAATATGATTATATAGTGAAAAAACATCACAAAATTGACATGATGAAGTCAACACAACGAGTGATGGAAAGGAACAACTATCACTGCCCGGCCATCCCGAGTTCATCAGGCCAGTCAATTTTGCATTTCTGCAGGATTTTTGAGCATGTCAAATTTCTTATGGCATTTGGCCCACAAAAAAATTCCTTATGCACAATTTAAAAAAAAATATTTAAAAAATATGATAATAAAATTGGACAAAAGTATATTCATACAGTTCTTACACATGTGTTATTGACAAAAAAATCGAAAGAATTTCGAAAAACGGTCCAGAAAGCACTTTTTTAAGGGTGTGTGAAGTTTTTTACAAAATTTTGACATTTTTGACTTTTGACTTTTGACTTCCTATGAAATCATATTGAAATTGAACAAAACATATTCCTTATGCGCATGTAAAAAAAAAAATATGATAATAAAATTGGACAATAGTATATTCATACAGTTCTTACACATGTGTAATTGACAAAAAAATCGAAAGAATTTCGAAAAACGGTCCAGAAAGCACTTTTTTAAGGGTGTGTGAAGTTTTTTACAAAATTTTGACATTTTTGACTTTTGACTTCCTATGAAATCATATTGAAATTGAACAAAACATATTCCTTATGCGCATGTAAAAAAAAAAAATATGATAATAAAATTGGACAATAGTATATTCATACAGTTCTTACACATGTGTAATTGACAAAAAAATCGAAAGAATTTCGAAAAACGGTCCAGAAAGCACTTTTTTAAGGGTGTGTGAAGTTTTTTACAAAATTTTGATATTTTTGACTTTTGACTTTTGACTTCCTATGAAATCATATTGAAATTGGACAAAACATATTCCTTATGCCCATGTAAAAAAAAAAATTATGATAATAAAATTGGACAAAAGTATATTCATACAGTTCTTACACATGTGTAATTGACAAAAAAATCGAAAGAATAACGAAAAACGGTCCAGAAAGCACTTTTTTAAGGGTGTGTGAAGTTTTTTACAAAATTTTGACATTTTTGACTTTTGACTTTTGACTTCCTATGAAATCATATTGAAATTGAACAAAACATATTCCTTATGCGCATGTAAAAAAAAAAATTATGATAATAAAATTGGACAATAGTATATTCATACAGTTCTTACACATGTGTAATTGACAAAAAAATCGAAAGAATTTCGAAAAACGGTCCAGAAAGCACTTTTTTAAGGGTGTGTGAAGTTTTTTACAAAATTTTGACATTTTTGACTTTTGACTTTTGACTTCCTATGAAATCATATTGAAATTGGACAAAACATATTCCTATGCGCATGTAAAAAAAAACATTATGATAATAAAATTGGACAAAAGTATATTCATACAGTTCTTACACATGTGTAATTGACAAAAAAATTGAAAGAATTTCGAAAAACGGTCCAGAAAGCACTTTTTTAAGGGGTGATAAGTTTTTGACAAAATTTTTTGCTTTTGGACGTTGACTTGGGTTACATTTCCAATATGAAAAACCCCGGTGGAGCGGATTCGCCCCCTGTTGAATTTTTAAAGTGTTACAACTGGCAATTGGCATATGGCATTTGCAATACACTTTGCATGAATCAACGCCGAATTGGGTGGTATTGGCCAATGTGTATATGGTTTGTCCGATGCCAATGACTTGCCATTCATTTTTGTCCAATACAGGGGGGTCTTCCCTTACTGAGTTTAGCGCGCCAATGAAACTTACTTTTTGGGATATAAAGAAGGACTTTATAGAACAAAAGGACCATTTGTTATGTAGCTGAGACCCTTGTGATTGCAGCCAGATGAAGATCTTCAAAGGTAAGTGACTTATTTTATCGCTATTTCGGACTTTGTGATCCCTCTGCTTGGTTGGAAATGTATGTAAAATGTATGTGATTTTGTGTGTGGGGCACTGTCCTCAGATAATCACATGAAGTGCTTTCACCGTAAAGCCTTTTTGAAATCTGACAAAGTGCCTGGATTAATAAGAGTGTTAAGCTTTAAACTGATGTTTAACACCTGTATTTTCATGAAGGTTTAATATTATTAATATTAAATATTTTTTTAATTTTACCCCTTTTTATCCCCAATTTCGTGGTATCCAATTGTTAGTAGCTACTATCTTGTCTCATCGCTACAACTCCCAACTCCCGTACTGGCTCGGGTGAGACGAAGGTTGAAAGTCAATCGCCCTCCGATACACAACCCAACCAAGCCGCACTGCTTCTTAACACAGCGCGCAACCAACCCGGAAGCCAGCCGCACCAATGTGTCGGAGGAAACACCGTGCACCTGGCAACCTTGGTTAGCGCGCACTGCGCCTGGCCCGCCACAGGAGTCGCTGGTGTGCAATGAGACAAGGATATCACTACCGGCTTACTAGGCCAATTGTGCGTCGCCCCACGGACCTCCCGGTCGCGGCCGGTTACGACAGAGCCTGGGCGAGTGGTGGCACAGTTGGCGCCACCCGGGAGGCTAATATAACGATTTTTGTCATTTGAATTTGGCGCTCTGCAATTTCAACGGATGTTGGACACATGGAAGACGGAAGGGTCCCAATGAGCCGCAACAAGTTAACAGTTTTAGTAAGTAATACTGAAGTCCTACATAATAATCCGTTTCTATTTAGGTTGATGTCACCTGTTCATTGTCATTTAGAGACACAGTAGGACCCAAAAGCATAATCAGTGCCCTAACTCCCCCTTGTGCTGGTCTGGAGCAATGATATGGTGACGCAGGGTACCATACTAAACCACAAATGAAATTACCTCTACCTCTAATTACCTCTAAATTACCTCTATTAAAATACACATGCAGGGTATTGAATTAAAGCTACACTGTCACGCCTTGGTCATTGTATCTTGTGTTTTTGTTATATGTTTGGGTAGGCCAGGGTGTGACATGGGTTTATATGTTGTATTTCGTATTGGGGTTTGTATTAATTGGGAGTGTGTATTATTAGGGGTGTGTCTATTTAGGCTTAGCTGCCTGAGGCGATTCCTAATTGGAGTCAGCTGATTCTAGTTGTCTCGGATTGGGAACCGTATTTAGGTAGCTTGAGTGCGCGTTGTATTTCGTGGGTGATTGTACCTGTCTTAGTGTTAGTCACCAGATAGGCTGTATTAGTTTCACTCGTTTGTTGTTTTTGTATTTTCAGTTATTTCATGTACCGCATTATTCTTCATTAAAAGTCATGAGTAAACTACACGCTGCATTTCGGTCTGACTCTCTACAAACAGCAGACGAACAACATTACAGAATCACCCACCACCATTCTCAGACCGAGCAGCGTGTTAACTGGCAGGACCAGGTGGACGTTATGGACAACAGAAGCAAGAGTATACTACGTGGGAAGAAATCGACAGGTGGACGGCCGACCCAGAGCGAGTGCAGGAGCCCGCCTGGGATTCCCTACAGCAATGCGAAGAGGGCTACAGGCGAATCGAATCAACGAAAAAGACACGCCGGAAAAACGGAGAGGCGCTGGTTTAAACAGGCAGCGATAGCTGGAGCAGCAAAGGGAGGATGAACTATTTGGAGAATGGACATGGGAAGACGTGTTGGATGGTAAAGGTTGTTACACTTGGGAGGAGATATTGGCCGGAAGAGATCGCCTCCCATGGAGGCACTAAGGAGAGCAGAGGCAGCGGGAGATAGGAGCCGACGATACGAGGGAACACGGTTGGCAAGGAAACCGGAAAAACAGCCCCAAAAAAATATTGGGGGGGAGCTAGAAGGGAGAATAGTTATGCCAGGTAGGAGACCTGCGCATACTCCTTGTGCTCACCGTTGGGCTAGAGAGACCGGGCAGGCACCGTGTTATGCTATGGAGCGCACAGTGTTTTCAGTGCGGGAGCATAGCCCGGTGAGGCACATACCAGCTCTTCCTATTGGCCGGGCTAGAGTGGGCATCGAGCCAGGTAAGCTTGGGCAGGCTCGGTGCTCAAGAGCTCCAGTGCGCCTGCACGGTCCGGTCTATCCAGAGCCACCTCTACACACCAGTCCTCCGGTAGCAGCTCCCCGCACCAGGCTTCCTGTGCGTGTCCTCGCGCCAGTACCACCAGTTCCAGCACCACGCACCAGGCCTCCAGTGCGCCTCGCCTGTTCAGCGCAGCCAGTGCTTTTCTCCCTCCTGCGCTGCCGGAGTCTCCCGCTTGTTTAGCGCAACCAGAGCTGTTCTCCTCTCCTGCGCTATCGGAGTCTCCCGCCTGTTTAGCGCAGCCAGAGCCTTTCTCCTCTCCTGCGCTGCCGGAGTCTCCTGTCTGTCCAGCGCCACCAGTGCTCCCAGTCGGTCCAGCGCGTCCAGTGCGCATCGCCTGTTCAGCACAGCCATTGCTTTTCTCCCCTCCTGTGCTATCGGAGTCTCCAGCCTGTTTAGCGCAGCCAGAGCCTTTCTCCTCTCCTGCGCTGCCGGAGTCTCCTGTCTGTCCAGCGCCACCAGTGCTACCAGTCGGCCCAGCGCGTCCAGTGCGCCTCGCCTGTTCAGCGCAGCCACAGCTTTTCTCCTCTCCTGCACTGTTGGAGTCTCCCGCCTGTTCAGCGCAGCCAGAGTCTTTCTCCTCTCCTGCGCTGCCGGAGTCTCCTGTCTGCCCAGCGCCGCCAGTCGGCCCAGCGTCACCAGTCTGCCAGGATCCGCCTGAAGTGCCAGTCTGCCAGGATCCGCCAGAAGTGCCAGTCTGCCAACATCTTCTAGATCGGCCAGACAACCGGAATCATCCAGTTCTACCAGCCAGCCAGGATTTACCGGAGCCTACTACCTGCCTGAGCTTCCTCTCAGTACTGAGCTTCCTTTCAGTACTAGGCTTCCTCTCTGTACTGGGCTCCCTCTCAGTACCGGGCTTCCCCTCAGTACTGGGCTGCTTCGGTCCTGGGCTGCCCCTCTGTCCCGGGCTGCCCCTCTGTCCTGAGCTGCCCTGCTGTCCTGAGCTGCCCCTCTATCCTGAGTTGCCCCTCTATCCTGAGCTGCCCCTCTGTCCCGAGCTGCCCCTCTGTCCCGAGCTGCCCCTCTGTCCCCAGCTGCCCCTCTGTCCACAGCTGCCCCTCGGTCCCGAGCTGCCCCTCGGTCCCGAGCTGCCCCTCGGTCCCGAGCTGCCCCTCAGTTATGTGGGGATCAGGGTGAGGACTATTAGGCCATGGTCGGCGGAGAAGGTGGATTATCCTAGGACGCGAAGGGGAGGAACTAGGACATTTATGGAGTGGGGTCCACGTCCCGAGCCAGAACCGCCACCATGGACAGACGCCCACCCGGACCCTCCCTATGCTCTTGAGGTGCGTCCCGGAGTCCGCACCTTAGGGGGGGGGTTCTGTCACGCCTTGGTCATTGTATCTTGTGTTTTTGTTATATGTTTGGGTAGGCCAGGGTGTGACATGGGTTTATATGTTGTATTTCGTATTGGGGTTTGTATTAATTGGGAGTGTGTATTATTAGGGGCGTGTCTAGTTAGGCTTGGCTGCCTGAGGCGATTCCTAATTGGAGTCAGCTGATTCTAGTTGTCTCGGATTGGGAACCGTATTTAGGTAGCTTGAGTGTGCGTTGTATTTCGTGGGTGATTGTACCTGTCTTAGTGTTAGTCACCAGATAGGCTGTATTAGTTTCACTCGTTTGTTGTTTTTGTATTTTCAGTTATTTCATGTACCGCATTATTCTTCATTAAAAGTCATGAGTAACCTACACGCTGCATTTCGGTCTGACTCTCTACAAACAGCAGACGAACAACATTACATACACTCGTTGTGAATCCAGGCGACAAGTCAGATTTTTAAAATGCTTTTTGGCGAAAGCATGAGAAGCTATTATCTGATAGCATGTAACACCACAAAAGACCCGCAGGGGACGTAAACAAAATAATTAGCATATTCGGCGCTACACAAACCGCACAATAAAATATAAAACATTCATTACCTTTGACTATCTTCTTTGTTGGCACTCCTAGATGTCCCATAATCACTATTGGGTCTTTTTTTCGATTAAATCGGTCCATATATAGCCTAGATATCGTTCTATGTAGACTGTATGATAAACGAAAAAAGGAGCGTTTCATTTATTAAAATTTAAAAAGTCGACGATAAACTTTCACAAAACACTTCGAAATACTTTTGTAATGCAACTTTAGGTATTAGTACACGTTAATAAGCGATAAAATTCATCAGGAGGCGATGTAACTTCTATAGGTGTCGTCTGGAAAAAAACATGGCCGAGAGAGCTCGACCAAAACATCCGGTCGGAGACCGGAGGGAAGGAGTTCCCTTGAACCGGTTAGACCAAGAATCAATTGCGAATCAAATGACAAGACTCTAGACAACGTGTGGTAGCTGTAGGCGCTGAAACCTCGGTCTCATGTAATTCGGTTCACTTTGAACAATTCCTGGAAGTAAGCGCAAGGATATTTATTTCCATTTTCAGTGATCAGGTTTTCCTGCGCTATTCGATGAAACTCACGCTCTGTTAAAGTCACAGCCGTGATTTAACCAGTTTTAGAAACGTCAGAGTGTTTGCTATCCACACACACTAATCATATGCATATACTATATTCCTGGCATGAGTAGCAGGGCGCTGAAATGTTGCGCGATTTTTAACAGAATGTTCAAAAAAGTAGAGGGTCGACTTAACAGGTTAATGAAAGAACGCGGTACATGAAATAACTGATACTAACTACAAAAACAACAGAACGGAACGTGAAACTAATAACAGCCTATCTGGTTACTACAACACAGAGACAGGAACAAACACCCACGAAATACAAAGCGAAACTCAGGCTGCCTAAATACGGTTCCCAATCAGAGACAACGAGAATCACCTGACTGATTGAGAATCGCCTCAGGCAGCCAAGCCTATACAACACCCCTAATCAGCCGCGATCCCAAATACTACAAACCCCAATACGAAAAACAACATATAAACCCATGTCACACCCTGGCCTACCCAAACATAATAACAAAAACACAAAATACAATGACCAAGGCGTGACAGAGAGACTGCTCATTTACATGAATATATTTTTCACCTGACAAATATTGCACCAAACATATTTTTCGATCAGATTTTATATTGCAGGCATATTGTGGCTTCTATCAATGTGATTGTCTTCATAATTTCCAATCCCACCAAATATGTATTTTTATAAAAAGTAAATATATATTCAGTTGAAGTCGGACATTTACATACACTTAGGTGGGAGTCATTAAAACTAGTTTTTCTACCACTCCACAAATTTCTTGTTGACAAACTGAGTCGGTTAGGACATCTACTTTTTGCATTACACAAGTAATTTTTCCAACACCTGTTTATTTATTGGATTATTTCACTTATTAACTGAATCACAATTATAGTGGGTCAGAAGTTTACATACACTAAGTTGACTGTGCGTTAAACAGCTTGGAAAATTCTAGAAGATGAGGTCATGGCTTAAAAAGCTTCTGATAGGCTAATTGACATTGTTTGAGTCAATTGGAGGTGTACCTGTGGATGTATGTCAAGGCCTACCTTAAAACTCAGTTCCTCTTTTCTTGACATCATGGGAAAATCTAAAGAAATAAGCCAAGACCTCCAAGTCTGGTTCATCCTTGGGAGCAATTTCCAAATGCCTGAAGGTACCACGTTCATCTGTACAAACAATAGTATGCAAGTATAAACACCATGGGACCACGCAGCCGTGATACCGCTCAGAAAAGAGATGCCTTCTGTTTCCTGGAGATGATGAACGTATTTTGGTGCGAAAAGTGCAAGTCAATCCCAAAACAACAGCAAAGGACATTGTGAAGATGCTTGAGGAAACCGGAACAAAAGTATCCATATCCACAGTAAAACGAGTCCTATATCAACATAACCTGAGAGGCCACTGTGCAAGGAAGAAGCCACTGCTCCAAAACCGCCCCAAAAAAGCCAGACTAAGGTTTGCAATTGCACATGGGGACAAAGATCGTAATTTTTGGAGAAACCGAAGAACACCATCCCAACGGTGAGGCATGGGGTTGGCAGTATCATGTTTTGGGGGTGCTTTGTTGCAGGAGTGGCTGGTACACTTCACAAAATAGATGGCAATATGAGGTAGGAAAATTATGTGGATATATTGAAGCAACGTCTCAAGACAAGTTAAAGCTTTGTCCATTTGGAAGACCCATTTGCGACCATGACCCTAAGCATACTTCCAAAGTTGTGGCAAAATGGCTTAAGGACAAAGTCAAGTTATTGGAGTGGCCATCACAAAGCCATGACCTCAACCCTATAGACAATTTCTGGGCAGAACTGAATAAGCATGTGCGAGCAAGGAGGCCTACAAACATGGCTCAGTTACATCAGCTCTGTCAGGAGGAATGGGTCAAAATTCACCCAATTTATTGTGGGAAGCTTGTGGAAGGCTACCCAAAAAGTTTGACCCAATTTAAAGGCAATGCTACCAAAAAATAATTGAGTGTATGTAAACTTCTGACCCAGTGGGAATGTGATGAAAGAAATAATATCTGAAATAAATCATTTTTTTCTACTATTATTCTGACATTACACATTCTTAAAATGAATAGGTGATCCTAACTGACATAAAACAGGGAATTTTTACTTGGATTAAATTACAGGAATTGTGAAAAACTGAGTTTAAATGTATTTGGCTAAGGTGTATGCAAACTTCCGACTTCAACTGTACATTTTACACTAGTTATCTTTTGTTTGTTTTTAGTCCCATTTAGTCCCATCCTTCAGCTACCCTCAACCCCTCCCATAAGTCAACAACGCAGCCACTGCCAGCTAGCCTACTTCAGCAGTACTGTATCATTTTAATCATTTTAGTCAATAATATTCTTGCTACGTAAGCTTAACTTTCTGAACATTCGAGACGTGTAGTCCACTTGTCATTCCAATCTCCTTTGCATTAGCGTAGCCTCTTCTGTAGCCTGTCAACTATTTGTCTGTCTATCCCTGTTCTCTCCTCTCTGCACAGACCATACAAACGCTCCACACCGCGTGGCCGCGGCCACCCTAATCTGGTGGTCCCAGCGCGCACGACCCACGTGGAGTTCCAGGTCTCCGGTAGCCTCTGGAACTGCCGATCTGCGGCCAACAAGGCAGAGTTCATCTCAGCCTATGCCTCCCTCCTGTCCCTCGACTTCTTGGCACTGACGGAAACATGGATCACCACAGATAACACTGCCACTCTACTGCTCTCTCTTCGTCCGCCCACGTGTTCTCGCACACCCCGAGAGCTTCTGGTCAGCGGGGTGGTGGCACCGGGATCCTCATCTCTCCCAAGTGGTCATTCTCTCTTTCTCCCCTTACCCATCTGTCTATCGCCTCCTTTGAATTCCATGCTGTCACAGTTACCAGCCCTTTCAAGCTTAACATCCTTATCATTTATCGCCCTCCAGGTTCCCTCGGAGAGTTCATCAATGAGCTTGATGCCTTGATAAGCTCCTTTCCTGAGGACGGCTCACCTCTCACAGTTCTGGGCGACTTTAACCTCCCCCGTCTACCTTTGACTCATTCCTCTCTGCCTCCTTCTTTCCACTCCTCTCCTCTTTTGACCTCACCCTCTCACCTTCCCCCCCTACTCACAAGGCAGGCAATACGCTCGACCTCATCCTTACTAGATGCTGTTCTTCCACTAAACTCATTGCAACTCCCCTCCAAGTCTCCGACCACTACCTTGTATCCTTTTCCCTCTCGCTCTCATCCAACACTTCCCACACTGCCCCTACTCGGATGGTATCGCGCCATCCCAAACTTCACTCTCTCTCCCCCGCTACTCTCTCCTCTTCCATCCTATCATCTCTTCCCTCTGCTCAAACCTTCTCCAACCTATCTCCTGATTCTGCCTCCTCAACCCTCCTCTCCTCCCTTTCTGCATCCTTTGACTCTCTATGCCCCCTATCCTCCAGGCCGGCTCGGTCCTCCCCTCCCGCTCCGTGGCTCGACGACTCATTGCGAGCTCACAGAACAGGGCTCCGGGCAGCCGAGCGGAAATGGAGGAAAACTCGCCTCCCTGCGGACCTGGCATCCTTTCGCTCCCTCCTCTCTACATTTTCCTCTTCTGTCTCTGCTGCTAAAGCCACTTTCTACCACTCTAAATTCCAAGCTTCTGCCTCTAACCCTAGGAAGATCTTTGCCACCTTCTCCTCCCTCCTGAATCCTCCTCCCCCTCCTCCCCCCTCCTCCCTCTCTGCAGATGACTTCGTCAACCATTTTGAAAAGAAGGTCGACGACATCCGATCCTCGTTTGCTAAGTCAAACGACACCGCTGGTTCTGCTCACACTGCCCTACCCTGTGCGCTGACCTCTTTCTCCCCTCTCTCTCCAGATGAAATCTCGCGTCTTGTGACGGCCGGCCGCCCAACAACCTGCCCGCTTGACCCTATCCCCTCCTCTCTTCTCCAGACCATTTCCGCAGACCTTCTCCCTTACCTCACCTCGCTCATCAACTCATCCCTGACCGCTGGCTATGTCCCTTCCGTCTTCAAGAGAGCGAGAGTTGCACCCCTTCTGAAAAAACCTAGACTCGATCCCTCCGATGTCAACAACTACAGACCAGTATCCCTTCTTTCTTTTCTCTCCAAAACTCTTGAACGTGCCGTCCTTGGCCAGCTCTCCCGCTATCTCTCTCAGAATGACCTTCTTGATCCAAATCAGTCAGGTTTCAAGACTAGTCATTCAACTGAGACTGCTCTTCTCTGTATCATAAAGCTAACTCTCTCTCCTCTGCTCTCATCCTTCTAGACCTATCGGCTGCCTTCGATACTGTGAACCATCAGATCCTCCTCTCCACCCTCTCCGAGTTGGGCATCTCCGGCGCGGCCCACGCTTGGATTGCTTCCTACCTGACAGGTCGCTGACAGGTCGAGAATCTGTCTCCTCACCACGCGATCTCACCACTGGTGTCCCCCAGGGCTCTGTTCTAGGCCCTCTCCTATTCTCGCTATACACCAAGTCACTTGGCTCTGTCATAACCTCACATGGTCTCTCCTATCATTGCTATGCAGACGACACAAAATTAATCTTCTCCTTTCCCCCGTCTGATGACCAGGTGGCGAATCGCATCTCTGCACGTCTGGCAGACATATCAGTGTGGATGACGGATCACCACCTCAAGCTGAACCTCGGCAAGACGGAGCTGCTCTTCCTCCCGGGGAAGGACTGCCCGTTCCATGATCTCGCCATCACGGTTGACAACTCCATTGTGTCCTCCTCCCAGAGCGCTAAGAACCTTGGCGTGATCCTGGACAACACCCTATCGTTTTCAACTAACATCAAGGCGGTGGCCCGTTCCTGTAGGTTCATGCTCTACAACATCCGCAGAGTACGACCCTGCCTCACACAGGAAGTGGCGCAGGTCCTAATCCAGGCACTTGTCATCTCCCGTCTGGATTACTGCAACTCGCTGTTGGCTGAGCTCCCTGCCTGTGCCATTAAACCCCTACAACTCATCCAGAACGCCGCAGCCCATCTGGTGTTCAACCTTCCCAAGTTCTCTCACGTCACCCCGCTCCTCCGCTCTCTCCACTGGCTTCCAGTTGAAGCTCGCATCCGCTACAAGACCATGGTGCTTGCCTACGGAGCTGTGAGGGGAACGGCACCTCAGTAGCTCCAGGCTCTGATCAGGCCCTACACCCAAACAAGGGCACTGCGTTCATCCACCTCTGGCCTGCTCGCCTCCCTACCACTGAGGAAGTACAGTTCCCGCTCAGCCCAGTCAAAACTGTTCGCTGCTCTGGCCCCCCAATGGTGGAACAAACTCCCTCACGACGCTAGGACAGCGGAGTCAATCACCACCTTCCGGAGACACCTGAAACCCCACCTCTTTAAGGAATACCTAGGATAGGATAAGTAATCCTTCTCACTCCTCCCCCCTTTAAGATTTAGATGCACTATTGTAAAGTGACTGTTCCACTGGATGTCATAAGGTGAATGCACCAATTTGTAAGTCGCTCTGGATAAGAGCGTCTGCTAAATGACTTAAATGTAAATGTAAATGTAATCTCAATCTATTTTTCAACTGTGCTGTGATGGTTCACAAAATGTCTGAACTTTTATATTCTAATAGTTTCTACAGATTGTAAATTCAAGATACCATTTCTTTATTGTACTATTGATATTTTGTGTCATGTCCTAATATGTCCTTTTACTTGTCTCCATCACCCCTAAGGGTCGCCCATTTTCCCCACTTGTGTGTTTTTCCCGTACTCCTTTGGCTATTCTCTTTTTGATACTCTTCCGGGTTTTGACTCCTGCCTGACTCTGGACTACTTTCCCGCCTGCCTGATCATCCTGTCTGCCATGACCTTGATTCTGCCTGCCCTTCAGTACCTTTTGGACTCTGAACTGATTTAGACCCTTTTGCCTGTCCATGACCATTCTCTTGCCTTACCCGAATGGATTAATAAATATTGTAAGACTCCAACCATCTGCCTCCTGTGTCTGCATCTGAGTCTCGCCTTGTGTCATGATATTGTGTATCAGTTCAGAAACCATGTGCCATGGAATCAGTACATCAAAAATCTCTTCCCAAATATTTAGCAATTTGTATGGCTCAGCTGTCCATTTATCTTAAACCAATTTTGGTCCTTAATGCAGGGCCAAACATCTTAGTTAGATGTCAAATTGCCCAAGTAAGCAAATTTGTAATTAAATTCATCTTAGATTAATTCAGACTTTTTTGAGGAAGTGTATACTGGCTACAGTATGGTGTTGCTACGGCCTCTCAAGAGGGACAAATGGTAATATTGCTGCTTTTCTTGTTTTTCAGGTGAAGGTCTATTAGGGGAGTATGCGAGGCACAGACTTTTGCTCCACCTACCCGAGAACTGCTAGGAGCAAACCAATCCTAGTATGTGGGCGCCTTTAGGAACTGCACACACATTGGAGAGGTATGTGGCCACTTTGAGACACCATTTAATCCTCTCACGCAAACCCTTGTGATTTTTTTGTGTTAAGTTGCACCTGCCCCACATTTTCCATGAATATTTGTATCATGTTGCTGAATGCATCCAGCGTATTTTCTGATTCCCTTATCAACAAATATAGTGAAGAATACAGTACATGTAAAATGCACAAACTCAACAGTGTAATTTTTGGATTCAGTCTTGTCAGGTGAATTGTTTTATTCTCAATTTTGGCCTAATAATTTTCCCGTAATCTCCAAACTATTCCCTTTCAATTTCTAACATGCTTATGTATATGCTTTTCATTTTGATTCTGTAAAAAACAACCCATATATAGGCCATTTCCCATGAGTGTAAAGGGTTAAAGGCATGGTGCAACTATTTCAATGAAACTGTTTTGAACTACTAAGTAAAATGTTGAAATGTGTAAATGTTACTTTTCAAAATGTTTAAGGGAAAAGCAATGAGTGGTCCATCCATTGTTTTTGAATGAGTGTAGATGTAAACAAATGGAAGCCATATTCCCAAAATTAACTTCTTGGACATTACCAAAGGTACCAGAACAAATGTGTTCTTTAGAGAGAAAATAAGAGTCATATAAAGATAGCTGTCTCTCAATAAAAAATGTGTTCCCTGAACATGATGATATCATGACAGAAATAATCCTCAACGTCAATATGAAGTGTGAAATCACATCATGTCATGTTGCCTTAAACAATGAAAGGTGTTGCTCTCTAACAAGGCCGAGCATGGAACACATACAGTATACCTAAAACCAAATTGAAATTGATATAAAAAAGGTCCCTAGTTCTACCAAATTGAAAATGCATTGCAGAATAGTATCCTGTATAGTCCTCCGTTCCGACTATCATTCAGTTGCAGGCAGAGAGAGATCATATAGATATGATAAGAATGAAGGGTGCGGGTCACGGCAAGATTACTGCCTCAGAGATGACAGCTAAACATCTGAGAGATTCAGAAAGATTAAATAGGATGGAGGTGATAGAGGTTCACCTACAGATGGACAACTTCTACCTCTCCACTGACCTCTCATCTCAGGCAGAATCATAAAGCCTTACATCCCTCCCAAAACTATTTACCACCTTGACCCCTTTCATATTTTCATATCACTTCCCCCATTACCCTCAACTCACTCAGACATTTGAACCCCTCTAATCCGATCAAAACAGTTTGCCCTTTCATATCTCTAACTCACTCAAAACATCTATCACTTCAACACTTCCTGAAGCATTATGTCCATAAATTCCTCAATAGTTTGCACCTTTCTCACTTAAATGCTTCAACCCATCTATCATTTACAAACCTCTAACCCTGTTATATCTCAACCACTACAGCAAGTCCTTCAAATCCTTCAATCCCATCTACTCCTACTGGAAACTTTTGCCGTTCACTCTGACCGATCTCCTACATCAATCCACTCAACCTTCGACTGGACATCTCCATCCCAAGCCACCAATAGCTCCCCCTTCTGTTCTCTTTCTTCCCTAACCCTATCACTCTTTCACTCCCACCTTCATTCCAAATATCGCCCTCCCCATAACCCTCCTTCCCCATCTTTAACCTTCTCCATGTCTATGGCAATCAATTTTCTCTTTCTTTCACCCTTACATTTTTGTAATTTTGCAGATGCTCTTATCCAGAGCGACTTACAGTAGTGAGTGTATAATTGTCAGTTATCAGTTGCCGAATTCATCTGTCTTTCCAGACGTTTGGGAGATGGGACTCTTGAATCAGCCATTGAGGACTTGTGGCTTTGTAATTGTAGTTTGTCCTTCTCCTGGACTGGCTACCTGCCAGAGTTTGAGAGGCCAGTCTACCCTCAATTTTTCTGTAACCCTGGGTGGGGGCCCTAACCGAGTGCTATCAGGCAGCAAAGCAAAGCAGAGCAAAGCTAGTATGGCATAGCAAAGCAATTCTACCCACTATGCTTCCTTACATCTTTCAGCTCGCTCCAACCATCACACCCTTCAATCAACATCGACCAACCCCTCTAAGTCCTTCTAAACCAACACACTCTGGACCATAGGCTAATGAGGATTAACCCTCATACTACTAACATATTGGACATGCATGGATGACCAACAGGGTTAATTTTACCCCCCATAAATAAAAATATGAACTTTACTTTAAATAATGTTATCTGAAATAAAAAAGTACCAAAACATAGTGTTATTTTAGCAGAATGACAGTTCATTTGCATATTTGGTAAAAATTGATTTATTTGCCCCACACCCAGCATAGCTGCTACTGACACAATGGGAGTGGTAGGGCCTATGGCAAGATTCTTCAAAAAGCCTTCCCAAATCCTCAAAATCACTTCAAACCAAATGGTATAGCAACCCAAATACCATAACAAGTTGCACATAAAGAATATTGGAGAATCTGATATTTGATGTGACAATCTCAATGGTTGTACAGTCGTCTCAAATAAAACTGAAGGACCTCTGCTTTACTGTGGACCCTGATCTCTCTTTCGACTAACATATAAAAAATATTTCAGCTTTTTTCCATCTTTGTAACATTGCAAAAATTGGAAAAGTTTTGTCTAGCAATAACGCCGCAAAAGTTACTCCATGCTTTTGCCACTTCAAGACTAGACTACCTCAATGCTCTACTCCTGGTGAAAACACAAAATAAGCTTCTGCTAGTGGTAAATTATATCATATCACCTCAGTGCTACACTGGCTTCCTGTTAGGGTTAGGGCTGATATAAAAGTTGTACTGCTAACCTACAAAGCATTACATAGACTTGCTCCTGCCTATCTCTCCGATCCTGGTGCAGACGCCTACACATACGCTATGGTGAAAAGACGCAGGCCTGCTTATTGTTCCTAGAAATTCAAAGAAAACAGCTGGAGGCAGGAATTTCTTCTATAGAGCTCAATGTTTATGGAATGGTCATTTTAATTTTACCCCCTTTTCTCCTCAATTTCATGATAGCCAATTATGATCCAATTACGATCTTGTCTTATCGCTGCAACTCCCCAACGGGAGTTGAGAGAGAGAGGTGGAGGTCGAACCATGCGTTCTCCAAAATATGACCAGCCGAGCCGCGCTGCTTCTTAATACCCGCTCGCATAACCCGGAAGCCAGCCGCATCAATGTGTCAGAAGAAACACCGTTCAACTGATGACTAAAGTTAGCTTGCAGGCACCCGTCCCACCACAGGGAGTCAGCAGAGCGCAATGAGCCAAGTAAAGACCCCCTACCAAAATCTCCCCTAACCCAGACGACACTGGGCCATTTGAGTGCCGCCTTATGGGACTCCCAGCCATGGCCGGCAAACATTGAAGTCTTGACTGATCTCTTCAGCAGGTCATATGATTGAGTGAATTCTGGCCCAAAGGTGCAAAGGTGGACGGCAAGGCACTGGAGTGACGAACCCCCCTTGAAGTCTTTTGCTGGCCCGGCTCAACTCTCTCCACTGGGATACTCTGCCTCTGACCCTATAACAGGGGCTATATTACTGGCTTGATATTGCCCTTCCATGCCGTCCCTAGGAGGGGTGCATCATGTCTTGCCAGGCTTTTTTTGCGCTCCCTCAGGCTTGTGTGGTGGGGGAGATCTTCGTGGGCTATACTCTTCCTAGTGGTATGTTGATTTCCCTCTCGTGGTGTGGGAGCTGTGCTTTGTAAAAGTGTGTGGGGTTATATCCTGCCTGGTTGGCCCTGTCTGGGGGTATCGTGTGTCCCCGACCACCCCCCCCCCCTCAGTCCCCGGTATCTATTATCTATGCTGCAATAATCTATAATCTAATAATCTAGGGTCAGTCCTATTTTGTGTATTTCCACTGTTTTATCTGGTGTAAAAGTTCCATTACAGTCCTTTAGAAACATGTCAAACGATGTATTGAATCAATCTTTACGATGTTTTCAACATAAAACATCAATAATGTTCCAACCGGAGAATTCCTTTGTCTTCAGAAAAGCATTGGAACAAGAGGTAACTCTGTCGGGAGCGTGCGTCATGAGACCAAGGCTGCCAGACAACTGACTCAAAGAGGTCTCATGAGCGCCTCCTTTATAGTAGAATCCTCATTCAAGTTTTTAAAGACGGTTGACATCTAGTGGAAGCGGTAGCAAGTGCAACTTTATCCCTATCTCAATGTGTATTCGGTAGGCAAAAGCTTTGAAAAACTACAAACCTCAGATTTTTCTCAGGTTTTCGCCTGCCATATGAGTTCTGTTATACTCACAGACATCATTCAAACCGTTTTACATTTTCAGAGTGTTTTCTATCCAATACTGATAATACTATGCATATATTAGCATCTATTAGCAGCTATTCATCCAAAAGTGAAAATACTGCCCCCTATTCCAAAAAGGTTAAGTATGCGCCCTGTAAATCTCTATCTCTTTCTTTCTCTTGCGGTCTCTCTCTCACCTGCCAGAGATCCTGAGCCCTAGGACCATACCTGGCCTGACGACTCCTGGCTGTGCCCATCCCCAGTCCACCTGGTCATGCTGCTGATTTAGTTTCTGAAACCTGATCTGTTCACAGGATGTGCTACTTCATCGTGCTGCTGATCCAGTTTCTGCTGTTCTGCCTGTGGCTATGGAACCCTGTCCTGAATGCTTGGCTATGAAATGCCAACTGACATTTACTCATGTTGCACCCTCTCTAACCACTGGAATTAGTATTTGAGCCTGGTAGACATCTGGAATTTCGAACATCTGGAAGAACTATCTAGCCTTAATGGCCGTATACTCTTATAATCTCCGCTGGTACAGCCAGAAGATGACTGGCCACCCTTCAGAGCCTGGTTCCTCTCTAGATTTCTTCCTAAGTTCTTGCCTTTCTAGGGAGATTTTACTAACTCCCGTGCTTCTAAATCTGCAGTGCTTGCTCTTTGGGGTTTTAAGGTTTCTGTATAAGCACTTTGTGATCTGCTGATGTACAGTAAAAGGGGCTTTATAAATACATTTGATTGACATAGTGATTCCCAGAACTGTCTTCTTCTAGCCTAGATGATGTGTTTATATTTTTTAAATGCAATCTTTCTTGTCTGTATATGTAGGCTACTGTAAGTGAGAAACAGTAGTGACGTAATGACCTTGGCACTGTGGGTGTAGAATCAGTCTTGTTTTTTGGAGACAATGCAGTTGTCCTATGTCGAACCCCACAGCTATAATCTTTACCTCACCCAGAAACAGTAGATCTAGCTCCTTTGTTGACTTTCCCTCTTTGGTTAATCAGCTATAAAGCTTTCCTTACACTCTTATGTATTCTCTCCTTCCTTCTTCCGTTGTTCTTTTTCTCTTCATTCCATTGCCTTATACTCTCCTTTGTCTTCTTTCCTTCTTTCTTCCCTTCTTTTTTCTTCATACCATGCCCTTTAGATTTGCAGGAGAGGTCAGAGAGGAGGCAGTACTCATGGCTACATATTATGGAAGGATGAAGGGGATGGAGTTGGTAACAAATAGGAGGAATGAGGGTGTATTTTTGTTTGTCTCACCACGTAATAAATGATAGGTAGTAATTGGTAAACAAAAAAGACTGCCTCACACATGCACACAAACCCCCAAGCCAAGAAACCTTTATTTAACTTGGCAAGTCAGTTAAGAAAAAATTCTTATTTACAATGACGGCCTACCACGGCCAAACCTATGGGGCTCCCAATCACGGCCGAATGTGAAACAGCCTGGATTCAAACCAGGACTGTAGTGACGCCTCTTGCACTGAGATGCAGTAACTTAGACCGCTGCGCCACTCGGGAGCCCCAGTATATTGTTACAGTATAGAATAATTAAATTGTTTTGAAAACTGATTATAAACTGACTTGGTGGGTGGAAATAATGTGAAATTCACTCGTTTCATAATTTCTCTTTTGAGACGCTCACAACACACTTGGGAAGTAATTCCAAGGACATGCGTTACGTCCGTCGTTGAATGAGTGAGACCAATGCGCAGTGTGGAAAGTGTTCATCGTACTTTATTAAAAGAAGACCAAAATATAAACGACTGTAAGGCTCTGTAGTGCTAAAAAGCAACTATACAAAGACAAGATGCCACAAACTAGGGTGGAAAACAGGCTGCCTAAGTATGATTCCCAATCAGAGACAATCATAGATAGCTACCTCTGATTGGGAACCCTACCTGGCCAACAAAGAAATAGAAAACTAGAATGCCCACCCAAATCACACCCTGACCTAACCAAATAGAGATATAAAAAGGCTCTCTAAGGCCAGGGCATGACTATGAGCCTATGTTGGAAAGTATTGGGAAGGAAACCAAAGTCTCATTTGCCACAAATTAATACTTGTTAATGGCTTTGTTAAAATTCAACAAAAACACAATATTCACAGAATTAATTATGCAAATGATTAATGGATTAATGGATGAATCATTTAAAGGATAATTTTTTTCTACTCTCACTTACCGTAAATCTTCCATATTTTCTCCAATACTAGATGAAAACCAGCTATGAATGTATCATTTCCAAGCAATAACAAAGTAGTGTACACAACTTCAAGACTCTGGGCAGCCAGTTATACAGTATATAATAATTAAAAAAGGATTCATAGTGTGGCGAAATCTACTCGGAGCCTTCACCGTGCGCTGTCACTTTAAGAGCGCATGAGCAGTAAGGAAGGAGGAAATAAAGAGAGCTTGTTCAGCTGTTTGGGGAGGAACTCTTGGGTGGCGCGACAGTTTGATTGTGTGTGCTGTGCTGCAGAAGTTTTGTTTGTTTTCAGCGTTTGTAGTTCATAAAGTATTTAACTCAATCATCGGTGTGATCGCTTTAGATCGTGGTTGTTTTTGTTTGGGACTGCGCGCGTTATGGATCGCATGGATTAGTAGCAACATTGTTGCGAAGCTTTAACAAACAAACCAACAAACCATCGGACAGTCAGACACCGGCAGGCCTGAAGACCACAGCTAAGATTTATCTTTTTCTCTCTCTTTCTCTTCGCTCTCATTCCAGTGCTTTACCCTGCAACAGACTCTCTATTTGTTAAATGCACTGCCCATCGAAGTTCATTAGAGCTGGACTATTATTTCCCTGCCAGAAGTATTTGGATGGACATTTTAGTAGATTACTTGCAAGCTGTATATTATGTGAACTGTATTGAGGTGGGGTGTACTAATGACATGTGGCCGAGAAGACTGTGGACATTTTTAAGGCCTTTGTTGTGTCGCCGAACACCCCCACATTCATACCCTCTGCACTCACCCACTAGAAAATAATACAGATTATTGCAAATCCTATGTTGATGACTGGGTTCGTTCTTGTATGAAGTTGCTGTTGAATTGCTCTGCCATTATTAGTATTTATTATTGTATTTTCATTTGACACTCTTATGAGGTATTCTTGTTTCCAGTGGTTACAATAGAGCCCTGTGCTTGTGATGTGGGTTTTATATGGTGTGTATTCTTTTTTCTCTCCACTGGCTATCTGGTAAACAGGCTACACTCTAGGCAGTCTCTTCTGCTGATGTGTGTGGGTCTGGTAGTGGTACTCTCTCTATTCTACTCTTTTCCTTTCGGCAGGGTTAATACCTGCCTGGTGCCCGAACAAAATCTTTCTTTACCCCTCTCTTAATAAATACCGCTACAGAATTGGCGCCCGAGCAGGGACTTGAAGAGAAACACCCATGACACCATCCACACAAGGTTGAATCATGTCTTTTGTTGGAACCCCATACTGTGTCAATGTGGACACACCTGATGGTAATCATGTTCGGGATTCTTTCATTGTGGAAGGACTCGATGAACTAATGGAGTTGGATAGCACTGCCCCTAATCCCCAGGCTTCTGGCTCACCTATAACATCTCCACCATTACCCTCCCCTCAAACCCTTCCGGTTACCCTGTCCAGAGAGACTGGGAGAGGTGTCTCTGTGATCACTGGACAACTGGAACATCAATGGACACACAACAATCATAGTTTGACAATGCAGGAGAATGCCATTCGCAAACTCAGTGAATGTGTGGAGGCTCATCAGACAGATGTGCAGAGGAGGTTGGATTACCTTCCCTGTCAAATGGAGAAAAACCAACAACAAATTGTTCAGAGACAGAAATATTTGCAAGATTCTCTGAAGCAGGATATTCAAGGAAAACTGCACCGGTTCAAAACACAAATGGAAACTAACCATCATCAAGTCATAATCTTTCTTGAGGAGGAACAAAAACAGAGGGCAGAGGAGTCTGCCTCTGTTGTGAAGGGAGTGTGTTCTTATCTGAAGGAAGTTCTGGAGGACATGAATAACTCTCTCACAGGGGAACTACGATGTCTGATTGAACAGACTCAAAAGGACACCGTTAATGAGATGGAAAAAGCACAGAAGGCCACAGACCTTCAACTGGAAGGGCTGCACCAGGAGGTAATACAGTGCTTTTCCCTTCTGGACAAATCTTCTGCACCTCCCTCAGGTTTTACCTCTGCCACTGGCTTGGCCAGTAAGGGAATAGGAACAGGTAGCACTACAAAACCCCCTCTGAAGATATTGTTAAACAACAGAACTCCCTCTGCCACTGTCATGCCTCCTATAGAGCGCTCCCTCCCTATAAAACTACTTTTCCCCACTTTTGGAAGTCCAGAAGATGATGTTGATCCACTGTTTTTCTTATCTAAGTGTAATGATTTTCTTTCTATCCGGCCCCTTACTGACTTGGAGGTTCTTGCCACCCTCCGCAGTGTTCTCCATGGTACAGCAAGAGACTGGTGGGAGATAGCCCGTGAACATGTGTCAACCTGGGAGGAGTTTCAAAAAATATTCCTCTTAGCCTTCCTTTCAGAGGACTATGGGGATGAACTGGCGGAACGTGTTCGTAACAGAGTCCAGGGTGAAGCAGAGCCAATACGGGACTTTGCCTTCTCCTATCGAGTTGTATGTAGGAGATGGAAGGCTGACATTACTGAGCAGGAAATGGTCAAACTCCTTCTTAAGAACATGGTTCCCCGCCTTGCTAGTCAACTTCGAGAACGTGTGCAAAATGTGGATGATCTGGTGCGTCTTGGGACTCAGTTTGAGAAGGACTGGAAGCAGCACCTCAACTAAAAACACCGTTCCCTCATCCCAGTATACCCATAACTCTTCTGGGGCTAAACCGTCTCAGATATTTGTACCCAAGAACCAGGACAAAAGTCTAGTTATGTGTTGGAGGTGTAGAGTCCAACATCCTCCAGATTCTTGCCCGCTCTATGTCCAGCGTCAGGATTCAGGAAAAGGTAAGAAAGGACCGAAGACTGAAAGTCTATACAGGCGTGGTGGCTTGCATACAATTCGGTCAGCCTTAATGCCCACCATGAAGCCTTTAGACAGCACAGCTAGCGGTCTTATTCCTATTCCGCAACAACTATTGGTTCCTCTGACTGTTAGGAACTGGAGAGGGAAGGCCATAATCGACACAGGTGCATCTTACACCCTGATGCAAGAGGCCCTGTGGCAGAACATGGCATTACCTCATGAGGAGCTACGAACATGGGAGGAGGGACCATTGTACTTGGCCAATGGAGAACCTACCACCCCCTTGGGCTGGATTAGTATAATAATAAAACTGCATGGTGAGACTATTAATCTTCCTGTGGCAATACTTGCAGATTCAAGCCTTGCATTTGCTGTAGTCCTTGGCCTAGACTTCCTGTTCTTCAGTGGACTGACCATCTCTATGTCGAACCCTCCTATCGGCTACACTCTGACTATTCTCAGCCTCAACCATTTCAACCTGGTAATGCACTGATTTCAGGTTGGAGCCTGCTAGATTATGCAGAGTCCTGACAAGGTCAAGTCAGAGACAGAGAAAATATAAAGAGACAAAGAAAAAAACATGTTCCACCAGTGAAGTCTGAGAACCCAACTATCACCCTGATTACCGCCGTACCCCCCTTCTATCCGAGAGCAAAAACAAACCTGATGCGGATTTCTACATCAAACAAGCAGTGGAACAGGCATATCTGTCGGATGATGAAAGGTGGCAGCTCTCCCAGATGTTGGACGTGAACAGTGAGGTCTGTACTCTTACACTTGGCCGTACAACCGTCTTCAAACACAAAATCTATACCCGGCATGAGGTCCCCATTAAGCAGCGTCCCTACAGGCTGTCCCCCGCCAAACTGGCAATTCTCAATGAACAGCTTAAAAGCGTGTTGGAGAATGGAATTGTGGAACCTTCTTTTTCCGGATGGGCTTCTCCGGTTGTCCTGATTCCTAAGAAGGATGGTGGATATCGATTCTGTGTGGACTACAGGAAGCCGAATGCCATAACAGAAAGCGATGCCTACCCTCTACCAAACATAAATGACATACTGGAATCTCTGGCAGGAGCATCCATCTTTAGTAATCTGGATCTGAACAGTGGCTATTGGCAGGTGTCAATGGATCCCGCTAGTCAGGACAAGACTGCCTTTGTCACCCCTGCTGGTTTGTACTCCTTCAAAGTCATGCCTTTTGGTTTGAAGAATGCTCCAGCAACCTTCCAACGGTTGATGGAGACTGTCCTGGGAGATCTGAGGGGTAGAAATTGTCTCGTGTATCTGGATGACATCATAATCTACTCCTCTGTTGCGGATCATCTGCAAGACATTCAGTCCGTCTTCAACAGACTAAAGGCTGCAGGTTTGACCTTGAACTTGAAGAAGTGTCGTTTCTGTCTGCCAGAACTCAAGTTCCTTGGTCATGTGGTTAATGCTGAAGGTATCCATGCAGATCCAGCCAAAGTTGCAGCCGTGCAGGAATTCCCAATTCCCACATCCCTCAAGGCTGTTCAGCGGTTTCTGGGTATGGCTGGATGGTACCACAGGTTTGTGCCTGATTTTTCAAAGGTAGCTGAACTTTTCACACCTTTCTTATTAAGGTGGTTGAGATTCCAATGGACCCCTGCATGCCAAGGTGCATTTGAAGCACTCGAAAACAGTCTAATTACTCCTCCAGTGCTTGGACATCCTAACCTGAATGCTCATTTCATTGTGTACACGGATGCAAGTCAAACAGGACTTGGAGCAGTCTTGGCTCAACAAACAGGACTTGGAACAGAAGAAGTTCTTGCCTATGCAAGTCGCACCCTTAATTCAGCCGAGAGGAATTATTCAACTACTGAAAGGGAGTGCCTCGCTGTGGTCTGGGCTTTGGAGAAATGGAGCTACTACTTGGAGGCAAAGATCTTCACCGTTGTCACAGACCATGCTGCTCTGCAGTGGGTTCTGGCATCAGGCAAGGCCAACAGCCGTCTTATTCGCTGGTCTATCAGACTGCAGAAGTTTGACTTCATCATTGAGTATCGCAAAGGAAAACTGAACGTTGTACCAGATGCCCTTTCTCGGATTACAGAGACTGCCAATGTTTGTCCTCCCTTGTGCAGTACTTATACTACCGCTAAATGTCTGGATGATTCCTTTCCTCTGGATGATGAGAGTGTATGGAGAGCACAGCAGAAGGATGCTGCCATCATGGCGATCCACAAGAGTCTGTCTGAAGAAGACTCCAAGAGTCGCTTCAAAGATAAGTATAGCATAATTCAGGATAAAGTGTATCGAAAAACTCCAAGAGGAGATGGAATACACAGCACCCATTTTCGCGTCTTCATTCCCTCTACATTGTGTGACCAGATAATCCAAGCTTATCATGCCAATCCCATGAGTGGCCATCTTGGAGTTTTTAAAACTTATCGAAGACTACAAGAGGTGGTTTACTGGCCAGGCATGTGGGTTGATACCCGGAAGTTTGTACAGCAGTGTGAAGTCTGCCAGAAATACAAACCAGACATTGGCAGACCTGCCGGGAAAATGCAGCAGACTGTGGTGAACCATCCAAATGAAATGTTGGGAATTGACCTCATGGGACCTTTTCCTCCCAGCCGGGGGACACGGAATGAATTTTTATTGGTGGCAGTGGACTACTACACACACTGGGTGGAGTTGTTTCCCCTCTGCAAAGCTACTGCATCAGCCATTGCTCTAATTTTGCGAAGGGAGGTTTTTACCAGATTTGGAATTCCAGACCAAATCCTCTCTGACTGAGGTCCGCAGTTCATATCAGGAATCTACAAAGAGCTCTGTACCTACTGGGGTGTAATTGCCAAGTTGACCACAGCCTATCATCCTCAGACCAACCTGACCGAGAGGGTAAACCGAACGCTGAAGGGGATGATTGCTTCATTCATGGGGGATCAGCACACAAGGTGGGATCAGCATCTCCCTGAATTTCGCTTTGCACTGAACTCTGCCATGCAGGAGACTTCTGGGGTCACTCCCGCCGAACTCCACCTAGGAAGACCACTAAAAGGTCCGATGGACAGGGTCTTGCAAAGTTCGAATGTTTCACCTGACTGCCCAGCGTTTGATGCCGTACAACACCACCACACCTTGCTAGCCAGAGTGGAGGCCAGCAAAACCAAAGCCAAACAACGACAGCTGAGAAACTATGACAAACATAGACGAGACGTGTGTTTTCCACCCCGGTCTCGTGTCTGGGTACGTTCACATCATCTGTCAAAGGCGTCTAAGAAGTTCACTGCCAAGCTAGCTTCGAGATGGAAAGGTCCATACCGTGTAGTGCAGCAGTTGGGACCAGTGAACTACTTGGTCTGTTTGGAGGACACTGGGGAAAATGTCAGGACAGTGCATGTTGTTGACCTAAAGCCCTGCTACCCTACGGCAGAAGAGCTGGATCGCAGGCAAAAGCAACACCTGCAGGACCTCTTCGTGGAGGACTCTGATGAGGAGGACTTCCCTGGTTTTGTGTAGCAGGAACATGAACCTGTCAATGCCTGCATCCTCTCTGTTTCTACAGGCATTGTTTTTTTCATGGGGGGAGGAGTGTGGCGAAATCTGCTCGGAGCCTTCACCGTGCGCTGTCACTTTAAGAGCGCATGAGCAGTAAGGAAGGAGGAAATAAAGAGAGCTTGTTCAGCTGTTTGGGGAGGAACTCTTGGGTGGCGCGACAGTTTGATTGTGTGTGCTGTGCTGCAGAAGTTTTTTTTTTTTCAGCGTTTATAAACTACAAAGTATTTAACTCAAACAAACAAACCAACAAACCATCGGACAGTCAGACACCGGCAGGCCTGAAGACCACAGCTAAGATTTATCTTTTTCTCTTTCTCTTCGCTCTCATTCCAGTGCTTTACCCTGCAACAGACTCTATTTGTTAAATGCACTGCCCATCGAAGTTCATTAGAGCTGGACTATTATTTCCCTGCCATGTCATGTTTGTCATTTATTATCATGTCTTGTCCCTGTGCTCCCCATGCTATTCGTTTCCCTCTGCTGGTCTTATTTGGTTCTTTCCCTCCTTCTATCCCTCACTCTCCCCCTCCCTCTCTCCCTCTGCTGTCATGTTTTTCATTTATTATCGTTCTTGTTCCTGCTCCCAGCTGTTCCTATTCCCCTAATCATCATTTAGTCTTCCCACACCTGTTCCCGATCCTTTCCCCTGATTAGAGTCCCTATTTATTCCTTTGTGATCCGTTCCTGTCCCGTCGGTTCCTTGTATTGTATTCACCATGCTGTGATTCGTTTCGCCCTGTCCTGTCGTGTTTTTGCTGTGATTGTGTATCGCCCTGTCCTGTCGTGTTTTTTGCCTTCATCAGATGCTGCGTGTGAGCAGGTGTCTCTGTCGACTACGGCCTGCGCCTACCCTGTCGACCTGCAGTCTGTGGCCGCTTCTCCAGTTATTTCCCCTCTACAAGTCTAGAGGATTTCTGTTATTCCCTGTTTGGACTTAAATAAACTCTGTTTCTGTTAAGTCGCTTTTGGGTCCTCTTTCACCTGCATGACATGCCAGAAGTATTTGGATGGACATTTTAGTAGATTACTTGCAAGCTGTATATTATGTGAACTGTATTGAGGTGGGGTGTACTAATTACATGTGGCCGAGAAGACTGTGGACATTTTTAAGGCCTTTGTTGTGTCGATGAACACCCCCCCCACATTCATACCCTCTGCACTCACCCACTAGAAAATAATACAGATTATTGCAAATCCTATGTTGATGACTGGGTTCGTTCTTGTATGAAGTTGCTGTTGAATTGCTCTGCCATTATTAGTATTAGTACTATTGTATGAGGTATTCTTGTTTGGGTTACCCCTGTGCTGTGATGTGGGTTTTATATGGTGTGTATTCTTTTTTCTCTCCACTGGCTATCTGGTAAACAGGCTACACTCTAGGCAGTCTCTTATAATAATAATATATGCCATTTAGCAGACGCTTTTATCCAAAGCGACTTGCATACATTCTACGTAGGGTGGTCCCGGGGATCGAACCCACTACCCTGGCGTTACAAGCGCCATGCTCTACCAACTGAGCTACAGAAGGACCACGCTTCTGCTGATGTGTGTGGGTCTGGTAGTGGTACTCTCTCTATTCTACTCTTTTCCTTTCGGCAGGGTTAATACCTGCCCGGCGCCCGAACAAAATCTTTCTTTACCCCTCTCTTAATAAATACCGCTACAATATTTACTTAGGCCCTGATTCCGACCCAATTTAAGCATGCGTAGATGGAACGTAATTCCCTTTTTATGCACAATCTGACCTTGAACTACTCATTTAGTTGGAGATCGAACAAATTAAGGTGCCTCTACAGATATGCAGTATTCTGACCTTGACTTAATTCCCTAATAATTCCACCACCAAGGTCTAGTTAACCTACTGGTTCCTAGTGGAAAAAGTATGTACTTAATATTTTCAAATAGAAACAACAGGTGAAGGCCGTTGCGGAAGCTCCTTCCTCACAGATCGCGAGTCAGCTGAGATCAATCTTAGGACTACTGACATACTACACAAAACTGTGTGCCAAACCTAGCTAACATGTTAAAGCCACTGCATGAACTTTTGAAAAATTGAAAACAGTGGAAGTGGACACACAGATGTGAGGAGACCTTCAAGAAAGTGAAAACAGCCTTAGCTCAGTCAGAGGCCCTAACCCACGTCAACCCCAACTTGCCATTATAGTTGGCATGCGATGGATCGCCTTATGGCATTGGTGTGGTTGTCTCACACATCATGCCATCAGGTGAAGAAAGGCCAATTGCTTTCGCATTACGGATCTTAAGTAAAGCCGAGAGCAATTATGCACTCGCCATTGTGTTTGGAGTTAACTTCACTAGGGTAGGGGGCAGCATTCGGAATTTTGGATGAAAAGCGTACCCAAATTAAACTGCCTGCTACTCAGGCCCAGAAGCTAGGATATGCATATAATTAGTAGATTTGGATGGCAAACACTCTATAGTTTCTACAACTGTTACATTATTTTATTTGAGTATAACAGAACTGATATGGCAGGCACAAACCTGAGGAAACTCTAACCAGGACGTTCTATTATTTTGAAAGGCTGTTGTTTTCATTGAAAGCCTATCCACTATACAAAGACTTAGGACCCAGTTCACGAGCTCTATGGCTTCTTCTACATGTGTCCAGTCTTTAGGCATTGTTTCAGGCTTTTACTCTGAAAAATGAGGGAGATATAGCACTTTCAATGAGAGACCAGTGGAAATTTCCAGACATCACCTGATTGGGAAAGCGCATTTCTTGTTTCTCCTTTCCTATTGACGAAGCTTTTGTCCAATTGATATTAAACATGGTTTGGCATGTTTATACAAAAATATATTGTACTTTTTAAAAACTTTTCGTCTGGACTTAGTGCCCGCACCTTGTGCATTCGGATTACTGGACAAAACGCATGAAAATAAAGGAGGTTTTTGATCATAAAGAGGGATGTTATCTTCTTATGGCTGCAGGGGCAGTGTTGAGTAGCTTGGATGAGAGGTGCCCATAGTAAACGGCCTGCTCCTCAGTCATAGTTGCTAATATTTGCATGGTATTATTAGTATTGTATAGAAAACACCCTGAAGTTTCTAAAACTGTTTGAATTGTGTCTGTGAGTATAACAGAACTCATATTGCAGGCAAAAACCTGAGAAATTCCACTTCCTGTTTTGAGGTGACAGATTTTCAACCAAGCTCTCATTGAAATTACAGCGAGTTATGGATGAGTTCTCCCTTCCTATGCCTTCCACTAGATGTCAACAGTCAATTAAACTTTGTCTTATGACTCTAATGAAGGGGGGTCAAATGAGACTGCCACGAGTTGACCATGCTTTCACCATGCGCGTTCACATGGGAAGGACCTGCGTTCCACCGCTCATCTGAAGTCATTCTAATTCTCCGGTTGTTAACGTTAAGTACATCATTTTTTACATTTTTACATTTAAGTCATTTAGCAGACGCTCTTATCCAGAGCGACTTACAAATTGGTGCATTCACCTTATGACATCCAGTGGGACAGTCACTTAACAATAGTGCATCTAAAACTTAGGGGGGGTGGGGTGAGAGGGATTACTTAACCTATCCTAGGTATTCCTTAAAGAGGTGGGGTTTCAGGTGTCTCCGGAAGGTGGTGATTGACTCCGCTGTCCTGGCGTCGTGAGGGAGTTTGTTCCACCATTGGGGGGCCAGGGCAGCGAACAGTTTTGACTGGGCTGAGCGGGAGCTGTACTTCCTCAGTGGTAGGGAGGCGAGCAGGCCAGAGGTGGAGAAACAGTGCCCTTGTTTGGGTGTAGGGCCTGATCAGAGCCTGGAGGTACTGAGGTGCCGTTCCCCTCACAGATCGTAGGCAAGCACCATGGTCAATCTTGCGAGGACTGGAAGCCAGTGAACGGAGCAGCGGGGTGACGTGAGAGAACTTGGGAAGGTTGAACACCAGACGGGCTGCGGCGTTCTGGATGAGTTGAAGGGGTTTAATGGCACAGGCAGGAGCCCAGCCAACAAAGTTGCAGTAATCCAACGGGAGATGACAAGTGCCTGGATTAGGACCTGCGCCGCTTCCTGTGTGAGGCAGGGTCGTACTCTGCGGATGTTGTAGAGCATGAACCCAGGAACGGGCCATTGATGTTAGTTGAACGACAGGGTGTTGTCCAGGATCACACCAAGGTTCTTGGCGCTCTGGGAGGAGGACACAGTGGAGTTGTCAACCGTGATGGCGAGATCATGGAACGGGCAGTCCTTCCCGGGAGGAAGAGCAGCTCCGTCTTGCCGAGGTTCAGCAGGTGGTGAAGTCATCCACACTGATATGTCTGCCAGACATGCAGAGATGCGATTCGCCACCTGGTCATCAGAAGGGGGAAAGGAGAAGATTAATTGTGTGTCGTCTGCATAGCAATGATAAGAGAGACCATGTGAGGTTATGACAGAGCCAAGTGACTTGGTGTATAGCGAGAATAGGAGAGGGCCAAGAACAGAGCCCTGGGGGACACCAGTGGTGACTCGCCATTGCGTGGTGAGGAGACAGATTCTCGCCACGCCACCTGGTCACCTGTCAGGTAGGGCAATCCAAGCGTGGGCCGCGCCGGAGATGCCCAACTCGGAGAGGGTGGAGAGGAGGATCTGATGGTTCACAGTATGAAGGCAGCCGATAGATCTAGAAGGATGAGAGCAGAGGAGAGAAGTTAGCTTTAGCAGTGCGGAGCGCCTCCGTGATACAGAGGAGAGCAGTCTCAGTTGAATGACTAGTCTTGAAACCTGCATTTGGATAAGAAGGTCATTCAGAGAGATTAGCGGGGAGCTGGCCAAACACGTTCAAGAGTTTTGGAGAGAAAAGAAAGAAGGGATACTGGTCTGTAATTGTTGACATCGGAGGGATCGAGTGTAGGTTTTTTCAGAAGGGGTGCAACTCTCGCTCTCTTGAAGACGGAAGGGACGTAGCCAACGGTCAGGGATGAGTTGATTGAGGTGAGGTAGGGAGAAGGTCTCCGGAAATGGTCTGGAGAAGAGAGGAGGGGATAGGGTCAGCGGGCACAAACCGTGAGGAAGATTTCATCTGGAGAGAGAGGGAGAAAGAGGTCAGAGCATAGGGTAGGGCAGTGTGAGCAGAACCAGCGGTGTCGTTTGACTTAGCAAACGAGGATCGGATGTCGTCGACCTTCTTTTCAAAATGGTTGATCCAGTCATCTGCAGAGGGAGGAGGGGGGGGAGGGGGCGGAGGATTCAGGAGGGAGGAGAAGGTGGCAAAGAGCTTCCTAGGGTTAGAGGCAGAAGCTTGGAATTTAGCGTGGTAGAAAGTGGCTTTAGCAGCAGAGACAGAGGAGGAAAATGTAGAGAGGAGGGAGTGAAAGGATGCCAGGTCCGCAGGGAGGCGAGTTTTCCTCCATTTCCGCTCGGCTGCCCGGAGCCCTGTTCTGTGAGCTCGCAATGAGTCATCGAGCCACGGAGCGGGAGGGGAGGACCGAGCCGGCCTGGAGGATAGGGGACATAGAGAGTCAAGGGATGCAGAGAGGGAGGAGAGGAGGGTTGAGGAGGCAGAATCAGGAGATAGGTGGGAGAAGGTTTGAGCGGAGGGAAGAGATGATAGGATGGAAGAGGAGAGAGTAGCGGGGGGAGAGAGAGCGAAGGTTGGGACGGCGCGATACCAT
The DNA here is from genome assembly GCF_021184085.1 of Oncorhynchus gorbuscha. Classification (NCBI taxonomy): domain Eukaryota; kingdom Metazoa; phylum Chordata; class Actinopteri; order Salmoniformes; family Salmonidae; genus Oncorhynchus; species Oncorhynchus gorbuscha. The sequence goes on along the minus strand of NC_060193.1, from coordinate 33,072,930 downwards.
CCAGTAGGGGCAGTGTGGGAGGTGTTGGATGAGAGCGAGAGGGAAAAGGATACAAGGCAGTGGTCGGAGACTTGGAGGGGAGTTGCAATGAGGTTAGTGGAAGAACAGCATCTAGTAAAGATGAGGTGTTTGCCTGCCTTGTGAGTAGGGGGGAAGGTGAGAGGGTGAGGTCAAAAGAGGAGAGGAGTGGAAAGAAGGAGGCAGAGAGGAAAGAGTCAAAGGTAGACGTGGGGAGGTTAAAGTCGCCCAGAATGTGAGAGGTGAGCCGTCCTCAGGAAAGGAGCTTATCAAGGCATCAAGCTCATTGATGAACTCTCCGAGGGAACCTGGAGGGCGATAAATGATAAGGATGTTAATGAAAGGGCTAGTGACTGTGACAGCATGGAATTCAAAGGAGGCGATAGACAGATGGGTAAGGGGAGAAAGAGAGAATGACCACTTGGGAGAGATGAGGATGCCCGGTGCCACCACCCCGCTGACCAGACGCTCTCGGGGTGTGCTGAACACGTGGGCGGATGAAAATAAGTAGGTAGCAGTGTTGTCTGTGGTGATCCATAAAGTCGAGGGACTGGAGGGAGGCATGGGCTGAGATGAACTCTGCCTTGTTGACCGCAGATTGGCAGTTCCAGAGGCTACCGGAGACCTGGAACTCCACGTGTCGTGCGCGCTGGGACCACCAGAGTAGGGTGGCCGCGGCCACGCGGTGAGGAGCGTTTGTATGGTCTGTGCAGAGAGGAGAGAACAGGGATAAACCGACACATAGTTGACAGGCTACAGAAGAGGCTACGCTAATGCAAAGGAGATTGGAATGACAAGTGGACTACACGTCTCGAATGTTCAGAACGTTAGCTTAGCAAGAATCTTATTGACTAAAATGATTAAAATGATAGTACTGCTGAAGTAGGCCAGCTGGCAGTGGGTGCGTTGTTGACACTACACTAATCAAGTTTCCGTTGAGTGTAATAGTTTCTGCAGTGTTGCTATTCGGGGGCTGCAGGCTAGCTAGCAGTGTTGTTTACGTTACGTTGCGTTAAAAGAACGACAATAGATGGCTAGCAAAAAACCTAGAAAATCGCTCTAGACTACACAATTATCTTTGATACAAAGACGGACAGATACGATCAAACAAATCAAACCGTTGTACTGTAATGAAAATGAAGTGAAAATGTGATACAACCTGTGAATGCGACCGGGAGTTGAGTTCTATACAGAAGACGTTGGCTAGCGTTGGCTAGCTGTTGGCTAGCTAGCAGAGTTGGCAGCTAGCAGAGTCACCTACGTTCGACAAAAGCTGGCTAAACTTTAAGATAATCTTAAGACTACACACTCTAAACCTAAACAACACAATTATCTTGGATACGATGGATGATACGAAGACAGCAAAGACAGCTGCTAGCTGACACTAAACTAATCAAGTCGTTCAGTTGAGTGTAACAGTTTCTCCAGTGCAGCTAATCAGTGGACGTTAGCTGGCTAGTGAAGAAGGACTACGTTGCGAAATACGATAATTACGCAATTATCTTTTGATACAAAGACGGCTATGTAGCTAGCTGAGAAGAAATTCTAAGATAAGACAAATCAAACCGTTGTGATATAATGAAATATAATGAAAAAGTTATACTACCCGTTGGAGCGACGTGCAGATGACATGTTTCTACTGACTGTTGGACGCGCTTTGTGACTTTGAAATTGTTTACCAAACACGCTAACCAAAGTAGCTAATTGGATGTAAATAACGGACAATTTTGAACAAATCAAGCATTTATTGTGGACCTGGAATTCCTAGGACAGCATTCTGATGAAGTTCATCAAAGGTAAGGAAATATTTTTTGAGTCATCATTCCGCCGCCACTGAGAAGACAGGTGCTTGAAGAACTCCATTCAGGGCACTGTGGCATGGTGCGAATGAAGAATATTGCCTCCAGCTACTTTTGGTGGCCTGGTCGGGACGCAGCTATCAACGACAAGATCAAGTCATTTTCCGCATGTCAAAAGATGAGGAGTGTGCCTCAGCTAGTGCCACTACACCCATGGGACTTCCCAGAGGAGCCTTGGCAGTGAGTCCACATAGACTATGCAGGCCCACTAGAGGATCATATGTTCTTAGTCGTTGTTGATGCACACAGCAAATGGCCTGAGGTCACAGTGATGAAGAGCACCTCAGAGGAGAGAACCATCGAAGAGCTACGGTCAATCTTCAGTCGCCTCGGCTTGCCAACACAACTCGTTAGTGATAATGGCCACCAACTGGTGTCTGAGTTCCGGTCATTCATGGAATAAAATGGAATTCAGCACATCAAGTCAGCGCCGTATTACCCTGCAACGAACTGCCTCGCTGACAGGTTAGTCCAAACGATGAAGCAAGCATTAAAATCATCAAAAGGGAGCGGCTCCCTCAATAGGCGTCTAAACAACTTCCTGTTAACCTACAGAAATATTCCCCACGCTACAACCAAAGTGGCACCCGCGTCAGCCATGATGAAAAGACCGATTCGCACGTGACTCGACCTCCTGAGACCTCCAAAGATGAGACAGGTTGTACAGACACAACAGAGATCACAGGTGGATAGACGGAGCAAAACATAGCTGGAGAGAGAGTTCTTGCTCAGAACTACTGCAAAGGTCCAAAGTGGATACCAGCCACAGTGGTTGCACAAACAGGGCCTGTGTCCTACACAGTTCACACACCGGAAAACATCTTCTGGAGGAGACATGTTGTAACGGTTTTGACTTGAGGTTATTATTTATAGGGGTGCCAGGTAGGTTGTGCCTACCAGAGAAAACATTGGTTTCTCCTTTTGGTTTGGGAGGGAATGAGTCCCATCTGGTCCGTCAAGTCTACACCAATACAAAGGACTTGGATGGACATAAACTTTTCATAAACCCTTAAAACATTGGAAAGAACTTCAAAAACAACTATATTCTTTTGCATGGGTTGTATTACCAACCCCAATGATTACACACACATATAATAATATAACACAATGAGTTCTGGTTCCTCCAGAAATGTCCTGTACCTCGGGCCTAAAAAGAGTCCTGCCCGGTAGAGTTCGGGGAACTCAAGTGACTTCTGTCACGCAATGTTTGTCCGTTCATTCCGTGTAGCGTAAACCCAGTATTAATCATACAATCAATATAACAATTATTTTACCACAGAACTTTAAAGCGTATCAACTCTTACTAAGTCCTCAACTACAACTAACTACATAAATCATCACAGTATACCTCACATTAAAACAAATGAAATACCGTATACAAAAAGGTTGTAGTCAGTCGGTCAGTCAGACAATCCAATCCGCCAACAGATTTCCAGCTGAGAAAGGCCACGAAGAACGGAGAGGTGTAGTCCACGGACGCAGAGTGGATCCGATCCTGGGTAAACTCTATTTAGGCTACAAAACACATGTTTAACGGCAACAAAACGACGGAAAATTGAAGCTTCGGAACTGACGGTTGATCATATCCTCATTCACGTCTCCATCAAACTCACTTTTGCGCAGCTGATGCTGGCTATTTAATTGGGAATTAAAGGGAAAGCACCCTATTGGAAGGAGAAGCACTGAGACGGTTCAGAAAAATTCAGGGCCGTCACAACGTGGATCACTGTTGCCAGGAACCAACCTCAGAGATGACTCCTGTCAAGTGACAAACCAAGATCAGATACTGGAGACCTACCATGACTATGAGCTATCATCTGAACATCCACTGCAGCAACTTACAAATGTAGAAAGTGCTCCAGACTCACCTTAATTAACCAGCCAGTGTGCCTACTCAGGGTATTGTTGCACCCCAGTCTGAGCATACACCATCACCACTCAGACTCAGAGATAATGTGACTGTAGACTCACCTGTACGTCGTCATTACCCTGCAAGAGAAAGATGAAAGACCCCTGACAGATTGACTATTTAGTTCAGACTAACCTCCGACATTCGGGCAGAATACACCCCAGGGTTAAGTCTGGGGACTGAGGTAGTCTACCCCTCTATCCCTAGTTTAGAAAAGGTTATTCTGAAAAGTTCATTAATTTACATTAAGATAACTTATATTTAAAAGAAAACAATAGGCAAAACAGTGAATATTTACTTTTTCCTTATGAGTCATCAAAGGTAAAGGGGGAGGAATATGCTGTGTATTGATATTCTACTTTTGTCCTTTTAGGGCACCTGTAACCCCCCCCATTGCAATACCTACGTTGAAATTCTTGGAATGTTCTTCCTGTGAAACACATTAAACAATGTCCAAGTTCATTTCTACTCCCGTCCTCATCAACCTTTTTTATTTTTTATTTTACCTTTATTTAACTAGGCAAGTCAGTTAAGAACAAATTCTTATTTTCAATGACCGCCTAGGAACACTGGGTTAACTGCCTGTTCAGGGGCAGAACGACAGATTTGTACCTTGTCAGCTTGGAGATTTGAACTTGCAACCCTCCAGTTACTAGTCCAACGCTCTAAACACTAGGCTACCCTGCTGCCCCGACCTACACACAAAACCTCAAAATAACAAAGGAAAACAGGTTTTTAGAATTTTTTGCAAATGTTTGAACAATATACAATGGAATTGAGCTCAGGTGCATCCTGATTCCATTTATCACCCTTGAGATGTTTCTACAACTTGATTGGACTCCACCTGTGGTAAATTAAATTGATTTGACATGATTTGGTCAGGCACACACCTGTCTATATAAGGTCCCACAGTTGATAGTGCATGTCAGAGCAAAACCCAAGCCATGAGGTAGAAGGAATTGTCCGTAGAGTGCTGAGACAGGATTGTGTCGAGGCACAGATCTGGGGTAAGGTACCAAAAAATTCTGCAGCATTGAAGGTCCCCAAGAACACAGTGGCCTCCATCATTCTTAAATGGAAGATGTTTGGACTCTCTAGAGCTGGCCGCCCAGTCAAACAGAGTCATCTTGGGAGAAGGGCCTAATAACCCGATGGTCACTCTGACAGAGCTCTAGAGTTCCTCCATGGAGATGGGAGCCACTCCGCAGTAACAGGCAAATGACAACCTGGTTGGAGTTTGCCAAAAATCACCTAAAAACAAGATTCTCTGGTCTTATGAAACCAAGATTGAACTCTTTGGCCTGAATGCCAAGCATCACATCTGGAGGAAACCTGGCACCATCTCTATGGAGCAGCATGGTGGTGGCAGCCTGCTCTTTATTGTCCTACATTTTCATAACTGTGACCTTAATTGCCTACTCTCTGTAAGCTGTTCGTGTTTTAGCAACTCTTCCACAGGTGCATGTTCACTAATTGTTCATTGAACAAGAATGGGAAACGGTGCTTAAACCCATTACAATGAAGATATGTGAAGTTATTTGGATTTTTACGAATTATCATTGAAAGACAGGGTCCTGAAAAAGGGACGTTTCTTTTTTTTTATCTACACAGTATCAGTCAAAACGTTGGACACACTCATTGAAGAGTTTTCCTTTTTGTATAATAATGTTGAAGACATCAAAACTAAATAAATATTTTTTATATTATGGACAGTTTAAAATATAGGCTAACTTGTATTATCATCTACATTTATGATGAGTATTTCTGTTTAATCATATGGCTATGCAAAATCACTGGATGTTTTTGGGAACTAGTGAATGTAACGCCCCATTGTAAACTCATATTTTGATAAATATTAACTTTATCAAACAAAACATACATGTATTGTGTAACATGAAGTCCTATGAGTGTCATCTGATGAAGATGATCAAAGGTTAGTGATGCATTTTATCTCTATTTGTGTTTTTTGTGACTCTGGCTGGCAAATATTTCGCTGGAAAAATTGCTGTGTTTTTCTGTGGCTATGTGGTGACGTAACATTTGGTGCTTTTGCTGTAAAGCATATTTGAAATCGGACACTGTGGTGGAATTAACATCGAGATTAGCTTTAAAATGGTATGAGAGACATGTATGATTGAGGAATTTTAATTTTGAGATTTTTGATGTTTTGAAATTGGCGCCCTGCACTTTCACTGGCTGTTGTCATATCGCTCTCGTTAACGGGATTGCAGCCATAAGAAGTTTTTAACCTTTCTTTCCTCTGTCACATCTGTATGTTTTTCCCGAGGGTCGCTAGTATTAGTGGGTCACATTGCAGAACATTAGCCTATTTCAATCATTATGGAACTCAGACCACATGAAGCATGTTAAGCCTGGAGCACGATTCACGACGTCTGGACCGTATGTCATACAGTTCCATGATTCATGCGATTTAGGCTAGATTTTTAGGACAATTGTTCAACCCCTATTGTACACTTATTTTCTACCTTCCAATATTGCATAGATTGAACTTTCAGGATGAATCAAACTATTTTTTTATCCATCAATATATTTTGCGTATAAAGGCTCCCCAAACCCATTTATTTTAATTGTTATGATTCATACATATTTTCCTAACCCTACAATTTTTCTAAATAATCCTACAAGGTCAGAGTATTTTTAAATCTAGAAGTTGGTGCTGAAATGGACAAACATGCATAGATGGCATTCTTTCATTGATCCAAATATTTTGAACCAGTTCTCCTGATGTATTCTATTGAATCTGTTGACAAAATTCTAATTAAAAGTTACTCCATATTTAAAGCGATGGCTTATGATACATTTATTGAAAACCCTATTGAATGAAAACTCTATGAGAAAATCTGTCGGCCAGTAAGTGGGAGGGTTTGCAGCTGTTAAGTTAAATATATTCAGAGAGCCCAAGGAAGCCACACCTGCAGAGCGCATTACGTGATTGAATAAGGTAAGTCTGAATACAAAATACTGAGAAGTGAGTAGGAAAGGCGTAAATTCTTAAGTCAGAATCGGACTCTTCGTTTCTCCCACACGGTGTGTTCCCTTCTTGCTTTTAATTCCTCCAAAAACATGTATTTCACTGACAGTTGAAACCCCAGTATCTGGGGGCGAGGTATTAAAGTTTAATCCTGCATCCCGCAACGAACAGGTTTGGGTACCATGGCGAAGGCTTGTCAAAATATGAAAACCCCTAGCACTGGTGATGGCAAGAGTAAAAAACACTGAGGAGACCCAGTGACAGAATTGAGGATTGGGGGCCGCTCTGTTTGGGAGGGCTGCCAGACAAGGAGAAACTTCCAGTGTCTGGCAGACAGAGCCTAAGACAGAGGAGGCGTCCGATGCCCTCAGGAAAACTCCCAGGGAGAGAGAGAGGGGCCCCTTGCCACTTGCTGGACTCTTTCACGAAGAAGTTATTTGGAGTGTTTGAGAGGAAGTGGCTTGGCGACCCATTCTAACATTAGTCACTCCACAGAGCAAAAACAGTTTATAACATGAGGCGATAAATATTTGACAACTTCTTGTACAAATCAAAGTTTTATGGTATTGTTTCACTACGGCAGCCATAATATTATATTGCATTGTCCATCAAGAGGGTTGTTACATTTTTAAAATATGCTAATGTGGGTTCCAGCTTTGGTACAGTATACTTCCTACCCATATTTAGGTACCCGTACATCCTTCTATGTAAGCAGTGTATGTCTGTTGTCTGGTTTGGCTCCAGATACTCTAGGTTATGGAGAGGGGTGACGAGAGAAGAGTCAACACAGGATGTGCATCAATATAGGACCAACACAAATGGCTTTCACTAATAAACACAACCACACACATTTACGTTACACACACCCACACACACACACACACACACACACACACACACACACACACACACACACACACACACACACACACACACACACACACACACACACACACACACACACACACACACACACACACACACACACACACACACACACACACACACACACACACACACACACAAACACACACAGATTATTACAAATTGGCTTCTTGGCCCTATTGTCTCTTCCGTCCATAATTATGTCTCCCTGTCACCAGGCCTGCACATTACCGGCCCCCTGCTAATGCTGTAAGTGCGCCAAGCAACTCCACTTCCGCTTGCTCTGTTTCAGCAGCCAAGGAAATCTGTGTAGCCAATTATTTACCATAGATCGGCATGAGTATTTGCCTGTATAATTATTTCTATATAACGCCGAGCTCTTTGTGGGGAATTAAATTCTTATTGAGTCTGATAAAAAAATATTTTTTATGTATCTTTGCCTCTTCTTGTTGTGTTTCGTGGTTTTCCTTGACCAAATTGGCCTACTTCTTGGTTTGCCAACAGAAACATCTGTGTTGACACCTCACTGAAATTAAGTGATTAAACACACACCATTGGTTTGTTGTCAGGTCACTTATTTTTGCTGCACAGCTCAAGCTCTGGTGGCCTAGCAGACCAGATAGCATCGGCTGTGGAGATGTGTGTGTGCACTTGGGCCTGAATGCATGTTTGTGTTTGTGCGCTCTTGTCTGTGCACATGTGTGGTTTTATAGACTAAGTCCAGCAAAACCCCAGATCCCAAACAGTCACATTAGGGAAATGGATACGTTAAAAGTCAACCAATCCACAAACATGTACCTTTATTTTTCACAGGTTCCATTCAAGTGATCTCCACTATATAGACACCATCCAAATAGGTCCAGGAGTGGGAGGCATTGGTGAATAATAGCATAGGTCCTCACTCTGTGTGTCATGACTATTTGATGACCACTGCCACTACCAACATCTTGGTCCCTATAGTATATGTGACTGGATGCTATTTTCTGGGTACAAACACACATTTACCAGTTAGGTTGCCATTGCTCCCCATTAGAAGGATGTTCTCTACGTACAATCCGGGAACTGAAGACATATGAAAGAGGTTATAGAATGGGGCTTTGAAAGACAGCTGGAATTGGATCCAGAGTATTGTGTTTTTAATATATAGTACTACTCCATATGGATGGACTATACTGCAGTAGAGAGCTCTGTACAATTACTTATTTTGAAATAATTGTAAGGGTTTAAATCTCAAGGACATCAAGTTCAGATGAAGGTCAACGTTAATGTTTCAGCACTATGGGTTCCCATCTGAATTATTGTATTGGGTAGCCAATTATGAAGGAGAAACAGTTAAAGGAAACGGCAACTTGCTCTAATGTTCTGAAATAGCCTGCATATTTCATATTTCAGTAAATCTCTACCTAGGAGCATCATAAAGGGTTACTTATGAATAGAGGGAATACAAAGAAACATTATATGCGCTAAAAATTATAATTGGAGGAGGATGAATCGTGGAAGATTCAAACACACAACTTTTATCTGCGTCAGATTTATGAATGTTCCTTTTCAGCGGCACAATGGATGAGAGTTATGTTTTTTTAAGAAGAAAATAATTCCAAAGGGGATGAAATGACATAACAAATGGCTTTCTATGACATGCCAATGATTCTTATGCGCTCCTTCCTTCCTTCCTTCCCTCTGTCTGCTAATATCCTGTGAAATCCACCAGCAAACTTAATTTGAGAAAAGAGCTGAACCTGAACTAAGCCGATTGAGTTAATAAATATATTTTTCACATTTAACGGTTTGATTTCTCTAAAGCCTGTATACAGGGTGGCACCCAATGATCTGCCTTTAAGTCAAGTCATACACAAATCTGCTTACAGTCTCTTAAATCTATTATCTCCACTCCACCTGGTTGTGAGTCACTGGTTCTGTGTGTTGTGTCATGCCCAGGTACAGTGTTGTGTTCCCGAGCATATGTTTGAATACGCCTGTACAATATCAATGATGTTCATTCAATACAAGCTTAGAACAGGAATTGAATATTGTGTTTTGTTGCAGCTAAGGAGACATTTTCCAATTGGTTCATTATTAGTGTTGACAATAAAAGTACAGAAAATGTATAATTCAACAGTAGCTTCTCACAGATGCCATAAGATATTTTATTTTGATTACAGACAATGAGTCTATAAGAATCTTATATGGATCTAAAAATGAGAATCAATTTGGATTCCTTTCATAATGTTTTGATTATCTATGGTAATTGAAATTGCATGGTCCACAGAATTCATTAATATCAATCTAAAGTGCCCTTCATTGCTGTTTTTATAAAAAGAATAGGTAATTTGCTGCACTGCTTTTGGCTAGGTGGATGGAGACATAAGATAGAGACCGGGTTCATAAAATAATTTGTTCTACTTTTTCTTATTAGACCTCACGATGTGCGTGATTACCTTATTACCCCTCCTGCTCCTTTGTCTAATAGTTTTGTTTCCTGGATAACATAAATTAGTCAGGCTACTGATTACAGTAACATACTGCCAAGTTATACAGAACTGTGACACTGTTGTAAAATGTATAAATTAGTACATTTGATGCAAATTTAGATGAAAGTTTATTTGGGATGCCGAAAGCACCTGTTTGGTGTAACATACGTGAACATAAGGCAACTAGAAGAAAGTACATCTATAACATACATGTTCCAACCAGAACTGCCATGACATTAGCCTGGGTACCAGACCTGTTTGTGCTATCATTCCATTTCTTGCCACTCCTTGTCATATGCCAAACATGTCTGGTAACCAAGCTAACATGAAATGACTTCCCATATGGTACATCAACTGTTCGATGATGAAGTTGTGGCAGCAGATGATAGGCAACATTTTAAGGAGCTGACAAATCAATTCTAGAGAGATCTGTGAAAAGATATTTTCCTTCCTATTAGGAAGGCTACACCATCCATCCACATTCACTCCTGAGCTTTGGATGACATTTTCAGCCACAGATACTCTGACTCGATTTTCCACATCCATGGAAGTTTTGGTCTTCCTGGGCCCATTTGTCTGTTGGTTGGTGCTTGTTCAATGGACGGTAGAAAAAGCTTATTACAAATGAAGGTGTAATAGAAATGTCTCAGCTCCTGCTGTGACTATAAATGCCAATGATATGATGACATAGAATACTATGAAAAGAAAGCCACCATAAAAGATGTTGCTCTGATAACTGGACCGACCAGGATTCCAATGCCACAATAATATTGTCCGTAGGAATGCTTTACAAAAGGCTCCTTTATCAATTTAAGTCTGAGTCCACAAAGGGTGTCTGCTATTCACCGCTTCATTCATGGTCGTACAATTTGAAAAATAGCATATTTGATTGTAAATTGCAGTGCGTTTGTCTTTTTCCTGGAAGATACTGGAAGATATTAGAGAACCCCATGTATCACATGGGGTTCTAAGGCAGCCCAATTCAGATATATGATTTCCACTAATGGTCTTTTGACCAATCAGATCAGCGCTGACAAATATCTGATGTGAAAAGATCTGATGTGATTAGTGGAAAAAATATCCGAATTAGGCTGCCTATGTAAATGCAGCCACACACACTCCAGGGCACTGGATAATGCTGAAGAGTTGGTATGGAAGAAAAAGCCTCAGGCAGTGTATGTGTGTGGCATCAGTGCACACTTTTAAGGCAGCTTTATGAGTGTTTTAACTGGCTGCTATCCATTAGTGTATCAGGACCTCAGGGGAGATTAGAAATATAAGGGTAAGGTAGTTGATTCAAGCCTCTGTCGACTCCTCAGTTATGACCACAGAGACTATTATATTCTGTATGTGTGTAATAAAAATGGAAAGGAAAAACAGTAGTGTTCTTGCTCTCCCTTGCCCTCCTTCAATCCAAGTGGGGTCTGTTGAGAAGAGATGTCCATGGTGCTGAAAAAGAGCCATGGTTCTGAAAAGCAGCATAGGAGCCCCTTCTGTATGATGCTTGTTCATTCAAAATGTATTTTTTTTAAACATACTGTATAAAAACAGTAACGACCGCTAGAGATGTCAATTGATTTGACTGACCCAACAAATCCAAAGAGCTCATTTTAAAATAATGCCTTGGATCCATTGTGAGTTTAAATTAAGCATACTAAGTAGGAAAATCAACATATAGCCTTGCACACTGTCGTTTAGGATAGTTATTATTGTCTTAGTTTACTGCGGAGCCCCTAGTCCCACTCAACATGCCTCAGATTTTTTTCCTTTGTCCCACCTCCCACACATGTGGTGACCTCACCCAGCATAACTAGCCCGTTCAGAGTTGCAACTCTCTTATCATCACTCGGTGCCTGGGTTTACCTCCACTGTACCTGAACCCCACCATACCCCTGTCTGTAAAGTATGCCCTGAATCGATTCTACAACGTCCAGAAATCTGCTCCTTTTATTCTCTGTCCCTAACGCACTAGACGACCAGTTTTGATAGCCTAAAGCCATACCGTCATCCTACTCCTCCTCTGTTCCTCGGATGATGTGTTGGATTAACGCATGCTGTGTCCCCAGTCACTCTCATTTGTTGACTTCTGTTGCAGAAATAACATTTGTTTCATGCATCAGAAGCCTCCTCCCTAAATTTGTTTTACTCACTGCTTTAGCACACTCCGCCAACCCTGATGTCCTTGCCATGTCTGAATCCTGGCTAAGGAAGGCCAACAAAAATTCTGAGATTTCCATCCCCAACTACAACATTTTCCGTCAAGATAGAACTGACAAAGGGGGAGCAGTTGCAATCTGCTGCAGAGATAGCCTGCAAAGTTCTGTCATACTTTCCAAGTCTACGCCCAAACAGTTCAAACTTCTAAATTTAAAAATTAATCTCTCCAAAAATAAATATGTTATAGACCCCCCCTCACCACCCAGCAGTTCCCTGGACACCATATGTGAATTGATTGCCCGCCATATGTTCAGAGTTTGTTCTATTAGGTGACCTACACTGGGATATGCTTGACACTCCGATGTTCTACAATCTAAGCTAGATGCTCTTAATCTCACACAAATGATCAAGGAACCCACCAGGAACAACCATAAATCCGTAAACATAGGCACCCTCATAGATTTTATCCTGACCAACTTGCCCTCCAAATACACCTCTGCTGTTTTCAATCAGGATCTCAGCGATCACTGCCTCATTGCCTGCATCCGCAATGGGTCTGTGGTCAAATGACCACCCCTCATCGCTATCAAATGCTCCCTAAAATACTTCTGCTAGCAGGCCTTTTTTAATCGACCTGGCCCGGGTATCCTGGAAGGAAATTGACCTCATCCCTTCAGTTGAGGATGCCTGTTTTAAAGAACAAAGTAATTTCCTCACCATTTTAACTTCTCTAGGGTAAGTAAACTGCCTGCTACTCAGGCCCAGAAGCTAGGATCTGCATATAGTTGGTAGATTTGGATAGAAAACACTCAAGTTTCCAAAACTATTAAAATAATGTCTGTGAGTAAATCAAATCAAAATCAAATTGATTTATATAGCCCTTCGTACATCAGCTGAAATCTCAAAGTGCGGTACAGAAACCCAGCCTAAAACAAGCAATGCACGTGTAGAAGCACGGTGGTTAGGAAAAACTCTCTAGAAAGGCCAAAACCTAGGAAGAAACCTAGAGAGGAACCAGGCTATGTGGGGTGGCCAGTCCTCTTTTTGCTGTGTAGGGTGGAGGTTATAACAGAACATGGCCAAGATGTTCAAATGTTCATAAATGACCAGCATGGTCAAATAATAATAATCACAGGCAGAACAGTTGAAACTGGAGCAGCAGCATGGCCAGGTGGACTGTGAACAGCAAGGAGAGTCATCATGTCAGGTAGTCCTGAGGCGTGGTCCTAGGGCTCAGGTCCTCGGAGAGAGAGAAAGAAAGAGAGAAAGAGAGAATTATAGAGAGCATACTTAAATTCACACAGGACACTGGATAGGACAGGAGAAGTACTCCAGATATAACAAACTGACCCTAGCCCCCCGACAAAAACTACTGCAGCATAAATACTGGAGGCTGAGACAGGAGGGGTCAGGAGACACTGTGGCACCATCCGATGACACCCCCGGACAGGGCCAAACAGGAAGGATATAACCCCACCCACTTTGCTAAAGCACAGCCCCCATCCCACTAGAGGGATATCTTCAACCACCAACTTACCATCCTGAGACATGTCCGAGTATAGCCCTCAAAGATCTCCGCCACGGCACAACCCAAGGGGGCGCCAACCCAGACAGGAAGATCACATCTGTGACTCAACCCACTCAAGTGACGTACCCTCCTCGGGACGATATGAAAGAGCACTAGTAAGCCAGTGACTCAGCCCCTGTAATATAGGGTTAGAGGCAGAGAATGCCAGTGGAAAGAGGGGAACCGGCCAGGCAGAGACAGCAAGGGCGGTTCGTTGCTCCAGAGCCTTTACGTTCACCTTCACACTCCTGGGCCAGACTACACTCAATCGTATGACCCACTGAAGAGATGAGTCTTCAGCAAAGACTTAAAGGTTGAGACCGAGTTTGTGTCTCTCACATGAGTAGGCAGACCATTCCTTAAAAATTGAGCTTTACATGAGAAAGCCCTGGATCCAGCTGTTTGCTTAGAAATTCTAGGGACAATTAGGAGGCTTGCATCTTGTGACCGTAGCGTATGTGTAGGTTTGTACGGCAGGACCAAATCAGAGAGATATGTAGGAGCAAGCCCATGTAATGCTTTGTAGGTTAGCAGTAAAACCTTGAAATCAGCCCTTGCCTTGACAGGAAGCCAGTGTAGGGAGGCTAGCACTGGAGTAATATGATCCAATTTTTTGGTTCTAGTCAGGATTCTAGCAGCCGTATTTAGCACTAACTGAAGTTTATTTAGTGCTTTATCCGGGTAGGCGGAAAGTAGAGCATTGCAGTAGTCTAACTTAGAAGTAACAAAAGCATGGATTCATTTTTCTGCATAATTTTTCTGATTTTTGCAATGTTACGTAGATTGAAAAAAGCTGTCCTTGAAACAGTCTTGATATGTTCTTCAAAAGAGGGATCAGGGTCCAGGGTAACGCCGAGGTCCTTCACAATTTTAGTTGAGACGACTGCACAACCATTAAGATTAATTGTCAGATTCAACAGAATATCTCTGTTTCTTGGGACCTAGAACAAGCATCTCTGTTTTGTCCGTTTGCAGCTGTCCACTTCCTTATGTCTGACACCTGAAACACATGCTTCTCGCGATAGCAATTTTGGGGCTTTACCATGTTTCATTGAAAGGTACAGCTGTGTGTCATCTGCATAGCAGTGAAAGTTAACAACATTATGTTTTTGAATGACATCCCCAAGAGGTAAAATATATAGTGAAAACAATAGTGGTCCTAAAACGGAACCTTGAGGAAAACCGAAATTTACAGTTGATTTGTCAGAGGACAAACCATTCACACTGAGCAGATTATTTGTTGCAATTGCAAACGTAATAAAATGGTGGTCCGATAGTCCAGGATTATGAGGAAAAACATTAACCTCTTGCTCCAACCTGGCACACAAGCGTCCCATCTAGAGATCTGGAAATACAAATGCGCTACGCTAAATGCTAATAGTATTAGTTAAAACTCAAACGTTCATTAAAATACACATGCAGGGTATTGAATTAAAGCTACACTCGTTGTGAATCCAGGCAACAAGTCAGATTTTTAAAATGCTTTTCGGCGAAAGCATGAGAAGCTATTATCTGATAGCATGTAACACCCCAAATCGGTCCATATATAGCCTAGATATCGATCTATGAAGACTGTGTGATAAACAAAAGAAATAGCGTTTCATAACGTAACGTCATTTTTTAAAATTAAAAAAGTTGATGATAAACTTTCACAAAACACTTCAAAATACTTTTGTAATGCAACTTTAGGTATTAGTACACGTTAATAAGTGATAAAATTCATCAGGAGGCGATGTAAATTCTATAGGTGTCCGTCTGGAAAAAATGTCCGGATATTTCTCAACCAAAACATCCGGTCGGAGACCGGAGGGAATCGGTTCCCTTGATTGGGTTTGACCAAGAATCAAAGCCGAAGCAAATGACAAGACTCTAGACATTGTGTGGAAGCTGTAGGCACTGCAACCTCGGCCTCATTTAATTCGGTTCTTCTTTAACAATTCTTGGAAGTGGCGCATGGATATTTATTTCCATTTTCAGTGATCAGATTGTCCTGCACTTTTCGATGAAACGCACGTTCTGTTATAGTCACAGCAGTGATTTAACCAGTTTTATAAACGTCTGAGTGTTTTCTATCCACACATACTAATCATATGCATATACTATATTCCTGGCATGAGCAGCAGGGCGCTGAAATGTTGCGCGATTTTTAACAGAATGTTCGAAAAAGTAGGGGGTAGGAGTAACAGGTTAAGATCCACAACATTTATTCCATGGTACAAAACTAGGTCCAGAGTATGACTGTGAAAGTGATTAGATCTAGAGACATGTTGGACAAAACACACTGAATCGATGATGACTCTGAAAGCCTTTTGGAATGGGTCTGTGGACTTTTCCATGTGAATATTAAAGTCACCAATGATTGGAATATTGTCTGCTATGACTACAAGGTTCGGTAGGAATTCAGGGAACTCAATGAGGAATGCTGTATATGGCCCAGGAGGCATGTAAACAGTAGCTATAAAAAGTGATTGAGTAGGCTGCATAGATTTCATGACTCGAAGCTCAAAAGATGAAAGCATAATTATTTTTGTAAATTGAAATTTGCTATCGTAAATGTTAGCAACACCTCCGCCTTTGCGGGATGCACGGGGGATATGGTCACTAGTGTAGCAAGGAGGTGAGGCCTCATTTAACACAGTAAATTCATCAGGCGTAAGCCATGTTTCAGTCAGGCCAATCACATCAAGATTATGATCAGTTCATTGAGTATAATTGCCTTTGAAGTAAGGGATCTAACATTAAGTAGCCCTATTTTGAGATGTGAGGTATCATGATCTCTTTCAATAATGACAGGAATGGAGGAGGTCTTTATCCTAGTGAGATTGCTAAGGCGAACACCGGCATGTTTAGTTTTGCCCAACCTAGGTCGAGGCACAGACACAGTCTCAATGGGGATAGCTGAGCTGACAACACTGACTGTGCTAGTGGCAGACTCCACTATGCTGGCAGGCTGGCTAACAGCCTGCTGCCTGACCTGCACCCTATTTCATTGTGGAGCTAGAGGAGTTAGAGCCCTGTCTATGTTGGTAGATAAGATGAGAGCACCCCTCCAGCTGGGATGGAGTCCGTCACTCCTCAGCAGGTCAGGCTTGGTCCTGTTTGTGGGTGAGTCCCAGAAAGAGGGCCAATTATCTACAAATTCTATCTTTTGGGAGGGGCAGAAAACAGTTTTCAACCAGCGATTGAGTTGTGAGACTCTGCTATAGAGCTCATCACTCCCCCTAACTGGGAGGGGGCCAGAGACAATTACTCGATGCCGACACATCTTTCTAGCTGATTTACACGCTGAAGCTATGTGGCACTTGGTGATCTCTGACTGTTTTATCCTAACATCGTTGGTGCCAACGTGGATAACAATATCTCTATGCTCTCTACACTCGCCAGTTTTAGCTTTAGCCAGCACCATCTTCAGATTAGCCTTAACGTCGGCAGCCCTGCCCCCTGGTAAACAGTGTATGATCGCTGGATGATTCATTTAAAGTCTAATACTGCGGGTAATGGAGTCGCCAATGACAAGAGTTTTCAATTTGTCAGAGCTAATGGTGGGAAGCTTCGGCGTCTCAGACCCCATAATGGGAGGAGTAGAGACCAGAGAAGGATCGGCCTCTGACTCCGACTCGTTGCTTAATGGGGAAAACCGGTTGAAACAGATAACAGTATAACAGATCTGATTTGGCAGGCGAAAACCTGAGAAAAAAACAGGAAGTAGGATTATTTTTGTAGTTTTCTATTCAATGCCATTACAGTATCCATTAGCTTAGGTCTCAAATTGCAGTTCCTATGCCTTCCACTAGAGTCTATAGAAATTGTTTCAGGCTTGTGTTCTGAAAAATGAGGGAGTAGGACCAGTCTGAATGACTGGACCCTACAGTGTCACAGAGCTTTTTCATGTGCAATCCCAAGAGCGTGCCTTTCTTGTTTACCTTTTATATTGACAATGTTATTGTCCTGTTGAAATATTATCGTTTATTTAGGCTAAAAACAACCTGAGGATTGAATATAAACATCATTTGACATGTTTCTATGAACTTCACGGATACAATTAGGATTTTTTTGTCTGCCTGTTGTGACTGCGTTTGAGCCAGTGGATTACTGAAGAAAACTGAGGTTTTCGGATAGAAAGAGACTTTATCGAACAAAACAAACATTTATTGAGTAAATGAATGTCTTCTGAGTGCAAATTTGCATCCTGTAGCTCTAACTCCAAAAAGTTTTGGGACACTGTAAAGTCCATGGAGAATAAGAGCACCTCCTCCCAGCTGTCCACTGCACTGAGGCTAGGTAACACTGTCACCACCACTAAATCCATGATAATCGAGAACGTCAATAAGCATTTCTCTACGGCTGGCCATTCTTTCCTCCTGGCTACCCCAACCCCCGGCCTACAGCTCTGCACCCCCCACAGGTACTTGCCCAAGCCTCCCCAGCTTCTCCTTCACCCAAATCCAGACAGCTGATGGTCTGAAAGAGCTGCCGAACCTGGACCCGTACAAATCAGCTGGGCTCGACAATCTGGACCCTCTCTTTCTAAAATTATCCGCTACCATTGTTGCAACCCCTATTACCAGTCTCTTCAACTTCTCTTTCGTATCGTCCTAGATCCCTAAAGATTGGAAAGCTGCCGCGGTCAACCCCCTCTTCGAAGTGGGTGACACTCTAGACCCAACTGTTATAGATCTATATCCATCCTGCACTGACTTTCTAATGTCTTCGAAAGCCAAATTAATAAACAGATCACTGACCATTTCGAATCCCTCCGTACCTTCTCCACTGTGCAATCCGGTTTCCGAGCTGGTCACGGGTGCACCTCAGCCACGCTCAAGGTACGAAACGATATCATAACCGCCATCAATAAAAGACTGTGCAGCTGTTTTCATCAACCTGGCCAAGGCTTTCGACTCTGTCAATCACTGTGTCCTTATCGGCAGACGCATCAGCCTTGGTTTCTCAAATGACTGCCTCGCCTAGTTCACCAACTACTTCTCAGACAGAGTTCAGTGTGTCAAATCAGAGGGCCTGTTGTCCAGATCTCTGGCAGTCTCTATGGGGGTACCACAATGTTCAATTCTCAGGCCGACTCTTCTCTCTGTATATATCAACGATGTCGCTCTTGCTGCAGGTGATTCCCTGATCCACCTCTATGCAGACGACATCATTCTGTTCTTAAACGCTAGTAAAACCAAATGCATGCTTTTAACCGTTCGCTGCCTGCACCCACCCGCCCGACTAGCATCACTACTCTGGACTGTTCTGACTTAGAATATGTGGCCAACTACAAATACCTAGGTGTCTGGTTAGACTGTAAACTTACCTTCCAGACTCATATTAAACATCTACAATCCAAAATGAAACCTAGAATCGGCTACCTACTTTGCAACAAAGCCTCCTTCACTTACGCCGCCAAACATATCCTCGTAAAACTGACTATTCTACCGATCCTGGACTTCGGTGACGTCATTTATATAATAGTTTCCAACCCTCTACTCAGCAAACTGGATGCAGTCTATCACAGTGCCATGCATTTTGTCACCAAAGCCCCTTAGACCGCCCACCACTGCGACCTGTATGCTCTAGTCGGTTGGCCCTCGCTACATATTCGTCGCCAGACCCACTGGCTCCAGGTCATCTATAATTTTATGCTAGGTAAAGCTCCGCCTTATCTCAGCTCACTGGTCATGATAACAACACCCAACCATAGCACACGCTCCAGCAGGTATATCTCACTGGTCATCCCCAAAGCCAACACTTCATTGGCCGCCTTTCCTTCCCTTTCCTCTGCTGTCAATGACTGCAACGAATTGCAAAAATTGCTGAAGCTGGGGACTTATTTCCCTCACTAACTTTAAAGATCAGCTATCTGAGCAGCTAACCGATGGCTGCAGCTGTACATAGCCCATCTTTAAAAATCCCACCCAATCTACCTACCTCCTCCCCATATTGTTTTTATTTAATTTCTGCTCTTTTGCACACCAGTATAGTAACGGCTGTCGTGGGTTGAAGAAGGTGAGGACCAAGGTGCAGAGTGGTACATGTTCATCTTTTATTAGGAATAGAACACTGAATGGAAAAAGAACAAAAGAGAATCAGTTCTGTCTGGTACAGAATACAAAACAGAAAACACATACCCACCAACACAGGTGGGAACAGGCTACCATGGTTCTCAATCAGAGATAACGATTGACAGCTGCTTCTGATTGGGAGCCAAACCAGGCCAAACACATAGAAATACAACACACAGAACAAAACAGAATGAAAAACATAGAATGCCCACCCCAACTCGTGCACTGACCAAACCAAAATAGAGACATAAAAAGGGAACTAAGGTCAGGACGTGACAAGTATTTTTACTTCATCTTCATCTTCTCATCTATCACTCCAGTGTTAATTTGCTAAACTGTAATTATTTCACTACTATGGACTATTTATTGCCTTACCTCCTCACACCATTTTCACACACTGTATATAGACTTTATTTTTTCTACTGTGTTATTGACTATACGCTTGTTTATTCCATGTTTAACCCTGTGTTGTTGTTTGTTGCACTGCTTTGCTTTATCTTGGCCAGGTCGCAGTTGAAACTGAAAACTTGTTCTCAACTAGTTTGCCTGATTAAAAATATTAAATAATAATATGAATGTGAAATTATACAAGTAGCAATTACATCTACAACAGGAGGGTGTGACCCTAACATGGGTGACTTAGCTGTGAGCATCACAGAACGTGTCCCAAGCTTTTCGAATTAGGAAGCCTACCGGTGTACAATATCATAAGTTTTGTATCAAAAACCCTGAATGCAAATTCATTTAACCGTGCCCATATACTGTGAACTACGGCTTACCTTCGACTGAGGATATGCAACTTTGGATGATTTCACATTTTGTGGTCGTCGCCTTCAAAGTAACTTCTGTGGGTCACAAAAAGCTAAATTAGCATGACACAAGCTGAATTAATTAACTTCTTCGATATAGGGGGCGCTCTTTTAATTTTTGGATAAAAAACGTTCCCGTTTTAAACAAGATATTTTGTCACGAAAAGATGCTCAACTATGCATATAATTGACAGCTTTGGAAAGAAAACACTCTGACGTTTCCAAAACTGCAAATATTTTATCTGTGAGTGCCACAGAACTGATGCTACAGGCAAAACCAAGATGAAATTTCAAACAGAAAATGCCCCAGATTCTGAAGGCGCTGTGTTCCAATGTCTCCTTATATGGCTGAATGTGCCAGGAATGAGCCTACACTTTCTGTCGTTTCCCCAAGGTGTCTGCAGCATTGTGACGTATTTGTAGGCATATCATTGGAAGATTGACCATAAGAGACTACATTTACCAGGTGCCCGCTTGATGTCCTCCGTCGAAATTATTGCGTAATCTCCAGCTGCGTGCAATTTTCCATTTGGTTCAGAGGAGAAAACAAACTGCCACGAATTATTTATCATCAAATAGATATGTGAAAAACACCTTGAGGATTGATTCTAAACAACATTTGCCATGTTTCTGTCGATATTATGGAGTTAATTTGGAAAAAAGTTTGGCGCTTGTAATGACTGAATTTTGGGGTTTTTGTCTTAGCCAAACATGATGAACAAAACAGAGCGATTTCTCCTACACAAATAATATTTTGGGAAAATTGAACATTTGCTATCTAACTGAGAGTCTCCTCATTGAAAACATCTGAAGTTCTTCAAAGGTAAATGATTTTATTAGAATGCTTTTCTTGTTTTTGTGAAAATGTTGCCTGCTGAATGCTAGGCTTAATGCTATGTTGGCAATCAATACTCTTACACAAATGCTTGTGTAGCTATGGTTGAAAAGCATATTTTGAAAATCTGAGATGACAGTGTTGTTAACAAAAGGCTAAGCTTGTGAGCCAATATATTTATTTCATTTCATTTGCGATTTTCATGAATAGTTAACGTTGCATTATGGTAATGAGCTTGAGGCTATAATTACGCTCCCGGATACGGGATTGCTCGACGCTAGAGGTTAAAAAAGCTTGGTATACCCTCAGTGATATGTTGACATTTCACAGAGATGTGCTTGTTTTTTTGAGAAATCTTACAAAGAGAACAGTAATTTCGAATTAAAATTACAACTGTATACTAAAATGTGAAAATACTACATCATGTTTCAAAATCGATATGCATCTTAACTCTACACTAAAATAATACTGTAAAATATGTGGCAAACCAATGAACTTCATGTCCTGAATGCAACATTTTATGTTTGGGGCAAATCCTATATTGAAAGTGACAAGCACTTTCAATATTTTCATGCATAGTGGTGGCTGCACCATGTTATGGGTATGCTTGTAATTGCTAAGGACTGGGGAGTTGTTCAGGATAAAAACAAATGTAATGGAGCTAATCACAGGAAAAATCCTAGAGAAAAACTTGGTTCAGTCTGCTTTCCACCAAACACTGACAGATGAATTCACCTTTCAGCAAGATAACTTAAAACACAAGGCCAAATCTACACTGGAGTTGCTTAATTTCTTGACACTACACATCCCTTTAGCGGGATAATTGTCATCAACAAACGCTGAATTACATAGCGCCATATTCAAATAATATTACTAAAAATATTTATATTCATGAAATCACAATTGCAATATAGCTAAACACAGCTTAGCATTTTGTTAATCCACCTGTCATGTCAGATTTTGAAAATATGCTTTACAGTGAAAGCAATTCAAGCGTTTGTGTAAGTTTATCGATCACTAGACAAAACATTATGAACACCTAGCATCAAAGTAGCTTGGTCACGAAAATCAGAAAAGCAATCGAATGAATCGCTTACCTTTGATGATCTTCAGATGTTTCCCCTCAAAAGACTCACAGTTACACAATAAATGTTCCTTTTGTTCCATAAAGATTATTTTTATATCCAAAATACCGCCGTTAGATTGGCACGTTATGTTCAGAAATCCACAGGCGCGAGCTGTCACCACAACACAGACGTAAATTCAAAATAGTATCCGTAATGTCCACAGAAACATGTCAAACATTTTTTAGAATCAATCCTCAGGTTGTTTTTTAAATATATAATCGATTATATATCAACCGGTACTGTCTCTTTTTCAATGGGAGAGTCAATGGCTGCCCCACTGTGTTTCTCAAGCAAAACTCATGCGAACACCCAGCTATCCACCGACGAAATGTTATCTTTCTCCCTCATTTTTCAAAATAAAAGCCTGAAACTATATCTAAAGACTGTTGACACCTCGAGGAAGCGATAGGAAAAGGAATCTGGTTGATATCCCTTTAAATGGAGTGAAGGCAGGCTATGGAACATGGAGCCTTCAAAATATAGGCCACTTCCTTGTTTGATTTTCCTCAGGTTTCGCCTGCAATATCAGTTCTGTTATACTCAGATGATATAATAATAATATAATATATGCCATTTAGCAGACGCTTTTATCCAAAGCGACTTACAGTCATGTGTGCATACATTCTACGCATGGGTGGTCCCGGGAATCGAACCCACTACCCTGGCGTTACAAGCGCCATGCTCTACCAACTGAGCTACAGAAGGACCACATATATTTTGACAGTTTTGGAAACTTTTGAGTGTTTTCTATCCTAGTTTTTTATTTTTATTTTACCTTTCTTTAACTAGGCAAGTCCATTAAGATCAAATTCTAATTTACAATGACGGCCTAGGAACAGTGGGTTAACTGCCTTTTCAGGGGCAGAACGACATATTTGTACCTTCTCAGCTCGGGGGTTTGAACTTGCAACCTTCCAGTTACTAGTCCAACGCTCTAACCACTAGGTGGAATCCACCCCGACGTCACCAAAAGAAATAAAAAATCCTGGAGCGGCTGGGTGAACAAGAACTTAGGATCTGACTGAGGCCCGGCAAGGGATGGGCTTCATCTGAGCCAACCGGGCTAAGGAAACCTCTCAAGCCAGCTAGGCCATGGAGCCTGACGAGCTAGGGCATGGAGCCTGACGGCATCCCGGTTCCAATGGTGGCAACCCAGAGCCGATATCACCATACCAACAGGAACGCCAGTACTCGCCGATGCTTTGCATGTTGGCTGCTGCATTCCGTCACATGCTATGATGCTGGCGAGATGAAGCAGGTACGGGGAGTAAAACATTTAATAAAGACGGACATGGAATAAGACAGGAACCGCGTCAGCAACCTAATACTAAAGACAAAACCAATACAATGCAGCAGCGGGGAACAAAGCCGAGAAACTGACAAATATAGGGGAAGAAATTAACAGGTGATAAGTGAGTCCAGGTGAGTCCAAAAACGCTGAAGGGAAGTCAAGTGTGCGTGACGGATGGCAGGAGCGCATGATGCAGGTTAACCTGGCGCCCTCAAGCGCCAGGGGGAGGGAAGAGCGGAAGCAGACATGACAAAAGGTGATACTCCAAAGTATTGACTAAGGTGTGTGAATACTAATGTAAATTTCATATTTCTGTATTCAATTTTCAAAACATTTGCAAAGATTTCTGAAAACATGTCTTCACTTTTTTCAGTATGGGGTATTGTGTGACCAAAATCTACAAAAGTATCACCTGGCCAATATCCAGTGAAATTGCAGAGAACGGAATTCAAACTACAGAATTACACATATTTAACTTTCATAAAATCACAACTGTAATACATCAAAATTAAGATGAATGTAATAATAATAATAATAATAATATATGCCATTTAGCAGACGCTTTTATCCAAAGCGACTTA